>NC_140033.1:32124906-33324906 GCF_963513975.1 Fringilla coelebs
GTAGCATATTTATGACAAGTGAGACTGCTTACTATATTAGCTGTTATTTTGATTAAAATTACTGTTTATGTTTCTTGTCACAGATGCAAAGTTAAGATAAAAAAAAGAGTCAATCCAAAGTCATTCAGTTAAAGAAATTGAAACAAATACATATTCATAGCTACAGGCTTTGATCAAGCACTCCTCCCCAAATACAATCTACCTCTGGTACCATTGGTAGAGGAAAATTTCTACTAGTGGATTCCCTCACTGAAAAAGAAACTTCTTCACCAGTTTCCAAATGCTCACACAAGAAAACTGTAACAGAACACACACAGCAGCTAATTTCAGAAGTTGGCAAAACACGGAAGAAGAAAAAAATAATCTAGATTCATTTTTCCTCTCAAATGTTCTTAAACAGCATCATGAAGATAACTAAAACAAAAAGGAAAACGAAATCCAGGGAAAAAGAAGCAGCAACATCCATTCAGTGGAAGACTGTACAAGAAAGAAAATGCAAGAAGAAATTAATATAAGAAATTATGATGATGACAGTTAAGAGCCCACTAGTTTTCATGTTCTTTTTAAATATTTATGACTTTTAATATGAAATACATTTCTCTGTTAAAGGTTGGTTGGCAACATTGCATGATGCAACATTTCTGTTTTGGACTTTACTAGGCTAAGATGGCCTGCAGATAGCAATCACTCTGAGTTCAATATAAAATTTCTTCTGCCAGGCCTTCCAGTGGGATAAGAGCTGGAGCGGTGTATACCTGCTGGGAACCCAGTCATTTAAATCACTGTTTACTCTGCTTGTGACACAGGAGGTGATTTTGCATCCTGGAGCATCCTGGGGGCCGTTCTGCAGGGCAGCCCTGGCTGTCGAGCAGGGAAGGCGGCAGTGTCCATCAGCAGGCTGGCGTGACACGGCCAAGCGCCGCGGGCTCGCCTGCCCGCCCCGGTGGCAGATGCTCACTGCAGAGAGCATCTTCAAGGCAGCACCATATGCCAGAAAGGGAGAAAGACCAACTGCCTGCTGCGGATGGCTGCTCCCCAGCCTGCTGCCAGGCACCCAGAAGAGCCAGGCTTAGGTTTTGCATACACTGTAAACATGCTATGCCTTATCAGTCCAATAAGAACAGGGAGTCAGTGAGAAGCAAGCACCAGGAACTCCACTTTATCCATACAGCACTGAATTCTGTGCTTGTGTCTCCCCAAATATTTGTGTGAACTGCTGGGGACTGGGGAGGACTCTGGGAAAGCTCAGCATGACTGAAAAATATGCACTTCACTGCCACGTTTCTGTATAGAAAGCTACTTCTAAACACATGAACTAATATGAACTCTGCGGCAGGTACCTTATTTTGTTGTGGATTCATACAATTCCCAAGAAAACAGGGGTTGATCTAAGACTGCAGCAGCGTAGCACTGCCACAGCAACAACACAAGAACAGTATCAATGTCAGTCACAGCACTGAGATCCTGCAATACATCTGCCCGTGATTCAAACAGGAAATCAGCAGATTCTCAAACAAAGCCTGCCATGAAAATGAGACAAACTTTAAGGAATTTAGAGATTTTAGAGGAGCTGAGGTTTTAGTTAGAGATAAGCTTTATTAGAGTTAATCAAAATTAATCAAATAACTTTAAACTGTTAGAGAGTTTTTGTCTGTCACAGTTGGATATCAGCACTAGATCAATATCCATAATTTTAATAAATCAAGAATGCGATTTAAACTCCATAAAGTAGTGAAAATACTTTGCCTCAAAAAAATTTAAGGAAAAAAGGCTGTAAGGGAGTGTCAAGGCCATTATAAAAAAAATACAAAATATTTCTGCATTTTTATTTTATGTCAAATTTTCAAATGAAAGGAGTAGCCTGCTTTGCTGTGTTCAGAGCTGCTTCCCTAACCAAAGTGAATAATACCTTTCACACGACAGCAAGATAAAAGAGTTCATGCAGACTTTCTTGGTACTTCACAGAACAAAGCATCCCAAGAACACCAACAATTAGCAGCTGCTAATTCTTGTTATCTTTTTCTCTAAGAAATAAGATGCATAATAATTGGCTAAACGATTGAATGCATCTCACATTACCTCCTCCCTGGATTTTTAAGGAGTAGATGTGTAAGCACATGAGTATCACTGCCTCCCTTAGGCTAAAAGTCGTGTCTTCTCATGCTCCTGATCATACAGGTATCTTCCCCTTCCTTTTCAGTATTTCCCGAAAAAACTCTTTGTCAAGCAGATACATGTTTAATGAAAATCAAATCCTTAGTAGAGAAAATATGTAAAATATCATGGAAAACTATGAAAGCAACTGAAGACAATTTCCCACATTCTGTCAGCATACTCATTGAGCTTACTCACAAAGACTTGCATTATTTAAACAAGCCTACAAGCTATAGGGTGGAAAAAACCCTAAATCGTAGTTAACCCCTAAACCCTATTCCTGAGGCCATCTGCCCTTCGCTCAGAATACACCATTGGCACCCTCCCACATGACTAACAGCCATTAAAAGTCCTCTTGCCTTCAGCATCCCCTGGCACAAAGCAAATACTTAATCTCATATAACAATACCATCTAGTGGTAAAATATATTCATTACACTGGGAATCTCGTCTTTTCCTACAGCACCCCGGATAGACACAAAAGCAGAAAATGTCTCTGTACACAAATAACTCTGCCCAGCACCAAAACAAATTAACAACTATTCATTTTATCTAAACATATTCTTAGCTTTAAGCACATTGCTGTGTAGAGCAGATGAGGCTGTACTCCTCCAAAGGATATTAATTTATCCCCGCCATAAACCATCGCCTAAGGAGCAAAGACACCAAAGCAGGCCAGAAGTCATTGCTAGGCACAGCACTACCTGTTAAAAGCAGCTGGCCACACATGTGGAACAACACATGTCTGTCCACAGCTCCTCTATGACATGCAACCATACAAGAAATAGAAATTTCTCCTGTTCTGAGCTGAGTAAATAGAGGAAAAAAAAGTGCTTGCTCCTTTCTACATAAAGACAGAAATTGTATTCAGCTGTCATCCTGAACCAGCTTCCCCTGTATGACTCCACTTATCCATGATAGCAAAAAGAGAGTGAAAACTGAACATAAAGGCAAATTGTTACATTCAGCTGAAAATCTTTAGGAGAACGTCAGTGGTTTGAGAGAGCAGAAAAAAAGCTGGAGTGAGTCAGCACAGCAGAAAGATGACTAATGGGAAACAGCAACAACTTGTTTTGCAAAACAATAAATACTAGTTATATTGATGCTGTAGAGCTAAAAAGCTATTTGACATGAAACAAAATTATTCGAAGACAGAATCCTGTACTTATTCAATGGGACAATTTGCTCTAATCCAGAGGGCTTTGTGGGAACACCAGCACATTGCAAACAGCATATTAACAAAGAGTGCATATTTGTGAAGGGCAAACCTAGTCACTATTCAACCTGCAGGAATAATTTAGCTCATAAAGCAGTGTCATGCACAACAAGTCTGGTGGTGTCATCGCATTGCAGAAGCTCCATACTTTCTTGGTGATTTCTCATGGGCAGCTCCTTGCAGCACTGACTCCTACTTCATAGTACAGCCAACAACTCCAACACCCTCCCCAACCAGCTAACCCACTCTTCTCCTTATTGGACACAGCTGTGGCCCATTGAGGGCAGGCCTGTGATTAGTACAGCTGCAACTCCTCAGGTGTGAGACTGCCTTCTGCACTATCTTTATTTTCCTACATTATATCCCTCCACAGTCTGGTTTGTTATCAGCTTGACTTCTTGAATGTTTCTCTCTCAAAAAAGAACAAAAGCCCAAAAGCCAAAGCACCCTCATACCCAGGAAAAAAATACATTAAACTTGCACCCTATCAACTTACATAGAGATTCATTTGTGGCAAGCTACAAAATTCTACTTATACTGAAACAGAAGATATTACAAAGACCACTTTACTGTTTGAAATATGTTCTTATAAATCAAGTCAATTGCTTTCACAAAATGTGATGGTCTAGAAATCTCCTACAGCCTTTAACTGCAGCTGTTGTTTTCCTGCAATATATTCACCCAAGAATCTTGAAAACTATTTAAATGCTTGTCCTCTTAATTATCTAATTCAGCAAGACTAATAATGTAACTATCACCCCATGAAAAACTGATGCTCTTCAGAACCTCCTTTAAGCAGCCTTTCACTTAATGAAAAGATCAGCAGAAAAAGCAGATTTCCAAACATGAAACATTTATTAGCCAGCAATAACAACTTCCTATTAAAATTAGCAAGAGCAGTGAATCCAACAGCTATTCAGAATGTTATTAAGAGTTAAGATGTTAACAAGAGATTATAGTGACAACTTCTTACAAATAACGGCTAATACTATGTTTTAAGAGATTCTGAACAGAAATGTCATTGGGATCATACTATTTCTTCCAGTGTATGTTACTGCCACCCTCAAATTTACAATTACATTATCACAAGCTTCAGCTGATAATTTTAGATGTTAGTTATCAGCTCTAACACATTTTGGATTTTTAAATCCTTTCATAAAGCTCTCCTTATGGACAACTAAAATTAATTTGAAATTCATTCTTTGCAGAATCAATATTTGGTTGGTATCTGTAATTTATCAAGACTGTTTACATAGGGTAAACATTAGTTTCACTGCTAAATTTGAGGCAGGAATTGATGCATTCTATTCTCCAAGATTTCAAAAATGGAGTGAATTAGGATCTCAAGCTAGGATACTGGCTGGAACGAGATTCCTGAAGCAGCATACCTGCTCTGCTCAGTCCACCTGCACTCTGCTTGTCATATCAAAAATCCATACCCAGGTCTCTACAGAACTTCAACCTGTCAGTAATGACTGTGGACTAACATAATTTCTTTCAATGAAATAAAAATCTAAAAGCAGTGCTTCAGAACTAAATCATAGCACTGAATGAAATTTCTTTTCATTTTTCACTTTCATAGAAAAGTTATGTTTATAAATTATTTACTATTTCTTGCTGTTACTTGCATTTAAATGAATCACTTATGAAATAAATTTCTTTACACAGAACATCAGGCTGTCATAATTGTTATAATCATATTATTAAAAAACTTCTTGCATATTGAAGAACCACAAGTAGTAGCATTCATGGAAAGCAGTTTTCCATCATTTCCACCTTCATGATTCTTAAGACAAAAATTTCAAGGGGTTGATTATCAAATAGCATACAAAAGCAAATATTGAACAGGAAAATATTAATCTCTTTGGAGATTTATTACAGAATTATAAATAAAATTTCATTTAATTCCTTAATATCTTTCTGTCTTAAAAACTCACAAATGAACTTCCTAAAATGTTTTAGTAGTTCAAGAGATATGATTGAAAATTTTCATTATACAATTGCCAAGGTTCCCTGATGTCTGCTGAAAGGTCACCATAGCAGGACACAAGCAGTGAAGTTCACTGAAAATGTCAGGAAGAACTTTGTGCTGGAGGTGTCCCTGTGTGTGGGCCAGGCAGGGTGATGCTTGCCAGCATCTGCTGTTCACTGGCAGGGCAGAGCTACCTGGGGTGGGATAATGGCTGTACTGACCATGCAATAGTGGGGTGCAAGATTCTGGCAAGTAAGAAATAGAGAACTGTGGAGTTCTGGCCTGGGACCTGTCCTGCTCAGTGTTTTTACCTCTAGCTCGGAGGAGACAGTGGAGTGCACGCTCATCTAGTCTGCAGATTGCCACCACAGAGAGGGGGGCCAGCTGATATGCTAGAAGGCAGAGCTGTCTTCCAGAGAGGTGCCTTCTCCAGAGGCAGGCTGGAGAAATCTGCTGAAAAGAACTGTTAGCAATTCAGCAAGGAGAAAAGCCAAGTCCTGCCCTGGAAAAGGAAGCCCCACCTGCTGCACCCCGGGATGGGGAGGGATAAGCTGGGAAGAAATTCTGCAGAAACTGCCCTGGTGGGCAGCTGAGCATGGGCCAGGTCTGTGCCCTAGCCAGAGGCTAGGAGCCTCTTGGGCTGTATTAGCAGGGGCACAGCCAGCAGATCAAGAAGTCATCCTCCCTTAATCCCCCACTCAGCACTCACTAGATTTCATCTAACTATGCCCAATACCAGAAAGACATGAACACACTGGAGGGAGTTCAGCAGAGAGCCCCCATGATGCCTGAGGCTAAAGCACTTTCCCTACAATGAGAGACTGAGAGAGCCAGGGCTTGCTTAACCTAAAAAACCTCTGGGTATATTTAACAGCAGCCTGCCAATGCCTACAGGGTGATTAACAAGAAGATGGAGCCAAGATCTTTATGGGATGAAGACAAAAGACAATGGATATAACCTGAAAAAAAAGGTTCAGAATGGATTTAAGGATAAAAATTTCCCCCTTAAGGGCAGTCGGGCAGGGGAGCAGGTTGCTCAGAGAGGTTGGACAGCACTTCCTCGTGGATGTTTTCAAGACAATACTAGATAAACCTCTGTACAATTCAGTCTGACTTCAGATCTGACCATATTTTGAGCAGAAGTGGACTTCGAGGTCCCTTCTCCTGAATTACCCCGTGATCTTATGGCCCTAAGGCTATGTGATAACCTATCTCTTTCTTATCTTTCTATAGGATGCAGTACACATGCTGGTAAATTAACTAGAAGCAAATAGCTCCCATTAGTTTGAAAGCAGAGTGATGTCTACCCATTTTAAAATTAGCACTAATAAGTACAAATAAGGTTTTACTGTCAATGTTCAAATACTTCCATTTTAGTAATATATGCATTGCCAAATATTCCTTATGACGTTTTGCTACTGTTTTGAAAACAATCTTGCAGGTAATGTATTATTCTCCTTTCAGCTCTACAGTAATAATAACCCTCAAAACCATCTGGATATTTCAGAGTTTGAGGATTCATGGACCACAAAGAAACTGATGCCTTTTTCTGCTGACATTAGTTATTTTCTCAGCTAAGAGAAGAGGAAGAATACGCATGGAAATTTGCACTACCAAGGTGCACATCTGTTCCACTCCAAGATCAGACCAAAACTACTCTTTAATTATTTACATAAAGATTAGTCACCACAGACTTTACATCATTAATCATCTCGGGCTTTTCCTTATTATGACATTTATTGGCAACCAAAAATTTCAAGAATTCTTGGAACACATGTTAGCATTATATGCCCCACTACACATCTTATATATGAGCAATTAAGAAACTGCTTCTACATAAACTGCAGTAAGCTTTATGGCAATCTTCACTAATTCCTGGAGAAAAAAAATTCACTCATCCTGGAAAACTCAAATCTTATTCTCGCTCTCTGGAGCACTCTGACATTTTTACACAGGCCACAGTCACCATCATAATCACAACCTGGAAGTAAATTTAACCAAGTAAATGTTATAATGTTCAACTCAACATTACAGCATACTTGCTCTGTTACCTTTGAAATCTGGTGTCTAAGCCTATAGACTGAAGATAGTTTTCTGTGTAACATTTATCCCCATAACAAATGCAATGAATAAAATTATGTTTGGACACAAAATATCTAAGTACAAACATAATCAAACTAAAAGTACTTTTAGGTGAACCATATGTATTCCGGGAATACAGTTCAAACCTCATCTTCTTCCATTTCTCTCATCATGGTACACTGTTTAATTGTGAGGTCCTCTCACATTCCTGAGCAGGTTATATGTACAAGAGAGCCATCGATGCTTCAGATCAACTACACAGCACTGCTCTGATGCTGCCATGAGGAGGTCCCATATGAGAAAGGGATTATTTATAATATTTCTCTTAGTCTTTCTTTAGTTGCTAGTGAGGTCCATTAACCTAATCATAGGATCTGAAAGATCTTCCACTTCAATTCTCTTTTTGCTGAAATTCTCACCTAATCCTTGTCCTTAGTGAAAGAGTATCCAACCTTTTTCCCTTGTTCTACCCTGTGCCCTTGAAGCATCCCTGCCACAGTCATTTCAGCAGTTGAGAGCACAAGATAGACACTGCCGTGAAGATCAACAGGGAATGAGGTCAGCTTCTTTTTATGGGTTGCAGAAATCAAATGGAAATACCAGTGGCTCTGTTAAGGCCACTAAATATGAATTTCCATGTCCCATCAGAAGAAGATGGCCTGCTGTATTGCATCCTGTACAAAAGATCCACAGAATACTTGAAATAAAGCTTACAAATTGCTACATGTGACAAACCTTTTCTTTTTACAGAATTAAAAGAAATACTTGCGAGGTAGAAAGTGTAAAAAAAGCAAATAAAACCAAAACCAAAGTAAAACAAGACAACTAAAACAAAAACAAGCCCCAGACACCTCATGTAATACCAAGTTCTAACAAGTAAGATCTGAAATACAAAGCTGCAACCATAACTTCTATTCTCTGCTTGCAACTTCTACATCTTACAAGGATACAAAGAGATGTTTCAATTGGATGTATTTTTAAATGCTTAACCACGAAGCTCAAAAAATACAGAGTTTATTTTATTATTTAATACAAAGTTAGGTTGATTCTAAAATAGAATTACAGAAAAACACTGAATCCACAGTTATATTATTTGGAGTTCTTCTGCAGAAGTTTGGCTATTTGGTTCAGATTTCCTCTTACATGTGGAAAAGAAAAATGAAACATAGAGCATACCCTTAGAGAGAGAGAAGTGATCTTTATGGAAGAATGGCACAAACCTGACACAAAAAATCCTCTTCAAATCTTAAGACATTCTCAGCAGAACCCTTTAATGGAAGGATTTGTTTTTGAAGACTAACAAGTATAAGGTACAGATCATCTGCAGGATGTCTCAAAGCACCTAAGGTGGATGCTCTGAACTGCACATCTTCTGGATGTGTCTGATGGTCCTTACTGACATAGGAAAAGCCGTGGGAGGACTATGATAACTGCCCAGAGCAAAAGAATAGTATTAAAATTTTTAAAGACAATAAGGATTTTGGATTTCTGAAGCAGTCAGTAACAATTCATCTGACATACTCTCTCACTGTGGTTCTGAGTAACTTCAATCCAGCACTGAAGTTTTGTTCCTCTCAAGGAGCATTTTAGAAGCACAACATATTTAGAGGTGCTTCAGCACACAGGAGCTTAGATCTGCCACACCCTTCTCTGTGGAAAGCTCACTCAGACCTAGCTTTATCATTACACAGTGCCTTAGAAAAATGAGCAGCTTTTCTGGGAAGCAGGCACAGAACCAAATCACAAAATCACTAAAGTTACTAAATGTTATTAAGATTATATTTCAGAATAAAGATTTGTTTTCCTCATGTGCTTAGCCACCCTCTATCTCTCCTGTTCATAGTTTAGCTGAAATTAAAATGGGGTTTCTTGTCCAAGATGAGAGCTGCTCATGGAGGAGGAAAGGAACCATGAACCAAGACTCTCCTCTGCAGCCTCGCAGGCCTCAGCGCTGTTTAATTCTTTTGCACTTGGACATAATAATATGTGTGTGGATTATTTAGGGAGAATTTACCATCAGGAGAAATATTAAATGCACAAACTGCTTATTTCATTCAAAGCTATTCTTTTGCTAGGAATACCACACAAAGACTGCCCACAGTATTATTAGAAGCCTTAAAATTTGGAGTGAGGCAGTTCAACACAGCAGTGCATCTTTTCTGCCTGCTTTTGTGCTTCAGGGTGCACTGAGGGACACTGTCACCCAGGTTCCTGTTCCTGTGAACCTACAACAAACAAACACTAGCAGGAGCACGTACATGACATCAGCTTGGGCTTCCTGAGTCTGCACACAAGCTGAAACCATGACTCAGTGACAGGGACAATCTCACAGCTCCCTCTCAAGGGTCACACAGGCACAGCCTGTAATACTTTCACAAGCTAATCCAGGAAAAGGGTGTAGAAACAACACCAAAGGTGTGCAAAATGGGAGTCTTAGCACAGAGGAAAGCAAGCAAAAGGCAGGAAGACTGGAGAGACGCAGAGTCCAAGTGGCAACACATACAAATGAATTTAGGGACAAATTCTTTATTCTCCCCATGACCTCCACATAAGTCCCCCTGACACTACAGAAAACCGTGGAGGTTGGCCTCAGCCTGTACTCCATCTGACAGATTATCAAATAAATGCAGAATCTTGCCTTTTCCTCTTCATGAATTTGCCATGCCAGATCAAAGAAGTGGGAATTTGGGACCAGTGCAGTACTGATGCAGCTGGCAGAATTGTTTATTTGAGAGGCTAAATTCAACCTTCGCTTGGTCGAATAACTTAATTGTGCTTACTGGGAGTCTGCTTTTTAAAAGGTTCAATTCTTTCTGCTGCCAAGAATCAGAGTTTGCTTTCAGCATGAAATTATCTCAGGGGAAGGCTTTTCTGAGCCAAACCAGTCCAAAAATATTCTTAATTGCTTTCCATGCTCTTGTGAAACATGAGATTATGCAGCAAATCCAAATTCTAAACCAGAAAAAATTAGGAGAGAGAAAGGTGAAAAAACAACCTGACAGAGAAAAATAAATATCTTAACCACATACCCTAAATAACAAAATGCCACTTCAGATGTTAAAGAGTTTTTAACAATCACTGTACCCCCCATGGAAAACTGCAGTTAGTTACATCAACAATGGAACACAGACTATGCAGACCTATTTTAAATAAGAATACTATTTGAAAACTCTTTGACTGGTCTATACAGATGCGTACTGTATTTTATTTGTAAGCTGTCTCATAAATTTAACTGAACTTATAAGAGAGAGCCTTTTTGGAAGGTAAATAAATTTTCCTTTGTCTTGATTTGCTTTTACTAATATGTGAGAAGTTTCAGGAACGATGAGGTTATCTTTCATTCTAGAATAGCAATGCTGACACAACAATATCATAGCTATAGTTGGAAAACATTAGTCTACAGATAATTTTCATCTATTGTACTGAACATAAACATATTTCTTCAGGGTTTGGCAGCAATGCCTCAATATGAAGGTAGACAAAAGGAGCAGTGGAATACAGCTTCTGTAATCAACAGCTTTATACTCTTCAAAATGTCTAGGATTATGTCAAGAAAATTCAGAGAATTTCTCAAATTTAGATAACAAGGAACTAGAAAGCTTTGAAGACAGATCAGTTAGAAACAGAATGCCATAAGTATTATGAATCATTTACTATAGATATGGGTGCAGATGGGTCAAATAGATATCAGTCTAAATCATATAGGATGTGACAAGTTTTGTCTCTTCTGTGATCCTTCTGTCAGCTTGAATAATTTGCAGAGGAATATATCTGGTTTCCTCTCTCATCTACAGAGGAATCTCATTCTGTCATTCAGTAAATATAAGTATCCAAGTGGAAGCCTTTTCTAAATCTATTCACAAATACACTCTTGAGTATGTCTGAAAATAATTGTACAGGAAGCTCTAAGCACTGAGGTAACTTAAATACTTACTTTAGAAAAGGTATAATTTCCAAGTGTTCCCTGATCATCTTCTCTGTAAACAGAATACAAGAGCAATCTATAATTAGTGGCAGCTCAGCTTAAAGCCAGGGGATGTCAATACACTAAGAAAATTAGGAGTCTGACATAAAATTTTCCAGGCTCAAAGCAGACTTAGGTGAGACACTTGCTAAAACAGGCAGATGACAGGAACATGCAACACAGGTTGGCCAATGCACACCATATGAAATACTCCCGCCTACAGCCGTGTGTAAAATTAGCGTGCCACTCACCAAAAATAATAACAGTTTTTCAGTACATTATGCCATTTCATATTAAGTTGGAATAAGCTGGGCTGAAGCAATGCACATAGAAAAGTAAAAGATCTGTCTCTTCAGCATAAAATATATGGAATCTACAGGACTCATAAGCTTCCATGGTCAGGCGTGTCTGCTTGGAAGCCATTTAGAGATATTTGGCCAAGTCTTCAATCTCATTAAATAACTTAATATTAAATTTCTTCTAGATTAGACATCTATTCTCAGAAGCTGGGTATTTTCAAATTCAGATGATGTAACACCTATATGTAAGTTACATATCCAACATCTATCAGCACTGGGCCTGTCTGACTTCAGTAAGTGTTTGTACAACGCTCTCAGGCACATGGTGGGATTCTTGGGGTGTCCTTCACAAAGCCAGGAGTTGGACTTGATCATCCTGATGGGTTCCTTCCAACTCAACATGATCTGTGAGGGCTTAGATGCAGCACTGTCTGAAATACTAATGAAAATACATTACACAGAATTTAACACATCTGAAATTATTTTAAAAATAATTCTTCTCCAGTGGTGCTGTTTCTAAGGGAATCACAGGTACTACTGATCCCAGATAAAAATATTACTATACAAAATTATTTTTCATAAGATTTTCAGAACACTTCTTAACCCAAAACAATTTTAAGAAAAATCTAGATTATACAAAGTGATTTGATTTGGTAAATCTGGCTTATTTGAATTAGGGGTACTTTTAATAGAACTCCAAGTATCACGGTTGAACTATTCACGTTACTCTTACTGTATGAGTAACTTTAAAGAATTTAGAAGGTAACAATGATTGATTGATTGACTGATTGATTGATTGACTGATTGATTGATTGATTGATTGATTGATCATAGGTGTGCAGCATGGGACAGTGTCATGACACATATTCCCTTTTAATAACTGTTGAATGGAACATTGATGGAAAGGCTGTAGTGTGCACCATAAGGTACTACATTTTACAAACCCATCTGCAGAGTGAATGAAAAAGAACAAGTAGGGAAGTTCCCCAAACCTCTTTTTTCACCCCTCAGTTCTTTGGGAAGACAACTCATATAGAAAATAACACCAGGGTATACAACCTAGATCCCAAGCAACTGCATCACCACCAAGAAGTATAAAAAAATAATTTTTTCATGATATTCACATATGTGGGAAAAGAACCCCATTGTATTCACTTAAATTAATATAAAAAGTCCAGACCCCATATAATTTACCTTCAGCATATCTGTACAAACTTTGGAGTTCATAGCTGAGGCAATAAAGGGAGGGAAAAATAGAATAAAACAGAAAATGGGTTTCTCTTCAGCAAACAAGAATTACAAAAATTCTATTTAAAATTTGAAGCTTTGTCTGACTCAAAAGGGCATTTTTTATGGTTTTGGTGTCACACTTTTCAATCATTTTATAACTCAGGTTACTTCAAAATAAAAATGTCATTTTAAAGTAAAATTCAAGTAATTTCATTTCTATAACATTGTGTAGGCTTGAATACATGGATGTTTCCCTTAAAACCTAAGAACATTTTTATGTTTTCAAAAGTCCCTTTTTTCCCCAACCAAATCTGCTTCCCAGAATGCAACCCATTTCACATTTCAGCCTCTCCTTACCACATCACTGAACCTGTAAATCAAGTAAAAATGTACCTCAGAATATGTAAAATAAAAAGGTTACCCTGTGTAAATTACAATCTCCAAATGTTGATGTCACATTATTTCATACTGTTGTTCAGTGATCTTTTCTATCATTCCCTTTCCAAAGGACTGTGTGTAAAGGCTGGGGAAGAAGTGATGTAAACATTACACAATAGTATTTTTCTCTTTTGCAATAATTATACAGAGAGGAATTCAAAACAAGTTTAATGATTAATAAAAAATTAGCTAAATGCTCACATGTGAGTCGAACTCTTGTGATGACATCTATAGAGGAAACTCACTGGTAATCTTACATTTTACAAACCAAAACCATGGGATAGGACTGGACAAAACTCTCAGCCCAATGCAGTTCTGAAGGGAACTCACAGTTGGCAGATTGAGACAAGAACAAGTTGTTCCACCCCAGTAAGACTGTATTAGTATGCATAAATAAAAAATGCATATAGGCACACTTTGATGTTCTGGTCACTCCTGAGGTATTGATTTCCAAAGTCCCTTGGAAGATTTCCATAACAGCTGTATGGCTAATCCCAGAGACAACAATAAAAATCTCATGCATCCATTCAAAGTATTTAAAGACTGCTTACTTTTGAGTCTCATTAGGCATAATGAAATCTTAGATCTTTACTTAGATAAACTATATGCAATGCAAAAATAAGAGCTTTTGACACAATGGGACAAAAAAAAAAAAAAAAAGAACAAAACTTATTCCAAAGTTTAAAACCCTACTCACTAGGTGTAAGCATTTTGAAAAGTTGATGCCATCCATGTTTGAGCAGAACAGAAGCTTAAGTGTAAGCTTGCAAGGCCTTTTTTGAAACTGATAAGCTTTTATTATTTAAACTCTGTTAAAAATTGCTTTCTTCTTTGTATTTTCAAGTGGGATGACTTCTGTCTAGAGTGTGAGATCTCCCCACCATTGTCACTGATTTCTAGTTTCAGCTGGTTTTCATCTCAATTACAGAACCATGAAAAATAGATAAGTGCAAAGTCTTGAAAATATTGTAAATAAAATTAATCACAATTACAGTTAAGAAGCAGTGAGGTTTTGTCAGTCTAAATGAGCATCTTAAATTGTGATTAAAATTCACTATTTTATAGAAACATTTGTTATGATTCTTTTAAAATAATTCAAAATTAACCTTTAGTAGAAGACAAAATCATCAATTGAAAAACCAGTACAGTGGTATAATGCTTTTTATCCTAGTATTTTCCCAAATAGCAAGCTTACAACCCCTTTAATAAGAGTTCCTACAGAATTCAAATATTTTCTGAGGACTTTTACTTTACTTCATGATTCACAGAAAGCAGACACAAGACAGTCCTTTCCCCCACCAGAGAGCAGTCTACTCTTCACAGGTGTCTCACTCTCAAATTCCAGTCTGCTTGCTCACGAGAACAGTTGTACAGGATGAGACTGAAAGTACATCTCCTCCCAGAAATAGTTTCTAACAGTCGTCAAAAGCAGGAGCCTTGTAAGAAGTTTATACAGAGCTTGTAAGAGGGTAAATATGAGGTGATCATTTCCCCATGCTCACAACTTCTAGCAATTTGCATCTTAGTTAATTCTTAAGGCAGAGATGGCATTTTTTTTATTTTTTTGTAAGAACTTTGAGGAATTTTCTTCATGGAAGTGACCATTCTTGGAGTCAAGTACACTTTTAGAGCCCACAACAATCTGCAGCAAGCAGTTCTGCACCTCCACCACAAACCATGCCAAGAATGCCCTCTGCCTCTCTACAAGACCCATCATTGTTCTCCTCTTTCTCCTCCATCCATACATCAGTATTTCTTTCATATTCTTCCATCGCTCTGTCCAACCTAGGGCACTTCAAAATTTTCCCAATCCCTAGCTGATCACTCCTGCATTGACAACAGCTGATCTACTACAAAGCTTGACCCCTCCAAACATTATAAATTACATATGCCCCTTGCTTGTCATACTCATCTTGAGACCAAGAAAATTGCAGGGCTCTTCCCAAGAGAGACCTCCATCTTTTTAATTAATATTCCTGTTCTCTAGTTTTGTTATGTGCGGAAACAGCAGGTCACAGTACCACCTTATTGGGTTGAATATTGACAGTCTGGTGCACCTCTTGTCTTACTGGTTTCCTAGATAGCTAAGATGCAAGCTCAGATAAAAAGCAATCAATAGCACCACCTTGAATCAAAATCTGTTATCAATTACACTCACAAAAATCTAAAGAATCCTGGAAGCATGTTGTAATATATTCCCTTCAACCCACATTGCTAAGCATATGAGACAAACACCTAGGAGTCATGACATTATTTTCAATTATCAGAGTTTGAGTGAGATCCCCAGCTAAGAGAACATGCTCTGCCAAGTGCCTGAAGAAAACCATAACCTCCACAGGGCATCACCTTGGAAGGTACAGGATCTGTTGAGAGCCTGAAGGAATAATTAACTAGAGATGGTCACAACACTGCAGACAGATGGCAAGGAACTAGCCAGGGATTGTACAAGTTCTCCTACAATGCCTTTTTGACAATGCTATGCAGCCTCCCATTCCAGAGTGACTGCTTACACTGAACCCAAAACTAAGTACTTTCCACAACCAGAAGTCACCCTACCTGTTCTCTCAAAACGTCAGGATTAATTCCAAAACAGATATCTGACTTTGGACAAAAACTCAAAGGAAAATGTTTCTATTTAGTTCCCTTTCAGAATAATGACATTTTCCAAAAGCATGAAAATGAAGTAGAGTTGATACTCTGTGGTAGCAGTTAATTTCTTTTTTCCACTTTCAACTCTCACTGAGAATCTCAGCCAATTTATACCACAGAGGAATCTGTCTCCTACCAGAGAAGGTAGGAGAAAAAAGGCAAATGGACAATTTGTCTTTTTGTGTTTGAAAAATACTCTCAAGAATATGTCCCTACACAGTGGAAACAAGATTTCATTAGAAGTCCTGACTACAGGTAATTCCTTCACCCAGATATCTTCTGGAATGCACAGAATGAGATACTCAAAATGCCCATCAAAATCATATGCTCATCCAAGAAAAATAGCTTTGTTTACTGTCCATTTACTTTTTTTTTTTCAGAATAATGCAGGTATGCAGAGAAAGCTGTTTATATGAAGTTTTGTCAAGATCCTTGCTAACTCTAAAAACATTAAGAAAAATTTTTATTTGAAAATAAAAACAGGTATAAACAACACTGGCCCACCTTTGTATTTGTACAAAGAACTCCAAGTTTTGTCACTTCTGCAAGCAGCACATTTAGAAATACTTTTATTGATGTTTTGAACCCTGAGTATTCAAACATAGGTCCAAGGTCTTTTAGACTATCCCAAGTTTCCAGAAAGCAGTTTTAAAATCTGAGATGTAAAAAGCACAAATCTCTGCAAAGATGACTGTTATCCCTGAGACATTCCAGAGCGTTTCCCAGCCTTTTTCAGGAGCTTAACAGCCATGTGCATTTCTGCTCACTCACTGGTACAAGCTACTGTCCTAAAAGAGGTCTCAGCACCTGGTTTGGTGCAAATTGAGCCCACCTTCTGCTAAAGCAGCAAGAATTCTCATGCAATAACAAGTGCAGCAAGTATACATTCTCAAACATTTTTACCAAAGCTGGTAGAGATAGACATTGTTTGCTGCACTCCTTTGACGATGCTATTATTTGACTTCTCAGCATGTCTTGTGGGTGATATAATCTTAAACCTGACTTCAGTCTCCCTTACACATTAAACAAACATTATCCTTCTCACAGTTATAATCTTGTTATAAACTGTGTAAAAACTTCTATAAAGTTATGCTGCTGGAAAGCAGGCTAACTTATCTGCTGCTTCCAAGAGAAAACCTTCTTGTATAATGCACCAGGACAGATCCTGGTTCAAAAATAAAAGGCTACAATGTCTTACGTAAATCTGGGGGTTGAGTGAAGAAAGGCCAGCGATCTGGAGGTCATAAATATTCTGTCTATGCTCACTCCATATGCTCTGAAGTTCAACTATAAATAGCCTTCAAATTGCTACACACTTCAAGAAAGTTGAGTAACCCAGCTTTCGCTTTATAATGTGAGTGTAAAAGTCTAATAAAGCCACAGAGGGCAGAGGAGAAGAGCTGCAGAAGCCATGTAGACATCTGCTGAAAGGGTCCTGGCTGTGAATTTCCATAGAGAGAACCAGCTGGCTTTAACACAGACAAAGAAATGAGAAAGTACAAGGCCAGCCAGAACAAGGTCAGCTCTGTGTGGGGAGCAAGCAAAGCAGGTAACACTGACGTGAGTGATCTATGGGAGGGAGAAAGGAACAGCCACACACCTCTGCCTCTGCCTCTACACATCTAATTCCCAACAAGTTCTACAGCCAGTTATGACTTTAGACTATTTTCTTTTCACATATCAGTAAAAGTTTTGCTTATTTATATGTTTGCGACCATAAGTACTGAAAACAGAAGCTGGGTCATCTGCCACCCCTTTCCAGCCAATTTATTAGTAAATTTTATTGTCTTCAGAATACATTTCCAAGCAAAAACTACTGATGTGCTGGACCCTACCAGTAGCCTTCTGGTTCCCTCTTTCGAAAATTTTTGTGTTCCTTCCAGCTGCTGGCACTGCCTACACAAACCATTAGTCCTGGGCGTCCCAGGTAGCAGCAGCTGAATTTGGACACAACCAGCAGCCCCTTACTGTGCCAGAGCTGTTTCTGTCATGCTGCCCTTGCAACAGCTCTCACTGAGCTCTCAGTGTGGCAATGAAAAGGACTTTGAAATCTGTTTGGTTTTATGTACAAATGCCATCCATCACTTTGGAAATCACTTTTCCCACGCTCTAAAATTACAATTTTGGATAGAGACTGAATTGTAAATAAATATCCCTAGAACACTCAGAAGAGAAGCTGTCTTTTCCCCCCTCCATAACTTCAGAGAGGTGAGCCACAGTAATAAGCAAGAAAAAAATCCAATCAACATTAGCTTCTTATTGATCATTCATATGAGCCTGCTACTTTTCTTCTGACAGTTACATTTAAGAGTCCTCAAAATAGCGAAACCAAAAAAAGCCCCAAAACCACACAAAAAATCCCCACCCCACTGTATCTTACTTCTTCTTCAAGAACATTACCCAAAAAAATCTCAATTTCAATTATCTCCCTAGTAATCACATTCCATTTATTTTGAAAATAAAACTTTTTTTTAATGAACATTCTGCAATGACAATCAAAGAAAAGCAGATTATGAAATCTAGTATTTGATCCATTTTGCACAGACATGTTTCAGAAAACATCTGTGCTTAGGCCACAGATCCATACATACACCACTTCCTCTCAGAAGTCTAGATGAGGTAAATTCATTGATCTAAGATTTTGTGGATCTAAAGCTTTTGAAGGGCAGCCAAAACTTTCACATCATTTTTCTGTTCTTTCCAGAAGTTGAGGTCTTGCTTCTTTTCCCTAAAATACTTAAATGTGTTTACATTGTAAACAACATTATGCTAAGAAGTGGGAAAGGTCAAAAGAAGAAAGGCATCCTTAACATTTTCACAGAATCACAGAATCACAAGGTTGGGAGAGACCTTCAAGATCATCGAGTCCAACCCATCCCTAACACCTCAACTAAAACCATGGCACCGAGTGCCACATCCAGTCTTTTTTTAAACACATCCAGGGATGGTGACTCCACCTCCCCAGACAGACAATATCAGTACTTTATCATTCATTCCAGAAAAAGCTTTTTCCTAATATCCAACCTGTATTTCCCTCCATGCAGCTTGAGACTGTGTCCTCTGGTTCTGTCAGTTGCTGCTGGAGAAAGAGATGAACCCCCAGCTGACTACAACCACCTTTCAGGGAGTTGTAGAGAGTGATAAGGTCACCCCTGAGTCTCCTTTTCTCCAGGCTGAGCCACCTCAGCTCCCTCAGTCGTTCCTCACGGGGTTTGTGTTCCAAGCCCCTCACCAGCCTCGTTGCCTCCTCTGGACGCACTCAAGTGTCTCAATGTCCTTCCCAAACTGAGGGCCCAGAGCTGGACACAGCACTCAAGGTGTGACCTCACCTGTGCCGAGGACAGGGGGAGAATGACCTCCCTGCTCCTGCTGGCCACACTATTCCTGACACAGGCCAGGATCCCTTGGCCTTTTTGGCCACCAGGGCACTGCTGGCTCATGTTCAGGCAGCTGTCGACCAGTCCCCCCAGGTCCCTTTGTGCCTGGGCACTGTCCAGCCACACCATCCCCAGCCCACAGCATTGCAGGGGGTTATTGTGGCTAAAATGCAGGACTCAGCACTTGGATTTATTAAACTGCATCTTACTGGACTCTGCCCATCCATCCAACCATTCCAGGTCTCTCTGCAGAGCCCTCCTACCTTCCAACAGATCAACACACAATCCCAGTTTAATGTCATCAGCAAATTTACTAATGAAAGACTCAACACCCTCATCCATGCCATCAATGACTATATTGAACAGAACTGGTCCCAGCACAGACCCCTGAGGGACACCACTGGTGCTGGCCCCAGCTGGATGCAGCACCATTCACCACCACTCTCTGGGCCTGGCCATCCAGCCAGTTCCTCACCCAGCAAAGAGTGCCCTGTCCAAGCCCTGGGCTGCCAGCTTTTCCAGGAGTGTGCTGTGGGAGACAGTGTAAAAGGCCATGCTGAAATCCAGGTATTGACAGCATTGACAGCCTTGCCTGCATCCAGCAGGCGGGTCACCTGGTCATTAAAGAAGACCAGGTTGGTCAAACATGACCTACCCCTCCTTCTGGCTGGGTCTGACACCCTGGCATCCTGCAAGTGCTGCGTGATGACACACAATATAAACTGTTTCACTGCCTTACCTAGTACTGAAGTCAGGCTAACTGGCCTATAATTACCAGGATTTTGTTTTGTATTTCGAGTTAACCACAGAGAGCAGATTTTTTTCTAAAAATAAATCTTGAGCTTTGTACTGAAAAACAATGTGGCTTCATTATGTTTGCTGGGTTTTTTAAATGTTGTCACATTCCTCTATTTGGCACCCTTTGAAGATGCACAAGTTCAATTGCTTGGCCCGTATGCTTACTATAAAACACTTTCTGATAATATGAGGATGACCTTTCTGCACAGAACTGCCACACCACGAACACAGTCCCTCCCTAAGCCCTTTGAAGGACACATCATAACTGAAGTGGGCAATCTTATTGACTACATAAAGATTCTGAAAGCAGTTACCCTGCTTCAGGCAGAGCACAAGAATTGCACGCTGTGCTGGTCTACTCATCAGCGTTAGGTGTTTACTAAGACTTCAAAGCCTTTTTCCAAGAGTTGGCTACCTCCAAGCAGATTCCAAATGAGGGATGTTGTCACCTGTGGAGCATGCTTTTCTTCAACCATAATTAGTACCATGTCAAAGAACACATTTCATACCCAACTTTTTGGTTTCTGGAGAAATTTCAGTCCTCCAAACTGAAGGATTGAAAATCAACCTCCAAACTGAAGTACCTTCAGTACAGACCTATAAAAAATACAAAGCCTGATTTGTAAATCATCTGCCTACAGGATGAGGGGTTCCAATTTGCATAAGTCATCACTGGCACTCAATAATGCTCTACTGCACCTTCTTTGAGAAACACAGTATTTATCCCCAAAAGAAGACAGTAAATTTCTGATATACAGAGGCATCAAAAATACAGCAAGGTGATAAGATCAAACAGAATGGGTAAAAGGTACAGATTCAGGTAAAGAAAACATTTCTAAAGGGAGATACTTTTTCCTTTAAAATTAAAGCAGGTCAATACAAATTGTCCAGGTCACCATAGATAACTGTGTGGCTATGCAAGTTCTCATTTTCTATAACTTTGAAAATCGCTCTCCAAATAATGTCAAACAACAGCATTTTCAGTAATAACAAGCAAGGTCACAAAAGCATGGCTCTGTAGAATTTTTAAAAATTCAACAGATATGAAGGATAGATCAAAATCTGTCAGTCCTGAACCACAGAAAAATTCCAAAGTTTGATGATCTGGTTCCAAGACTGGGCAAATTTTTTGCTATAGCCAGGAAGGGGCATGGCTAGGACCCAGAGAATACTTCTTACCACCTCAAGTAATTTTTGGGAGGGAGTGGGGGAAGGGGCAGGGAAGTGCTACCTTCAGGGTTGGCACAAAGGGAGTGGCCAGGTATTGTTTATTGTCAGGGGGTTTCTGTGTGATTCTTGTGCCATCCAACACCACCTTCCCCCCACCCCGCTTCCATTAGCATTGTTGCTGTTGCTGCTTGTTTTCTTCTCTCACTGCTGTTTCCATTAAATATTCTTCTCTCAACTTGTAATCTTCCCATTTTTTGCCTCCAGTTCTCCTCTCCATCCCATTACTGGAGCAGGAGAGAGAAGCAAATGAGCAGCATGTGGTCTGGAGAGTTCCAGTGGGAACACTAAACTGGGGAGTAGCGTTCCTAAACTAAGACATTTGAACAGCTGATTTTTTTTCTGTTTGCAGGCCAAGTTCAGAAACATTCATGAACCAATAAAAAACACCTGCAGAAAACTCAGATTTGGTCCTCAGGGTAGCATGCAGTTATCCTGATAGCCTTGTCTCCCACGAGCAGGAAAAGTGATTCAGACTCTGCTTGGATTAGCAAAGGTGAATATTGCTTCAAGGTTGTTTCACTAGGGATTGAAACAGTGAATGTCACAACTCAAAATGCATTGAATTTCAGTCCTTGCACTTAAGACCTACATCTCTTCATCTCAAGGCTGTAACAGCTCTCTCAAGCATCAGAAGTCCACAGCAATTCTAACCTTGTAGCTGACACAACAGCATCCCCCCGGCAAACTAAGCTTTCTAACTAATGCACAAAGGCAAAGGACCTTCTTGTCACCTGTGCTGCATAACAGCTATCGTCACTGAACTTAATAAGCTGAACTAGAAATGCCAACTCACCCTCTGTGCAATCAGGATGCAGTTCTTACAACAATTTGTTTAGTGGTCGAGACCTAAAAATGTTTTAAAGCACATTTGGCTAGAAGCCAGAAACTTCAAATGAATGAAATGGGAAAAAAAAGTAATTATACACACTACTAGCAATCAGCAAATTTCTCTCTCTTGGGAATGTTTTGCACAAGTCTTTGGAAAAAAAAAAAAAAACACTGCAGGTATCATTACAGTAAAGGCATGCAAAAATATTATTTAGGCAAAGATTGTTTAAAGACGGCGATTAGCTTCTCTGAGTAGACTACTTGATTACAAAGCTTACTAATGTCCCACTCCTTTTTCCAGGATGTCATGACAGTCTTTAAAGCAAGTTGTATGTCCAGAAAATTTTCAAATTTTGACCTGCTCAGTGTAGAGAAGAATTTCATACTCATCTGAGACAGGACTCTCCTGGGCAGATAGATTAGCAAGTAGTTTAAATTTGATTTAACTAAGGAACTTGATTAAAATACAGTATTGTTTTTTCAGCATATGGCCTGAATTATATTCACATAATCATTTTACATGTGCAAATGACAGTAAGTTATGCAGGCTGTCTCCCAGTTTGCACATGCAATCTTAATTTGTGCTCACAGAAAGTTCCCACATGGAGTTGCAGAACTGCAAATTATAACTGAGGTCAATGGAAGCTCTAAGAGCTTCATAACCCTAACATAAAATACCATGGATAGGCATCAGCTGAAAATGCTGGACCTGCTGTCCAAAAAGTGCTTTGACTGGGGATGATTTGGTTTATTGGCTCTGAGAATGATGCCTGCATCACACAAAGTAAAATCTGAGTAAATTCTCCCCATGCTGAAGTTTTATTCCCATGAACTCTAAGCAGTGCTGCTGAGGTGGCCCAGCAGGTCAGATGGACACTACAAAAAAACAAGTGAGCTTTACAGAAAGCAGACTTCCTGGTCGACATTTAGAGTAAAAGTAGGATGAAAGTCAAGATTTTAGCGAGTTTTTCTGATGTTCTCTTCTGTGCTGCTGTGAAAAGGAAATAAAATGGTATGTAGAATTAAGTAATGGTAGAAAAATTTCTTCTGGGAAATGATGCTGATGTACTAGTTTGGGGAAACTTGTGAGGAAATGAAAGGTGAAAGTATTCAGAAGAACTTGCAAAGTTCTGTTATCTCCCACCTATTTTATTATAGGAATGGAGACTGATTTTAAGTACATGTACATAGTAAGCAAAATAAAACCTGCCCAAAACTAACCATGGTAAAGATTATAATTTAATGTAAATAGTGACCCAAACTTAATAATGCAATCTGCTTATTACGGAGAAAGAACTTCCTGACTCTTGACATATACTCACTATAAACACAATATATACATATCCTCATTAATGTGGGTCCTACAAAAGCCACCATGCAAATAACCTAAAAATAGGCCAACCATCAGATATCTTGTTTTAAAGCTGTTCTCACACAGCTCATGGGAATTACAGCCATATGCAGGCTCATGGCTCAGTCAAAACCTGGCCCAATGTGTAATGGTGCTTTGAACCAGGGCTGAACAAAGTTCATCCCTCATTCATTTTTACCTAAATAACACTCACCATCAGTTCAGCTGCACAAAATGCTGATGCTAATTCTTTCTATTATAGACAGGCCTAGGGTTTTAAACTGCATCCATCAATATATGTGTATCTATCCACTCTAACATTTTAAGGCAGATTAGTTCCTTGGTGTTGAAGCTTGCAATTACAGTTGTCATATGATACCACAAATAATGTACCACAACTTTTTTCATTTGTATAAGCATTCTAAAGGAAAATTTTTAAAAACTTTTTTTTGAAGGGACATTTATAAAGGATGGCTGCTGAGTATATAAGAAAGATAATGTTTATTCACTGAGAGAATTCTAATCTTCAAGTTCCTTCAGGAGCTTAAAATTTTACCTACCATAAAACATTTTATTACTGTATTACAAGTAGCATGAAAAACCTTTTTTTTTTTTCAAATGTTCTATACTTGGTTATTTGCATAATTTCTTGCAATTAAATGGTAAAAAATGGCAAAATGGTATTTAGGATATTTGCAACCATAATTAACATTTTCTCCTGTTTGCAATTAATTAGAAAGTCAGAAAACTGCATTACTAAATACTGCTTGGACATTTCATCTCTAATTAGTCAGATATTGATGTTCTGTTAATAGAAGTGTCCTGCAAGAAAATACTTCACAAATACAGCTATTGGAGAAATCAAGGGAGGTTCTTCATAAGAGCCGTGAAGACTCTCAGCGAATAAAAATACAGTCAAAAATTACTTTGCATTTAGTGAGAAAAGAGTAATTCTGGGGAAGACAAAAAAAGGGCAATATGGGGAGAGAGGGTACATGGCCTAATCATGTCAGAATTGGGGCCCAAGCATTTTATTTACTAAGTGAATTCAACTCTTGCTGTCTACAGAAAAATCACTTTACCACACAAATGATAAGCAAAAGTACTTCTGTATAAAATTCTCTGTAATTCTGTAGTATAGAGTTTAAGAATCTAATAAGTAGCAAAGCAGGTGTGTTTCCTAAATTACTCACTCCCATTAGACAAAGAAAGGAGAGTTGCTTTGTTTTATGATGGTTGTTTTTTCCAGTTCCATACTTTGCTGCTGGCCCGTGCCAATGAGCAGAGTGGGAGTTTGGGGACTGATGCCAGTAGACCTATATTCTACAAAGAGCCAAAACTAGAGGAGCTTAATTAATCATTGTCAAGTTGCTCATTAGAGAACCAAAACCCCAGAAGAAATCCTTAAAACATCCTCAGTATTTTGATGAAACAGTAGTAGATTTCAGAAATTATATACTTTCCACTCCTTGAATGCCAGGACACATGGACCACTGCCACAGCTACGACAATGCTACAACTTAGAGCTGTACATTAATGACAGGCAGATGCAGTGAGGACTAAGGATTGAAAGATTCTCTTGCAGGCATCAGTCTTGCAAGTGAACCAAAGAAAAGGATAGAAAAATGGGGGTTTTAATCACTGTTCAGCACCACAGTCCTGAAAGGTCTAAGTCACAAAAACAAAAACAAACACACAAAAACAAGCAAGCAAAAACACTGTCACAAAAACACTTCACACAGAGTATGCCTCTTTCGGGACTTTGCATTTGGTGTATTGCTCTGAAACTCTTTAAGTACATTTCTACACATGTTCAAGTCACCCTCATGGAAACTTCTTCTCTCATTTCCCTTGCATCACAGTCCAATAAATGCTTGTTCTGAAATTAACTATCCTTCTGGTCTCAGCAACAAAACCTGATCTGAGAAATAAAATTTAGTTAATGTCATACTCCTTATAAACTAGAAGGAAAGCTGGAAGCACCCTTTCCAGACCTATGTTTAAAAGCTGATTATTTCTTTCTTATTAACACATATATTACATGTATATGTGTAACATAGTATATATTATTTTTTATTATTAAAAATCTCTGATCATTTATTTCTCTTACAGTTTTCAGAAACATTAAATCTAGCTTAAAGAATTTGATTAACAGGCTCATAACTTGTGATTTATTTCAGACTTCAGCCTAATATTTCAAGGGGCTGCAGAGGATTTTTTTCATACATTAGGGTTTTGTATTAGACTATATCATTAAATGAAAGACAAAAAAAAAAGAAAAGTTTTAGCAGAAATTGCCTCCAACATTAATTAGTTTTGTTATTCTTGTATATGATGCTACTATCCTTTCTGTTAGCTACCAGTAACATAGGTGCTGATATGTTCAGGATTATGGCACCTACATTTAGGCATTGAAATGTAAGTACTCACTTCAGTAAACTAAATCATAGCTTTGAAAAGACCTCCCAGATCAAGTCCAACCTTTGCCTGATCACCCCCTTGTCCACTAAAACAAGCACTAAGTGGCATGTCCACTCATTTCTTGAACACCTCCAGAGGTGGTAATTTCACCACCTTACTGGGCAGCCTGTTCAAATGCTTAACCATCCTTTCCATCAACAAATTTTTCCTGATGTCCAACCTGAACCTCCCCTGGCACAGCTTAAGGCTCTGTCCTCTTTCCTGTCACAATTTGCCTGTAAGAAGAAGCTGGCCTCCACCAAGGTACAGACTCCTACCAGGTTGTTGTAAAGAGTGACAAGGTCTCCCCTGTACCTCCTCATCTCCAGCTCCCTCAGCTACTCCTCATCCAACTTGTGCTCCAGACCTTCAACAGTTTCATTTCCCATCACACCAATATACTTCTTGTTATGAGGGGCCCTGAACACAGTCCTCAAGGTGCAGCTCCACCAGTGATGAGTACAGAGGGAAATATAATGTTTGACATGTTATTGATGTGTTACAGTGCTATAGAGTCCATCCAAATATCTTAAATATTTTGTCACGTTTAAAATGTTCACTACAAATGGTTTAAATGCTACCTTTAAGGCAAGTTATTCAACTTAACCAACTTGCTGTGATTTGAAGTACAATTTATTTGATCCACAGTAGACAGGTATTTTAAAACAAGCAGAATCACTTTCCAGGTCTATTGATAAGCGACAGGATTTGAGTGCCCAAACATAACCATCTAGAGCAATCTGAAATGCCCAAGAGAAGGGATCAGCAGATGTGATGCAAGCCATTTTGCATCTGATTTACATAGGGTTCTGCAACCATCTGAAGCAGCACTTGGAGGCCAGACAAGATGCTTTAGAGAGTTTTAAATTACGTTATACACCTGAATCTTACCTGGATCTCCCTTGACTAGGAAGCTAAAGCACCCACCTCCCATTGCAATTGGATGCCTATTTTAGATGCCAGTCTCAAGCTGAATCCTGCCTTTAATGCCCTTTTTGGTAGGTTATGACCAAATTTCCAACACCTAAAGCCAAGCAGCACTGGACTCTTCTTTAAACTTCACAAAGCAGTAAGAAGGTGGCATACGTAGTGTTTTACTTTTTTGCAGAACATTGCAGTGTCTAAAGAACGTTTTTCTTTTACCATTAAAATAAGACACTGACATTTCAAATGTAGCTTTGCAAAGGTTCATTATCTGAAAACAAAATAAATCACAATTAAAGGTGTATTTACTTTTAATCTGGCATAGCTTGTGGTTTTTGGGGGTCTTTGAAAAAGTGAGGGAGATGTCTAAAAGGTGTTCTTTTCAGCTCCTTTCAGCTCAGGAATTTTATTTGATGATGCACCATTATTACTCTTCTCCAAATACCAGAAGATTTAATACAATTTTGAGCAGAGGCTTCAAGATTAAAAAGAATAACTTCAAAAAATAAAATTATTACCATATGTTTGAACAGGCAAAGAAACATAATACTATAACACCTGTGAGATTGCTACATCTAGCTGTATCATTCCAAGTCACAAAATTTAATTGCTGGGAAAAGATATTCAAGCCAATCTAGTAACACAAGGGGGTGGTAAAACACAGTTGTAGCTGTTATCCAGCTTCTGGATATGATAATATCAGTGAAAAGGTAAATTCCAACCACAGCTTTTATTAGTGCTGAAAATGCTGAGAGGTAGCTTCACCTTCACCCTTTCAGTCAAAATCAGCCACCCAAAGAGCTTTTGTTATATGAGATTCTCAGAGTGAATTTCAGAGTATCTGCAATGGTTATGTGAAGGGCTCGGCTCTCTTTTCTCTGACAGATCTAGGCCATCTGAGAAGGTTTTAAACCTCCTTCGTCACCTCTGAGACTGAAATTAAAAAGGAGGTATGCACTACTCAGTCTGAAAGCTTTATAGTACTGTAGGCTAGCAGAGAAGCTGAACACATGAAGCTAACCATGAAGGGATATGATGCTATTTTAAAAACCAGTTTTAATGATTGCAGTGTCTGCTGCTGAAGTCCTTTAGCTTTTTCTGAAAGAGCTACTGTGTTACACAGATCCCTAAGCAACTGCAGGAGTCAGACCAATCGGGGTACCAAATGGAAGAGGTAATCTGAAGCATAAGATAGAAAGAACAGACTGTATTTTAAAATCCACTTTATGTTTGCTATATTTGACTTTGGATTTAAAATGTTTCTGGCTGTTTTATTGAACCCTGACCACAAATCGGTTAGACTCACCAAGGAAGCCTGGTGTTGAAAGTCAGTGGAATGGCAAAATGTTAGCTATGCTTAAAGACAGATAAAGGACTAGAGGCTTGAAAGCACTCAAAGGTATGAGGAAGTGCCCTCAAATGGCAAAGAAACAGAAAAAATTAGACCTAGTTCAGGAACCATTACAAGTTCACTGCAGATTATACTGGAAAATTAAAACTCCCACAGAAAATTACTGCTATAACTTATTACGCTGATAAAAACAAAACCAAGGAGTTGTGCTCCTTTATTACACCACTACTTAATGTCATTGGCATTCATTCACTGGAGTGAGGGGTATGTAACTTAGAGATCAAACTTTTGTAGAAGAATGTATTTATAGGTAAATAAAAGTTTCTAATTGTTAGTATGTTGCTACTAATCAAAGACATTATTTTATTCAATAACAATTCTTAAAAAAAACAAAAAGAAGTAGTAGAACAAAAAATTCAGGTTACTTTTTCAAAGGAAGCATTTCTTGGGCAGAAGCCTAAGTTAAAAAGTGTTTCAATTAAAAAAAGAAAGGACATGGACATTCTCCTGTTCCCCAATTATGGTTTTGTTTTCTTCAATGCTAGAAAGCATTTACAATAGTTAAAAATGAAAAGGCCTTACAAACCAGGCTTCCATAGAAAGTCATAGGCAAACATTCTTTTCTACAATGCATGGTTAGACATTTCTGGGAAACTCTAATGAAATGTCTTCCAAAAAGATGAAAAGAGCATAAAACAAAAATAGAACAGAAGGCAGAGGCCAGGGACAGTTTCTTTCCTCTAAAGTGGAAACAACTACTCAGTGCCTGGACAAATTTGCATTTGTCCTGTAACAGTGCTATGTGAAACACTGTCTGCCACTAACCAGCAGAAAGAATTTGACAAAGTATTCATCAAAGTACAAAGAAGTACTTCTCTTACATTCTCAGTTCCTTCTTTTGTTAAATTGTTGTCCCACTTGTTCTCTGACTCTGGCCATTACTGAAGTACCTTAACAGAGAAACTTTCCTTCTCCTTCACAAGAAAGATATAATGGATAAAATCTTTGCTAAGATCAGACTCACTGGAGAACCTCAGCAACAGCTGATAAAAACAAAACAGAGAAATTGTTTGTCCACTATTCTATTTCCTTTTCCAGTGGGCTCCAATCACTCATTTCATGACAATGAATTAAGTTCAAGGATTCTCCTCTGAGGGGAAAGGAGACACTAAAGCAAACAATAATTTTCAAATAACTTCTACCACAAACAATCATATTGTGGGAACCAACTTATCATTATAGAGACAGTTCCATCATCCATTTCCCTCTACCTGTAGTCCAATACCTAAAAACATTAGAGTAGGTCTGATTCACTCTTTGGCAAAGCCAAATTTAAAAAATGTTAATTAGCAAACAAAGAACCACCCCAAAAGTGGAAGAACGGAGACATATGTACCTTTAAATCTTTCCTCCAATGTCCCTTTGCTATTATGATCATCACTGTGGGTCTGAACTCCACAGCCCACTCCTGATCTAGCAATACATTGTATTACTGCAAAACTATGTATGTTTATCTTATGGTTTTAGTTGATAATGCAGACTGTCACATAGCTACTGACCATCATATCAGGTCAATACATAATGTTTTAAGGATTGTTATGCTTACAGGGTTGCAAATGTATTTTACATGCAAAGGCAAGTACCAGCTGAAAATAAAAAGAAGAAGAATTATATCTATGGAGGGACAATAATTTAAAGTCATAATGGCTTGCTCAGTAAAAGAAAAATATTATTTTCAGGTGTTAGATAAAAGTTGTAGAGATCTTCTGGTCAAGACCAGAATACACACAGAAATTAGAAGAACCAGACAGCTATAAATTTTCTCTCCAGGAAGAAGGCCATGAATTACCAACAATTGCTTAGGACACAAAGACACAGAGACTGAAATCTGCAGCTCATAGAATAGCTGTGGACAAAGCACGAAATCATAGCTTCTTACTTTTTTCCGTCAAACAGTAAAGCTTAGGAAGGATTTGGTATATGCAGACTATTTTATCTCTTTGTTTAATGGGTAGGAAGTTTGGGAGACTAAAAAATATTTTGCTTTAGAAGTCTGGCTTTTAATCACCTGAATCATTCACTAGTGAGAAATATTTTATCATTTCAGCTGACAGAACTAGGCCTGTCATGATACCATGATAAGAAACCAGAAAAGATTGCAACTGAACCGAAGCACTGCTGAACCAAAAAGTTCGAGAGAAATGAGGGGAATAAAAGCTATCTGCTTGACTAATTACTCACCTGTACACTTAGCTATTTTCTTAAACAGGGGTGCAAAGGTGCATAAGGCACAGGTAAATTGTGACCTTACAGTATCCAGGACAGAAGGGAATACACAACATACCTTGCAGCTGCAAAGGTTACAAGGATTCTACAAATTACCAGAACTTCTCAGCATATTTTTCAACTGTATGTATCTTGTATTCGTTTTGAATCTGCATTTAACAAGTACAGATTCAGAGAAAGGAAATTTTCTCACAGGAATATTTTCAATATTATTCCACAAAGTAACTGTGGGAATGAGGTATGAGCTCCGACATGCTACCAATGAAGGGAGTCTATCAGAGACTGCTTTACAGCAGCTGGGACATTTCTACCAACTTCCATGGCAGAGTCATGGATAAGTTTTCCTTCCATTAATCATTTCCATATTTTGCTTAAGTGGAACTCAAAGTAGCAAAAAACAAAAAAAATAGCATTCGTGGAAAGATTATTAGGATTTACCACAAGGTGATCCTTTGGCAGGCTGCATCTACATTTAGTTTGTATCTATTAACTAGGTATAATCAACCACAATGACAAAACCAGGATGTTATAGCCTGCATAAGTAATATTATTAGATTTAATAAATACACGGATGTAAGGGAACCTTACATGTGAGCCACAAATGTTGAACTCATTCCTTCATTTTAACTGAGTCAGCTGCAATTTTTGCCAGCTTGTTATTAGACAACCACTTAATTTGATGAATTATCCTAACAGACTATTATCCTTATCAAAAGAATATATGAGAATAACATACCAATTCAAAAATGTCCAAATCTTTGCAATACATAAGGAATATTATTTGTGTTTGTGTTCAGGTTTACTCAATGCATTCTCATGGGTGAAGAAAGTGTATAAGCTATTTTTTTTTCATTTAGACAAAGCAAAAACCAACTACCCAGCCATGTATCCACCTTTAATTTATGTTTTATTAAAATAGCATATGCTGTAGCCTTGTCTATGTTATTGATGACACCATGGTGGCTATTGGACTGATATAGTGGTCTCCAGGAGTTTCCAAATATAAATGAATCCTAATGAGATAATCCCTAGTGCATGTAGATGGAGGAATGCTATCTAAATAATGCCACTTCTGTTGCAGAATTGGTTTCAAATTAATTGTTTCTTTCGAAAGCTATAATTATCAGGAGGAAAGCAGTTAGTCAGAAAAAATGAAGTTAAAAAGTGCATAATGTCTAATAGCTCATTAAATAGAAAATACATTGTAAATTTGGGAATCAGAATGACTTGCAGTTAACTGTGAGATGATGGGTCATGCACATGAAAAGAGACTTTTCTGGCAGGAAAGCAATTTGGTAATGCTGACTGCAGTCTGCATTTACTTGACATTCGGAAAGATCATATGACACCCATGCAGATGAGGTGAACAGTGAAGAGAAAAGGAAGGGCAAGGAGAACCAGAGGAGAAAAAGTTAGGTTATGAGCAGCTGAGACATGATGAGGAAGGAGAGAATATGAGTGTCATTACTGGGTGTTCAATTTTTCAAATTGAAAATGTTGGAAATGGGAACAAGGTGTCATATTAGAGATTTGGAGTATTCAAGCAGCTATAGCAATAGCTGAGTCAACATTTTTCTTACAGAGGGGTTTTATGAAGAGTTTATTTGATGAATAATTAGCAATTTTTAAGTATTTCTTTCAATGAAAAAACATACCAAGGGTGTATTTACTCAGTGTCAAATATATCTTCATAATGATGCAACAAAACAAAGCAAGTCCAAAGACTATTTGAAATACTTAAGAATAATTAAACTGGTAAAAATCCTCAAACCTGAAGAATTATACCACAGCCTCAAAGGGAGAGAAGCTGATTTAGTCTTAAACTTTCTCCTAGTACATTTTCCATAAGCAGCGACCCCAACAATTACACAAGGGGACGCAGACATGAGCAGAATGGGAGAAGGCAGCTACGACTTGCATGTATACAAACAGGTGCATGCCACGCCAGCCTGCAGAAACAGGAGGGCTAAAGCTGCCTAAAACCTCACAGAGTCATCTAAAGGCCCAAGGTAGTGGACAAAGAGCTGCAAGCTGTGGGCTCAGAATCACATCTGATGCAAAAGCAGTGTACCAGAGGAAGAAAGTTACCCAGACTTACATTCTTTTATGTTGTTAGGCTTTGGTCACAAGCTGATCTATGTGGTAAAACAAAATCTGGAATAGAATACCAAAAATAGTTCTGTCAATGTACTGGTTTTAGCTGTGGTAGATGGATAGAGCCATGCTGCAGCAGTGGCAATCAGAGAAGTTCACTGCAATGTAAAACCCTATGGCCTGGTCCACTGCAATGGATTTACATTTAAATTGCCATAAGCCATTATTTGAGTTGCATGTTACAGTAAATACTACAGCAAGAACCACCCAAACCAATTGAGGACCAGCCTTACGAAAACCAGTGCAAGTGCAACCTGAGCTGGCTTTTGTGCCCAGTAACTCCACAAAACAACCACCTCTCCTCTCCTGAGTGACCTCCATAACAAATAGAATCCAAGTCAAGGACTAGATGAACTCAATTGGCATTTTATGGACATTATACACTAATGGGCCACAGACTAAGGAATAATGCCTGCGTATATTAGAGAGGAGAAGGGAAAAGGAGTGGCTATGAGAGCATATTGAACAATATGGGACTGAAGTGTGGTACAAATTGTAAGAATAAGTGGTAGAGATTGTACTGGGTTTGGCTGGAATAGAGTTAATATTCTTATAGTAGCTTTTAGTTGCTGTGTTTTAGATTTGTGACCAAAACAGTGTTGATAAAAGAGATGCATTCAGTTACTGCTACACAGTGCTTAAACAGCATCGAGGCCTTTTTTCTCTTCCTCACATTGCTCCACCAGTGAAAAGATTGGAGGTGCAGGACTGCTGATGCCAAACAGCCAAAGTGATATTTCATCTCATATGAGGTCCTGCTCAAAGCCACAGGAAGGGAAGAAGCAGGAATTGACATACATTCCACAAGTCACCGCTACATGTGACGGAGCCCCGCTTTCCTGGCGATGGCTGCACCCCTGCCTGCCAGTGCAAAGTGCTGAATTAATTCCTTGTTTTGCTTTGCTGGTGTGTGCAGCTTTTGCTTTACCTATTAAACTGTCTTAACCACAAGTTTTCTCACTGTTACTGTTCCAATTCTCTTCCCTATCTCACTGTGAGGGAGTGAGCAAGTGGCTGAGTGGGCTGAGCTGCCTACTGGGGCTAAACCAGAACAATCACAATGACAATGTTTATAACCAGAATAATAAAATATCATTGCCATAAAGGAAAAATGAATCTGCATTAGGGAAAAAAAACTCCAACATTTCCTAAATCAGAAGCCCAACCAGGATTCATGGCCACTTCTTTATTTGAACATCCGTTGCACAAAAACCAGCGCAGTGCCTTTCTTATGAAGGTTTGGACACTTTGGCCATAATGCATTTTAAATATTACCTTAATTCCAATGCAAGGTTTATCCCTCGTGCATCTAGACTGAACAGAGAAAAAGCAGGATCATAATAATGAGAAATGTCAGTGTACTGGCTGATAATACCATATCTAAATTTATGGCATGTTATGTTAGCATATAAATACAATATTTCTTGTGTCTTGATTCCAGTAAGCCCATAGAACTGAACCTATCTCTCTGTATTTGCTGCTGTTACCAGATCTTAACATAAAACTTCCCATCTTGTTTAATAATAGCTCATTTGTTGCAATGCATAGACTGAGATTTTTTTTACCCTAAATTCACAGGTACAGGTAATTGAGTCTGAAGAGAGGATATACCCCAATGAGGGTATTCTTCTCTTTTAATGGTGCTGAAACAGATCTTTTTTTCCGCAATTAGGCTCTAAACATGACCTAATTTCCTGCACAAATACCAGAGCCCGATATGCTTAGTCAGAAATTGATATTTTACTTTGGTGCCACACCAGCAACACCACATTTGAAAATTTACATTATTGTAAAAGTAGCCTCTAACTTTATAATGCAGAGTACCCATACACCTGTAGAATCTTTCTGAAATTGACTTGCTGTTATATAGTCTCTCTTCTGAATGTAATGGGATTGAAGCTTCATAAAAGGCGTAGGAGTGGTAAACCACTGAAACAAAACTCAAGTCTTAAATTTATACCCATAATACAGACACAAACATAGTTATCAAAAGAGCACCCCACCTACACGCCTTCAGCACAGATCAGTCTAAGCAGTTAGAAATATTTATTTTGGCTCACTTCAGAAAATACTTAAATCACATAATTAATTTGATTGGTCCCATTGAAGCCACACCAGCTGAAATGTCACACACGATCAGACCTCAAGTTTTGCCTCTCTGCGCACAGCAGGAATAAATCCTAATTTTCCCCAGTGGTGACTTCTGGGACTTGAACTAAGACTACTAATTCATCTTAGATAAACCATGAGACAAGCTTTACTTTCATCCCTTACTGGAAAAGATCCACATTTCAAACAGTTTACAACATACAAATAGCACAGAAAGACATTAGCTTTCCTCAGAGCCATCAAGCCGTTCTGTGTGACTTTGCAGTGTCATTCAATGCAGTAACACAACACCCAGTGACCCAAAATATCACCGAGCCTAGAACCTGAGAGGCCAAACAGGTATCTTAAATGGGAACAAACACTGAAAGTCTCAACTTAAAGGGGATCTAGAGTACATGGTTTGGATGCAGCACTCACAGCTCTCCCAAATACACAGTCAGGAGGCCAAGGGCAGCACCTATCCTAAGAGTGCACCTCAGAGGCTTTGGTACAGGTTCTCTCAAACACAGTTTCACATGGTGAGGGGTAAGGCAGGGACAACCTGTAACCAGGAAGATTGTTCTGTATAAAGATGCTCAGATGAGCATGAAAATCCACTGGGTGACCCAAGGGCTGAGCCACACTCTCTACCCTGTCCATGACACAACCGTCAGACAGAGATGAGGGAGAACACCCGCTCCATAACTGACTGCTTTGTGGCAGGATGGATCAGAGGCCACAGCTCTGCCTTATCAATATGTGATGCAGAAAATGCAGTGAGGGAGTAGAAGAAATCCAATATGAGAGTATCACTGCAAATGTGAGAGACTAGTCAGGTCTGTGCTCCTGTCTCTAAAAGAGCTGGTGTGAGACTGCATGTTACTGACAGATTTATTTTAGAAATGTTTTATATCCTGCTTTTAAAAGTGAAAAAAACCAAAAGCAGTACACTAAGCGATTGCAGTTTGGTTCTTGCACTTTGGTTCTTGTAAGTAAAATAAATATGCAGTACTGCAACACTGCCTCCTTGCATTTCAAGAAGAAATTGCTTTATTGAATCAAGACGGTGGTCTGTCTAGTCCAGTACCTCATCTTCAAATACTGGACATTAATATAGCAACAGAGGAGGCAAGAAATATTTCACAGAGAGAGAGGCCAGCATACAACCAAGTCTAAAAATGTATCTATTTTAAAAGTCTTTGATATTTACTGACTCATTTATTAATATTTTGCTATTTATACAACCAGCTAGGTTTGTTGAACTGTGATTGTTTATTATTTACTTGTGAAGTTTGCCAATGTAAAGCACCTCCTGCCACATTAGCTTTGATTTGTGATATAGGCATAGAAGATTACCAAACGCCCTGGAGTCAAAAAAAGCTATGTGTGCTTTCAGCTGAGTGCTACCCTGTACCATGGCTTTCCCCTTGGCATTGTTAAAGGGATGCTCACAGCTGAGGCGGCTGTACACAACGCTGTCCTGGTGCCAAGAGACCTGTGTTCAAGTTTCCTATTACAAGATCAGCAAGATGTGAAGTGAGGCAACTAGAAAATGCAAGCTATGAACATAGCACAGATTAGGACGTTTGATAAACTTCAAAGATGAGGGGGAAAAGCATTTTCTAACTTTTTACACACGCAATTATATAAAGATTCTTCCACACCACAAAGCATATAGGAGTTTATCCTATAAATGTTTAGTTAAGGACTAAGGATCAAATCCATACAAAGCATTTTCCAGTGCTACTGCCAGCAACAGCTTGAAGTGCATTCTACAGATCACTGTACCAATGTGTTCAGACAGAAGAAAAAGCTAAAAAAGCTTTTTTCAGTGATTTCATCCCATTTTATCTAACTATGTATTGTCATGCCATACCTGGTTGTGTTAGCTACTTTAACTAGTAAAGCATAAGGTCCTTGCTTTCTCTTTTCTATCTCCAAAGTGTTTTTCAAAGCACACACCATGAAAGAAGCTATATGAAGATGCCTTGAATTTTTTATCTTAAAAATGTGACTGTCCTTCACTAGTAGTGTGAAAAGGTACATTAGTTGGCCGTTATTATTTTGTTATCTCTTTTGATAAATAACTCACTACATGTGGCAAACAAGAGTGGCTGGCTTGGGTATATAAAGAAACAAAGCATAGACCCCACTATCTTCCCAAGTTCTACAAGAGCAAAAGAAGATAGCTCTGTAGCTGTCACCAGGAAAAATGAACAACATTACTGTTGATGTTTCCACATTCATTCCCATGTCTGGTGAATCTTATATATCTGAACTTAGTCATGAGGAGAATTGTTTTGAAGTAAATATTAACAGCTTATAAAACCAAATCAATGAGCCAAATTTCCTATTGAAATAGCCCTAAGAGTGAACTTCTGTTTTTAAAAAATATTTCAAATGTGAAAGCGTGTGCTTACAATGGACTCTGTGAAGCTGAGTATACTATGTAATTGTTTTACCATGCTAAAAAAAAATAAAACAAAACACAAGCAAAATCCTTCTAAGTAGTACACTTTTAAATTCAGTGATGTAAGGATAACGAAGCAAATACTCCAGCCAGTTTAAAATGTCAGAGCTGCAACTACTCCAAGGGAGCAATGAAAGTCTACATCAGTTGGGGATAACCCTCAACACAAAAATGGTCATGAACAGGGACAGGTCAGTATTCAGTTCTGCTGGCATAGGACCCTTCTGTTGCACTCATCTTAAACAGATTTTGCTTCAATGCCTTCAAAATTCAGCATTTCAAAAGGTAAATGAAAAATATATTTTCCAATAAAAAGCTATTTCTACCTGAATTACTTGGACATGCAATAGAAAAAATGATGAAAGACATTTAAATGAGATATTTAAATACAGACTGGAAATATGAAACTGAACATTAATTAATGAGATTTTAGGGTCTTCTGTTGCTTTAGCCTCTGTATTACCATGCAGTCTTTGTTTACTGCCATTTATCTTCTTTGTTTGATGACATTTGACTAATAAATACATTGATGAATTGCATCTGTAAATGCCATCCATACATCACAAAAATAGGATGTACTCAGTGCTTCTGGCACACTGAAGCTAAAGGATTTTGTTTTATTTGAACTTTCAGTACTTAACAAAGGAAATATTACTGCTCTGCTGGATAAATTTCCTGATTTTTATTTTAATTTTCAGTGAGCAAACAGCTGCAGAATAATGTGACTTAATGAAGCATTTCTAATAAAATCCTGCAGAAGATAAAACAGAGGCATAGAACCTCTTGCTCACTGATAGTTGTATCATTCAGAATAATTTTTCAAGATGGTGATCACATTTCTGTGTAGATGAGTATTAGGTACTGTGATTTTCTGTCTTCCAAGTCAGTGATTTCCTTTAGTGAGATAACTACTTAGCACTGTTGCATTACTTATTTATAGTGAGCAAAACATACAACATAATAAATGTACCATCTTTCTAGTACGTTATTTAGGCTTTACACTGGTTGGTAAGTAGCAACACGGACAGCAATAGAGTTTGGTGTGAAGATGCTCAGATCTGAAAAACATCATGGTTACATTTTGCTGACCAAAAACATACTGCCTGTATTTGTAAAGATGTCCTTTATCAAGTCTGTCATCACTTGTGATGAAATCATGAAACTTCTTGGCTGCTACATTTTTCTCTGCCATAACAATTCAGTATAAAGTATTATTTGCTTTATGTAAATCTAGATAGGGCTCAATGAATCATCACTTTGCAACCTGCCAGTAAAACAATCTCCAATATCCATCTGTACACACATCCATTTATTTTCATTCAGAACAAGTTTTTCAGGTATTCCCCACCATAATAATCAAGTGCACTACAGGCATCTACACATAAAGCTGAAATCCCTCAGATCATGAAACAGGTAAAAAAGTTACCCTGTGTGTCCTGTATGATTAAAGGTACTGGCAGCTTAGTCATCATTCTCTGATTAAAACAGCAAGACAGAATCAAGATTTTATCTCAGTCACCCACTACCATCAGTGCATCTAAAGTTAATACCACATTTTTGAGGGACCTTCTATGTACAAAAAAAAAAAATATGCAGAACCAGTGAGTAGTAAATCTGATTTGCAGTATCAACTGGGCAAAGCTTTCCACTGAAATTATGGTACTGAGGTAGTTTACATTCATAAAAATAACTACTGGAAATTGTGACTATGTGAAACAAAACCCACATGGTTTTCAGTACTGCCTCAGCAGCCTCAGCTCTCTGAAATAAAATATCAACAGTGAAATGTATAAGAATTATTTTACTACTGTTAATTACACACTCACAAAACAATTTAAGCATCAGTATGAAATGACAGCCCAATTAATGTGAAAAAGTATAATGAAACTTGCAACCTTTGCCACCTCTGATAAAAATATCTTAGTATGTTCTTTTCCAACTTCAGCTAAGCTATCCTCTTAGCATCACTGAACTACTATGCTTCAAGTCTGTACCCAACATTACAGGAAAGAATCTTAATTTCTCAATTTGACTTAAATTAGCCCATAAAGTAGCTTTAAAGTGTTAAACATAGAGTAGGCTGAATGCTAAAGTCTGAAACTAGTTGGTAAGACAAAGAAACCAGATAACAATTATCATTTAGTCAATAGTAATTTAAATGTATCCACTGTAGTGCAAAGACCCTATGACCTGGAATCCTTTATGGGGTTTTCAGAGAAAGGAGTTGAGTATGTTTATTATTTAAATTGACAGTTCTGCAGGAGTCAAAGCAAGGTTCTTTAAATACTGAGCCAGTGTCTACTGGGGGGAAGGGTGATAGAACTGAGGTACTTAAAAAAAAACCCAAACTGATAAGCTCCAAGCAAAAGTTGGAAAGATAGAACTGTAGCTACACATATAATTTTAAATGCTTTAAGCAATCATTTTAACTCCCGTAGGAATGAAACATACAGAAGAGCCATGCGTGGCAACCCCTAACAGGGCAGTGCAAGCTCTTGCTCTTTATTCTTTGCATTGATAACCTGGTGTCCGATCCTACAGCTCCACAGGAATAAAGCAGGTTATTTAAAAACTTTCTCTGCAAAAGCAACGTGGATAGACAAGGTATGTTTCATACTATATATGCACAACTTGAAGAGCACTACACATAGAAAGAAACGGAGCCACGAATCTTCCCTTTATCACATTTTTTTGCTTGTTTTTTGTTTTTAGAGGACGCATAAAGCGACTACCCGCTCTTGCAGCTGTTCTCTTGAAGAGGGCTGATAAAGCGTCCGGGCACAGTAACCCCCAGGCGCCCGAAGGTCCTGCGAGTTAGCGGACACCCGTTCCATAAAAGTTGAAAACCGGGTGGGTTCCCCTGCTCCCCCCCGCCTCCCTATCGGCTCTATTGAACTGTTCTTTGAAGTAAAATCAAAGAAAATTAAAAAGGAAAACAAAAGCCTTGAGAATCGCCCGGGGAAAGGCTGTAGCCGGTTGCTCCAGGTGCCCAGCAGAAGGACGGCAAAGCAGCTCTTCTTCCCATCCGGCTTCGTCCAACTTTAGGGCAGCGGGAGGGCGCAGCCCGCGGCAGCCGCTCCGCACACCTCACACCTGGCCCCGCCGCGGCCGCTTGCGCCCGCCGCCCGCGGGGCTCCAGCCAGACACGAAGGGTACCACCCGGCGGCCCCACCAGCGTCCAGACAGACACACAGACAGACACACGACCCTGGAGCGCTCCGCTCACCTACCTGCAGTCCCGATTCTTGCTAGAAATGCCTAGCGATCGGCCGCCTCCCGTCCGGGGGGAGCTCCAGCCTTATCGCCCGGGCATCGCCGGCACACGCCCCGCGCCCCGCCAGCGCTCGGGGGCATGGAGCGGCGCCGTGCCGCGCTCCGCTCGGCTCCCCTCGGCTCGGCCGGGCTGGGGCAGCAGCCGCCCGCGGGGCCCGGCTCTCTCACTCCGCCTCTCTGGGAATACACCAGGAATCCGGCTAAGAGATGGCAGAGGAAGGGTGAAGCAACTGGGAATGGAGAGAAGACGTGGACCGTTTCTTGTGCACGATTTCAGAGTATTAAAAAAAGGGAAAAATAGAGAGGACGAAGTATGGTTGAGCTATGGGAAAAGCGGAGATGAGTAAGTCCTGCAGCCCAGTACGGGTCCGGCCCCTACGCCAGCTGCGCGTGGTCCCGATTCAGCTCCGTCGGCAGAGGAAGGAGGAGAAGCCGGCGCGTCCTGCAGCAGTCCCTCCGTTAGAGCATCTCTGATTGGTGTGCCTTCCACACACAGCACGACTTCCCCCTCCTGCTGCCTCCTTCCCTCTCTCTTGGGAAAAGTAATTGGAGAGCGAGAGCTTCACCTTCAGCAGCAGCAGCAGCCTCCTGCGCCCAGCCTGCGCGCACCGCACCGCACCGCACCGCGGAAGGGCGCGGAGACGCCCCGGGCGCCCGGACAGACAGAGGCAGTTCCAAGCGCGCCCTCCACGGCGGGGGGGAGGGAGGAGGTGGAGAGAGGTGGGGAGAGGGAGAGACGCCCTTCTCCTCCTCCGTATTTATCCGGCCACTCGCGGCTCTCCTCCCCAGCCCTTAGGAGGGAGCAGGTCCCAGCGGCCGCCGTTCTGTCTGACCGAGCAGCGGGGCTCCGCCGGCAGCGCCCGCCGCCCCCGCACTCTGGGGCTTGGGCCGCCTCCCTCCGCCGCCCGCCCCGCAGCGCACCTCTCCCTTCTCTCCTCTCCGCTCCGAGCGGCGGGGCGGGGGTGCGAAGTTTACGCCCAGGCGCGTGTGGCCGGGGAGATCCCCGCGAACCCCCGGCGGCCCCGCCGCGCTCCCCCGGGACCCCTCTGCCCCTGCGGTGGGAGGCTGGGGCACCGGGCGGGGAGGGAGCAGCCGGGCCGGGCAGGGCAGCTGCCCCGGGGAAGGGGGGCCGCGGCTGCCGGAGCAGGGGCAGGAGGGACGCGGCGGCGCCGGCGGCAGCCAAAAACTGGACTGTGTCTCCCTCCAGAGGGAGAAGGGAGACACGCACGGCAGCTCCGGCGGCGGGAGAGCCGAGGGCTCGGCCGGGCCCCTCTTCCCTGGGCGGTAGGGTGGCGAGCTTGGTCCGCGTACCTGCGCTCGAGAGGTAGTGAGTAAAGGTAGTACGGGTCAGGCGCTAAAGACCTCTTGTTTCTCTTGAAACAACTCTAAAGACGGGTGCCGGGTCGTGGTCTTCTGCCACGACTATTGATTAATAAGGGGAAATGTTGCTAAACAAGGATAATTAAAAGCAGAGTATTGTAGTTTATTTTGCTGTGTTCTGTGCCATTCAAAAGGTGGTTCAGAGAGGTGGAGGGGAGAGAGCTAAAAAAGGTGAGAAAGAAACCTTGTTTGTTACAGTGATACCAGAGTCGAGTTCTCAGTTTTGTCCTATAATTCTGGTCCACTCCTAGATTGAATGAGGATGAATGCATGCAGCATTGAGAAATACTGATATACCTGATCATCTGTTGGGGTTTTTTTCAATTCTACAAGCTAATGTAATGGCCAGTTTTCAGAAAAGAACCTTTTGCTCAGTCCTTAACTGTTACCACATCTTACCTGATGTTCATAATCAACTGTCAGAAACAGAGGAGGGAAGAAAAATTGATCTCTTCTTGTTATTGTCCATGCTAGAGTTCTTCCATGCAAGCAAGCATCTATAGAATGTTTGAATCTTTTTTTTCCAAAGCAGACCTGAAGATCCATACAGTCAAAAAAAAAAAAACAGGGGGAGCAGGGGGTAAAATGAAGACTTAATGTGGACTACTCTGCATGCAGTGATGCAGCTGTAGGATGAAATACAAAGAGGCTGGTATTGAAAGGGCAAGTTAAAAGTAGGCTGGTATGTGACTGTCACAAGCGCTGTTGCAGAAAGCACTGCAGTACACACACATGCCTGATGCTGACTGCGGCTGAATTAAAAGGCTGCTGGTTGTAAAGACAAATATGGTCTTGTCTCGTTCATTGGAAGCTGATACAATAACTTCAGAATTTCATTTGGTAACCATGTTTCTAGATTTGCAGACAGCTAAAAAATAATTTAGAGGGAACTGGAAAAAGCCAAGATTGTGCTGCTATCGGCCCCACAATTTCAGGAAAAGAGATAGATCCAGACTCAAGTTGATCCACAGGGGTTGGATGCTCCTGCCCCACCAATTCATGGGTCCTGAATACATAGTGGAAAGGGTAATCTTTTCAGCTACCTGCCTCAGTGTAGGACCATAGGTATTGCTACTCCATTAAAAGCAGTGAAAGCACACCAAAAATATAACTAGAGCAACTAAATGCAACTACAGCAGCTGTGCAGTGTAGATGTGGCAAACACCCTGTTGCTATAAGAGCACATATGTCTATTTTACCTGCATGTACCATTACACTCAAGCTGACTGCATGTTTAAGACCAGAGGATACTTGGTAGTTTCATATTGGTGTCCTGCTGCTGCAGAAAATTGGTAAATACATCTGAAGACACAGAACTCTTATCATCATGTTGAAACAAACAAGTCCTATGCAAACAATCAAAGAAAAAGTAGCAGACAAAGCAGTAAGTAAGCTGACCTGTTTTGAAACCCAAGAATTTTGTCAGTGAAAATATTGAAAAATGTAGTCTTTGTTTATATCTTGATGCTGCTGCACATGAGCAGTTCCCAATCTCTTTGTATAACATCTGAAAATCTGAGCAAATCTGCAGCACTCACACACGGCTTGTGTGACACCATGCATATGAAAGCATGTCCTGAAAGACATGCTTTCAGAAAGCTTCTCTGCTTGCTTTCACAGTGTGGTCAACACTCCTGGGAAGAACTGAAATGATCTGTTGCACCTATAGAGTGCAGCTGGTTTTACAGATGCTCACTTGGTAAGTCTGACTCATGTCCAAGCTGCACATGCACGATATGATAAATTTACCATGTTCTGGAAACACCAGATTGGCAGTCTTTGTCTTACACAGCCCGTATTTATATCTTTCTGACTGAAAAATCCCCAGCTGGATACTGTGCCCTTAGAGCACAATGTAGTTATGAACAACAATTATTACATGAATGTTCTTTCTTTATTCCTTCAGCTTGTTTCATTTTTGAGTTAATGTCACTGTTTCTTACTTTTCATTAATTTGTAGGTCTCTTCCACATGCTAAAAGGCAAGCATAAAACACAAAAAGGGACACTGGTATTTGCAACAGGTGTAGTATTTGGTACAGCTTCAGCATTTCCATTTCAACATGAATAGCACAGCGTAAAAATCAGGAAAGTAAAAACTTGTTTCTGACTAGTTATGTGTGGATCTGGTGTGTATATCTTTTAAACACTAATTTTACTCAGAAGCATGCATGTTCTGAGCTGCTAAACAGAAAAAATGAAAAATATATATTTTGATAGCCACATGTAGATTAGTCTCTAAGAATTGACACCAGTTTCAGTACTGTCAGTACTGTTAATTATATTGTTTTACTCCTTTATCTTTCTGAAGAGACTCCTCCCCTCCCACCACTCACCAGCTACTAATCTAAACTAGCTAAAAGTGCCAGTATTGGCACTGCTTTTCATTTTAGCAGTTAGGTTCTTGGTTTCTAATTTATACATAAAGATTAGGATCTCGTTTGGGTTTTCCAACTATATTAATATCGAGTTTCACACACTAAAATAAGCAGCAGTTCAGACCACAGCACTCACCAGGAATATCTCAGTGTAAGGAGATATATAGTGATGTGCAGCAGCATCCTACAGCATTCCTTTATTGCCATCCCATAAAGCTGGGGAAGGGGCAGCAAGGACCTCAAATGTCAGCTGCTGTAAACTATTTGTGGTTATCATCCTGACACTGTGTGAGCTGAGGCTGTCCAACAGTGCCTACAAGTCCCCTTTACGATGTGTGTTCAGATACACAGACACACAATCATGTTTTTATCACAGCTGAGAATCCGGTCCACCAAATTTAAGTTCTTTATAAGCTCTGCAACATTCCAGATGTTCGCATACAAAAATAAAAGTAATTGACTCCTGAAAAGCTGATGGAAATGGAAAGGTGATGGAGCAAAGTTATTCTGGGGTTCCTTAATAAGTCTCCCACAGGCATTTACTAAAATCATGCTGGGTATTGCATTTTGAAGAAAAAGAGGTTTTTAACTAGCATGCTGGAATGATCATTGATCTTTCAAAGCTTCCACATAAAATGGAAAAACTGACTGCAAAACAATAACAGAAAGTAAACCCTTTTTTTTTTTACAACATTTAAGTTATACAGATAAACGCTATGGTTTGGGGGTTTTTTACCATTTAAAACCATTCTTCTAAGATATAAATCACATGTATGCTTGTGCATGCTAACATCAGTGCTGCTTACAGAGTAATGACATCTTCCAGGATGGGGAAAAACAAAAACAACAACAAGAAAAACAAAAACAAAGAAAAAGGAAAGAAAAACAACCCACAGATACATGTATATTCAAGGTAATTTTAGGAGTGAGACTTTGTTGCTTTCATTCAAGAGGAGAGAAGACTGGGAATCAGGGAGAAAATTTGTTGAAAGGGATTTCTGGAAGTCTGGTTTGGCTGAAGATCCCAATCTCAGTCATGCATGGGCTGACTTCAAAGTTAAATCAGGTTGCTAATGGCTGTGTCCAGTGGTTTCAGATACCTCTACGGAGGAACTGTGCCTACCATTCTTGTTGTCCCTTTTTGAGCCTTTGACCTCCCTTACTGGAAACATTTTCCTCCCTTACATCCAAACAAATTTCTCTGAATTTCTCTTTCTGCCTTTTGTGTCAGTTGCCTCAACCCTTTGCTATGTACTTCAAAGAAGCCTCTGGCTCCATTTTCCCTGTAACCATCCATATGCAGTTAAGTACAGCAGTTATTTCTCCCCTTTTCCTTCTTTAAAGGGCCACAGCTACCAGTCTTCTCATATGTCATGCCTTCACCACTGCTAGGACACCTGTTCATCTTGTTCACCAGCATTTCCAGGCATTTTTCTGCAAGAACATTTGCTAGATAGTGCTAGAAGCTTGTACTGTTGCACGGGGTTATTCTGTCCCAGGTGCTGAACTTGCATTTGTCTTTCAACATCATGAGGTTTCCATGAGTCAATTCTCCAGCCTGTTTTCAGCCTTCTGAGCAGCCTTGCCCTCCAGTATATTGACAGTTCCCAGCATCTTGGTATCACCTGCTGGGAGAGTTTGCCACTGTCATCCAGGTTGTTGGTGAGGACTGTCAGCAGTTCAGCTCCAGTACTGAACTTGGGGAAATGCCACTAGTGACCAGCTACTGCTCTTTCAGCCTGGCAGTTCCATCAATCTGCACCCATTTTTTAAACTACCCATCCAGCCTAGGTCTGCCCAGTTTGGCTGTAAGGATGTTGTGGTACGCCATGTCAAAAGCCTAACTAGTCAGGATAAACACCCACTGCTCTTCCCAGACAGACAGCTATTTCATTGTAGAAGGCAATTATGTTGGTCAGGCAGAATTTGCCTCTACTAAATCCATACTGGCTATTCCAAATCACCTCCTTGCCCTTCAGGCATGTGGAAATTACTTCCAGGAGAATTTTCTCTATAAACTTCCTTCAAAATAACCTGTAGTTCTCCACATCCTCCTTCTTGACTTCTTGAAATTGGACATATTTACTATTTTTCCAAATATTTGGGATCTTCTCTTGTTACCATGATCATTTGCAGATGTTAGAGAGTGGTCTCATAATGACATCAGTCCACTCCTCAGGGCATTTGGACACACCTGGTCCCACAGACAGTCCCACAAGTATGTCCGCTTTGCTTAGATGATCCCTACTGATTGTCTCCCATCAGGGGTGATGCTTTACTCCCCCAAACTCACAAAGAAACCTTCAGATGAATACTGTTTGTCTCTTTTGCCCCATGGAACATTATATGATCAGTTCTTATGCTATTTCATCAAAAAGATTAAAATCCCCCAGACTCTGAGAACTGTAGCTATTTTGAAATATAAAGATGCTTCTTCCTTATACTTTGTAAAGCATCTAAGCTCCCTAAAGGGGAAAGATTTAAAAATCTACTCTCCTCATTACTCATTTGCTACCTCTTGACAAGTCACTGCTGAGCTTTTTAGATCTTTCATCATCATAAGGCACCTTACTTTCTCTATGCATTTGAGATCCTATGCTGCCAGGCATAGCTTCTGAATCGTGCTCTGGGTGAAGCGTGTACAAAAATGTTAGGTGTTGCAGTATTTTATGCCATGGCTTCTACATCTCTTTTTGAATCTAGACTGTAATCCCTGTGAAAAGCAGAAAATAAAAAACACCAGAAGAATTCAGATAAAAAGTAGAACAATATTTGGCCTCTTCACCTTTTGCATTTAGTCTTAAATTTTCTTTTTAACCAATTATTGATTTGGCTATATTACATATTTCATAAGTAACAGGTCTGAGCTTTTTTACATCAAAAGGAGAAGTCCATGGGCCAAATATTTGAGGGCGCCTATGGGGCTTTATTGCACAGATAGTTGTAAATGACAAGTAGTACCATCTTCTTATTTGAGATAGAGTAAGTATTATTCACACTCAAACTATTCCAGAGGGCAATATCAGCAATTTTTCCTTCTTTTTGCTTTAAAGAATACCAACAAATTTTCTACTAAATCATCCCTCCACTTGCATCTGTGGGACTGGAAACAGGAAATAGAAACAGTCACTAAATCAGGCATCCAGAGAAAGAAAAACAAGCAAACAAAATCAGCACCAAAAGTGTTCACATACATCTGGCCTAAATTTGGGTTACTATATTACAGAGGTCATTAGCACATACATTTTTCTTAATCTGATACTATATGAGAGTTCCTATTTTCCTGTGTATCAAAAAGCACCAACTCTTGCAGTTATGCTACAAAGAGCTCCAAAATTAATTAGTGTTTTATCCTTGGCTATAAGAAAATTTTGTTACAATTTTACATTAAAAATTACATTATAGACAAAAGAGGAAACAAAACAGACCTCCTTACCCAATGATTTTTAAAATGCAATTTCAAAATAAATATAATTATTTTCAAAAACACATATTGAATATATTTTCATCAAGGAGACCTTGTGAAAACAAGAGGTTAGGCAGGCCAATAGTAGTAAGTAGGTAAGTAAAATCAATGTGATTTAACAAAACAAATCATACTTATTTTGGTCTGAAACCTCTTTACCAAGGGCAACATGTGCTGGCAGACTTGTGAACTCATCTACAAAAAGGATTAGGCTTCACTGTAAACATTCATGGTGCCATTTATTATCTCATGATGCAGCATTTACTAATCTGCACAGTGTTGTTTTAAAAACAGGCATCACACTTTCTGATTAAAAAAAAGCTGTCAAAACCTACTAGCCCAGTAACTCAGTTCCTTCCAGGCTTCCTAAGGCATTGTCAGATTGTTTGCTGAAAAACAATCACCCTGATTATTTTTCCCCTGTTTAATAGTTACAGTATCATCCATATTTCAGAAAATAAGTTTAGTGAAAGGTAAAGTATGTTGAATAATTAAATAGGAATAAGTTGTTGTGTTCCCCAGTATTTCTATCTGATTTTAAATCTTTCTTCCTCTAAGCTTTAACCATCTATGTTTTAATAAAGGAAGGGGGAAAAATTTGCACTCAGGCTTGTGTATGTGCATTAAAAAATCTTACAAGATGGCCTAAAGGTTGTTGAAGACTTTGCATTTTATGATGTTTTAATACTAAGACAAAAAGATGTATTTTTATATCATCTTTCTGCATACTGAGTACAGGCAAAGTAGAGCTTTTCAAGAGTCAAGAGCAGAAGAAGTAGTATTATTTAGAATATTACCATACTAATTCCACAACAGCCTTGATCTGGGTGGGGGAAGACAGCAGAGGAGAACAGGATGGGACCAAAACATGAATAGAATAAGATTATTTTTAGATGTTCGGAATTGCAGATTTCAAGATATTTTCAAATGCATGACCAAAAGCAAACACTTCCTTTTTTTGAGAGAGAGAGGATAACTAAAGAGCATTTCTGCTTGGCTGAAGACAATCAGCTATCAATTCAGCATGAAAAAAATGCTTCTGATTAATACAGAATCAAATAAACCCAGTCCATATACATAAAAGATTACATTATCTACTTAGAGTTGCTATACCTTTCAATCAGATTACAAATGTGGAGCTAATGGATTATATAGTTAATAGTCTGAATATAAGTAATTTCTCTTGTGTAAATATGGCAGAAAATTAGATATACCTAGAGAGAATTATGGCCCCTTAGATCTTAGGATGTGCAGGACTGTGAGCTTTGCCTTCTGTCTCAAGCCTTTCCTCCTTCATCACACACATGGCAGGAAAAGCTAAAGGATGTGTGCCTTTGAATTTTCTGCTTTTATAGCTCTCATTGACAGATTCCTTTGAAGAAAGTAGTAGACAGCCTTTTCAGAGCTTGGACTGCAGGAGAACAGAGCACTGTGATGCTGTGGTGGTGCTCAGAAGTCTTCCTGTGTGCCTCTCTCCAGTGTTAAAATTCCACCCTCACCTGACCAGAGTGAATTTAGTTTCTTGTTACCCATCATGCTAAACAGCCACTTGTGGATGGACATAAATGACACCACCTGACTCCAGTACATGCATGCCCTGCCTGGCATTCATCATCCTGCCAAAACATTTACCCTGAGGACTGAGTGCCTCTCTTCTGGCCCAGTTGCAGAACTCAACCACCTGCCAGATTTTCTCACATAGCAAGTGAGTTCAAATTTCCATTTCTTTCTCACCCACAGGGCATGGTAAACATAGCATAAGCATCTTGGATTGATCTTGAATGTGTGTAATTCTCATTTTCCAAAACACAGCCCAAATATAATGTAAGGATGATAAGCAGTGAGGGAGTTCTAGATCCTTGGGCATATATATCTTGTATGGTCATGAGAATAATTTTGACATTTTTGTTCTGACCGATGATTAATCATGTATAGTTTTCTTCTAAAAACATATTTTCAGACAGTTGTTTCTGTATGCAGTGTGATCCTGAAATTCAGTATTCACAATGAACATAATTAGCATTTTTACTTGTGGTTGGGGGACACAGACCCATGGTAGCTGCAGTGTCAGGCAGGTGTGCTGGCACTTGGCATCTGGAAGCAAGCTCAGTGCTTAGAGCTAGGTGTGGAAACATTTGCTTATCCAAGCAGTTCAGAGGTACTCAGATGTCTGCTCTACACAGAAGGGATAGCCCAAGATGCAGAGATGCAGCTACTAGCGTGATAAAACCACTATATAAATCTTGTTTTCCTCCCACTTTAAGCTTCATGGCATATCTGTTGCTCCTGACAGCCACCAGAGTTACCTCCTTATCCATAAGTGCCCTGGTTTTCACTGCCATCAAACACCCACAAATGTCAGAGAAGCCCATAGAGTTCTGGGGGAGGGATTTCTGAAAAATTCAGAGCAAGCATTGCAATGGAGAGGTTTTGCCAGCAGATGTCAGAAGGCAGAACGTAGATAACAAACACACCACCTCACCAAATCCTCAAAGTGACATTTCGGTCCTTTTATGCTTCCCTTGCCTGCCTTCTCCACTCCTTCTCTCCTGGCACATACATGCATAACCATACAGAAACAAGATCATTAAGGGAACACTGGCTTGGGGGTTTTTTGTTTTCATTGGAAACCTACACAGATACAGAAGATTCAATACCCTGTTAAGCTTCACGTCACATATGCAAGGAAAAAAGTTGTCTAAAATTGAAGTTGCTAAACAAGCTGAATGATAACAAGCTCTGTGAGCTCTGGAACTAATGAAGTCTTGTTTTTTATGGATTTTATCTCACGGTTTATTGAAGCTTTTCCTATGCTAAACTTCAAATCTTTGCTTTTTTGTGTAATGGTGATCCCAAGGGACAGATTTTCAGAGAGATGCTGAAACATCTTTCTGTGGCTTTTTTAGTTTCCTCCCAGGCATCGTTTCCTACTGGAATTGAATAAATTTAAGACTACTACCCCTCTCTGAAATTTTGTTGAAATCACATGGGGCTCCAAAATGCACAAGGCTTTCATCTGCAGGAAACCTAGCAAAAGGAAATGCAAGGACAGCTTAATCTATTACAGACTCAGATTAATGAGGCCATTTATTTCATAGTATAACTCTGCTAGAATTACTTAAACACCTGAAATTTCACTGGCAATTTAAATGTTCCATTAAATATTCCGATGATTCCTCATTTTCCTACCAGATTATGAATTTATGGTATATTCATAAATGTGTCTGACTGACCATCAATCTTTGCTTTAAAACCCTGAACTTGTGACAGCACATTAGTAGGTTACCTCTTCTCCCTTGTTTCTCCCTTCTTTCCAGAACAGAGAATAGGCAGTATGAAATGCCATCCTCTACATCATTCCCACATCCCTCCAGCACATCCAAGCAGGATGTGATAACAGTGAGGGAGCAGATTTGCTTTCTGCTGGTGTCCTGTGACTTCCAGCTGAAGTTATTCTGAGTTTCTATAATGATCTCAGCGAAAATAAATGCTTGGCACTTTTCTCTTAATGTAGGCTTGTGCTTATTCCAGCTCCTTTGATTATATGTGGTTTTTGATTATATGTGGTTTTACTATGCCAAATTAATGAGCTTTGTTTTATTAATCTATGATATTTTTAAGCTTTGATTAGTTTAGCTCTTAATATGTACATAAAATTAGTTTGATTTTTTAGCTATTGTTTAAATTAACACCCTTAAATCAATATCTGTGTTTTTTGAGGCTGGTTTTTGTTGCATTATAATGGTTCCTTCCTGACCTGAGATTATAGAGCATCATAAACATATGGCATCAGATTTTAGAAATTAAACTGAATTTTTGTGATGCACAAATAATAGTCATGTTCATCTATAATAATGATCCCTTTTTGAGCTACTTTTACAGAAATGGGTGAGTTCTGTGAAAATTTAGGATGTAGCTAAACACACTTTGACAAGACTGAAAAGTTAAATTTTATCATTTTCATATTTAAAATATGATCCTCAGCAGATGGATTAAGAACTGTTTCAGTGCCTGGTAGCACAGCTGTACAATTACTAATGCAGTTGTGGTAGTCATAGCAAGTAAAATTTCTTAATGGTACACCTGGAAATTGCACATATAGGAAATGCAAGCCATTTTACTCTTAGTGTAAACAAGTTTGAGAATGATGATGACAATTTCTCAAAACCAAAGTCCATACACCTTATTAATTTTCCAGAGTTAGTTTTGGGTGTGTTGGTAGTGCGTTTTGGTGACTTTTTAAAAATCACGTAATGCCAATACAAGCCTTCTCTTCACCCCTCTCCACGCTGTCACAACTTATGCTTACTCAGCTCACCTCCACTCTGACATCCCTCTCCCAGTTCAAGTCCTGTCTGTGATGGTCAGCTTGTTCTTCATTTTTTCTCCTCTTCTGTGTTATCAAGGGCAACACATACTCTCATTACACCTTTTTAAGTCAATGAGTCCATTCATGGAGACATCTGAATCAACAGAACCACGGACAGAATACATGAAATTTTAATGTCATAGTTTTACCATGAAACAATATTTTTAAAGTACTTATGCTAGTCTTCAAATGCACATCCTGCTTATTCTACAGTAAACTCAAACCAGCTTACTTGAATTGTCTCTAGAGTGGAAAAGCAGCTTTCCCCCTTGCCCTCAAAGAGGCCCTCAAAGGGACAAAGAGGTGGACAAGAAATGATGGAAAGAGGCTTTCCAGCACAAACCGAAACGAAAGACTCTTGGGCTGTCACAGATCAGGAGGGAAGAACAAATGCTCAATAAAAATGGTTTTGCTCCATTTTGCTCCAGGAGTATAATAAGTTAAACTATCTTGTTCAGTCCAAACTGTAAGTACACCAGTACAGTGGTTTTCTAGTGTATGGAAATCCAGACCTTCAGATGTTTTCTTGAATAAAAGCAACACTGAGTTATGCCAAGCAAATTTCTGTAATAGGCTGTTGGATCCAGCTGAATCTAAATGAAGTTTGTGTGTGGGTCCTGGGCAGATCATGGAGGATCATATTCCAGTATTCCTGCTTGAATCAATAAAATGTGCAAATGGCTGTGGAGATGGAAATTCACCATTTTCTCAGAAAAAAATAATGTCATACAGGATCCTACCAAAAGGATCAGGATGCAGAAGTGTGATGACAAAAGGTTGAACACATTTAGTTTAAAGAAACCACAGCCTCATCCTCAGTTTAATTGCTTCTAGCCTCAAGCACCTTTTCACACCGGATGTTGTCCTATATATTCACCCCAATGAAATCACTTCCCCATGTACTTTTACAAGAGGCACTTTGATCCCATTGCAGAAGGTGAAAGAGGTTTTTTGTGCAACAGGTTCCAGGATGACTGGATTGTATGTAGGTACCACAATTTGCAATTGTTTCCTCTCACTATAGTCCTGCATGCAAGGGACAACACTGACATTCATAAAAACAAATGTACTTTTTTTACTCTGTGAAAAATTCTCTGATCACCAAAAGCTCCTGCAGCCTCTGATGGAATGCCAGAGCAGTACCTCAGGAATTTTTCAATTTCTAAAACTTCTCTGTGTCTGAGATATTTTGATAAAAATATTTATTTCTCAGTCAAAATGTTTTATTTTTCATTTTACAAATGCACTGCCACTCTACTTTGAAAGTTCTTTGCTTTTCAAGATTGTGTGAATATATTTTCAGGTTACAATAAGTGTAACCAGATTCCATAGTAACAGTAATGTTTTATTCTAAAGGAGATTTAGAAATGAAAAGCAGAAACCACATATCTAAAATGTACAGTATTAAAATGTACCTCCATGTAATTTTGTGTGCCATGTATTTAAAAATACACCTTCAATGAGATATTTCCTTAATGGTTGTCATTCCTACATGTACATCTTTGTGCATGTAAAAGGTGAAGTTGTTCTAATGCATTTGGCATATTGCTGCATTTTCTTCTGGATTTCAGTGATACTTAGTTAATTAATTGAATGTGAATTTATTCATAGTTTAGATAGCCAAACAGTAAAAATATGCTGAAACAATTTTATTTGTGCCAACAACATTTAGTTCTGCAACTTGTCTGTTGGCTGTATTAGGTCCTGCTATAAATCTCACCATTATCTCCTTCCACTTAAGCACCAATTATTTTCCTTGAATAGCAGTCTATTTTTAGCACACAATGTGCAAATCCCACAAAACCTAACTTCTACATTGTGTTTAGATTTCATGTATCTTCAACACCTAGAGCTTAAAGCCTATATTATGAATCATCCTTTTAAAACCATGGCTTTTGAATTACATTGCTGATGTGCTTTGGGCACAATTAATGCACTTAATTTTATCTCTTGCCTTCAAAACCAAACAGCTCATTTTGGAATCACACAGGAGAAAATTTGGATTCATTCTGATCTACAAATCAAATACAGGAATTCATAACAGTTTTGACACATCAGACAACCATGGCTAAAATCATCATACCTTTGAAATTAGTTTTTATGTTTAAAATTCCTAAAGGAAGAACATTTTTGAAGACACATACAAATGCTAATTCATTCACAGCAATCTAAAATAGGATGGGGGTTTGTGTAGAAAAAAGCATTGAATTAAGGAAAAGGAAAGGAATTTTATCTTGTGGAATATGGGTAATTCTTGCTTACATTGATATCTGATCAGATCATTCAAAAGCTTATTTTTCAGACATTCTTATTTCAAGTCCTAGGCCATTAGAATTTAACATATATTTAAGCATATGTTAAACACATGATTAATCAATAGGAATAGAATTTATTAACTACATTTGTTAATGTAAAAAATAATTTTAATATTTCTATATAAATATTTGAATATTTTTATATAAATATTTTAAATATATTCTATTGAGAATATATTTCTTTTAATTCTTTCATATGTTATTCGAAGTCATTCTTCAGAAAATTAAAAACAAAAAGGAATGCTCTCCAATATTTAAAAAATTCAAAATCGTAGAAAATGGAAGACACTGGCTTTTCTTCCATTGTCATTAAATTAGGAATACTCCCAGGACTCCCTTGGTTAATCTCACTGAACTTTTTTATGATCATTCCCCTATATTTACATCTACCATCTTTCTGACTTAATCTGTCCAGCATGCCTGATCGTAGACGTATTATATGAAGGGGAGAAGGTAAAAAAAAAAAAACTCTGCATGTAGCTTTATACACATTAAAAAACTATCCATTCCTTTTTCAAGAGTCTTTTTCTCTCATATGAATGATAATTCTGGTAATACTAATTACCAAAATTGTAGAAAAAATGTAACAGTCTGATTAAATCGACTGAATAGAAAACCAACACATTTTTAAATGCTGGCTTTTTTTTTTTATCCCAACAAAAGTGTTTTATTGCAATAATAGCTAGTAAAGTCAATTCCATCTAGCTGAAACAGGAGTTTACCATGGCTATGTTCAGCCTCTCTGAATGAGGTGAGGCACAGACTGGATTAGGAACAGGATTCAAATCTACAGTGCAGTCATAGTTTAATGTCTGGGACAGAAATGGGTATCTTAATTACACATTATTTCTCTGTCTCTCAGTCTGTAAAATTTATCCTGCATTTTCTTTCTCTCTTTAAAAAAATGTATATTCTTATCTGCTTCTGTCCATCATTCAACTCATGCTTTCTTGGGTTACCCCAATTTTGATACCTACTGAATTTTTGTTCCTGTATCCTCCCCTGCTTTGTCTTGTTTTACTTTAGTCTACAGTTATTTCTGCTTTCTTGGGTGTCTTACTGAACTGTTTAAATGAGGTTTGAAATTCCATCACTGTTTAAAAATTACCAATTTCCATACAGTAAAAAAAAAAAGGATAGGGAACAAAACCAGCAGTGGTGGCACTAGTAATTGACTTTTTGCTCCACTTTGAATTCACAAAATACATATTCAGCTAATTAAATTAGCTCTATGAGGGTTTCCATCAGATTTCTCAACCAAAAGTGAAATTATCTGTTTCCCTAACAGTATGTGTGAGTGTGAACACTACATAGAAAATGCACTCATCGTATCCATTCTAGCATGTCAAACTCTCTGTCTCAACAGCTTCAAACTGACAAGGAAACTCATGCAGCCACCAGAGGCTGTAACCACAGACCACTGGGGCAGGGAATCTGAAGCCCTCTTTTCCCCCTCCACAAATTCCCAAATGTGGTGTAGGTGGTTGTCCCGTTCCACCCAGGACGGTGTTCATTGTACAGTAGCTGGGAAGGGGCACGGCCAGGATCAGGGGCTGGTCCTGTGCCACCTCACGTCCTTGCCAGTGGTGGGGAAGGGGAGCCTCCTCCTGGGACAAGGAGCACCTTCTGGCCAGCTTTGGGAAGCAGAGGGAGCGGTGGTGTGGCGCTGGTGCTGAGCTGGAGGGAGTGGTAGTGGTGGTGGGGCTGTGGCCAGGAGGAGCTCATGGGTGAGCAGTTTTGCATGTGAATCACTCTCTGTCTTTTGAACACTTTTGTTACTAACACTGTTGCTGTTACTGTCCATTTCCTTAGCTCATTGCTGTTTCCAGTAAATTGTTCTTATCTCAGCCATGATCTTCACCTTTTGGGCTTCCAGTTCTTCTCTCCAGCCATGCTGCAGAGAGATGGGGGCATGGAAGGGACAGCAAGTGAGCAGCATGTGGTTTGGAGTCTCAGTGGGAGCACTCAATTTGGAAGTACCCTCTTAAACCGTGGCAGTGGTCTTGAAAGAAAATAAAAAGTGGTGGAGTGAATTATTCTGTATAACCTGTGAGTGAGACTTGCAGCTGTCTGTTATTTTTACAGAATTTATTGTGAACAGAAGTTTCTACTACTGCGACACAGAGCTTCTCACATCCCCAAAAATCAAGCCATTTTTAAAAATTCGTTATCCAAGTCCACTAATTGACTTGAAAGCAAGAACTGAGAGCTTAAAGTTTATCTTGTATTGGGAATCAATAGAATCATCAGTTTACACGGTTTGTTATCTGCAGCCCACTTGCTGAATCTGTGCTGCTATACGCTGTATTAATTGCATCCTTTTTTAAGATCAACAGAAAACATGTTTACAAAAATTCATCCATTAGCAATGAAGTCAGGCAAGGTGGAAGGCCCACTGATAGCTGAAAGGCATGCCACCTCAGCTAGCTTTACAGCATCTTGCATTCACTTATCTCACAAGCAGTAAGATATAAATCTGTATTACAAATGCCTGGGTTTTATTAGAGAAGGTAGGTCATTCATTACTACTCCAGTGCTGTTTCTGTTTACCAGGGGGTTTAAAATGTAAAGATTCTCAGGCACTGTCTAGAACTTGGAAATAATTCCTTGCCTGCTGATAAAGTTTGGGAAAAAAGCCTGCATATTTAACACTAACATGCATTTTCCAAGAATGTGAGTTAAGTTTCGGATACTGTTCCATTATGAAATACAATTGGTTCATGTGAAGCACTGCTAGACCTAGAAAGAGTCTTACTCTTGTCTCTCCTTGGCAATTCTTAAAGCTCTGCTTCAAATGGCACACTGTATGCTTTGCTGTCTCTATTTGTAGCAGCTAATCCCTACAATATAGATACAGTCTAGTATCTGTTTCTGCACCACAAATAATTGAACTCAGGAATAGGAGATCTTTCAGTGAGTAACTGCAGTTATGCAACACAAAGCACAGAGGCTCCAGGTGAACCTTCTGGCAAAGTAAGCTGTTGATGGTCCTGCTACAGCCTGATGAACAATGAATGCAGTTTTCCAGCACTGTGGATTGAGAAATATTTTCCCCAAAATTTCCATGAAAATATAATTTCTGTATAAATTCAATTTTGGAGCAGAGATAACTTTCAGAGTGTAAAAAACTATTCTTATCTGTTAAGCCCTGGTGTGTGTGGGGTGGGAACTTGTCAAAGTTCTTTCTAAACTTGGAGATTCTAACCAAGAAATTTATTCCTGAAGTGGCTGGAAACCTTCTTCTTGTTGTTCAGTTAAGTTTTCTCTCATTAAATGTAGCCATTAAATCCATGCAGCTCTCCCTAACATTTTACTTCTTTCCCCCACCTCCTGGAATTTCACATTCCAGCTCCTAGAGAAGCCATGAATGTCACCACCAGTCACTCTGACCTCCTGGGAGTTCTTACATATTCAATATGATTTTCGTATTATAATTTTGCCTTTATTTCAATGTCATCATCCTCACTGATAATCCTGACAAAATACTTACTTAGCTTTGTACCTCTGTGTCTGCATAACAGCCTTCCTTTTTTTTTTTTTTTTTGCAGCACACATATCTAAATAGCATTTTTTTACTGCTGTTTGAAACAGCTACATGCTAGTAGATTCTAAGTGCTAATTAGCTAATAATGCCTAATAGCTTATAATACTTAATTGGCAACCTAAGGTACACTGCAGGTGTTAGTCACACTGTGGCTGGCTGGAATGACTCGGGCACAGGAAGGGGCCAAGGTAAACAACTGCAGGCATTTCCCTTACGCCAGCTAGATCTACAAGAACAAACTCTTGTTTTCAAGTGTTTGTAACCAGCACCCCAGCCCTAAACTCCCACACCATTTTGATTCTTTGAAATCTCTATACAAACGTGAAGACAGAGAAAAACCTGGTTATGTAATGTAATATGTGGCCGGGTTTTTGGGGTTTTTTTTGTGTATGTGTGTGTAAAATGCCAAGCAACAGGTTGCACTGTTTGTACAAGGCTCGGGCAAGAGCGACTGAAACGAACACAACAAATCATCCGCTCCTTTCTGCGAAGGTCTGGAAAAGCTAATGCGAGTCACACAGACTGTTTGAACCCGCCGCACTATCTGCACAACAACACAGACGGTATCATCATAGGAATTATGGTGATCCAAGCCACTCATCCGGCGGCGAGCCGTGAGGGCTCTAATTAGGCACGGGGGAAATGTCGCCTGCCCGTCCCCGCCGCTGGGGACGGAACGGGACCGGGGCACCGGACGGAAGACAAGACCTCCCGGCCGCCAGGGGGCGCCGCCCCGCCCGGGCCCGCTCCGGCCCCCGCCCCGCGGCTTCTGGGAAGGGCGGGGCCGCGGCCGCCCCCTGCAGGCGTCACTCCCAGCATGCAGCGCGGCGCGCTCCTGCCCCTGCTGCCGCTGCCGGGCGGAGAAGATGGCGGAGGGAGGCGCGGCGGATTTGGAGACCCAGCGCACGGACGTCGCGGCGCTGCTCAAAACCGCCCTCCGCAAGGGCGACACCTGGTGAGGGAGGAGCGGGGGGGCTCGGGTGGACCGGCGCGGGCGGCGTCCTCCCGCCCCCGGGGCCGCTTGGCTGCCGGAGGGACCGACCTCCTTCCCCTCGCCCCCCCCTTCCCCCCCCCCCCCCATCCGACCCGCTCCCGGGGGCGGCTCGACGTCTCTCCCGCTGCCGCGAAGGTGGAGGCGGCTGACAAGGGCAAGGAGGCAGTGCTGTACCCCGCGCTTCCCACCGCTCGGTTCCCGCAGCTCCTGCCAGGCGGGGAGCGGCCGCCTGGGTGCGGCGGGGCCTCGGCCTGGCCCGGGCTGCGGGCGGGCGGCGGGGAGGCACCGAGGTCAGCGCCCTGAGGGGAGGGCAGGGAGGGAGCGGCGCGGCTGCCGGGACGCGCTGCCGGCTGGCAGCCCCGGATGGCGGGCCCGGGGCCCGCTCGGGGCTTGTTTTGGCTGCGCGAGGAGTATTGAGGTGGGGGAGAAGAGCTCTGCTAGCCGGCGTTTCTTCCATTATCCAGGCTGAAATGGCCCCGGCGTCACCTTCACGTTATCAGAAATGATATCTGTACTCTGGCCTAGGTGCCCTGATACTCGTCTGTGGCTGTGACAAGCCTTGAGTTTAAATTTTATTGTGACTGTGAACGTGTTAGTTCCCTAAGAAAGAGTCCCTGAAGGTGCGAACGGACCCTTATGATACCTTTTCAAAGATGAACGTTTGAAAAATATGTTTTTCTGATCACTCGTAAAATATTCCGTAGTATGTCATGCAAATTGTCAACAGAATAATCCACGGTTAAAAAAGCACCTCATTTTGGCATGTATTTGCTAATTGAGCTTTTATAGTTGTAGTTCTGTGAGGCTAGGAAATGGGACTTTTTTTAGGAGGGGGAAAAAATAAGGAACTGACACTTTTTCCACCACTCAACCTCTTCATCTCTTCCTGTGTGAAACTGTCACCCAAAGACAAAGGCTGAAGCATTAACTTACTGAAAATTAACTATGAATACACAGAAGAAGAACTAGCCCACCTCATTTCAGCTGTCATCACTCACTGTTCCAGTTCTATAAAAGACTATATTTAACAGTGTTGATACTGCAGCATGTGTCAGAAGCATACATTCTGATGCATTATTCAAATACTGCTGAGTATATGTTCAGTTTTAGCATACGAACAGACTGCTCTTGAAACTGGAAAAGTGTAAGAAACTAGAAAAAGGAAATGAATTCACATGGTAGTGTTGAAAATGACCAGCAGTAGTAAAGGCATGCTCAGGCTTGATGTCTTTCAAGATATTTTTTTTTATGGCGTTGGGTAATTCCAGGTTACTAAAACAATGTTTCAAGCAGTTAATATTGTTCAAAGTGATAGTACTTTTATGACTAGTCGACAGCATGACCGAAACAGTAAGTATACTGCGCTGTTTCCTTTTTCTAGTACGTTCGATATTTTAATACAGAAGAATCAGTTATGTGGGAAAAGCTTCTAAATGTTCTGTGAAAATATATCTAGCTGTGATTGACACTGATAGAAGTCAAGTGTTTTAAAACTGAATAAGCTACAGCAAAGTCCCATTAAGTTTTACTCGTGAACCGTTAAATCGAGGAACATAAATGCGTATGCTTGTGCATTCATAGAATTTATATTTTGGCTGTGCAGCTATCTTCACAAATTAAATGGTACATTTAGTCCAAATGCTTTTGTAGAGGTATTTTGTAAGTGGCTTTTTGATCTTTTGGGACATCAGTAAGGAAACAACACTTAAGGTGCTGTAAGCAATGGTTCAAAATTGCACTGATTCAGTAGTAAATACTGCTGAAAAAAACTTCAGGAGTGCCATACCAGCCTGTTGTGTCTGAGCTTTAAAACACTCAAATGCAGTCCTTTTAAAAATACTGGCTTGTACGTCGAAAGTCTTTTCCATGCTCTTCAGAATTTAGGATGGAGAGAACAATAAGCTACATATGGAAAGTATAAAGCTTCAGGGGTTTTCTTCAAGAAAAAGCACTAAAGAACAGGGCAAAGAGAGACAAATTTTAGAAGCATCTATGAAGTCGCTGATTAATTTCTTCATTAGTTCTCCATGTACACTGCAGAGAGAAAGAAATAAAATTGACTTGAAATGCAACAATTTTAGAATTAGGTATTGGAAGAAGAATTGCTAGGACTGGAAACCAGTTGAACAGGTGCTTTAGTAAGCTGTAGAGTTTGTTCCATTAGATATTTTTGAGAGTAGTTTGGGAATAGTATGCATGTAGCTGTATTGCTTCAGTGGACAGACAAGGTTAGTGTCTTTTAACTGCTTCAGCTGCAGGGACAAGATTTTGGGCTAGTTTGTCCCAGTGGTCTTTTTTGCATTCTTTATGGCCAGTTAATAAATTATTAAACTGTGAGAGATTGAGGATTCTTTCATCTCTCCATTTATCCTATTTTTCCAAACATATGTTAAAAATTAGATTTTTCCAAGAATAAACTTCCTTTGTTTATCAGTTCTTTTGAGTAATGTTGTTTACTTTTGTTAGTAAAGTCAGTATAAAAGCTATACTTTTGTTCTACAGAGCTTGAATTAATTTAAGTTTTACTTCTAACAGTATTGTCCAAAGGATCTTCAGGTTCTATGGTTCTTTTCTCTTAGGAAAAGAAAAAATGCTGCATTGCATTGTATGTCTCACAGTTTTAGCATCTGATACAATTACATCTCAGTATTTTGAAATTCTACTGGTGCTTGACAAGTGAGGAGAATTTATTTTATGAGGAGACTTTACCCCCTCATTTAGAATGACAAAAATTATTGGTTGTTGCAGCTGCAGGCAAATCTGAGCTCACTCAGTATCTTCTACTCAAATTGAAGAGCTGTTGATGTTCTTCAGATTTTTAGGCACAGTATAATTTGTGTGACCAACTGGTCTTGATGATGTCATTTAATGTCTTTGTAGCTGCAGTGATGTTCTTGAGAACCTTGCCAGGTTTTTCTGCTTTTACAATATCACAGAAGTACAGTTTTCAATAGTGAAAATTATTGAACTTGGAACAGTTTTGTCATAGAGGGGAAGTCCATCAGTTTTTCTATGGGACTCTTTGGGTGATTTCTCTGTTACTTCTTCCCCATGTTAAAGTGTGGTTTCTTGGTTTTACCTTCTGCCCTTACTTCCTTGTAGTTTGTGTTCTTTATGGTTTAGTCAGAAGTGTTGTCCCAGTAGCTCAAATATGACATTACAAATGCTTTTACACTCCTGCACATATTGTCCCTCCGTGGTCTAGGATATGTAACCACATTTCTCACCTTTAGGTATTACCTGCCAATGAATGTTTTACTTAAAGTGCATGATAGTGACTTAAAAATAGCTAACAGCACAGCAATCCATTTTACCACTTTTTCTCTGCCTTCCAGAGTTTCCTTACTTTCCTTTCATCTATTGCTTGCCATAACAATTTATGAGCTGAAGAGAATATAGAAGTTACTTGGATAAGAATTAGGCAGTTACAGTGGACAAAAACTGTCATACGGAGTTTATTTAGTGGCTAAGGGAATAAATGCAATCATTAGATGTTTTAATAGGGAATACTAAGTAGCAGTACAAATATGTACTGTATACAGAATATATTAGTGAAACCATTCTACTGTCCAGTTCTGGTGTTCACATGTGACAGAATGTGTTCATTTAGAATGAGTTCAGATATCATCTCAAAATCTAATAGGGAAAGCAGAAGCCCTGTCTTTAAGAGGAGAACTTGGAGAACCTTTGTCTGTTTTGCTAGAATTTTGAGTCGTGAAATAGTTATGTAAGAGGAAGGTGTCTTCTAGGATAAGGATTTTTAGACACGCAGATAAAGATTTAAGACACTATGTAAACTGAAGCTAGTCAGGTTTAGGCTAGAAGGAAGATGCTGATTTTCAGCCCTGTTAGCCAATGAATTTTGGTGCCAGTCATCACTTCACAAGAGTGATGAGATGTATTCTTAATCTCTTCTTGGTTTTTAAGACTTGCAAATTAGTAAAACCACGGAAGTATAGTATTTTCAGCATTCAGATGTGTCTGATACACATCACTTCTGAAGTTCTGCTGAGTCTAGGTAGAGTACTGTTGTTATCCATGCAGTACATTTCTTGGATGGTGAAAAAAACATTCTTTTCTTAACCTGTGGGAATTTCATTGCCTTTCCAATTGTAATGCTTGGTCACTGAAGAGAGTAAGTAAAAATGAAGTGGGGTAAAAATCCTTCCCAGTGAGTGATCAGTAAATATTATAAGTTCAACCTTAAGGCATTTTTTCCTCCAGAAGTGAATTTCTCCACTGAACATATAAGCATTTTAATTCTGGCTGCAGTGAAAACTCAGGAATCTTGTTGAACAGGGCTACATCTGTAGCCGTGCTTAATAATCCTGTGCCCATCATTGACTTCAGCCTTGATACTGAAGTGCTTAGCTGTAATAGCATTTTACACTGTGGACTTCAAAGAACATGCTGAGTTGGAAGGGACCCACAAAGATCATCAAGTCCAACTCAGCCCTGCACAGGACATCCCCGAGAGTCAGGCCATGTACCTTTTTCTCAGTACTGTCCTCTCAGTGTTTTCCACATTTCATCATCCATCATTGTGTTGTACATGAACAGAACCTAGATTGAATGTTAATGGAAGATTTTGCTTGATTTCACTGAGGGCATGACGAGATGTTATGGACGTGCACTTCAATAATATTTGGAATTATATTCTAAATTATTTTGATAGCTTCATAAAATGAGAAACAAGGAGCACTATGTCAGTGTTCCAAGGATAGATTAAGAGTTGAATGGGTTTTTATTTTCTAATGAGGTTTAAGTTGGTGATTTTGACTTTTAAACCTTGTGGTTGAAGTTTGGTGTTAGGTTTCTTTCACTGCATTAGGAGTGGTGCTGCATGTGGCCAGTAGTTTACAAAGATTTTAATTTTTCTGGAAATGAGTAGATGTATTTTTCTTCTGTTAATTGATTAGGTGAGACCGAGAGCATGTTAAAATCATGTTTGTTCCAGGCTTTTGCCTGAAAATTGATTGGTTAGATTATTTTTTAATGAAAAGTCTTAAATGGAAAATTTCTAAGAGTATACAAAACACTTGTATGATTCTTAATAAAATGTTCACCCTGAAATTTTAACATAAAATTGCGCTCCACTAATTTTAGCTGAATCGTGCTTTTCGGTTGGCCTCCTGGTTGAAGAGGCCTCTTTGGCCTACGGATGAAGAATGTGTGGCTTAGACTACTGCAGCACATTATGGCAGTGGAGCATATCGTGCGCTGTAGTGAGAATTTGATTAGCTGATTTGAAATCTTGGTGCATTTTGTTGAGCTAAACACTTATTTCTGAACAGGGATCTGGAATACTTGGATGGATTTCTTAAAAATGAGGGGTAAACTATATCTTTTTTTGTCTTTGACATCTGCACTTTTTTCTTGTGGACTTACCTGTATTTTGAATAAAACAATGATATGGTTTGTGTGATAGAGTAGAATAATTATCACCATCTTGAACTTGAGGAACTTACTAATTTTGAAAGAAAATTGAATTTGAAGGTATCTGTTAATTTTGAGTGTATTTGGTCAAGCAATTTTCGTCACCTTAATCAAAGTAGAAAGACAGATACAAATCCTTTCTTATATTCTTGTTTTTATAGTTGCAGTTGTTGCAAGAACAAAAATCAGATGCTGTGCCTTTAAGCAGGAGTCCTAATTTGCTTTCTGCAAAGTAGTTGTTCCACTTTGTCCTCTGTATTGCTTAATCTGTACTCATGCACAGTGAGGAGAGTAAAAAAAAATCCTCACCTATCTCTCTGGACAATTTGCACAGTTTTACTTTTAAAAGTGAAATAGCTTCTGTTCAGAAGATGTGATGTCCCAGCAGTACGCAGTGCAGAATGAGTGTCTCTCTGTGAAATGTGTTTATTGCATATTAAAGTTTTCTGGCTTGATATTGAATTCAAAAAGCTGAAGTATCAGTCAATATGAATAAATCTAGTTTACATGTTGTTTAATTCTGTCTGTATGTAATGGTCACAAGAATTCAGAAGCTTTTGACAGCAGTGGGAAATACCAACATCTCAGTCATACTGTTCAGATATTTTTCTATCAGCTTGGATGTTGAGGTAAAGAATGACTGCTGTTGTACTTGTGTAATGTTTCTAATATGTTAATTAGGTTTATTAAGTCAAAATATGCAGTAAGTCACAAGTGAACTTGAATTACATTAAAAGTTTCAAACCATGGCAGAATTTTAGAAATGAGTTAGTAAGTTTCCTGCTAGTACTTTCTTTTGTTCCGTGAACAATGTCCATGTAGTAATGCAGCTGCGAAATTTTAAAACTTCCATAAACTTAAAATTGATTTTTATTATTTGTTGAGTTTTTATTTAAGAAATAAAAGTTTATTTCAAGTGTTGTAATAGCTTCAGATTTTTGTACTTGTAAGTTAATGTGCAAAGGCTGTAACATTTTGGGCTGCCTTGAGTCTCTACAGTTGATCATTTGGCCATACACAAGGATATGGTCTTTTCTGGTAAATTTAATTGGGTGACCCATTTTATTGGATTTGCATGGCAAGTGTTGGTAGCAGGGCTGCTACAGGGGTGGCTTTTAGGAGAAGCTGCCAGAAGCTTCCCCTGTGTCTTACAGAGCCAGTGCCAGGCAGCTCCAGATGGACTGACCATTGGCCAAGGCCAAATATCCCAAATTGAAGGGGACCCATAAGGGACTTAGAATCCAACTTCCTGCTCTTTGCAGGGCTGCCTAAAGCTAAACCATATGGCTCAGAGTGCCTTCCAGGTGATCCTTGAACTGATCAGCTTGGTGCTGTGACCACTTCCCTAGGGAGCCTGTTCCAGTGACCAGCCACCCTCTCAGGCTTTTCGTGATGTGGAGTACAAACTTCCCCTGTTGCAGCTTCATTCCCTTTCCTCATGTTTTATTGCACTATCTGGCATTTCAGAGGACTCTAGGTATAAATTGTCTCTTGTATATGATAATCCACTTCAGACAGGCAAAAAACACTTGATATAAGAGAGCAGATATATCTTATAAAGCAATCTGGAGCTCTACTCAGAAGTACTGGATAATGAAGCAGGCCAGACTTGAACTGAGAACATACTCACATGTTCTGTAGTTTTTGATTCTACTTGCACAAAGAAAATTTTAAGTATACATAATATAACCAAGAAAAAACTCCTAAAGCTAAGTAACCTCTACATATACTTCCAGTATTGTTAATACTGAAAATTCAATATTTGATTGTAGTTTTTGGCAAATGGTACATGTATGTTTTTGCTTACTTTTAGGTAAAGGTTTGGTTCTATTCCAGTGTTCTGTGTTATCGACCAGTTGACTCTAAGTGATTTGGTTGTACTATTTTCTTCAAACAATTACTGATTTATTTGAAATACCTCTGAGTGTCAGGTGTCTGCTGTTTTAGAGGTAACCAGTTCATTTGGATGTGCAGTTGTCTTAGTTTTTAAGGTTTGCCTCCCAAAGCAGAATATCTAGAAATTGGAGACTGTTCTTGACTTCAATCTTTATTCAAATCCTCCAGATTTCTTTTACCTCAGAAGATGGGTTGGTTGTCATGCTCACTAGCTAAACTGATGACATGCCAGAGAGCAAAATTTGTGTTTCCTGAAATCTTGGTTCCATCAAATAGCAAATGTTTCTTAATCATAATTCTAAAAAACAGATAGGCCATATATTTTAACTTGGATGGAGAGTTCTGGGGTAGCCTTCTTGGTCAGGTCCACAGTTCAAAAACCTACTGTAGCATTAGACTCATTTGGAAGTCCTTCCTGCATTCGGTAATAGTAACAAAAATAAAGGCAAAACATTGTACCAAGCTTAATAAACATATATTTTGGTCTGTATTTTAGTAGCATGGTATTTTTTTTTGCATCTGGGTCTACATGCATTACAGGGTAGTGTATCTGGTCCACGTGCATGCCCCAAGTTTTTAATATTTTTTCTTTAAAAAGGGATCAAATATCATTTAACAAATGAGGATTTAGCAGATGGAGTTCTGATTACTTGAGCTTCCTCTTAAATAACTGGACGTCCCTCATAGGTAATACTTGGTTTTCAGGTGGTTGATTGTGTCATGGATATTATAACGCTGATGAAAAGATAAGTTGCCTTCCAATGGTTTGCCTTCTCTTGTGCAGATGAGTAGTCTTGTTGATCTTGATGAGAATGCTATATTGAATGGGCTTTGGAGTCAAAAGCTGTAAGTTATAAATCTCTGATTATTACTTTTCCCATTAATGCTAAGAACTCTGGATTTTAACTACAGAAGTACTTTAGCAGGTTGATTGATTTGCCTTAAACTGAGCATGCTGTAATTGTGCTCCGTTTTTTTCCCCTTCCCCGGCATAATCTTTAGTGTGGCATATCCTTCTTGCATAAAATGAGGATAGTGTATGACATTTGAATGCAAATTTCTGGTTTCCCTAATCTTACTGGAAAAGTAGTATTTCATGTCTTGATTAAGAGCATGTTTTTTTAATGGGGTGTTCTGGTTTTGGCCAGGATACTGTTAATTTTCCCCCATGATGGAATGGAGCCTGGACCTCAGCCCTGGGCATGTCCAGGTTATTATGCTCTACCACCCCCAGGTGTGGGAGTAAGGGCTCCTGCTTGGGAGAAGAGAGGAGGTGTGGGGCTTTAGGATGAGAAAAGGCGTGGCAGGAGGGGGAAGACCATCCACCATTGTTTATTGTCCTCATTGTCCCCCAGGATGAGCATTTTGCGTGTAAATCACCCTCTTTTTACAATTCTGTTATTAATGTTGTTGCCGTTACTGTTTCTCTTTCTTATCTCATTTCTGTTTCCAGTAAATTGTTATTTTCTCAGCCTATAATATCTGCTTTCTGTGGGATGAGGGAAGGGGAACAGTTTATGGTTTTGGTTTTTTTAATTCAGAGTGCTAAATTGGGGAATACCATTCTTAAACCAGGATAAGAGAGATTACAGCTACTGTGACTGTGTTCAACAGTAACTCAAAATAGCTTTTCTCACCTGTACCAGATTTCTCTTGAAGCAAAAGTAGCAGAAGGTTCATTAAAACACCTAATGTGTATCAAATGTAGATATACATGTAACATGCACACACATGCCTATAGCCAGTAATTTGCTGTAAGAATCCACATCTATCGTGACTGCTAGCATTTTTCGAAATACCTGCGTGCAAATTTTGTTTTCTTGGCGAAATAAATTTACTAAACTTTTCCATGTAATGCATGTTACCTCTACTTTGTGGTAAAGGAACTTGACTGTGCTGTTTAATTCTTATCATACTTACATACTTGCATGATTTATAAGTGGCCTTTCAGCTTTCTTTATACAAGAAATATTAAGCTCTTATTTGAGCCTGAAAAGATTGCTAAATGCAAAATTCCTAAACGTGAAGGGAAACGATGAAAGATTCTTTGCACTTCGTGTCAGGAAACAGCAATGTTACAACATCTCTGTTAAGAAGGGCCCTAAAGAGATACTTCACAGCAGATTTTGGTTGATGGCAAAATTAATCGGATATGGAAGAAGAAAGCTGATGAAGTGTTGAAATAGATAACATTGAATATTTAAAATCTAGAACAGTGAACCCCAAGCCTTCTCACGCTGTTAAATTTTAGTATCAAAAATTTGTATTAATCACTCTGTTACTGGGGTGTAATAAGACATTTTACACAAAACATTTGAAAAGTAAAATGATTCTCCAGGAGCAGTAATTTCTTAAGCATTAATTAAATGCAGTTTGCCTGTATGATAGTTTCTCTTCTGTGTAAAATTATATCCTTGCTTCTTAAGGCTGATAGTTCATTCAAATTTAGGTCAAGAAAGTAGAGGCCAGTAGGACATGGCTAGCAGGTTTGGTGGTGACTGCATTCATAACCACACACAGTTACTGCTCTTATGGAATAGAGCTGGATGGCACAGCAGAAGAGAAAGGGGAGAATGCTGTTGGCCTTAAGTATGTTCATGCTTAGTGTATAAAGGCAAGAGCATGTCAGATTAATCAAATTCGTTTTCATCCTACCATAGTAGCAAAGATTTGGAACAGACAAGGCAGCAGATTATAACTACTTTTAGGAAGGAGAAATAATGAGTATGGTATCTTAAAAAAATAAATACAAATCTGAGCATCACTGATAAAATTTGGTATCTTGGTCTTAAAGAAATTCTGGACAAAAAGGTATAAAATATAGGTATCAATGGTCTTTGTACAAGCCAGACTGTGACAGCAGTTTAATCTGGATAAAAATACTGTAGAGCTGAGATTTGAGATGTAATCTCTTTATATGAAGTGTGATGTTGGTACTTTTTTGTAGGAGGAGCATCTAGTCCTCTGTCAAAAGCAGACCATTTACGGTTTGTGTTGATGTTAACTCAGAGGAAGAAAACACACTCTCTTGTTCTTGACAAGGCATTAGAGTCCTGAAGTTTTTTAAGTTGCGCTTAAATGTTATAAATAAATCTCTGTCAGGATACAGTTCTTTACTGAAAGTTCTCTCTCACTTTTTTAAAGGGCTGTCTAATTATAGAGATTTAACTTGAATCTCCTGAATTTGAAACTCAAGAACAGGAATTATAGGTGACAATCGTTCCTGCTAAAAAGGGAAATGTATTTTTTCAAGTGGTTGTTTTTCAACCTCTGATAGGGGTTATTGGCAGTCTTGCAAAATTGTTCCTGGCACTGTTAACATGATCTTTAATTGACCCCAGTTAAAGTCCTCACTGGTAGCAGATGCTGATAATAGTTAGCAGAACAGAGAGAAAAGCATTGTCATTTTACAAGTCTGATGAATGCTAGTGCTTTATCATGAATGAGGTAGGAAGTAGTAGAATGCCAGTAATTAATATGTATGTCTTCTTCCTTTTAAGGTATCTAGTGGATAGTCGCTGGTTCAAACAGTGGAAAAAATATGTTGGTTTTGACAGCTGGGACAAATACCAGATGGGAGATCAGAATGTGTACCCTGGTCCTATTGATAACTCTGGACTTCTCAAAGGTAACTGCCTCTCACTGTGAAATAAGCCTATAGTACATAAAGTGTTAAATTGTCACAGGTAATTCATCTTTTGAAGTTGGCAGTGTAAATGAACCCCAGCATAACATAAAAGGAAAAATTTTGGTTTCTTTTCTGACCATGACAAGGGAAGTGGAATAGATTTCCCTAATAAATCACAATTTTATAAATACATTTATTGGAACTTCTTTGTAATGGTAACAAAAGATATAATAATGTAGAAATTCTGGGTTTATGATGAGATTTTGGGCTGTTTTGAGAACTGAAAATTAGTCAAGTTGATAAAAAGGTGGCTTGAATCCTCTATGATTTCCCTTTTTTTTGGTAGCTTAACCAAATTGGTTAATTTAAAATAAGATTTTTAAGTTGAACTCTAAAACTTATTTCTGTAAATAAGCCCCAAGTCCTTACTTTCATTCTGGAACAATTGAAGAAGTGCTATTATTCAGCTCAGTGACTTAAGTTGTGTGAATTGATAGATGATAATTTCCTATTTTCTTTGTGGTCTTGTAAGGATGTTTAACTCTGTCACTGCTGTGATTACTCAGGTTTGACTAACTTCTGCTGAACTGTAGCCAGATTTGTGAACACAGGTCTCGGAATACTTTTCCATATATTTTAATCTTCACATCAAATTCTGTGTTTAATCTCCATTAAAGATGTTAATATTTAATCTAGCAGATACAAAATTGAGCAGGTAATTGGTTTTCTTCTTTGCAGTTACAGGTAATGTAATAATACTGCTTGTTCTATTGACACGTAGAGTAACACCAGTTTTGCCAACTTCACAGGGTTTATGATGAACTCTTGGCTTTCTTAATTCAAAACTTCTGTAATTATTATCTCATTATTTTATAAATTGAATGTTCCAGATGATTGCGCCTTTCATAAAACTTGTTGTACCGTATTCTACTAATTGTTAGTGTGAATGAGTATGTCTGACACTGACCAGTGCCTTTGTAGAAGGTGCTGTATTGTCATATACATCTATATGTTCTCTTCCATCCAGAAACTTTATAGTGTTTTTGCTCCAGGTGAGTGTTGTGTTTTATTTTCTGAAATGTGAGGATTTAGATGTTTTGTACGTTCTTGTAGTAAATCTTGCCGTGAGGCAGGGACGTTCAGGTGATACATCTCAGCTGACATTAGATGTAGCAATATCTTTTTTATCCTCAGTGAGGTAGCATCAACTTGTTCTCTGTTTTGTGTCTTCCCCTTCAAAAGCAGGTGATTTCTAGTTGTGCCAAACACTGTGAGTTCATCTGTATCATTTATAACTTAATCTACATACCTGTTCAGCTTAAAATTACTGTTGTTATGACGTCTAGTTTAGGGTTAGTGGTCCAAATTAGAAATCATGTTAGCCATTTTCCTGAAAGCTTCTGAAAACCTGCATTTTGTTGTTTTGACACTACCAGTGCCCCTTTCAAAATAAGCAACATCGGGGTTGTGATCTCATCTCTGTTTTTGCTCATTCATGGTTCTAAACTATGGCTCCACATGGGCAGTGATTCCATGCATCAGGTTACCGTGCGACATCTACCATTCCTTTGTAAAGGTAGTTTTAAAATTAAGGGCATTGATGCCCAGCAAATAATAGCTTTCTCTTTCACCCACTGCAAAGCAACAATCCTCTATACTAGGTTTTCTATATAGCATAAACTGACCCTGAAAATGCTTGGATTTTAATCTTGTCTTTGGCACACATAGTGTGCTCTTGTTACTGTCATGCTGCTCTACTTAAAAATGTGCATCTGATATAAAGAATAAAATAATCTAAAAAAGGCATGCTTTCTCAGATATTCTGCAGTGTAATGCAGGGATAAGAAAAACTATAATTCAATTCACAAAAGACTGAGTCCAGGAAACTAAAGCACTATGTTGTGCTTATATTACTTAAATGCTTCTCCCTTGTTTCCAGAACATTTGGATGAAGTGAGAACAATGAAAAGTAACAGGTAGAGATAGATTTCAGTTAATCTCAACATGTGCAAAAAAGATCTGATATGATGTAATGCACTTGTCATGTTCAAAAGAAGAGATACATTGTCAAAGTGGGCACGAGGAAGGAGGTATTTAGCATAGCTAATTGTTCATCATAGAACACAGTATTGTACATGAGGGACTGAATTGTCAGAATCTGGGTATCTGTTTGATGGTTCTAAAAAAAATATACTAGAAGAAATGTTGATATTTTTATAAAGAGATAATAGAATCCAAATTACACCTTCTCACCATATAAGATCAGTGCAGAAATACCATGTGAATCTTGTGAAGAGTTATGTAGACCTGAAGAAGTGCTTGTGGATTTCTCCCATCACTGTGCTCCCAGCTACAATGTGATGATTCCAGATGGAAAGACAGCTGCCCTAAATGTTTGAAGCTCACAGTGGCTCACATCTGGAATCACCTCTTAGACCGAAAAGATAGCTGCTAGTACTAAGGATTGAATGAAAACTAAAAGCATGCTGCTTGTCTTAAGAGATTCCAAGTTGTGCTTCACTCAAGTGTAGCATTTCCCCTTGTCTGCAAAGAATTTTGTATTGGTTGTTAACAGAGCACGTAGAATCCTTGAAATAGGAGGTTGTACCATGCTACTTTCCTAGTCTGATTTAGGGTGAATTACTTCAAACTTTGTTTTGAATCTACAGTTAACTACTCATTCTCATTTTCAGCTGTGGAAGTATCCATGATGATGTGGGAATATGTGTGAAGTGAGTGGGAGAAATGAATTGGTTTCTCTGAAAGCTAGGATAGTGTATGGTAACAAACTAGGTGCTTATAATTTTATGGGAATATAAAGTTGTCACTCATACAGTAAAGAATACCACAGGTGTGCTAAGCATAAACTGGGTAGTTTCCCTACATGGGTTAAGAACACCTGCTTTGAACACCATAATACTGGTAACATAATTGAGTCTCAAAGTATTTTGCCTGCTGTTTATGTGAAAAATGTTACATTAAAAACTCAAGTAAAGAATTAGAGTATTCAAGTGAAAATAATCTTTCTCTTATAGATGGTGATTCTCAGTCTCTCAAGGAACATCTCATTGATGAGCTGGACTACATCCTTTTGCCAACTGAAGGCTGGAATAGGCTAGTGAGCTGGTACACACTGATGGAAGGTCAAGAGCCAATTGCACGCAAGGTACTCTTTAACTACCTGCTGGGATTAGTATGATACAGATGTACTCCTGCAAATACACAGGAGTTGTACAAGAATTTATTAGCAGATTGTAAGTCCTGGCCTATGATAATCATATGAAGAACTCCTGCTCTAGTTGCTTATTAGTATCTAATTTTTATTCTAATTTTTGAGGCTTAAATGTGTAATATTGAGGCAGGGGTATGCAAAGGACATAATACTTTCTTTTTCTGGAAGTTCTCTTAATAAATATCTCAAGAAGAACTTGCTTTAGAAGCTTGTATGGCTATTAATGCAAATGATTTTGTAATTAGGTAAATAACTCTAAAATTGTATTGACTATGTTAGTGAAAAGTCTGGCTCTAATAATGTTAACATCAGTAGAGTACCTGGTAATTTCTTTCTGATAAACCCTCTGCTCAGCTTGCTAAGGGAGTTATTTCTTTAAGCAAAAAGCTTACCTCTGTGCAAGTAGTAGGCCATGGTATGGTGGATGGTGTGGCCCTCCATCCATGTGAGATACTGAAAAATTAACATCTTTAAATTTTTTTTTGTTTGCTCCTAGCTCATAACACCCTTATTATTAAAGGTGAGAGGACATTTCCCCAGTTTATCGATCGTACAACCTTTTTTTGTTTGTGTTATTTCTTAAGATTTTCAAATTAGTGATTACAGTTGCATCCTCACTGGACTGAATTACTTTGTTTTTAAAATACATTTTGGTATATTTATCCTTTTTCTATTGGCTACTGGGGTGCATTTTTTCAGTTACAGGGATCTTTATTTTAAGTCTTTTTAAATTTCTGAAAAAATATTAGGCTTAGAATTTAATTTTATGATTTCTGGTGTAATACAACTTTTTTTTCCTTGTTATGACATAAGTATAGTCTAACTGCATGCATGCTAGTTGCTTACTTGGAGTCCACGCTTTAAATAAATGGTAGATATAGCTGTAGAAGAAGTTCTGGGTCTTCAAAATTAATTTGGTCAGTAACAGAAGTTTGTTAAAGGGTTTTATAATATTTTCTCTAATATGATAAAATAGTTGTTTGGTTGTTTTTTGTTTTGTTTTAAAGAGGCATCCCTGAAAGGTCTATCGTTTTGTCTAGTTCTGTTAGAGCTGAAATCCATTAAAATATCTTTTGTTCTTTAAAGATATATCTGTTTTCAACTTGGTATTATTTCTTCTAAGGATGGATTTCAGTAAACTGCATACTCTTCCATCATCATGGTAAAGTAAAAAGTCTTATTTTTTCACTTTGGAAGGAAAATGGAAGAAGAGAGCAGTGAAATTAGAGTAACTTCCATTCCACTTAAAAGTAACTAACTGGAAAAATACATGGAGTATAATGAGTGGCCAGGTAAACTGGCATAGATTTGTTATTTTCTGTCTGCCAGTATGAACAGCAGTTATCCTCTGAGAAGCTTACTCCACTTCAGCATTTTTGTTTCTGTTGCTTTTGTCATTCATAATTATTTTTCCTGTCTGCCATTATGTGATGCCTTTTTTTTTTTCATAAATGTGGTATTATACTTTATTTCATTCCCTTTGTTACATCAGCTATTTTTGAAATGTGGATCCAAATTTTAAATTGATAGAATTTTGTATTTGATTATGTCAAATACGGCTACAACTTCTTGAAATAGGTTGTACTACCACTAGAGTGCCAGTTTTTATTCTTACAAATGTGTTAGCCACGCTGCATAGTTTTGTTTACTGCCACTATTTTGTTGTGACTCTAGTAGCTAAAAACTATTAAGCTGCTCAAATTAAGATGAATTTTTGTTTAAATGCCATGATTGACAGTCATTAAAGCTAAGGCAAGAAATGAAATAATTCACTAATTTCTTAATTTTTTTTCCTGTGGCACATACATATAAGTTATATTTGTACAGCAGATAGCAGATCTCTCCTAGCAATTAGCTGGTGGCTTTATTTTAACCGTATTTGTCAGATGTATCACATATCAGGCTGATGGTTATTTTTGGAGCAGTCTACATGACTATGCAGTTACACTTTGGAAGATCAAAGGCAAAAAACATTTAAGAGGTGACCCTGAATATTTTTTTTCTACATTTTACTTTTATTAAAAAATAAATCCTGTATATTTAACTATTCCGTAATCTGTGTTTAAAAAATGAACATAGAATAAACAACTGTAATGAGTAGGTAAAATTTCAACTGAGTGTATTGATTATCAGAATGTAAGTGGAAGATTTGTAGGTTTTGTTTAAAAATGTAATATCCAGATTTTATTAGTGTGTATTATATTTTTGATAAGTACTCTTTAACTGTGAAAACTAGTTCTTGATGTTCTGAGGAAGTAATATGCAATGAATGTATTTGGAAATGAATGTACCTTGTGGGCACTTTTACCTTTTGGTCACATATCTTTGGATTAAGGTTGCATATTTGTAATTTCTACTTTCTACATTTTGAAAGTCATTGTGTTATACACAGGTAAGGCAATCATCATCATGGGAAAAAATACTTTCTTGTTTACTGTTTTTCTAAAAAGTTATAGGAGAATTTTAGTTCTCATTTTTTGCATTTATTAAGTGTCTTATATTACATGAACTTCAGTTTCTTGAAGAGTTCTCCAAAATATTTTGAAGCGTGTGTATATGGAAACATACTCAGACTGATATGTGATCCCATTCTGTTTTTCAGGTCGTTGAACAGGGTATGTTTGTAAAACACTGCAAAGTAGAAGTATATCTAACAGAATTAAAACTGTGTGAAAATGGAAATATGAACAATGTTGTCACACGAAGATTTAGCAAAGCTGATACAATAGGTATGCACAACTATTTTCTAAAAATACGTGATTGGTACTTGCATGTGGTAGCAAGTTCTGAATAAATGTCTAGATAAAATGATAGATGGCTATTTTGACCATTAAAAACAACAGGAGTAGTTTTGTTTGGGTCTAAGTTAAAAGTTAACAAATTGGAATATTGAGGGGGTTTAATATTGTAACAACTGTAACAATATGATTGTGTGTTTTATTATCTAAGAATCTGTATTAACTTTAGGTTTGAGCTTTTAAGAAAGTGAATAGTGTGATGTTTATTTGATTTCATAGTACTTTTTCTTGGCTTTTGATGTGTAAGAAGTGTATTTTTTATCTGTTTCATTAAACAACATTCTAATCATATATATGAAGAGAGGGATATATTACAAAACACAAGAAAGAATTTAATTAATAAATTAATGCCTAAAGGTGACCTATAAAGGCAGTATTCTTCATGTTGTGAAGTAGCAGACGAGGCACAATCTTTTACAGTAATTGAATCCTTTATTAAACCTTTAAGTTACCTTTATTTGTATTTATTTTGACTGCTCATTGAGCATTCTGTCATTGTTTGAAACAGTGTTTTGATAAGATATTTGACTTTGAAAATAACAATCAGAACATTCAAAGATGCTGTTCCTCATTTTTTGGTGTATTTGTGCATGTGTATCTGAGATGAGAGTCTTTCAACTGTCTGTATTTGTGCAGTTTTTTACTTCATGCACAATTGTACTTTATGCCCTTGGCGTTGGATGTCCAGCCATCGTTTCGTTTACATTTGTTGACAGCAGTGTATGTTTTTTAGCTTTTGCTTTTCTTCACATTGAGTAGTGACTTATACTTACCAGCTTTAATTCTTTGCAGATTGCTTGCTTTAGAAGTAGTTACTTTACTTTGTTAAATTTCAATATTTTGAGTTAGAAAAAGAATCATCTCTTTTAGCAGAATAAAAACTTTAAAATTGTGAAAATTCTTCTCAAAACAAGATTTGTTGTCAATTTATCTTTTTGAGATCTGGTTTAACTTGGGAAGTTATACTTTGTTATTTTCTGAGGAAACCAGGAACTTGGAAAAAGCAATTTAACATTGTCCTTCCCTTAGGACCGAATGCAAGCTATTTAGTAGCTATACTGAATTTAATTGTATCACTGAAATTATAGGTAATGGATGAATTTTCTTTCTCTAATCAGAATCAGGCCATTTTGGAATGACTGTTACTTGAGGGTATATTAATTTTTTCTTAAGAGAATTAAAATTATTAATAAGTTGTTGTAAAGGATAATGAGAAGCAGTTAGAATTCTCTGCAATCCTTTCCAGACACTGGCCTTGTTTGCTTTCCTGAAACGTGCATGATATACTCCTGGAAGCCTTTAAAAACATGCCCTTCCTGAAGCTGAAGCTTCTTGTGTAGAGTACAAAGCAGAGCCATCCTAGCCAAGGCATCAAGAAGAGTTTGTACCTAAGAAGAAGAGCTAGAAAAATTCAACACATTTTAAGAGTTAAATAGTAACTGATCCCTCTTATCCATTACTAAGATTGTGATTTTTTCCCCCATGCTTCTCACCTCGAGTATATTTAGGGCAGTTCTGAAATTCATCAAATACACAGCAGAAATGCTTAATATATCAATAAATAATATGCAAGAGGGATCTTTCAGAATCTTGATTATTTTTTACTCTTCCTTGTATATTCCAGTAAGGGATGTATTTTTATTATAGTTGCAGAAGGAGAAGGCTTGTAGTACAAAAGAGTCAGTAAAGCCCCACTAAACTGAGTAGAGGCAGGATAATATGGTCTTTTCAATAAATTATAATTTTTCTATCCACCATCATTAATTGTATTATTTACTGCACTCAAAAAATAAGTACAAGACTTCCTTAATTCAAAAAACCAGAGAAATATCCTAACTAAAATAAAATACTCATCCATCAGTCTTCAGATATGTGTTATTCCTGAAATACCTTTCCTTTTCCACTCAAATAGAAGCTAAGCTGAGCTTGTTGATAAATTAGTACAAAGTCAAGGGCAGGCCTAATAATGCCAGTCTTTCCCTTGCAGTGGTACTAGTCATATCTGACATGTTCTTTGGACCTTCTTGGGAACCTCCTATGACTGAGGACCCTTGCCTTGGGGACTGTATAGTGACTTGAGGACTAACTTTCTTGGGGAGAGGGGATTAATTCTAAAAGGAAAATGAGTTAGACAATAGATGTAGTTGAGGCAGCTTTCCAGCCGAGATGCTGATCCCAGAGAGCATCAGGGCTTCCAAGTCAAAACAAGTTAATGATCCATTTACGAATTTTAATCATGTGAAAATATGATAGAACTAAGTAATCTGCCTAATATTTAAGAGTTCTGCGAAACACAAAATGTCAGACTGTCTGTAGCCTCAGTTTTGGACAAAGAGGAGTCAGATTGTGTCTACAATGCCATAAAGCAATTCTGAAACTGAGCTGATGAACTTCGCAGAAGATTATACTAATGGCTCTGCTTCTAATGGACTTCTGCTAGTAAATTGTCATAGCAAATGGCATTGATTTATCTCTCCCTTTAATCTGCTGTAGAATACAAGAATGTAATGCTTGCCACCCTTGAGGACTGTTTATTCTGGAATTGGTGACTAGCCTTTTCCTTCTTTATGAAGGACGGATTACTGTGCCCTAGTTCAGACTGACATCTTAACGTTAACATCTAAGAGTTTCCTGTAGCCAGCATTTGTGATTGCACTAGCTTTAGGAGCCAGGATGTATTTGTATTGGGATTCACTGAACTTTTTCAGCATCTCATCAAGACTGTTCCAGGTAGTCTTTCAAAATAGTACTTTAAGCATGCAGTTGTTTTTATGAATAAGCTGTATGATTTGTATAGGTATAATCTGTATGGGAGCTGTAACTTTCAACTCTCTAATTGAACTGTCTCGAATTGTGGGTATACAGCTGATGGAGTGAGAGGCATCTTTAAATGGCAGTTCTTCCTGTCCCTTTTAGACATCATGCTAGTACTGATCATGTCATACATTGGATGTATATAACTAAAATTCCTCAAGGAATTGTTAAGAGTCACCACCCCAGGAAGTGTTTTAGAACTGACTGCATGTGACACTTGGTGCTGTGATTAGTTGATATGCTGGTGTTTGGTGAAAGGTTGGACTCATCTTGAATGTCTTTTCCAACTGGAATGAATCTATGATTGTACGTAGAGTGTAGGGGAGAACTCCATACACAATGTGATTCAGATGGTATCTGTTTGATAAGTTTTCGTTTTTGCTGGAGCAGGCGCTTCCACTTTATTTCATTAGCCAGCACTCCAGTAATAGTTGGTGGGGATGGGAGGAAGAATTATAAAGTGAGCATTGGTTATATGTTCATGGAAGTACATAAAAGAATCTTATTTTCACAGTCTCAAAATTGGCATAGTAGTCAAGTGGAACATGCTCTTCCCAGAGGCTTGGACATAATGTGTAGTCATCCAATGGGATTCATTTTTCCTGTCTTATAATAGTTCTGTTAGCAAAGCTGGAACTTAACAAATGTTAGCTTAGTACTTGTGAAGAAAACCTGCAATGCTCAGAGAATTAATTGCCATATTAATAATAGAATGAAAAATAATACTTTGTAAGTTCTTTTAGTGAAAGCCATTGAAAAATCTAGATTTTCTACTTTTTTTACAGGATTGTTGCCGACTAGTTTTATTCTTATGTTCAGATATAATTATTTGAATTAATTGGTTGAGAATTGATTCAGACAGTACATGATTTTTTTTTGAAACCCAACAAATCAAATATGTCTGTTGCTTTGTTGATATCACCTACCTTTGCCTATATATCATCTCTGTTACAAAAACAGATAACATTTTCAAAAACAGTCTAACAATTTCAGACTAAAATGTGTGATAACTAGTATAGAAACAAAATGTATTCAGTTGCCTACAGTATCCACAAATATTATATCAGCCCATTGTCATACATTTCACAAGCCAATGTCTTGACTTTTGCAAGGTACTTTTAAGTTTTGGGTCTCAGTTTGGCTTTTCCTGTTTAACCTAGTGGAAGAGGAAAAAATCTTGAGTAAAAGGGAGCAAGAGAAGCTGGCACACTAGTGTTTTGACCGTAGATTTTGGAGGAATGTCTTTCAAAGAGCTCATAGGATGCATTTTTATAATTGTGCTTTCAGAGATCATCAGGGAAAAAGTGTATGTTTTTTTGGCACCTGTTTTGTGTTCTACGTTAGCTGTTATGATACATAGCTTCCATGGGCCTTTCTTAATCTACCAATTAAAAAAGCAGCTTAGTGGGATTGCTGTGATACAGTGCTGTATATATTCGTTTAAAAACCCAATTCTTCAGTAAACTCTTGTGTAAGGAGAATAGTATTAATTAAAAACTTCACTTACATTTCAGTTGTTGATAAGCTGTGCTACCTTAAAATTATGGAACACTGGTTATATTTCTGTTAGGTAGAGTAGGAGCTGGTAAACCTTTCTTCTTTGAATCTTTCAGAGATTTTGAATCTTTGAATCTTTCACCTTCCTTTTAGAATAAATTTATGTGCTTCAGTTTTACAGAACCATCCTTTTTTTCTGTGGACATATGAATTAAACTTTACACATATATTATATGCTGTGGTGAGTGCTAATTGCACTTGCATATGGGTAGAAGCTTAAAACCCAAAAAGGGTTGATTTAGGGAACAGAATTACTTCCTGCACTTGATTTTGCTATCACTCTCACTTCTGATAATTTGCTACCTCCCCACACTCTTCTATTAGCACACTCAAAAATTAGTAGATGGCTCCTGTCATCTGTTACTTATATCAGCTTCTCTTTATGGGGTCTGCCTTGCTAAGGGATTCAGTTCTCTGACTGTTTCCATTTTAAAGGCAAGCTAACTGGCAACTTCCTGCTTGTCCTACAAAATTATGTAGTTGCATGGCAATTTATACAATTTCATTTGTATTTTGAATATGAGCAGATATACTGAATTTAATTGTATCACTGAAATTATTCTGATTCTGATGCTTTATTTGACCGTATACTGTTTGTGTATTGAAATGTTAAATTTGTGTTCTTTCCTTCACAAAACAGACACAATTGAAAAGGAGATAAGAAAAATCTTCAATATTCCAAGTGAAAAAGAGACCAGGTTGTGGAACAAGTACATGAGTAATACTTTTGAACCTTTGAATAAACCAGACAGTACCATACAGGATGCTGGTTTATACCAGGGACAGGTACAGTGAAATACTATTTCTTTTCTTGAATACATTTATCTTTTTGCTCATGAAAATGTAGCTTTACCCAATGACTTTTGCTTTTTTTAAATGAAAATCGCTTTCTAATAGATTATGTTAGGGCTAGAGGATTTTGTGGACAAATATGTTGAAATTAAAGTAGTCTTTGTGTGTAGTTTCAGGATTAAAGACTGAAAAGAGAGATGAAAGAGAGGATTTAACTCTCCTGATGAATTAAAATTTTTAATATATGTCTAGATTTTAAATTTTATGTTTACCACATTTTAGGAAATTGCTGACATGAATTTGGTAAAATATGAAGTAAATAATTATTTCTAGGATCTTGGATATGTTCCTATAATGAAACCCAAAATTTGAAGAACTTTTTAGGTATTCTAAAAGAATAATATCTTCTACTCAGATTCCACTGTCTAGATTTCACAAATAAAATTACAAAAAATGAAAATACTTTGGTAAGAACAACAGAGACAGAGGTTTGTAAACCTGCTTTAACATGAGACAGTGTCATCACTTCAAAATCATCACTTTTCAGGGGAATTCCTCACGAGATAACTTTTTTACCTTTGCAGATGAATATAAAGAAAAAGCATTGTATGTTAAACTACAGAATATAAATGTAAACAGATTGTGCCATTGCACTGATAGAATAACTTTTCAGATTATTACACTGATTCTTTAGTCTTTGAATAGAGTTGAATGTTTTATCAACAGCTGTTGTTCATGCAGTCACGCTACAAATGCATATGGATGAAATTTGATGGCAGTAACTTTAGGCGAGATTATATTAAAGTATTTCCTTTTGCTTTGAAATATATGACAATTACCTACTTACCTGCAGTATTTAGGCTGTGTTTCAGTTTTTTTAATGGCATGGAAGGTAAGTAATCAGTGCACTAAAATTGCTGCTTGAACTATTGTGTCCTGTAGCTTCATGCTGCATGCTCTTAAACTCTCACACAGGTAATTTTAACAATACAGAAGTCCTACTGGAAGAGCCCACATCTCCCATTAAAAAATCATATCAAAGATGTAACTTGCAAATTATCCCTATCCCAGTGAAACATTAACTATGAAGTAATCTTGGTCTAATAAAGTCATGACAAGATCTCTAGGTGACATCTGTACTTTGAGCAAAACAAATACTGTTTAAAACAGTGTTTAACCATGGTTTCTGAAAATGCTAAATGTCATGGTAGGCCATATGTGTTTGGTCAGTTGCACTTGCTGACGCACACATGGTTATTTTTCTTGCTGAGTGTCTTAATCTAATATTAGTTATTCTGACTATTACAGTCCGTCTAACCTAATAGTTATAATAGTGTACATGATTAAGTAAAGTAACGCTTTGAATTTATCAGTTGATTTCTGAAGCGCACCTTTAGAGATTCCATTGAACTCTTCAGTCTAAATCTGCTTTCTATTTGGTAAGCTCTGAGTAAGTCAAGGAAGTATGGCAGAATCAGTCTTTCGGCATCAATGACCAAGGATAGCAGACTACTCTGTTCCTGATAGAAAGCTGGTCATGATGGAAGGCTTGTTTTTAATCTCGTGCTCAAGTGTGTTCAGACTGAAAATGTGATTACATTTTCAAGTGGCTTATGCACAAGGTTTTGAGCATTAGTACTTACCTGAATTTATGTCACGGTGTAAATGCATACAGGCAGTTAATTAGTGTCCTGAAACATCAGTGTACAGTTGTGAAAAATTAGTTGTGTTGGAAGTGGGGAGTTGGAATCAGTATAAGCATTGGAGTCTAGTTGCCATTTCAAAGGATCCAGATTTCTCAGCTGTCAATTCAGAAAAAGGCATGAGCTGTTTGTAGGTCCTATGTCATATCTGCCAGCATAGGGGAGCTGTCTCAAATACCCAAAGGAGTTTCAAATGACACCTGATGCCTGTGTTTGGGACTGAGTGTTCTGTACTCCTTTCCATACCAATAACAAATAGAATGAAATTAATTTCATTAGCCACCTGTCCTGTTGAAAAAATAATAATAGATAAATGCTTTGTTAAAATATACAGGAGTAACCATATAGGTATGGTTTCAAGGCTATTGAGGCAGAAAATAGTTTTGTTTGGGTGTTTTGGGTTTTTTTTCTTATCCATGTGTGTGAGGCAAAATTTCTTCAGGAATGATCCCTTCCATAACAGGGCTGTTGTATAGACGTGATTTCTGTAGATTCACAGGCGCTGGTTAAACATTACAGGTCATCTTCTGACCTCTTTGAGAGATAAGTGGCTCACCATCCATGGATTGTAGAGGAATAGAACTGTTAGGTGACTTGCCCAAATTAAGATGATGGGTGAAAAAAGTAGAGAGGAAGGAACAGTGTTGTGGTTGGAATACAGAGTGTAATGGAATGTTCTTGAATCTCAGTGAATAGTAACTTAAATATCAGTCTTTTCTCGATCACATTTCAGCAAATCCATTAAAAAGATGGAACAGAAAGCAATCTACTGATATTTTTATTTCAGTTTTCTTACTACACTTTTTTGTGGTAGGTCCTGGTGATAGAACAGAAGAATGAGGATGGAACATGGCCAAGAGGTCCTTCAACTCCTAAGTAAGTTATGACTTCCAGTCATGTGATTAGTTTGCATATTATTTTGCTTTATGAAAAAAAAGTTTTTAAAAGTGGCATTTTATTTTGAAAATCAGCCTTCAGATATTTAATTGAAAGTACACCTGGATATATTTGCTATAAGTGTCGTGCATTGTAGAACATAGCATAAATAATGGTGAATTCCTGCATATACATTGCTTAACTTTGTTGATTTCAACCAATGATATACATTATCCTGCTTGAAAATGGAAAAAAATTCCATAGTAGAAAACTGTAAAACTCAGCATATTTCATTTAGATTTCTGTTTCAAAGCACAGTGTATCTGTTAGGTCAACACAGATTTTATCAGTATTTTTCTTACATGTAAATATTTTCATGGACAGCTTGTTCCTTTTGTCTCCAGAGCATAATATTTACCCACAAAGTTTATTTGAATTGCAGCCTACATTACTGTCATGTGGCTTTTATTCTTTGTTGGGCTGTCATCAGTTAATGCAGAATGATGTTGGTTTTGTTTTCTATTTTTCATACTGCTCTTACGAAACAGCACCTTGATAATGGCAGGTGAATAGAAAGACTTGTGTATTTTTCTTCATTTAACTATTTTTACTGTTATTTCCAGTATCTAAATAATTTTCTCTTGATTTTGAAGAACAGTTGGAACCATTTAATTAATATGATGACAGGCTTACAAATAGTTAACTGTCTTTCTTGCCTTTGTTGGCTGGTTCTTGATCATATCTTTCATAAAAAAGTTTAAGTTCTTTCAAGTTCTCTTAATTCCTTTTGAGATTATGTATGTGTGTAGTTAAAAGTCACTGTTCTAAGGCATTTTTATAGTATCATTGCTTATCATTTGAAGGACAGTGTTTCTTTATCTTTGGTGTTTTATCTCCAGTAGTTATATTTGGAACAATATTTTCTATTAAGCTATTTAATGAAGTCTGAGTTCAATTTAAGATTAGTATGAACAGTATAATCTTGCTTATCAAGATGTTGTAACACAAGGCTTTAAGGGATGTGTAGCAATAGAAAGAATGGGATGCTAAGAACTTGAAGTTGAATCTCTGACCTCAAAAAACATCTAGTAGAAATTTAAATTCTTAGTCAAATTTTGATGCATCTTTGAAAGGTTAAAAGAACTTACATAACTCAATGTCATGGATTATTTTGGAAGTTTTGATTGGAAGATACTCTGATGATGGTATCTGCTTTTCTTCTGCCAAACTTCTTTTCCATTTAATTGAAAACATTCAGGAGAAGTGTATAAATTAAAGACTATCTCCTGAAAAATGTCTGATCTGGGGACAAGTGAAATGCTAATTCAGAATGCTGGTGTCAGAGAAGGCTGTAAGTAAACCAGCAAATGAGGATGAATAGTATTACTGTGAGATTGGGTATGGTTTTGAGATATGGCAGCTATCAGAAGGTTGGGAGTTTGAAATTCAAATACACTGTAATAATGGAAAGTTTGCAAAATTTAGTGAATTCAAATAGCAGCTATCAACAAGTCAGGACAGGTAATAGGACAGGTTTAAATCTGTTTAAAACTTCATGAACAACCTAATAAATGTTTAAAGGGATAGAAATATTAAACTCACTTTGGAGTTTTCTGTGTGAGGTCCATTAGGAGTATTAGTTTGTCAACACAAATAGCAAATATCACCATACCTTCTTCAATGTCAATGGTCACACAGTAGCTCAGTGCTGAAATTACCTCTTTGTGCCGCTTCTTTTTGAAGAGTACAAACTGTAAAGAAATTCTGACATCACGGTATAAAAGGCCATATTTAGAAATGTCAAAATATAGGATATTAAAAAGCATGAAGGATGATAAAGCTTAAAAAGGCAGGATCATTTCAGAACATGAGCTAAGCTTTTCTACAGATTCACAGAATAGTTGATGTTGGAGGGCATCTCTGCAGTTTCTCTGGTCCAACCCACTTGCTCAGAGACAGGTCACCTAGAGTAGGTTGCTTGGGACTTTGTCCAGATAGGTTCTGTGCATGTCCAAGGATGGAGGAGGCTCTACTGCCTTCCTGGAAAACCTGTTAACTGTTTGGCAACTCCTATTTTGAAAGAAGGTCCATATATTTACACAGAATTGCCAGTGCTTCGGTTTTATACCTATTGCCTCTTCTCCTTTCGGTGGACATGACTGAGAAAGGTCTTCCTCCATCTTCTTCATTCCCTCACACTGGTTATTTATACATGTTGATAAAATTGTTTTGGAGCCTTCTCTTCTCCAGGTCCCATCTTTCAGCCTTTCCATAGAGGTCAGATGCTGCAATCCTTGATCACCTTTGTGTCTCACTTGACTCGGTCCAGGATACCTCTCTCTCTCTGGTATTGGGGAGCCCAGCACTCCAGGTGTCTGTAGCCTGTTCTGAGTGGAGGAGAAGGGTCAGCTCCCTTGATGTGCTGACAGTGCTTTTCATGGGGTAGCACACTGGGCCATGGTGGTTGGCCCAAGGACACGCTGCTGGCTCATGTGCAGCTTTTTGTCCAGCAGGACTCCAGGTGGTTCCCTGCCAAGCTGCTTTCCATTTTTCACCTGCCCACACACCCACTTCTTTCCAGTGTATTTGTTCCTGGCATTGTTCCTCCCCAGGTGCAGGCCTTTGCATTTCCCTTGACTGGACTTCAGGAGGTTCCTGTTTGCTCATTTTTCCAGCCTTTTGAGGTCTGTCACAATGACAGCAGAATCTTTATTGTGATGACTGAAAATGAGAAACAGTAAGATGGAAAGATGTTCTGCACATTTTCCCTGCCTCTTTCTCGCAGAAGCGTAACAGCAATTTTTACATTGCTTCTTTTGGCAATTTTTCTGTATTCCTCCTACTACACATGATGATTGCTGTCAGTTTTTCATGAGAAGCATGTTAAATGTGTGAGCATCTTTTCTTCTGCAAGAAAAGAACGTACTTACTTTGAAAGTGGCCAGGTTGGGACCTCAGTTCAGTACAGGAATGAACACTTTTGAAAAAGATCATTCTGTTTTTCTTGAGAGTATAATGAATTTGTATGAGAAAAAAAGATTGATTATCATCATAATTGTCTCTTCTTCTGAAATTAGAAAAGAGTGATTTTGAGATCCTTTTCATGTAGGAGCAGAGACCATGCTAACACTTAAGTTCTGCACTGTGTTCAAGCTTGCCAGTGTTTGCATTTGTTTTATGTGTACTGTTCTTCTAACTTCTGAATTTACCTAATTTTGGAAGCAATTGCAATATCCACAGTAAAAACCCTGCATAATTTAGTGATATTTGCTATCATGTCATATTTTAATGCTGCTTAAAATGTTTGTGAGTCTTGGGTTTTTTAGTCTGAAAGTATCTGAATGTGGTGTACATTCTTCAAATGTTCACAGGGTTAGGTTTAGAAATAGCTGGATTTTTTGCTTTCTGAGAGGTTGTTTGTATCAGCTGCTGGGATGTTTTTTGCTCTGCGAGGTTGACTTCTGTGAAACTTTCTGTTTGTCTTAAACATCACCTGCTCCCAAAAGAGGTATTACTCAGCAGTAATGATAATTTTTGGAGAAAATTTTGTTATACTAACATGTCTGTGAGTAGCTGTCTCTCAGTGTCATACACACGACAAATTTATACAAATGTACAGATCCCAGTTGTTTTTGTAGTTTAGTTGCTGCTGATCCCAGTATTTAATGAAGATTTGAGATCTCTGTGCAGACTTCTTTTAATCTGTGTCCATATATGGGAGATTATTCCACATGCAGAAAAAACAGCTAATCCTGTTTGAATAGTTTATTATTGTTAAGATGCTGTTTCAAACTAAAAAATAAATATAAATTAAAAAATATATAAAATTGTAGTTCAAGTTACTTGAAGAACTGTACTGCAAAATCAAGTTACTTATATTCAGGAAAAACTGTACATCACTTAAAACCTTTCAGCCAATCTGTGCTTTTAAAACTTAAGATGAGGAGAAGTGAGGAACTCAAGTTTTGACATTCCATGGATTGCCAACTGAATAGCCAGGACAGGGTTTCTCTTAGTTTTCTGTTAAGAAGTTGTTACCTGTTTATGTGCAAATATAGAGCAAGTTAGGGAAGCACACAAAAAGCCATAAACTAGTAGGTTATTTCCTTTTAATCTTAAAAAAATTGTTGTAGCTGGGTTTTTCTAGAAAACTTAAAAACAAATTTTAAATCTACTCATACATCCTATTCTTTAAAAGTGCTTTCTATATAGTAAAAAACTAAGAATTTTTTAATTACCTGTCAATCTATATCTCTGTGTGTGTTTTAAAAGTATTGGATTTTATTCTGATACTTATTTCATTTAGATATCACTGTGTAATAAGTCATCCTAATCTAATAGCTGGCTACTTAGAATAATTTACTGATGGCCTGCTGTTAACTTTAAAACAATTCTCATGTATAAAAGGGAATATATTGTTGGTAGCATTTTTTGACCTATGGAAAGATGAGCCTGCACACAATCATAGCTTAGTTCTTTTTTTCCTTGTAATAATGAACGTTTTCTTACAATTTTTTTCAATTTTTTTTTACTGGTTCAAACTATAGGCCTTTTTATCTTGGAAAAGCATTAAAGGCCCTTTCTCGATTCTTTTCTTTTACTGGGTTGGACCCCATAATGTTTGTTAAGAGGAGGGAACAGGAGCATAAAAAATGTTTAGAAGTCCTTTTTAAAATAATGTAATGCCAATTTATCCAAGTGTTTTTGGAAAATATATCCATGAATCTTCAAAGGAAAAAGTGTGTTTGGTTTTTTTCCCTGAGCAGTTGTTATGCAGACAGATCTGCCTATCTATTGACTTTTCTGTAAGAAAGAATTGTGGTGTATAGAGCTAACTGGGGACTTACTGTCATGTCTTAAATTGTATGAGCAAGAGCTGTCAGCTTGTTTGTCAGCCAAGAGGCTGGACTGCCATTTGCTGATAAATAGTAATTGAGATAACCATGTGTCTGAGCTCCTGAGGATAAACACCAAACATTGGTGATGTTAAACAAACATTTTCAAGTTAGTTTAACAAACATGTTCATTAATACAAATCAGTGGAAGTTTGAAAAACTCCTAACAAATGCATGTCCTTAATTTTAATTTTTTTGATTGATGAATGTTAAAATATTAACCTTTTTTACTGCAAATTCCCCAAAGAAGTGTGATTAGCTGAAATAGGTAGGGTTTGTAAGAAGATAATAGTTTAACTAAAGCTTGGTATAAAATTGTATGCTAGCCCAATCAGAGCTACAGCTTTAAGGAAGAGAGTCCTTGGTAATGGACTTCTTGAGAAAGTATCACCTAGTTCCCCTACTCAAAGCATGGGAAGCTGTAGCAGATTGCCTAGTACCATATCCAGGCATATTCCTTGTTTAGATGGAACTTAATTTATTTTGTTTTATACTCATAGACTTTTGTCCTTTCAGTGGGCACCACTGAGAAGGTTCTTGCTTCACCTTCTTTGTTCCCTCTCATTGGGTATTTTCACAAGTGGTAAGATCGTTGTGGAGCCTTCTCTTCTTCAGGCTGAATGGTCTCAGCTCTCTCAGCTTCTTCACATAGGTGAAATGCTGCACCTTTGTGGTGTCTCACTAGTCTTGCTTCAGAGTATCTCTGTCTTTCTGGTACTAGGGAGCCCAGAAGGGAACCCAGCACTCCAGTAGCCAGTGTCTGTAGTCAGTTCTGAGTGGAGGAGAAGGATTACCTCCCTTGACGTGCTGACAGTGCTTTTCCCAGTGTAGCACACTGGGCCATGGTGGTTGGCCCAAGGACACGCTGCTGGCTCATGTGCAGCTTTTTGTCCAGCAGGACCCCAGGTGGTTCCCTGCCAAGCTGCTTTCCATTTTTCACCTGCCCCTCCAGGGGTAGGACTAAATGGTTTTCAGTCCGTCTCACTGTACACTTGCGTAACCCATGTTTGATCTGCTTTTCTATGAGGGTGTTGCAGGAGACACTGTCCAAAGACTTAAGGAAATTGAGATAAACCACACCCATTGCTTCCCCCTCATCTGCCAAGATAACCTTCTATGAAGAGATTACTATCAGGCTGGTTAAGCAAGATATCTACTACTGCTTTCACTGAGACACTTGCTCTTCACATCTGCCTTGGGTCAGAAGCTCCTTGTTCATCCAGTCGGGTTCCCTGCTGCCTTTGCTTAGTTTTTTATTTCTCTGGATGGAGTATTATTGAGCGTAGGGAACTTAATGATCTTAGGGGTCTTTTCCAGTGTAAATGGTTCTGGGAATATCATCCAGCTCTCTTGAGGGCCCCTCTTCAGGGCTGTATCCATGGCACTTCTCCAAGCAGATTCCTATAAAGTCTAAAGTCTGCTCTGCAGTAATCCAGGGCTGTGTTCCTGTTTTCTGCCATGCTCTCCCTCAGGATCTCAAATTTCACTGTCTTAAGGTCATTTTGGCCAAGGCCCCAGCCTTCACATTCCCAGCTACTTCTTCCTCCTTGGTTTTAAGTGTCATATACAGTTGAGAAGCTCTCCTTATAACCTCCTCAGTCGCCTGCATCACATAGTTGTCCTCACTGCATCCCAGAACCTTCCTGCATTTTTTTGTGCCCTGCCATGTTGTCCCACCAGCAGGTCCCCTGTAAGGACTAGGGCCTGTGAATGGCTTATCCAAAAGTCTTATCTGCCTTCCTTTATCCTGATCCAGTCGGTCTGGGTGCCTCCAGAGGAGAAAAGATTGTTCTAGCTGCAGTTGCTTTTGCTGATGTCTATATTTATCTCCTTGCTGTTGGTCCCAAGGGGAGTTCTAGTGCAGTTTAACCATTGTTAATGAGGTATGTGGGCAAGTGAGTATCTAATGTGAGTTATCATTTATTTTGGCATACTACTGTAATGTGGCTTTTATTAATCTATCTTTTGCTATTAAAATGCTAAATTATAATAAAAATTTTGGGGGGTTGTTGTCACATCATTAAAAAGTTACATTTCAAAATTACCTGTTAGTTTCTGCTGCTGTTGTAGCTATGTTGAGAATTTAGTTTACTTTTCTGCATTTGAGAAGCAAGCCATTTACTGATTTAGTAGACCTTAACTGGTTTCCTATGGTTTCTTTTAGGTTTTATATACAGCAATTATACATTGAGTTTTAAAATTCAAAACTATATTGCATTTGAATTTAGTTTAAATTATCTAAAAGCTTCAAATTTGTTTCGAGAAGTTCAATTTCAGTTCAAAATCAAATAGCTTCTTCTAAAATAAATAAATGTATTAATGTTTTAATTAAATACTGTTCTGGATTTAGATGGGATTAAACTGGCTTCAGTTTGGTATCTTTTGTAGACAGTTTGTATTTTACTTCTTTGAAGACGGTATTCAAAGAGAATTATTTAGATTGATAAAGGAAATTACAGGAAAGCTTTGTGAATGTTGATCAGAATACATGAAAAATTAACTACCATGTTCTTCATATGGTGATACATAGAATGGTTTAGGTTGGAAGGGACCTTAAAAGCCGTTTTCTTCTCCCTGCCGTGGGCAGGGGCACCTTCAAATGGACCGAGTTGCACAGAGCCCCATCAAACACTTAGAGGCATGGGCCATCCAGTTTCTCTGGCTGTTCCAATGCCTTACCACCCTCACTGAGAAGAATTTTTTCCTAATGTCTAATCCAAACCTACTCTTTTTCAGTTTAAAGTCACTCCCCCTTAGTCCAATGACCACATGCCCTTGTAAAAAGTCCCTCTCCAGCTTTCATAGCCCACTTTAGGAACTGAAAGGCTGCTCTAAAGTTTCTGCAGAGCCTTCTCTTCTCAGCCAACCCAGGCTGAGCAGCCCCAGTTCTCTCAATCTGTCCTCATTGGAGAAGGGCTCCAGACCTCTGGTCATCTTGTGGCCCTGCCCTGGACTCACTTCAACAAGTTCATGTCTTTATGTTGTGGTCCCAGAGATGAGCACTGCATTCATTCTGTGGGGTGTCACAAGAGCAAAGCAGAGGGGGAGAATCCTCCCTCACCCTGCTGGCCCCACTGCTTTTGATGTAGCCCAGGATATAGTTTGCTTTCTGTGCTGTGAGCTCACATTGCTGTGTTATGTTGAGCTTCTCATCCACCAGCACACCCAGTTCTTTCTCTTTAGGGCTGTTCTGAATTAATTCTTCGTGCAGCCTGTACTTGTGGTTGGGATTGCCCTGACCCAAATGCAGGACCTTATATTTGTCATTGTCGAACTCATGAAATTTGCATTAGCACATCTCTTGAAAGCCGGGTCCCTCTGGATGGCATTCCCTCCAGCATGCCAACCACACAACGCAGCTTGGTGTCAACAGCAAACTTGGTGAGCGTGCACTAATCTCTCTATCCATGTCACTGCTAAGAAGTACTGGTGCCAGTACTGATTCGTGAGGAGCACCACTGATTTCCACTTGGACACTGAGTCATTGAGCATAACTCCTTGAGTGCAACCATCCAGCTAGTTCCTTGTGCATCAAGTGGTCCACCTGTCTGATATATGTCTCTCCAGCTTAGAGACAGTGTCTAATTCTTTGCAGAGGTCCAGACTGATGATGTCAATCTTCCCTCATCCACCTGTTTGAAGGCCAGCAAATTTGTCTGACAATATTTGCCCTTAGTTGACAGCATGTTGGCAGTCACCAGTCGCCTCCTCAGTCTTCCTGGTTGGATGGCCCATAGCAGACCCCCACTATAATCTTGTCTGTCCCTGCCCACCCTTTATTCCTTATGTATAAGGGATCCCTAAGAGGAGCTCCCAAGAGGTTCCTCTGCCTGTCCTTCCTACAGAGTCTGTATCTTTTCATTCCAACACTCCAGCAATAGTAGTCATCCCACCATTTATTTGCCAGTGATGGCAATAGGATCATACCTCTCACAGGCATATGCACATCTCCAGCTCCTCTTTTGTTTTGCCTATTCTTGTGTGTTTGCATGGAGGCATTTACGCGGGACCCTCAACAAAGCTGAAGTGCTGGCTGCAGTGGCTGGAATTCTTATGTGCTGTACTTCAGGTTCATTACTCCTGACCTCGAAACCCTTTCCAGGCTCTGGGCAGCAACTCTTGCTAGCTCTGGCATCAAATTGGTGGGAGTGGTGTGGATTGAGGTTCCTCTTCCCTGGCAACTTTTCTTTTGGAAAAGGTTTATTAACAGAAAGTTGAAAATAAAAGTGAAAATATACTTGAGAAAATTCCCAGTGTTAAAATGTTTATTTCCTTATGGAGTTCAGTTCTTGAAAGGTGCTTAAAAAGTCCTGAGCATGCAGAAGTTCTTCTATTAATATAGCAAATATACTTCAAAGCTTTTCAATGACAGCCAGAACTCCAATTCAGTTGGAGTTACATAGGGCCCACAAAATCAGAAAGTTACATGAACTCCTTTGAGTATGCTGTCTTTTCCTTGTGCACCTGTAGGATTCGCTCGAAAAAAATACACTGCAAGATAGTTGTAAATATTGTATTTGTTATATTCAGAAGTCTTTGTAATGAAAATAATCAGTATTCTTGTATTTTAAAGTAGTCCTAAACCATGGGGATAAATGATAATGCTATTATTTTTGGCAAAAAAAAAAAGGTTTTGAAAATCCAGTGTTGTGCCTAATATCATGAAATTTTCTAACAGTATTACTGAGACAGTTTTAACTAAATGGTTCCGTGCTGCTGTTAAATTAACATGAAGTATTTATCTTGATCATTTTCGTATCTCACCTCAACGTCCATTTTGTTTGAAATGAAAAATTAATAAAATTCTCACATTGGAAACTTCATATTTTAAGTTTTAGAACATCAGAAAATCTACAGTCCTACTATAAGCTAAAAACAAATTTTTTTTGCACAGCGGCAAGTGCTTGCTTTTAGTTTTTAATAGCTCTGTTTCTTCAGTGGGTTATGGAAGTTTTAAGTACTGTGAAACATTTCAAGTGTTGAAAGCCAGTTTCTGAGGGCTGCATGTCCTGGGTATTTTTAGTGCTTTGTCCATTTTTAAAAAAGTATTTCTTTTCCATGCTTGTTTATCTGCTTCATTCATTTGTTATCTTTCTTTCACAGTTTTTAATATCTCAGCATTTTTGTCTAATTTATCATTTTCATATTTTTAAAGGTCCCCAGGTGCATCCAATTTTTCAACTTTACCAAAGATCTCTCCATCTCTATCAAATAATTATAACAACATGAACAACAGAAAGTAAGCAATGTACCTTAAAACATTATTTAATTAATTACCCCAGTGTAATATCAACACAGTTCAATGTTTTATAACTCCTAGCTTAAGGATTTTGAATTGCTTTGCAATATTTGGCTTGTGAATTGTTATTGGTTACTATTTAATAGTGTAGGTAACGCTAACGCCAGGAAATAAAACAACATTAGAAATGTTTGTAACTCTTAACTCTCCGGCAGGGAAGACACTAAAATGAATTTCAGCTGTTGTAAGGAAAGGTATAGACTTCATTTAGAGTTAATAATTCTGAAAATACATTGTTGCTATTATTATCCTGCCTGAGTTTAAATGGACAACTAGAAAGTTATAAAGTACTTATGGTGATCGGGTTTTCCCTTGTTTATTGCTCATAAGGTATTAGAGCAGCCTATTTCCATAACACTTTGATATCAAATCATGACAGCTGGATTGTGTTAGCTGTAATATAGCCAGCAGCTTAACTTCTCTTTCTTAGTGCTAGAAGTTTGAGAGAGATCAGGCTATATGCTTGACTATTGCAGTGAACAAAGGCTTAATAAGAGACTTGTCACTTTTACATGCTTTCTTCTTTATATTCCAAATTAGAAGGTTTTTAAAATAAATAATGTGATAAAACTCTAAAAGAAGAGCTTTCCTATTGCATTGGCCAACTTTTTGTGTAATTTTGTTGTTGTTGTTACTGTACACAACTGTAAAAAAAGTTGGTGAATATAGAAAAACATGGAATTATTTCACTTTAACAGATAATGGAGCATCTTTCAAATGCTTGAAACCAGAGAGCACTCATCTTTAATGCAAGCTGGGGAAAGTTGAAGAACCTTACTCTTACAATTCATTCAAATTTTTAGTATTTTTCCAAACGTGCATTTTGTGATCACATTTGAAGATGTTAAATAATAAAAAGGTGACATAAACGTTAAATATACAATATCTTCCAGTTAAATACTGCACTTATCAGAAGTGATTTTTCCTAAGGGGTGAAGTGTCACTTGTGCTTCTACTAATTGTGAGTAGCCCCAACTCTCACTGTTGAAAGTTAAAATCTGTGTAATTAACTGCAGTCTATTTTACTCTGTGTGTGACTGTGTAGTAAATAAGAAGAGTATTGTATATATGATTGTGAAAAGTTACCTGATCGCAGCTGAGCCTCCAGCTGAGAACTAATTTCTTCTTCTTTTAGTGTTTAAGCAAAAGGCAGTGGTGTTGCCAAACACAACACTAAAGAGTGACTTTTTTTTAGGGAGCTGTGATTTTAAATCAAGCCATCAAGGCTTTCTTATTTTCTTTTTTTTTTAATGTTAGCTTCTTGCTGGTGATACAGGTTTTTTTAGGAGGCACTTATGAAACTTGTTGCCAGCTATTACAGCTTTTAAAGATATTTTGTTCACATGATTTACCTGATTTTAATTTTATTTCTTGATTGATTTTGGAGCCAAAATGTGAGCTTTTAGGACTTAGAACTTAAGAAAAAATTTTGGCATTTAGAGGTGTGTGTTTGTTGTTATTTTACAAGTTATAATTTTCAATAGAAATACGTTTTAAAAAGGAAGTCATATAAGTTTCAAATTTGGTAAGGAATTGGTCCTTTTAAGTGCTTTAACTATAACTTAAGCATTTGTTAATCAGTCCATAGGTACATGTACTCTGTAGTATTATGAAATACCAGTCATTTTTCTTTTGTGTATCAAAACACAGTACATTTCATCTGGATGTTATGTGAAACAGATATTCAGTTCAGAAGTATACGGTTTTCCTTACAATGCAGTAATCCAGTTATGATGACTTTACAATATTTTGTTAATCACAAATTAATAATTTAATACAAGTTGTAATACAGATGAATCTTTAGCAGCACTTATCTCAGAGTCTATGTTCAGTGATGAATTCATATCCATTATGTACTTTGTACTTTAAAGTACATACTTTTGCATTAAGAATTTTTGGCTGCAAATAGTAAATGGAAAGATACATCTCTGTATTTAATTCTGTTATATAATTGTATGTTCAGAATGTTCCACTCTTCTTGCAAATATTTCCTTGTCTAAGAAAGTACTTCTTTTTCATTAATTAATACTATCTTTGTTATTTTCTTAATTAACTACTTAATGTCAGCTTTGTCTGGAATTTATTTTCATGCTTATGCTTCTGCCTTATTTATGTTATATTGCATGTTTTCCTTTAGCACACTATTGAAATTATAAATTTGTAGCTTTCTAGGATCTGTGGCATCTCCAAATGGGCATGAAATGCTGTGACTCTAAAGGAGATGCCAGCATTTGTTTTGAAGATAATTTTAGCTGGCAAAGACGATTTATAAGGCAGAAAAATTAAACAGGTTGTGTGTATTAATGGTCATAAATACTAGTCATTGCATGCCTGCTTTTGCAATGACCTGAGCTCGCCTATAGAGTACAAATTTTGTTAAAAACCTGAAAGTTTCATCGTTTTTTTGTATGGTACACATTTCTGTAATGTTTTTCTAATCCAGGAGGTGTTCTGTGTAAGAGTAAGCCTCAGGTTGGTAGATACTTGATTTTATGTTGAGGTAATTATACATTAGATATCAGAAATAGCTTGTGCAAATTTTATCCAGTCTGAAGCCTGCATTTCTGTAAATGTGAGTTTTCCTTTGATGGAATGGAGGATTCCAAATAATTGATCATTGATGTTCTTTTGCCTTTACTGGTGATCTTATTGAAAGAATAACACAGGGGGATTAGTATAATATGTGTTAGGGGATGCAGAAGAGCAGGGAGAAAACACATCTTTTAAGTCTTACTGGAATTTATATTTATTGCCGTTAATAAAGCAATACATCTATACATCTCATATACAGTGCTTTTTAAATTTTGTGGGATGGAGATTAAAAACACCTGAACAGGGATTTTGCTTGGGGAATTAATTGAGAAGTTATTCTGTTTCCTTCGTTTGTAACCATTGCTTTAAGCTCCCAAAATGACTTGTTTGCATCATTTAGTAGTGTCAGTTTGTCAAGAGGAATAGCTGGCAGCTTTGTTCATGTGCTTGTTCTAAGAAGTGTAAGTGTTAATTACATTATATTACCTCTAGAAACAGTTTCTTAATGGTGTACCTGACACATAACCAAATATTATGACAAAGGCAATTTAAATATATTATAATGTTATCTTTTGCTTTCCAGACAATGATAATGAGCAAAAAATAAAGATTGTAATCTTTATGTAGTGACATGGGCCTCCTGCTGCTTCAGGTATCTCTAAAATCTGATGAAACCTGATAATAAGTTTCTTAAAGGGGCTGGTCACAAAAATACATCGTCAGTGCATTAAAATGGTTGAAATATTACAAAGCTCAGTAAACTTTCCAAACTTTTAATTTTTTGGCTCATTATTGCAACTCGAATTCCTGTATGTATGTACCTGTTGGTACATGGCATTCCACTGTCAAATTATGTCATTTCCAAATCAAATGGTGCTTTTCCAGTCTTCTCTGTTCAAAATCCATGCTTCACAGAGCTCTAACTGTACAGTGAGTGCTCTGGGTTCATCATCACCCTTTGAAAGGTGCTTTATTGTCTAAAGGCACATACAGAAGGTACGAACAAGTCATTTCAGATCTAGCACATGCAATTCAAAATATAATCTGCAGATAGTAAAATCTCATTTGGAAACCTGCTTTTACCATTTTTGCCATTTCAAGAGCTCTGTTCAAGGGTCTGAAGATGGTTTCATGTTTTCAAATCTTGCCTTACTTTTGTGAAGCTATTTTTTTGTTAGAAGTATTAGTGTTTTATTTCTGTTTCTGCTCTTACTTGACTTGCTTATCTTCATACTAGGCCTCTGCTTTTCCCTGCATTGTTCCTTCATTAAAGGTAGGAAAGTTTTGCAGGAAAAGCAGCTGGAGGCTTGGGGACATGCACTTATCACTTTTTCTAGGATATTTCTGTTTTAATTAAATTAATGTAGATGTACCTTGCATCTTTACTTGCTTTCCATTGTTAGCTACTTATTATTGACTGTTAATAATAATTTCTTTTTTATCCAGCTCAAAAGCATAAAAAGCAAAGCAACAATGTAATTTATATAAAAATAATTTTTCCACAACAAAACAGTTTGCAGATGGATGGAGGTGTAAAGAGACATCTAGTAGCCTGCAAACAGTAAGGCAATGTTTTGTAGGATATGTTTTGATAAAATATCATAGAACCATGAAATAAAAATATATTAATAGACCTGATTTACAGGATGAGTGGTAACCTTCATCTCTAAACCCCTCAAATATATTTCTTTGGGCCAGTACAGAAGATAAAAGAGCTCTGAAATGTCTTTCCCTTTTGAGAAGTAAACTGACAGTTTGTCCCTTAGAGTAAATACACACTGCATTTATCCTCAACTAAATTATTGTCATGGTACTCAGCTAATTTGAGAAAATCTTTCACATGAGTAAGCTACAGCCACAGAATACCATTCGCATTTCCTTAGCTTTCTAGTGTCCCTCCAAAGTTGTCAATTTGTGAAGAAGGCAAAGCTGTAGAGAAGGAAATAAAAATGAAAATCCCCAGAAGAATTACATTCAATTTGTTCACTACCCCTACATCTAAATTTCAGAGAGATTTCTTTTTTGTTAAGCATGTGAAAAATGTTATCTGTAAGTCAGGTCAGGACAGCACTAGGAAGGAAGCAAGGCTGAAAGTAGAAGCTTATTGTGTACCCTGTGTGTGTGCATTGCTGTTACTACTGTGCACTGTTGGGTCGGTTATATTGTGGGGGTTGCATTAGCACCAGTGGCAAGCTTGTGGTTTTGATTCCTGGGGGAACTAAGGCTTACCAGCCCAAGGGAATTGGAGTTCACTGCAGTAACTGGGCTGCAACTGGGAGATTAAAGGTAATTTTTCCTGGGGATCTCTCATAAGTGAGTGAACACTAATTTTATAGGGTTTTTTAAATCAAGAATGACCAGTGAACACAATACCTCTTAGCTAGTTTGGGGGCAAGCCAGAGAGCAGAGAAAATGCATATGTATAGAAAAGGGAAGGACTAATGGGAAAGTCAGCTATTAAAAAGAAATGCACAGATGTAAAAGTGTGATAATAGCAACTTTATGGACAGCCATAAATTACACATATTTCTAAGACCATTGAAAGAGCGAGAAATCTTCATCCCCTTCTGTTTGAAATTTTTGATAATTAAAAAGCAATCGTTATTTATGAAAAGTGAGTAATTGTGCACTGAGGAGACAGTTGGAATTCAGTAAAAAGCATGATAGTGTTCAGGAGTAATGGCTGGAGTGTAACCTTTAGGCACTTGCATCCTCAGGCTTTTACAATTACAAATCTCAGTTTTTTAACAGTATTGATTCTTTGCACTGCATATTTTTCCTTCGTTCTTAGCGTCTGACTTTCAAATTTTTGTTCATGTTCTAATGTGAATGATGCTTAGTAGCTGCAGAAATACTCCTGAACTTTTGCCAAAGCTGCTGTCACACAGATTTCATTATGATCAGTTCCTGAAATGGTTAAAGTGGTTGTGATTGCTAGGTTTTTTCTAATATATCGCAAAACATTCTCTTACAGTGTTCTCAGATATTCTCACTTTACTGTTCTGAGGGTTAGTTTATATTTGATATGTTTGTATTTCATCTGGGAACAAATTGTTTTAAATATCATCATCATCATTTTACCTATTTCAGTCTTCTACAGTTTCTTCTATCTGCACACAAATGCAGCATAGATTTATATTGAAGTTGTTGCAAGGCATTTTGCGCATTCCTTTACCTCTCAAGGCTTTTCTGCATTTGCATGCTGGATTGTGCTGTCCTAGCAGGGAAGCTATAAATAGACTGTCTGATGCAGTGAGGCAGCTATGCCACAGTGGCCTTGGAAATCTCAGCTTTCACCTGTAACTCTGCATTCCCATTCCCACCGACCTCACTCTTGCAGTAGCAGGATGCAAAAGGAACGTAAATGATTGATTGCTGCTGGTGGTGTCTAAAGTCTGAGTGTTTTAAATATGATAGAGCAATGAAGAATAGAGTAAGCTGTGAAGCTGCTCCTATAAAAAAGGGGTAGGGATGTAATAATTGCAGTTACTGCAGTACGTTTGATTTTGGTTGTTTGCACAGGTGACTTTGACATTAATGCTATTACATTAAAGTGTTTTAAATCTTTACTTGTTCGCAAAAGTTAGTTTAACATTTTTAATCATTTAAGTCTATAAAGTACATGAATGCTTTAAAGTACTATAGATTACATGTTTACATTGTGAAAGATGTCTTGTTTTCTTACAGTGTGAAAAATTCAAACTATTGTCTCCCATCATATACTGCTTATAAGAATTATGATTATTCAGAGCCAGGAAGACACAATGAGCAGCCAGGCCTATGTGGCCTGAGTAACTTGGGGAATACATGTTTCATGAATTCAGCAATTCAGGTATGTACTTTAAAATAAAATCAACTAGCATTATTACTTGAAAATAGTGTCTTGTTTTATTTTTTCATTTTCAAAACTGATGTTAAGAGATCTGATAAGTAGATAAGCAGGATAAGATTAAAAGTGAAGAAATAATACGTTTTTATTGGTATACTTTAAAAATTGATTTACATAGCTGCATTCATTATGATCAGTGTCAGAAAGAGGTTTGACCAGTGTTCTACATGAGTGAACTTTTGAAGTGGGATTCTTTGCTTTTTGTAGTAATTGCCGTTCATATATGTTACAAAAACTGCCTTTTCCTTTTGAAATGCACTTGGGTACCAATTTTAGTACTGAAAAATGTGTCAAAAAGTAGATGACTGGTAGACTACTGGGGCTTTATTTCTGACTCATTATGTACTTTTAATGCACAGGTTAACATGCAGGAACCTTGGAAAATATTTTCCTTTGACCTTCCTCTCAGAATAGCTATTTCATGGATGAGATATTTTACAGGAATGTGTTAGCTTGTTCTTTGCTATGAATGCAAGAGAAGTACTAGTATATCTATTATTGCACTACCTCTACATGAAGAAACCTTAGTGTTCTAATTTTAAATGGAAGCTGCAGTTATCGAATAATTAACAGTCAGAACTAGGAGTTTTGTTTGGTTGTGTTTAGTTCTTGAATTTGCCTTTTGTCATTGGAGCAATCTTCTGTCACAAAACTGTTCTATGCATTTAAGTTCTTGTTCACATATTTTCCTGCTGAGTATGAAAATATTAGATCTTAACCAAGCATGCTGCAGAGTTATCTTCCTTTCCTCCTTGGTCATTAGAAGAGTTCTTGTTTTAGGTTTGTGATTTCTTTGGGTAAAATTAAAGAAAACCCAAAAACACAACCCAAAAGTTGGAGTCGTTGTTTAGCCTCTTGGAGTAAAAAAGGAATTCCCAGTACATTTGTATGAAGTTGTTGAAATTTGTTCAAAAGAAAAAATGTTCCAGAGTGTCATAGCGTGTGTAGATACTTCTGTCCCTTCTTTGTGATGACAATCAGTGAATCATTTTGTCTTACTTTTCTGTAGCTTCCTGTTAGGTAGTTGCAGAGAGCCAAAACCCTCCCCTTAGTCTTGTCTTCTTTGGATTGAACTAATGCATGCAGCTCTGCCTTTCCTTGTATATTGTTCAACCCCTTGACCACGGTGGTGTCCTTTCTCTGCTCTTTCTTACACTGGGGAGCCCTAAAGAGGACAGTGCTCCTGCAGCAGTCTCGCAAGTTCCAAATGGAGGGGAAGATTTGCTCCCCTTTGCCTCTGACCGCAGTTGCTAATACAGCCCAGTTTGCACCTGGATACCTTCCCCATGAGGATGAACAGCAGGATCACATTTCCACAGAAAAGGACTGCTGGGTCATATAATGCACAACTGCTTTCTAGCCTGTCAGCCCCCACCTGTTAGTGGTATATAGGGTAATTCCATGCTTGTTCCATACTTGTTGATGTAAGATATCCATAAAATTAAACTTCTTTATAAAAATGTTTCCATGAAGATACTTGAAGAGCAGTTGAAGAGTGCAGAAATTAAATATTTTTTAGCATGCTACACAAAAGATGGCTAAACTGGAAGGGGAAGGACACACATTTTGCAGTGTCCATCTAACTAAAAATGCTACACATAACCTCTCATGATTACTGAATTACGTCATTATGCTTTTGGAAAGAAAAGCGTGTGTTTTTGTCTAGTGCATCAACCAGAATTAGGTTTTAGGTTTGAATTCAAAGAATATTCTTGCTAAGATTTTTTTATGATTCTACCTTGTTCATCAGGCTATACTGATTAAATTACTCATTCAAACCTTAATTGAGCTGGTATACATGATATGCATGTATGTAATTCAGAAGTAACCTTTAAGTTAGAATTTGGTGCACAGGTTGTTGCCTTTAGGCGTCTTGTGCAGCATAACAAACTTGTTACATGTCACGTCATTATCCCATTGTGTTAAACGGATTTCATTCTGAGGTCTTCATTAGAAGTTTTATCAGCTTTGACTTCATTGCTTTTCAGTTACATCTACAGAATTAAGTTTTCAAATAATTCTGAGATACTATAGTATAAATTAATAAATACAGGTTTGCTGATTACCAAGACAAGTCCTCTAGGTAAGAAAATGAGGTGTTTATTGAGCAGTGTAGCTTTTAGTTTGGCATGGTACCTTTTTAATATGTCCTTGAAGGTGTGTTTTTTCAAATGCATTATTTAGTGGCTTTCTTAGCAAGGAGTTGTATCTTTCAGTTCATCCTACTGTATGTCTCAAAGAAAGTACTATTCAGAGTTTATTGTTATTTAAGAAATCCATGGAAGTGCATTTTAGTGAAAGTATGTGTTAACGCACTGAGGTGTCACAGGCTGCAGTCTTCCTCTTGCCACCACTTTCATCTTTCTCAGTTACACAGAAAGCATGCATTTCGCTTTTCTAAATTGCTATTATTTTCACGTTTTATCAAAGTAACATTGGATTATTCTGGCTGTAATGCCTATAGCCAGAGCACTCTGAACATGTTTTGATCTGTCTTAGTCTTGGAAGCAACGAAAAGATGGGCTCAAATACTATTTGAATGGTAAAATCAGGAATTCTGCTTGGGAATATTGGCTGCTCTAGGCATTTACCTGGGTGATGGAGTACACCTTCAGCAAGATGAGAGATCACACAAATCTGCAATGAGGAATTGCTATACCTGGGACCTGTGCTGCCATTTGGAGAGCCCTGTGCCTAGGGGGAACAACCCCAGGAACCAGTACACACTGCAGCAGGGGGTCAGCAACTGGATGGAAGGCAGCTTGGCAGAGAAGCACCCAGGATCCTGCTAGACAAAAGTGTGTTCTTGTGGCCAAGGCAGACAACAGCATCCTGGGCTGCACAAAGTGTGTTGCCAGTAGGCTGAAAGAGGTGATCCTTTCCTTCCACTCAGCACTGGAGAGACACCCCCCAAGTTCTGAGTTCACTTCTGGGCTCTCCAGAGACTTTAGGGAGCAAGTCTGGTGAGAGACCACACAGGTGATCAAAGATTGCAGCTTCTGACCTGTGTGGAGAGCCAGAGAGCTGGGGCTGTTCGGCCTGGAGAAGAGAAGACTCCAAGGTGATTTTACCATTTTTTGGAAGTACCTGGTGGAGAACAGTGAAGAAAACTAAGCTGAACTCTCCTCAGTGGTGCCCACTGAAAGAAAAAGAGGCAATGGGCACAAACTGAAGCATATGCAGTTCCTAAATATAGGAAATTTTGTTTTGGAAAGGGGTTTATCAAACAGTAGAATATGATTCTCAGGGAAACTGAAGCCTCCATCCTTGAAGGTGCTTATAAAACCTAACTGAACGAAGTCCCAGGCAACCTGCTCTAGGTGACCTGTCTTTGAGCAAGTGGGTTGGACCAGAGAATCTGCGGAGATGCCTTCTAATCTCCACTATTCTGTGATTCTCCAATCTGCTTTGGTCACCTACTTTATTTTACCTATCCTCCTAAAGTGTATTCCTTCACAATTGTGCTAACACAGGGCTGGTTTTCAGGATAAATCTGTTTTCTTTAAGCAAAATAGTTTACTGTAGAGTACTAGACTCTGAAATAGTTTAAATTCCATTAATGTAGCAAAAGCTCTGCTTCCATCCATTCCATTCCTGCTGGGTGTGATCACTGTAGCTTCCTTCAGCTGAAGCAGAGTTTGGTTGATCCATTTTCCAGCTGATTGCCACTTCTCTCAGTATTCTGTGCTTTCCAGGGAACATTGAGGCACTTGAGCGTTCACAGAGGAGCCATTTCTGCTTCGGAAACCACTGCATTCCTCACGCAGCTTCTCTTTGGTCTTGTCTCATGTACAGTGAAGAAAGTTTGCATCAGAACTGTTATCAATGTTCCTTGACAAAGAGGGACAATTCCTTTACACAGCCTCATCTACTGAGTCTCACAAATTTGTGTGAAGGTTCTGGCCCTGTAAACATACTAGGTAGAACTGTGAAAATCCTGGTAATGTCTTAAATTTTGTTGCAAGTTCTTTAGTAGTTCTTCAGTCTATAGGCTTGCCACTTTACCCTTCTGTGTGATTATGTGGAGACCTTTGCCCTTCCAAGTAGGGGCTTTCAGTGTTAAGAAGCTCAGGACAACTGGAGAACAGATGAAGAAGAGATAGGTAAGATCCTCTGTGGGATTACAGACAGATGCAAGCTGAATGAGAGTAAGGCCAAGAGGGTTAAAATACCATTGTATATCTCCCAAGTGCTGTTCTCTTACCACTGTTCCTTAATTTAAAAAAAGCAGTAAGTTGGTATTTTTATTTTGGTTGTGTTGGAACTTTTGTATAGTTTTTTTTCAGATTCTTTTGAAGGAAATATTCCATGTATTTATTTTATTTTAGTGTAAATACCTAAGGCTTGATTGTTTTCTAATTAGGTCTAAATGTCTGCTTTTGCAGATCCGAGCATGAAATAAAACAGGAAAGACAAAAGGGAGTGTGTAGATTTTATGAAATAGATATTATTATGAATACTTGAACCCATATTAAAAAAAGTATTTGGCAAGCAGATGTTTCATTCACATTCACTTAGCTACATAGCTTTATTCTAAGCTGAAAATAAATTAGAAAAAATTAGTTTCATTAAGCATTGCTGTGCTGCCACCTGTGGATGTTTCCCAAGTATTACTTTCCTGTTTTGGTGGGATATTACAGATTAGAGCTCTGTGGAAATGTTTGGGTTTTTTTGTTTTTTCTTTTACAGTGAAAATGTGAGAGTTCCAAAATTTTCGTTTTGTGGTTAAAAAATATGATAAGAAAAACATAAATATTTTCACTAAAAACATTCATTTTTTCCTAGATTTTAATGCATTTTTTCCATCAGTGTGATTATATACACCTGACTTTGAACAAGTTTTGACATGGGTATTTCAGATGTTTTTTTTTCTTCAGAAGGCTGAATAAAATTCCTTCTGAAGTTACTTATGGCTGTGAGTTTATCTAGACAAAAGATGGCATATTTCACCAATACCTGAAATTACTAAGTTTTTATTGTTCTGTTTCAGTTGCCATAGGCATGTGGAGTTTGAATTAAGGAGCACATTAACTAAGCGCTTTTTGCCATGTTTGATAGCATACAGACAAAAGTAGGATAGACACAAATAGGTGTAAAGTAAATCACTTTTTCTCCTATGCCTTGGATCTTCTTTTCAGTCTGGCAGCTTGTGGTCTTCTGTTAGAAAGCTGAAATACGAAATTTCAATGTCACATAAAATTCTTAATAAGTAGCACCTGAAGCTGAAGAACCAGGACCCTTAGAGGAATGTTCAATTTTCAATATGTCAATTCATGATCCTGCTGTCTCCTTCTCATTTCCCCAGTTCACTGGCATGATAGGTAGTGATGTTTTCTTTATTTTGGAAGTTTATTTTTATCATTATTTTTGTGCAATATTCCATATGGAATGTGAAGAAATGTTTCCTTGTTCCCTTAGGATTATAGAATGATTTGTGGAACTTCAGGAGGTTTCTGGTGCAACCTCCTGCTCGAAGGAAGGTTGGCTCTGAGGTCAGAGCAGGTTGCCCAGGGCTTTATCCAGGTGGATCTTGAAAAACTCCCAAGAAGGTAGAGCCTCTTAGTTCCACTGCTTGACTGTTCTTGCAGTGAAAACTTTTTTCCTTATATTCTTAACTTCTCATATTCCCACTGATGCCTGTTGTTTTGTTTCTTCCTAGTATATGCCACTGTGAAGAGCCTGGTTCCATCTTCTCCTTAACTTCTCTATAGGTACTAGGTGGCTGCTCTTGGGCCTCCCTCAAACATTCTCTTCTGCAGCCTGAGCAAGCCCTGATGCTTCAGTCTTTTCTCACAGGGCCAGTGCTTCTAGGTTACTGACTGTCTTGGTGGCCCTCTTCATTCTTTTTTTTTTTGTTCTTTCTATCAGTTAGTTCTGTGCCAACTCTTATATCAGAATTATTCCATACTTAAACTACAGAGATTTAGAAGAGTATGAGTTGACTATTTTTATTATTATATTTCCCCCTTCTACAAAGGTTTCATAGGACAGGTAGACTTGGAATCATTATCATGGGCTGGTATTATACACAGTATTCCAGTGAGACTACGGCATTGAGAGGTGTATATATATATATGTGCATGTGTACATAACACTAAAAATAATTATTTCTTTTTCATTTTCCTGTGCATCTTAATAACTTTTTCCATGTTATTAATATGTAACATGAAAGTACGATTTCGGTGTTAACCTTTGTCATGCTGAAGATTAACCTTCTCTCCTGTGGTTTGTGTGTTGGAGTTTCTGCCTTCTGTTCTATAACCTCCCATGATCTTTTCAAATGATCAGTTCAGGTTCAGAGAACTTTACAGAAATTTTTTTGGTTAAAGAAAACTTGTAGAGACAGTAGTACCTGAAATGAAGTGACATTCTGTTAGCTCTTTAGTTCACAGTTTTCCATAGTTTTACTGTATTTGTTTACCTATTTTGGCTGCTATTATTCCTCACCTTTTGGTATACTTTTAGTCTATTACTTATTGTCTATGTTTTGAAACAAACAGAAAACCCCAAATCACTAGGTTGAACAGGACACATACAGTAGATTCTTGGTTTTAACAGACACTTTCCATAAGGCTTCCTTGATAACCTAAAACACATGACATGAGAAAATAAAAATGTACGATTCCCTTCACGTATGACATGAGAAAATAAGAATGTACGGTTCCTTCAAATTGGCTTCTGGATGCTTTTTTTTCCTCTGACTTTAATCATGATCTTAAATAATTCTCCATTGTCGGCCTTTTCTAAGAGTAAACGTGTTTGTAATCATTTAACTTTGTCAGTTACATTGAAAAGATCCGTGCATATATGGCCAACTTGATTAGGTCCTCTAGAAGCTACTCTTTTTAAAATTTTGGGATCTGGTATTCTAGAAAAATATGTCAGCTCTGTACCTCAAAACTTGCTGTGTTGAGATAGACATTTGTGTATTCCAGTGCTACCATCAGTTTCATCTTATGTTGTAATGTGGACATTGTTAAAGGAAAAAGGGAAGTTATCTGTAGTAATCTTCCTGACTTGTACTACAAATATTAAGTAATATTCCGAGAAAGTGACAAAATCAGTTTATCAGGTGAAAACTAGAAACTGGTGAATTATTTTTTAATGGACTCCAGATTGTCAGGACATTGTATAATGCTCGATTAACAGAAAGACCTGTAGAAAAATATACTATTTTTGCATTATTTAGTTCCTTGTGTTGGACATTCCTCACACTAAACTGAACAGTTGAACTGATTTCATCTCCTAAACCAGCCCAAAAATAATCCAGAAGACAACACATCTGCGAGGTAGGAGGAGTTGGGATCACCACTACTGGAAGTAAAAGCTCTTTGCCATATAGCAAGAGAAAAATGAGATTTCTTCAACCCTGAGTGTCCAAAAGTGTCTGTAATACCAGGAATTTTTTTTTGCAGTGTTGACAGATCCTGAAAGCTTTAGGTGAGGAGGAAGAGAAAGGAAGGAGTTTGATATAGGCATGAAACTCAGCTCTCTACAGCATGTGACTGGTTTTGCTTTGTAATATTGCACAGGTATGATAGGCAGACATAGGAATAACATTTTTTTGCCCTGCTCAATAAAGTTGCAATTCTTCCAGTCTAATCCTTGTCTCTTATGCAATAGCATAAGTGGAGCTCTTCCCCTTGTTTACAGAGAGGCAGACGAGACTGGTGAAATACTTGACCTTTCCTCAGATCTTGTAATAAAGGAAAGAATGCAGAAAAGCTTACAATATTTAATGAAAAAACTCTTAAGAATATATAAGGCATGGCATGGGGATTATTCGCTAATGGAAATGTTTATGTTTAAAGGAGTATGAAGAGAAGCACACAAAAATTGAAAGTGAAATTGTAAATCATACTGCAGTGATTACGTCCTGCTGTCTCCCAATGCTGAGAGAGGAGACAGACTGGTACAGTTGGCCTGTAAATCTAAAACAAGGTCCTTGCTTTCCTTGGACTAATTTCAGCTCTAAAAAGCATCACAAGATTTAAAAGAACACAGCAAGGGCTTTAGCACCGTGATTCAAAGTGTAGTCCCTGTAGCGTAGATTGCTGTCTCCAGCAGCATTCATATGCTGATATTAACAAAGAGAAGGAAAAGGCCAAGCATCCTCACCTTCCCTCACCTGCTAAAATAAAAGAAATATTTTTTCAAATGTTACTCTGAATATGTTATAATTTGAAGTAATAAGCCCTGTTGCCTCTCTGTTCCAAATATGTATGCACTCTCCACTTTGCGCGTCTATTACAACCTCCGGCAACAAGTTTCATAAAGCCATTCGTGTCTCGACAAACACCTTGTTTTGTTTGTTTTAAATCTTGATACAAATCATGTTGTCATGCTGTGGGTTGTTTGGACTACTCTGGTTTATAATTTTTGAGGTAAAGCTCCTGACAGTTATTATCTGTGCATAACATGTAATGACAGCTGTAGCCAGTCTTGGTTTAAAGCCATTATTTGTTTCTGGAAAAGATTGTTTAGGGTTTTTTCTCTTTTCCTTCCAGGCACTAGACATTACAATTCGTGGCTGCTTTAACAAAATTAAAACATTCTTTGTTTAGAACTGATTCAAATCACTGTTCTAAAAAGACTGTATTATTTTTTGCAGTGTCTGAGCAACACACCTCCTCTTACAGAGTACTTCCTCAATGATAAATACCAAGAAGAGCTGAATTTTGACAATCCTTTAGGAATGCGAGGTGAAATAGCAAAATCTTATGCTGAGCTTATCAAGCAAATGTGGTCAGGAAAATACAGCTATGTTACCCCAAGAGCATTTAAGGTCAGTAAGGAAATTTCATGGAATGTGCATGTCAGTTTTGGTTTTGTTCTTTTATATGTATAAAAGTTGGAGAAATATGCAAAAAAAATAAATTTAAGTACTGTTTATCAGTATGCAGTTCATTCATTTAACTGGTAAAACACTTGGATGTATATTTCAGTAGGTGTCACCTGTCCTTGTGCTTTGGTCTTTGAGAATTAGTTTTGACTTTCTGTCTCCAATGAAAAGCTTACCTAGCTACAAGTTTTACCTTTTCAATATGCTGCTATAGGATCTCAGAAGTATCTACTCCTTCTAACAGTTAAAATATCAGGAGTTTTGCGTTTATTTTTTTTAGACTCAAGTGGGACGATTTGCACCACAATTTTCTGGTTACCAACAACAAGATTGTCAAGAGCTGCTGGCTTTTCTCTTGGATGGTTTACATGAGGATTTAAATAGAATTAGGAAAAAGCCTTATATTCAATTAAAGGATGCAGATGGGAGACCAGACAAGGTAGGGGTTTTGGACCTGATCATCTTCATTTTAGTCAAAGTTGTATGCTGTAAGATACTTCTACATGATTATGCATTGGAAGGTTGGGAAACTGATTATGTGGGGCTTTTTCTGGGAGACATTTCAGAAAACAGGACAAAACTTTAAAATTGGCATCTTGAGAAACTGTGTGATTTTGTATTTATTTTTAAGATAATGAGGGGGGATGGGAGGATGGTAAGTTCTTTTTTAAGACTTCATTACGACCATCTTTCTTGTTCAATTCAATGCTAAGTCCAGTTGAAAAAACAATTCCCATTCTGTTCTTTTTTTTTTTATATATCCACAGTATGCAGCGTTCTGTCTCTCTCCAGTACTTTTACTTTAGGGAAACTCTTCTTTTGTTAAGAGTATGAGTTAATTCAGTTGGAATTTTTAGTTTTATCTGCTTTTTGTCTACCCCCAAGCTACTTGAAAGTCTGTGCAATACCACTGACAGGATCTCTGTCCTAGGAAAAGCATACATCTTTTAACCTGCAAACCTGATAGTAGTAACATTCCTTACGGGTCCTTTGGAGTGACATTTCTGTGTTTAGGTGTTACTGAAAATGTTCTTGCCAAGGACTTTTACTAATAATTCTCACTATTCATTTCCTACTACTTTGTCATAACCCAGATCATGCTTTGTTTACAGGTGGTTGCTGAAGAAGCCTGGGAAAACCATTTAAAGAGAAATGATTCCATCATTGTAGATATATTTCATGGCCTTTTTAAATCTACCCTAGTTTGTCCTGAATGTGCTAAGATATCTGTAACCTTTGATCCCTTTTGTTACTTGACACTTCCATTACCCATGAAAAAAGAACGCACTTTGGAAGTTTATTTAGTTAGAATGGATCCACTTGCAAAGCCTATGCAGGTAAGCAGCTTAATTTTCATACAAACACTTTGATTCATGAGGCATTAACAAGGAGCCCAAGTTCCTTTACACAGTGAAAATTTATAAGCAAATCCAACAAGCTTTATTTTCCTGGTATGTGTTCTGAAGTCTCACTTAGGAAAGTGGGGAAGACTATGCAGAGCTGAGGAAGACTGTACATACCTTGTACACTTTCAAGAAAGAATTGGTAATTTCTTTATAGTTGTGTTAATAAGGCTTCTTAATCTTTAAAATGTAGACTGATATAATTTTTGAGAGCTACTGTGATGAATTTTTAGATTTATAAAAATATTTATACTTAATCTGTAAGACTTAATTTCTTGGTTTCTTAATTACGAAAGGTAAATATTTGTAATAAGTGGTGCAAAAAACCCTATGACTAAATATATTGGGTAATCTCAAGTGTGCTCTCACCTCGTAATGAGTCAAAACATTTCAGATGAGATTTCTTTGTGAAGAGTATCCCTTTTGCCGTTTTTTAGGAAGGGGATGATATTACACACCTTAGAATGTCGTGAAAAAATGTACACAAGGTTATCATAACCAAGTCATGAGTAAATGGTTCTAGCTGTACCTTATACAGTAAATGAGGATAGGTGAAAAAAATACAACACAGGCAGTTATGCAGGCATTCAAAAAGGCTCTGACACCTGAAATCAGTACCATAAGAAGGAAAGTGGGAGAAAAGAGTGTTCTCAAAGGCAATGAGAGTTGAGTTCCTCAGTGAGTTGAGGAATTTGAAGGTGAAGGGAGGTGTATTAACTGATGGGAGATGAGCCTTCTAGAAATTTAATTGTGAAAATAGGGGACTCACAGTAGTTGCACAGGGGACAAAAAGTAGTTGAAAACTTTTGAAGCAGTTGAACGCAACTCATTATGTGAGATGGTTGTGCTGGAGCTGATAGTTTGGGAAGAGCACCATTTCAGAAGAGTTTTTGTGAGTCAAAATGATTATAAAACTTAAGGATATAGCATGCAATGCTTGGAAATTAATTACAGAGTTAATAATACCTTATTTCTAATTAATCCTGTCTTTATTATGCAAATAACAGGTAAGAGTTTTGTGTGGAGTTTTATTACAAACTTCAGGAGCACTGCATAAGGGAAGCCACAGAGAGGTTTTCTTTGACTTAAATCAAGTTCTCTCTCTGCATGTGAAATGAGAATCTGTTGCCTGCCATTGTTTTTTTCCTAGTAATACTTTATAAACAACTTGTGTTGTATTCCAGATTGAATAATCTTTTCAATAGTATGTATACTATTTAAATGCTTGAATTAGAAGGTACTGTTGAAATGCAAATCTTAAGTAATTTAGTACTGTTAGTACTGTCTTCTCACTGAAAAAGTAAAACAACATGAAAATAGTATTGTATAAAGTAATAAATTGAGTAATAAATCAGTGTATGTGTATTTGTAAAGTTGAGCATATAACTGCTACATTTTGAGCAGCTTTTTCTATTTGTCTTAGTTGATCTACATACTTTACAAATTTCAAAAATATGAAAGAAATACGTGAAGTATGCTGGACATGTGTTGTTTGGGCTTTTTTCCTCATGTATATTTGTTCTCTTAAGAAATTTAAATTATATTTTCCTTTTTAGTACAAAGTAGTTGTTCCCAAAATTGGAAATATATTGGATCTTTGCACAGCATTGTCAGCTTTGTCTGGTGTTGCTGCAGATAAGGTAAGAGTGATCTCTTAAATAAAGCACAACAAATAGCATTTTAGTGTGTATTAACCTGGTTTAACAATGTGTACTCCATTTTCTTTTCAGATGATTGTTACTGATATATACAATCACAGGTTCCACAGGATATTTGGCATGGATGAAAATCTAAGTAGTATTATGGAACGTGATGACATTTATGTGTAAGTGTAGATAACGCACTTCATGTCTCTTTGCAGTTTGTTTAGTTATTTGCAAAAGATTAAATCCTAGACACCAGATAAAGATCAAACTGGGAGAGGATATTTTTTTCTTTTTCCCCTTTGTAGCCTTTTCCATGACCATTTTTCTTTGTATTTCTGATTGTTTTTCTTCTAGATTTGAAATTGCTATCAATAGAACAGAAGATACGGAACAAGTCATAATTCCTGTTTGTTTAAGGGAAAAGTGCAGGCACACTAGCTACAGCCATAGTGGTTCTTTACTGTTTGGTCAACCTTTTCTCATAGCAGTGCCTAGAAACAATACTGAAGATAAACTGTATAACCTGCTGCTGCTAAGAATGTGGTAAGTTTAATGTTAAAAGAAAAATTAGTTTGTTAAGAATAATGCTAATAGTTGGTGTCGGTAAGCATGTACTTTCATGTGCGTTTTTAACATACTGATTAGATTTGAGTACTTGTATTTGCTTTCTGATGATAATTAAATATAAAGTTTTAGCCACTGATGTAGATTTTAATTTGATTTTTTTGTTAGCATGACCTCATGCAAAAATTACTTGAGAAGACAAATAGTTTGACAAATAGTAGAGAGTCAGTCTGTATTGTTAAATAATTCTCTTGTATGCTTAGCTGTTTGCTAGGTCTTGGTAAAGTGGAAATATTTTCCAGTTATTATGCTATGGTTATACCTCCTGTAGCTACTGTTCAAGTTTATGCACTAATTTTTATTGTAGTAGACACTTTATTGTGGTAGACACTTTCTGAAACTAGTCTAGAATTAGTGTCATTATATAGAAGAAATTAAAATCATATAACCTCTAATTTAAATTTATGCTTCTTTCTCGTTGATGTAACTTTTATCTGTAATATGGTTAATGAGCAGTTTAAAAAAATGAATACTGGACAAACAGAAAGTGAGACTAAGAATCAAGTTGTCTCAGACCAAGTAGCTGCCAAAAATATACAGTCACATATGAGCAGGTTTTCCTGTGCTTGTAACACTAGACACGTTTGGCAATAAAACTGATAATCTGAGTAAATCAGAAGGGAGTGCAGAAATACAATACGGTAGCAAGAACTTGTGATAACAGTTTAATTACCCGTTTGAACAATGAAAATTGTTTAACAATCCATTGCTTCTAACTGTTGCTTTCACTTGTTACATTTAGCCGATATGTAAAAACATGTACTGAAAGTGAAGACACTGAAGGTTCCCTGCATTGCTGTAAGGACCATGGTATCAATGGTAATGGCCCAAATGGAATACATGAAGAAGGATCTCCAAGTAAGAGTGGAATATCTACACTTGTTTAGTATTGGGTGTTGGATTTGAAATGGAAGTTAACTGTCTAGTGTTTTTCAATGTCATTCTGTCTCATTTCTTCCTCTTCATTCTTCCAATTGCTTAAGGTGAAATGGAAACAGATGAGCAAGATGATGAATCCAGCCAGGATCAGGAGCTTCCCTCAGAGAATGAAAACAGCCAATCAGAAGACTCAGTTGGGGGTGACAATGACTCTGAAAATGGATTGTGTACTGAGGATACTTGCAAAGGTCAACCACTCACGGGACACAAAAAGCGATTGTTTACATTCCAGTTCAATAATTTAGGCAATGCTGACATAAACTACATCAAAGATGATACCAGGCATATTAGATTTGATGATAGGCAACCTAGGCTTGATGGTAAGTCACAGGGGACAGAGTGGGCAATATTTGGTTCTGAGACTCTTTTCTGACTCTCATGTTACATTTTATTTGTGTGCTGTTTGATATATTTTTCTTTTAAATAGTAAATTCTGTATAAATAACTAAATTTTTATTGCAGTTGACTTTCTGAAATACAGAATTTTTATGTGCTTCAATTTTTTGTAATTAATTCATTATACCATTGTTTAATTTATTTTGAAGAGTGTTTGCCCAAAGTTAATACAATTTCATATAAAGCAGGAAATAATATTAAGAGAAAACATTTTTTTTTATATTAGAAAGATCTTTCCTTGCTTTGGATTGGGATCCTGAATTGAAGAAGCGATACTTTGATGATAGTGCAGCAGAGGTAAGCTGTTTATGTTGCTCCCTTTCCCAGCACAAATAAAAACTAAACATAAAAATGCAGCTTAACTAGTGTGACATACAAGGTTGTAAGTCTTCACAAGAAGAAGCAACTATATCTTTTTTCATGTTATTCTTAGTAAATATGTTCTCATAAATAAACTTCATATATACATCCATGTAATTAGCAAATCTGAGGCTTATGAACTGGGAAGTAAATCTGAAGCTGTGGAAACTTTTTACTTCAATGGTTTTCAATCAGTTTTTCCATATATAGGAGCTTTGTAGTTACTGTTTATAGTAAGACGACATCACTAAAATGAGTTTTGTTTCATTTGTTCTCTTAACTCAAGAAATACTTCTCTTTAGGATTTTGAAAAACATGAAAGTGTGGAATATAAGCCTCCCAAAAAGCCTTTTGTGAAATTAAAAGACTGCATTGAGCTGTTCACAACAAAGGAAAAACTAGGTGCTGAAGACCCATGGTAAGCACAAAAAATTAAAATCATGTTCTATGGTCTGTTTCTCAAAATTAATCAAAACCACACTTGAACATAGAGATCAGTAGCTGATTTATTAATGGTATTTTGAATCTTGTTATTTCAAACATAGCTGAAAATTCTCAAAATGCTTTTTTTTTTGATCCATTACTTAACCAAAATTTTTAACATGTACAAAAGGTTATATTTGTAATGAAGACTTTCAGTGCATTCGCAATAAGGAGGAAGGGTTGATACTTAAGGTGCTCTAGTCTGTGAACTTTGATGGACAGTGAATGAATAATACTGTGACAAATTCAATGTAGTGGTTTAAACAAATACTCCTTTCAGAGATGAGAGAGGTTGGTGCATACTGTAGTTTTTATACATAAATACAGAACTTGCCTTGCATTGATATATTAAATAGGGATGTGCATAAACAGCAAGTTTATGGGATGGGGCATGTCTGTAGTCAATAATCCCCTCAAATTCATGTTCTAGCCATTAGGTTTTTGGCAGAGACTTTTATGCTGTTCATGGTTCTTCCAAATTATAATTTGGAATCACATCTGAATATTCATTATTACAGTATGTTCCCATAAGATCCTTTTTTTCCAGGAGTTTTCTAGCAGATAATCTTTCATCAACACCTTTAAGCTGAGAATTAAGTTTGCAAAGAGGGTCTGCTAATTTTTCTTCTGTGGATACCCTAAAGTTTTGGAGCTCTCCAAACATTGTCACTAGAGTTTCTCCTATGTTTATGCAGGGTAGGGAGCTAACTTACAGGATCTCTTTTTTTTTTTTGGTTTGCTAGATTATACAATACTGGATAGATTGTTTGAGATACCATGTAACTTGGCTATGGTGTGAAGCACTTCATTTTGGCAGCACATTTTAAGCAGAGTATTTTAACTACTAAATACAACTGCAGAAGTCAAGCAGCTGCTACTAGACACATCTCACCAGAGACCATTAATCACATTTCTCTTTATTTGTTAGGTCATCACAAGTCTAATGTAGAAGAGTTAATCATCCCTAGTCCAGCACTGTTTGTATTCTGCATATTCTAAGCCAACTGGGAAAACAGATTTTCAATTCCAGCCTTACAGTTCTCCTAATTTTTTTGTCATTATCTGATGTTGCTATTAAAAGACACTTGGCAGTCTTTTCATTAGGGTTCATCTATTTTCTTTTTTTTACTTGTTAGATGCCAAAGTGTAGAATATACATAGACTACTTCACAGAAGAGTTTCTTCCATTCATTCTTACTTATCTTCCTCCCTGAGCATTAGTTACTGAATGACTGCAGTATGCATGCCAGGGAACAGAAATTTCTAAGTCACAGCCTGTTCAATACTTGCCTACTAATAAGGGAAGTTTCTAGTAGTGAGTTTTTCCAGGTTCCAGGAATCACTGTAATCTGGTTTTAGGTGGTGGGTGGGATAGGGTCATGGATGAATGAATTTGGAAATTGAAACTTAAAAGAATCACAGTTGTTATTTTTAAGCACTTTTTTTAAATTGCTAGTTTTTCAACACTATCGCTTTTTTATAAAATACAAGAATGCGGTGTTTTAACTAAGGATACAGGGATCTGATCAGGGATGTAGGAGATGAGAATCCGATATTGGGGGATGCTGCTTCTGTGTTAATGATGTTGAGCTTCACTGGGATCACAGTTGCATATTGTAAACTAGAAGGGATATCTATGGCATTAGTAACAGAACATGAAGAGTGTGAGCTCGTTCAGTTTCTCCCATGAGCGTGACTTTCTCTTTGGTAATGTGTTTTAATGTTCATATGGACTACAGTTACTTAAAATTAATGTTTTTTTCTTTTAGGTATTGTCCAAACTGTAAAGAACATCAGCAAGCTACTAAGAAGTTAGACTTGTGGTCACTGCCCCCAGTACTGGTAGTTCATCTGAAGCGCTTTTCCTACAGCAGATACATGAGGGACAAGTTGGATACATTGGTTGATTTTCCAATAAAGTAAGAAATTAAAATATTTTCACGTTAGAAGTATAAAATCGTGACTGAGGCATGTGTTTAATACAGCAATTACATAAAATGTCTTTGTTCTCAGCTTCCATTAGAGGATCTAGTAAAGTAATGACAGAATGCTTCTGGGTTAAAAGTATAAACTTGGCAAAATAATTGTAATGTAAAAATGTGGAAGATTGCTTGTTCCTGTTCCATTTCTCACAGAGTGAAAGAGATGCGCTGGCAGAGTAGTCTGGTGTATTTTACTAGAAGATATGAAGCAAAGGGCTCTGAGACCACCAAACTGTGGTTAAAAATGCTATTAACATAACTGAATTTTGGTTGGGTTTTGTTGTTTGTCTTATTTTGTTTTGTTTTTTAACAGTGATTTGGACATGTCAGAGTTCCTTATTAATCCCAATGCAGGGCCTTGCCGCTACAACTTGATTGCTGTCTCCAACCACTATGGAGGAATGGGAGGAGGGCACTGTAAGTTGATTACAAGTGTCATCATTCTAGATGTCAGCTTTTCTTTCCATGTTGATTTTGATTGAAGTACTGATCACTTTGAATCAATGGTGCTTTTTAATGGTTGAGGGACAATTTTTTTTTCTGTTACCTTGAAATGCTTTCACAAGTATTTCAACACCAAAATCTGTATGCAATGAGCTTTCAAGGGTAATTGTAGGTTCTTTTATACTTCTAGCTATGCATATTGTGAAAAGAGAAAGCATAAGAGCTGCTGTACTCTTACAACTGGTTTTGTCTTGCTTGTCTGTCCTTTTATTCATTGTGCTTCTCCTTGAAAGCAGAGAGAAAAAATGACTGAGGGATTGTATTTTGACTGTCCTTTACAGTATACATTGTCTTTAGAAGGGAAATGTTAGTGATTAAACTCTCTTTGCTAATGAGGTGAGTGATAATGAGGTTTAGTTAGTTAAATATGAAGTGTTAGACAGTAACACACTCTAGTAACTGATTGTATTAGATCTATGAAAATACAAAGTCCTGAGACATTTTACTTTTTTGCCCTAGATACTGCTTTTGCAAAAAATAAGGATGATGGAAAATGGTACTACTTTGATGACAGTAGTGTGTCCACTGCAAGTGAGGACCAGATAGTGGCAAGTATCTTTTATTTTTCCAAATTTAGGACTGTTGATGTCTTTGTGTCAGGGCAGGAAAAATGAAGAGTAAACCGTGAAACCTGTATTAAATTTGTATGCAGTAGTTTGTGTTCTCTCAAAGGATAGTACAAACCAAAAATGCTTTGCTGCAACATGTAAAAATAACTGTAACCTAAACGGTCTGCATTTCTTTGTTAATTTTACCTTGTATACTTGGAAGCAAAGAAAAAGAGTTAGTAACCTGGATTGTAAATGTTTTGTTGGATGCCTCATGAACATAATGTACTGCTCTCTTTTACAGTCCAAAGCAGCATATGTGCTCTTCTACCAGAGACAGGACACAATCAGTGGAACTGGCTTTTTCCCACTTGACCGGGAAACTAAACAAGGTGCTTCAGCTGCCACAGGCATCCCACTAGAAAGTGATGAAGACAGCAATGAAAATGATAATGATATAGAAAATGAAAATTGTATGCACACTAACTGATGGGAAGACCTAGAAGCCATAAAAGAGACTCTCTTACTGGGGATACGGATTGAAAGAGTGAAAATGCCCACCAAATTAAGAATAAAAATCTGAGATGGGGAGTTTCAGATAATAGAATGTAAATCTTTATTACATTTTAACATGTGCAGTACTTGAAGTGAAACAATAAAAACTTAAACAGAAATTGTCTCTAATGCATTTACAGTCTCATATTCACAAGGTATATATAGGAAATCACAAATAAACCCCTTTTAAGTTTTCTGCTGCTGTTCTGATGGATTATGTTTTCTTTTGTTTTGGATGTGAATTAATAACTAAAATATTAAATCTGTGGACTTCTGACATTTACTTTCCTAGTACTGCAAGAATACTCCTGCCAAGTCTAGTTTCCGGATGAATATATACATCTTCCTTAGGCTGCCAACAGAGTACAAGTTAAAATGTCATAAATACCTAAAGTAGTTTTCTTGAAAAAACAAGTTTTTGTTTCTTCCTTTTTTTCTTTTTTTTTTTAATTCGGTCAGAATAGAAGAAATAGCTTGAAAAAGGTGTTTTAACCTTTTGTGACATAGTGGAACATCCAGAATATTATGTTTATCTTACTTCTGCTGTGGAACAGGTTCTGGATTTCATGCTGCATTAACAGAAAGGGTTTTCAATTAAATGTAAGTATCCATTGTTGCTTGTTGGAATCTACTCTGCAGACATAATTCCTGTTATCTTGCTTCTAAGACATGCATAATTTTTTATCTGATAACAGTCCAAAATTTAAATTGTGCTATAAGTTCTCTCTCCCCAGTTTTTGTAGTTTGACAGCTTGCAAACTACTCTGTATTAAGGTCAGAGTTAATAGTATTCTGTATCCATAGTAATGACTGTGTATCAGGCTTAGTTGGGAATTTTTTCAATATGACCTGCCTTTAAATTGTTAATTGACAAAATCACTTTAAAGGTAGGCCTGTTAATTTTCTTTGTGTGTTCCGGATGGAATTCACCATAGCCTTACAGTGTATCTGAAAAGGTAACTCATAAGAGAATTGGCATTTGCATGTTCAAGTCAGAACCTGTACAGTATATAAGGCATACAAACTCCAAGTTGGATTTCAGTTAACTGTGTTCAGGGGTCCAGGATGCCAAAATAAGTGTGACCGTTTGAAATATTTTTTGATTTGCTGCTTTCCCTTTGATCTAGTTGGAAGAATGTATTGTTGATTTGCATACAATACTGCCTTTGAGAGGGGCTCTTAAATGTGGGGGCACATGTCACATATCTACTACCTGGAGAATTGCTTTGTGTCCCACTGTTTAAAATTAAAAAAAGAAAAAAGCAAAAAGTATGATGTTCTTCACTTGAACTAATCAAATACAATAGGTTATAAATTGTGTATTGTAAATAAAAGTTCACTCTGTGAGTGCACATTTTGGTAAATTATTTATTTATGTTAGCATTAAAAAGTTTAAAAAATTGCATTTGACCAGGATATAAATGAGATATGTTGGACATGGCTTTGCTTTATACCTTGATATTAAACTGGTGTTTCATCCTGGTATTTTAAAGCTGCTTTGAGGTTTTTTTTTTTTAATGTAAACTAACCTCCTGCATGACAGAGGTTAAAATTTTGTCTGCACTTGAGTTCACTTGGGTTTACATTTGAAATGCGCATGTTTATTTATACAGATTTCAATAAAGCTATTCAAGGCCTTATTTAGTGTTCTATTTTGTTACAAATTCTTTTCCCACGGTGTTTGTGTCATGGGTACTCTTTGTCTGAGACTTATATTCTCAGTTACAAACTGGTTATGTGATGACCAACGTAGAACAAGATTATTAGTATTTCAAGTAGGTAGTATATATAAAAAGGTTTCTCTCTTGTCATTGGCCCTAAAACATTTATAAAACTGTAAAAACAATAATGTCATAATGTTGTTTGTTTGTGAAAGTAATACTGGACCTATAATCAAATGCAAATATACTAATTGTGAGATGGCTGGGAAATGAGAGAATTTTTAAGAATATTTAAGATTAGACAGACAGGGTTGGCAGGGGGGAAATGATACAAGCTTTTGGAAGCAATCCTGGAGAAGTGTTCAGCTCTTTGATAACACATACAAAGAGCCCCCCTATATTCATGCTCCCATTTTTACCATATCTTGTGAGCCTAAAACTTGTTTGGAAAAACCACACAGAGCAAAGGATCTGATTTGCCTTACCAAAGTTCTTTAGGAGTTTGTAGATTGGAGCTTTAATATCTAACTCAGAATCCCAATGTAGTTCATTCTCCCCTTGAAAATGCAAATAAACACACACATATGGAATGTTATATTTGAAGGAATGTACTTACCTACTAATAATTGGAAAATCCAACTAGAATTTAAAAGGCTATTGATCAAAGTAACATTTAATTAGGAAAAAAATACATAGACTAATTCTTTTTTTTTTGCGTGTGTGTTTTGGTTTTTTTTTCTTTTTTTTGTTATTGTTAACTCAGCTTCCAAGATTACAAACATGCAGTTTCTAAAATCAGCTTCCTAATCAGAGAGAAAAATCAGTAATGTCTCTGTTCGAGTGTCTCAAAGGTTTCTGGGAATTCAGTCATTTTATAAAACGCGTATTCCAGTGTGGACATGCTTTAAAGTACAGAAAGTATATTATTCTTTACAGTGTTTATCAAAAGTTATTCTCAACTCAACATTTGCATGGAGAAGAGGACTTTAACACCTGTTAAGAATCATGTCAGATAAAAATCTACCACGCTTTTTTTCATCAAAAATTTGCTGTCAGTAAGTATCAGCATGAACTCTAAAATTACAAGATTCAGTTGACTTTGTTAATGTGATGGTCACAGAAGCAAACCAGAGTAGAAAGCCAGAGACAGCTTGCAATTCCCACTTACTCCATGGATTTTGTGACAGCAATATGTCATTTAAAGCGAGGCTGGGAGGGAAGGGAGAGATAAAGAAACACTGCCCAGGACCTCTTGTTTTAGTTGGCTTCAGACAGCGTTCTGCATATTTTGGTGCAGGTAGCTCCATGCTTCATCCACCTAAATTAAAGTCCCCCCTGCCTTCCTGGCACACTGAGGTGAAGTTTGCAGCTTAGAGCTGATAAGATGAGAAAACTGTCAGATGTTCCACAGTTAGATCACGTGGAAACATCTGCGGCATCTACAGCTACTTGCTATGGGAAGGCCACAACCCCTTCTAGGTTTCCCAAGAAGTTAGCCCTGTGTTCTGGAGTGTAGTGTATTTTTTCAAGAGATTTGAAATCTTTAGAGGGAAATCTGTACAGCATGCAAAGAAATTAATTGGCAAACCCACTAGGTTTTTTAAAAAATTATGCTGCTTTCTTTATGTCAGAATTGTAGTTGCAGGGTATGGTTTTTCATTGTTTCTAAGTACTAGTTACTTTGACAATAGGAAAACTATATCTGATAGAATAAGCATATTCTTAGTCTGCAGGCAAATTGATCTCTAGATTTTTTTAGTTCTCTTTCCCTGGGGGGTAAACATTGTGAAAACAGTTCCAGTTCTCTAGTTCTAAGATTGCATGCTTTACTGGCATCATGTTCTCCTGAGGCAAGCAGAGAGACCTGTTGTACTGAAATTACATCTTGGAATAATATGGAAAGCCAGAATAGTCTAAATGTGACAAATTTATTTAGGGAATGAACTGAGGTGCTATATGCCAGGTAGTATTAATAGTCATCCTGGGCCAAATTATGCAACATTAATACAGGACTCTCTATTGATAAGGATTTCACCTCAGTCTATATGGTTTAATAAAAGGTAAATTTTGTTATTTGTCAGGGCAGTAACTGAAAAAGACAGTTGATAATACAGACATACCTAAATTATGACGGTACTTGGCACTTAATTGTCACTTCAAGTATCACAATACTGTCATCAAAACATGAATGTTACACAGTATCATCCAACACAAAGTTTAGGAAACGACCAACAATGTCAAAATAATTTCCATTAGGAAGTCATTGTGGAATAGAGATGTTGTTGAAGAAGTTGGTGGCACTTGGTCTTAATGTTTTTATTCAGTGTGCAAAATATTCAGATCATGTCTACAGCATGTGGAAAGCAGTAAATACCTCTATATCCTCTGAAGCCCCAGTGAACAAGCAATTCAGCACTGAAACAGTAGCACAAGAACTAGTCCTTGGATACATAAACAGAAATGAGAAATTGGCTTAATCTTTCTGGGTCTCCAGTAAGGAGCCTGTGAAAATACACTATTTGAGTTCCTACCTCTTCAAAGTTTGGATTGTAACCTGGGACACATTATAGAAAATAAGTTACAACCCCAGAGAAAATACATTTGCACTAACAGACGGGGAGAAGGAAAGTTACTTTCTTAGAAATATACTCCTAGGTGCCTCAATTTGCATGCAACACCTTATGAGGGGGGACTTAACTCTATGCAGGGAATCTTGGAGTGTAGGGAAACATTCAAAGAACTAGTGATTCAAAACTGGAACAGGACAATCTGAAAACAGAGGTCAGTGTCTTTTATGCCATTTTTTTAAAAGGAGAAGGAAGACACTGGCAGAATAACCAGCAGAGGCAAGCGATTGTTCCATTAACTCTGGGCTACATGCCTTCCCTGGGCTACAGAGGGAGCCAGCTGAGAGGTGCAAGGGCCCTTCCCCTTCTGGGTCATCTGAGCCACCTGCCCCAGCTTTGAGATCTTTGAATCCATAAACATCCTGTTCTTTTGAGAGGAATGTTCCTCCCTCTTTAGACCTAACTGTACCCATTAAAAATCACTTAGAAGTTTTGAGTGGAAGCCTGAATACATACGTATTTGCTCTGAGCTCACCATGGTTTGAGAGAAGGCCTTTACGCACTAGTGTTATAATTCATTAACAGGGAATAAAACCCATGCTCTTCTTCAGCATACTGAATGGTATGACTTTTCTTTCCTTCTTTCACCATGGCTTCCAACTTAAGCTTATGAAGCCACTCCAAACCTCTCTGTTAGACTGTCCTGGTTCCGGCCAAGGACATGAGGGATGGAGCCTGGAGCCATGTGTGCATGGCCAAGTCACTGTGCTATTATCTTACATCATGGCCAGGGGCAGGGAGAGGGCTCTTGTTTCCTGGGACAGGGCAGGCATTCCTTTTTCCAGGGAGAAGTGGGGTAACAATTGTCCTGACCAGAGAGTTTCTCTACCATTGTTTTCCATTATTTTGGGCTTGGGGGGAAAATAGGGCATGAGGAAGGGTGGAGGGACAATTTTTTTGTCTTGGAGCTGCACAGCACCAGGGTGGGTAGTTCTGTCACCCTGATTTTTTAAGATCTTCTAAGCCTTCTGATGTTGATGTTCTTGTAGAGAACTTTCTCACATACTTTCTGTAAATAACTCATTGTTTTGCATTCTTTTATGGAAGAGAAGAAATTTGACGGACTGTTGGTTTGTCCAGTGTCATTGGAGAGGTGGTACTGTCACCCTCCAATCCACTGTCACTTTTGGAAAACTATAAATATTGGAGTCAGAAAATAAACTTCCCTTTTTTTTCTCTTCACCTTGAGAGCAGCGGTGTGCACCTGTGTTCTTTCATGTCCTACAGCAACATAGCTCAGTTATACATTTTTTGTATGTGAATCACCCTCCTTTTTATATACTTTTGTTATTAATAGTGTGTCTGATACTGTTAATTTTCTTATCTCATTGCTGTTTCCAGTAAGCTGTTCTTAGCTCAGGATCTCACTCTTTTTTCTCTCTCACTAGAGGGGTGAGGAAGATGAGTGCCTGTGTGGGGCTTAGTTTCCAGCTGGGCTTAAATCATGAAAAAGACCTTTGATTTATTATAATTCCTCCAAGTAACACTTTCCCCTCATTACAGCCTATACCAAAATATACATCTCCCTTTTCCTTCTTTCTTTTCCATTCCGGAGGAGCATCCTTGCCTCTCCAGAACAATTTCTGTTAAAACACAATGACCCATTCAGACATCCCCCTGTTGAAAATTAGTAATTCCTTAAAAATGAAAATAAAACCTACATATGGTGCAATTGGTAAGAGGTCTGTAACCAGCTCTGGAGGCATAAAGGCATTTTCCAGAACACAATGAATGCTGTCTGGAAAGATTTCAGATACGCTATGCTTGTTTTCAACATCTGTCAACGTTCTAAAATATATATTATGCTCTGGGTATTGTATAAATGTGTCTTTTGCCTGAGATGAAAGTCTGCAAACACAAGGAACAGTAATTACTGATTCTGTATCATTTATATCTAGTACAAGCAAATACAAATAACATATTGATTTTAGGTATAGGAAATAATGTCTTAGCAGATGTCTTCAGAAAATTTAACCTTAGCTATTTATATAATATTTTTGAGCTGAGGCAGTGCAGATTAAAAGATAAATCAAAGAAGGCTGTAGTACTACTTAATATGGGAAGTATTAGGTTATCCTTTATGTAATCTTTGAAATTCTGTTTGGTTTATATCACGGTCAGTCAGAAATTGTAATTTAGGAAGCTCATTTTTATGATGCACATTGTTTCTGTAATATCAGAGAGGAAGAAACAGTGCAGAACTGTGAATGTATGTAAAAACAATGAATCGCACAAAGACAAGCCTAGAGTATGGACAAGCCTATACTGCATGAATAGAAAAGACAAATGTAATGAGAAAGTAGCTGTAGGATACTACTAAGGAGGTGGTAAAGGATTTCAAAAGGGAGCAGTGTCCTATGATTAAAAAAAGCAACTACTGCAAAAGTCATCAACAGGCAACCAGAAATTAAAATCTTTGATAGTGGTGGTTTGTCTTGCAGAGATAAACAAAAATAAATTTGGTTTCTAGCAATGGATTTAACTTCTTGGTGAAAGATAATGGTAAACCAGTAGAAACAGTCTAGAGGTGATTCCAGCACATTATAAGGATGGGGAACTGAGATCCTAATAATTTTTAGGAACTAGTTTACAAAGGAAGGTTTGAAATGTCCTGAAGGGGGGGGGGGAAAGGAATCACAGAATCAATTAGATTGGAAAAGACCTCTAATTGAACAGCACCACATAAACTAGATCATGGCATTAAATGCCATGTCCAGTCTTCCCCTAAACACCTCCAGGGACAGTGACTGCATCACCTCTCTGGGCAGCCCATTCCAATGTCTAATCACCCTTTCTTGTGAAGAAATTCTTCCTGATGTCCAACCTAAACCTCCCCTGGCACAACTTAAGACTATGTCCTCTCATCCTGTCATCCTGCCTGGGAGAAGAGGCTGACCCCCACCTGGCTAAAACCTCCTTTCAGGCAGTTGTAGAAAGTGAGTGATCCCTGAGCCTCCTCCAGGCTAAAGAACCCCAGCTCCCTCAGCTGCTCATCACAGGACAATGAAATGTCAGTTTCTTTGAAATTCTACTGTTGGCAAGACTGGTTCTGGCTTTCTGTGACCTTGCCTCCAACAAACTAAGACATTCAAGCCCACCAGACATTTGTATCACCCATGACAAAGTGTGGCTGAGTGGGTCAGGAGTAGAGCCATTTGGTAAAGAATCTATCAATACTTAGTACATGTTAACTTCTAATTTTATCATTCAATTGTTTATCAAATGTTCTTAGATCATAGTATGGTTTAGTTAGTTACAACTGAAGCAGGGAAGCAAGGCCCTTAGAAATAAACAGCCGTAGGAATCTACTGATGACTATGCTGTCAAAGGGAAATAAGGTTTTGGACTGGCTGAACAAGTTTTACATCCCACTTAATGATCTGTTCAATTGCTCCAGGGCTTGGCTCTCAGGTGGAACAGTGAGTATTCAGACCTGGAATTTCCTATGCTCTAGCCAGCAGGTAGCCAAGAGCACACCAGCACTGGTGTGAGGAGACAGATTGTTAAGGTGGTAAGGATGGTCAGCGTTGGGTTTTTCTATGTAAGTCAAGTAGCATCTCCACCGCTGTTTCTCTTTTTTCTACGCTCGACAGAAAAAAAATGTATCATGAATGGGCTGCATTACACATCATGCAGGGAAGTCACAGATAACAGATATTAATTCTGTTACTTGTGTAAGGGAATGAAAAACAAATTCAGTTTAAAGCACAGTGTAATATTTGTTTCCCAGGCCAGCCACATACTTTCTGTGTGAACTGGAAAGTACGAATGGCATGGAAGATGCTGATAAAATTTTGTCATTACCATGTCCCTATTGGTCTGTTGTTACATTGCCAGCTCTAACACAGCAAAAAATTAATTCAGGCATTGGACAGCAGGTCTTTCTCACAAAAGGTGTTACCAGGTTCAGCTGATTCAATTACCAGCACACAAAGGGCCAATTAAAAAAAAAACAACAACAAAAGAAACTCCCACTGCTTTGACAATCTGTTTGGACAAGATTCAAGCAGGAAAATTTGGAAAAGCAGCTTTACATGAGAGTCTTGGAAGCATCTAAGCCTCTGGTCAAGAGATTTGTGTGTGGGCCCAGGAGTTCTGCACTCAACAGGAAATCACTGCTGAGTACCTAGTACACATCATAGGTCAGACATTTTGGGCATTGCTGCTTAACACTACTGTGAGTGACCTAAAACAAAACGTGACATAATTACCAGTGGTTTGCTAATGGCAAGGAGGATGAACCCAGAGAGCAGGCGGAATTCCTTTTTCAGTTGATAAAATGAAATAAAATGTGTATTAAATGTAAGCATACAAACAAAATGGGTACTAACATGTAAACATACGCTCATGCCTATGCAGAAAGGAACATAGCCTAAATTAATGAGGAGTTTGCACGGGAAAACACTTTTCAGTCTCCTGGTGGACCTAACTTCCTTGCACAGCCACATCCTAAAGGAACAAGGACTTTGTTTCTATTCCGTAAAACACCCCTGAAGAATACCATATACTAGGGGGAAGTTTATTACTTCTTTTAACCCATTTGTGTCACAACAAGTACTCTCTTGGCCCACTTCTTTGGTCTGTAATTTAAGGAGCTACTGAAGTGTTCACATAGTAAAGAGCTTCTTTGTGCTTACACAGACCAATACAATGCATAGTTTTTATAAAAGGCTGCAGGACGTATTTGGTATTAATCCATCTTTCACTGCTCTTTAATTTAAAATTTAACTTTGTCTTTTGATGTCAGTATCTGTGTTCAATCTGAGACAAAATTTTCTCCATTGTGATTCTTAACTCTGCAGGACAAAAAAATCACCAGAGACGTCTGCAAACACCTTTACTTTCCCACACAATTGTTTTTTCATCTCCTGAAGTTAGTTTAGTACTGTCACGACCTACAGAACTATACAGGAAGGTAGGTAAAGTGAACTCAGAGTGAACTCACAACTCTTCCCGTAGCGATGAAACCAATTCATTGCCACAGTGAATGAAATCTGATAGTTTTGCGTCTGTAAGCATGATGACAGAACCCTGTTCTCATATACAAAGCCTGCATCTGCATACATCTACCAGGATGGGCTATAACTAGGACTAAACACCTGAAATTAATACAGTTGAATGCTATCCCATGTTTAATCCAATTAAAAGGACTGATGTGCATCATTTGGAATGAACATGACGTAACTTAATGAGTCACAATAGGTCTCATGAGCATTTTTGTTCCTAATTAGGGCCATAAAGCTACAGGGAATTATTTCAATCACCCACTGCCCATCACAAAAAAACATATAATTTAAAAACAAAGCAAACCAGAACATAATAATTGCAGTGCAATACAAAGATAGCTTAAAAGCTCAGAGATGTGCCTGAGAAAAAGGCAAACGTACTATTCCCAATTAAGTCAGCCTAACAGCTAACTGGCATTCTTAACTTGCTGGTCAAAAATGTGCCCTCAGAGATGTCCACATATGCTGCACCACCTTCTGAATCAAAAGTGACTTGAATTGTAACCAGGGTATTGAAGTGTACAAAAGACTGGCAAGCACTTGTGCTGAGGGTTAGGACTGCCTGCAAGAGAATCTATTGCAATGAAATGCAACTGCAGAAGTCAGATTCACAATCAAATCAGTGTCACTTAAAAGGATCCTGGCTAGTTTAAACAGTTTAACTGATTTAGATTAACTGATAAATCTCTGCATTTACAAAAGGCATACATCAAAATGGTGAGAAAGATGACCTTGTTATTTAAGAGACACATCTGAGATTCAGGCACATGTTCCCAGTTCTGGTATTCAGCAGACCCCAAAGCGTTTTAAATTCTCCAACTGTAAGAATTCTACAAACTCTAAGATTCATTTCCAAACTCATGAACAATTTGGCAGTATTTGGCTGGCAATGCTGAGCAGACTGAATGTCTAAGCTAGTAGTTGAAAAGATATGTATGATCAATATAAGTGATATCAAATGTGCAAACAAGCAGACAAGTAGATTCAGGGAATAGCAATGTGTCCATGGCTTACTATACAGTAAATCTGTGGAAAAAATTGAACAATCATTAAAGCTTACCTAAGAAATACATGTGCATAGTCAACAATTAATTAATTAATTCTTCTAGCTAACCATCCATGTTTCTTATTAAGGTATTTGGACTGGCCTGTGAATTGCATGAGGCCTGAAGCCCAGAACAGATGCACTAAAATGGGAAAATCCTTAGGAAAATGTTTATTGGTTAAGCACATAAATTGTTCTACTGAAGAGAATAGTCTTGTTCTTTTGTTGTTTTGTTTTTTTTTTAAGTAAGCATAGAAAAATCAAAGCTTTTGAGAATAAGCAAACCAATGTACTTTGAAAGTATAACAATGTCATAGAATCATGTTTGGTTTTACTGGACAGAGGGGTCAAACCCTAATTCCTTGTCTGAAGGCACATAAAGCTTGACTGTCTAATTCAATTGCAGCATTACACAGAGTTTTAAAAACTCACATCCATGTATCCAGTTCTGCCAAGCTAACAGCCAGTTTATTGAAAACAATAAAAAAATAAAGATCTTAAAATGACAAATTACTTACAAAACAAGTCTGCCCTCTTTGCTTCAGAAAGCACCCCTAAAGATTTATGCACACATGTACAGTCAATGCTGTGCCAGTGGGAGCCTGTTTACTATATCATTTGCAATGGTTCTCCCAGTAAATGAACCCAACATACAAGTAGGGATGCTCAAATTTATGAAATATTTTTACTTTTTCATTACGAGACAAAAACCCCAAAATATTAGAACATTGTCTAAGACCGAACACTTTCAGGAAAATCTGAAGGAAAGCTGTTACTTAAATTTTTAAAAATCGAATGGCAGTCAAAATTTGTCCTTTTTTTGGCTTCTTCATAATATCTCTTTCAACACGCCCAGGTTGGAAAACTACCGCATGTCAAAGCTCACGGATGTTTCCCAACTCCCTGAGTTTCTAGATAGAGAACAGAACCATGCTGCATAACATGTAGGCAGTCAGCACAGTACAGCATTTGCAGTACCAAGAATATGGAAACATTATTATTGGAGAGACCCAAATCTCTGTGAAGTGTTATTGTTATGGTGAATGATGAATGGTATCCTCCAGAAGGAAGCTCCCAGGCAACCATCAGGCCTAAGCTCCCCGGCATTACTACAAGCAACAGATACTGAAGAGTGTGTCCTAGCTGTTCAGGAGCCAGCTTTAGAAATGGGTTAAAAATTGCTGGTATGGAATTCTGAGGGACACTGCTGGTGACACGGAAGGTACCAGGGACGCAACCATTTCACATGCCCTCGTTTTTTTCACTGCATGTATTTATCTTAAAGCTTCTCAATGAAAGGTTCGCCCTCGCTTTGCTTAGAGGAGACCACGGAGCGCTGAGTACGCACTCGGGCCGAGGAGGGCACAAAGCTTCACTCCTGCTGAAGAATTACAGAATAACGGGCAAGGCTGGAAGGCACCACTTTGGGTCACCTCGTCCAATCTCCGTGCTCAGGCAGGGTCACCCCAGAACACATTGCATAGAATTGTATCCAGACGGTTCTTGAAACTCCAGCGAGGGAGACTCCGCAAACTCTCCGTGCAATCTGTTTCAGTGCACACTCGCTCGCATTGGAAAGAAAGCAAGAACTTCAGGATTCAAAAGGAAAACAGTATACCTCATTTTCTGCTTTTTTAAATCAAACGCTCCTGACAGCCGGACTTGGCCAGAGGGGACCGACCCCTACAGCTGCTCGGGCTGGCGGCTGCTGAAGCCCAAAGAGCTTCGCCACCTCCTTCCTCAGTGACCCTTGGCGAACGCCGCAGTCTGTCCCCTACCCACGGCAGCTCCCCCCACCTCGGCCCGTGTCCCAGCGCCTCTCCTGCCCCTTCACGCCGACCCAGTGACACTGCGGGGAAAGGACCCGCAGCAGGGAAAGAGCCCTGCTCCCAGGGCCGCGCCCGGCCCAGCCCGGCAGGACGGGTCCGGGGGCACCTCCCTCCGTCCGTCCGTCCGTCCCTCCCTCCCTGCCGGCGGCCTCCGCTCTCCCCGCCCCCGGCCGTGTGTGCGGAAGCTGCCGGCGCCCGGGATTGTGGGAGCGGGGGGGACGCGGTACGGGGAGGGGACGCGGCCGGGGCCGGAGGGTTCCGGTGCGGGGCGCAGACGTGTCGGCCGGGGCCGCGGAGCGACAGGCGCTGCCCCTGCCCGCTCGGAACAGCGCCCGGCCCGGGGCCGGCCCGGCGGCGCCATGGCCGGGACCAGCAGCCCCGAAGCCGTGAAGAAGCTGCTGGAAAACATGCAGGGGGACCTGCGGGCCCTGAGCCTGGAGTGCCGGAAAAAATTCCCCCCCGTCAAGGAGGTGAGTGGCGCTGAGCCGAATCAAGCCGGGCCATGCTGGGCTGAGCCGGGCGGTGGACGCCGTTCCGGAGGGGCCTCCATGGCCCCGGGGCCGGGCCGGGCCGGAGCGGAGCTGCCGGCGAGCCCGTCCTCCGGTACCCCCAGCCCGGTGCCGTTCCCGGTGAGCCCCGGCCTCCACGGCCGCGGGTTGTGCCCAGATGTGGCGGTGCCCAGCCGTGGCTGTGCCCAGATGTGGCGGTGCCCAGCCGTGGTTGTGCCTGTCGCGTGTTCGGTGGCTGTTGTTGTCAGTGCGCTGCCGAGGCGGGGGCCGTGGGCCGGGCTGTGCCCCTCGGGGCGCGGGGCAGGCGGACACGCCGTCTGTTGACGGGCGAAGCGGGGGCGGCCCCTCGGCGCCCTGGGGGGAAAACACTAAGTTCGTCTTGGCTGTCTTGGCGCCACAGAGCGAGCGAAACTCGCCGAAGGCGAGCTCGGCGCTGGGGCTTGGCCGCCCCGAGCGAGCGGGGAGCCCGCCGGGCCGGCTGCGGCCGAGGAGGGCCGTGCTCAGCCCCGGCCGGCCCTGCGGCCGCGGTGGGAGCCAGAGGCCCCGCAGGTCTCCCCTCGGGTCTGTCCCTGCCCCTCTCTCGAAGGCTGTGGTGCCCGGGCCGGCGTGCCTTATTTCTCACCATTGCACACCCGTGACTGCCGGTGCGAGCTCTGACAGTCGCTCGTCATCGCTGCCGCGTCGTTTTGGGGTTGTGTGCCTTCCCAATGGTGTGGGCACAACCGAGGAAGCTTGGGAGACACAGAAGTTTGGGTTACTTTTTTTTTCTCTCTTCTTAAGAAACCCTTTAATATACTCGTTACAGTAGGACTGTGTATTTTGCTTTTGAAACCTGAGTTTATGCTGTGCTGCCTGAGACCTCAGTAATCTCGGTGAGCAGGATTATTTTAATTGAAGAGGAATCCGAATTTTTCTTGCTAACTTCAAATATACTTTTTAACCATATGTTTTTCCGTTGTTTTTATACAATCAGTTTAATTTTTTCCCTATCAGCAGTTGGCTGCTTGCCTTTTAAAAAAGTTTTCTATGAAATAGCGGGAGGAAAAATATTAAACAATTAAGTCAGATCAAGATGCAGACCCAGAAGCATGTAAGAAAGGCATTGCATGTGTTATGTGACTTAAGTTCCAATTAAATGATGTAATATTTAATGTTGTACGAAGTAATATACACTTTAACAGCTGAATTGAAGCTAATGACTGCATGTTTTGAAAGACATGAAGTGACACACTGTAGCAGAGCATGTTGTGTACTATTTTAGTTTGCAGAGGAATGCTGGTGTGTTTGTGAAATTTTATGTGGTTACAGAAAAGGAGAGAAAGCTGTGATCAGTCCTGATGAATAGCGTGTGGTCACATGTAAATAAGAAAAAGCTGCAGTCAGTGGAACAGAAATTTGTGTGTTTGGAGGGAGGTGGGAGCGCTGCTTGCACTCCCTTCTGTGGATTACTGTCTGACTCTTGTTTAGTCTCTGAACAAGTTTCCCCACTGTGTTAATATTTATTTTCCTTGAGATCTACAAAAGAGTTGGGCAGTGTCGTCCATAAGCTAGTATTTTTAGTAATGCTTCATTAAGTTTGCCATGGCTGAATATTATAGTAACTACTGCATGTACTTCATACTTGTTCAGCACGTTTATCAAATTCTTGTGTAAGCTCAACCTTTGTGCTGTTTGCTTTAAATTGACAGCAATTTGTATAGCTTTCTTCATTAAATGCACTTAACAAACTTAATCACAATTGTTTGGGATTTGGATAGGTTTATTGGAATAGTACTGGAAGATGTTTATAAGGAGGTGGGACTTTCTGCTGGGAGTTGTGTGCTCTTACAGAGACTCTGAGGTGAAAATAGTCTTACAGTAGGATGTATGATACAGTTGCAGGAAATGATCTTACTTCCTTCTGGAAGCCCTTTTTTTGTTCTAGTTTTAAAGAAAATGGGTGTCCTCTTTTTTTGTCAAATCTCAGCTGCTTAAAGAGATATTTTAATTGCATACTTTTTGTCAAATCGTGATTAGATTTGATTAGAATGATCAGAGGAATGGCATAGTCTTCTTAATGACTTGAAACAGCAACGTTTTTTTTAAACCATGTTTAAATACTGGCTTTTAAAAACAAATTCATACTACTTATGAGCTCACTTTTTAACACTCAGTGTAACTAAACTCTCCCACATGAATTGTAATTTATGAGTTTGTATTGCAGTTGATGTGTATGCTTTCGCGTCACTTAATGAGCTTACCATACTGGGATAAAACTATTGAAAAACTCCTAGTCCCAATTTAATAGTTATGAGATGTATATCATAGTTGATAGATTTGATAGGTACTTTATAAAGGTAAACTGCTTCTCATAATCTTTCTAGTGTCTGACATAGTCAAAGATTTTGCTCACAGTTGTTATCTTCAGCCACTTCTAAAATGAATTCTCTGTTCTGGTTTTGTTGTTTTGTTTTTATATTAGTAGTATTAAAATTGTACAAAGTGAATTTAGCTGATGGGTTTGCTGTGATAAAAGTAGTAATGTACTTCTCAGTTCTGCCTGTTGCTCGGATGATTAACCTGAGTAAATTCTTTAACCAATACTGTAAGGATTTAGACCAGTTGTATGATCAGAAAAATAGAGCTTGTTCTATTAAAAGGGGTTTAGTTTACACTCTTTAAACCCCTTTATAAGGCATATGTTATTACAAAATTATGCAGTATCTCTTAGGTTCAGAGACACCAAAACAATATTAAATGATTCTCTGAACAGGCATGTAAGTGACACAGCTGAAGAAGTTTACTGGAGTTCTTTTGGAGGAGGGTGAGGGTGGGGTTTGTATGCAGAAGAGAAGGGGACAACCAACCATGGAATCTAGATCTTATCCTCAAATTAGGAAGTAGAAGTGAGTTCTTAATGAAACCTTATTGAAAATGGAACATGATCTCTTTGATGTTTTGAGGACTTTAATTTCATTTTTTCTTTTACTCTGAGTCTGTAAGGTTTTCTCAGCAGGTCACGTTTATGTGAAAATAGTGTAGTTGTAAGTCCAGTAACTTACAGCTGTAGAGTCTGAGGTTTTTGCTGACTTCCATTATCTGTTAAAAAATGTTGAAATTACTGACTTACTCCCAGTGTTAAACTTGGGGCACAAATATGGCCAACTTCCTTCCCCTTAGGGCTTTTAACTGAGAAATAACAGGATGTTGGCTCCAAAGTATCCGTATGTTGTCTGTGCTCTATGTTAACAAATAATATCCAAGTATGATTTTCCTAGGTTATGCCATTTAAGGCTTTAAAATAGGAGCTGCAGAAAGAACCTGGAATTGTATTGCTGACAATGTTTGGGGTTTAAATAACATAACAGACTTATTTTTCTTAAGGATATAGGGAATACCAGTTATTATTACAGTTGAAGCCCATTTCTCTTTGTTGCTAGATTTTTTTTATGTTTGCTACTTCCTCAGATCAGTACTGACTACAGAAGTGTACTAGGCATGAATGCTGTACACTATGACCAAGAAGTGATATGGTGATCATGTCTCTGATATGCCAAACCTGTTTATACTGGCAGACATGCAAATAGTGACATTGCTGAAAAAGCTTGTTTGTATTTTCATGATGTGTTTCTGATGCTCAGTTAGAAAAGTAGATGCCAGCCGTGGATGGGATAGAAGCTCTCAGGGAAGTGTAAATAAAACGCTGTCTTTTGGAGCTTGAAATTACAGAGGATGAAAGACTTTTTGGTACAGGCATCAGTGCTGTTGATGTTATCTCAAATAATCTGGTGTTTCTCCTAGAAAACAATACTACTTTATCATTAACATGTAATTTTTAATACAGTGGGCTCTGAGGTTTGCTCTGTACTAGAGAGTATTGCAATGCTGTTTATGCTGCACTGAATTGCGTACTGCACACACAGAGCCTTATAAACTGTTTCGACCTGCTAGTGACTGGAGTTTTGGTATTGTGTGGTACATTTGTGGAAAGCTGGTGGTGCTCTCCTTAGTGAACTGGAGTAAGAATTTTCTCTTATCACCGATTTGAAAATGGTTTAGTGTCCTAAATAGGTTTACCTGCTGTTTCTTATTACAGAATGAAAATACTGCTCAGTAAACTCCATCTGATATGGTTAGATAATTCCACTGCATTAAAAAACTTAGAAATACAAGGGGAAAATATTTTAAATTGGCAGAAGTAATGGAGTTAAAATGAGAATTAAGTGTACCCAAAAGTTTATTGCAGCCTGAATTCCAGTTGTATGTAAATCTTTGTTGTTTACACAGATCCAATCAAACAGTCACAGCTTGCTTGTAGGCTTGTAGTCTCTGTGTTGTCTCAGGTTTTTTCTTTACTTTTAAACCACAGTAAAAGCAAAGTGAGTTAAAAAAAATACCACCAAAAATAACACTTATCCAGCTCCCTGCACAGCTTCAGGTGCATCTGTTCTGGTAGGAGAGGGGAAGGCAGAGGGCTGGCAGTGTTGGGACAGACAGGGACTACTGCATCATCCCTTGCAGGATCAGCTTGGCCTGGGCCAGGGCATGCCCTTTTCTTGGCAGTTGTGTAATGGGATGCAGGTGCCTGTATGTTTTAGGGTGTTTGTTGCTGTAATAGGGCTGGAAAAGAAGCTGTGTTTGACTTGCCTCTACTGGAAGAGCATCACAGAATTAGTTTTGAATATTTTGGTCAGTAGAAGTGCTCTCTTGAGTCTCCTGGAAGAGAGCTTTTGGTAGCCTCACTGTGCCGTTTCTTTACCTGATCCTTGTTTGAAGGAGCAGCATTGCTCTTACTTAGCTATTTATTGACTTGTACGCCTTTGGCACATAGACATCTTTTTGAAACTGTATTGTAATTTGTTGTATCTGGGAAATAGAACAGAATCCAATTTTGCAATCTTATTTTTTCTTCTTTTACAAGTAACTCTTCTTGCAGGCAAATAGCCTTACAAAGCTCATAGGGCAAAAGTTAAAAAGGTAGGGTTTGAGTGACTTCTGGACAAAGCAAACTTTAAATTATTTAATTACAGTAGATGTGGTGTGGACTAGCCTGAGGCAAGAGATAGGATTTGCCCTTACTGAGAGGCTGTGTTGTGTTGTGTGAAGACAAGCATTATTCTACATTTCTTCCTTTGGAGTCCAGTCTTGTTTGCATTGATTGACATACATGACAGTTCAGTCCCCTGGGTTAAATCATTCTTGCTTAGGAATTACATGCCAAACACATTTTAAAGCTAATGCAATTGGGAAGCTTATCCTTTTTAGAGAACCTCTGATGTCATTGGGTAGCTGTGTGAAACTAAACATGAGGATGTATTGTAAAAGGTAAACACTCATTAAAAAGATACAGATCAGTTAATTTAGTATATAATGTCAAAGTGATAATTAGGACTCCTAATCCAACTGGAAGGAACAGTTAAAACGTGTGAATATTTGGTAGCTGTTTGTTCTGTAATGGTAATAATATTTCAGAAATTTTGTTGAATATAATGCGGTGGACATATTGCAGAAGGCTAAGAAAGAAAATTACATGCTGAGCTGTCTTGTGATATGAGCATCTGAGTCACTTGATGTACTTCTAGCATTGAATAGTTTGTGTGCTCTGCATTCATGCTACTTTAGTGGTAAAAGGATGAGCCAAATGAACCTAGGAAAGAAGACATAGACCATTTTCTGTAGGACTAACCAAGTTTTTGCATTTCCTACTTTATTTTTTGAATAAAATAGTTTAAGTAATTCTGACACTATAGCCCACAGGGAATTCAACTTACACTGGACTTTCCAGGTTGCTTTATTTTCAGGTCTTCACAACATTAAAAGGATGAAAACTAGAGGTGTTTGTTTGTTTTTTATAATGGGTATTCACTTAACTAATACTTTAAGCATTCTTTTGAAATAGAGAAACAATGCTCTGTAAATTGTATGTTGTCATACTTAGGCAGCTTGCACTAAAGCATGTGTTTTGTGCATGTGACTGGAGATTACTCTGTAGCATTCTTGAGTTGCCAGCCCATAGCTGAGCTGGTAACTTGAAACCAGTAATCCCTAATATCTCTTTTAGTTTCTTTTATCGTTTCTGATCTTTACCATTTGCTGTGTCTGCTAGCTTCATGTTTGGAGTTCATTATTTATTTAATATTTAGTTTTTATTTAATATTGACCTTAATACAGTAGTATTTTTTCAAGATTATGTTTTTAAAAGTAAATTCTTACATTTATAGGGGAAAACATCTATTCAGATTTGTTCTAAGCTTTGTAGACCATTGTTAATCATAAATTTCATGTGATCATTTTAGTCCATGAATAGAAATGTCACATGTTCTGAAGGGATTCACATAAGTCACACAGGTCAAGTTTCTTCATCATGTAATGCCTTGAAATTTAATGAATGAAGAAAATTATTAAAAGTTTTATCAGTTTGTTTTTCTGCTTTCCAAGTTACACTTTTCAATGCAGGATAAAGTTGCCGATGTGTCTGAGCTTCATTGATTGTGCAGAACACCTACACACTTTGTGTTCTACATTGCCACTTGAGATACAATAATGTTTCTTTCTTGGCTTCCAACCTCCGATCCAGAAGAGCTTGGGTCTTCTGGTGTCTGCGTGTAGTTGTCTTGGATACAGAGGCCTAAGCTTAGACCTCTGCATTGAACCCCTGCTAGTGGGTCAGCTGAATTAGCTTAAGGAGAGGCTTTAAGAATTAAGGGGCATTCAGGAGAAACAATCTCCGTTGTAATGGGAGTCTAAATATTTTAATTTGTGCATATTAATCTCTGATTTCATTCCCATCTGCCTCCCATGGCTTCTTGAATATTATACAGGAAACTTGTAGCAGAAATTGGAAATCCTTGGTGACTCCAGTTCTGAACTAGTGCCTAAACTTCAACTGTTTCTCTTTACCAGGCGTCTGGCAAATGGACATTGCTGACTGAATATAGTACTTGTGGCAAATCCTCAAAAGTTGCCTGGTCCCATCTCTTGGGCTCGACAAGCTGAAAGCAACATTAGTTTGAACTTCAAGTGTATGTCTCCTAAAGCTCTGAAACAGGGTGTTGTTTTATTTTTAACACAGAATGATAATTGTTGTGTCAAAAGTATGTAACTACATTTCAAGTGCAAGTGCTCTGTTTCAGTGGTTTAAAATCAGTTGTGTGGTACTTGAACTGATCACTCAGAAATCTATTAATGCTGGACACGGACTCTCTCAGAATATCCTTACGCTACATAGGTATCTAATGTATTATAAGCATTAGATATATACATGTATCTAATGTATTATATACATTAGATACCTATGTAGTGTAAGGCTATCCTGAAGAGATATCCTTATCCTGAGAGATATTATGTATAATGTATTATACACACTATTTAGGTATCTGTATAATTTATATAGAATACAGTACAACATATGAGGTACATCCTTGTTCTCTCTGTTGAAGAGAGAAGAACTTAAAAATTTGTTGCTAAAGGGCCTGTGTTTCTTCTCTTTCAGATGTTAGCTTTTTTGGCTTTCTGTCTACATTAGTGCTGTTTGGTAATGAGTTGTTTTATGTTATGCCTTGTGATTTGATCTGTTCATTTATATGTGATGCTCTTTCCAGCTGAGGTGTAGTATTTTGACTGTCAAATGAAAACTTGTGGTACTAAGTATTTGTGTTTGAATGTCTTTATGTTCACGTCAAGTGAGGCAGCTCCAGAGACAGCAGCTCTGAAGCACTTCAGATAACTCTGGCAATTCTCCTGGCATTAGTGATGGCTAAGCTTCAGGATTCTGAATTGGCTGCTGGTACTGCAAAGTGACAATTTCAGAAGATCAATGGGCCAGAGGAGTAGTCATTTAGTCATTCCTGTCAAGTGTGAAGGAGCACTCTGAATATGAGAGTAACTAATATAGTTGCACTGAAGCTGGAAATGAACAAGGTTGTGTGGTTTTGAAAAACAAAAAACACAAACTGCAATATCTTAAATCTTCAGCTGGAGAAGCAAGTGTATGATAAAATCTGTTAAAGCTTCTTTTTTCTAATTTATGATAATTTTGCAACAAAGTGATAAATTGTTCAGTGTAATAAACCCCTGTGAGTGCACAGCAATGTCAGATCAAAACTGGCATTTTGCCAGTTTAAATTACATGTAAAATGAGTATATATAAAAGAGAAGGGTCAAAGTAGGGGTTGTGCTCAGGGGGAGGAAGATAAAAATACAGGAGGCAAGTACAGTGCTTTTTCACAGAAATGTGGTACACTTGAGTGCTTTCATGAGACTGATTTAGTGAGGAGTTTTTTCTGTGCTCTAAGTAATAGTTTAGCAGTACAGTAATGGTCCAGAATGTGCTTTTGTGTGCAAGCCAGAATAACAATGAAGTGGCACTACGTTAGACAGGAGGACCTGTTATCTAAACTGTTGGATATAGGGTTAGTGTTCCAGTTGGAAAGGCAGACAGTCATGGATAGAAAAAATTGCTCTTTTTATTTCATGGAATAGATATGGAAGTGACTATAGATAACATATTATTTTCATCCAGTCTTAATAAAAGGTTGGCAAACAATGTAATGTAAATACCAATAAAAATCATTCTTTCTGAATGCTTTTCTTTTGAGAATAGAGAAATCAATGACTTGTGTGGTAAGGGCTTCAAACATTAAGACAATTTTAGTGTCTCTGGAGATAGCAATTTACTCTAATGTACAATGAAAACACAAATGGTCATTCAAAAGCACTAGCAGTGAAAACTCTTGGTTTTATTAACTTTTGGTAACAATGCTATCACATTTAGAAATTCATACAAAAAGATTCTTGATGTTAGATCAGTCCTTAGTAGAAATTAGCACATGCTTGCTTGTTGCATTAAATATCCTTATGGGAATATATATTTTTTTGGTTAATAAAGTCAAAAAGGTGTGGATTTTTGTTGCTAATTGTTAGATACAAATTCCTTTGAAGATCAGCATGTTTATTCTTTTAAAACTTTTTTAAAAAATAATCTGAAACTTTTAAAGAAACGATTGCTATGGCAGAGACAATTACTTTTTCTCACTTTAGATTCAAATTTTGTGTCATCTTTCCCTTAGGAAAAGTTGTTAACTATGTTACTATTTTTCAGTAAAAGAAGGGTAACACTTTCATGTTTACCCCAGAGTAATGATAAATCATAGAGATTTCTGCAGAGCACCTGATGTACTGTCAGATCATGTCCCAGCTGATGCCTCTAGTCCCTTACTTGCTGTCTGTATGCATAGCAATAGAGGTCCAAGATGTCCAAGAGAGTTAAATCTTCAAGCATATGCCATGCCACTATTCTTTGTACTGCCATGACAAGTCCTGTTCTTGGGCTGCCGGGTTATGTTATGATGATCATGGAGTTAGCTCTAGTGGTATCTTTAGGTAATGTAGATTGCCTACTGCAGCTGGGTTTAAGAGCTTAATGTCCCAGAAGACAGATTTGAAGAACTGGTGTGTCGCTGTAGGACACGAAAGAACGCACACACGCACCGCTCTCCAGGTGAGAAGGAAAAAGAGGGCGTTTATTCTCTGACTCCATAATTTATAGTTTTACAAAGGTGACAGTGGATTGGAGGGTGACAGTGCCACCTCTCCACAGACACTGGCTTAACCAACAGTCCATCAACAGTGTCCGTTTCCACAAGAATGTAAACTATAAGTTGTTTACAGAAAAGTGTGTGGGAAAGTTCTTTACAAAAATGTCAATATCAGAAGGCCTTTCTAGAAATCTCAAAAACCCAGGGTGACACTGGTGCTTTCTTGATCCACTTATCACTCATGGTATGGATGGCTTGCCTTTATGTCATGTTGAATTCATGTAGAATTGAATATCCCTGTTATCCTAATAACTTCTTATGTGATTTATGAGTTATAGATCTTTAAATATATGTACGTAGACTACAATGTGGAAAAAATTAGCTCGGGAATGTTAGCTGGATGTTGGTAAATGTTGGTTCTGCTTGAGTATGTGTTAAATCTTTCCTTCCTGATTGCCTAAGCAGATATTACCTGCCTCTGTTACCCAGTAAGTGCTTTAGATCCTAAACAAAGTAAAAATTTCCAAAAATTGGGAAGATGCTCACAGCGCATCTAATGACAGGAAGGCTGAATTTTTTCCCTGTTTCAGCTGAAGACTGAGACGTCCGTTAGGAGGGTAAGAGTTTTGGATCTGACAAGCTCCTGAAGCTGTGTTTGGAAGTCTCTATGCATCTCCACATAGTGTCTGTAAGACAGCTGTGAATTTTGTTGTCAGTTTGTACATTCAGAGAGGAACTTTGAGGCCAGGAGGTAGATGTTATGCACAGACTTCTTTCAGTCTACTTGAAATCGCACTGTCCTGATTTTTTAATTTTTTAATTTTTTTTTTTGGTGCATAGATTGTCTATTTGCCTTACTTTGATTTCTGTGAAGGGCGATTTCCGTGTTATCAGCAAATACTTGGTAATTTCCATGGAAGCAGAAAGATGATGGGGCAAGTATTTGAGTGTAGAGGGTCTTGTTGAATTTTGCTGTGGGGTTGTTGACTGTTTGATTAAAACCAGATGAAAGCACTGGAAGTGATTGACTTTAATATGTGCTATCACTTAGAGTCAATTTCTCTTCTTCGTGAATATTTCACCTTCCCAGACTGGATGCTGCAGTTGCTTCAGGAGAAACATGAACCAAAACTCAGTAATGGCAGGTGTGTGTTTGAGACACCTTATATCCGTTCATTTCACAGTTATTAAAACAGCAGAATTGGAAATCTAATTGGCTGAAGGTTTTAAATACATTTAAGCTTTGTTATGTTTTTGGAATTACATGTATTTTCTTCTTTTCAAAATAAAGAGAGAACTGACTTGCTTGTTAGACTACTATGAGTTGTGGTGCTAAGGGAACTGGTAATGTTACAGCTAAAATTGGTGATTGATTTAAAAACATTATGTCTTATATTTATGTGAGAGTAAATAATCATATTTGTACCCATAAATACACACACTATAATGCTGTCTCTCTCCTTGATTAGTGGTTTATAAGATCCTGTTCTCATGTGACATTGTCCTGCAAACTGCTATAGTAATTGATGTAAATTTGTAAACTTAAAAGCTGTGAATATATCTTTTAATTTGCCGCTTAGACTGATGCAATCCCAGCACACTTTTGCATTCATGTATACAGATTAGAACTGTTTATAGTTATCCTGTTTTCTGTTGGCTATTTGTGATCAACTGAGGTATTTTTTATAATGTTAATATGTTGTTATTTATATATACAATAGAGTATTTTTCTTTTATATATACAATAGAGCATTTTTCTTTTGTAGGGTGCATGAGGTGTAATTAGTTTTTAATTGTAAACATTTTAAACTGAGATTCAGAATAGAAACCATAGCATAATGCAGATGATCATACAAATTTCTGTATCTCATGGAGAAGAATGCTTATATTCAGCAGTTGTTTTGCTTTACTTTTTTTTTTTTAATATATATTATTTTATATAAAGCCAGCATGGAAACAACTGAGATCCCTTATGTTGGAAAATTTTTGTGCGAAGTGCATGGTGTTTGTGAATGCCACTAATATAAGTAGGCTTAATGTTTCTTGGAATCATAATGAGTTTGTCACTCCTGGCAAGACAGAAATCAATTGCCATTAGTAATTGTGATTAGTTTTCATTTAAAGATGATTGAAGTTGGACTGTGACAAATCCTTCATATTAATTAATAGAAACAAAGTGCTGTGACAAGAACTTCAACACATTAAGTTAATATAATTAAAATAAATAAGAGCTGCATTTGGCATGCCTTATTTTAGTTATGCAAAATATATATGTTCATGTTGCTTTTTGTTCATTTGAGCATGTTGTATTGTTAATCAGGCAGTGTGAATATTATTGACTTCATTTTTAAAGTAGAAAACTGTGTTCAGAAAAATTTAAATAAATCTCCAGGATTTTAAGGCAGTGTTTAGTCTTCCTGTATTGTTTTGGGAAATAATTTTCTTTTAAAAAACAACCAAACAAAAACCCCTCAGCTTTGCATTTCTCATTTAGCTATTTTGAGAAATATATATCTCAACTCTTAATTCAAATATTTAATTGTGAATTTATACAGAGACCTTAACCTGACTTTCTGTGAAACCTTGTTGGAATAATGTTCTGATGGAGACGGAATATTAACACTTGGTAAAACTTCATGTACTATCATTTTCATATTTCTGATGACACAGTTTCTTGGCTTCTCTAGTCTGCTTTATGTGGTGACAGCACACATCTTCAAATAGTAGTATCAGAGGAAAAATAGTAATGTGTAGTGTGGAAAGTGCACAGAAATACAAAACTGAAATAAAAGGGGAAGTATGCTTTCAAATTTGCAGAACAGTATTTTCCAGCAATTTGCATCCAGTCGTTTGGGAAAACCTGTTGCATTTATGTTGATTTATTTAATTCTTTTCAGAGGCGTATAGTGTATTAATTAAATTAAAAAACCAGAAAGGCATAATGTGTAATATATCTTTTGTGTTTTGTACACAAAGCTTTCAGAAGTCATAGTCTTGAAATGCAAAGTTTCAGTGTTATGTTTCCAGTTTGGCTTGATTTCCATTAGAGAGCATGACCTGAGTGATTTCTGCAGGGAAGTGTTTGTGGGCGTTGGAGAGGGAGTTGTTGTTCCCTTGGGCCGCCTGTGTTGCCTTGGCTGGGCTGGGCAGCCCTGGTTGTCACCCGGCCCGCAGCCCTGCCCCTGCTGAAGGAGTGGGCGAGGGAGAGGATGATGCTGCTGCTCTGCCAAGTCATACTTGTGGGGAAAGGGGAGGAGCTGGTGCTGTGCTCTGTATGGCATGCTGGGAAGAACAGAAAGTATTGTTAGAAAGTCACCTTTGTGGCATTGCCCTGGGGTCATTTGTGTAGGACATTTGGGAGCCAACATCCAGGGGGAAGATGGGTTTCATTTTTATACCTGTAGTTTGAAACTGTCTAGAGACCACGTAACAGTGTTTATGCTTACTAGTGATTTTTTTTTTTTGCATTCATAAGACTGGAAAGTAATACAATGAGAATCATGATTTCTAAAAATTCTGAATATAACCCTTCCTGTGGAATTCTAGAAAGGAATTCCAGCAACTACAAAAATTTCACTTCTGCATTAGCTCTGCTGGCAGAAACCACTGCAAACGCTTTTCTTTATCTGAGACTATACCTTTTTATTTACCTACAATATTTTTTATTTCTTTGCAGATATTGATGGATGATATAGCATCTAAACTACTTGTTTTCTTTTCTTCCAGGCTGCTGAATCAGGAATAATAAAAGTGAAAACAATAGCTGCACGAAACACAGATATTTTGGCAGGTAATTATTTTCTGTGCAATAGGAAGAATAAAGCTGATCAAAATGTTAAAAAGATGTCTTGGGTATGTCTAATAATGCTACACGCCTTTTAGTGTGTGCTGTATTGTTGATGCTTTACTTTTGGGCACCTAGCAAAAAATCCAGTAGCATAGAAAATTTTTAACACTACTTGTTTCTTGTTAGTGCTGTTAGGATGCTGAGGAAGGGCTCCATTTTCAGTTGCTGCTCTCCAAAAGTAATCACCCACTTAGAAAAATAATATGAAATACTTAGGCCCTACATTCTCAGTGTTTTAGATGTTGTGACTGAGTGCTCCATGTGGAGTTCTGCAGTATGATCCACATCTATGTATTAGTCCAGCCTTTGGGAACTTGTAACTGGTAGACAAAAATCCATCTTTATCTGAGACAAGGTCATTCAATTTAAGAGGTTCCAATGCCTTAAGGGATTGGACATATCTTGTGAGCTGCAGCTTTGTAAGTGCTTAAAACAAGATCTCCTGACTGTCTTCAGCTTTATAAAGTTGGCTTCTTGCCAGTTGCTGGTAAAGCCCTTGGCCAGATTTGCATGTCCCTGCATCAATACTTGATAGTCTACCCTAGATGTAGTCAAAATCCTTGAAATGCTAGATTGTTTGGCAAGTCCAGTGAAATAGCTGCAGAACCATATCTACTTTTGAGGTATGTAAATCGGATATTGTTAAGGAGGCATTTTCTAGGATTATTTGAATTAGCAGACCAACTCCTCAGTATTTCACTTTAATGCCTCTTTTTTATTTGTTTATTTTCTTTGTTTTTACTGCTGTCATGTATGCTGACATAAATGGGAAAAGTATGCCAGGTAATGTCAGCTATATCAAAATACACAAATGAAAAAGGGAAAGCAGTAGTTAGCCATTTTGGAAGCTGTCAACATATTACTGCATAAAGAAGTTTGTGTTTTAGAAAGCTAGTTTCTAATCCTGCAAAAGTTCTCTGTTTTTTAGTTTTCAAAGGGAAGAGATAGGAAAGATCATTACATTTAGTCATGGATGGGTAGTCTTTGCTTTCATCTTTTTAAGAGAACACTTTCTCTTAGTTGGTAAAATTTTAAAAATAATTTTCTTTTGGAAAGTTTAAACTGGCATGTACCTAGTATTTATTTCATTCAAAAAATCTGCACAGATTTGTTGTTAAGAGTTTTGGGAAACCAGCAGGTCCTAAAAGTTATTTTGATTAGTTAATCTTTGCTAATAGGATAATAACTTTTTCTTCCTCTGTTCTCCAGTTTTGTACTGGGAAAATGTACTTTGCCTGCATGTTATCAAAACATTCCACAGTCAAAGCATAATGTCATTAACAGACTCAATTCTTTATGAACTCTTGTATTTTTGAGGTATCAATTATAAGCTAATCTTATACATAAGGTAGTGTCAAGAGATTATTTATCTAATATTTAAAATCTTCTGAAGAAAAATTATATATATTGCTTTGTAATAATGAAGCTGCAAAACACTACAATGTAATTGTGAAATCTTTCTGATAGTTTTTGACTGCTAGATGATTTAGGAGCATCTACAAGACATTCTAGTAATACAAATAAATATTTTGATCAGGATATGACTTTAAATATTTTGATGTAAACTGTCATTTCACTAACATAGATAAGAACAAATGTATCAGATTGTTTTGGATAAGCTGATCTGGTGCTTTCTTGAAGTGTTTCATTGTGTAGGATTATAATTTTTAGGAAAATAGATGCAGGCTTAAAATCTTTATTAAAATCTTAAAATCTTTGTTATTTTTGCTGGGATATGTTTAACCTGCCAGAACTTTGAGGTCATTGATCTAACTTCTCTCTTTCTCTTTGAAAAGTTAAGTTGAGCTGTTTCAAAGTCTTCATTCTTGGCAGTGTGTACATACTTTATTATTTATTAATAAGAATTTGAGAAATTCCAGAGGAGGAGAAAGCCTTAAATCACAGGAGATAAATTTGAGAAATTATTTCCCTGTGGCTTTGAGATGTGCAAAAACTTATGGTTTAGGAGTTCTTCTAAAAAATCAGAATTATAATCTTGCTGATGAAATGAACAGGTAAGTTATACTTTCCAAAAACTTCTCATTTTTTATGGTTCAATAAGGGAGATTTCTTTTTTAATATATACTGCCATAAATTGGTAGCAAAATGGAGGCAGACCTGGCAATAATAAATTTATTGTGCATTTTAAGACTGAAGCTAATACAGCCACAGAATCATGTGATTACAGAATATTCTGAGTTGGAAGGGGTCCTCAAAGTTTAGCTCCAGACCCTCTGAACAGGAAAGCCCCAAGAATCACCCTCTGTGCCTGGTTGCTATAAAACCAGATAGGTACTAAAGTAGATCTACAAAACATTAATTTTTCAGATTCGTTAACTAAAAATGCTTATATAGATTTTGTTGTGAGATTGTTACTTTTAATGGATTATAGAAGAAAGTATTGTAAAAGGCTAAATTTGTTCTTTGTCCTGTTATTTATTAACTCACACCATTTTAACCATTCAGAACTGTATCTGGAGTCTCATATTAAGAATAAATGTTTTGTGGTATCTTTTTGCTTGCCCTTTTCTGTTTGATGGTTAGAATTTAGTGGCAGTTCAGAAATGTCAACTGGACATAGAGCCTGCACTGGCTCTGAAGAGGCTGATGAAACTGGACTGTGTGTTGATATCACCCTGTCAGAACTGTTATCTTATAGGAAGTTGGCATCCATAATTTGTAATAGCCTATCATTTTTGTAGAAACTTCTGAGTCAGTTAGTGTTTCAGTTGGAAAATACCACTAAAGTTTTTTTTGTAGTTTTAACTTGTTTCATTTTTTTCCAAATTAGTTGTAGTGATGCTTAGTAGTATAGATCATGTTTTCATTTTTATGTGAGAATGTATTTTTTGTTTGTGGTAGCTACTGTCCTTTGAATAGAATGTGAAACTTTTCATGAATACATTTCTTCTACTACACATAGACTAAAATACAGTGTATGACATTCAGTGTAAGAACAGACATTAAACTTTCAACTGTGAGGAAATTTTTAGTATCTGAAATGGTGATGAGCAGCTGAAATCTTAGAAGTTGGCATTAATCAGCAAACACACCTGCAAATTGAAAACCACTCATCAGTCAGAGCCATGCTTTCCTGTCAGATTTTAAGTATTTTCATATTTTTAAATTTTATTATGTCAGATTTCTTGAACTAGTTTTATGGGTAAAAAACCTGTTTTATGTGTCAGAACATTGTATTCATTATGAAGCTTTTTCTCCTTAACAAAAAACCAAAAAATGAAGTAAAATGAAAAAAAAACCCAAACCAAAAAAAAGGAGAGAGAAGTTTATGGAAATTGGTTTTCTCCTGGCAAAAGTCCATTGTAAGAAGCTACCCTTTATCACTAAAACAGCATTTGACAAATTCACAGCCAGGTGGACGTACCCACTGTAGAAACAGTCTAGTCTCTCTCTTCCTGTTTTGTCAGTTGCAGTTTGCTCTTCCCCTTCCTGCCCTGTGCTTTGGGATGTCATTCTGTGCCAGGCAGGGTTGCTCCTGCATTAGGTGCTGAGGTGAAGCAGAGCAGAAGGACAGTGCTACCAGTCTGAACCTGGTTCCTGTGGCAAGGCCAGGGAAAGCTCTGGGGTTGGCAGAACCTTACACCTTCTTGCTAACCACATGCACTCTTAAGTGGATGTTTTGGATTTGGAAAGTCACTTGAGTGTGTAAGGGAGAAGGTGCTTGGAATTTGAGCCTAGTGTCTGTCTTCCTGTGGCCATGTGTAAATCCCAAATTTCCAAGACTAGAGATTGCTTTCATTAATAGGTGTGATTAACAGTTTTTACATTGTATTTTTCAAAGTATTAAACATTGACTGCTTCCATATTTCTCTTTGAAAGCATTGAAAGAGAACAGTTCAGAGGTGGTTCAGCCTTTTCTGATGGGTTGTGGAACAAAAGAACCAAAGATCACTCAGCTCTGTCTCGCAGCCATACAGAGGCTCATGTCTCATGAAGTTGTTTCAGAGGTAAGATCAATCTTTATACAAAACCAGAAATATTTCAGAGTGAAAAATATAGACCTCAAATGGAAGGTGAATGAGTTGTTTTAGGAGGCTCTTTATATTATAATGAGCATAGTCCACAGAATATTTTACTTATATCTATTTTTCAGTAATTTAAAAGAAATTCTTTTACACTACTAAAAAGAAAAGTGAGGCAATATTAGTAACCTCTAGAAGGAAATTCATGAAAAGTGAAACCAGCTCGTTTAGTTCACATTCTCACACTGCAGTAACTGAACATGTAATGAACCTTGTGCATCCACAAAGTATACTCTGTGCAATAACGTTATTGTGCTTTTGTTACATTTTTTTTTTAACAATAAGGTAAAATGTATGCACATCTTCTGCAGCAATAAATGTCATGATAGTGTGTTAGGAAGCTGATTAAAATAATGCTGTAAAATACACCTTGAGTTGTGCTTGCATAATGTAAAATTATACTTTTCTCTCTGAGTGAGTTCTGAGGGTAAAATATATTTTTACTCTGTCTTCCATATTTCCAGGTAAAAAATTAAGTACAGGTTTTGATTTGTACTGCATATTAAGACATTTCGGTTGTCAATTCTTTAAAAATACTTTGGGAAACTTACGACAATGGAATTGGCTTTATATTCTCAATTTAGTCCTATGGTATAGACAAAGAGGCACATTCAGTTGTGATATGCCTTTATGACAGTGATATTCTTACATATGTACACGATATACCAGTACATAAATATTGTAATAGGTGACAAAAAAATATTTCTTTCTAGGCGGCAGCCGGAAACATTATCAATATGCTTTGGCAATTGATGGAGAACAGTCTTGAAGAACTTAAATTGCTCCAGACAGTTCTTGTCCTTTTAACAACCAATACAGTTGTACATGATGAAGCACTGTCCAAGGTAAGAATTTGTTGGTGTCAGCTATTGAATTTGAAATATCCAAGAGGAAAGATGGGGAAATTTCACATATGAAGCACGTGAAAACAATCAACAGGGAGGGGACTTTCTTGATTCTGTTGTGTCCCTATTGTCTTTATGGCTAGACTCTAAAAACAGGATTTCTTTTGGCTTCCTTTTCCATGTGTTTTGTAATTCCTCCACAATAATGTGTTTTGGACTTCATAGGAACTTGAAATAAAAACGCTGAGCTAATGCCTGTCCTTCTCATGTGTTAAATTTGTTGTGTTTTTGAATTGGAATCAGAGTACATAGCATATAGTACACTCTCACTAACAGAGAAAAAGTTAAAAGAAGCTGTTTTCCACCCTGCCTTAAATCTCTTTTGAAAACAGTCCAGTTATTGCTCTTTTTTAATAACTTGGGTCGTAGTTTTAAACATGAAACATTTTAGATATTATGTTTCAACAAAAACAAAAAATAAGGCCCAGTCAATTTTAATTTAAATTGTAAGATGCTTCTCTTTGAAGAAGCAACATTGTTTACCATCCGTGAATTGTGAAACTCTGCTTTGTAAGTTTGTGTTCTAGATTACATTGTACAAGATTTGTTTCAGCTAGACATTTATTGCATTTTCATATTTCAGTCCAGTTGCTGTAAGATTTTAAACTAATGTGGCAATACCATCAGAGTGGAGTCCACAAATCATAGACATGAAAAAGAGGCAAAATAAAATTCTGAATCTTGTATGGCTCTTGTATGGCTCACAGCATGTAGTACTATGGCGGGGTGTGGTTGAGGTTCTTGAAAGTGCCAGGACACAGTGTATGGACAGAAGAACAAGAAACACAGGTTTTACTACATATACAGATGTTAATTTTCAAAATTCATTTTAAAACAGGTAAGTATTAAACTATGAGTTAGAGGTAATAACAAAATCCAGTGGGAAAAAGTATTCAGGTCATTGCCAGCACAATGACACATTGAAATGCACGTCTTAGGAATAATAGCAGTCAAGGCAACATGATTGTGAAAGTATTGTGATTCAGTGTGGGAGGGGAATGACATTTTAGCTTTGGAGTTGACTGACCTTTCTGTGATTAACCTTACAATCCTCATGTTCTTTTGACATAATATTCATACAAGTTGTTCTGTGTGATGATTACTGTGTAGTCTCTGTATGATGACTGCAATTTTATTAGTACAATGTAATGGGTTCAGTTAAATACCATGCTTTGATTGCCTTTGGGGAAGATTACTAAAGAGTTTTTTGGCTAGGGTAATCCATAAAATGTATTCTGGTGCTTCAAATTTAATTTTTTTTTTTTGACAACCTTTTGACAGACTGTAGCAGAAAGCATTCCTCAATCCATCAACCTTCTTGACTGTAAGCTAAAAGACGAAATATATTGTAGTAATGTGATGTTTTTTCTGTTTTTATTTTTTCCTTTCAGGCTATTGTACTTTGCTTTCGATTGCACTTCACAAAAGATAATATCACAAATAACACTGCAGCAGCTACAGTGAGGCAAGTGGTAACTGTTGTGTTTGAGAGAGTGGTTGCTGAAGATGAACGATACAAAGGTGGGCAACTGCTTACTCAGCTTGCTTTTATTTACCTGCTTTTTTGACACATATCAGATGTTTCTCTTTCAGATAACAAAGTAGTAACATTTCTATAGATGCTATAAAAATGTCACAGACATCATTAATTTTAAATGTGTTTTATACACTTATTTGTATTTAAAAGAGATTAAATCTTTCACTGATTTGTCAGTCCAATTCAGTGCAGCAATAAATAAAACCTAGATTTTTTTTTTTTTCAAGCTGTGAGAACTGGTCTTCAGGTTAGTACTGTAAAGGGATTTGAGGTGAGGGCATCATATGTAGTGCAGGTACCATAGATTACTGAGTGGGAAATATATGGCAGCAGTAGTTTTGAAGAGAGCATTGGAAAGCAGTGATTGGTATTGATGCTCTTTGGTAGTCAATCTTATGTTTGTTTCTATAGACATGATAAGTTGGAGAAAAATTACCTGGTCGTTCTCTTAGAATATTCCTGTAAGAACACTTAATGCGTACTTGGTTTTCCACAGCTCCTTTGTTCACAAAACTTTGGTTTTTTTTGCACAGATGCTGTTGACCCGCCAGCTGCAGTTCAAGGGAATAGTAATAGAAGATCTGTCAGTACACTGAAGCCATGTGCTAAGGATGCATATATGCTTTTTCAGGTAGTTGGGGAGCATGTATTTTTGTATTTGCAGTTAAGATTGGGTACCTCTACATCTCTTTAAAAAATTTCAGGAATAGGATGGAAAACAATTAATAGGTTGAGATAAGGTAGTTTACTAAAGCAAAAGCAAAAGTTTGCATGTGTACGAGCAAAGTGAATCAGCAAGGAATGTTCAGCTACTTCCTAGGAAGCAGAGCTTCAGAATGCATGGTGGCTGCTCCCAAAGGCAAACATTGTAACGAATGCCTCCCTTCCTCTCCCATTTCTTAGGTTCTATAACTGAGGTATGGAATATCTCTTTGGTTAATTTGGGATGGCAATTTTTGTGTCTTCTCACAGGATCTTGCTCAGCCCCTTGCTGGCAGTGGGGGGAAATCTTGAGTGACAGCGCTGAGGCTGTGCCATTGCTATTCAGATGTAGCCAAAGCAGTGGTGTGTTATCAGCACCTTTCAAGCTACCAGTTCGAAGCTCAGCACTGTAAGGGCTGCTGTGGGGAAAATTAACTCCCTCTCAGCCAGACCCAATACAGAGCAAAGTGCTGCAATTGTAGTTCAGTCCTGTTTCTTGTCCTTGGTATTCGACATTAAAGGCAAGTGTGTAATGAAAAGGAGTAGTTGATTTGTCGACCAATAAAAATCTTGACTTAGCAAAGTCACTGGTCTTGGGATATTTTTGAGGGTAGGAATGACCACATATGCTGCAAGGATACCAGCAAAGTTTGAAATGTCTTTTCTATGCTTTATAATTTATGTTTAAAAAGTACTTAAAGAAAAATCATGTTGAAATCAGAAAATTGCCCGCAGAAGAGGAGACTGTGTAGATTTCATTATGAACTCAGGAAACTTTCTTGGTATGGGACTGTACAGAGAATGTAATTGTTACTGTGTTTCTTTCTAAGGATCTTTGTCAGTTGGTTAATGCTGATGCTCCCTACTGGCTTGTGGGTATGACAGAAATGACGCGGACATTTGGCCTTGAACTTCTTGAGTCGGTCCTCAATGACTTTCCACAAGTGTTTTTACAAGTGAGTAGTTCTTGGACGGAAAACAGGAAGACTTTTACTCACGTAGGTAGTAAAATCTACACTTAATTAAATCCTCTTTAACAAGAATATTGTTTTCTTGAACACTTGTAGCTTTTACATATTGGAGGGGGGGGTTAGTGGAAAAACTCCCTGTGCTTTTTGAATGCTTTTCTTATTCCCAAACACTTCATTTATGCTTATGTTTTATGTATGTTTATATATTTTGTAGAGCTGCTTGTTTTACTCTGTTTCACTTTTGATTTTGCTGTTTATATCTCCTCTGAAAATGCATTTTCTTATCTTGCCTGATTTATGACAGCTCTCTAACTAAATTTGTGGAATTGTTATTTCTACAAAAACATTAACTTCACCCCACTTGTAAATTGCATCTATCTACTGCATATAAATGCACCATGATCTTGCAGTAATGTGTTTTAACAGTTGACAATTGGTAAATTAAAGAAATTTATCTATTTGTAAGTGATAGATTAGAAGCCTTTTTCAACCTGCAAAATACAAGAAGGGTGCATGGCATGAACCTGACCATTGTAATTTCATGGGTTTTGGTAGCTTTACATGGTGTCTGCAGTTCTGCCTTTTCTTTTCCTGATTGTAATTTATTCCAAGATTTGCCTGATTTCAGACTGCTTGATCATAACTACAAATGTAAATAAGATGCATAATCAGAGCTACTGGTAGCAATTAAGGCATATTTGCATATAAGTTTTTCTGTTTTCTTTTTCAGCATCAGGAATTCAGTTTTCTACTTAAAGAAAGGGTATGCCCTCTTGTTATAAAGCTCTTCTCCCCAAATATCAAATTCAGGCAAGGTTCCACCACCTCATCTTCCCCAGCACCAGTGGAAAAACCATACTTTCCCATCTGTATGCGTTTGCTGCGAGTAGTTTCTGTTTTGATTAAACAGTTTTACAGTTTGCTGGTAAGAATATGTTCAAATTTTCTTCATACAATTCTGTTTTTCTATGTGTATGCCAGTGCTGTGATCAGTAGTAGTATTGGTTAGTTCTTGGGAGCTGTTGATGTCTACTGAGGGAAGAAAAGGCTAAATACTCTTTTCCTCTTACGTTTATTCATGTTTACATTCTGAATGTACAGTTTTGTTAAACATGGACTTGTATGAACTTCATAGTAGATTAGCTGTTGTCTTTTCTCTATTTAACTACCTTTCAAGTTCTCGGAACCTTTTGATCTTCTTTTGTTTGCCTCACTTTAGATAATGATGATTACTGTGCCTTGTTAATTCTTTCTAAGGGGCTTTTGACTTGAGTTGCTAAAGCTGTTGACAGTATGTGGATAAAAACACATGTTCAGCTGTTCTCATGTCCTGAGTTTTGGGTATTAGCTAAAAAAGGTATTTTTCATTTGTCTACTGTAGCAAATGTATGACCTTTATTGCAATGTCTGTGAGGAATTTAACTCCTACAGTACAATTGCACATGTGATTTTAGCTTGTCAAAAATGTTATGTTTTTATACAATTCTGAGTAAATACTCATTCCAGAGATATTTTCAGATTCTGTACAAAACTTGCTGTGATGGAAGTGGTTTTTGAGAAAGTATTTTGTAGGAGGCTTTTTATTTTATTAATTATTATAAATTATATATTTTAGGTAACAGAATGTGAAATCTTTCTGTCATTGCTGGTTAAGTTTCTGGATGCAGACAAACCACAGTGGCTACGAGCTGTTGCAGTAGAATCTATTCACAGGCTTTGTGTGCAGCCTCAGCTATTAAGGTATTAAATATATTGGCTTTTGCATTTACAGAAAGTTTAAGATTTATTTTTATTATTTTTCCCTAATGGAAAATGCTTCCTAAAATATTGCAAATGTATAGAAACTTAAATGCAGTAAGCTCTTCATGATAATTTTGTGTAATGCATTGCATTACAATGCTTATTATTGAGGAAGGGCTGAATTATAGTTATTTGAATATGTCTGTGTTTTAGCAATGTCAAAGGAACATTTACCTAAAATTAAATATTATTGTTTCTCTAAATATTTGCTGTTAAAATGTGCTTTTAGTCTTCAGTTTGGAGTGTGTATGGAGGTGCAGTTGCTGTTAAAAATATTCTTTTAGTCACTGATTTGTCAAATACTTTCTGTGTTATAAAATACCTTCTAGGTCTTTTTGTCAGTCATATGATATGAAGCAACATTCCACTAAAGTTTTCCGTGATATTGTGAATGCACTGGGGTCCTTTATCCAGTCTCTATTTCTTGTACCAAGCACGGGGAACACATCAGCAACACCAAACCAAACTGGTAAATCTTTATTATCACTGTATTTTCCCATCATTTTCTTGTAACAATGAATTCTATTTTGGTTCAGCTCTGGTACAGCTCTGTACTTCTGTGTTTATTTTGGTGAGAAGCTATCTTGAGATGAACTAGTGTTCTCAACTCTGGTACAACAGGGGATTTTATCTTCCTTGGGGGGTATTATGGGGAAGGCATAGACCCCAGTCAGCAGACCAGTGCTTCTGCTTTGATTCCTGTTTCTGCAGTGACCAAGCTCCTTGTTTCACAGCTTTTCAGAGGGAGATTGCAAAGGAGTTATTTCTAATTTCTGACTATATAAAATGTGTCTGGTTTGTCTCCTTGTGCGGGGTTGTCGTTTATGGCAGCGCGCAATTTAAGCAGTAAGACGGTATGTGTTTGTGGGAGGCAATCGCTAATTCTTCTGGATGTGCCAGGCCAAAACTGGATTGAGGGAGCCAAGAGGTAGCATGAAAGATGTGTATTTTACAAATGATCTGTCTTTTCTGTAAGCTGTAATCATACACAAGTCGAAAAGACTTGATTGTCTTTTCTTGCAGTCAGGGTTTTGGCATTTTTTTAGGTATATTTGTGTTTTAATAAGAAGAAATTATTGTCCTGTTAATGCCTTTGCAGGTGTTTGTGTCCCAAATTAAGGCTCTCTACTTCTTCCTGTAGTTTTGGAAGCAGTCCTCACCAAAAAACAACATAAAAAAATTTCGTAAGGGTGTCTTTTGATATGCCTTCTTAAAAGAGATAAAAGGCAGATAAGTGTCATTATTGTTTATCATATCTACTATTAAATTAAGAAACATGAAGAAGTTTGGGTTTAGACTCATACCTTTCACTATTCACTCATAAAATTGGAATCCTGTGCTGGAGTTAGCAGTGATAGCATGAGAAAATTTATGTTACTGTCTATTGTTCAGTAGCTGTCTATATAGCAGCTGATAAAACATTTCTATTAGTATTATTTCTAGATTAGCTTAATTATCTTAAATCAGAAGAACGTTTTCACCATGTTACATGCACATATGGGAAGCCATTCTGTAATACTCATTCTGAAAACCTAAATTTTGCCTCAAGTGAAACAGCACTGCAGTGGGGTCATGCCTCTAGTGCTGTTGCTATTTCTCTGAATAATTATTTCAGTTTATTTTCTCTTTTCCTTTTCACTTCTTCTTTCTGTCTGAGTGCTACTCATGTCACTTTCTCGTTCATTTCTTTTTCTACCTTTTTTCCTCCTGTGGCCATATTTGACATGTGAAGAGCAGATCAATGCAATGTAATTCTGACACTGAGTCTTCTGGTTATAACAGCAGTCCTCTCATAGCAGGCTGTGTTTTGGAATCGTAGAATGGCTTTTGTTGGAAGAGACCTTCAAGGTGATCTAGTTCCAGCCCCCTGGCCATGGGCAGGGACACCTTCCAGCAGACTAGCTTGCTCAAAGCCTTATCCAACCTGGCTTTGGTCATTTACACTCCTTATACATTTGATTTTTGAGCTTCAGTCTTGCAACAGGCTACCTGTTTCATAGGAGTTGGAAGCTGCATCTGCTGAAGTTCTGTGTCACTTTTCTATACTGGGCAATGTTTACCACCCACTTTAATGAGTTAGATTAATAAAAAAATAGTTGCATATGTCTGACTACACAGTGGAGTGATAGAAAATGACACTGGTGTAACTGTGTTAGTGGCAGTGTTTGGTTAACCATGTGTTTAGCAGCATGATTTTTTTGCTTCAGTCTGTTAAGTGTTACTATGTTAAAGTGTATACATAAGCCTCTGTGTATTCAGATTGCCTAAGTTAGGAGTTTATTCCCTAAATTAGGAGTTTATTGCCTAAATTAGTAGCTTGCTCTCCCCATATTAAAAGCAAGCACACCAAAATGGCAATTACACTGTGAGTTGCTGTCCTGGGGACTCTGCTCACTCTCCCCATTGTCTCTTCAGTGAGAATATAAACTCACGGGACCTATTCTTAGTAAGTAGAGATGTCCTTCTCTATGGAGGAAGTGTATATATACAGACTTCCATGTTCTTTTAGCTGCTTTTTTTTTTTTGGCTTCCTCAGTTGGAACCAAAATTTGTCCCTTCCTAGCTGTTGGTTGGCACATTGTCGCCTCTTCCCTGATGGGGTTTCTTTTATTCTACCTTGTCATGGAACAGATTCAAATGTTGCCATTCTCTTTGATTTTCTTCTTGTGGTTTTTGCATTTCTGGAATCTTGGAAGTTTGTTACTGAAATAATTAAACCTTTTAGCTACTTAGTTCTTGATACAACTGTGTAAATAATCCTTAACTTTCAAGTTTCTATCTGACTCCTCACAAAAACATACATTGTTTCATCAAGACTGTGTAAGTTTGATTCATTCCAGAATGTTATTAATGTTTCTGTACCTTTCACAAAAACATTACATTCTGACTGGACATTAGGCAGTTGGCATCAATGAACTGCACAAAAGATTATGTTTTAGACAGCAGAGGGAGCTCAGAAATAGTTTTTTATGTTATTGTTGATTTTTGTTATTGAAGTAGGTGTCTTCAGATTAATCCTGGTGCCTCAAAAATTAAATGTAGAAAAAGGAAAAGGATGTTTGTTTGTCACAAATACAAGACTGGTTGATTTTATCACTTTGTTTTTGTGAACAGGAAGCAATGCATCAGGGAATACTGGCTCAGCACAAACGAACCCAGGAGTCCTTGGAATGGGTGGAGGTGCAACTGTATTACCTGCCTTTGAGTACAGAGGCACTTGGATACCCATCCTGAATGTAACAGTACAAGGCAGTGCTAAAGCTACATAGTGAGTACCTCTAGCTTTTTGAAAATGTATGTAACAAGTAGTTTTATTTTTGAATTTGATGGTGTAAGGATTTTTTTTACTAGTGAATATTGAGTTTTTTGTTTCAGTGGTGTTGAAGTCTTAGGAATTTTCTCTTTGTTGGTGCCAGGAGGTGTTCTGGTCTTTTTGCTGTTTTTTTTTCTGCATGCCCTGGATTTTAATTGGAATGTCCGCAATGGTTTTAGTATCAGTTGGATTTTGTTTTCCTACCATATTACCTGTATTAACTCTTCACTTTTAGGCCTCCCTGTAGTATAGAACAATTTTGGAAAATCTTTTGCTGCATTTGTAATGGCAAACATGAAGGACATTAAGCAAACAGGACATCAGTGGGAATGAAAAATAGCTTTCTCACACCAGCTTTACTGTATTCACCGTTTTTATTGAGCAGGATATTGTGGTAGATACTGGTCTACTTGTCATTTTAAAACAATATATTGACCTATATACCAAGGCTGGATTCTGAGTGCTCCTTAGAATGGCAAATTATTTTGTCATGACTTTGTACAATGGAGATGGTGTTCTCAGTTTAAAGCTGCAAATACTATGTTACTTTTTAAATAGTGCAATTTTTTTTCATGTCAGTCATGACCATTGAGGGGCAAGCGCTTCCAAACCTGAAGTTATTTGTGCCACCATAAAATTTTGTACCACCATACTAAAATTCAGTGAAATCTGCAAATAGCCTGGATCTCAATATTTTTAGAGTAGGAACTTGTTTATCTGCCTTTGAGATGCAGAAGAAAAAAAAATCATCCTCAGATTTCAATAGTTCATGTGTATGTGTTGACTTTTTATTCCAGCAGTGGACATCGATGTTGTTTTAGTTTACCTGCCTGTTCCCAGAGAATACAAATTTTTAATTTGGTCAGCTACTACAACTTCCACTTTTCTTCCTTTTCTTTTTTTCTTGCTATCTATTCTTAACTAGATCAAGAACCTTGCAGCCACCATCATAGTCTCCTGTTTTGCTCTAAACTTGCTTGTGTTTTACCTTTGGATACCTCAAGTGACTCTGTGATTTTCTCTGCATATTTTTTTTGCATTTTTTCTTTTGTATAAGATTACAGAGTTGTCACAAGCATTTCACAGCAGTTTTTTTCTCCTGTCTTGCACTTTTGTCTGTAGTCCCTGTATGTAAGGAGATGACTTGCTGTAATGTGTCACATTCTAGCACCAATTCTCTTCTGCTGCCATTAGATTTTCAAACAATGGCCATATCTCATACTTTTACACAAGTTTCTCCACAGACCACTGTGTCTTCTCTTTCCATTTACTTAAGGAACTAAATGTTTTTAAGAGAAATAGACAAACTATTCAAGACTTTTCACAACCATTGCTGTGTAACAATAACAACTCATATAATTTATTCAGTAGTTAGCATTTTCTATCTTCAAAAGTAAAAGGATGTGACCTCTACCTTATAAATATATTGTAACTACAAAACCCATTAATAATTTTATTTAGACCTGTATATATATTCACACTTACTTGTATATAGAGAATGAAATGCTGGCCATTTGAGTTTGCCTGTTCCTGCTCCCCCAGATATCTGAGGCAGCTATCTTCAGGAAGTTAGAAGTAATAACTGAAGTGTGGCATGTTTGGGAGAAGGAAAAATCTTTGTGCAGGCAGGAGTGGTGACACTAGAGTATAAAAGTATCTTTGGTATATTTTAGGTGGAATACATAGCTTTTTAAAAAGTAGTGTGTAGAGTAAAAAATGATGAAATAATGATTGTTGGGGTAGCAGGTAGTTTTTGTAACAGACTATCTTTACTTGTATAGATACTGCTGTGTCAGCTACAATTTCTTTTGGATTTGTAACTCAGCAGTTCTTTATGTGCTTTAAAGAAAAAGGTGGAGAAAAGTGGCAATAAGAGTGCTGTTCAGCACGGTGATGTTTTAATTGCATGCTTTTCAACAGTGAATCATGTAGACATATCCTCTTTGTACAAAGAACTTCATTGTTTACCTGTGCATGTAGGTGATGAGTATTTGGCCATGTAATACCTAGCTATGGACAGGCTTTTCTAGTCACATGGACTCAAAGATAATGATAATAGGATGTCTGATTTGTCCTCAAATTGTTATAACTTTGTTCACACTGTCATGATTTCCTGATTGTATTTCCTCTGTTTTTCCTAGCTACTTCTATTCTTCTGAATAAGTTCTGTTGCAGGCTTTAAGTAAAATAATAATACAAGTAGAATTATTCATGATGCTTGCTTATATGTGTTAGTGTATTTTTAGAAATATTTTTGCAGATCTGTACTCAGGGTTGGTACCCTTTTGGTTGCTGTCTTATTTAGTCAGTTATTTACTCTTTTACTTAATGACTTAAAGGTTTTTTTCTTGAGTTGCAATAAATCTTGAAGGATTTGGGGCCTGTTTGTACTTAGCATTCATTTGGAATCTTGTTTTTTATTATTGTTTTTAAAAACAGTGATATTGCTACACACTTGTCATGTTTTCAATTTTTTAGTTTGGAGATGCTGGACAAAGTTGAGCCACCTACAATTCCTGAGGGCTATGCGATGTCAGTGGCATTTCACTGTTTGCTGGATCTTGTTCGTGGTATCACTACCATGATCGAAGGAGAGCTGGGAGAGGCAGAAACTGTCATTCAAACCACAACAGAGGCAACTCCATTACCAGCACAGTCTTCAGAGCAAGATTTGCAGTCTGTTTCTGATCAATCAGAGAAGGAACTAGGTATTTGAAAATGCAAGCACTATCTGAAATACTACAGTTTTACAAAAAGCAGATTTTAAAATTTCATGCTTTTTGCTTAAATTTATTGTTTCTTATTTATATATAAAAACTTTCAATGAAGTGTGTTTTTTTTTTTTTAATTTTTAACGGAACAGCAATTCCATTTAAAAAAATACTTGACTTAGTGTTAAGCCAAAAGCAGAACACCAAGATCTAACATCACAAGAGACAACCTCACTGACAGAAATGGAGTTATGACCATGTTAAAATAAAAATATATTTCTAGTAACGAGATAAAAGGAATGTTTTAATGGAGAAATTTTTAGTAAGAATGCAGTATATAGAGAAGGACTTCTTTAAAAGCAAAACTACTGTGAAGTGAGGGTTGTCTTTGTGGAAGATATGATGAGTCTGTACAGGGGGGTCTGTATGTACAGGAAGACTTGTGTTTGAGCAGTGAGTTTGTCTCGTGCCCCAGGAAGCCAAGGCAGTAGAGCTGAAGTTTGAGCCCAGGCACCGGGGGTGCCGACAGGAGGGGGGGAAGCAGAGAGCTTTGTCCGGGCACAGCCTCGGGAGCGGGGCGCTCTCCGTGGTGCTGAGGGGGAGAGAGGGAGGTGTCCAAATGGGCTGGGCAGCTGCCCACTTGCTAGGCCAGTATCTTTTCCCCTATTAAATGAAAGAAACAAAAAAATTATGGAAAATTACAGATACCACGGGAGAGTATTTTTACTTCACTGCAAAATTTCAGTGAGTTTTTTATCCCATATTTTTGCACTTCTGAATGTTTATTTTTTATAGGCAAAGATCAAAAATGGTTATATATACCATGGTAAGTTGGATTTTGGTTTGGGTTTTTTATGCTATTTAGAAAAAGTGTTGCCTGGTGATTTTTTTTACCTCATAAATGTTACTTTAAATGCAAGCTGTTTAAATAGTACTGGCGTAAGTGTGTTTCTGTATGCACATGTATCTGGCTGTGTAAACATGCATACAAAAACACACTTCAAAAATGCCATAGTAAGCATTTTGTTTGTGGTACAATTGAAAGTTATTAAGAGAACCACTGTGTTTCTGCTATAAAAATGTTTATATTTTTCTTTTAAGTTAGCAGAGCTGTCTGGGAAGAAATGGTGAATGCTTGTTGGTGTGGTCTTCTGGCTGCTCTATCCCTTCTACTTGATGCAAGGTATCTGGTCTTTCATTTCTCTTGATTTTTCTAAGTTGATATTCCAAGCTATATTTTGAACTGACTTTTGATACTAGTCAAATTGACAGTTGTGAGCATAAGTGCTGCTCATGGTATCTGAGCAGTCAGGTTTGTGGCTTAGACTGAGTGAGTAAGTGACAAAGAAGTCTTCAGAAGTCCAACATCAATCTTTAATGTATTTCAATACAGAACAATTAACTGCATTTTCAAAGGGTTGCATTTAAACTATTGAAATTATCTTTATTTCTTTTTACTTTGCTTGCATGTTTCAACATATTGAAGTGATTCCAGGTCCTGATTACTGCAAGTAAGAGACTAAGTAATGTCTTGGTACTTGTTAGTACTATCTAATCTTTAAAGTGGAAAAGCTTTTTACTAGGAAATGACTGTTGTAAATTAATTGACTCCTTCAAAGAGCCTTTTGTAATCAAACACCATTTTCTGAAATTAGTTTAAAATATCTTCTCTTTGTTTCATTACCAAGTCACTGAGGAGTAAAGTTCAATTTTGTAGGAAGTGGTTCCGAAGAATTTTGTTGATTGGTTATGCTTATTCTTCAATATTTGTACTGTTAATAGGTTTAAAGTATATGTTCTTATGGCTTTCAGTTTTAGTTAGCTGCCTGCTTCTGTGCTCTGTATTAATTCTTGCTGGACAATGTGTACTCTTTCAGCACTGATGAAGCTGCCACTGAAAATATTCTAAAAGCAGAATTGACCATGGCTGCACTTTGTGGAAGACTGGGTCTTGTAACATCAAGAGATGCCTTTATCACTGCCATTTGCAAAGGATCCTTGCCTCCTCACTATGCCCTTACTGTATTAAACAGCACAACTGCAGCTCTGTCCAGCAAATGTAAATATATACATTTTTCTTAGTTCTGTTTCTTCATATTGTCCTCTAAACCCAATTTTTTGGGATGTGATTCCAAAGACATGCAGCTGTAATATTTGGCTATATTAAAGTAAGTTAGAATTGTCAGACAGCAACTAGATCACCTGCTTTCCAGAACTGGTTAGTGTTGCAGCATTTGCTCACTAACCTAAAATTTCCTGAAAGATTCACATATGTCAGAAGTTCAAATTCTGAGATCTATCTACTCTTGTAAAGATCTGCTAGGATATGTAATTAAGGCATTCAAAATCTGAAAAGGTCTCTGGGCAACTTGGATTCTAAAGCTTTGGCTAGAACATCCTGCGTTTGTCATGTACTACAGTCTTATCTACAATTGTCTTGTGATGATAATACTTATGCATAAGTGGAAGATCTAAGTTTTGGGCACTCTGCAGCCTACAAAAAGCTGAATTGTTGTGTCCCATATCTTGAGAGAATGTTGAAATTCATAATATATGCTGGTTTAGGATTTACTCCGTTTCTAACTTTGAACCACTTACTAAGAAAATCAACTACCTGAAAAATATACAGATGCATCTAACATTAGAGCTCTTAATATAAAACAAAAATATTTTACTCTAGGAACAAGGACCAGCACCTTTGCTTCAGTCCAGTGTACCAGCTAAGTGTATTGTAAGTCTGTTAAGAAGTACATCTGACTGAACTACACAGATATCTATAAAAAAAAGCAAGGAACCTCATTTATTTTGCATAGGTTGCTCTTCTTTTTACAATTGAGTTATAAAATTAATTGGTGTCCTGGAGTCCCATATTGGAAAAATATCATGATACAGCATCGATGACACCGTCATTTTCTGAGTGCACTGGTACAATGGTAGCACACATTTCCACACAATTACTATCAAAACCTGAGTTGAGACAGTCTAATGCTCGTATCTCAAGCATAAATATTTCAATCTTGCCATAAAATATATAAATCTATCACAAGCAATGTCTAATGGTTAGAAACAGGGAGTAATTGCAAGATCTTTAGCTCCCTAGGGCAATGACACCGTAATCTAAATATAACCAAAGGTCTCAAAGTGAGGCATGTTAAAGCTAACACTGTAAAAAAATTTTTGTGGAGTCTGTTTGCCAGAAGGTACTTCTTACTACAAGTAAATGCTGGATTTTAAATTAAGGGGTTTTTTTCCTTCTCTTTTCAATTTTCTTCCAGCATATTCCATTCAGGGACAGAATGTTCAAATGATTAGTCCCTCAAGTGAGTCTCACCAGCAAGTTGTAGCAGTAGGGCAACCCTTAGCTCTTCAGCCACAGGGAACAGTTATGGTAAGTACAACTTGTAAGTGATCTTACTTTGCTTAACTACTTCTTCCTGCATCTCAGTGTGTCTCAAAACCAGGCTACAGATGCACAGCATTCTTGCAAATAATGGTGAGCTGATCTATTATCCTAAGGCTTTGATTTGGAACAGCCCTGGACAGTCAAGTTATCTAATTGCAAAGAATTCTTATTCTTTTTTTTTTCTGACTTGTAGCTCAGAAGTTCTTATCCATTCCATATAGAAAACTCTAAATCTCAGCCATGTTATGTGCCTGTGTGTGAAGGTTCATTTAAGATAGACTGATTTTTGTGGAGATGATGCAATTAAGCTGGAGTACTTGAACTTGTGTCTGTTAATAATGTGAAACTGGGAGGAGAGGGCGATGATGAAATCATAGAATCACAGGATGGTTTGGGACGGAAAGGATCTTAAAGATCATCTCATTCCAACCCACTTGCCATGTGCAGGGACACCTTCCACTAGACCAGCTTGCTCAGAGTCACATCCAACCTCGCCTTGAACACTGCCAGGGATGGGACATTGACTGCTTCCCTGGGCAACCTGTTCCAGTGCCTCACTAGCCTCAAAGTAAAGATTTCTTTCCCAATATTGAAACCTGTTCTTCTTCAATTTGAACCCATTCTCTCTTGTCCTGTCACTACATGCTCTTATAAATTGTCTTGCCTCGTTTTTCCTGGCAATTCCTTTCAGGTATTGGAAGGCTGCAATTAGATCATCCCTAAGCCTTCTCTTCTCCAGGCTGAACAATCCTGATTCTCCCAGCCTTTCCTCATAGGAGGGGTCTTGCACCCCTCTAAACATCTTGGTGGCCCTCCAACAGATCAATGTCCTTCCAGTGTTGGGGACCGCAGAGCTGCATGCAGCACTCAAGTACTCATATTCAGCTTGACCAAGATAAGCCTGAGAGAAGGAGGAGAGATACTGAACTACTTCTCTAAAAAAATGTATTTTAGTAGTGCAAATAAAATGTAATTTTAAAGCACTTCAGTAAAAATTGGAAGTTTGCTAGAAACACTTTAACTATGGATGATAAAAACTGGTTGTTTGTTTTTTTTTGTAGCTGACATCAAAAAATATCCAGTGTATGAGGACATTACTCAACCTAGCTCACTTCCATGGTGCTGTTCTTGGTACATCGTGGCAACTTGTCCTGGCTACCCTTCAGGTAATACCTCCCTCACAGGAAATATTTATGCCTTGCTGTTATGCCTTGGTGTTTCGCTATAATTTGGTTTTCAGTTGCTCAGTGAGCAATAGAAGAAGCTTTGAGTCTTTTCATGGTGTAGTGTGAATTGCCTTGAATAAGTACTGCAGCATTTCTCTTGAGTTCTGTTTGGCTGGAAGGTTGGTGGCAAGCTTGAGTACAATCCTAATTTCTTCTCTGCCTGAAAAACAATCCTTTTGTATTTTTCAGCATCTTGTGTGGATTTTGGGACTGAAGCCTAGTGTTGGGGGTGCATTAAAACCTGGAAGAGCTGTGGAAGGGCCAAGCACAGTAAGCATGATTGTTTGTTTTTCAGTTAATGATTATATAATATTTTCTGTTACAATCTGTAAGACATATTTCTGCCTTTTATTCAAGGTTCTGACTACAGCAGTTATGACTGATCTGCCATCTATATCCAGCATGATTTCAAAGCTTTTTGAAAACTCACAGTAAGAAACCTTATCTTGTAATTAAAATAATATGTGTATATCAGACTTGACAGTGTTCTGATAGCAGTTATTTTTCAGGTACCTTGATGATGTGTCTTTACATCACTTAATAAATGCCCTTTGCTCCTTGTCTCTGGAAGCCATGGATATGGCCTATGGAAACAATAAGGTATAGAAAGAATTGTTTATTTTCTTTTAGATGTTTTTATGAAACAAGCAGAAGACTTGTACATTTATTCTTTAATTAACTATTTCTAATACTAAAGCCAGTAATATGTTTGATGCTCTAGATTAAAAAATAAAATATGAACCAGAGAATGTCTTGTTTTTAATGGCTCATACAGATTCTCTGAACATCCTCACTGTATTCCTGTGCTTTTTAAGGAATGTCATGTGTTTCCATTAATGAGGTTATGGGTGGATGAAACTTTTAAAAGGCCCATGTAATTTCAGAGGTTAGGGGTGCTGAGTAGCACAGTATGTTCTCTGAGATGCTCATTTTCATTTCAATTTTCTCTTACAATGTACTTCAGAGAAAGCCTAACAATCAGATATTTAGAAACCTAATAAGTCATATTTACTTGGGGAAACCATAGTTAGTAATCATGTCAGCTTCAGTAAACAACCCTTAGCCCAGAAAGGTTGAAGACCTTTCTGTGATTGGGTAAGATTGAATATATATTCTCCTAGTCATCATCTTATCCCGGAGGAGAGTTTCTGAAAGTTTGTCCTTAATCTTTTACACTAGAGATAATTAAGGCAGAGAACATGTTTTATAATATTTTGCTATTACAGCAACAGAGAATTAATTTTATAAGTAAAGTTGAAAATTTGAGTAAGAAATCAGCAGAAATGGGAAGAGCTAATGATTTCAGTGCAACAGTCATTTTGACTGTATGTTGATGTAAAAAAAAAATAAAATTGAATGACGCCTATCACAAATATTTGCAGATACATTTGATGAATGGGAAATGTATCATATTCCTGCAGAGAATTTATGGAGCAAATGAAAGATAAAGAATTAGGGTATTATGAAATGAAGTATTCCAGGTTTTTCGCATGTAATTTGAAGCTGAGGCGTTGCAGCGGGGAGAAGCCGTTTTGCTAGGTAGATGTTTCCCCAAGCCGCTTGGAGGGAGGGCTGTGCCGAGGCGAGTTCGTGCGGGCCGGTCCGTGCTCTGCTTTCTGTCAGCCTGCTGCCCCCGCGTGGCCGCCCTGCGGCACTGCGCTTGCCGCGGGAGCTCCCCAGCCTCCGCGGCCTGCGGAACGAGCGGCGCCTCGGCTTAGAAATGATCCCCTGGCAAAACGCTCTCGCCTTATCGCAGCTGCCTCAGAGTCATGTGCTCCATTCCGTTTTATTAAGGAACCATCACTTTTTGCTGTTGCTAAATTACTGGAAACGGGACTAGTTAACATGCGCAGGATTGAGATTCTTTGGAGACCTCTGACCGGTCATCTTCTGGAGGTAACTAATGGCTTTTATCACTTGTACTAGAATTTAGTTTGTATTAATTAAAATCTCATGGAAATACATTGTTCATGTGTAATTTAAAAAAAATTCTAAATCATAATTATATATTTTGCTTTAGGCACTTTATTGTTGCAGCTTGAATGCATTATGGTTCGGATTTAAAAGTGAATTTATTATTTTTAAATTACAATATTTTAGTATCTCTTGGCAACTTTGTCTTTATGGCGCTGTCAGTCTTCATATGTTTTTGACACAGCAGTGTTTAAAAAGATCAAGTAATTATACTTCATATATTTGTTCTAAATAAGGTAGTGCAAATTTACTGTTTGACACAGTACAAATATTTAAGAAGATTCTGAGATAGAATCTTCTCTAGAATTGAAGCCAGGCGATTTATTAAGAAAGGGTTGTTTGTTTGTTTGTTTCATATTTAAGCTAACTTCTGAATACTTTCTTTAAGAGAATACTGTTCAAGTATAAAAGTGTCACAATCTGGTTGCAATTTTTTTAGCATTTTAACTTCAACATGAAAAATATACTTTATGAAGGGAAAAAACCTTACATTTTGAATTGAAAACTAAAAACAGATGATTGAATGTAACTCTAGTTTTAATTCTCCACACAAGTATATAGGAGAATAAAATGTAAGAACAGGGTTTGTTTTAGAGTGGGTAAAGGAGAAAGCTTTTCTTCCTCATAATTCAGAATGTATCAGGTGCTTCCTTAGCACCAGTACATTGTTTCAACCAGTATCAAGGATTGGCCATATCTTTTTATGGAAGCCACATTTTGCTTTATCTAGGAGAAAAAAATAAGATACTTCTGGGTTTAAAGACTTAAAGCACAGGCATCTCTTTCTCTTGTTTATTTTCTGCCCCACAAAACAATAAGGTTCATCATCCACATCTTGAAACTGTTTTTATCTAGGGAGCAGTCTGTTTCAGTCTGTTACCCATGCAGTGCAGATAATCTGTCACTGTTTTGTAGGAAACACAGTCTTTCATTTTCTTTCAAAGTGTATTGCCTTATTTCCTTTTAAACCTAAGTTGCTGAGGGACAATAAGGAAGGAGGAAACATCAGCTATGATTCAATTAAACACAGCCTGAGGGAATAGCTTGTTCCCTGGTTCTGGAACTGGTCATCTGGCCAGAATCAGAGCATGAAGTACTTCAAATTCTCTCTTTTTATTTTATACAAAATTTTAAAAATGTAATTAAATCAGGAGAATGGCTATTTCTTGTCCACATTTTTAAACATTAAGCTATCTCTTTTACATTGTTCACCTTTTCAGTTTGTCTAGTGGTTGGTAGGAGAATGGTCCACCAATAAAAGGCATCAGCCTTTGTTATGATACTGCCTTGGACTTGACTCTGAATTCTCACACCATCAGAGCTAGGGTGGGAAGGGGGGGTGGAAATAGTTATGGAGTGGTCAATGAAACTGTACACTTGCCATATTAGTGTGAGGGTTATGTATTAGATACAGCACAGTTCATACAAGCTATCTAAGAAATGAATATGCACAATGTTTGGAATTTTTACATGCTAAAAAAGCAATTAGAAAAGTTGTTAGGTTTAGAAAATTTAGAGCCAGGGAAATGCATTTGAGTTTAAAGATGCTCACTATTGCTTTGTCAGGCTTTTAAAATAATGGAGCGTGAGGTTTATTTTGTCTTCAATATGTTGTTACTTTTTTGTATTTGAGAGTATAGGAGACTCTTTCTTCGTTGGCTACTGTCATGTTCCTCACTTGATTATGTTAAGTGTGTGAAACTTCCAATTTTCTAGCTTTAGGTTAAGTTAAACCTGAGAATCTTAGGTATTTATTGAAGAGTTGTTTGGTGTTTTTAAATCAGTCATTATCAGAAGTAGCAGTTAGTTTATTAATTTTGGAAAATTTATTTACTTGAATTATATATGTAATTTTCATTATGTTTCCTTCTGTGTCTTTCACTGCTTCCTATTGCTTCCTTATTCAGAAGGTATGTCTATCCAAAAGATACACTTCTTTTCTTACTCTGAAGCCAAATTTTGCCATTTAGAGATTTATTGTATTATTCTTATATTATTGTATGTATATTCTAATATAATTAATATACCAGTTTTTAATGTATTATATATTTTGGTTAAATAAAAATTACTTTAAACAAAACATTGGTGTGTTTTCAGGTCTGTCAGCATCCCAACTCCAGAATGAGAGAATGGGGAGCAGAAGCTTTAACTTCTCTCATTAAAGCAGGACTGACATTCAGACATGATCCTCCATTATCTCAAAACCAGGTAAAGTAAGTTTAAAAGCAGATGCTTTCCTCCTTTATTCTTAAAGCACTTTTGCTATTGAGTATATAAAGTCTGTAGCTGTAACACTCAGGTGTAACTATTGTGAACCACTACATGCATTCTAATGAACTATCCGCTTTCATTTTTCAAACACCTAACTAAGAGTCATGCTTGCAAATTATGTCCATTTCTTAGAATAAATTCTGGGTCCACCCCCATGAGTGCAAAGCAATTACAAAATGTTTAGTAGTATATATGTGATTGATTCTGTGTCGGGTAGAAAATGTGTTGCCTAACCTTCTAAATTACAGCTATTCAATTCATTATTAATAAAATATTCTAATATTATTACTGATAGTCATTGGATATTTTTTTAATGGTCTCTTGAGGAGGAAGCTGAGTGTAGCCCTGCTGAGTGAGCATAAAGTTGCATGACACTTTTTATGCAACTGTAGTAACATCTGTAGCTGCTTCCTGAGGAACCTGGAGAACAGGAGCCAGGAAGGTAGATTTTCTGCAGAGACCCTTTATGGTCTGAATTTGAGCATTTTGTGAGTGAGCTACTGAGTTAATTCAATTAATTTGTACTGTATGTTTTCACTCATACATAAAAATATGTAAGAATCAGTTAAATGTTAGCATTCTTAATATGCTTTACTGTTTACTTTTAGAGACTGCAGTTGCTTTTATTGAATCCACTAAAGGAGCTGTCAACCATTAGTCACCCTGATATCAGGATCAAGCAGTTGGAGTGTGTGCTACAGATTTTACAGAGTCAGGGTGACAGCTTAGGACCTGGTTGGCCATTGGTGCTTGGAGTCATGGGGGCAATCCAAAGTGATCAAGGGTAAGTGGTAGAAATAAAATTTTAAACCCATATAAGAACAGTAGAAAAAATTCTGCATATATTTTTGTACTTTATTAGCCACTTCAATAATCATAGTTTCATTGTAATTTTTGGCTTGTGAAAAATTTTACTCAACAAAAATACACTTTTTAATTCTTCCTGAAGCTCACTTTATTTTACTGAATTAATCTTCTAAAAGACCAGAATATTATTCCACTCTACATTCTTCAGCATGCAGTATACACTCAGTGTGCCATTTCATTTGATCTTGACCATCTGGTGGACACATCTCTGGTGCTTGCCAGTACTTCTGTGTGAATCAGCTCTTGCTCAGTTTATCTATTGTTTCTTCTTAAATCTTCTAGTAGTCTCTAGTGTGTGTTTTCTTCTGATAGCTCTCTCTTTTTCTTTAAGTTTTCCTACCTAAATGGTTGCTGGTAGCAGAAGGATGGAAGATTATTTACTGGCCGTGGGCAAATCCCTTGACTTAAACAATTGACTCTGTTGCCAGTAGAGGCAGACTTGTTCTCTGCCCACAAGGGAAAGTGAGAAATGAAGTTGCAAGGAGTATTTTTGAAATGAGCAATGAATTGAACATCTGCCTTTGTAATTGTAAGCACCAAGAATTATACCCACACACTCAAACCATATTTATTGTTTTTTTAGGTGCTACTCAAGACTAGCAGCAGGATAGGTCATCATATAACTTTAGTGTCAGTAGAATTCTCTTTGGCATAGCTCTCCTTTCGTCTCACCTTGGCTTTAGTCTTCTGGTCATATAAAAACCTAAAGCCCCTTCAAATGCTTGAAGGATTTTGATCTTGGACCAGTATTGTTTGCATTGTCAGTAGTACCTACCAAAATTCCCAAGGATTTTGCCATTCTTGGTTGCGAGCATCTTCTTTTTGTAATTAAGCTTTATTTGGTAGTTGTTGTTTCCACACTTGGTGCAATGTCTTCCTGCACACCTTTTGATTTTCACTGTTGTTAATGATGGATGAGAACCACCACAAATTCCTTCTCAAGACAGTCTTCAGATCCCATTAAATCTCAAACCCATATCTCACTGGCTGATGTCTCAAGATGTTACTAACATCTTGTGTTATATCTTAGTCTCCTCCACAAAGTATACTTCAGCTACATAGCACTGTTTGTCCCCATCATATTAAGCAGAGTAGGAAAAAAAAAAAGCATGCCTCTTTTTCCTTGAGAAAGAACTTAATTTCTTACCTGAGTTACAGCTGTGAGTACAAGATGCAGATGCTGTTATTGTACGTTAAATATTAACTTTCTGACTAAAAGACTTTATTCACAAGTGTCTTCCCTCTGACCAGGGAACATCCTGGATTCCAGGACAGAAGTCCATTTACCTTCCTGGAGAACTGCTTTCCAGGCTTTTATAAATACAGAAAATGCTGTTTTGATAACCAAAACCATACTATGGTCACTTCTGGATTGTACAGTACTATCCTGCCAAACAAAAGGAAGCCTGTCTTTGAAGACTTTTTCAGTGGAAAGACTCTGTTTATTTAAAGCTTAGATAAAGCCCTACACAATCTTAAGATTTCTTACTGAGCTTAAGTTTCTTCTACTTATAGTTACCTTTCTGTGGTCACCTGTAACACCAAGGACAGTTCCACAATTTGAAGAGTGGTATCACTGTTACTACTTGCATGAGGGACTTTAAAACCTTTCTTCAACACATAGCAGTGTAGGACCTTAATTTGGAAAAGCTGTTCTGAATTTGTTCTTGTAGCCTTGCATTTGAAGTTTAGAAAGACAGGTTACTTTCTCATTAGCTCAGTACTTCAGAATGAGTAGTGGAACTATACTTTGATTTCCTGCCTCCTCTTTTCTCTTAGAGTCCTTGAAGGTCACATGCCTCATGAAACTGTGTACTGGAGGGGGAACTGCAGCAGTTTTGGGTCTGTTTCACTTTACAGACTCCTCTAATGAGTAAGGGGAAAAGAATTGTGTGTCTATCCTCCATCAGTATCGCAATGATAAATACTTTGATCTTACATGGTAGGATGGATGTTTCTCTGCAGTATTCATCATATTAGAGAATTATTAGTTAAACCATTACTGTCCATGTGAAGTTTCTTGTAGATTCCTCTGGTTTCTATATCATGTTGGCTGTTAAAATACAGTGGAAATGACTCACCTCTGACTTTGAGTTTGGATTAATAAAAGAAATTCATTTGTAATTCTGGAATAGGTAACTGACATGTCTATAGTCTGAAGTTTTTTCCCAGGATGTATATCCTGAAGGACACCAAGTTTCTGTATTACAAAGCTTTGAAGTTATTTCTGTTGTACATTAAACATTGAAAAAACCCTGCAGTGAAATTTAAATGCAGCTTCCCTATTTTGTGTCACCTACACTCCACCACTTCTTTTGATTCCTTCATTTTGTCACTCACTGAACAAGATTTTAGTTCTAAATGCTCCTTCTGAGAACTCTTTCTTGCAAACCTTTTCTGTTCTATATTTTTATGTTTGTATTCAGAATCTAATTCTGAAGGCAAAGTAATTATTAAGAATCTATTTAAGGGTAGATACTTTGAAAAGTTTTTGTCTGATATAATGTAGTATTGAAGTGAGTAAAACTATGATTATATTAGTCTGCATCTTTCCTAATAAATAAAAACAAATCTTGCCCACCTGTTTGGCACACTTGAAGTAATTTGTAACTGCTGATATGAAATATTCTTCAGAACAGCTTGCTCTTTGGAAGATTATCATGCTTTAATGAAGCTTGGTTTGGTTTTGGGGTTTTTTTTTTCCCATTGTGGGTTTTTTCTAACGTTCTGGCTAACACATTTGAACTAACAAGCCTTAGAACTCTAAAACAGAAAAATGGACTTCACTATGTAAAATTAGCTAAGGACCACTGGAAAGTCTAAACTTCCAACTCCACTAGGTAGTTAACGTGGACTAAACTACTTCATCAGAATTTTAAGCTTCAACTTAAAATTATATCTCAAAAAACCCATTTAAAGTGGTGCAAATTCTTCTCAAAAACATTAATTTCATTTTTTTCTTTTTGTATTTAATAATGCTATCTCCTGAGGTATTGTATTCAAAATATCTCCATGCTCTTGAAGAAATGTGAAATGAGTGTGTGTGTGTGCTTTGTTTTCATTTTGTTTTTTTAAGAGAGTCCTTAATACGGACTGCGTTCCAGTGTCTTCAGCTGGTTGTGACTGACTTCCTTCCTACAATGCCATGTACTTGTCTGCAGATAGTTGTTGAAGTTGCAGGAAGCTTTGGACTTCACAATCAAGAGCTAAATATAAGTTTAACTTCAATTGGTTTGCTGGTGAGTTTTGTATTAACCTACAGTGACGCTGCTTCTGGCTTTCATTTTTGCTTTTCTTTTTTAATGAAAACTTATCTGTAGCCAGTTATACAAATGAAAACCACAACATAACTTTTTGGGTTCTTACTGAACTTCCATGCTGTCATTTGGAATCATAGGTAAATTGAGTGAGCACATCTTACCTTTAAATCTCCATGATTCCTGCCTTACTAAAGGAAGTAGTATTGCATTGTAAGCATGTTCATCAGTATCTTATTTTTAATACATTTTTTTACAAAAAATGTATTAAAATCATGAGTTCATTCTTCATAGCAGGAACCTAAAAGCTTTGAGAAAGAAGAGTAATTTTTGGACCTTGCAAAATTTATATGCTGATCTTGTTTCACCAGTGTAGGGAAATTAGTATCTTGATGTACTTTGCAAAATACTTTGTGAAAATAAAAGACAATTTATTTCATGAACATTAAAGCATTACCCTATTTTTATTGTATAACACCATATGTCTTATTTATTTTGTAGTGGAATATTTCAGATTATTTTTTCCAAAGAGGTGAAATAATTGAAAAGGAGCTAAACAAAGAAGAAGCAGTGTTGCAGAAACAGGCAGAAGAAAAGGGGGTGTTGCTGAACAGACCTTTCCATCCTGCATCACCATTTGACTGTCTGTGGTTATGCCTGTATGCCAAACTTGGAGAGCTGTGTGTGGATCCTCGACCCGCAGTTAGAAAGAGCGCTGGGCAGACATTGTTTTCTACTATTGGTGCTCATGGAACTTTACTGCAGCATTCAACGTGGCACACAGTAATATGGAAGGTATGATGTGTAAGCTTCCTATGAAGGTTTTGTAAAGAGCATATACATTTATTAACCATTTACCATTTAATGACCACTATTACTTAAAAAATTTATTAAGACTTTTAAAAGATAACATAAGATGGCAGAAATCTAATGTCTTGGGTTTTGGGAATGGTTTTTATACTTTGTTTTCTCTGGCCTTTAAAGCCTCTTCTAAAATACCATTTTAATATCCTAAGAATTTATTTTTTACTTGGGAGTTTGATAAAAAGATGGTGTCCTTCCTACAAGAATGACTTATCTTTTGTGTGAAAATGGAGATGTTTGAGGGTCATGTGACTGGGCTGATCTGGTGTTAGATGGAGCCTTGCTTTGCATTCTGTTTTGGATCTGTCAAAATCCTGTGCTCAAAGTCATGGTCCTGTTGTGCTTTATGGAAACTTTGGGCTATATTTGAGCCTGCCTGCTGTACCTGTGAAGTGTCTGAGATCCACTGGTTTTAGTGTTCTCTTGGTGCTGACACTGTTCTTGGTGGGTTTGAGTGTCCTACTCCAGCCTTTCTCAAGTGGCCATCAGTTGACTGATTGTTAATCTTGACTGCTGCGGAGACTATTTAGGACAAGGGAATTTTCAGGGTGGCATAGTGATAGAAAAGATAATGAAAGAATTACTGGTTTTTTGTTGGTTTACTGTGAATGCAGCCATGTTATTTGAAAAGTTGCATTTTTCCTCTTTTTTTCTGGCTATTACAGGTTTTATTTCACCTGTTGGATAGGGTTCGAGAATCTTCTACAACAGCTGACAAAGAGAAGATTGAATCAGGAGGAGGCAACATTCTCATTCATCATTCAAGGGATACAGCTGAGAAACAGTGGGCTGAGACATGGGTATTAACACTGGCTGGAGTTGCAAGGATATTTAACACTAGGAGATACTTACTGCAGCCTCTAGGTAAAATTTATAGATATTAAAAGACACAATTATAAACTTTCTGCTTTTTTATGTTCTTATGTTCAGTTAATATACTGGGCAAGATGCTTAATCTTAGCTTAAAAATGTTTTATGTTGTGTCACCTCAAATGTTATGAAAATTATGGAGTTATTAATTCATGCTTCGTAGAGCCAAAAACTGTAACTACAGATTTCCTCTTCTGTATCGTGGTACCTGAGATTAAATCTCAGTAGTCACAATTCTGTCCCAGTTTTGGGTGCTAAATAGCTTTAAATTATAGTAGACTGATAACAATAATACTTTGTCTTTTCTTTGTTCTTGCGAGAACATGCTTTTCCTTTTATCTGTCTAAGGGAATGCAACACTTGCCTGGAACTCTTTTGTGGTATCAGTGTCAAATTTAACAGTCCTCTGAGAACATAAAGAATTTACCTGTAAAGTCAGTGGAGTATTGAACATTTTCATTGTTCAGCTGTATGTAGTAATATTTTACAATAGCTTGGTAATTTCTACGAGGAAAAAGTGAAAAAGGAATAGAGAATGTATAGCTTATAAAGAAAAGTTCTCATTAGATTATTCTACCTTCAGCATCCGATAGTATGCAGTTGATGTATATTAACTGAATATAAGTTGTATTTCATTTTGGTCATTTGTGATACAGGTATCAACATATTAACAGTAAGTGTATCAGTCATTTGCAGAAATGTGGTAGAATTTAGGCTATATTAAACTTGAGTTAAAACTGAATGAAAAAATTAGAACTACTTTAATTATTCAAACCCTGTAATTAGTAATATAGAAAATTGAAGGTTAAGGCTAAATTTAATGAAAAACGCAAATGCCTCAAATGAAATATTTCCACAGTACAATTATCAAAGCATTTTAAAATCAATTCTTTATAAATGCATTGCATGAGGAATTGCATTAATTTGACCCTTAATTCCTTGTGTGGGTTTAACCCTTCTTGAAATCAGCAGGCATCTGGTATGTTTAAGAATAAATCTGGTTTACTATACTGAATGAATAAAATGTATTTTACTGGTATGGGATGGGGTATGTGATTTTTTGCTAGCAAATTTAGCATGAACATAGGTATATTGTTTCATTCTTCATATTTATGTGTTTCTCTGTCACATTCATTCTTTCAGCTTATGGTTGAACTGATATAAAAGTCATTCAAGTAGCCACCCAGTCTCTTGAAATTTCTGTGTATTAGACTAACAAATACATGAGCAGTCTTTTAGAGAGGCAGGATAGGTGGGAATGGGAATAGGAAGCAAGTTCCAAATTGATTTTTTTCCATCCTCTCTCTTTTTTTAAATAGGAGACTTTTCCCAAGCCTGGGATGTTCTTCTTGATCACATCCAGTCAGCAGCACTTAGCAAAAATAATGAAGTTTCCTTGGCTGCTCTGAAAAGCTTCCAGGAAATCCTACAAATTGTTTCTCCTGTTCGAGACTCTGAGAAGCCTGAGACACCACCTGCCATCAATGTTTCTGTACCTTTGGTGGTAGGGACAACTACTGCCACTAGTCTTGGCAGATCATTCATGAGAACTGACTCCATAGGAGAAAGAATAGGAAAATATAATGGATCTGAACCTCCTGTAATAACAGATGAGATTGAAGATTTGAATCTTTGGTGGGCAGCCTGGAACAGCTGGTATAGGATTGGATCAGAAAGTACAAGGCCTCCAATTACTTGTGATAAATTGACTTTCATTCCCAGCCAGCCTTTTCTTACAGCTTTAATTCAAATATTCCCAGCTCTTTACCAACACATCAAAACTGGTTTCAGCATGGATGATCTCCAAAAACTCGGTGTCATTTTGCACGGTGCTGTTTCAGTTCCAATCAGCTCAGATGCTTCCCCTTTCATCCTTCCATCTTACACTGAAGCAGTTCTGACAAGTTTACAGGAAGCAGTGCTTACAGCTTTAGATGTTTTACAAAAGGTAATCATGCAACTTCTAATGTGTGAAAGATAAACTACAGTGTGTGCTACTTCTACTCTATAGAACTATAATGGGGTGATTTAAACATGATTTAAAAAATTATTTATAATTGCACAGTATGTTGTATTTTAACAATCAGATCTCCATTCCTGCTGCAAAATAGATGCTCTGCATTGAAAGGAATGGTGTAATCCTTATGAAATGTGCTTTTGCTTGATTGCAGAAGTACCTTAAGTGTTGTGCTGTGTTTGTAGCCATTCACGTGTCCATCTAATATTGAAGTACTGTTGATATTGAAGGTCTGTACATGGAGACAGAGGAACAGTCCCACTAACCGTGTTCCATATCATGTCCAGGTGCTGCCATGAACAGCCTAGAGAGAACTTACAGTTTACACAAAGCATAAAATATAGGAGGTTCTCTGGCAGATTACTTACATTCTGGACTCTTAATAATCAGTTATTTAAGGAAAATGCTGCATCTCTGCTTAAGAAATTCTTACTATAGAACTCATGCTCAAAGAGCCCCTTCATGCAAGTAAATCTATAAACAGTAAATGAGGGTGCTCTTTCTCTGAAAGCCAAAAAAAAAAGAAAATAGTACTGCTTGCTTCTTTCTTTTTGCAGTTGTAAAATATCTCCTTGCAAAATTCAGTGCTTATTCACAAAACTTATTTATTCAAAAGAAGCGGAGTTGATAATGAATTAAATAATTCATTTATATTAAGCGCTACTTTTAAAAAAACACCCCCCCCCCACCCTTTCCAAAAAAAAAAAAAAAAGCCTCAAACTTACTTGGGAAATGCCAGAATTAAAATATCCACATGACCTGACTTCATTCCCTATGGGCTTTCATGTTAGGACTACTTTGCTTAACTATGTGGCCATATATCCCCCCTGCTGCTGTCAGGATCCTGCCCCATTTACTTCATGGAACACATGGTAGCTGCCAAATGAGCAGCAATTCAGTGTCTTGTTTTCTCTTTTGCTTAGTGTGAGCTGATTAATCTCTAACATATGCAACCAAGGTAGAATAATTACCTTGCAGCCATTCCTATAGCTGATGGTTTTAACAAATACTCATTAATGTATTTTGAAAACAGAGGTATAAGAATAGCATCATAAAAAGGCTTTGGTTGTAAGGAACCATAAAGATCATCTAGTTCCAACCACTCCTGCCATGGAAATGCTATGGAGTGAATTATTTTGTTTAAATTTCATTTCAGTTTGCTTGGCTAGAAGTTGATATTGAATCTCAGTTTTGTATGTGGGTGTATAAATAACATGAAGTTTTAAAACCAGTCATATCTACATTTTCATCCTTTTCCAGTCAGCTTGACCCTTTTTTATCCTCCCTTTTCCAGCAGGTCAGTCTAACTCAAATCTTATTTTTCCCATTTGATCAGTCCATTTATTTATCTCACATTTTTCTGGTTTTTAGTCTTCTTATCCAGATGATCTTAGTTTCCAAAGGCTGCAGGCATTAAGACTTTTCAAACAACGGGTTACCAAAATTCTTAACATGAGGAAAAACTGCACATTATTATACTCTTGTTCTTGTCAAGATGTTTTAGTGGAAGGTTTCTAAACAATATTAAAAGCAGTAACTCTACATGAGAAAGTGAGACATCTCCCCTTCCCCACCCCCAGTTTCAATGGCTTACCATGGCAGTTACAAGCCTTTGCACATACAGACTTCCATAAGATGGTACCTCAAACCATCTATAGTTATGTTACTAACACAACAGCACAGAAGTTCCTAAAAACATTAAAGTATTTTTGGACATCAGTAAGTTCTGTGAAGTTGTGTGATTGCTCCTCTTGGCTCTATAAACACAGTACAGTTCACATGGCAAGGCAGCCAGTCAGTGCTGATGTGAAGCAAAGGCCATGAGTCAGATGGTTTTACTTCAGGCCAGAGTACGTTTTTCCTCTCTTGAAATCAATTTATACTCTCAGGACTACACACAGAAAGATTATAGAAGAGTATATAAATATTTGCAGTCTTTGAAACAAAACATTATCTGTGTTTGCATGTAGGATCAGGTTCTTTGCTGATACAGGAAGACTTGGGTCAGCTCTGATTTTCTCTGAAGTTGTGGAACAACTTTGCAGTTTGAATAGCATGAAAAAAACCTAGCATTTTTCATACTGAATCCTGACTAGTTTAACAAATATATTTTATAATGTGATTTCACTAACAAAGGACACCATTGCAACTCAATGGGAATGGAAGGGAACTTTGCATCTCTTTCCAGGCTTCCAGATGTTGAGCCCATGTTACAGTCTTTGCTTTGTTTTTTTTTCTTTTTCTCATTAGAACTCATCTTCTTTTACTGCTGTAGTATAGGGGGGTTTGAGGTTTTTTGGTAGTGTAAGTACACTGTTACTGAAATGTTTTCCATTTTAAAGCAAGATGGGTGAGTTTTAGCTATGCCAAACCATATAATTCTCATTTCATTTCTATTCCTCTCTATAAGACACTCTTTTAACTACTTTTTGAAGCCTTCTATCATTTACTTCTGAGATTTAAATGTTTATTGAAGTAGAACTTGAAGATGTGATTGATATCTATATACAAGACTTGCATAAGACTTTATTTTACTGACAAGTCAAAGCAGAGTTTGTGAGGAAAAGTTATCTTTTATTGGATGAGATAGCTGTATTTACTGAATTATATATGCCTAGGTATCTTGCAACTTTATTTACTTCAATAAAGTAACAAAATGTAATTTCCTTAAACTATTGGAACTGTACACGATCCTTCATACAGCATGACTCTTGCATAGTCTTATATGGGGAGTTTTCTGTAGGAGTTCCTTGTACTGATGCAGGTGTTAGAGCAAAACCTCAAGAAATATATATTAAACTTCTTTATGTTCTCTTGATAAAGGCTATATGTGTGGGCTCAGAAGGTATGCAGATAATGTATCCTGCAATCTTTGACCAACTACTGGCTTTTGTAGAATTTTCCTGCAAGCCTCCACAGTATGGACAGTTGGAAACAAAGCACATTGCAAATGCAAAGTATAATCAGGTAATTAATTAGAAATCTCACCTGTTTCACTTGGCTGGTTAATCCAATTCAGCTTCAGATATAGGTTGTCCAGCAAGATGCATTTGTTCAATCTGTAAAAAATTAACTGCATGTTGCGTAATAAGGTTTTTTTTACATGCTTTTACATGCTTTTACATGCTTCTTTTACTCCCTTTGCATTTTTCTTTGCTTTTATACTTCATATTCCTTCATGTAGGAAAGGTCTGGCTTGGACACCAGACAAATGTGTCTTGAATTTGTACATGAATTAATCTAAAATAATTTGTCCTACAAGAGATACTAAATTTAACACAGAGACATGATAATTTTGAATGGAGAAAATTCCCTCAAGCTGCAGATTTTTGAATTGCACGTGCTGTAAAGAAATGGAGCGTGTTCAATAATTCTTTTTATCTGTGTGCACTGCTGTTCACTAAGCATGAGCATCTGATTCAGTGTAATCAAAGAGGTAACTATTATGTATGTATTAATTCTTCTTATTCTGTTTGTCCTGCAACACAATGGAATCACACTAGATACAACTATTTGCACCGGTGAGTTAAATTTCCTTAAAGATTGTCCTAATGTAGTTGTCTTGCTTAGACTGCAACTCAAATGTACTTTACTTCAATGTAGAGTACATTTTCATAGCCAGACTATGTTGTATTTGCAGTTTTGTGGCTTGGACCATATTCTTAGCAAACCTTGCATGCATTAAACTGAGAGTTCAGTGCAAAACATACACTTTCTGTTCCTTAATTAATATGTTTTCATGCCTAATTTAGTAATTTACTAATTCCTTTTCCTAGGCGGAATGGGTGGCATTGAATTACGTACCATTTGCAGAGAGATCATTGGAAGTTGTCGTGGACTTATACCAAAAGACAGCTTGCCACAAAGCTGTGGTAACAGAGAAGGTTCTTCAGAACATTATTAAGGTAAAAGTTTGACCTGCATGTGCTCTGAATTTAATGAGCTTATATTGAAAATCATGCATTTTATTTTCAGCTAGTGTCAACAAACACTGCCTAGGAAGCTTCAAGCTGTAGTAAACAGATTGATATTTTATGAAGATAAGCAGCAGGGAATAATTTCTTCTGAAGATGAAAGGCTATTTATTAGTCTATTTTACTGTTCTTAGCTGGGTAATGTCAGCATCAGTATTTCAGTGTTACGATAAAAATTTACAAACGTGTTAGGCCCCAAAACGTTCATCTTTGAAAGTGTTATGCACTTGAGTGTGGTAAGTAGGTAACTTAGTAAATATGGCATTGAAGGCTAAAGCCCAGTTTCTGTAGACTGACATAAAAACTTCAGGGGTGTATGCTCTGTTACTTTTGATTTGCTTTTAATGACTTCATGTGTCAATGCAGCTCTGAAATGTTACCTAATATACCTTATAATACATAATAAACGTAGCTAATATGCCTTTAAAGTGAAATTGTCAAATGCTTCACTTTTTTTGACCATTCAATTTCAGCAAAAAATTTTAGTAAATAATAGAAGCAATATTTTCCAGAAGTCTGGAAAATAAGAATGTGTCTGACCTGACTTGTTTGCAATGACTTGGCTGACATCAGGATTTTCCTGCATAGAAATTTAGAAACCTGAATGTGTTTAAAACAGGTGATATTATTTGAAATCTGTTATGAATGAAATATTTGCATTTCAAACTTAATGCAGTTGTTTTCCACTTCTTTTTTAATGGGACTGGTGAAACTGACAGAAATATCACTTTTTTGTAACATTTGCAGTTGATAACAATAGGATCTATTGTGATATATGAAAATGCTTTAAAATTTATTTTTCGTGTTTCTAAAGCCCATGTTGATTTTGGAATTAGATTTGACACATATGACCAAAAGCAGCAGAAAAAAAAGTTCTGTTTATCTCTAGGGTTAGATTCTAGCTGTCATAATTTTTTGCCTTAGAGAGTTAATTATAATTGACTCCCTTATGAGAGTCAGGCTGAGTCTTTCCTCCTTTTGCTTTCCTCAAATCAGAGACTGCACTAAAGGCATGGGAGGCATACATACAGTACAAGAATTTAGCCATTATGTATTTGGCATGTCAAGTAAATAATTGGTTTTCCAAGAAAACCAAAAAAACTTTCCAAGAAAGTAAGTTTTCCAAGAAAACTTACTATCAGGTTCTAAAGTTTGACTAACAATACTAAAAAGAATGCATATACATGTAAATAGTTCATATGCCTAATGTTTAAAAATTTATTAATGACTTTGTTTTATAGATACTGAAGATGACTTTCTATCTAAAAGACTTAAAATTTGCTGTGCTTTCATCTGCTTTATATTTGACTTGTATTGTAGCCTTTATCTTAGAATTTCACTAACTGTTCTTACTTTCAAATTTCATGTGGTTTAACAGTCAATAATGACCAGATTTCTTCCAGTGTTTATGTTCCAGTGTCTAAAGTTCAACTTTACTAGGAAAAATTTAAATGCAATGAGGCTTTTTCTTTACTGTGGAAGCACTTGGGATGGCTTTATAAGGAATGAATTCTCCAGAATACACTCATGATAACAGACTGCAGTCTCTTATGGGTTAGGGAAGCCCATTTGTAAGACAGCAGACATGGTGGATGGCAATACAGAAAAAGAAAATTAGTATGTGATTTCATAGTGTAAATGATAATGGATCAATTCTGACTTCTAACCTTGTGCCTGGCTACAGACCTGTGCTCTAGCCAGCTGGTATATGATAAATTATCTTCAGAATTGCATTTGTAAAAGGCCATCTCATATACTCACAGAAAAGGTTGGGATTGTGTATTGCCATCTATGACAGTGTCCTCCAAGATCTTGTGCAGAAACTTGCTGTAATCTTAGATTTGTCTGAGCAACTACACATTTTGTGTTTACTTTCATTTTGCAGACACTTAGAATACCTCTTAGTCTGAAGTACTCGTGTCCTTCTGAAAGCACATGGAAGCTAGCTGTGTCCTCTCTTCTCAAAGTTCTCTCCATTGGACTGCCTGTTGCAAGGCAGCATGCATCTTCTGGAAAATTTGACAGTATGTGGCCAGAGCTAGCAAATACTTTTGAAGACTTTTTATTCACAAAAAGGTAAACACGCCTTCCTTTTTTTTATCTTTAAATGAAAATATTCATAAGTAATTTGTTCGCTATATGTGTTAGTAGAGCTATTTGATATATAAAACTTATTTTAATGAATGATGGAGAAGAGGTAAGCAATCTGCCTACTTCAAAAAGCTCTACTTTTAGAAAGTAGTACAAAAAGCTTCAATCAAAAGGTGAAGTGTAAGAGCAAGAAAGAGCTCAGCTGAACTCTCAATATACGGCATAGTCTTTCTGAACAGGACAGGGAGTGCTGTATGGACTCGCAAGGACGTTTATTTTAGATTTGATAAAGAGTTGCTGATATGTACACAATTTGTTCCTTTCTTCACTTTAAACAGAGTTGCAATGGTATTTTTTCTAATTAACAGCGTTAACTATATGTATTCGTCCTGAGTTCCATCTTGAAATACTCCACTTACTGTGAATTTCTGAAAATTATTTAGTACACTGCTATTCACTTAGAAGCCCATAATTATGTTGTATTTGTTTCTACCTAAGATAAATTGACTGCACCTTAATAATTAACCACACTTTATTTATGACACTCTTTGAAAAATGTAGCTAAATAGTCATATTTAATACTATAAAGATGGACAGATTCCTCTCAAGAATGAAACACATTCTCAATCTAGAAGGGGCAGGCCGAGAAAGTCCAGAAGTGAAATGTAGTAATGATCGGAGACAGTTTAATCATTGAATCATAGAATGGTTTAAGTTGGAAAGGCTCTTAAAGATCTTCTAGTTCCAAACAGCCTGCCATGGGCAGGACACCCTCCACTAGACCAGGTTGCTCAGATCCCCATCCAGCCTGGCTTTGCATCTATTTGTTCAAACAAAAGACTATAACATTAGCAAAACATTGTAAATTTTCAGAATATAATAAAAGCTTGTTTCAAAGAAGAATTTTCTTGTCCCTTGGCAATGTGTGAAAACCTGTTTCAGTACAGCAAGATTTTCTAGGTTAGACACTAAGGGAACCTTTTACTCTAAGGAAGGTTGGGTATTTTAAATAATTGCTTAGGAGTGGTATGGAATTTCCATCTTCTGTAAACATCTGTAGGCAAGCATCTTTTAGGAGTAGTTTAAGTTATATCTCATAGTGTTTTAGAATAAAGAACAAGGTGGAACATGAAAAATATAATTCCCTGATTTTCAGTAACAAATAAATCTTTCTTTTTAACAGCAAACAGTAAGATTCTTCAGTGTCTTATACTAATATGCTGTGTGTTTAGTTTTGAAACACACAAAAGTCAGCAACCAAACACAGCTGTATTTACTAATGATGGATAAATACCAGCTTGCCCAAAATAAACAAGCAAACAAAAAAAAAAAAAATACCAAAGAAAATTTATTTTAGAGACACATCCGTTAGTCGAAATGTGTAATAATGAAGGGTTTGGAATGTCATCAATAGGATTACATGGCAATCAGGTGAAAGACCTTCCTATTGTTTTTGCATTTACTTGAAAGAAAATTCTATTAAGTAGGAGGACCTTAAAATGGAAAAGGTCATCCATAATGGCATAAAAGGCGCTTCAGTCATGCAAGTTTTTATTTTCTACTTCACTGCTTCTTTAATGTAAAATAATCTTTGCAGTATCTTGCTCGGTTTTCTTTTCAACTGCAGTTAGTATTCTTGCTTCAGTTCTGAGACAGGCAGTCCATGTCAGTTAACACCCTAAAATCTATTCATTGTTGGGTGTACAGAATTCAAATGAAGTTCTTTCAGGTTATTGTAGAAGAATGTATGTTCACTTAAAAGTTGCTTGGGAAATACATATTACTATTCATTGTAATTTAATTATTCCTAAATATTTGCAAAGCAAATTAAACATTTCTGTTTTGCATATTCTTAGCTGAACAAGACTAGTACTGCTACAGCTTCCTGATATTAATTGTTCATAAATTCAGGGAAGCAAAATTATCTGAGCTCTTTAGTGTAATTCAGGATAATCCACTATCATCTGCATGACTTTTTGGCCAAATCTGTTTGTCTGTAACAAATATGTTTAATTTACAGTGAGCGATTTATACTTTACTTGAATATTATTTCAAACATTAAAATTTCATCTTAATGTGTTACTTGCTAGAAACTATTACTCTTTATGTTAATTCTAATACCTTTTGTCATTTGTCATGTATGAACAAATACTCTCTGGAGTTAGAAGAAAAAATTAGTACTTGTGTGAACATTTATGATGCTATTTGATGTCTGTCTGAAATCCGGTTTTGTCTCTTTAGCAACCAGAGTGTATACTATAATTTAACATACAAAATGTGTTTTTGAGAAAATTTTTTCATCCTAATTAAAGGTGTCTTTAGAAAAGTGTACAAAACTTTTTTTCACTTAGAAACTTTAAAGTTGAAATTAATTTAAAGCATTAAAAATAGGCTGGTATATTGTAGAACCACCTGGCTACAGAAAGATAATTTGACCTGTTAGTGTAATTAATGGCCACTATCATTACACTTTCCAGGCTTGTTGTGAGTAGATAAATTTTGCTTATGTAGTTGTTTTTTGTGTGGCTACAGAATGTCTGGGGTTGTTTTTTTTTTACCTCCCTAATATTCATCCTTTTCTAAATAGCAGTGTGCCTTCCAAGGGTATGGTTGTCCTACATGCAGTTAGAGCCTTGTCCCTTGGGATCTTTAGGATAGATAGATAGACTTTCTGTTCTCTCTATCAGCCTGAGCCTTGTGCTCCTAAAAAACATTAAAGCTGAAAAGGGAATACATCTTCCTCATGCCACTAGTCAGGACAATTAGTAATAGCAGTCGTTTCTCCTTTTCTTCATCCTCCTCGTTCTCCTCCTCCTCCCCATATTACTACTGAAGCGTATCTCTCTCGCTGTGATGCAAGGAGGGCTCTAGAGATAGCTGTGGAAGTTCCCCACATTGGGGTAGTTCTCTTCTGATTTCCTTTGCTAAAATCTTTCTGCACTCTGTGCAAGATGCTATGAGACTACCCTTAGCAAGTAAGGCAACCTGTCCTTTTCGATTTGAAATTTGCTAAATTGTGTCTTGTAGTGGTCTGTAATTGCAATTTACTTAGTCTCTTAAATTTGTAGTTGTTCCACTTGTAAGGAAGTTGAAGTCAGAATTTTCAAATTTAGTGTATTCTTTCAAATTTTTTTGTAATTCTAACAGAAAGCATACGCTAGTCATAGTGGTGCCTTATTCCAGGGTATTTGAGAGAATCTATTCACTGTTTTGAAAATAACATCTAAAATTTATTGCTGAGTTGACATGCATGTCATCCTTCAGGTTGCAGGGGAAGGCAGTGAGAGTGTACTTTCAAACTATCCATATTACTCCTTCATTTAAGGACAGCCAGGTGGTTTTGATGTGTTTCCTGATTTATTTATATTAACAATGAGTTGTGTTTTTTAAAATTCTGGAACTACTTGGATTTTTGTCCATAACACCAAATCAATTAACCAAGCCACAGCTGAGAAGATGAGAGTGGTTTTTAGTTAGATTTGTGACTTGTAAACTTGAATTGGTTTTAGTAACCCTGCTGGACTTGTCCAAGTGGCTTTACTGCAGCTGTGAGTCAGGTCAGCTCCGGTAGCTTTCCAACTTGGAAATGTGTCATGCAGGACAGGGAGGTTATTAAGTTAGGTGCAGGAGTGTACAAATCTTACTAAGGCCAGCATGGATTGGAAAGGTTCCGAAGCACAAAGAATTTGGGAAGTACAGTTCAGTTGAACCCCCAAGAGGCTGACAGCGAGACAGAGTAACCCCATTACTGCATTATCTGGATTTTTAGCATTCTCTAACATGTCACCCCTTGTGCCAGGAATAGTTAGATATATACAGTTAGACCTGAATATGGTTAGAACTGAAAATCCACTTTCTTATGCTGGCATTCTGTAAGTTTTCCTAAGCTCTTTGTTTCAATGAAACTGGAATGCTATGTCACAAAACCCCCTTCCTTTTCTTCCTTCAGTCTTGATACATTTTCATACTCCACATTTTCCACTACTAAATGTTCTGTGCTGTTGTCTGTCCAGGCTATAAGAAAAGCTAGGTAAATTACTTCCTTTTGTACCTCCTCTTCAAACCTTTATTCTCCAAGCCTGACTTAGCACTGCTGGGATGGTTCTAAATATGCAACATCTGCATCTCTGTAAGACTCACAAAAGGCTTAATGCAGTCAGTCTTCCTAGCAACGCTGCATAACAGATTTGATTAGGTTTTTTTCCTTTAGCTTTCATTAAAAATGCCAGTGCATATTGCCTTATTTTTGTATGCACGTTCTCCAAGTTTCTACCTGTCTGAGCATTGGGTAGAAAAATGAAATTATTTCACTGATGTTCTAAATTTTTAACCAATATTTCAAACATTTTCATACTCTAACTCATAACTCTTCTAGTCACCGTGGTCCTAGAAATCGTACGTATAGGTAGCCTAATATTGCTTCTGCCATTGAAACTGAGTTGGCATTGATTAGACAAGAGGCCACTGTAGTTTGAACCCTTAAACTAAAGCTCTGTGAATAGCTGTATTTCGAAATATTATCCCACCTCTGTCTTTTGGATAGGAACAGAATTTCAAGCCAGCTGTGGGGCTAAATGAGAGGGGATACTCAATGACGTTTAAGAAGTACAAAGCACAGCAGAAATTGTCTCTGCAGCTTTGTACAACAAAATTTCAAATATAGCCAGGAGAGCCCAGGTAAATGAAAAAGGAATATGTTGCTGTCAGAGCATTACTGCCTTCCAAGACGGAAGTTTCAGCTTTTTAAAAAAACATTTTAGAGCAAACTACAGCTGAGGCGACTCAATAATCTTGATTTTTGTCATAAATCAAGATGACATTTAAAATTAATACATTTCATATAACTTAATTTACACAAAATTGTCTTCCAGTAAGAAGCTGGTGTGTTTATTATTTCATATTGTTCTTCTTTCCCAGAGGCTTTCATAGAAGCATGTCAAGCTATTATATACAAAAAAAATTCACCAAATTTGTGTGTGTGTATATGTATATAATTTATTAGAGCAGAAGTCTATGCTCACACGAGGGAATAAAATCAATACTTTCCCAAAAGATGCTTCTGTGCAGAGTGCTGTGCCCAGCAGGGCTCCGGGTGCTTGTTAGGTCTTTGCTCTTGGCTGTGAAGCCCTCCCTGTTCAGTGGGCAGGGGCTGGGAGCTCTGTACTGAGGAAAGTTGCTGCATCACACTCTTACCTTCCCTGGCTCCTGACCCCCTGGTATGGTTTGGATATGTTGTGCCAGAACAGCAAAGCATTTGGCCCCTGGATAGATCCACATAGACAAAAACCTATTTACTTGGGAATAATTTGCTACATGAACAAATATGTACTGTAATCTTTAGTAGGTAAGGTAGATCAGGTATGGATGACCGGGCAGAAAAGCCTGAACACCTCTTTTAAGTAAACCTCAGCTCAGAAAGTGAGTCATAAATTAGAAAGTGTCAGACTGAAATCTTCCCATGTATTTCAACATGACCTGCATTTCTATGCATTGTAATAGCTTAAATTATTATCAAAAGGTTTTGCATACTTAATAGCTCTGTATGTTAGAAAAGCTACTGATTGAACAGCTACTTAATATTTTATTTTATTCTATGTTTTCAACATAAAATTCCCAACTTCCTGACTCCCTAATACACAACCCAGTAATAAATACAATAATTTAATATTTTATTCTTTTATTCATACATGTAACACATGTCTGTTTCATAAAGTGATCTAGACTTTATCTGCATAAAGTCTCTTTGAGGAGCAGAGATATATTTATTTTACTAGCAGAAACAGTGGTACATACATAAAACATTCCTATTTGTCAAAACTGAAAATTAGCTGTAGATGTGAAGACTGATCTCCAGTGTGTTCTGTGAAGTATTCAGAAGATGGAGGATAAAAGCCTATCTCAGAAAAATCTTCCTCATCTTTGTCAGCAATATACAGGAGCATTGGAAGAAAAAAATCACGCAAAACAAAATGTCTGTCAGCAAAACGAATCAGATTTGAATGAGATTTTAAAACCTTCAAGGTTCTTAAACTTTCATTAAAATTGGCAATGGGACACAGGAGGCAGGCCCAGATGAGTACCCTTATGAGGACAAGATTGGCACAGGTCCACAGTCCTATCCTGGGCAGCTGCCTTGCCTGTGAGCCTGTGCTGAACTCTGAACTACCCATCACAGGGTCTGCTGAATCACTTCTGGACATTTCATCTGAAAATAAATTCATTTTTATATATATATCTAATGGAAGAACTCCAAAAAGTTCTAAATTTCTACAAAACTATTGTTTATAAAATGGGTTTTTCTTCTAATAAAATTCATTAAGAATGAGAAAAAATACATCATTTCAGTTAGCAGGGGAAAAGGATATGGTAATATTCCATTAATGAAAAATGTTTCATTAATGTAGAAGAAAATGTAAAATTAAAAAAAAATAAATTAAGATGTACCATTGAACTCAAAAGTATTTTTCTGGCATAGTGAGTGAAAAGACTAGGTTGCTCAAAGCCCCCATCCAGCCTTACCTTGTGATCATTAATCATTACCATATAATAGTACCAATTTGATGCATGTAATAACTGTAAATGTAATGCACTTTCCCATACTTATCTCCTCATGTTGTAAATTTGAAGTATAACGCAGTATGTTTATTTTTAGTACACCTCCTGATAATCTCTCAATTCAAGAATTTCAGAAGAATGAGAGTATTGATGTTGAGGTAAGGAGCCTAAAACAAATAATACTGTTAAAATTAACAAGTTAGTGACATTGACAAGTTGCATTTTGTTCTGAAATAATTTCTTTAAAAGTTACCCTTTCGTTACTATTTCTGTGATACTGTTTTCATTTTTGAAAACAAGACAGGAAATTTACTGAATTTTACAGAATTCAGCTGCTTCAGGGAAAAATAGGAAGTGGGATGCCAAAAACTATTTCTTGTCATCTCAACTTCAAAACAGTATAGACTAGCTAAACCAGAATGCATTTCTGACTGTAACTCATTATGTATCCTTATTTATTATGTTATTTCTGAACATTTACACTGGTAATTGTAGACTACAGAGAAAGCTGACAATTAAACCTGAAATGAATGCCTTCTGTGTTGAGGGGGCAGTCAGCAAAAAGTAATTTTTTCTTAGGCATTGTTACCCTTAAGATGTGTTCTCTATACTGAGAAGCTTTGGCATAAATGAAGAAATTATGTGTAGTTTGTGCAGCACAGAGATCGCTGTATGTTTGGTTGTATAAGGCTGCAGAAAATTAGGAGAAGATGATACCTGAAGTAAGGAAGGACTTCTTTCCTTTCACTCCAGGACAAGAAAAGGTGGCAGAACAGAGATTAGGGGTACAAAGCAAAGGAAGTTGCAAAGAAAATGTGGCAGAACCTGTGGTTTCATCACCCGTCATCTTTCCAGAGGGGTGGCTGGAACGCAAAAATATCTGGATGAAAAGTGAGAGTGGTTCTGCTTGCAGTAAGCAGAACTCTCAAATCTAATGCATTAATTTATGGAGATCTAAACCTATTTTGTTCCTTAATGGGAGCACCAAGACAAGGATAGAGAGGATTTCTGTTCATGTGTACTGCCTTAAGCTCGTTTAGATAATTAACACACTTGTTCTGCTTTGCAGATATGACCTTGTCAGGGATGGGTATGTGTGTTAATGTCATAGAGAGGATATTGAAGTGGGTGGAGGGAGAGAGAGATTCCAGATTCCTAATGTTAGATCCTCTCTTTTCAAAACCATAAATTCAACTGGAAGAATATAATTCAAATGTAATTTGAAATCTGATCAGAAACTCTGGCAAAAGTGGCAGGGGAAAGGTTTTTATTTCAAGTTTAATGTTCCATGCAAGAACACACTTTAGGACATATCTGCAAATTTTAAATGCTAGCAGTAGAAGATTTTGTGAAGTCTAATTAGGCCTTTCTCTCATGATAAATGTTTCTTCATACTAGATTTACAGTATTTAGAAAACCTATATAAATATATGTAATTTATTTTAGGTGGTGCAGCTTATCAGCACAGAGATACTGCCATATGCTAATTTTATTCCTAAGGAATTTGTTGGTCAGATAATGACTATGCTCAATAAAGGCTCAATACATTCTCAGTCATCCTCCTTTACAGGTATGGTACCTGAATGACAAAAATTACAGTGTTTAAATCTACTAGAAAATAATTAAAATGTTGAGTGTGCTTATTATGATAAAGACTTGAAGTTTCCTGGCATGTATTCAGTACAGACTGTTTGATATCCAACTTTTAAAATAAATTATATTTTGTGGAAGCTGCCAAGCTTTCCTTGCAATTTTTAAAAAATTACTTCCTTACTGCTTGGACAGTATCATATTGAACTTTTGTTATTTTCTACATAGTTTATTTTCCTTTGTGCCAGTTTTAATAATAATTTCAGACAATTGTAAGACAGACATCCCATTCTTAAAACTTAAATGACCTTAGCGTAACTATATGGTGTACCTAGCCAGATACCTTCTCTACCTTAAAGAAAAAACATTTGTAGGGGTTTTTAGAAAGATGAAAAAAAAATGAACATAAGCTGTTACATAGAAAAATACTTAAATTGTACAGTTCCAAATATGAATATTTATGATGTAGGATTGTTTGCTGGTTTTAGATGATTTCATGTATATTATAATTAAAGCAATGTCAGGTATGTGAAATGTTATTGAGAATGTGTCATAATTCATCTCTTATGTTCGCAACTATTGTGATTTTTGCACGGTCATTTTTCCTTAGAATGTATTCTTAATCTTTGTTCCTATCACTGTTAATATTTTTTAATACTAGAGTGATAACCTTTTCTCAGCATATAATAAGCGGATTGAAATGCAGCATCATGCACACTGCACAATTGAAATGCATCATTTTACTTTGACAGAAGCTGAAATAGATATTCGAATGAGAGAAGAGTTTTCTAAGGTGTGTTTTGAAACACTGCTCCAGTTTTCATTCAGTAATAAAGTCACAACTCCTCAAGAAGGCTACATCTCTAGAATGGCACTTTCTGTGCTCTTGAAAAGGTCACAGGACGTATTGCATCGCTACATAGAAGATGAGCGATTGAGTGGCAAATGTCCTCTTCCACGGTATGTGCGTTGTCTTTAGAAAATAAAGGTATTACCAGGACTTTTTGAGAAGAAGTTTGCATTCAAAATATCACTTAGTCATGAAAAAAAATGAGGGGGGTAGGAGAGAATGAAATTTGAAATGCAGGGGCATGTTTAGGGGAAGATATTTCAAAGAAAATGCTGGTACCCAATTTTTTTTTTAAAAACCTCTAAGTAACAACAGTCACATTCTGTGCTGTTAAAACAGTTTTCGGTTACTGAAAAATTTCTGATATTTCTAGCATTATATTTCTGAAACCCATTTCCTTTTATTCCCATTAGAGCTATATGTAGTTTCTAAATTGAAAGGTGAGCAGAATCTCCTCAAAAATAAAACATCCAAACAGCAATATTGTGAATCATTACTCAAGTAATTTTTTGAAATGGAAAAATTAGACCAGAAAACTAAGAAATGCTTTAAAATGGGAATTTACTTGAAATTTACTTCACTTCTGAAGGTTTTGGTCATGAATGTGGAAATTGATTATCTTTGTTAGCCTTATCATGTACTTTGATATAAGTGTACTGGTTTCTCTGGGTTTGGATTGAAGGTACTTGAGACGGTAGTTCATGTTCACACTCAGGTGTTTATTATTTCTTATCAGTGAAACAGTCTCACAACCATGAGTTCTGCAGCCTTTCATTAGCAAGGCACAAAATAGCTAACTATCTCTTGCTACAAGGTCTTTTAAGACTAAACTGTCCAATTAAGAACTGACACCTAGATTATTTTCCCTTTTTAACCCGATAACTGATCCCCGGAAGCCCACAATGCGGACTTTTCTGTCCAATTACACCAAAACCCAAGAAGAAGGTAAAGAAGAACAACTTGTCTCCACCCTAAAACCTCCATCTTGCTTCATATTTATTTCTATATTCTAAAATCCCAGACTCTGAGTTTTCCACCCTGTGATATTACACGCTTCTAAGCAACTACACGCCTTAATCCCAGTACTATCAATCAATTTTGGAAGCCTTCTTCACAGCCTCAGGTCAAATGCAATGTTCTCTTGTGGGTCTGTGCCTTTAAGCACAGAAAGTTTAAAATTCTCAGCATCCAGGATTCCAACAAGTGTTTTCAGATTGAGATTTGTATGGTGTTACTGTTTTCAGTATTGAAGTTAAAGCTATCCTAGATGAGACAACAGCAATGATAGTGGGAAACTTTTTCTATAAAACTTACATTCTTGAAACAAAAATGAGTAGTTGACTATTTGCATTTTTTCATTTGTAGGCAGCAAGTAACAGAAATCATATTTGTTTTAAAAGCTGTCAGTACTCTCATAGACTCACTTAAAAAGACTCAACCTGAAAATGGTAAGTTATTGTTAAATAACATCCTTCCAAACAAGGTAACATTATATCTGCTCCAAGGATCTATTTATTATTTCTTTTAGTAGTGTTCACAGAAATTTGAAAGTGTACTCTGTAAGAGTCAGTATTCTGTAATTCTTTGTATATGTAGGTGACAGGTAGATGGCAAGAAACCCCACAAAGTTTTTCTAGTATGACTAAAAGTATAAGGACATAAAAGTATATGTTTAATAAAAGAGAAAACTTCAATTTATGGTGTCCTTTATTAGGTAGCGCTTAGTGTCTTCTGAAAACAAAGAAAAAACCCTTTTCCATAAAACATTAATGGAATTCTTAAAAATATGAAGCCTGGCTAGCCTTTTCCTTCTCATGATACCTTTTTAGGTTGCTATGGATCATGTTCATATGGATGCACTCTGCAGTTAAAGGGGGGTACAAGTTAAATGCATGGACAGGCTGGTAGATACTTACACTCATGGTCTTGCTTTCCCTTTCTTCCTGTAGTATTATTTTCTGTTTCCTGGACTGAGCTTAGGTCATTGATGCTTGAGTAAAAGGTTGACAGATTTATTTAAAAGGCTGAATCAAATGAAAGACTTCAGCTTCATTTATAATTACCTATCCTGTTCCTCCTGTAAACTGCACCTCTGGTATACGTGGAGAGTTCTTGGAAGGAAACTTAATCATGAGTCTTGGTTAAGTCCATTGTATTGGACTGACTCTGAAATTCTGACAGAATTGTGAATGCAACATTTCCCTCTACCTCCCTGCTTTTGATACTAGGAGGAACAGAAAAAACCCCAACCTTTTTAATCCTGAAACAAACAAACAAACAAACCAGCCTTTCCAGAAAAACACAGGCAGGTGGGTGTCTGGAAAGAGGCAGGGCCTCATTTGCATCATCACTGAGCAGCCAGAGTTATGATGATGTGGTTTCCAAGGTTTCATGGCCGAAGTGTGCAGGTAGAACTATGTCAGGATGCATAAAGCCTTTTGGCTAACCCTGAAGCTAACTGAAGTGGTACTCTGGTGGGTTTTCCTTTAGAGGGGCAGAGAAGCTGACTCAGCTGGACTGTTCGCCATGTCGCTCTTCCTGCAGTGAAAGACATTCTTCCCCTGGTCCATGTGCAGTAGTGCTTGCCAAACCTCCCACACACTTTCTTAGAGAACTGGACACATTGCAGAATCATTTCATTCCCACTTCTTCTACCCTTTAATAATTTTATTTACTTAAGAGAATTATTAATGTCTGAAGCCAGGAGTTTGTTCTCTTTTGAGAACTAAAACAAAAATAACCAAGGAAGTGGCATTACAATAAGAATCACGCTACAGTGTTTAATTTTACTTGTTGGATGAACAAAACTTTACCATAGATATTTTTTGTCTTTGTCTGGTGTTTTTACCTTTGCTCTCCTTGAGAGCAAAGATCTTCAGATCTGAAATGATCTGAAGTCAATAGAAAGTCTCATTGCTGACAATTTTCCAAAAGTGAAACGTGCATCTAGTTCAATTTTCTGTCAATAGCTGAGAAAAGCAGGCAAAAAATCCGTGTATTGCAGATTGAAGTATTATCTTAAATTCGTCAGTTCTTCATTCCAAAGACACAGTGAATGACTCATATGTAGAAACACAGGTGTGTAGCACTACTTTAAGGATATTATCCCATATGGCCTCTGGCTGCAGCTGAAAAAACAAATGGTTCTCCTGCAGAAATCCTGGTCCGTATCTGAGTGCCCTCCGTGGATGCCGTAGTATAGAATTAAGTAACTATGTTTAGGCATGCTGTCAATCTGCCATTTAGAGGTGTTGGAAAAAATCTGTTGTCAGTATTTGGACAGTGGTAAGTGATTCAGTCTGTTCTTTTCTTCCCTGCAGTTGATTCTAGCACATGGGCACAAGTTATTGCCTTGTACCCGACTTTAGTAGAATGTATCACCTGCTCATCCTCAGAAGTGTGCTCTGCTTTGAAGGAGGCACTGGTTCCCTTTAAGGACTTCATGCACCCACCAGCAGCCAAGGTACAGAATGGAGAGTCTTGACCCCATAAAACTTCTTTTTTTATTCTTGAAGGGAATATCCAAAAATGTTTGCTCCTGGGTGAAGTTTCTCTGAGGAAATCTCTTGTGAATAGTACTTTGGCAACCAGTGCTGACTGCCTCTTAACTGTACTAACAAGAGCTCAGTAAGTCGTGAATACAGGCTTTATCTCAAAGGTTCCAGAGTGAGTAGCAGTGCAAACCTTTAATAAATTTAATTGACTAGTTGGAATCATTTATAATCTAATGTACTTGCTACAGTATCTTGAAGTGGTGATTGAAAAGTGGGCTTATGTACAGCTTGTTGTGTATGTGTTAATGATGTAATTAAAAATATTTCAATTCAGTCAGATTTATTAGGCTGGTGTTTTGCACCCTTTTTTGAAGTACGAATTGTACTAAAATTTTATGCAAGATGGTACTGTAACATTCCATATATCTGTAACCAGCCTTTGTAAACAAAGGGAACTGATATACTTGTGTGTATAATAAATGGTACAGTTATGTATAAAATAGTTGCATTTATTATTTAAATTCTTTAAAAAATATTGATAATGTCAAATGCTTGAAAATGTATTTATTATGAATAAGTTGTATGCTTGCATTTTTACTTACAGTTTGCCTTCTGAATTGCCAGATATGCTCATTCATATCTGATCATGTTAGTTTTTGCTTAATTGAATGTATCTTCTTTGTGGACATTGGACATCTGCAAAGGGTCATATAACAACAGATTGAAGCAAGCAGTCACAGTCTGCTGATCTCAAACTTCAGAGTAGTTGACCTGAAATAAGTTTGAATATGCACAAATCCACTGTAGCACTTCAACACTACCATACCTCACTTCATAATAAATTTGTTTCAAGATTTTTGTTCTACTTAACTCTATCCATTTTTGCAGTTGCAGCCTTGCTTTAAAAATAAAACAAACATATTTGAGGGTTGTTAGCCTTTTTGGACCTTGACAAGTATCAGAATCTTTGAATCATGACCCAGGAAAGGCAAGTTCAAATATCTAAAATACTTGGCTGTAATATTTTGTTCAATAATTTTAAGTGTTTTGTTTTTTAATGTCTTTTCAACCCAAACAAATTGTTCTAATCTTTTAATTATAAACTGTGTCTGAGAAAAACCATGAGAAGTGTATTTTTGAAGACAGATACTCAGTTAGAAATGCAGTAAAATTTGTCATTGAATAAATGTGAATTTGTTTCATTTTAACATAATACATAATTGAAGCAAACTACTTTTAATAGTATTGTTTTTAAAGTTGATGATCTAGCATTTAAACTCTTATTTAAATAATTTTGATTTCAATAATGTTTCACCTGTATTCACATTTTTAATCTGTGATGTGAAAGCACAAAGGCCAAATGTGAAAAAAAAAAAAAAAAAGGACAGGTGCCTTTCTATGGATTTCAGAGCTTACCTTTAGGGTTTTGTTTCTTCAAGTCTTTTGTAGATATTAAAAAATTGTCATGCATAAGAAATGGTATTACATCTGTTTGCTTTGCACTTTCCTCGCTCAAGGAACACTGATTGGTACATGTGAGTAAGTGTAAAAGCTGTAGAAGCTTCAAGCTGAAGGTGTAATGAACTGGTCAGGGTTACCCTGCATTAATAATTTTCTCCAGGCAGTTCTTTGGACAGCTTCCTCCCACAAGTCTCCAGTTTATGGTCCTTTTTAAAAGCTTTCTGTTTCAAAGTATGGGAAATATTAAAGAGGCTTCAAGACCTTGCAGATTTCTGTGTGACCAAAGTTGCATGGGAAATAATTGTCAAACCTGAATAGTTTTAAGAAAATACACAGTTTACATTAAGGAAACAAATGTTTCTTGTTAATAGAATTTATGTCAAAATAGCTTCTCTGGAGGAGCAGTTCCAGTATACTGCAGAACTGGATCGTACATAAAAGTAGCAACATCATCCATACTCTGAAAGTAAAAACCTGACAGCTGCTCTCCTAATTATTGGAAGATAAACCGAGGTCATTAAAGAAACAAACTGTAGGACAGGAAAGAGGGAATTAATTTGTTTTAGAATATATAGGTGCGCAATCCAAGCTTTGGGTGAATTTGTTTCTAATTAGTTTTGAATGGATTTTTCAGTGATAATACAGATGCATTTGTCCATTGAGGCAAATCTTCATCTTTATCTGTAATTCAAAAAGGGATGCATGAGTCTTTCTTGACTCTAGACCTTAGACTACTTTATACTTACAAATATTAATCTTCAAAAGATTTTGAAATAAACTACCAATCAGCTAACTTACCATCCTTTCCTCCTAATTACAAAATGCATAATATCTGTACTATTTGAGACATGTTTTGGATGTGCCAGTCTGATGTTGACTGTATTACTGCTTTTTTGTATTTTGTATAAATAGTTTAAAAACTAAAAACAAAACTCCTTAGCTTAGAAAATGTTTTCATTGACTAATTTTGTCTGTGAACAAAAATTATTCCCTTTACTGTGCCTTCTTGTCCAACACTCAAATATTTCTTCCAACTTGAAATATCCATTTCTTTTTTCTATTTGTACTTTTTGCTAAGCATTCTTAGGGCTTCTTTGAGGCAAGCAGCATTTTTCAGTATTTAAATTTCACATTTTTACATGTTTCTAGCAAGATAAATCTTGTTCCAGAAGAATTTGAATTAATTTAACATTACCTGTTGAGTAGACCTATGTCCAAGTTAATTTCAAGTCTGCAGGGTTGCTTAGTCATGGGAATTAAAACTTGTGGACATTTTCAGGATGGGGTCTGCAGTGTCGCTGAAGTCAGCTAGAAAAGTGCTACAGCTGACTGTATAGAAATGTGTCAGCTGGAAGTTAGAAAATCATTAATTGCTTATTAAATGTAACCACAATCTTCACCTTTTTCCTTCTTGTTCACAACTTAAAAGAAGATGTGGATGGGAATCCAAAGAGAAAATGATTAGATTATTAACATGTTCATATCAAGACTTTGGATTATATGGGAAAACTTGTATGTCTCAGTGCTATGACCACTGCTTTAATGTATGTGAGGATTTAAGATTGCATAGTAATTGGTTATGAAAAAAGAACATGTGTCTCAAGCTGGGAGGTTCTAATAGAAAGTCTTATTCCCAGAAGTAACCTACAGTAGTTATTTGCTTATCATCAGAGATGGTTATCTCACTGGACATCTGTTTTGTTCCCTTGTACATGAGCCTGCTTCTCCACCTGCTTTATTGCTGAACTGTGGAATGTTACTGGATGTTAAACGACATGAAACACATGGTCACTGTTAGTTATTTACATGAGTAAATAAGAATATGTCTGTGAAACTTGAGTAGTTTATCATTGTACTCTGCAGACGGAGTTCTTTTTTTACCCAGGTTGAGTTGTTTCTTCTTGCCAAAAAGCAAATCTTCTCATAGCTGGCCTTGAACTCTTCAGGCAAGATACTTTTAGCGAGGTTAATGCCTTTCTTTTCCTCACAATGGCAAACACAAGTACTAGTCATCAGTGTATTTTGCAGAAACTGATTTAGAAGCTCAAAATACGAGTATTCTTGGGGGGAGGGAGGAGGAAAGCACATTTTCTACTTGTCTGTTTCTCTACAGCTCTATTCTGTGTCTCTTCACTAGCTGTTCACCTCACATTTGCAGCTAGCTACTCATTTTCTGTATGCAATTTGTGTGTTGAAATTTTTGGTTTGTTATGGTGATGGCTAATCACAAACATCAGAAATCTACTGCCAGTCTATTGCTTGTGCAATTGATCTGAGCAACAAAGATTGAAGAAACTTGCCTAGAAAAAGGGAAACAGGAAAGAAAATGGTTACCTGTTGTCAAATTGACTGGGCCTGAATAATTTCTTCCTGGTATTTAAAGAACTAATCTGAGTAACGTCAGCATTTTTAAGATCATCTTTGTAGTATCCTTGTGTCTGTCAGAGAGCAACATGCTAAAAACTCATCCTTCTTTTTCTAAGCTCCTTATTTAAGAATTTATGCCTTGATTATGAAACAACTGATGATAAGATTTACCTGTGTGTTTACTGTGCTAACTACTGCATTTCACTAGCAAGAGATGACACTATTCATTGCTTGAATTTACTTCATTATCTATGTTTAGAGGAACTCTCAGATCAGCTTATTTTTATGGTCAGTTTGATAAGCTTTTTTTTCTCCATGTTAACACATTTATTTCCACTGGTGATCCAGATGCCTGCCTTAAGAACTTCATAAATACTCTCATTTATCAGCAGTGTAGTTTTCTTTTCACCTAAAATATATTCCTTATGGAAAGAATGAGTTAAGTACAACTACCATATTTTTCTTCAATCAAAAATATTGTGATATTGAAACATACTCGAAGGCATCGGCCCCTTTGTCTGTTTTGTTTTCAGAAGAGATTATCGATAATTAAATAAGAAGGGAAAGCCCTTGGAAGTCAGGTACCTGGCACCTTCAGAGTTTTGTTACTGAAGACCCTGATCTTCAAACTGGAGTCATTCCTGCTGCCCTCTGTGCACAGAATATCTGCCTTAGACCTGACATGAGTCTCCGGTGGTATCTCAGAAGCTGAAGCTGCTTGAAGACTACAGAAGTTCATAAGGGTGTGGTAGCTGGAAACTTGAAGCCTGATATCACTCAGTCTGATGTTTTTAATGTTGACTATTTCTTACTTAGAACAATTAATGTTGCCAAGGAATGGCTTATGTTTCTGGCTTCCTTGCCAGAAGGCTCACACTTCTGTCCCACACCACATCAAACACCAGTGCCTGGTTGTGAGGGGTGGGGCTGAGAGGCTCCATAGAAAAATGGCAGCCAAAACTGGCTTGCCACCAATTCAGAGAGAGCACAGAGAGCAGTCTGGTTTTGATCAACCTCTGTCATGAGAAAACATGGAAGGGGACAGGAATATTAAGTGCATAGTGCTGCTGGGATGTGCATGTACAAAGAACTGGTTTCTGGAATACATCACAACTATTACTTGCAGATCTACTTACTAAACATCTGTTCATGCCTCTGGGCTTGGTGAAGCATTCTATGGTACTACCTTACTACTAAAATGAGCTCCAGAGCCTACACAAAGTACTGCCCTAGAACAAATGAGGAAAGATAAACATTTATCTTAGAACAGACTTATTTACATTAAATATTTTCTCTCAAAATACAAAATTAATGTCTGTTACAGCTCTACGCACTATACTGTTAAAATTTTAAGCAGTTTTGTTGTCATAGTCTCAAAGAGAATGCACTGAACTGACGGAGTAGCACAAGCCCCTCCCTCTTTATAGAGTGGGAAGCAAATTTTTGAAGTACTAAACTTCAGTCTAATAATAGTAGCTCTTTCTTGCAGTTTAATATCACTTTAACCAATTCAATTCAAAAAACTAGGTCAAACTTGGAAATGGGTTAGGAATTGAAAAAATTTCTGGCTTTTTTTTTCCTCTTCCACACACAGGATAGACCTGTGACAGTAAAATCTGCTCTCTCTAAAAGATGAAGGCAGTGGCAACCAGAAACAATTTGTTCTGTAGTCTTTGTTAACAAAATGTATTTCATGGATGTATTCTATACTTTTAAAAGAGATCAATCTTGAATGCCATTTTTCATATTGTACTTTGAATCCAAATAGAGCTCTTGACAAACTAATGAAGTGTTAAATTATCAAGAAATATACTCAGATGTTTTCAAATAAAATGTAACCATTTTTTAGCATCTAACAAGCAATATAATCTTAGCTATGTAAAATGAATTCCCTAGTTTTAAAAAGTTACCAGACTTAGTGGGAGTATATTTAATTGCAAACAAACATTTAAATAATTGCTAATGAAATAATAATATTTTAGAGGAGATGAATGTAGATGGAAAATCAAGTTTAAAGTGTAGTTTCTTGTTTATTTAAGTCATTATTAAATAGAAGTTACTTTTGACAGAAATCATTCCTCCTGTAATAAACTTATGAGAGGCAGTATGGAATGTCTTCTTTGAGATGCACAAGTTAAATTTCCCTTCTGAGATTTAGGTAACTAAAATTTTGAGGTCTACCACAAGATTAACTAACCTGGTTTTCATTTGCAGTCAGGGAAGACAAAAGAGACAGGCATGGCAGTAGAGTCATTCCATCCTAAAAGGTCATCTAAGTTGTTATGTGGAAGTGACAATTCTTGCTACCAGAGCATAGGACAACTTCCTTAGGCTTAGGCATCTGGTGTTTCATGGTGTTTTTTTAGTTCACTTTAGACATCTCAAAATGGAGATGATGAGAGAGCCACAGTAAAAGCAGTTGACTTTGCTGTTGCAGTGTGTTGATGGTGCTAGGTTTTTTGACTTCCCCTAAGAGCATCTTCTTTGTGGCTTTTATTAGTTTGTTTCTTTGCCTTTTGGGTTTTTGCGTAGCCTTTGTAAGGGCTTGCTCCAAGGCTTATCTCTTTTTTCCCTGGGTGAAGATAATGTTCAAATATTTATCTGTTGTACCCTGTGTCTGCAAGGGACAACGTGTTGTGACTTCGTTGTAGTCATGGCATTAGTCTAAATAATTACATGAAGAGTTAAGAGATCTGCAGTTACTGTTAGTGTACAAAGCTGAGGTCTTTTTGAGCTTTAAATTCTCCCTGCTACTGATCCATCTTGGTTTTCCATGGGTTTCCCAATTTGGATGAGTACATAATGTTACTGTCTTCATAAACTCAGTAAACAGAACTAACCATTTCCATTACTGCTACACTTTTGTACCTTCGCCAGATAACTTTTCTGATTGTTTTATATATTACATTTAACTGCTGCTTTTTTCACAAGTGTTTCAGATCAGCAAGGTTACAGTTACTTCTGATACCATCCACTTGGGTGCCTGAATTCTTGTTTTTGGCATTTGAATTTCTCATCTCTTAGGAAAATGAGAAAATACTTGGCAGTAAACATGAGTTCTTTGAAAGTCCCTGCACATTTACACTCTTGCTAAACAAAACTTGAATTACTGAAAGTAACTAGGGCTCCTCCCATCCTCAAAATCTTTCAGAGCTTTGTATTATGGCATGAAGCAGCAAGGTGGGTGGTTCCAACAAACATTAAAGATTGAAAGATTGCAGATTGGTGCAGCCTTGCATATTTCCTAACCTATTAGATAATTTTTCACTGCTTTCCAGGATCTACTGCAATAGATCTTGGACTTTTTAGATAAATGCAAGTCAAAAAACATGTGTAGGTCTTCTGATTTACCATATGATAAACTGTGATGTATGAAGAGTATCTGCCAGTAGTTTGTACTGATATCCAATTACAAATTAAAAAATTTCTGTTTAGACATGATAAATATTTCAATTATTTAACTTACCAAACTCCAAAGAAAACCCAGTATTCTACAGTTATCTCCCCTTCTTACAATGAATTTATCCAAATGATGTGATTTGAATTTACATTTTACTTTTGCCCAGAATTGCTGATTTTCTTCAAATAGAAATTGCCAACTCCTTATCTAAGAAACTTTCTAAATATTGTCTTGATATTAAGATGAATTTCAGTCTGTTAATTAACAAATATAAAAGATACCTTAATTCAGGAAAAGAAGTAATTGAAATGTGAAATACTAATAGTCTTGTGTAAAAGTTGCTTTACATTATAGTTGAGGTGGCCTTAGAATAGAAGGGAGCACATTAAAGAAAAAAGGTAAAAATTAACCCAGAATTAAATAAAAACTTTAATATTCTAAGTTTGCAGGATTTTTTCCACTGCTAGTATATTTTGTAATATACTTTAAAATAAATCTGATTATTTAATAGGAAAAATAGTATGAAAAATCTACCTTTTGCTTTTTAATAAACACTTAAATGTCCCAATTTTAAATTGTATTTCTTTTTCAGAACTGAGTTTTTATGTGTACACCAACTTAACTGAGTAGGAACAGAGAATACATTTCCTTAGTGCATCCATATTTGTAACACTTTGCCTCTCCTTAGCTGACCTCAAAAAATACAGCAGTTAAGTCTCACTGTCTCTGTGAGAAATATGGATTTACAGAGGAAAACAGGAATTGAGAGAAAGCAGTCTGGGGAGATCACACAGCCCCTTTCAGAACCTCAAGTAAAGCACTCGGAGTTACTGGATGCTTCTGTTTTCTCAGCTGTAGCATGTTCTTTAACGTGCCACGTGCTACCAAAAACACATGAACTTCAGGATCACCTCATCGTACACAATCTCTTAGCATGTTTTCTCCAACAGAACGTCATTGGTTTAAATGTGTTTTAAACAAGTGATCAGTGATCTGATTGTGCCTGATGTTTCATGTGTGTAGCAGCTTCAAAAAGGGGGAACTACCTAATTGTAATGTATTTTATCTTTGTCTCTAAGGTGGCAGTGTTTTGGCTCCTTCCCAGTGCGACTTTCTCAACTGCAAATTTGTTGCAAGTTGTCATAAAAGGCATTGCATTTCCTTCTTGACCCACATAGTAGATAGATTTTTGCATTAGGAACTTCAAGACTATTGTCCATATTCCTATTTCCATATTCTGCACCACTGATGTTAACACAGTTTTTGTAAACACAGGAACACATTTTAATTTTTAAACTCTTCCAGTCTAATCCCTCTGGTGTGCCGGTAGCTGTTTTTTCAATAGATTTGTTCAAAGATGCGTTGGTGGTGAAGGACAGATAAAACAATAAGAACGTTAGTATTTGTAACTTTCATGAATCTGTAATGAGGTTCACAGTGGGTTTCTTTGAGGTCAGTTTCTGTGGAATAATCGTCATGCACTCTGTTTACATTTAGAAAGAAAAGAGTTTCCAAATTAAAAGTCCAGAGCCAAGGAAGGTACTGTGTGTACCCTGAAAGCCCGGGCCGGCTGTGCCAGTAGGCCTGAGGAGCTGAAAATGCCCGCCCCGAAGCGGCCCGCGCGGTGACAGCCCGGTGTCACGGCTGCTGCCCCGCGGACCGGTGCCGGTAGCGCGCCGCTCCCGGGCCTGGCCGAGTCCGCTGCTCCCGCCCGCCCCGCCTGCGCCTTCCGTGGGCCCGGTCTCGGGAGATCCGGTCGCGCCCGGGGCCCCGGGAGAGCGCAGCGCCCTCCCCTGTGAGCAGCGGCCCGCGCCATCTTGGGCACTCGTCGGGGGCAGCGCTCCCCCTCCCTCCGCAAGATGGCGGCGGCCGGGTGAGTGACATGCCCGGTCACGTGGCGCGGATCGCCCCGCGCTCCCCCCGCGCCGCGCGGTCTCTATGGCTCAGCCGGACACACGGGCGGCGGCGGCGAGGGACGGGCGGGCGGACGGAGCCGCGGCGCCCGCACGGCGCCTCCTTTGTCTGCGGCCTCGGCAAGGCGAGCGCTTTCCCCTCCCCGGCCCTCCGGCGCCCTCGCCGGAGGGCTCGGCTTCCTCCTTCCCGCTGGCAGAGGCGACGGGGGCTCCCCGCTGGGGCGGCCGGGGCGGGGGTCCTTCTGCGGCCCCTTCGCCCCGGCCGGCGACACGGCGCGTCCTCGGGCGAGCGGGGCTGGGTCCGGAGCGCCCCGGCCCATCGCCGCCTCTCCGGGGAGCGGGCGGGCAGGCCCGGCGGGGGTGGCGGGAGGTCAGGGCGGGCTGGCGGCCGCCTCTGCGCCCCGCACCCCGTTCCTCGGCGGGCTGCCCGGGGCCGGCGGGCGGCCGCGCTGCCGGGAGGGGCGGCGGGCAGGTCCCGTGCCGCCGCCGTTCCCGCGGCGGGGGTGAGGAGGGTGGCTGAGTGGGGGTGGGGGTTTGTCTTTCGACTGTGTTTCTCTCCCCCCCTTCTGCCCCCCCGGCTCCTCGCCTTTCTTCCTTCCCTCCCTGCTTCCCCTCCCCGCCCCATCTGTTACAGGCTTGCGGAACTGTGGCTGTTTGAAATTAAACGTGATCTTTACTGTACCAGCTGGGGTCTGTAATGTATCTGATAAATGAAGCTCTTCCCGTCGGTTTCAGGTCATGCAAGGAAAAGGGCAAATCTGGGGAGGGAGCTGGGCGGGGTTTCCCTTTGCTTTTCACAGTCAGGCGAGAGGAGTCTGGTTGATGTCTGCAGCAGATAAAGGAGAGGAGGATCATCAAAAGACCTCAGAACCCTTTTATCTTTCTTCTGTTTTCCCCTCTAATTTCATTTGTCGCTGCTGTGTTGTCTGCCTGCTTGTTTCCCCCTTCAGAAGGGGTCGGGAGCACCAGGGCCCTGGCTGAGGTAGTAGTTTGTGCTGTTGGTCGGGTTGTGACATTGCCCGCTGTGGAGATAACTGCGCAAGCTACTGCCTTGCTAGTGCTGGTGATGATCAGCTGCAGATGAAGACAATGACAATGGGAATCCCCTTTGTATTCCCGGGATTGCATGCTGCTGAGGTGGCAACACTTCCTTCTCCTAGTTCTGCAGGAGGAATCTAGCCTTGGCCACCGAGACAAATAGTGGGGTTCGACCCCATCAGTAGGATGCTCCTTCTTTCGCAGAGCTGGATGAAAAATCACTAGTTTAATGCTGTTCGGAGGGTACCTGAATTTGAGCTGAAGAGCAAGTGTCTGCATTTCTTCTCATGCTTAGACCTTATTCACCTGACGTCCTTGGAAAGAGGTGGATTTTCTATTTTCTGAAGATGGAGATCAGTGCCAGACTTGTATTTTGTGTGTTCTGAATATGCGAAACTTGTATGTGTGTTATTAAGTGCTTTTGTCTGAATGGTAAAATATCTTGAGTATTTCTCTAACAAAAGCAAAAATATGTAATTACCACTTTATATAGATAAGAGAGTCTTTTTACAGTATAGTTGACCAATTGTACTGCTTGGTGCTCACAATTTTAGGTGAACTTCTGAGGTATCTTTACTGTATATTTTAACTTACTGTGAAAAGCAAAGTCATGAATTTGCTGTTGTGAATTAATTAAAATCGCTGGTATATTTAAAGTGATGGCTAAAGGTGTCTTTTGGATACAAATTTTAGTGTGTTTATTGCTTATTACAATGGCTTAAACTTGTAATATATTAAAACCTTTGCAATAAATATGCATAACTGTCTCATGTTTTTAAAAACGAATTAATTTTTCAATCAGAATTTTTGTAAGATTTAACTATAAGTCTGTTAACTTTATAGTGAAAATTAAAGCTGTAGCTAAACACTTGAAATTAAGTCGATGCCTTAGTAGCACTGCTGGTTCATCGTTCTAATGTATTTTTAATATTGAGAAGAAACTTGCAGATATTTAACTCAGCCTCATATTGAATTGTTTGAACTCATTATGTGTTTAGAAGACATGCAAATGTTGCTCTTGCACCTCTGCTGAATGTAAAGTGTCTTGCAGAACATAGAGAAAAAGTTTAATCTGATGATACTTCATTTTGACCCTTTGTAATGAACTAAACATTTCAAAAGCTAGGTATTCTCATGCTCACTAATAAACCAACATATTAAGTGTTGTTAGTAGTAGCTTTTCTCTGAAGTAAAATAGCAGTCCTAGCTGTTGACTGTTTCCAAATTTAAAACACCCTTGGGTTTTTTTCCTAACTTAGTTGAAGGGTCAAAAAGGATGCTGTAGCTGCCTGCCTTTCACATCCTAACAAACAGCACATACTAAGCAGAGCTTGTCTGACCTGGAAGTTAGGATGGTGTTTTCACTGTCTACCTTTAGGCATCTTATTTTAACTGGCTAATCCACCAGTCCCTTTCTCTGCAGTGGAAAAGGCTGAGAAATATCCCTGATACAAACCATGCTGGCAAGTGCCTTAGTGTTATTTGATCTGCATTAGCCTTTCATGGAGCTTGTCTCTCTATGTTGGTTGTAAAGGAGGTGAAGGTGCTTCAGCTAATCTAAGTGCCTGTAGGTGGGTTGTGAGAAATTGTCCTCCCTGTTGGCTTGCCTTATGCTCAGGTAACTTGGGTAGGACGGATCTTGGCTCCTGTTGTAGCTTTTTGGGTTTGAGGGAAAGAATCAATGAGAGAAAATATGCTTGACCATGCTGCCATTAAGCACTTAGTTGTTTTATCTGTTGTGTAAAGTATCTCCCTTAAACTTCACTTGCCACCTGAACATTAGTGTTTTGTACTGTGGATGGCTTAAGGACAATGTTAAGAACCTGTACTAAAATGAGACAATGCTACTGAAATAATGTGGGCAGTGTTCTACTGAGATGCTGTGTAATGCATGAGGGGGTTTGTCCCCATGTCCATATGGGTCTTGGTTGTGTATTACTCAGTAGGTTTTAGGTAAGTACATGTGAATTGTTTCTTTGAGGAGTTGCATACAAGATGCTTAGCTTTGCTTTAGGGCTGTCCATACATTTCTTGGTTCAGAACACTACTCAATGGAGCATTCAAAATACAGAAGTCAATCCAGTCAGATTTCATCCTTAGTTTCGTCCTGGTCTCAGCCCCTGTTTAACTGTCCTAGTGTACTTGTATGATGAAGGTTGCAACATAAAGCTTTGAGGCAAAAAGATTAAGTCTTGGTGGAATGGAGAGCTTTACCTTAGAGATGTTGTAAAAGTCAAGGCTCTGAAAATACTGTGAAAACACGAAATGGCAGGAGTAGCTCATATCTTGTGAATTTAGTAATTCTTTATTGTGATTTGATGAATTAGTTTGGAGAGAAAAATTTCATCATGCCAATTAAAAAGCAGTACTGCTGGCACATTATTGTCATGGCATCGTCTCTTTCTGAGACTTTTTCCCCTTTATTCTTCAGAGATTTCACTCAGTAAAATTTTTGTGTGTGAGTTTTTTATAGAAACATTAAAATAGGCACGTAGCTGAGTGATGGAATTTCTCTGAAAAGTTATTTAGTTTATGGTGTCCCTATTGTGTATTGTTTGCTGTGCTGGGTGAGAAAGTACTGCGAGAAATGTTCGTGTGTAGCTTTTCTGAGCACTTCTTTTGACTCATGGAATAATAAAAATGCAGAGATTCACGGCATAGTTGATAAAGCTTTGGATGCTCTTATTCCCTGGTTTGATGTCTTTTTGTGCTATTGTCTTACCTATTTTGTGAAGAGCAGTCACCAGCTGTTCACCCTCCAGCTACTGTCTGTCAATTCTGCTTCTAAAGATACTGGCATGCATCAACCTAAAATCTTAGATCCAACATAGTTGCTTCCCTGCAGGGTGCAGTTGCCCTCTCTGTCACCAAGGAGAGTGCTGTGTTCCCATGCTGGCAAAATTGATATTTGAGAACTTGTCTTCACTGAGGGCTGGCTTGGGCCTTTTACTTTATTAGGTCCTGGACCATGTACATAATAATGACTGAGACCTCCCGCTTTACACTGGTCAGCATCTTGAGACAGTAAGAGGAAATGCCAGTTTCTGGAGAATTACACCTCTAAATACATAAGCACTTACTTAAAATGCTTCAGTGCATTAGATAAATTATGTGTGGCTTTTCATTTGATACTTCCCCATAAGAATGAGTACTAAATTAACATAAGGAAATGTTTACTCTAGTAATCACAAATGAGAGTGGACCACATTCTTTGTGTTTAAATAGTTTAAGTGCATCTTCCACTGTCCTGTGCCTAAGTGTTACTCAGTGAAATCTGAGAAATTAGGTGTAGAACATTGCTTCTGGAGGAGGTTTTATATCTGTTATTTATACACATCTACACACACACACATATATATATATACACACACACACACACATATGCACACATGGTATATGCCTCTTGAGAGATTCTGTAGCAGAAATGGAAGCATCACTCAAAGGAAGTATGAATGTTTGGGTAACTGGTCTTACATATGCATTACATTTCTCTAGAATGTTTTGAATATTAGTCTTCTAATACATTTCAGGTCTGTTTTTACAAATGTATACATTTATTTTTAAGAAAGCAGTCAACCTCTTCATCTGAGAAGAGTCTTTTAGCTTCTCAGCCAACATGTATAGGCTTTGTGAACTTCTGTCCAAAATGAACACGTCCTGCCACTGATGGTGTTAGAGATGAGGAGAAATATATCAGCAAAAGTTACCTGCACTGGGGATCTACTGGAATCCCTGAAGTGAAAGGCTTGCATTTAATGGAAAGGGGCAGGAGTGTTTCCTTGGACATGGAAAGTGCTACATCACAGTGAAAGCTGCCATGTTTGCTGTGAGAAGCAAGTCGAAAGACTGAAAGTGAGCTTCTCTTTCTTTTCCTTGTCCAAGACTTTACCAGCAGAAAAGGCTCTCTTATCCGGGTTTAGTTTCTCTTATCAAGTTTGGTTATTTCTACTGTTATTCTGTTTCCTTTGTACCTAAAGCTCTTGCTCTTGCTTTACCAGTTTGTCTAGCCTGCTTGTCTCTGCAACCCAAGCAAAACTGCCTGCATTGTCTCGGGTAATAGCATTTGAAGTTTGCCTGCCTATTTTAGGCTTCTGGTGAAGGTTTGCAGTGGCTACAACAAAGAACTGTGTTGATGCATGAGATTAACTACATCCAGAACTTAGTGATGCCAGTGTGTCAGTACAAACATGGCAAAGAAATCTAGTCTTGCACATTCTTTCATAAATGCTGGAAGTCTCTTATTCTAGGCCAGCTAAGAAAATAGCATCCATGACACTTGGTTATCAGATCCCTTCCTGATCCCCCGATCACTTTATCTCTATTTTCTACCCTCTCCACAGTAACTTCAACTCTTTTCAGCCACTTAAAAGAAGGTTGATGTTTTAAAAGAAAATTATGTACTTCTGACTTCACAGAAAATAGGTTTAAACATCTTGTTAAATGAGTGTGATATAGCCAAATTCCTCCTTTCACATGAGGAGAATTTGGAATATGCCTCATCCCATTCTGAAGGATGCTTTGCCATCCATTTCACCCTTTGCAAGAAGAGAGGATTTTGTCTTAAAATTAACCAGCCTTGTCCCGCAAAAAGGAGAAGGAATTAGTATGAAAATGCTGGCATTGAATGAGACAAGGTCCTGTTTATCCTGTCTTCTCTGTGGAGGTTTGTGTATATTGGAAGAGAAGAGGGGATAGTGTCGCTGTTAACTTTTGAAGTACCACATTAGAAGGAACTCTCTGAGTGATATCCCAGTGACCTCATATTACCTGAGATGTATGTTCCTAGAAAGAACATTGCTGTGGTGCCAAGGCTTTTGACCAGAAAGGCAAGAGCATCTGTTGTGTGCCACCTGCAAAGAGAAATAGGAGGTGTGGAAGCAAGTAAAAAAAAAAAAAAGGCAACAGATTTTCAGCTGCTTTGAAATCTACTTTTCTACTTTTTTTTTTAATCTGGTTTCTAGTTTATCCAATAAAAATCAGTGTTGGTTTGTGTGTGTGTGGTTTTTGATGAGGTGTTGTGTTTCAGGCTGAAGCTTAGTTTTCAGTCTAAAAACTTCTCAGTCTAAAACTTTTCTTGTTCACCCCCAGAGTTTCTGCACCGTGTTCTTAAAGGGGAGGTTGGTCCAATTAAGCTTCCAGAATGAAGCTTGTGAAATATTAAAATAAACCTAAAAATACTAAGTTTTAATTACTACAAGTTTGCTCATGATAGTGAATTACATTTCAGTATTTGAAATATGAAGTGGTGCCTTTTTTCCTTAGGTAAGTGTAAGTGAAAGCTGTAGCAGTCTTGCCCAAAAAAACGATAACCCAACATGCATTGCAGTTTTGTACATTGTGTGGAGGTTTAGGCTGGGTATCGGTAAAAGGTTTGTCACCCACAGGGTGGTTGGGCACTGGAACAGGCTCCCCAGGGAAGTGGTCACAGCGCCAGCCTGATGGAGTTCAAGAAGCCTTTGGACAAGGCTCTCAGGCACATGGGGTGTCCTGTGCATGCCCAGGAGTTGGGCTCAGTGATCCTCATAGGCTCCTTCCATCTCAGGATAGATATCCTATGATTCTATGAGCCTTGCTGCACCCAGTTCTGGTCAGCTGGTGGAGTTGACAATTACTTTAGAGTGGGTTAATCTGATGCCTGAATCTGCTACTGGGATGATGATGCAAAAACCTACTGCGTGATGTTTTCTCTACAGTTCTCAGACTAAGCAGAAAATAAATCACTTCTTTACCTCCACTTACCTACCTGCTTACTTCATTAGGAGCCAGTATCTACACAGACAGTAGCCTGTACTGAATATGAGGTATCTGTGCTTTCTGAGGTCTTCTTTCCCAAGGTGGTAATTGTAAGTGCTATCAAGATGCACGCATGCATTGTCACAGTCCAGATTTGTCTTGTGCTGCTCTGTGTCATGTAATCCTGATTTATGCAATGATTTCATTCATGCTGATATTTGGCAGCCTAAAGATGCAGTGTGGTGGTGAAATAGTCATTTAAGCTAGGCCCATTGCTGGTGCCATCAGTGTCATGGTGGCCTTTCACGCTGCAAAACCTGCATATTGACTCAAGAAATGCTTCTGTCAGCAAGGATGTTACTCTTGTGTAATCTCACATAGGTTTGGCTAGAATGCCTAGAGGAAGGTAGGTCTGAACTGGTATCAAGTGAGAGCTAGCAGTTAAGTGTTTATAGGTGTGACGGTCTTCCAGCTAAGAGGCCGTTATTTTCCAGGTCCCTCAGGTTTCTTCCCTGTCTTGTGACTGACTTTTCCATTACTCCCCAGCCTCATTAAAGTCTTTCTTCTTTCCAGCACCTGAAAGATTGCCTTTTCATCATGTTAGTCCCTGATGTCATACATGATCTGTCATGCATCCTGTACCCAGCTGCTGCCTTTGCTATATTAGTACATGTTTTGCTATATTAGTACATAGTACATTAGTATAGGCTAGGTATAGAAAAGAAAATAGGGAAGGGTGGCAGAGGAAGCAAGTGCTTCAGTTTACCAATACTTTTTAACAGTTGGAAAGTAAAAATGGTCTAATAACATGAGTGCAGAACTTAAAGAAAGTAGATAAATAGTAGTGATGCTAATCAAAGCACAAAATTATCAGTGCCAAGTCTAGTGGGAGCAGAGATGCTTAAATATTTATGCAATAAGTTCTCCCCTCCCTTTCCCACTCTTGTACTACCTATGGCCCTGCTGTTGTAGCAGCATGATGGTTGAGTTTTTAGGATATCTTATGGCTCCTGACAACCTCCAGCAGCCACCACATGAGCTGCAGCTAGCTGAAGCTGAATCTGGAGGTGGTGTGTGAACAGTTCAGGTGCCATTAGGACTTTGGTGTCAGAAAGCCTTAATGCAGGTGGCTCAGCTGGTCATGATGATCATGTATAATGCTGCCCAGATGGCTGTGGTCAGCTCATGCCAAGGATGGACTTGGCATTAGCCCAGAAAATACTTCATGGTAATTCTGAGGTCTTTGTGGTACCCCCCACAGCCTCCTACTGACTGGAGCGGCAGGAGGGGTTGCAGGCAGCTGTGGAGCAGCACAACCCATCGTCAACACCCAGCAGAGACTGAACCACTGGTGCTGAGCTGTGTACAGGGCTGCTTCCCAAGGCCTGTCTACTCTGGCACTCTTATCTGGCGCAGCTTACTCAAGGCTAACATTTGCAGTTCTCTATATGGATGCCAGTATTGTTCATTCCAGTTACCAATGCTCAGGAAGGCAAAATACCATCCATAATGACAGCTGCAGATGACAGAGTGATTGATGGGACAGTACATGTGGAGCATTTACTGTTACAAAGCAATCCCAATTGTTTCTTTAGTCACAGTCCAACATATTTAACACTGTCAACCATGAAGTACCATATACACTAGCAAAAAAAGTAGGCTACATCTGCAGGATGTGTTGTATAGAGACCTAAAAGTAGTTTACGGTAACAGATGGCAACTCTCGGTCTGTTATATAAAATTATTTGTAAACGTCAGGAAAAAGATAAAAATAGAATTAATTCAGTCAAAAATTCCTGCAGGTTTAAAGAACATATTGAGATTATATCTGATGGATAATAGGAGTGTTTGACAGGAAAATTATTGCAGAGGACCCGGCTTTTGAAATTAGGCCTAAATGGTAGAAGAGGAGGGCTTCCCCTCTCTTTATCTCCTTTAGAATTCGTTGATTAGGTAAAAAGAGTGCCGCTTTTACCTTCAAAGTCAACACCAGTGGGGGTCATCACACTTCAAGGTTCAAACATGATATTTGAAATCCCAAAGTTCTCAGACTAAGCCAAGGTAGCAAGGACTGAGGTGATTTTACCATCTTTACTGACTGAGCTAGTCCCAGCCATTATTCAAAATACCAAAGACTTCACTCATTTTGCCCCTTTGCGCATTTGTTTCTCCCTCTTTCTTTTCTAGTCTTCTGATTTTTCCTTTATGCTAATTAAGTTCTATTTAATTTGCCAAAAACTTGCCTTCTGCAACCGGGTGATGAGGTACAAAGCAGTGTCTGATATTACAATAAGTTTTGGTAAGCTTTAAGTGACTGAAAGATGACACCTTTTCATTAGTAGTGGCTGGTATGGGAGAACATTGTAAGACCAAATGTCACTTTCTTACTTTTTTAGTATTCGGGTTTTTTTCCTGCCTCTCTCTCTCTAGTTGTGTTTATACATTCCTTTTGGCTTCATGCTGTGAGTCTCTAAGCTATTTCAATTTGGTTTCCCATCCCTAAAAATATCATGAACGCTATTACCAACATTTTGGTTTGTCAAGACTGTGAAAACAGGAGTGTTATTTCTGTTCTATATTTTGTATATCTAACATAATGGGAAAAGGATACAACTGAAGATTTAGGTTACCCTTCAAATACTTTAACTGGGTAGGACTAGTACTGCCTCCCCCACATTCTTTATAAAGTGCTTGCATATTTCTATTATGGTTGTCTGCAGTGGAAGTAAGCAGGATGAAAGTGCTGAGTGCATAACTTTGACACTTCATACAAGGCAAGGCAGCATTTTGTTAACTCCTTTGCACTGATTTTGGCGCTATACAAGGACCAAGGCAGTCACCACCAGGACTGTATCTCATTAAGCAAAGATTTAGGAAAGAGGCTGTCATAGTCCTCTTGAAGTGGACTTACATAACATAGTGTTGCTGTAGAGAAAGAAAGCTATTAAGCTGCACAAAGTGATCTTCCCGCTATGGAACACTTGATTATTGTATATTGATAAAATGATCATCTTAACTCAGAAAGAAAATGGGTCTATTGGAGGGAATTCAAAAAATTAAGTGTGGGGAAAACTGTCAAGATACATGCAATATATGTAGTCAGCAGATCAAATAACAGGATGGAAGGTAATATAGCACTTACATATGCCAAAGACTGTGGGCAGCTTTTATTAATTTATAGAGTCATAGAAGATGCAGCTGTATCTTATGGCATTAATTTCTACAATTTGAATTGTACAAGTGATTAAACCTTTGAACAGTTGACTGGGAAAAGTTGTGGAATTGAAGCATGGTATAGCTCTTAACAACTGTGTCTTTAATCAACACACGTTTGATGCTTGACATTTGAGAAAGTTATATGGCTGTTGTAGGGACCAGGTGACAACAGTGGTACTGCTAGGCTGAAACATTACCTGGGACTGTCTGCAGCATCAGACTCCATATCTACTTAATGGATAAGCTTTTCAATGATTTCAAAGTTTGGTCTTTAAAACAGTCAGCTCCTTCTACCTTGGCAGTCTGGGCCCCAGACTTCTCTTTTTTAGGAGATAGTAATCCTGCCATCCTTACTTTACTTAAAGTCCTCAGCTCCATTGAGTCCAAAAGAGACAATGACTATGGTAGTGGTTCTTCTCTTCTTCCTGTAGTATAAAAATCTGCAGAATGCCTATGGCTATTAATTGAATATTCAGAGTCAGTGATTTCCTTTCTCTTTTCCTCCTGGGGGGATTGGAGGGGTGGGAGCTTATATGTGGAGTGTGAGCATACTCAGGAAGTGTTATGCTGTCACCTGAAAGGAAAAGGGCTAATCAGAAAATCTCCACAAGTCACAGTCTGCACTGCTGATCTGAACGTAGGACCAAACTTCTTGTTGATGATCTTGTTAGTTTGGTTGGTTTTGTTGTTATTTGGGGTTTTTTAGTTGTTTGGTTTTTGGGGGAGGGGTCTTTAGCAATCTGTGGCAAATACCTAGTAAATACTTTCAGGTGTTACAATTTAAACATGCTGCTCATAAATGGAGAATTTCTATGCTACAAGATGAAGCTTGTCAGTGGGACTGTGTTGGCAAGCAGGTTACAATCATTTTAGTGTCTTGTTGTGGCTGTAATAGAATACTTCCTTTGCTTTCACTGGAGCTTCTCTTCCATTCCTATCATCATTGGCTCTGGTTGTGAATAGACATTGCTTCTCTTGGGGTGCTTATTCAAATACAGCTGCAAAAAGCCCCCTCAAACAAACTCTGCTTCAGGAATGTTAGTCTTCTCAAACACTTCCCTTTTCTTTGGTCTCATCCTAATTCAAGCAGGTTTTGTTTTCCTTATTATTAAATATGAATCTTCATTCAGCAGTGGATCTTCCACTTGTGACTTTTTTGCTATAGGAGGCAGCAGGGGAGTTGATGGATCCCCTGCTGGTATGGTCAGTATTCCTTTGAAGTAACACAGGTCCTGTGCTCTATTTATGGAAGCATCTGAGCAGTTGTTGCAGCAAGAAACTATCACTTAATGTGGGCCATTGGATCGATCTACATTATGGTCTGCTTGTCAATGAATAAAATCAGAAAAGCTGTGATGAAAGCTAATTTCCTTAGATTCTTCCTTCTTTAGACAGGAATGATACATTTAATTTTAAGCGTCTTTGTGCCAACAGATCTTTCTTTTAAGCTAGTGCTGAGAAATTGCTCTTCCTCTCCAAGGATACTCCTATGTGTTCTGCTACAGGATAACCAGTTAAACCTAATCTGAGCATTTTTCACTACTTGAAAGGAACCATTTACAGAATTTTTCAGGAAACAGATTGAGATTTTTTCAGCTGTCCAAAGTGAACTTGAGGAAGCAGTGAGAGAAAAGGGACTCAAACACAGTGCTACAGAGATGGGTCTGGAGGTTTGGAAGTAGTCTGAAGCTATGCCAAAAATGACTAACCTTTCCTGTGGAACCTGGATGTATTCATGAGGAGTCTGCAGCCACCTGCTGTGGTATGGTCACCTAAACCCCAGACTGGCACTTTCGCTGCATTGTTAGTTGGTATTCCGAAACCTGATATTGAACCTGACCCAGAACATAATTTCCTGTTTGTAGTTCAGGTGTGTTGCTGTGTAATACAACTTGTTCAGCTGCCTTTGTATTTCTAGTAAGAGCCTGCAAAGCTCAGCTTGTCTTAAAAGCTACATGAAAAAGGTGAAGGAGCAAACAATCTTCTCTATCTCACTGTCATGCTGAGGTTATCAGAAACGCCTTTTTGTGGTATCTACAAAAGAAAAGAAGGAACTGCTTGAAAAGTAACACATGTATTTATATTTTCTCCCACTCTCACCTCCCTTTTTTTATCTGCTCTAACCTGAATTTGGCAAACTGCAGGATGGGTGAATTATTGTATTTATGTCAATATTTGCAAATGATGGAAAGAAACTGGAGTTCTTACACTCTTTGGCTTGATAGTGATGGCTGCTTCATAAGAACATGCTTTTTTATCAAGAATTATGTAAATAAGCAGGTCCTTAAGAGGTGCACAAATTTGAGAAGAAAGTATGATCATTTTCTCCAGCAATAACTGCACTTCTTTATTGAGTTTCCATTTTGACTGTTTTTTTCTTTCTGCATTTAAAAATAAACTTCCATTCTCCCTCAAGTGATTTAGCAGTTTGGAAAAAAGGACAGATCTTTACATACACATGGAAAATAATTTTCTTAAAATGAATGCATCTATTGAGGCACTTTTTCACACCTTTGCCTGACAGACCTTATTTTCCTTCTTAAAAAAAATTATTTTGACCGTTCCCATGTTACCATTTTCATTAGCTTTTCCCAAAAATACACTGTACTAGAGAGAATCCTAGGCCTGTGACTGAAATCAAACCAGTTTCAAACATAAACTAATGACCTCATTTGTCTTGCATAAAATTTATGGTGTTTATTTTTGTTGGAACAGTATATAACCTTACCATGTAATGAACATAAAATGTATCTTCTGATTCAATGTTCTTATAATTTAACCCCTTCTTCCTTTTCTGAATTTGTTTACTTCTTCATATCAGAAGACTTCACATCCTCTGATGTTTTGTTTATTAATGGTGACTTCTTTTGTTAAGATGAGCCCAGGCAGTGCCACAGGCTGGGGGCAGAGTGGCTGGAAAGCTGCTCAGTAGAAAAGGACCTTGGGATGGCAGTCAACAGCATCTGAACATGAACCAACTTGTGCCCAGGTCTGACTGAGTCACCATACCTGGAAGTGTTCTAGAAATGGCTGGACATGGCACTTAGTGCTATGGTTTAGTTGACAGGGTGGTGATCTGTCAAAGGTTGGACATGATGATGTTATAGGTCTCTTCCAACATCGATAATTCTGTGACTTTTTAATCAACATGGTAATGAGTCTATAGTGGCTAGACTTTTACTCTTTTATGTTTCAAATAATGCTGGTAAAAATCTCATTTCCCCTACACCAACCCCCAATTATTAATGACTACATAGAGAAGTGTGTTGTAGGAATGGGTTCTACTAGAATCCCCATGTCACTTGAAACAGAAGGGTAAAATAAATCCATAGCCATGTGCTTCTTTGTTGTTCTTACTCAAAAGCTTGTTCTGCTTTATAATGTAATTTCACTTTCTTTTTTTACCAATTACTTTGCTATGGCTGAACACTTTTAACCTGACTTTTTAAGAAAATAAGGTTTATGTGATTGTGCTAATATCCACTAATCTTTCCTTATGAACCTTGAGTTCATTGGCCTATTTCATCCAGATTTGACCAACAGGAAGAAAAACTTGAAATGTTAAGTTTCTGAAAAAATTATGCCTCTAGCTAAACAACTTCGTAAGGAAGAGAGCCTGCTAGTGGAGGCTGTAAGAGCTCAGTCTCATCAGTGACATTAAAATCCACATGAGGAAATCATCCTATAGTCCCAACTCCAGAGTAAATGGCAGTGTAAGAAAAACACAGGAAACTCAAGAACTTTGTTAAACTAGTGGCATACATACATGAATCATTCTTGGTCCCAGTTTTAAAGGACTACTGATCATCCCCAGCTAAGTATCTACAGAAAGTGTGCTAAAACTAGCATAGGGTTTCTCAGCAGTGGCACAGCATCAACATGTATTCAAACAGTCTCTTTTAAAAATAAAAATTCTGCTGTTAGGAGAAAGGAGAATGTATTGAAAACAGGACTGTTTCATGGCAGTTCTTTTATGAAGTGCAATTTTTAAGAACATAGGGTAATTACTTTGAAGTTATGACTTTGCAAATCTTATTCTTCTGAGTAATTTCTTGAAAGCCTGCTTGTCTGCCTGTGCCCATCAGAAAACAGAAGGTGATGCAACACCAGCCACAAGAAATTACTGTGAATGCAATGATGGTAGCAATAGTAACAATACCGATGAAACATGTTTCCACTAAAGGCTGAATTTAAGCTAAATAACTCTGACTGTATTTACCACTGATGATAATGAGCGATTTAGTTCCTTTCTATAGGAAAGCAGCTGAAAGCAGGAAATACAGCATTCAGCATTTTTCTGTTACACAAATACATTCCATTTCCTTCTTCTCATCTACAAGACTGTTTTTATGCATAACTCACACATGTATTCTGTACCACTTTTACACCTGTCAGTAACAGCTGTAATCCAACAGGTAGTTCTTTGAATATGAGCACCTTTAACCTAACGATAAGCAAGGCTGATCACACATCTTTGATCTCCCGAACCCTCACTTGCTAATCCCCAGCCAGTTGTGTGCTGCAGTGTCAGGCATTTGCACACAAGCAACTGATGCTTTTATGTTCTCTCTAGCAGAACTCCTGGCGACCCCGCCTCTCATAGGTCTGTAGATGGCCACAACATTGCCAGTGTGGGAGCAAAATGGAGCTTTACAAAGGATTTTCCTTATGGTCCTGGACCTTTAAAACTCTTCTTGGAGGCTTTCTCTTACCTCTGCATTTATAAGCAATATGCTGTACACCTGACTGATAAGTAACAGCTTTTTTTTTTTTGAAGACCAAATCAGGATGGAAATTTCTGGGCCTGATCCTTTCTCGGGTAATGTTAAAGCTACTGCAAAGATAAACAAACAAATCCCCACCCCACTGCTGTCTTAATTCAGTTCCATGAGCTCCTTTCCAGCAATTTTCTTAGCGTGGAAGGGAATATGAGCACAATGTTCACTTCAGCTGCCAGAGTTAGCTCTGGTCCTTTGTGCGTAGAGCAGCATAACCCCAACCTGCTGTCCCAGGCAGATTGGTTTGGGTTTCTGTGCCTCCTCTGCTGCCAGTCTCTGCCTGCTGTGGTGGTGGCTGGTGTCTCACAGTGGCATTTGCCCGTGCCTGTGTCCCTGCAGTGGTGGGTGGACTCACCCCAGCCCCGTGTCCCCACAGGGGACGGTGCCACCGAGCGCGCACGCCCTTCCTCGCTCCAAACGCTTCCTCGTGCCTGCGCTCCTCCACACGTCACGGCATGCAGTGCAGTGCTTGTAGCCCATGATTTTAATTCTCACGTGTAGGTTATGCATTTCTGTGGGCAGAGTACTCGGCTGTAAGGTGTGCGGTGTTTTGACTGGAGGACTGCAGAGAGGTGCCCCTGAAATCCGTTCCGTTTATGCTGTGCGCTCCTTAGGCAGAACCAGGCTCTTCCTGGTCATCCACATAATCCGAGCCCAGCAAACCCCCAAGCAATGTCCTTTCTTAACCTGTGGGGACGTGCAAGAGACTTGCAGCACCACTTTTTGTGGTGTTTTGTATGAAACTATATAAGAGCGGCTTTAATCACAGCCTCGGGCAGTCAGTGATTTCTTTCTAGTGTTCTCCAAGAGAAGTCTGCTTCTGGTCTTTGTTGCTGGGATCATAAGCAGGAGTGGGAGTGGGTTTATCCAGAGCTGGGGAGGTCAAGTAGCATCAAAGGAAGGGAATGTCTCTTTCCATGTCTTAATGGTAAACATATTGGCACTTGAGCACATTTGTCTGCAGATCACTCTTGCAGTAATTAAAGACACCTTTTCATGAAAACGGTTCTTAGAAGTTCAAAGAAATGAAGGAGGACAATGTGTAAAAAGAACACCTTGTAGGGCTCATCAGTTATTAGCATTTTTTTCCAAAGGTTCTGTCCTTTCACATTGTCTGTCTCTTGTTAAGCAGAAATATTTTTGTGAATGTGGTAACTGAGATTTTTTTCTTAACCAAAAAACCAACAACCCAAGTGAATCTGTATATTCTAGATTCTAGTCCCGTGCTGCTAGTGCTTCAGCAGTAAACAAGTCACATCATAGTTTCGATCCTGAGATGCCAATTAAGCCTTCCTTAAGAATATTAAACAAGAGAAATGTGAGATGAACAGTACTCCAGAATATCATGTGGACTCCAGCCCCTAGGAGAAAATGTCTTTTAGGTTGTTGTTTTTTGGATGAAAAATGATTGTGCTTTTAAACTAACCTGTAACATTAATTTACATTTTTGTGCCATCGTGTCAAGGATTGGAATAAGTCCGTGGTAAATTAAGAGATAGGAAAAAAAAGACAAATCATTTGCTAAGGAGCAGTAATTTCTTCCAAAGTGTTTGTGTCATCTGTGCTGTTGAGAATGGTTATTTGTAATTTTCCAGAAGCAAATCTGAGCTCATCCAGAATGGGATTTAAGTGGGAAGAAAGACATAGCATTATTTTGGGATGAACAAAGATGCAGGTCATTTTATTTTTGCTGAAGGTTCATTTTACTTTTTAGGAGACTTTTGTCATGGGTAAAAACAGTGTGAGGAAACATTTTACTGTGCTGCTCATTGACTAATTTTTTTCCCTGTAGATTTGAATTTAGGCAAAGTAATGCTGCACATAATTTATAAAATTCTCCTGAAGTATTTATAGTGTGCTATACGGAACAACACAAGATTGATGGCAACACAAGATAGGAAGAAGATGCTCAAGGTGACATAAATCTTTCTGTATTCTTCAAACATGGGCTTCAGCTTTGTTTTATTTGTATGGGATTTGAGGGTATGTTGTATTGGTCCCTCAAACCTTATAGTGAGATTTATAGCTGTTTGTGCATATATTCTTAATCTCTTGACAATGTTTATAAGATTTTTGTGGAAGCTTTACATAGATCATAATTTATTCTATTGTCCTAGTCTTTTCACTTCTTAAAATTACTGTTATTATTTTATATTTTGAATGTCTGAAATATTGTTTTCTGTTTTTTCCCCAGTTGTATGGAGATTAAGTGGACTGTCTTAGCTTCAGGTCAGATAGCATGTCACTGTGACAGTAAAATGACTATAAGCATTTATGCCCCTTGGATGAAATCCCAACCTGCAGCATTTCTGTCCCTCACCTTGGAAAGATGATTACTGAGATCTTTGTAGATGGGCTTTAAAGCTGGGCATAATCCAGTGGTGAGTGAAATGCAGAGCCATACAAATCAGTGACATTTAACCCCACCACACGTCAGTCCAGGCGGCAAGAGAAATTGGTAAGAACCGTTTCCAGCCCATCCCATTTTCCAGGTTAGCGCTCCTAATAACACACCTCCTGTGTGATCTCTGTGCAGGTGCACACACTTGTGCAAACACACTTTATTCTGTATTCAAATTTTCTAGTTCTGGTAAACTTTTAAAGCACTTGAATTTCTTTTCATGCTCCTCTTAAAAACAGTTGTTATTTCTGGAGAGAGTAGTCACCTTTCCCTTTGCCTTTCATCCTTTCTCCTCTTATTTGTGTGAAGAAATTCTGTCACTCAGTTGTGACATTTCAGTAGTGGATGCTACACCCATTTTAACCGAAAGCATATTTTTCTGAAATAAAACCTAGATATATTTACTTGTCAACAGATACGCTCTATAACTTCCATAAAGAGGACTGAATTACAGAAATTGTAAAATATGTGAAGCGTTTTAGGTGTTTCTGAAATCTACCCTTAAAAAGAGCAAGAGCCAGCAATCCCTTGTGCCAACCTCTTTTATCTCTTGCAAAGCTATTTCTCATTTACTGTTATGCTTAACAATTCTATTTCACAGTGTGCTTTAAATTCCCAACAACAGAAGAAAAAACAACTTGCAAATCCAAGACCAGGCGTCTGTTTCCTCACAGTTCTAAACGAAGCCTTACCATTTCCTAACTAATGAGAATCTTTTCCATGTGGAATAAATCCTTAGTTCTTAGCAGCATTAGTAATGCTTAAAAAAAAAAAGTCTTTAAAATGGTCCAGTTGCTAACTGCCTTTGACTGTCTCAATAAGACTGAAAGAGACCTTCTGCTCTAAATTAATAAAGCCAATCACAGCTACACAAAGCCCAGAATGACCGATCATTCTTCTGGTGTCCTCACTATCTTTACTGAGGTCAGATAAATCACTTTCAAGCTGTTAAATCAATGATCATAAATTAGGGCTCTGTTTTTACAGCACCTTGTGGGAAATTCTCCTGGTTAAATTAATCTAACAGCTGCAGCAATGAGCACCTCCCACAAGATCATGTCAAAAGTTCTCCCCCATACACCACCTTTTTCTAAAAAGGGGAAAAAGGACTGAATGATTTGTTTTTACCTAGAACACAAAATGGAATCCCTCCATCTATCCCTGCTAATTCGTGTTTCAATTGTACCCAGCTGTTTAAATTGCACTGTGCAGAGATTGCCTTGATCCCCAGGTGCTGGTACTCCATCTGTGCTGTTCTGAGAGACTATTTACAGCCGAGGTTAGGCCAGTGATTGCTGGGATGGAAAACTCATTTCTCAGCCTGGCTTTTATTTACACTCTTATTAAAGATCCTTTCACTCATGTTGGAATGGCAGCTAGTGGCTGCAGTAAGCGCTTGGCGTTGAGCCAAGCAGTGAAATTACCATGTCGATAAAAGATAGCCTGCTTCCATTTTAACCTTTCACTGTTCCCCCCTTTCCATCTATATTTGCATGAAGAAGGATGATTATTGAAAGAGATAGGGGGACAAAGGGATGAGAGAATCCTTGTCAACTGAGCTTTTCAAGGGATAAACCAATGGTTTGTAACCAATTTTGAAAAATTTTTACTGCCTTATTAATTTCCTACTCCTTTCTCTTAATTGCTATTAGAGTTTATTTTCACATGAAGCAACAGAGCTGCTCATGCTCTGCCCACATCCTTCCCCCACTGCTACCCCTGTGAACATGACCCTGGCTATGTCTGCAGTGTTGAGGTTTCTACTTCATCCACAATGCAGGTCACACAGAGCCACAGCAACACCCTCAAAGCACTTTTCTCCTACAAATATGCCTCCTGGAAATGAATCACCTCCTTGGGAGCAAGCAGCTCATTGCACACAGCGTGTTATGTTACTGGGGAGGGCAAGGGGAGAGTGTCTTGGGAAAGCCAGCAGGCAATCATCACACTGTGGCCCTAGATGCATTAAAAAAGCCCCAAAAAACAATAACTATTTCTCCAGAAATCTCAGCACATTTAAGAGCAACACTGAATTGGTGAAAAGCAACACAATCCACCTCAGCTGTTGCAAGACAACAAGCAATATTGTTAAGCGCCAACTATAGCCCAGTACTAGAAGGAGGAGACCCCCAAAACCTTGAGTCTCTCTATCAAGCTCTATTTCTGAGGCAGCCCATGACCTGAAGTGCAGAAGCTGTGCTAGTAAACTGCAGGTAAAACATGCTTTGTCTCTTTGCCTTTTTCCAGAGCAGAAAGAGAGACAAGTCCTTCTATTTTCAGTTTTCCTGAGTAGAAGAGCAGTGAATCTGCTGAGAGGTTTACAAGGATTGGTGTTCATGCTCTTGAACCTTGTTTTGGGTGGTGTGCAAATAGAAGCATTCATCTCCTAGTGGAAAAGGAACAGGAAAGAAAGGGGGCTATATCCTGAGGGATTTATCCCTTTACTTAGGTGTTCAAGTCATCTGTTGTTTAGCCATTGCTTAAGCTTGTAGGTCCTCATGAGGTGTAGGCTCAACTCATCACCAGGTTAGGCTCACTCTACCAGGATACATTAAGAAGACAAAATTTCAGGCCTTGGTTTTACAAAAACTGTACAAAATACAATAAATTACCAGGAGCTTGCTGCTTCTCTGGTGCAGATGCTCCACTGGCCCAAGCCGTTGTCTGCTGCATTCCAGTAGGTGTGGAGAGATGCAGCTTTTCAGTACAAGGTAGCTGTGGAATCCTCCAAAGAATGAACAAAATTGAGTTGTTCAATTTTTAAAAGTCAATTTTGTCTCCATTGAGTATGAGATGCCTGGAGAAATGGGTGTCTTATTAGTTGCTGCTTATAGTTATTTATTAATTTTTCCTATATTTCCATATACATATCTATACATATATGTGTGTGTGTGTATAACTACATATATATAATTATGTATGTTCAGTTTTTATATTCTACAAAAGCTTATTTATTAGAACTCAGTCTGTGGCATATAGCTCAGGACTCCAGGTTTGTTGGGTGTTTTTTTCCCATTTTCTAATTGACTGAGTCTAAGTCCCCAGCTACCAGCTTTCTTAATGAATCCAGCACCAGGAAAACCTTGCAGGAGCAGTAGCAGAAAAGAATGACTGGGACATTTTATATAACAATAAATATTTTTCTTTTTTTCTCCTATTTTTTGTGGGTTTGTGGTTTTTTTTTTTTTGCACTAAACAAACATTCCCTAAAACACCCTTCTTAAAAAATGTAACCACAGTAGGATTTACCATCTCAGCATTGTGTTTTATATTTTTCTCATTCACAGAATACTTATATGTCTGGACATGAAACTGAGTTTGAAAGTTGTGTTTTGATTCTTGTCTGGTTCATTCAAACTGCTTCTATGCTGGTGCTCAAGCAGAGAAGGAGTAAGAATGATGTTCCAGATCTTTTAACATACTCTAAATTCCCAGATGTAAAATTCAATTGCATGAGTCCTGGCAAAAAACAAGCTCTAAAAGGGGGCACAAAGACCAAAAAAGTAAATTTATTTTTTTAATTGGGAGCATAGTGAACACAATCCTCAGAAAATACAGCATAAGAATTCTGTATTAGGAGCTTGTTCGTGGAGCACGTTGATCTCAGCTAGATGAGATGCAGTTGACATTTGGCAGACAAAGCTCTAGGGAAAGCTGGCGGATGTTAAGAAATAAGACATTTGGTGCAATTAGCTGTGGTACCAACCCAGGAATTAAAGTAAACAGGCACAACATGGGGGCAAGAGGATTTTTCATAATTAAGGCCTAAACAGCTCATGGCTTCAGGAATCCCCTGCTCTTTGTACATTCCTTGGTAATTCCCTCTTTAAATAACTGGTTTGTCTGCTTCTAGGTCCTGGATAACTGCAACTGGCTTTGGCTTCTCCCTGTCTCCTCTTGCCCGTCCCAGAATGTGCTGTGATACTGCGCTGTAAGCAGCTCACATCTGCCACAAAGGGCTGCAGGATTAAAAATTAAACTAATACACATTTAAGATATCTAGATGGGCAGGGTCAGTCTAAATTCTGAACAGACTGAAATGACTGCAGGGCTGTCAGCTGCTTTTACATCCTTGAGCTTTATTGAATATTATACTGGGCAGAGAAATGGTCTCTCTTTAGGAACAATTTGTGCTATTTCATAAGGTGACTGCCTAGTCATTTGTCTTCCACAGTAACTCTCATGGGAAAGCAGGATCTTTCCTTGTAGTTTTACTCATGGATATCTTGCAGACTTTCCATATTTTTAAGTCTTACCCTTTTAAAGCATAAATAGCAGAATTTCAGGTTTCTTTGTTTAGTCCCCAGAAAGTTGTAGCAATTACAGAAATGCACAATGACTATCATATGAGAAGCTAAATGCTCTATCTGAGCTTCTGTGACAGCCTTTGGATTTTCCAGACAGCCCTTAACTTGCCAAGGAGGAATAGTTTTCCTGGAGAATAACTGAGCCAAAGAACTGGGGTAACAATGGTCAAAAAGTTGAGCCTTCTAAAGACCATTAAAGTTTCCCCTTTCAAACTGAAGAATTAAAATGTTACAGGCATGTAAGTTTTATTTTAGAGGTAATGAGCAATGTTAGAATAATGAAGAAACCATTTCCCCTTCTGTGAGTCTTCCCTTTAGGTACCAGCATTCCTGCATTGCTGATGATGCTCTCGCTGTCAGCACCTGCAGGAAGCAAGTGGTGGGAGGAGGCGGATGGCCAGGGACTCAGTGGCTCATCTCCAACAGCAGTCAACTACTCCAAAATCTGAGAGAGGCACAGTAAGGAGAGGAAAGTAAGGAAAAATACCATCCCCATAGCATAAATAAACCCAGAAGATGCTCTGTCGAAGTCCAGTCTGTTGGGAAAGTCCTTGAACTACCACAGACGAGCAGAACCAACAGACTCGTAAATCCAGGGGCGACTGAGAAGCTCGCGGAAAACACCAAACCATTACAGCTGGTTGTGTGCCATCTTGACAGAGGAACACTGCGAGGGCTTGACTCCTGTTGCTTAAGGGAATAAATGCTTGTGGTCAAGATGAGGGATACTTTGACTGTTTAGTGGCTGAGAAATTATGCACTAAAACACATAAGAGCATAATTCTAGTATTGGGTGGCCTCAGATTCATGAACGTTCAGAGATCTATCTACACATCTAAATAATCAGTCTTAAATTAGCTACAGTAAAGATCTAATGATTTCTTCTGCTGCAGCTACCTCCCTCTCCCTTTAACATTCTGTGACAGAGTGTCGTGGACTATTGCTACAGCTTCACATTTATGATTAATTATTCTTAAATTATTAAGAGTCTCCAACTAATATGTCTTTATCTGCCTGTAGACACCTTTTGTCTACCTTCATCACCTTCCTTTGTAACAATCTCACCCTCAAAGCACCATTTCTCCTGAAATTATTTTAACATCCCCAAAAAGTGATGGCATCCTTTGTTTTGCAACCTTTTCAAAGCAACCTTCATCCTTCCTCCTAACCAGAATAGGATGTGAAAAAACCTTGATTGATATAAGCCTTCCTGGAAAGCATGAGAGAAACTCTGGAATCAGTAAAAGCTGATGTATAAAAGCATAAAGAAGTAAACTTTCTCTGAAAGTACATTGCTCTACCAGGATACATTAAGAAGAAACTGGTTTTACAGAAACTGTACAAAATACAATAAATTACTGGGATTGTTCCCTTATGTCACTTCAGTTAACAGGGCACATTCAGTAGAATACATGAATGGATTATTTGGCAAAGCACTGACTTATTGCCTACATGAATTACAGAAACTGATGTCCAAGTTTTAAGAGTTGTGTGAATCCCCTAAAAAAAATTTAAAGAAGCCTTACTTAATCTACAAGCTTATAGAATTTATGGCATAGGAAATGCAAAGGGATGATGTGGAATAGGGTCCTTTAGGTTCAGTTGGTGTGCAACAGTTCCCTGTCACTGCATGCTACCAGCACTTATTATTCAGCTGACACCAGCCAGCCAGGCAAAGCTGTGCCGGAGTTTTATTTGCACAGCAATTTTAAACTTGACACTGAGGTCGGACTGTAGTAATAAACTGTAGGATTTAAGGGAAGAGTAGTGAAGCAGAGTGAAAGAAAGTAACACATTGCCTCTCTCTGCACTCTCCACCGTGCTCAGCGGACACAACGGGCACATGCAGCACTTTAAAAAGCACAGTAGCACTAGAACAGATCTTTCCAGTGCTCTTCTACTAAGTACGAGGTGAAATGGGAAGCAGGAGAACCACTTGTGCTACAATGCAATATTTCAAAATCTAATGAGTAGATACATGCCCAGCTCCCATTCTCTTGCTGGGAACCCATTGCGATGGCTGTGCTGGCACAGGGCAAGGCTGTTGTCAGTTCCTGCATCTCCAGCACCTGCAAAAGTACCTTTGGTTACTAAATAACTGTGAGAGCTTGCTTCAGTGTAATCCATGAATTCACCCTTACTGGAACATAAACTCAGAGTAGAGTTTAAGTGATTCCTAAGGAACTGAGGATGAGGGAAAACTTACTCCAACTATGTTGCCATTTCCAAAATTACATCCAATGCCTCAGAGAGTTGGTACTGGATCACTTTGCACAGCTCTTCACTGAGTCAGAACATGGCAACTGGCAGTCTGAGTGATGAATCGTGATCTGATGGCAGCACAAAGCTCTCACAGTGACCCTACAGCTGAACTCTTCCAGATCAACCCATCCACTAATTCACCTCAAAGGAATTCACCAACTCAAGAGTCAGACCTTTTGTCAGTGAGTCATCAACTCCCTTGTAAAGCAGTGTGCTACTTGTCTGCATTGCACAATTAGTAATACACATAGAGAGACTAAGGGAATGTTCATGACAAAGGCAGAAGAAAAATGACTATACATCTAGATGGATTATATAATATATAATTTAAAATTTTATTTTAAAACTTTGCACATACACTTCTTCAGTATCCTCCTCATTTGTTCATTGCACTGAAAAGTTTCAAAAAACACAAAATATATCCCTTTACTAAACATTTTTTGTTCTTAGGTTACAAAAAGATTAACATTTCACAGTCACAAAGCAGAAGTACATTGGTCCAAAACATCTTCCTCCAGCAGGTCATCCTTTCCTCAGGACATATAAACCCTAGACAGTTGTACAGATCTCAAGATATTAAGATGAAGTGCCCGTTGAAGGAAAGATAAATGTGGCAGGTATTAAAAAAAATCAAAATTAGATACCTATGAAAGAACATCAACAGCAATGGATTTAAAAAAAAGGAAAAACCAAAATGAGCATGGAGGTGGAGAAGGGCATCCTCCTTCAAGTACATCACAGGTAGAAATAAAGCAGCACAGTCACAGCATCATTTAGTCACTCTCTCTATGACAGCCACATCACTGAGTCTTCATCTAAGACACATGGAGGAAAACTACTTACATACCTACAATGTATGAGAGGAACAACAGTTTCACACAATTTGCCATTTATGTTTGATAGAAAAATGCTGAAAGTATTAATACATAAAATGTAAAATGAAAGGAAAACACCAAGGCTGGAAGAAACACAGCAGATTTGCTCGAAGCATGTAGTGTTCTTTAAAAACCTAGCAGAAGTTCAGAGCCAAAATCTGCCCAAACATCAAGAGCAGCTCTTCAGAAACATCCTGGAGGGACAGAGCTGACAGTACCTCACAAAACTTCGTGTCACATTTCTACACAGAAGTAACTGCAAATGGAAATCCACTATTAACAGCAGATTCTGACCGCTTTTCATTTAGTCTGTTAGCCCTGTTGTTTCTTAGAATTTATTAAAAAAAAATCTCCAGTGTGAGGCCACTGAACAGCAGCCCTCTCAGACAATACACTTTTGTGTTCATGAAGGAAGCATTATTGTCTTAATGCACCAAAAGATGGTTGTGTGTTACATAATCTGTGTAAATTAAATTTCTAACCACCTTCTTAATAATATTAAAGAAAGAAAATTTTAGCCTGTAGTGCAAGAGAAAAACATCTGAAATGGCTGTTCTACTTTCTGTAACAGTATTTCTGGGAGAATGGTAAAAGCTTCTTGGTTTTGAGTTTCTAGAACTAGGACTGGACTTGTCAGCAGAAGACAGTGCTACACTGCAGTTAACTGGAACTCCTTTACTGGCACCTTTCCTTGCCATTATCCAAGGAAGGACAAGAATTTGCCCAACTTCCTAAGCAGTGCCTATGCACAGAATAGCAATATGAATGCAGATGTAACTCAGACTGAGGTTCCTTGCTGCTGAGCAGTTTTGGATACTGAGGGAACTTGACTGGCAAAAAGCCAGAGCACTGCCGGCAGTAACCAAGACGACATGCCAGGGGTCTAAAATTTGGACTTGGTGCCTAAGTTGCTCCAGTTTGAGGACACAAGCTGTCTGCTCCTAACTTAGGAGCTTCACTGAGCCCTAGAGCAGCTGCAAGTCTGAACATGGCAGTACCCATCCTGCATCTGAAAAGTGGCATTGTGCACCAGCAATCCTCCCTGCCATCAGTCTTTTCTAATGCAGGTAATGCAAAGTAACTCAGCCTTTAAAGGGAATTGGAAGTATATAATAATTTATTATTCTTGCTTCTCACACAATACCTGCCCAATAAATGACTTCTGCCTGCTGTTTCTGAGCCTTAGGTGTTCATATGTATTAATACCATGCCTTGAGGCAGAGCACCAGACCCCATCTCAGGTATGCAAGAACCTCCTACTGAAAGCAGGTAAAAGTGAAAGCCCAAGTACTAACGCATGAACCACAGATGTGCCAGACACTCCAGGGAAGCAAGCACCTAAATGTGTAACAGGTACTTTCCAAAAAAGCAAAACAAAAAGCGCCACAGCATCGTTTCAGTCATTTACATCTGAGTATAAAACCTTTTACTAAAGTTCTCAGAATCATTAATTGATACTAATTTTGATACTGTATTTCTGCCCTTTCTGGGAGAGGGACTGACAAGGAACGCAACTCAACCTGGGCCCAGCTGCTGCAAGAAGCTCCTGACTGATGGCAACACCTCAGATGAACAACACTGTGCAGGCTGATTCACCAGCCCAAGAGATCATGCTCTGAGAAGTCAGCTGCCAGTTTGCTCCCACCAAGACATGCAGTCTGCTAACCCATCTCTTCAGAGGTACATTTAAAAACACCCCTGAATGAGAAGGTGCCTTTTCCATTGCCATTGAAATTTCAGTTTCAAATTTTGGCAAATGCTACACTGGAAATCTATTTCCACCACACTAGTGGAACTCAGTGGTTTTATAGCAACTGGTATGTGTGTTGACACCATGTTACCAAATGAAGACCAACAGTGCATCAGCACTGAAATATTTCACCTGGGCTTGTAGTTGGTACCAGCAAGCACCAGCCTCTTTGCTGTTTGCTTTGTCAGCACTAATTTCTTTGTCAAAGAGGATCTGAATTGCTAGAGGACTACACAATGCATTTGTGAGGAGAAAACAGGAGTTACACCGAGCATGAAAAGCATGTTTATAAGTTTATTAGGCCAAAAAAAAAAAGTGCAAGATCTCTTGTTTAAAACATATGAGGGGCCATGTGAAAAATATTCTAGACTCCAAGCCTCTCTTTTCACCCAGATGCACACAGAAAAAGAGGTAAAGAGAAAAAAAAAATCAGGAAAAAAAGCATGAAAACACATAATCAGATATGTCATTGATTTATACTGAAGCTCTAGAACGTAAAACATCCATGTTCTGTACAGCTTTATCACATGAGGCACTGGGGAACTCATAGAACAGTTTTCAGGCCAGAAGCATGCAGCTTGCAGCAATGTTTGAGCTGTTCCACTCTCCACATTGCCTGCTTTCATCCTGAAACTCTTCTGAGTCTAGAGATTTGGAGCAAGAGTAGTTTAAATCCACCAAACTGTACTTCCAGATGCAGTCAAATACAGCATCTGGGCAGGCGCGCCGCACTCGGGCTGCGCCGTGTTTACACAGCACATCATCAATTACAGAACTGGCAGGCTCTGGGCCACGCCTGCTCAGGAGAAAGCCTGCAAAGGGCACAGCATCTCCTTCTCTTTTGGAAAGGACACAACATTTGTGAGCTCCCTAGTCAGTGCCCTACAATGATGTCAGCTCCCTGTCTTTTTTCTTATCAGAGAAGTACAAACCGGACAAACAGCTCCACAGCAATGTGGCCTGGGCACAAATCAGGGGGAAGCTGGCTCCCCAGCCAATATACATGCCTGTATGCTAGAACCTTCTGATTTTTTCTCTTAAATTCCTGCCAATGAAGTAAGAGAGCTGCCTGCATGGACTAGGCAGCCAGGTTACACTGCAGACTTGCTCACTTGTTTCTCTCCTGGACTTCTGCTTTCATGTCAAAAATGTTTGACACAGATTTTCTTTATTTAAATTATCACTGCTAAGAAAAGAGCTGAAGCAAGCCAAGGACTTGTATCTGTCACAGTTGTCTTGTGATCCTTGAGTACAATTCTCAATGCCAAGAGGACAGAAAGTTTTAAGCTGTCCCTTTTTGATCACCGCAGTCACGCAGGCAAAGGTATACTGAATAACAAATGAGGCAGGAAGAACTGAAACACCTTTGAAATAGATCACTATCTGTGTATCCAAATTGTTCATGAGAACAATACCACTACTTCAAGTACAAGTCCAACTGAAAACACACTCAGGAGCCCAAACAAATTTACTAAATCTCAACTGATGGAAAAATTTTATGGTCAGGGATCCTTTCAACAGGATAAAGCAGGCAGAACCATTCAATGAATGTAAATCTCTGATCCCAAAGAAACCACAGCCTCCAGGTAAACACTACATAAAGCTGAGTTTGCACGCTCTGTATAATCATGGTATACACACAACAAGAAATCTTGACAAGTAACTCCTCACCCCAGAATAAATTCTGCCATACAGGACTGTGACCTATTTCTCCTGGAAAACTTTGCAGGTGACTGTTTTAAGCTGCAGTAAACAGGCATAGTTACACTGAAACCAATTTCAGTTTTCCTACTAAAATACAGGAGGTATAGTCTACTGAAGAAGAGACAAGAGAGGAAAATGGGGGCTCAAAGGATTACACAAGTTTGAAGTTGCCCATAGATAAGTCATGAATACAACTTTCTGAAAGAAAACTCTTGAGTCTCATATATGTTTATCTATATTCTTAAATGAGATGCGACCCAAGCCCCCTTCTGAATACTTGGGGGTAGATTTCAGGAGCCTCCTTGGCTTCTGATACCCACTTCTACTTGCACAACTGAAATGGCTCTTCCAAGCTACATGGTAAACTGAGAAAAAAAATTAATTCCCCACCCCACCTAGAGGGATGACAGAATTCATAATATGCTAGCAGCATTTAAATCCCATTCCTGTTAAGCACCAAAACCACTTCTGTAGGGAAATTGGAATCTTAAGGGTTATCTTTAATCATATACAGTATATGTGCAGAACCCTACCTTTTGGGCAGAAAAATACCCCTCCAGCATTAATTTTGACTAGATTACATCAACTGGAAGTGTCCCGGTCAGACCACCAAAAACCTCTTGTCTCTTACAGGCCCTTCCCAAGAAGATCCCCATCCTATAACCACTCTTGGTGCTCCTTTCACGACTGCTTGTTGCCGTGGATCAGAGGGATGACGTAGACGGAGATGTCGTCTCCGGAGCCCAGCCGGTCGTTGGAGATCCGCCAGCCCCGGTCCTTCAGCACTCCCCGCGCTCGCATCACCAGGTCCTGCGCCGCCAGCGTGTACCTGTGGGAAAGGCACAGTGCAGCCAGGGAGGGTGGTCCCCACGAGCACAGCGGGTTTGCACAGCCTGCTGCCTGCCAGATTTAATGTCCTGACCTACCAAGACATGCTTCCCAGTGTTTTAGAAGCAGGCAGGAGAAACACAAACCATGGCATATGCACAAAGCAACTCCTTCCAGTTCAGTGACAGCTCCTGAATGAGAATGTAAAGCTATTTGACAGGTACCACTTGATCAAAAGTCACTGGCTGTTCTAAGTGCCTGGCTTCACCAATCTTCAGGAAAATATTAAACATGCTTGCCTTAACAAACTGGCTTTCTAGTAGTAGTCTGAAAAATTGAAGACCCCAATAACATTACTTGTTGAAAACTACACACTTGTTCACTGACACACCTGAAGGTAAACATGGCCCAACTATTTCAGAAATGAGCTATAACAAAGAAAGTAATTTGACACCAAGTAATAGAACATAAAAATAAAATCCAAATTTCACTTTAAGACTAACTTGTCTGGTTTCTTGACCACAGGTATGACTTTTAAATCTATTTTATTCTGAAACTGGAAAAGGAAACTTGCAGTTAATATCAGATTAACAGAGTCCCACAGTTCTTTCACATTTATGAGTTCAGTGAAAACTGCGTGAATGTGAGTGGTCAAGTGCTTAATTTAGTGAAATACTGAGTTTCACATTGCTTCAAAACTTCCAGCCTATGCTGGGCTGAGTGGCACTGGACTTACAGGAGTTATTTTTCTGTCCTGAAAAACTACCACATGCTGCTTGGGAGCAGAAGGATGCCAGACTCCAAAAGGTGCATAGACAGTGCTCTGTCATGTTCTCCCTTACTGCCTTCCTGCTGTTACTACATCAACACATCTGTGTACTAACTTAGAAGTTTCCTCTGAAAGAAATCTCATTACGGGTGAACAGCTACTGTCATGTGTTTTACTTCATCAGCTCAACACCTGGCCAAGAGGTTTTGAATTTGATTGGGTGGAGGCAATAAGGACAAGAAGGGTTTGCATTTCAGTACCCCCTTTTCTAGGGAGGATCGTTGGCCAGAAATTATCTGCCCAGATCTCATGTGCAGAAAAGGGAAGAACAATATCTCTGTTGATCAGAAGCACTGTGTGCGTGTGTTTAGGTTTATCAACTACCCACGACTCTTCTGACCTTAGACCTTTTCACCACAGAATTCCTTAGTAAGTTGTAATTTCTATCATAGAGACTTTACTCAATCTCTGGGGATAAAAGAAAAAAAAAAACCAGTTATGTTTTGTGCCTAGAGTTTTGATGCCTTGAACTCAGAGGACTCCTTTGAATCAAGAGCAGATCTATTTGCTCTACTAGAAAGATTTCTTCAATGCAAATGAACCAATGCTTGACTACTCAAAAGGTTTGATGCCAAATTCAAGTAATGTTGTACAGCTGCAATGCACCCACTGTTCCTAATGGTACTGAGGGATATAATTTCCAGGCCTTGCTAGTTTTGACAAATGATTTACTTAGTAAAAGAAGGGCTCAAAGATATGAAATCTGACACACATGCTTGCATACACACATGCACTGCCCACATGTTCTGAGATCAGTCTGTGCCACAACCTTGAGCTAGAACATCAGGATGTAACGAGAAGCACTGCCCTTACTGTTCTAATGCAACATGAAATTGTGTTTCCTAAGGGAAAAAACCCAAACATACATACTTGCACTCCTCAGTTCTCAAATCAGATGCAGGGCTAAGAACAAAAGGACTCAACGTGGCAAGCAAGAAACTGAAATATTTATTCACAGTGTGTCTGATGCTGAGTGAATTTTGGCAAGAACATATTTCCCAAAGATTTCTCTGCTATTGTCAGAATTTAAGAAAGAAACACCCATCATTCTGCAAGAAAACTTTGCCTTCCTGCTTTTTCTAATTAACAAGGACTCTCCACATCTAAGGAGTACAAAGGAATGAGTATTGCTTTTGATTGTATTTGGCTTTTGCTGCTGAATGTTTGGAGAGCGGAAGATAGAAAAAAGGAATTTTAATAAACACAAAATTCTCTTGTAGACAAACTGTGAAATACTCAAGAAAACCAGCACAATGAAGCAAAGAAAAAGGAATAGGTGAAGGCAGTAGTGAAGTATTCCTCTCCTGTGTAGAGCTGAATTGAAGCAAAGCTGTTCAACTTGGCACTAGAAGAGATAGGGTGAGTCTCTTGTACCTGGAGATGAATAGGAGCTGCAGTCCATTACTGAATGTTTTATTCTCCAGTGCTATGAAATTGGGATTCAGCTGTCGAGACAGCATTAGAGAACTGCTGAAGTAGTTTTAAAGTATCCACTTCCTCCTAATGAATAGCCTTGCTGGAATACAACTTTTGTGTTTTAAGAATAAATATATGGAGGTTTTTTCCTTATGCCAAAGCTTTCTGTATTGATCAGTGAAAGTACTGAAGGAGAAATGGTGGCAGTGGGGGAATCGTGCTGCTGTCTGAGCAGCGTCTTATCTCCTCAAACCCAGCAGAGGTGGAGGAGCTCCTCAGCATCCTCATAAATCCCTAGTGAGTGTGAGAGGGAAAATGAGGGGACAAGAAATGACAAAAGGAAGGATGAGAAATAAAAGATTCCCAAGGTCAGGGGTAAATGTGCATACATGCAGCTGAAATAAGTTGGCAAAGAGTCACAGTTCTCCATCTTCAAACCTCTTCAGAGAACTGATGTATGGACAGCAGCAGTGGCACTGCCACCTGTCCTTCGCTAGGAGCCCTGTAATGCTCCTCTGCCACAAGACCCAGAAGAAATGAGCTGGCTAAGAAATCCAGCTCCACCCCAGCCTCTTCATATCACAGCCCTCACATAGGAACTGTTCTGGAAACAAATCTGTGTCCAAATCCCCTGAGGCTGCATCTGCATGGCTGGATGAAGAGAGACCTGAGGACTTTGCTCTTGCTGCACTTGGAGACGTCCAGGCACGTGCTTATGTTTGACAGAATTCAGAAATGTTTTTTATGTGGGCAACAAATACTCACAGTAAGTACCACCAGGAGAGAGTCCCAAGAGCATTGCTGAGGGCTGTAAGCTCTTACCCATCAGGCTATAATGTGACTTCTAATTTAAATGGGAGGGATACTGGTCCCACAAGGAACTAATTATGTAACAGATAAGTACTCTGCAGCTCTAAAATCCTCTCTAGGCTTTTTTTTCCTCTTTCCTTTTCTAATACGCTGCTGTCAGGAAATAAGTAGGCTATCGGGTCAGGTGGATCCAGAGGCTGCTCCACAGGTTGGTTCTCTGAGGACCATAGCATTACCAAACCCAGGTGCAAGTCTCTTACATTCTGACAAGTTGTCTACATCCCTAGAGATATTACATTTTTGGCTGATCACCTCACCACAGATTATGTCACCGCACCTATCACAGAACCTGACATTTTCTGGGATAACATTTCCTTTAAACATAACATTTGTAATAAGGCAAAGGAGATTTTTCTGTCACTGACTAGTGAGAGGAAGGAATGCAGCTCCACTGGAATGGAGCATTCCAGCTCAAGCTGGAATGCTACAGTAAATTCATTAGTTATACCTCATTTAGACCACTGTGAAATAATTACACAGAACCTCTCACATAGTACTTTAAAATCTTTAAATATTCTTTACTACCAAGCAGCAAGAGCAATTCCACAAAGGTAATTTTCATAAATATAATTGTAAACTATATGAGGGACTGCTCTAATTACCTTTTGCATGCTGCCATGAGAAATGCCTTGCCATCACTATCTGTAAGCCTCTAAACGATCTGGCACAAAGTTGCTTAAAAGAACAAATTTATTTACAATTCAGATGTCCATTCAAAGACCAGTAGGGCAAACACCAATAAATGTGTTTGTTCTAAGTTATAAACAGCAGGCTTAGCTCTGGAATGTGTGGTACTCACGCTGGCACAAACAGTGACTAATCCCCCAAAATTACTAAACCAGTAGGAGAAAATTTAAATCAAAACAAAGAAAATACAATTTTCCTTTAGTGTCTCTCATTGCTCTGAGTGTTCTATAATGGATGAAATAACTCACCTAACAAGTCAAAAAGGTTGAAGAATCCTGCTTCCCACTGCAGCAATCATGATGGGCATCACCATCAGCTTAAAGACCAAAAGTAAAGACCAAAAGGAACAAGAGAGACACAAAACACCCTGACTATATTCTCAACAGATGGGACTGGTGAGGATGGAAGGCAGGGCCAACCTTTCCCAAATACTAGATAAGAATGGAGACAGAGCAGGACAGAGGTATTGCATGTTACAGGTGCCTGTGCAAGAATCTCAAGGGTGCAGGAACGAGAACAAAAGCAGCGCAGTATTTCTGAATGGTGTTAGGGAATAACTGAAAGGCGACTGGATAGGCCACCTCCTCCCACCTTAAATTAATGGCACATCTGCATAGCACTCTGCCAGATGCCCTGGAAGTGCCCTTAGCTGATCCTGTCTGATCCCTCCCCAGAGAGGGCAGACACAGCTGCATGTCTTGCTGAAGTAGAGACGGCCCGGGGCAGTTATTCATACTACACCTCATCTTTGGCAGAAGGAGATGGGCAAAGTCAAAATATTGTAGTTGCAGCTTCATGATAATCATCAATCATCCATTCTCCTGATGATTGCAGCAAAACCTCTTTTTGCTTTCCATAATTTTAAGTGTCAGAGCAAGAAAATACTGCTGTTGAGTTATTTTGAAGGTGTTGTCCCTTTAAAACCCAAGTCACTGTCAAGGTGTCCATACCCAGTTATCTTGTTTGTTGATGAACAGGGCTGACCCTCTGAAGATGACCACTTAGAAATATGAGAAACAGCAAGCATTTTGAGAGGGGTCTTAGCTATTTCTGAAACTCCACTTTCCACAGTCCTACTGGGGATGTGTAAAATCTCTCTTCTCTGCTCTCATCTGAGGGTGAGGTCAGAACCAAGTGGTAGATGGCCCTAAATTCACTAGCAACACACATTTCCCTTCCTGAACAGTCCCTAAGAACAAATAAAGCTCTTTCCACTTTCACAGTCCCTTTTACAAGCAAGAGACTTCTGATCTTCTGATCTCTGGCATAATGTTTTAATTCACAGTGACACTGAACTCAGTAGCAGACAAACCCATGGACAAACTCAAGGCAGACAGCCTCTAGATGGTTGTTTGGGAATTTGTTTGTTTGCATGATGGTATGTTTTGAGGACAGAAACTGATAATCTAAGATGTGATAAAGATAGAAAAATTAAGAGCATGAGTTAGATTAAAACGATGAAATGAAACAGGATCTAATTAAATGAAACACAAGTCAGACTTTCCACCTGTTTTGTCACCACAGCTGTCCTGCAGCTGGTAGCACTGAGCATCCTCTGTGGAAGGTGGGTTTGAAGGTCACACCATGACTAGGAATGAGTGGGAACCACAGAGTGCAGTATTTATATACATACACAGTGAGAGAGGGAGATGTTGAGGATGTCCTTCTGAGAAACAATCTTTAGTGTTAGGGGATTGTCAGATGAGAGACTTGTTGCCATGTTCTTCCAAGACCCCAGCCTCCTACAGTTTTCACAGGACCTCATACAGCAAACAGAATGGATTCCATGCCATGATACTGTGATCCCACACCTACTCCTTTGAATGCAGGCATTTCTGAGTTATAACAGAGCCCCTGCTCCAACTGCTCACATTTGCTGTAGAGGCTTCATCCAACCTATAAAAATGTCTTCTTGTAAGTGTTGCATATTTCCCAAATGTTATTTATATCATACTTTCTACAAAAATATGTTACCAGAAAGTGTTCTTCTAAGGAGAAGCTAGAAAATGGGGGATGAGCACGAACCTGTGGGGATCATCAGGGTCACAGTTCGGTAGAAAGTTAGTGACAGCTTCTGCCACTTCTTCATTTAACAGCACATCCCAGAGTCCATCAGTAGCTAGGATCAGGACATCATCTGGCCCATGCTCGTACTGCAGGAGGTCATAGACTCGCACCTAAAAGACAAAAACCCAAGGCACATACATTCATGAAGGAGGCAGATTGTCAGAGCTGTTTGTGAAACACTGCTGAGTTTGGCTGTGAGGTTACCAGGTTCAGCCAGGGCACTGACATGACCTCCCATGGCACTGGTGGAGTCTACAATTCAGCCCTCCACACAGCAGCCCTTCCTGCTGCAGCTCAGCGTGGCTCAGGTGCTAACCCCAGGTGGGATGGATGCAAGTGTTCCAAAACCAGGCTCTAAGGCACTCTGCTGCCTGATGCCAGAAGCACTTGAAGCCTCCCCCAGCCGGCAGCCTGGCTTCAGCGCATGAGGCTCCTCCCCATCATTGGCAGGACTAGTCATATGGAAGCTGAATAATTTATTTGATGAATTTTTGATATTTTCTAATAAAATATTCACAAATAATTGTTTTCACTATTTGTCCTGATCCATTTAAGCCTGCCAGATTGCATGTTTGGAAATGCCTGTGTGACAGCCAGCATTGCATTCACTTTTCTAAATCTGTGGCAGCTGCTGCACTTGAGTTTTGCCTGAGCAAGTGAGCGGTTCCCTGAAATGCAGAAAAACTGCTCAGTCACATGTATCTGAAAGGATTTCAGTAGCTACAGACCAATTCAGGATCTGCACAAAAGTGAAGCTTATTTGCACTATTAAAACACCCGCTGACTTCAATTTGTCTGTCTGAGCCCTAGTCAGGCTGATCACTGCTGGCACCTCTTCACAGCCTGCATTTTAAAACAACTTCCACCATCCTCTTCCCAGAGAGGCTGAGAGTGGTGGAGGCAGTCACAGTGGGGGTTGCTGTGGGGCCATAAGCAAAGGCCATAGAAAGTGTTTTAAAACAAGTCTTTAGCTTGGTGTAACTCCCCTTCCAGCACATGCTGTACTCCAGCTGAGAAATGCCTGCAATTCCCAGGTTGTGATGGGGAGCCATTAGGAAGCACGCACAGAGCACTTTAATTACCACAGCAACAACCACAGTTTGAAAGAACTGCAACAACCACGGCAAGGCAGACAGGAGAGAAGGATCACCTATACTGAAATTCAGAAACGGTGCGCCTCATCATGCACCCTGCTCCAGCCCTGGACTCCACTAACAGCAGTTAGGCAGGACAAGCCCTGGGCATAACAAGAAAATATGAGCTGTTTTATTCTCCCTCATGGTGCACTCTCCCCTTAGGAGCCATGGAGCAGGCAATGCATATAAAATGCCTGGACCTTTTAATGAAATTACGCTTTTATGGGACTTCAACCAGTACTACAGAAGAAAAAAAACATTAAAAAATCACCTAGATCTGACTGCTAATCCTTACCAGTTCGCCTTTCACTCAAAAGCACAAGAAGGTCATTTGTAAAATGTAACCTTCACTTCATTATCTAAGGTAGCAGCTGAATAAGGACTTTGGAGAGGATTAAATTCAAGGCAAGATACTCTCTTCATTAGAGCATATCTGCTTATTCAGACTTGAGTGGGAATATAGAAAAGACCCCTATATGCAGCACGGCTCTCATCTCAAGCTTACTGCACAGAAATCAGTAGCTGTCATAGTCCCTGTCTCCCAGAATTTATTTCAGCCTTAACAGCTCACAGTTGCAACTCAGAAATCACTGGAGTTGTGGAGGCTGAGTTGGCCAACACAACCATCAATATACAGCACATGTTCTGGTCAGATCTCTTGGGGACCAGCAAATACTCGAGAAAGCATCACAGTTAATGCTCAGGGAAGCACTCAGCACCAAGCCTCTGGTAGGGCTAACCAAGCTTCAAACATCTGTGCTGGGAAAAGCACATCCCAGCTGAGGCAAAAGACACATTACATCACAGGAGCCATTTTTGTGGCTTAGGTGGGGAAGAAGGTGGAAAGCAAAACCATGCATCACTGATTGGAATCCTCCTGAAATCAACCATTTTGTCTGACTGAGGAGTGGCACTGGGATGGATGAGAAACTTTTCAAAGCTACCTGCAGCCAGTTCATGAGCAACATCAAGAAGAGATCATTTCACCAAGAATATGTTTTGGTTTAGGGGAACAAGAAAAAAAAAGCCTTCACTGATTTATTGTGTAAGGTACTTCCTAGAAGGACAAGCTTTGTGAAGTGGGCACCTCCAGCAGGAAGGCATATGTTGAGAAGAATCTAAATGTCAGAAGAGATGCAGAGACAGGGAGGTGTTAGGCTCACCCCTCATCCCAGGCTAAGGAAAAGAGAGTGCCAAGGTTACAGGAGACAAGCTTGAGGCAATTGATGTCAAATTGCTGCATATAAGGACCAGCTGGGCATGCAACAAAACATTCAATGAAATGCATTTTGTCTGCCTTCCAGTTACCTTAAGTCCTTTCTTTGTGTCTTGCCTTGGATTTCTTAAATACATCTGTAGGTGCCACTAATATGTTGCTGACAAAAAAGAGTTAGAGCTGTCCAATCTATTGCAGGGTCAGGTTATGTTCACAGACTGCCTTGTCCAGGTGCAGAAAGTAACCAGCTCCTAACCCTTCATTCTTCTGCCAGCACCTTTGTTCTAGTTCTTTCTTGGGCCAAGGAGGGTCTCTTGCAGTAGCGCCCCGTGCCCCCAGCTGGCTTGGAGCAGTGTGACAGCAGAGCTCCTGCAGGCACACAGGCTGGGCAGCACCACCAGGGCACATGGAACGGGAGCTCAGCCCAGCAGGGCTCACTGAACACCCACTCCACACACATCCCACGCTGTGCAGCACCCACAGCACACTGCACACTGTACAAAAAAGGTGAGAGTATGATATGCCACAGTTCTGAAGTATGAGGAGACATCCAGGGAATTACCTGAGTGCCTGCAATGGCAGTGAACCCACAGCCCTTTAAATCTTATGTGAACAGAAGTGGTTCAATGATTGCAATGAAAATGACTATTTAAATATTTTAGATTCCACAGTAAATGTTCCCAATGACTGCCTCCTTCCTATAGCTGTATTTCAGGGAAGTAAAGAGTGAGGTTAAAGGAAAGTTCTGTCTGTGACACCAGTTTGCACAAAGCTGCTCACACTTTGCAGAAAGCAGCATTGCAGAACCCCGCTCCTTCAGGTGACAGCTGGCTGGACAATGACTGGCAGTGCAGATGTTTCCTTAACTGGAACAGCACCCTTGACAAACTTCCTAACAATGCCACCTTGAATCTTCAGTCTTTTCCTTGTGAATCGCTGCTTCTGCAGTCAGACATCACTCCTGAAAGTGCCCCATAGAATTTGTGTTCTTGGCCTCTCATGATGTCCTGAGAGCCTTCTCAGCAACTCCCTCCAGCCTACCAATCCCTTCTGTGTAAAGAATGAGTTTCTCACTCATTTAAATTAATCTCTCTGGAATATCAGGGCAGCCCTGGAATGAGCTAAGTTTGGTCACCTTACTTCTCCCATCTGCTGGTGTCTTATTGATGTAAAATAGCTGACCTGTTAATTAGCTGAACTTGACATCAGTGACCAGAAAATGTAAAAACTATAAGGAACAAGCAGAAGAACCTCAGCAGCACAGCCAACCATCAAGACACAGCAATGAGCACTGGGTTACCCTTATATCCTACAGATAGAATAATACTATTTAACCTGACTAGTACTGACAGGTAACAGTGGATACACACCACCAGTGCCCACAGTCACACACATCTTTCTGAACATGCATTATGCAGTTTGTCAAATAACGCTCTTCTTCAATCCAGTTATTTGTTTCTCATATTACATATTACCTACATGCAGTCAAGAGCACTGAGAAAACTGCTCTGGGCAAGCGATGAACAAACAGGTGGGCTGGTTTTTATTTACATTTCAAACAGACCCAGCCAGCAGACAAACCCTGCCTTTGGCTGCTGCAGAGGAGCACAGCAGCCCTGCGAAGGCGCTGTGCCTCGTTGGCCAGGTTTGTTTTTAAGAGGCAGGAAAACCGCTCACAATGGAGTGACATGCGAGCCTGCAGCCACCTGAGGTGCTCCTCAGCAGCCGGCCTCCGGGGAATTCCAGCTACACAACAGCCTGCATTCACTTGCCTGCACTATTGATCAACCCAGCTACTTCAATAAATTAAGCCCTTTCTTAATTGTATTGTCCCTTTTATGCGCAGTGTTATCCAGTGCAGCTTTCCTGGCAAATGATGACATCTTTCAATACCACTCTCCATGTAATTTATATGTAAATAATAAAAAGTGGGTCCCAACACTGTTCCCTGCAGCATTCACCAATTAATCTCCTTTTAGCTTTTTACTGCCACCCTTTGTTTCCTGCCCGTTAGCCAATTTCCAGTAGACTGTGCCAACTTTCCACTTTGTCTGTAGCTTTATATCTTTTATATTAATAACCTGTGATGCACAACAGTTTCTCAAATGTTCTGAGGAATCAAAGTGCTCATGCAAGAGCATCAACTGCATTTATTATTATTATTATTTTAATTCTCTTGTCGACGTAACCTCAAGGACCTGAAGCCATTGAATTGTGATGTGTGTTTCCTGGAGCCACTTTGACTCCCTTTGATCATACTGTGCTTCTCTACGTATTTACCTTACTCGTTCCTTTGGATAGTGTAATTCCTGAGGATTTCTCCAGAAGGTAGATATGAATCTAAAATGGTCTCCTTGGACATATTTCTGGAGTTTTCAGAAAGATTTTATGAACACTGGAATAACAAAAATTTTTCTTCATTACCTTCTCATCATTTACTCTGATGGCTGGCTTTGGCTTCCTTGCTGGCAAGGGCCAAATGCTGCCATGAGAGCCACATCTTTCCCCACCAAATAGCTGAGCTGCCATTCAAAAGATTTGGGGATAAAATTCTGCCTTTCAGCTGCAACAAGGTCACTCTAAGTTTTGAAAAGCAGAATTTCCTGCTGAAAGCTTTCAAATTAACTGTTCCATTATGAAAAATAAATATTTAATTCCATGCCAGAGAGCCTCAGCCATGGCTTGCCTGCTTTGTGCTACTCCAGTTCATTATAAAAGGTTCAAATCTCTAGAGCTCACCAACCTGCAGAAGTCCTCCAAATCTGGTCTCATAACAGCTGAGCCAGTGAATACTGATTACATTTGTCAGTCTTGGCTGCATGACTTTTCCTCCCATAGCCTGGCACTCTGTCAAAGTATTATTTCACACCACCCTCAAATTACTATTATATGCCTATTTCTGGATATAGTCTCAGGGATGTTTACCTTTCCTTGAGCTAAATTTTGGTGGAAACAGCATACCAGAACTTTGTCATGCTCAAAGTAAAATATTCAAAAGCTCCCCACACTGCCCCTTACTCGAGAAAGAACACTGCAATTACAGCACAGAAACAGAAGCCAGAGGACCTGGATCTTCCCTCTGTCACGACTCACTCTGTGCCTTAATTTCCTGTGCCTCCCCTCTTCCAGGTCTGGAAACCACACATTGCGTTTCCCTACCTCTATATAAACAATTCAAAATCCAGTGCTGCACAGGGACCAAATATGACTGCTGCCTGACACTACTGCTTTTGCTTCCAAGTGCCAAGCCTCCCAGATGGCAGAATAAAGATGTTGTTTCTTAATGTGGGTTTCTGTGCAAGGTGTGCTGCCCCTGTTTGGACAGAACAAGTCAGGGAAAAACATGAGGAGTTAAAGCACTGTGGCTCTCTCTGGGAGGAGAGGCAAGAGATGATTAAGAGGAGGAGATGCAATAGAAAGCAAGTTGGAGCATATGCTACTTCCTAATAATACTCAGGGGTTTTTTGCCAATATCTCTAAATTAAGGTGGCTGGTGCTCTGTCTTTCCTCCTCCTGCCCTCATACATTTCTGCTGAATTTAGCTGTGAAGAGGATGTGGAAACAAAGCCAATTTTGCTTCCCTTTTGCAAAGCAGTTAAGAGATCCTGAAACGTGGCTAGCATACGAACTGGATGCCACATTCCAGAATTTGAACATGTATAGACACATTCCCCACAAATCAGAAAAGCCCATGAGAAGCTTTGGTTTATAGACACACACAAACACTGCGGCAGCAATTGGCAGAGATGATATTGCTGGGATGCTGGGCTGCAGCCATTACATACCCCAGAAACACTGGATCTCAGCAAGCCAGAAAGAGAAATAAATAGGTGGAATTGCATCATTTTTCTGGCATTAAATCCATCACAGTGATGAGGGCAGAGCTCCTGCCTGCCTGGCTGAGGAGAACAGGAGTGGGTCGCAAGTGAGGGACATTCAAAGGGGGAAAATACATAATTGATAGCATGGAAACATGAAGAAGGGGCTGTCTGCAGATCTCCCTCTTTTCTTCAGGGCTGGGTTCTCTAAGCACTTTTAAAATTTTTATTTTTATAATTGGAATTGTACTATATAATTTATATATGATAAATATAAATATATAAAAATTTTACATTTCTGTTTATAGGCACAGAGGCGAGAAGGACCACACTGCTACTCTGTGGAGTAAGCCAGATCGCCGTTAGTTGTGGGGTGGATTGTGGTGGTGCATCCTTCCTCCCTGCCTCTCCTCAGGCCAGAATATGATCTCAGAAATGCTGTCAGGCCTTGGCCTTGATGAGCAGCGCCTGGGCTGAGCGTCTCTCAAGCTTATCAGAAACACTGTCTTCTCCCAGGAACTTGCGCTGTCTAACGAGCTCCTGGTTGTTTTCAAACAGCCTTGGAAACTTATTCTTACCTGAATAACAACCCAAATGGAACAACATCATAACAAAGTTATCAAACTTTCAGAGAAAGTTACCACCCAAATTGCAGCCAGAATGGAAAATTAATATGGCTAAAGCCAACTTTTGTGCAAGCCTATAAACAGTGGGTCCAAGTGAGACCCTTTGAGCTCTCCTTTGAGCAGGCTGTGTACATACTTTTTTAGGCCTGTGTGAGTATGCTATAGCAAAGGTACTAGGAATGTTGCTCTGTTAGATTCTTAAATATGTTAGATTTGGAAGTTAAGCCTATAAGTAAGTTACTGTTGTGCTTACAGTAAATTCTATAGAATCTTCTGTAAAATTGTTTAAATTCAGCTATTAAGTGTTGTTAAAACCTTTAGGCCTAAACTGGTGGTCAAGTCCGGGGAACAGTTTGGCAAGGGGTCTACTCTGAACCTTGTGACTCAACAGGAGGGTCTCCCTTATTCCTTTTTATCCTTAACCTTTCCCTTATCCTTCTTCCTTACCTTTAAGCTTTTTTTGTCCTCAGCTCCCACATAGATAATTTTTGGCTAACTTTAGTTTTAAATTCATTGATTTTAGATTTCCGTCCAATTTTTTCTCTGTGTGCTCCAACAATCTAGTAGGCAGTAGAGCAAACCCTGCCAACAAACTTTGTTGTGCTTTCCTTTTAATATTGAACCTGCTTTTGTTGATACTTTCATTGGTGAAACACTCATAACAGATTTGCCTTGGAGATGTTATACACAAGGTTTATTTGATAATTTGGTTCCTTCCTACCAGTATGTTGTTATTTGTGTGATTTCATTCTCTCATACTGCTATATCAAGCTACAAATTCAAGGTCAAATACTGGGTATGGTTAAAACTTTGGCAGTCCAGTTGACAATGGACAGTTTTCAGCATTTGGGCCATGGAAGCAAAGCTGCCTCTTTTTGTGCTGTCATCAGATGGCTTGCCCTTGCTTAATATTTGATGAAAAACATGTGACATCAGTTCCTTGATGTAGGAACAGGAGAAATGCAGTTACAATGGGAGGAAAAAAAGCAAGACTTGCATGTTCCTTGTTAACAAATACATTTAAATCCATTTGGAAGGCTTGATATCCTTCACTGCAAGGTTTCCAGCGGTCAAGAAGTGGGTGGAATTGCTCGTGATGAGGCCATTCAAAATGAAGGAGGCATTTAAAACTACCCCTAACCTAAATACCACATAGTCTCCTCATAACACCATCATTTGGGAACGCAGTGTCATTATTTGGTGTTGACACAAAACTATCAAAAGAACTGCAGGTTAAGGGGCAGACAGATGGAAGCATAAAGTACCCTTCCTATGAATCTTGGCATTATCCTGCTTAAGAGTTGATCTGGTATCCTCTGTGTAAAGCAGGATACTACACTGCTGTGGAAGACACCCTTCTGCAGTACACAGATTTACATCTTCTGTGAAGGCAGCATGATCTAGGCCTTTATGGGAGCTGGAGCACATGAAGGTGGAAGGAGAGATGGGCATCTGTCACACTGGCAAGGCTTTGGGATAACAATAGCACAGGGAGTGAGAGGGAATCATCAGTGCTCTGCAGGGATGTGGAGCAATCAGCACACAGCTGGGGAACTTAGGCTCTACTATGAACTTTGTTCTTACTATGTGGATATTACTCTCATGCTGCACCTTTGGAAAGAGCAGCATGTTACCTGGACTGGATCACAGTCAGAATGGATGATTTGAGAAGAACAAATAAACACACTAAGCAAATTTATTTCCCTCTCACAAATCAGTTGAACTTTGGCTGTTTTACCTCAGGAGATGAGGACAGGAAAGGTTTGATGTATATGTTGGAGTCGTGCACTTTCAGGTCATGGTCTCCCAGTCCTCGGGTCACTCCAATTGTTGCCATAACCCGAGCCTGGAAATAAAGAAAAGCAGTGGGATATAATCTTGTTACATGGACTGTGTCAATAAGGAATGAGATAACATTCCTGCTTTGTAACTGCTACAGTTAGTGATGAATTCCCTTTTCTCTCCCAGAAACCCTAGATTTAACACAGCCAATCAACATCACAGCTTTTCACACTCGTGCCATCTCAATTTTTCTCCTTATTCCAAGCTTTGTTTTCATCCACATCCCACTCACCATCTCTAAGGTACTGGGTCTATAGAAACCAAACCCAGTCACCTCATTGTCCACACCAGTCTATGAGAGCATTCCTTCAGCAAATTATACTGTTTTATAAAGGTTTTATAAAGAGGACAAGGAGCTTAACTACTAACATAATGAATCTGTTGTATCTTCCTATTGACATATTGTTGTACACTCCCTTAACCAGGGAAAAGTGCCAAAGGCCACCCTAAATTGCTGAACACACACGTGACAGCAGCACTGACCACAGTGCTCTCTTCTAGGGAGAGTCACTCTATAGCAGTCTGCAGTTTCCTCACATCTACCATTTCCTTCCCCCAGCACCTTCCTCTGTGACATGAGTGGTATCCCAAGAGGTTCTGGGCTCTACTTCATTAAAGCTGCTCCAGAGACTGACCAGCCATTCAGCCTCCCAGGGAACCCTGCGCCCTGTGCGCTGCAGATCACTTCCCCCAAACTCAAGCCTAGCCACAGCAGCTTCTGAGCAAGGGAGCTCAGCATCACTAATGGGGAGCAACTGACTCAGAATCATTTTGCCTCAGTGACTCCTGGCTCCACAGGGTCATAAGAAAGTAAATTAAAAAGATGTGCATGAAACATTTTGCAAATAACTATAAACCTAATGAAACTCAGAGATAAGTTGCAGGTCTGAACCTTCAAAACACAGACTAATATTGAAGAGTGTCTATTTTTGCATTGAGATAAGAACCTAATGCAGCAGAGGGGCACTATTTAGAAGCACAGCAAGCACACCAATATCAGCAAACTGACACCACTGCATCCTTATTGATCCTACTGCTGCATCCAGCTAAGCTTGCTGGGACCAACACTAACGATCTCACTGTTCTTAATCACAGAGCTGTAAAGAAAGCATAACAAACAGAACAGTGTTTCTCCCTTTCAACTATCAGCCTTCACACATCAGAAAAATTCAACAGTGAGTTCACATAGCCTTATCCTCTTCAGCTAGTGTCAAAGGTGTTGTACTTTACAAATCCTGCCCTGATCCCTCCTCTTCCTAAATTAGAATTTTGCATCTCAGAGCACTATTAAATATCCTCCTGCTTTGTTCTAGTTATATTTTACAATGAAACAGGAACATTTAAAGTCAATTACTTACGACAGTCTCATTGTAGCCTATTTACAATGAAAGAAAAACAAAAGCAAACTAAACAACAAACAACTGCTGTAAAATGTTTATTACTATGTTGAGCTCTCCCCACCACCCCCCAGACATGAGACTGATTTATGACAGAACCAATATATTCTTTCAAGCTGTCAAAACGATAAAATAAAGAGATACTGAGTGGAAAACACTGGACTGCCATGGGCTAAACTGAATGGTAAACAGCACAGAATTCCTTCTTCCTTTGGTCTGAGGAAAGCAAATGTGCCCACCTTCTTGCCTTCTCCATATATAAGGGGAAACTTCAAGTCATCTTCCTCAATGGTTTTGTATGCCCTGTGGGGGGGAGGACAAACAACATTTATGAAGCTTGTAGTCAATTAGTGACCCAGTGCCCTGAAACAAGCAGCTGTGATTTAAAAAATGGGGGGAGGAAAAAACCCATTATTTTTCCTAGGGACTCTGTCTTTGAAGCAAGATGTAAATTTCTTTTTCTGCAGGAAGGTTATCTGTAAATAGTTTTATCCATTTCATCAAAAGGAAAAGTGAAGATGGGAATATATCTAACATGCCAGGCTGCTCCTATTGATTGCAAAGAAAGAGGTGAACTGGAATAACATCCTAATCAGGTAAGATATTGTCAGATGTGGTACCAGCTATACAATAATACAGTGTCATAAAAACCCCAAATCCAACCAAATAAAAAACCCAAACAAAACAATTCCAAGCCCCAGAAACTAACCAATGCCTCGACTGACACTGTTAATGTGAAACGTGAGCTATGACAGACATGTACCCACGGTGTGAAACAGCTGTCTGATCCTGTTCTCACCCTCCAGGACCACAGAAACCAAGACAAGCTTCATGTGCTGAAGTCTTAGGGTATTTAGTGCTCATTTGACCTTGACTGCAACAGTCAAGGTTGTCAGAGGTTTCGCATTTCACAGCAACTTTCCCACGGACAAGAGACAAGAGAAGTAAATGCTCATGCTCTGATTCTGGTACCGCATGCCTGCGTACTCTACCTTTTACACATCCAGCTGTTGACACTGATGAGGTGAGAAGGTTAGCAATTTTGCCAGTGAGAAGTAAAAAGAAAACCAACAGAAGATGACAGTCATTCTCATAAGCTGTGGAGTCCCGTGGTTTGCATGATACATGCTTGAGCTCAGGTGCTGGTACCTTTTTGGCAAAGGTGCATCGCCCCAGAGGGGCATGCTTCCCTTGACACCACAAAGTCATCCCTCCTCAGCCTCTCCCTGCATGTTGCGCTTCCCTCCTGGCCCATCCATGCCCAAAGCTCTGCGGGGACACCAAAAGCCCCCTGGGTGCACAAAGCAGAGCGGGAGGGAAGGTGCGGGGCAGATCCCCTGCCAGCCGCTGCCAACCCCTGCTGCGGAGCTCTCCAGGATGGCTGCCTGAGCTCCAGGGAGTCACATGGCATCACGTTTATGCAATGCTAAGGCTGTCATGTAAACCAGCAGGAAATTAAAAATTAAGGGTGAAATCCTGTATTGTAATCAAAGTGCCCCCCTGCTTCACCAAAACATGGCACAGGCCTGGGATCAATAAATGGTGCTGTACATGCTGCATCACCCAGGCAAGACTCAGACTTACTGAGAATTGCATAGACATTTAAGCCCCACCTTTAAATTTCCCAGCAATCAGGAAGGGATCACATTAGAGGTCTGGAGGTGAGGAAGGACCAAGAAGAAAGAGAAAAGCAATCAAAATTCATAGATGAAACAATAGTGGAGGGCTCCCATCACATACTAAAAAATATTACTATATATAAAATCCCAAAATGAAACTAGGTGAGGTTTGCAAAATACAGTGGTGGGTCCTTCATGTAGTCAAGAATATGTTAGAATATACAACCATAATATCTGGCCATCTCTCTCAGACACAATACAGTGAAGGCATTCAAATGGAATTCTGCACTGGGGAGGGCAAATAAATTAGCTCTTAAACCAAACAAAGAGGCACAAATTACTACATGTAGCCAACATGATAATACTTCCCTGATGTTTAAAACCTGGAACAGCATTTAGTTGGGAAGGAGGAGTTGGTCTTTTGCTCTTGTTCCTTCCTTTATTCTCAACAAAGATCTCTGCCTCACTCACTAAATTGGATATCCTGGTTTGAATGTAGAGCAAAAAATGTTCTATTTCTGACTACTCATGAACATGTTTCAAAGCTTCCAACTGGACCTACAGTGCTGAAAGACCTGGGAAAACATCACTGAGGAGTCTGAACTATGCCTTGCATAGAGCCAGTGATGCTCTGCCACCAAGAAAATGGGTATCAGCTGAGCCCATTGTGGGCATCAGTCAAATGACTAATCAAGCCACAAGCCTGAGAAGACAACCATGGATGTTGTAGGAATTGTTGTACATATTTGTTAAAACAGCAAACAAAATGAAGATGATGTGGCTTAACTACTTGCAGCCCCCTTTTTAAAAGAAAAAACAAGCCCATTCTTTACACACAGACTATATTATCTGCAACAACTATTTATGACCAAAGCCCCCACTTTACACCGCCCTGTAAGTTGACAAAAGCAGAGACCAAGCTTTTTTCCCCCTCTCTCCTCTTTCTCCTTATATTCTCCTGCACAACACCTCACACTGACTGTGCTTTAGGAAGAAGGGAAAAAAGTGTCATTTAGGCTAGTGTCCTTCAAAAGAATGCTCTCCACTGCTGAGTGCAGCTTCTTTCAGGGAACCATTAAAAAACCACTGTCCCTCAGGCCTTGCACTGTGACACCTCGGTGTAAGGACGCTGGGGGAGGCTGTGTTCCAAGGGCTGCAGCTAACTTGTTCCATCAGCAGATCAGGGAGAGCAGCTGGCTAGCCTGTGACCTCCTGAAGCTGTGCAACTAAGTGAGGGAGGCCCAGAGAGCTACAGTGATTTATTTTGTGGTTACTCATAGCCTGTCACCTCTTGGGCTTAGAATTTGGGTGCCAAACTCATCTCAAATGTGCTTTTTCTGTTGATGTTGCTATTGCCTGAAAAATTACCATCACTTAAAAAACAATGCTCAGAACTGCAACCACAGCAGCGGAGGTAGCACAGACACACTGAAAAACAACCCGGGACACTCTAGAGAAGTCCTGCATTACCAGAGAAACAGAATTAATAATATACGAATGTGTGGTTTACTGCAAGAGAAGCATGAAGCACGGCTTTTCAGCTAACAATTCAGCAACTGCACTGGGGAGACAGAAAGAAGATAAAAAGTTAATTTTCATTTATGCCCTGTGAAATCTCCTGTATTTTGTATGTGGGTTTATTTCACAGAGGCTACAACCTTCTGGACTATTTCTCTTGATTTTATGTAATAAAGTTGCATTTATACTGTTGTTTATAAAGACATACTGTGGCAGTAGGTGTATCAGACACAGACACACAGAGGTGGTTCGGCTCTTTTAGTGCCAGCACGGCCTTATTCAGCCCTCTGTGTAATTCAGCCCAGCACACTGCCTTAACAACACAGTGTTGCAACCCTCCCCTCTCCTTCTCTCTGTCTTCCTTGTCCACATCCCAGGAAGTTTTGGTGGCCACCAGGGCATGACAAGGTGATAAAGACAAGGCAATGCTATTGCTTCCAGCTCTGAGTGAGCCTAAAGCTTGTCAAATGCTTCTGCCACGTAAGCCTTCTGCCTATTTTTCCAAATGGAAAAACAGGAGGAGTAGTAGGGAGTAGAAAAGGCAAGCTCGTGCCCAGCTAGATCTAGCTGCATTTTTTTCAGTTAACTTTGTTTCTTCTTTTCATTTCAAAAGAATTATGAAATGCTACTGCTGTCCAAAAATACTGAACTAGGCCTCGACATATGTACCACCCACAAAGTTACATTTGGACTCAGGATCAACATTTTGGAAAACCGGGCCAAATCGCACCAGGAGCCAAAAGAGATGTCAGAACAAAAGAACTAGGACTGACATGATGTTACTCATATGCTAACTGGAATCTGCTCTAAATGCACGGTGAAAAAACAACCAGGAGCTACTAAATGCACAACACAATCTACAGAAGTTTCTTTGAGTGTTGGGGTCATTAGTGCTTTTACACTCTCGAAATAAAAGATTAGCAAAGTTACTTGCATATTTCTGGGTCATGAAAAACTGGTTCTTGAAAAACCAGTCATCTCCTATATGCAAATTTCAGAGCCAAAATCCTAAATAACATCTTACATGTGTTATGAGTTCTCCTGCCATATAAGTTGTTCTTAAAATTGGCCGTCTGAAAGCACATACAAATTCATGTAAGACTAGAAGTTGATGACTTAAACCAAAACCCACATTCCATTTTCTTTCGTGGCAAACTGTGTAAGGTTACTGGTCACAAAAAGCACTGCATTGGCATCCCCAGGCACAACAGATGGTATTAAAAACACAACCCACCCTGACCTGGAAGGTTCAGTTCTGTGCATGACAGGGGAATCCAGACTCTGTGCTCTGATTTTTCATTGCACTTGGCTTTAGAAAGTTTGTCTCTGTTTCACATCTCTGCTTGTGATACCTAACAGTAAACTGAAAATTAAACCTAAGGAAGAGCAAAGAAAATCATCATCAAAGGGCTTTAGCTTGAAGCATAGAATACACCTACTTGTGGCAAGCAACCAAGAGAAAGTACTAGCACTTCATAAAAGCCCTAGTTCACAGTGAGTACATGGCAAAAGGCACCTCTGAGACAGATTTATAGATTTCGTGTATTTCTAGCACTGATTTGCTACCATTCTAAAAACCACCAAACTAGGGCCATCCATAACACTTTTCCACCTGCCCCAACTCTCCTCCTCACCCAAAATAACCCAACCCACAACAAAACTACTCCAGCTATCCAAACAACCTCCTTCTCAAGCTCAACCTTCTTTGGTCATACCAACAGAAAATCATGTTTTAATCTTTAAGCAACACAAAACTTGATAGAAACTCGTTCTTTCTTTTCCCCTCCCACACAAATAATCAGTGGAATGGAGCTCACCCTTTGGGCAACAGAGCTTAAACCACCAGTCCAAAAGGAACTGTTCATCTGTACTGTCTGTTGAACTACAGGCATCTAACCAGTGTAAGTGCATGCTTACTATCAAGAAGAAAAGATGTGTAGTGCAGGTTAGGCACAGAGACACAGAAAATTGTACCATTTATGTCTTAACTCAGCCATAATCTTAAAAAATGTCCTTACACTTGTGCTTCTGCAGAGTCAGGATCTCTAAGCCCAGACAGCACCGTCTGATACTAAGTACCCTCTAGATAGGTTAGCTCTAAAGTTCAGTGTCTCAGTATTTTTCCCCTATTGCTCATCTGACACATAGTTTAATGAAACAAAATTACAATAAACAAAGATAATTAAGGCACACAAACTACAGCAATATTTGTTAAGAGAGATGATGATGGCAAAGCCAAACAAAGACCGATGCACATGGGCACAAAACAGTTTTTAGGGGCAGGTCTACCTTAACCAAGATACTCTCATAGGCCTTCTTTCAAGTAAAGAGGAAAACATACAAGTTTTAAAACACTCATTATTCACAGAAAATTCAGAAACACCTTCTTATGAACCTGAAAGTTTATAATGCTTCATTTTGCAAATCCCAGCTCCGTCTACCAATCTACAAATTAAAAAAGAAATAAAAGTCTCTCAGCATGACTTGTACACATCTATGATCTCTGGCTTGGTTAAATCAGACTAATTCATGAGCCTTGGACCTTGAGGGAGCCTTCACTACTGTGTACAGTCCTAAGACAGAGTCTGCACTTTGGAGAGCACCAGCATCACATATTCCTGTGGAAGTAATTCCTAAGCAAAACAAGCTATCCATTTTGGCCAGCCCAGTTTAAAGACATGCACCAGAATTTTTTTGGGCACTTCCTGGAACGTGGTTGACTTTTTAGTCCACTCACCTCTATTGGAGCATTAAAAGAAAATGGTAGAAGAAAAGTCAGGGACAGGACTGTCAAGCATCTCAAGCATTTAGAGAGGTCCTTGACAAAAAAAAGATAAATCAGAATAAAAAATGAAATGAAGGTATTTAAAAGGAGAGGCTGGGAGGGACAGAGCAAGAGTATTGCAATCACTTTCATTCACTACTTGTGACCTGTTGAGCTTTCACTACTGAGTGACAAAACCTGTGTGCAAATACTGCATCTGCACATCAAGCAGGTTCACCTTCTGCAACAGCCTCAGCTGACCAAGCCTTTCTTTTTTGCCCTCAGTGAGCTTGCTGCCTTGCGCACTTATTAAAATTTATTTCATTTCTTCTACTCTTAAAAGACAAACAGGAGAGTTTGTCAGCAATTTACTCTGGAGATAGAGGGGTAAGGGAAATGGTCTGTTAACAGTCTATGGACTGAGTACACTGCAGTGCACTGTGATGGACAGAAAAGCTTTTTGCAAATTGGTATTTTGCTGTATTTCTTGTTAAAAGGCTGTTGTGAGGCAGATGGGAGAAAGGCTGCATGTTGAACTCACAGTGCCTGCCCCACACTTGCTAGCTGGGATCCTCTGGAAGCAAAGGAGATTGAGGTTGAGGAAGAATCACAAAGTAAATTCCTCTGGGAAAGATCCCTGCAGTGCAGGATGGATGAGGCAGTGAGACACAGCAAGCAGAGACCTCACCATTGCACAGCAGGGTTGGAAACTCCTCTAAGGAGCAAGGGGCTTCCTCTCAGCCGGAAGCAGAGCCACGAATCAATCTTTGGTAACAAGGGAAAGAAAGAGAACTTCTATGGACCCAGCTGAGGTCATGTCAAATTTGTGCAGATGGGGAAGCCAGAGAAAGCACGAGCGTGGAAAGAGACTTCACCTTATCAAGAAGAAGGGGCGTTTTTGCTTGGATTTTCAGACTGAAGATTATATCATTCCAGTTTAGTTTCCTTCTGACAAAACAGACTGGGCTTCTTTTGTTTGCCCTTGCATATGCAGCATTTGATTCCACACCAAGGCAAAGGCCAAGTGGAGATGCAGGGCCATGCAGGGACAGGTCTTAGATGCACGGCTTCCAGAAGGAGATGCTCTTGCAGGACATGACTCAGACCAAACGCATTCTTATCACTCTCAATGGGCCCCAGAGAGGCCATTTACACAGAGCTTTACTCCAGACTTAAGCTTTCTCTCTTGTTGCAGCATATTACTTTCCTGTTTTTGCTTTCTCCTGCCCCAAAGACTCTGGCTCAGCTCCTGTGGCATGTGCACACTTGGGGGAAAGAGCCATTCATCACCGTCAGGAGACGTGCTGTACACAGCAGGTCAGCTCCCGCCTCCTGCTGCTCCTGCAGTGAGGGCTGCAAATCCTGAAAAGATGCATAACATGCACATTGCAAACAGCCATTCATCATCGCAGAGCTGTGCCCCAGACACCCAGGCACAGCCCAGCAAGCTGCTCTAGCTGTGTGCACCAAGGAGGCACGTCCTCTCCTGCTCCCCGCCACCTTGCAGCGAGAGACAAAGCGCAGACACAGAAAGCTGGGCAGGTGACTGCAGATGATGGTTTCTGCTGCAAAAATTATATCCTCTCTCTCCCCTCCAGAATGGCCCAGTGCTGCAAAGGTGCCCCATAATCATTAAATTATGAAAATGTAAGTTGCTGGAAGGAAATTAATACCAGGCATGACTGGGGAAAAGGTTGCTTTCTCGTGAAGTAATTATGAAATTAAAATTTGATCTCTCCCTGGCGATTGTACAAAGGATACAGCTGAGGTCTCAAACACAACAATACAGCCAGGTTTTCAGCAGAAGAAACGTAGAATGTTTCACTAGACAAAAAAGCTCAATTAAAAAACAAAACAAACGGGGGAAAGGATGACTTTTTCTAAATTACATGATTTTGGCTAAAAGGCTCAATCAAGCAGGTTAGAGCACGGGGTTTGCAGACTTCCAATTACTTCTTACAAGTTGGAATCAAGCTGTTAGGAAATGCAGCTTATCTGAATAAGACTAATAATGCTAAGCTAATTAGACCCACAGGCATTAGCCAGCAGATAAATTCAGGCCAAAAAGAGGGACACTGTCACTTTAAATACTGCCTTGGGATCGGCAGAAAAGCTAATGAGCAGTGTCAGTTGGGGCTGTTTTATTAGGTGGTTCTCTAGAGACTATAGCCTGAGGTTTCTGTAGCAGGGCTTCTGTGCTTGATTCAATAAATCAATTTATATTAAAGGAGGGTGCAGCACAGGTGCCAGCTCCATAAAGCATTTTTGTGGCATTTCTCAATCTGCTCAGGCACTCCTTGGGCAGGCTACCTGAATGTGCTGTCAAAGGACATTGAGCCCAGCAATAAAGAGTAAGATAGCAGCCACATTGGCAATATTTGTTCAAATCAGCTCACACATTACCAAGCAAAACATGTACATTGGCTCTCACTGGGGTATTCTGGATCCCCAATAAGTGATTAATGAGAGCCTGGTTTTTGTGAGCTGGAGTCTGAACCGCAGACGGCAAGGCGGGCTGCACAATGAAAGCGAAAGGCATCCATCCCAAACAAAATAAAATGGCTTGAAAAGTGAAGTTGCTTTTTTAATCAGATGCTTAGAGGCTGAAAGACATTCCCTGTTGGAAAGAAAAGGGCGAGCGCAGAGCAGGCTGGCAGCTTTCCAGGCAGTGGACAATATTGACTCTAGAATAAAATAGGTTTTGCTTAGTGCTTGCCTCAGGGCACCAGCCTCCCTGCTTTGGAATAAATCATGCGGGCAGGCGATTCCCCAGCACGGTCTGACCCTCGGGCACTGACCCCATGTGCCCCCCCTCACCAGACACATGGACACGGAGCTGGCAGGGGCTCCACTGCTGCTGCAAAGACAGTGCACTCAGAGACTGTGCCCAATTCCCCTTGGGCTTCAGCCCATGGTGTGTGGTGGGCACGACACCGCCTCAAACCAGCTCTGACGGGGTGCAGCTCAGCCCTGCTGCTCAGCTCTGCCTCTCCTGGAGGGCAAAGGAAGCAATCAACAAATAGGTCAAAACCCCTACTTGTTATCTAGGTCTCTTTGGCCATGCTAAAATCAAGTCAAAAAGCTGAAGTTGTGATCCGGATACAAGCCTTTAAAGAGCTGCACTTCAATGCAAGCAGCAGTAAAGCCACTGTTTTTGTTCCAAGGAGGAGCAGAAAATCAATTTTGAAACCACTGAAGTTGATGCAAACTGGTAGTGCCTTCTGGATGCCTTTGGTTAAGCACACTGCTGTATGGCTCCTCCAGCCCCACAGAAGGCTGGGAGGGGAACTCTGGAAGGAGCCACAGCGAAGGACATAGCCAGTCAGAAATCCAAGTTTCAGAAGGTTCTAGGATATAGTCAAAGCAAAATACCTCAAAATTGTTCACACTGGATGTGCACGTGAAGGAAATCTGACCAACTGTGTCTTAGCTTTAAATAAAAGCCAGACACAAAGAGCATTTATTCTGTGCAGTCCTTTAAAGGAGCAGCTGTCACCAGGCCTGCTGTTTTCCCCTCCCCATATTTCCACTTCAGGTTACTCACCCCACTTTTTTGCACTGGCCAGTCTCTGCTTACATGGCCTCTGAGTCTTTCCTGATGCTTCTATTGTCAGGACTTGTGAAAGCCACCAGGACACCTCTCTCCAAGATAAGTCTAACCTCTGCAAGGCATGGGCTTGGAAATTCCAGCCCAGAGACCCAGCTGTGAAAGACTCAGTAACACAGATATCTGCCAGCACATTACAGCTCCAAAGCTTGTTCAGCAGGACACACTGCTCTTAAGATGCCTTGCCAGCTACACTACACGTTTTGCAATCGTTGTTCGACCACAACGCACACGGGGCAAGGGGGCAGGAAGGGCAGCTCATGGTCAGCTCCCAGCAGTGTGGGATTTATTTTACATATATTTAATACAGCATGATTTCTCATTGCAATTGCCACTGCAAAGAAAGGAGCAAGGGTAAGCGAGCTGGAGCGAGAAGGGAAGGGCTGGTCTCAAAGCAGTCAGAGGCAGCCTGGGCTAGTGATGCGGTACACATTGCTGGATCAGTGGTTGTCCTAATGCTGTGGGGAAACTTGGCAGCTGTGCTACCACTGTGGGCTGTGGGGACAAAGCCAGAGTGGAAACTTCACATGAAAAAAAAAAAAAAGAAAGAAAAAAAAAAAGAAAGAAAAAATAAATGGCCAAATACATTATAACAGACCCAAAGACAATAATCTTTTGTAATCCAAACAAGTTGGGCAAGCCAAGCCATTGTTGAGAATCTGAAAAGCTCTGGAGCAAAGGAGGAGGATAAAAATGAAGAAAAAAAACTCATACAGCTTCTAATAGAAAACACGAAAAGTATACTGAATTGTAAAATAAAACAGTTTAGTTTCCTGAGGAAACATCATAGCAGAGGGTGTTCTACATTCTCTCACTAAAGGATGAAGTAATTAAATGTAAGAGTGGCTGTTTCTTCCTTATATCACTCGCACCTCTCTACATGTATGTGCAAATGTCAACACACAGTGAGGTTAGTGACCACAAAACAATTCAGACAATTGATCATCTGCATTGTATGTGATAAAAGTTCAGCAGCATTTTAGTGTATCAAGCTCGGGCTGGCCAAAGCACCATCTGACATTTTCTAGAAAAGGAATATATATGCTAATTTATTCTCCATGATAGATAGTGTCCTTAGAAACAAATGCAAAACAGACATGTCCTCGGCCCCTATGTCCTGATGCATCAGTTGAATCCAAGAATAAGAAAGGGAAGAAAACAGAAGCAAAATCATTGAAGTGGAAAACAGCCACTAAGAAACCTCTGCCACCTCAAGCTGTCACCTCTGAGGGCCCACCAAACTGGAAATCTAATGTCTTGTCCACAATCAGAACCATTAAAATTGACCCAGACTTTTACATAAACAGAAACGGATTGCTTCCCCGCTGCCTAGGGGATCACTGCACACAATCCAATGGATAGCAAACACCTTGGGCAAAACCTTGCAAAAAGAAATGGATCCTTATTTAGAAGGGCTCTGTTTTACACAAATGTATGGCAATAGAGCAATTTCCTCATCATTTTATTGTCCCGAGGCAACCAAACAAAGAGGTAATTGATGCACTAGTTGTGCAATATGGAGCAGCTGAAAGATTCCAATTCTTTTATTAGGACAAAAATGTAAGCCCCATTTTTCACTTCCATCCAGAAGTCAAAAGGAACAGCAGGGAGAGGTAGCCTCACCACAGTCTCCACATGCTTCTGCTTGGCACAGGCCACCTTTTTCTGGGACAATACTGTGGTGAATTCAGACTTGAATTTTCAAGTCACAGTTCAAGCATTTATTCCAGAATAACTGCTTACAGCTAAGCATACTTGTACTGAACTGGTGACAATTTTTGCATTGACCATATTAGAATCTCTAACTGGATCAATGTGTGTCCTAGATTTCAGGAAATTCACAAAAATCAAACAGAAAATAACTTTCTTCTCCTCCCTGCTATATGCTAAAGCTAAAAGAGTTCACAAACCAGTACTGAAAAGCAACATACTGGATCAAATCTGCCAGTTTGACTTACCAAAGCTCTTCTACCTTATTCATTATTCTACATTTAGAAGTTCTGTTCCTTTTTTCTAATGCCAAACAGTATTAACTATATAAGGACCATTTTGGATAAGGTAAAATGCTATGCATACATTCACAAGTGAGGTAGAAATATACAGAATTATCTCTTCACTTAACTTTTAAACTGTCTATTGCTGTACAAATCTCAACATTCTGCTGGTGATTTGGACTGGAAAAAATACTGTAGTAAGCAAAGCTTCCACTGAGTTTTTTGAATTTTCAACTTGGAACCTCTAGTGTGCATAAACAGTTATTTTTTTCCTCTTCATGCTTTACTTTGTATTTATCAACACCGAATTTGATCACTGTGATGCCCATTTGCGTTAATCACTTAACTCTTTGCAGTACCTCATGGTCATTCTTGTTTAATAGGAAAAGAGCTGTGGTGTCACCTGCCAATGCTGCAACTTCAACCATTCCAACCTCATTTCCTTTCCAGACCACTAACCAACCAGGGAAATGCAAAACAACTCCCATGGACCCGAAGAAACCCTCTTTGCTTTCCAGCCATGATGACAGAAATCTGTTCTTGCCCTCTTCTCAGGAAGTTCCTGGTCTATGATACTTCTGTAGCTCTCCCCCACATGTTTTTCCTCCCAACTGGCATGTCACATCTTGAAAAAGAGCTTTTGGAAGTCTACATGAAACCATTCTTTATTGGTGTCTCCAGAGACATCTGGGAGCTTAACAAAAAAAACCCTCCTTCTGCAGAAATTGGGAGAGTGTCTCATGATCTTCCAAATGTTTTGCTGTCTAAGTCCTCAGTTGATCCAATGTTCTCATTCTGTTCCTATTCTTTTGCTCATGCCTGTAGCCTTTTTAAAATGTGAAGTCATCATTCTCAGGGTGAAACTGCATATTCTGCTAGCAGCTGTTCAAGATGACAGACAATGATGGTTATCCTCAGATTTACATGTTCTGCACAAACACTTCAGATTATATTAAACTTAGATCATTATTCTGCCATTAAAACATAATTATATTTATGGTCCATAAAGCACAGAACAAAGCAAAAGTTATGTAGAGCTGTACTTGTATGTGAGCATCCAGGCTTCCAAACCTAAAACAGACTTTTTTTTTAACCCCTCTGTCCTTTTTCTTCCTGAAAGGACATTTACTACAGACACTAAAACACAAATGTCATGGAAATGAAGACCATTTGCATATATTGGGCTTTTACCTTTATAGGTCGTGCACAGAACTCACAAGAGCAAAGATTAGGGCTTCTCCAAGGAGCCTCTTGAACCAAGAAAAAACAATGAAGACATTTAGCCAGGAACAAAAAAACCCACATCATTCTTTCTGTCTTCACTTCTTTAAATCCATGCTGTTCATTTAAGCCTTTTCATTTCAGGCTGGTTGTGTTCAGATAGGCCCATGTCTAAAACAATTCCTCAAGGGATACCCAAACCAAGGGCCAGCTGCAGTGGAGTAGGGGAGGCAGCTCCTCCCTTCTGCAAGCTTTCCTCGGCATGTAAGGCATGATGGCCCAACCTCTTGGTTTAAAAGATGAATGTCTGACCGACTCATCCAGAATTTATAAAAAAACTACATCCAAGATAGGAAAATTGTTTTGCTTTCAGAAAGATCCCCTGGCACATCTTTGCCTTTATATGCTTTCTCTGCTTTGAGTGCTCCCACACTACAATGAACTCTCTGGAGGGAGGTCCACTTATTTAAAACATTATCTTCTAGAAGAAAGATACACCTGAAAGAAGGAAATGCCTTTTCTTTTAGTACACAGGGCTACACCTCCATGTTTGATGCAGCTTACACTAATCAAAGATAGGTACAAAGCAGGCATTGGCTGGGGGAGAAGGCTGACCCCACACTGAGGAGGACACATTCTTACCAGCCAGTCATGTTGAAGTCACGGTACAGCATCCTCTTTCCAACTTCCTTGCGCTGCACCCTCCGTGGAAACTCTAGATGTGTGAATTCATTTCCCAGCAAGTGAGGCTGCATGTAAGCCTGTGAGCAGAAATCAAACCACAGATACCACATAAAACAAGACATCATCTATTTTTAATGAGCTAGTATTACCACCCCTTCCTGGTCCCTTCCCACACAAATTCCACCCACTCATCTACCCTTCTTTTTAAATAAGGATGATGATGTACTCCATTTTAGCAAACAATGCATATACACCATTTCTGCCCCAGCCTGGTATCCAGCAGCAGCCTTATGCAGCCTTAGAAGTTCTCTTGCCCTCAAAATCCTTTATTTCTTCTCTGCGCTCCTCAAGATTTGGGATCTCTAAACTACACTTCATCCATTGACCCTGAAGGAGTCTGCAGAGCTTTGTGAAACAGAACACATGCCCTTTTGTAAGTCAGCAAGAGAGAAAGGAATGATCAAATACAAAGCCATGGAGAAACTTGAAGGAGTGATTGTGCAGTGAAGCTCAAGCTTTTTGATTCCCAGTTCAGCTATGTCAACAACACAGAAAACCTAACATTGCTACCACATTTTAATTGTCACCACCTTGAGAAAAATGCACCCCATCACACGACACTGCAAATAAACACAAGCTACAAAGCAGTTTATTTTCTTGTTTTTGAAAAACTACATCCTTCATCCAAAACAGACTTTAAGAAAAGCAGCAGCAGTTTTGTGTCACAACTGCAACTAAGGCCTTTGATGGTTTTAATGCTCAAATGCTGCTCACGTCCTTTGTGTTGCACTGCTCTGCAGATGTTGGGAGGCCTCTCTGCCAGAGTTGTGCCTTTGACTCATGCTCTCCAAAGCTGACCATAGTTGAGAGCATCACGAGGCTCTTTGTCCACCGTGTAAATTTTTTGATTGAATTTATACACAGACCACTTGACATGATAGGTTAATCCTAAACATACTCTATTTCTTCTTTCTGACATAAATCTCATTCCTTTTTCTTTAGTACTCAAATAAACAAGCCTTTCTTGTTCCTCCGCAAAGCTGCATTGTGAGTGAGCTCTTATGAAAGACACAGTCAAATTGGCTAGGGAACTGAAAAAAAGTTGCATTTCTTAACCTTTTTGCAGATAACTCTTTTTCCTTATCCAGCCAGTTAAGGCAATAAAGCCTGTCTTATCTTCAGCAGCAGCTGCCATCAAGGGAGATGAAATGAGCTGGGGTTTAGTTTGTGTATATGTCATAAATCTAGTGCTCATCAAAGGTAAGCAGCAGGAAGCACTGGAAGCCCTTATTGATCTACCTGGCATCTGTCATGCAGATAGTTCACAATAAAATATTTCCTGCATTTAAGAGTTGAGCCTGCTCCCACTCAATTTAATAGGAGCTCTATCAGGCTCAGCACATCACAGCACTACCCTTCTATCAGCTTGTCCCTGTTCCCATCACTAGACATCCTTCCAGAAAATACCTCAAGCTTGGCTGGAACAGGACTGAGGAAGGTTGCTGTGTGTAGCCAACAAGATTGGATTCTACTTTCAAGAGGTGGCTTTCAAGCACACAAGTGATCTTGACATCATGATCCCTTCCTGGAACAGGAACTCCATCAAATTCTCTCTGTGTACAGTTAAGGGAATGACATTTTTTTCCTTCAGTCTACAGTCAGCCAAGGTCCCCTTCTCCACCCAAACATTGTTGTCAAGGGCCCTCTAATTGGATCCCTCTCCTCATTACAGAAATAGTTGAGAAGCACTAGTGACTTTTGAGAGGTTCAGCAGTATTAGTCCACATGAGACTTTTCATACTTCCAGAACTCTGGAAGTATGAAAAATGAACTTCTTCACTTAAAAGTACACGTAAGCTTTTTATTTTATTTACTTTCATTCCAGTTGCAAAGAAGATGGAAAATTCCTAATGGTTTGACGCGTCGCATAATACGGACGATATTTTTTCTTTGTATGATAACAAAGAGCTGGATTGTTTTTGGTATTTTTAAAATTTCTTCTGGCCTATGATATTGTAAACAATGAATTCAGTCTGCATTCAAAGTGAAATTCAGTTTGCTTTTAAAAAATGCACAGCCTATCTTGATAAAAACATTACAAACCACTACCAGCTAAATACTGTCACCTGCCTACAAAACAAGGTCATACTTAAAAAACAATCACATCTGATATCAAGATGAAGTTATCTAGCCTTTAGATTGTGAGATTACTAGTCTGAATAAGAGGGTCAGAAGAAAAACATTACAGTCTTTTAGCTTTATTTAACTTAAAACCAAGAATTTTCTTTAATGAAAAGGTAAAGCAACCAGGAGAGACTGCATTGCATAAAGATTTACTCAGATGGAAAGTCTGAGGTCATAACTGAAATAAGATTAATAAAGCTGGCACAGTTACCAGTGGACTGCTAATGCTCAAATAAGACTTCTCTTCTGCAGCCAAGCCTCAATGCTTGATTTACAATCCAGGGATCTTAACTTGATTCTAATATTTTTGGCGTCAGTGAAACAGAGGGAAAAGAGCAACTTGGAAGCTTCTGGTGTCTGTGATCTGAATTCTTACGTGAAGAAATGGGGATTTTTGTTGTGCTTTGCTTTGTTTATTTAATTTTCTGTATTTTTTACCATTTTTGAACTGCTAATTTTGATGCTTCACTGGTAATTCTACAGAAAGAAGAATGCTCTACTACAAAACTCAGTTGCAACTTCCAGTTGGGTTTATTGAGAACTGTTCTCCATGTACAAGGCAGGACTCTTCTCTCCACCTCACCACCCCTGGGCAGCAGAACCAGAAAATAAACAAAAAGCAGCACTTTAAGAATCTACAGATTTTTCAAACAGATATACAAGCAGAACCATGAAATCCCCTCAAGGATCAAACAACAACAACAACAAAAAGGTAACTGAACAAATTAACAGAATTTCACCTGTGATGACACAATGTATTTTCCATTTTTTAATTCATTTAGTCTCAATTTGCAAGAATCTTAGATCAGAAACACCACTCAGAGAACCTGAAATTTAACAAATAGCGTGGCTATCAAACATTTCCTATATCCTTATGAGGTATTTTCAGACAACATTGTTATTCTGTGTTATGAAACTGGAACATTTGTCATATTTTCTCTTTCAGAAGCTGTTAGAACTTTTTGGCATAAATCTGGCATTGTGTGTTGTTGGCACTCTGCCATTTTATGGTGTGTTTTGGGGCTGGATGTATTGCATTCAAAATTAGTTGTTTAAAATGAGGTTCAGTCAAAGAAATATTAGTCATGCTTGTTTAAAAAGGACATTTACTTCCTGCTGTGTTTCCTGGTGATTAGAAAAGCAAACATGAAATTAAGATAAACCTAGACTTACACACTAGCATGTCAGTTAATTAGGTGGCAGGAAACACTGCATGTATCCTATCTCAGTAAGGCCTGCCACTGCCTTTTCCACTCCTTCAGTAAGCACTGCCCTGCAAAGTCGCTGGCACTAGCGGTTTCACTGCATTCTGTGCTATTTTCAGATTTGCTGCTTTCCCCTACACCAGCTATTATCTTCCAACTTTATACTTTTATTATATTGTGCCCTTTTCTCCAAAAGAATATTCTACTATATGGGGCTACTGCTCACAACAGCATGCACAGCCCAACGCACCCAGAAGGTTTGCAAATAACTCAGCCATTATCATAGGGACACATTTAAACCAAAGAGAGATTAAAATTAAAGGATGTGGTGGTAAAAGGAAGGAGAAGACTAGAAGCCACATCTATCTCTTGATTGGTTTCTCATCTTGTGAAAGGCCAGCATCCCTTCCATGAAACCACACACCTCTTTTACCACAGCATCATCCACTGTGTCAGACGGCTGAAGTAATCCTATGCTGGGTGATTCAGGGAGCCAAAAACTGCAAGAGAATTACATCTTGACTGACTTGCAATTGAAGTGCTGACTGGACATTTAGGAGATCTAGGTTCATTTCCTCTTCAGGCTCAGGTTCTGCAGGCATCCTTCAGCAGGTGAATATTAGCGTCACTTTTATCCTCACCTGAGCAACACAATAAGAATAGATCCCCTCTGAGCCCATGACTACCTGGGTTCATGAACCTTTGCTTGAATGGTGGCAAACACAAAGAGCACACATAGTCACTGGCACTGGTGGCCTCCCAGTCTCTACTAGCAGTGACACCTGCACTGGTAGATGTGGTGTACCATTTCTGGTGAACTTTAGAGGGGCTGTTTGGCTGCACACATGAAGATGCTACAAACGCTGTGAAGATGCTACAAACATCACACTGACCTCACATGACATACTGAAAGTGTAAACTTCAGTAACTAATAGAAATACACCCATCTGCAGTACACTTGATTCACCATTCATTTTAAACACATTTTCCAAGGGAATAAGTAACAAAATCTATCCTATTTACTGTTGCAATTTAGACTATCATGACTGAAATTAATAGTCTCAGAAGATGAAAGAAAATTTGCTTCTGGCTGTCACTGCCTGCACAACTGCTGAATGTACCAGAGTAGTTCCCAGTAAATACTGGATTTTTTTTTCCTTCAAGATACACTGATATGGGAAGTCAGGACTTTCCCCAGGTGATGTGTGGAGGTCTCCTGCTACAGTGCTAAAAACAAAAGAGACACAAATTAAGAAGAAAGGAAGGCTTTTGAATGCCCACTAGTGGAAGGGAAGCAACATGGTGCACTGAACCTCTACAGAAACTGAAGGATCAAGAGAATACTGGTGCAAAGCTTTCACACTTTACATCTCAAGAAGTGCTCTCTGACTCAAAGATTGATTGCCTTCTGCAATACTCTCACAAGCTGCCTGACATAGAAGTCTGTCTCTGTCATATAGCCAGCCTCAAGTCTGCAGCTGGATGCTGCCCCACCACTGCCCTCCTATGGAGTGATAACCAGGCTCAGAGCTGCTTCAAAGTCAGAACAAATGGATAGTCAACTTGTTCTTTTCAGGTGTCCATGCCAGAGGCCTACTGCCAACGTAATTCTTGGATGCCTGGTAATAAACTTGCCAGGACAGGGAAAACATTTGCTTCCCTCCCCTCTTAGTTACTCAGGATTAGCTGAAGCACAGTTTTGTCTAAGACTAGATTGGAGAACTTCATAAAAGATACTCACATGACCTGAACAACTCATTATCCCATGGATTTCTTTCCACACAGAAATTAAGGCTCAGAAAAGAGGGCCTAAAAGAACACCCTGTGTGACTGAAGGAATCAACAGGCACTAAATTTAAGCAGATGGAAGCTCCTTCATTCTGACAGCACCAAAAGTGTCTGCTGCACAGGGAACAGCCTGCAGGCTGTAAATCCATCCCTTTGCTTGTACAGTAATTTCCTCATAGTGAACAGGATCTCTGCATTTACCAAGTAAAATATTAATGCTAAAGTGATTAAGAGATTTTCTTCCTATCGTGCAGGAAGAACATATCTGAAGCACAACATACTTGAAACAAAGAAACTCAGCTTTAACTGCAAATAAGAAAATAGACTCAAAGTAAATAACTTTCAGACAGAACAAGAGACAAGAGATGTTGATGGTAGAATAACAGACTAATAGAACCTGGGGACAGACAAGTGATAAGAGGAATTATTTGGGATCTAATTAGCAAGATAGATGCAAACTTTGGAGTGTAATGCTTATGCCAACTTTGCAAGAAGTTTGGAGTCATCTTTTTATTTTTCTTTTTTTTTTAAACACAAGAGTAAAAATTTTACTTAGAGAATGTTGTGTTTGAAATTATCTGTAATTTTGTTTCACGCTCTTGCTGTCTTGCGTGTATTCTCTTTGAACATGATACCCATAGACCTGGCATATTTGTTACATACAGAATTAAAACAGACAAACAAAGGTAAAGGAATTTTCCACAGGAAACAGCAGAAATGCTTTGCAGATCAGCTACTGGTTTCAAATTTAAGCCAGAAAGGACATCAAAAGAGAAAACAAAAACCCTTGTAGGCAATGTTTTATCTCATATTTCCTACAGAAGTAGCAGACTCCCTAGATGCTAAAGATACTTTTATTTTAGATGCAAACAAATTATTTTAAACGTAACTGAACTGTAAATATTTATTAGGCCTCTTTTCCATTTGGTTCTCTGAATATGAATAGTCCCAAAGCAGTATTTCCTCTGAAATTTTCAGCTTCAAGCCAATGAATCTGACTGAAAAAAAATTAAATGTGACAATTGAGGAAACACAATTTTTTCTTTAATACCTTCCATCACCGCATTTCAAACACTGGCATTTTGTCTAGTGACAAACCACAGTGAAAAACTAGGCTGAAAATAGAAAACACCTTAAGACCTGGGAACATCACTAACCTTGGCCTGTCCACCTTGAGTCAGGCAAGGCTGAGAGTGACCCTGCCTTGGCTGAAGCTTAACTTTCTAAAAGAAACAGAAGAAGCACAAAGGAAATCTCTCAGCCACGTTAGAAATGACATTCTGACAAACAACTAATTGACTTCAACCAACTGATCTGTCCATCGAAGAAAACCTTGAAAAGTAACAGGTAGTTTTGTATGAAAAATAACACCATACATTTTGACTTATATTCCTCAGGCAGCTTATCAGCCAACACAGCTTGGTCTATAAAGCATCCCACGTGTCCCCAGCTAGTCACCCTGTCCCAGTTTTATGGGTGCTGCTACAGTAAATAAAACTAATCTTTGATCACCCATCCTCTCCTGCAGCTACTAATGTTCACTGAGATCACCTCTAAGTTGGATATCTTTCTCCTGATGGAGATACTACTGGCATACTGTTAGAGTAAATGAATCGAACTCTGCAATAGCACTCACGCACAAAGAGCAGTCTGTGGTATTTTATACTGTCACACAGCAAGCGCTGGGATGGACTGAAATACATCTGTGGCTCATTAACTCTGTGTCTGAGCTCTCAAAATCCAACACCAGTGTGCTGCTGAAGCATCTGCAGCTGAACAATGTGCACAAGCACAGCCACACTAATCGATGGCCTTTGCTGGAGAGGTAATACTCCTTTCATTGAGATTTGCACCACCAGGATTTTCTCCACATTTGCTGATGGCTTAAAGACATACATGATCAGTCACTGGTGTTCAGGGGACACATCATCCTTCACTGAGCCACAGCAACTCAGCAGCATTTCTCTAAGCCTTTGATATTACTGGGCAATGCTTGCCATCAGCAGCACCTGATTTGGTCCTCAGGTGTCTTACCAGATACTGAAGTCGCTGGCGTTCAGTCTCTGGAGTGAATTCTGAAGACATTGGAATGACTTCACCATTTCGGATTATTATAGCTCTGTAAAAGTAATAAAACATCATCAGCACAGAAAAAAAAAGTAAAATACCCCAGAAAACCACAGGGTACAGTCACACTCTTATTCTCTTCAGAGTTACAGTCAAATAAAGCCATTTCTTTTCTACTGAGGTTGCCAGCAGAACAGGCTAATTCCTGCCCTGCATCCTTTAGGCTGGGTAACAAAGTATACTTGTATAAACTGAGTTCATTTTAGAGCTCACAAAAACATCCAAGCAACAAAGGCAAGAGTTATTTCAATTGATGTCTATAGGGTATCTTTATTAAGTGAAATGCAGACACCCAGAGGAAATGCTGCAGAATCACTGATTGCAGAACAACTCTTCGCAGGTTTTAATACCAGTTGTGGCTGACACTGTGTAAACTACTGGCTTCAAATGACTCATCCAAGCACTTTCCAACCATTAATTGGTCATATGTCATGTCAGAACATTTCTACTCCAACATTAAATGGAAATAGCAAAGCAAATCCTATTTAGCACAAATTTAACTAGTTACCTGCTGAAAGATGGCAGGTAATGGTATGACTGTATATTAGACAGGAGATTTCATACACAGTTCTGCAAATCACAAAGAGAAGATTTTCTCAAACACCTGCCTGTTGCCTCTTAACAATCTGATATGCTGCACACAAAATACGGTCCAGTCTTTCCCTGGTGTAATGCCCCTGGCTGGAGGACAAGTCACAGGAAGGAAGAATTTACCCAATATTTTTACTACATTCTGCATTCATGTGTTCATTCATGGAACTACGTTCTTTTACCTTTCCATTGTTTAGTCAGCTCTCTAAGTAGAGCAATGCCTGGCACTTTTGATAAACTATGTATCATCCCAAAGACTTTAATGCCTGTTGTGGAAATGTTTTTCAGATTAATTCAGTGTTTGGATAACAGCTCTCCTCTTGAATTAGACAGAATTTGGTGTAGCTAAAAGTAGTATTTGCCACTTGGATTGCAGTTTCTCTATGTTTTAAATAGTCCCATTTCTGTGATATTTTCACCCCACTGATGTCCTACGTATGAGCTAGCTTACTTCCTTGATCATTTGATCGATTTGCTGTCCTTGCTCCTCTATGCCAGGTGTTCTGATGCCACTAGAATGCAACCAACAAATATGGTAGGCACACAGACTGAGAACTTAAACTTCTAAATTCAAAACACAGGCATCTTGAGAAAATCAACTCAGGTACAAACCTGAATTTCTAAAATTAGTGGCATGGGACAGTTTTCCAAGTCTTGTGGATTGGTCATTGGACTAAAATTGTCTCCAAATTGTCATCTACTACTGCTGGTATGCAAAAGGCAGCAGCATTATCTATGAGTAAATGAACTGTTCACATTCCTGAGATTCATGTGGCAAAGAGCAGACAGGTTTAGGATGGTACGACACTGGCAGATGTGTGAAGTAGCTCTGGCAATGATGGCAAAATGGCTTTGCTTTGAAAGGTAACAAATTTACTGCTCTTGGACTTCACTTCTTACTGCTCTTCACTTCCTTGCAAATAATCCTGTGTAGAAATTATAGGTGGGAAGAGTGCAGCCTACATACTGAAGGTTCCCACTGGCCCTTAATTAAAACCAATATTGTGTACTTGGGACAGACATGGTTGTTGCAACTCTTTAATGTCCTAAAAAAAATTTGCGCATCATTTTTGACAGATTTTTTTTTCCTCCTCTAGGGAATCTGACTACAGGACTATCCAATCAAAAATAATAAAAGTTTGCTGAAAATTTTTCTTTTGCATTTCTGAGACAGTAATTTAAATATGAATTAAGAACTAACACCTCTCTTCTGCAACAATACTTTTGCCTTTATTTTTGCAGTTCCTAAGGCATTCAGCTTTGAACAAGATTAATTTACTCAGAAGTGAACATTTTATATAACTTTTTAATATGTTATTTGATTCACTTGAGTAGGCCTCCACTTAAGGGGTCTGTAGGTTTAGTACAGAGTATGTACTCTGGCAATAGTCTAGACTAGACTGATGAAAGAAGCTGATCAGACTCCAAACCAAATTTTACACACTAGTATAAGTGAGTCATAAGGGATTTTCTGATCTTTTGCTTGTCTGAAAGAGCTAATATAAAACCACACATCGATATAACTGCTAGTACATCAGGCTAATTTTCTAATTATTCTTTGCTTCCCCTTTAATCACCATTTCACAGGAAATCCACATTTTAAAGACCACTCAGACCAGTCTGGGGTTCACCTTTTTCTTTGTGCACATTGACATGCTTCGTATATATTTTGATAGCTGTCATTCTCACTTCTATGGGTAGAATTGGGCCCTGAGGGACTCACATCATATAAAAAGCAATTCAGAGGCGAGTGGGTCAACCTTTCATAGCTCAACTTATTTTCACCAGAATTGGCAGCCACCTGGGATGGAAAGCACAACCTAGCACACACACACACACACAAATTTCAGAGGGGGAGGAATTAAAGCAATACTGTTGATATGCTGTAAAAGAGAGTTTTATGGTTTTCATTAATGTTTTCAGCAGTTGGACTTAATTCAGCTTGCAAGTTACAGCTGTTCATAAGAGTCAAATGATTTGATCTGAGGAATGAGACAGCTCTAGATATGAGTAAAGGGAGGGACACAGATATATACATATGAGGCACTGGTCCAAATTCAACTGTGGTGAGCTTATAAGCCTGTTCTGGGCTCTTTGCCTTTCTGCACTAACTGCTTAGCTGTTTCATGACAGCAAAGTGTATTTCTGATGGCTCAAGTGACAAAAAGGGACACATTTGTTGGCTGTCTCACTGAGGAGACTGGGTGCAAAAGCCTGGCCTGGGAGCCACCCTGCTCAGCGGGATTTTCCCCTGTGACTGAAAAGGTGCCGAATAAGGCCCTAATTGGGTTGGGAGACTGACATGCCCTTTCCATGACCTTGCAGTGACAGAGCTGCCAAGCAGCAACTGAAGGCTTTTTCCACTGAGCAACCTCCAGAGCCCTGAATTCAATAGCCCAGAGTCAATAACTGCTCACGAGGAAGGAACCTGGCTGATGCAGCAGCTGCAAACAGCTCCAGCAACTGCTTTTAGAGACCCACTCTATATGGTCCTGCAGGACAATTAATTTTGACTTTACACTTCCTAATGGCCTAAGCAGCACTGTGGTGTTACATGAGCATTACTGCTTCTGCCATGCATGAAACACTCACGTATGCAAGGAAATAGTGTTCTGTTAATGTTAATAGCATTTAACTCCCCATGTATTGAGGATATATGAACGTATTGTTTTATGCCAGAATACAGCTGTCCTATTAAACTGTCAGAAATAACTACATAGGAAGCAAGAACTCCTTGAATAGATGCGGTGCCCAGACAGCATCTGATTTTGCCATGTTTAATAGTGACATTTTAATTTCCACCACACTGGTGAAACACATTATAGCAGAGCCACGGGGCGAGCCTGCCAAAGGCAGATGGATGATTCATGTTTGCAGAGAAACAAGTATGTCAACACTAACCAAATATTCTCTGATGACAAGGTTGCTTCAGACCCATACCAATCATTAATTTATATCACCAATGAAATAGTAATTAAAAAAACAAAAGCTTTTTTTGGCAGGATTGGCAATCAGGAGTCACAGATCTGCAGCCTCCTCAGTGCATTGCCCTAAATGCTCTGATGCCCTCTCCACACAGCATCATCTACAGTAAGAAACTGCTCTGAAGTCTTGAGGCCACAGAGGCCAGTAAGTCACTTATTCTGATCTCTTCTAAAAACAAACTAGATTTCCCTGAGTCCTTTCCTCTCTTTTGAGTCCTAGCTCCCCACCCGTAGGAACTACAGGATTGTACCTGCACCTGCATTTCACGTGCTCTGCATGACAATGAGAGTATGTTCACTATTCCAGAGCTAGGATGTTCACAGTAAATAGGAATATTCTGGAGAAAAATCTCCCCAAAACACAGCTGAAGTAACCTAAAATGGAAGAAACAAGAATCTGATTTTGTATCTCTTCTGGCCTCTCAAGGAGTTCTGCTCCAGAGAGAAGTCACACCGTGAATAAGTAAATGGAGAACAAGAGATGTGCCAGTGGCTAAATGCACAAGGGAGGACCAGCAGTCATGGCAAATCCTACAGCCGTCTATGTCTGCTCAGTCACAGGCACATGACAAGAAACATCAGGAGCTTAAAAGGCTGCATGTGCATCTGCAGAAAACAGTGTATTTATCTTTTGGATTAACCTGGCTCTGAAGTCCATAACGATCACCTAAATTCACATAGAACACTAAGTATATGGTTATTTCCTATATTCAGATTCAATACTTAGAAATTGTATTTGATGCCTTAGTACACATTTGATTTAAAATACAGGGAGAATGAAGTAACAACAGGATAAAAATTTGCCACTGCACTGTACTGCTGCTGTGATGCTCAGGATGTAGCAACAACACTGGCTTAGGGAAAACATTGATATATCAACTGCTTTTGCATTTTTAATATGGCCAACAACTACCTCCTCTCCTTTAATCAAGGAGGACTTTGGGTTTATTTGTTTGTTTGTTTTTTCTTTTGTGGCAAACACAATCAGCTGAAAATTGCACAGCATCCTTTCTATGTTTCTTATGAGAAACGAATAGAGGAAACACATACATTTTAGAGGAAGCTCTTTTTGGTTACTCTCATTTCACCATAGAGAGAAAGCAACACTTTAGTGAACAAGGTCAAGAGTGTAATTCCACTGCTGTCACAGGTCTACTGGGATTCTGCTTTTCAAAACAAAGAGACATCTCCAACTGTTAGGAGTATTCAGGGGACACCCTGATTCCATTACACACTTTTTCAGGCAAAAATGATTTGAAACGCAACATTAAACTGCACATTTCTACAAGACAGGACAAAAATCTGGTAAAGGTGACAGAGAAAAACCATTCAGAAAACCCTTTTTGACAGTGTATATCAATTCCAAGCCACAGGGAGGCCTCATCCATTTTGTCAAAAGGTGTTAAGCATGTGGATTCAGTTCAGATGAAGCAGAAGTGTCTGGCCTGTCTGCAAAAGTATTAGAAATGTGCCAGTGAAAAAGAAAGCGGAATTAAACTGAGTGAAAGAATAAGGCAGGGTTTTATTATATTCAAAGGGGAACTAAGCAGTAGATTTTAATTAGGTGTGTCACAAGATAGCTGTGGAAAAAAGAAAGTAAATCCTAGGACTATGAAATCAGTCTATATGGGTACTTGTTTATTTTGGTAACTAAATGCATATATTTAAATAATCCAGGGAAGATCAATGCTAATGGTTGCTAAGCTTCAAACCAGTCGTGCTTTTTAAAATTTCTTTACCTTTTCTTAATTGCTAAGAAGTGAAAGACAATGGCTATAAAACAATTAAAATGAGAAATGTTTTTTCCTTCTGCAAATGAAGTACTGGAACTTACTGCCACTATGATTACTGATGACTTTTAATACATTCAGCACTGGCACCTTGGTTTTACTTCTTCAAACTGAATTACTCTCACTTAGTCCCACCCAGACCCATTTCTCAATGTTTCTTTAGAAACCAGGTGTACAAACAGCTCACTGCACTGGCAGTAAGTATGGAACTGATCTCATACTCCATCCCATGCATTCACTAACAACGTGGAAGTATAGTGCAAAGCCTTTAAACAATTTCCTTAATTTTATGAATTAAGGCAGGCTGGGGATAGTGGAACAAACTATTATATAACATTTAGCTGGTAATAAAATGGGTGCCAATGATGACCAATGGAAAAAATACCCTCTCACCCGTAATACTTAAGATAATGCCCTAACTCTTACTTGGCATCACTATCAAGATGAAAACAAGCAACAAACCAGGGAAGGAGTAGAGCCAGTGAAAATAGTCTCTGTCCTCATTTTCTATTTACTGCCACTCAACAGTTGTGCCACCCTGATTTCTTCATATTTTTCAGCACAAACATGAGCCTGTTCACAGAAAGGTTGTGACAGGATAGAAACACTGGATCATTTTTCTTTCAGCCAAACAACGCCAACGTTAAGCAGGAGTAGACTCTCCCTGCTTGCGGCTCTTTCTGTGACAATGTAGTTTCATGTTACATTGTGAGCAGGCTGCTCAGATACTTTCATTCATCACTTGGAGGAACTTCAGCTCCCTCAAGCCAATAAAAGGTGTGAGAACTTGCCTTGGTGAAGTACTGCAAAAGTAATTTCCTACAGGAACGTGCTCTGGCATTTCCTGCCAGAACAATGAAGATCACTCCCAAACTTCTGCTAAGGCTTTTTGCGGACTGCCAGCCACCCCAGCTGCTCCAAGGGTTAGTATCTCAGCAGCACAACTGCCAAGCACAGCCCTTGCTCCACCAGGACTCTCTCTGGTCATTCCCAAGAATTTCACTCAAGGTCCTTTCTTCATGTCTTTGCCACAGCATGGGGCCGAGTGTGCCTTACCTCTCCTGTGGCAAGATGAGAACCTCCTCCTGCCTTTGAAAAGAAGCAGAGAAAGAAATTATATAATCCAGTCCCTGCAGACACACCCTGAAAGTTGTCTTTCAGAGGCACCTGGAAGCACATGAGCTGCTCCTGTGCACACACATGTAGAGCTTTATGTTGTTTCCAATTACCTGACTCATTCATATTTATATTTCTAGTGCTTACTTAATGATTCCTTTGGAGAAGGCCTCTGGGCACAATGAGGCTGCTGAAATACTCTGAAGTCACTATTCTGGTGGTCTGATCTTACTGAATTATTTGTATTATTTTTAATACAGCACCACAAATAGGCAAATAGAAACTGTTTCTGTAAGCAGAATAACACAGATTTCCATGGAAGGGCTTACTTCTCATGTGGAATAGCACCTGAACCAGTCAGGATTTTCCTTACTGCCACGAAATATGACAGAAATCAGAATCTTTAGAACTGATCTGGTATTCCATCGTATGTACTCACAACAACTTAGTAAGCAGCAGTTAAAAGGATTTTCTGTTGCTGGCAGTCTGCCCTATATATTGCATCTAACAATGAGAAGCACCTGGCTGTCACCAACAATGGAACTAAATGACTTCAGTTGTTTCTGCATCACTACTCTACAGTTTAAAATGAAATGTAATGCTGAGCTTGCAGGCTGTCCACAGAGGAGATAGCTTGGAGAAGACACGTTGCCCCATCATTTTTCACCCCTGGAGTGATATGCTTCAAGTTGTCAGTGCCTCTTCAGTGGGCTGCAGCTCTACTCCCATGAGACTCTACTGTGAGTGAATTCCCTGCTCTTGTTTAGGTTCTCAAGTGTGTTGCTTGGCTGATGAAATCTAAGCATGGAGCTATTATTAGCAGTTTGCTTTATTAACTGTGCTTTATTTAAAGGCTAAGTATATATTTTTTAGTTATCCCCACCCTCCCGTTAATGTGATGGCACTGGCTGTCTGTATGCAATGTTCTTGTTTAATTAATCAGGAAAGTAAATTTTGCTATTGGACAAGTAGTGGCTTTGTAACTTTACCTATACACTCCTAGTAATATCTACTCCAGCTCCAGTAGTACTAACCCAAATGTGAATGAACTAAACTGAAACACTGTGTAATTAATTACTCTCCTGATGGTTTATATCTCAACACATCAATCTTTCAGGAAGGGCTTCAGCTGGCAGCTAGAAAGCTATTACAAACCAGTTTATAGTGACACTACTAGCACACAAAACCTGCCCACCGTTGGCTCCAATACCCTTAGGCTGGAGATTTACTGCTCTCTTAGGATTCATTTTGCCCCAATGATTTTGCTGTATTCTTCATCTGAACACAGCTAAGTACAAGGTTGCACTGATGACAGACCACCACGTTTCTGTATGACAGCTGAACAACATGCCACCAATTACTCAGGCCATGCCAGGGAAATGAACAAAGAAATGCAGTCACATCTCTGTGGCCAGCTCTGAGCCTCAGGACCGGTATCTGTGGAATCAAAGTCTTTTTCTCTGCTGTCCAGGATATCACATTCATCTCCAAGACAAGTTACTATGGCAACTAAACCTGGGCTTAGTGGATGCAGGCATTGCTGTGCAAGTCAGTGTTTATTTTGCCAGTAATGTGCCTGGGATATGGCTGTCCATGTAAGATGGAAGTAACAAGGATTTTTTATCTCTCTGCTCTTCACTGTTTTACCATTGACAAAGAGAATTACTATAGCACCTGAAGTCATATCTATTTTGATCTCAGCTTTTCTGCTTAACTCAGTACCAGTAGCAAGATATTGGAACAAACTGGACTGAGATGTGAAAGCAAAGATTGCAACTCACGCTCTCTGCCCACTCTTCACGGGTGAATTTCTACCCCAGCCCAGCTTCACTCACCCACACAGAAGTGACCAGAGCCATCACTAAAAGTCCCAGGAGCAGGGCTCAAGCAGCACTGCATAGCTGCTGCTGAGACTGAACAGCCTGGGCTGCCTTCAGTTTGTTGAATTCAGGTGACTTGAAAAGCTTTTCAGCATAGAAAGGACCACAGCAGACTTTGAAACATACACCAAGCAAGCCTCAGGTGCACCCTCTGCTCCTCCTCCCATAGTAGAGATGGGAGCTAGAGAAGCAAGGTACCCAGTCTGCTTCCCATGCCTTGGCCCTGGCCCTGCAACACTGCAGTGAAGAACTCGCATGTCTCTGTGGCCAGCTACAAAGGCACAAATTTAAAAGACAGTTTGTTTGGAGTTTGTTGGAGATTTTTTCTTTTTTTTTTTTTTAAGGCTGAAAACCCATGAGAATTAAAGTTAATAAAATTCTTTATTCCTGGAAACCAATACCAATGAACTGTGGCTTTACAGATTACTGGTATTACTCCAATAGCCAAAAATTTTCTCCTTCTTCATTACCTGGAACATAAGATAATGCCTGTGTGATAAGGACCAAAGATTTAACTGAATGTACCCCCCTCTGAAAATGTTTACAATGGCTTCAATACCTGCTAATTGCCATAGGCATTGCTAAAGCATATGCTCTCTCCAGGAAAAACAAGAGCTTGGAAAAGAAGTTGGACATTTGTTTTGTCTTCAAAGCCTGCAAACATTTACTACCAAATTAATAAATTTCTGCCAAGTCAGTGCTGGATATGACATGCCAGTAACCTGGAACTTGTCATTCACTGGATAACTAGAAAACACTCTTCCATAGCATTGCCCTTTGAGTGAAATGACTTCTTTCTGATCTAACACCTTCTCTTCACACCTCACCTAAAGTGTTTCTTGAAGTGCCTTCAAAAGCTTTACCCAGCACAAAATCCTGCAATATCTGAGGTTGCTGTTATTCCAATGAATCTTGTGCTCCTGCTTCTCCCTGGAAGGAGACCAGGCAGGAAAAGGGGAGAAGGGCTTCCTGCAGGCCTGCAGATGATGCTTCTAACGAAAAGAGACAGGAGGAACAGAGGAAAAGGACATGGCCATGTCTCCTGAACATGGCTAATCTTTTCCAGCATTTTGGGCTAGTCAGGATCAGACCTCTCCACTTATCAAACTGCAGGGAAGGAGAATGCACATGGCAGAGACTTGCCTTGCGTTGAATTCAGTCTCTCCTCATTACACAGACCTGTCAGCGAACCAGACTTAGGTTATCTGTTGCCCTGAAATGATCAAACATTTTTTATTTTCAAGTGATTCTGTCAGAGAATTAATAATAACCTATAGGGGGACGTAACGTAGATTGGCCAAACTACAATCCATAAGTGTTGCTCTTACCTCTGGGTAAGATGGTAAGGGCATCTTCTGAGAATTTGGAGGAATGAGAACTTCAGAGAATGAAGAGAAAGCCCTACCGATTGCATGGCTCCAATGTGTTGTTCAGTTTTGCAACTTTCTTTGTCCCTTCTTTAGGAGAAGACAGGAAAAAGAATGCTTTTCCAAATACTGCAGACTGGAGAAGCTTAGTCACTAAGTCCTTCCCTAGAGACCTCTAAGTCTCTAGTATGAAGCACAGTTATTGTTTATGCAGACACAGATATAAGGAGACAGAGAAGGCTTAGGCCTGGGACTACTCACAGAAAACAGGGAAAATACACACTATTTAGACTGGAAGATTAGTAGTTACGAAAAACAGAAAATTAAAGCTTCCTAGACAGTAAACCAAAGACTAAAGTAAAATAATTTACAGTAGCAATATATTAGAACACTTTTTTGTTTCCATCCTTACACAGTGTTAGTGCTTCATTCAAAAATGACTCTGCTGGACTGCCTCAAAGAAGAGGTCAGATACCATGAACCACAAAAATGGCTCAGAATCATCAATTTTGACTTCTCAGAAATTCTATTTAAGCTACACTGCCAGTCAGCAGATACGTGGCTGTTTCCATGCCACTCTTATTTACTTCATAAAAGCAAATTAAAGCCCAACTCTGACTTCCCATAATGAGAACTAACCATAAGGGAAGCAACTGACAAGCACCATGACAAAGAGGAAGTATAAATGTAGTAAGCTTCAACACAAGCAGCAAATCCAAAAAGAACTGAAATGGTAAACAGATTCAATTTTCAATTCACTGTTTTATTACACTGGGAGAAGACTCTTATGAACACACTCTCCCACACCTGGTCTCTTGAAGTAACAATGAAGTTACTTCACTTGTGCCCACACAAAACCATCACAAAAATATTCACTCAATGAGCTCCTACCATTTAATAAGCCAAAATGCCTTAACAGTAATTTTACACTTGCAAGGAGGAGAAAATCTATTCTAGACGTGAGGAGGTATGTTCAAGTAGAGTCTGAATATGCCCTGAAAACCTAAGTACTGGGGAGAAAAAGCAAGGAGGCAAAAAGATGATAAAAAAGAGCTGATGAAGCAAAGCAAAAAATTCAGTGACCCTGCAAGTCTGTGAAGGCTTTGAAACATCAGGCTCTTTGCTTTCACACCATGTTTTACCAATAAATCAGAAAAAGCCCAAGAACCCATTTGCAGATTTAGCGAGGGTTTCAGGGTATATGGAAAAGTCAAATCAACTTGCGATGTTCTGCTTCTTGTATAACAGTAAAGACACAGCTTCCCTGTGTGGCTCCAAGCACAGCACAAAATGGAAGTGCCTGCAGTCTCCGAGCAGCTCCAGACAGCACAAAAGCCAGAAGAATGCCTGTGCCAAACATGGTTAATATGATCATATTGCATTACAGTCATTGCAGTGATATTGGACAAATGTTATGTTGCATGAGGCTATACAATAATTGGGCAGTAATCAGTAAAAACATTAAGTCCCTGTTTTACAACTGCTTCATCAGTAGCTATAAAACAGCACCCTAATAATGAACATAAAACTAAAAGGAACTGAGATTAACAAGGCATGTCATGGCAGTTTAGACGTAAAAGTCACTTTAGCAATATAGAACTGAACTACACTATTTAAAAAAATGACCAGAGAAGATTTACTAGTCCATATTTTAAAAAGAAAATAAATAAAAAGCAACTATTCCAATGGCCTAGTTTTCAAAGCAAATACGTCATGCTGGTAAGCAAACACAGCGCCTCTAAGCTCACCATAAAAAAGCACCATATATTGGATAGCTGACTATAGCACTATCAGTCCCTAATCAGATAACCCTGCATGGACAATGCTAATCACTGAAAAGATGAAAGAGAGAGAAAGAAACACTAGAAAAAGCTTTGGCCGATACTCAGACATGAATTTTGACTGTACAAGTAGGTATATTTATGGCAGAGTCCAAGAATGATCAGACAAGCCATTGGAGAATGAAAGCAGTTCCTTCCAAGTTGTTTTCATCAGGCTCTGAATACATCACCTCATTTTTAGTAGGGTTCTGGTATCATGTGCAGTTAACATATAATTATTACAGAACTGTGATTGCATCGTTAGCAGAAGTTTAATTTTATCATTGACATTAGTGATGCCATAACATCAAGCTCAATAATAGTTCATAACAAAACCTACAATTAGCACAATTTTTCCTCCCTTTTACACCAACCAAAAGTGTTCAGCTTGGAGAAGCCTAATAGTCCATACAGAAGTGAGCTAGGGCTGAACCTGAAAGGATTGCTGGCTGGTAATTTAGTAATATGGTAATTAAAGTCTTTTCATGATGTAATTACACATCAACTACAAAAGGACAGCTGCTATACAACACTGCCAGGGTACGTGGCATGAAATGATTAGATTTGAGAAGCTTTGGTGGATAAACTGAATACCACAGACGTAAGTCTGAGGTATAGCTGGCACCACACAGTACATTATTATTCAAGTCTCACACTTAACGTTTCCTTAGTCTCATTGTGATAGTAACAGTTTGTTGCACATACCTTGGTCCTCTGACAGCAGAAGCTGTTCAAAACCCCGTTTTAAAAGCTTCTGCTGTTTTGAAGTTCCCTGAAATTTAAAGCCTAACCTTTGGTTAGGTTTGCATGAACCCAAAATGTTTATTTCCCACACAAAACCTTCTCTCACGGATTCCTATCTGTGGGAAACTTGATTTATTTGTAGGCCTTGTCCAGTGGGGTAGCAGAGAGAGAAGGAGAATGAGGAGACGGGAAAGGCACAAATGAGTAGGTGAACTCAAAGAAACTAAGGGTTTTGTCATCTAGTTCCAACAGCAACAAAACAAGTCCCCTGTTTGAGAGAAAAAACAAACCCACCCTTCTTCTTGAGAGCAGATAACCATTTCTTGAAGTAGTTTCCTTATTGTATTTCTCACTGCCCTCCCTTTTATCTGTAGAAACCACAAGTTGACTACACAAGGCGTGAGACATCAAAAACAAATTTATTTTTCCCAACCAACCCAAGTAAAATTTCTTGACTACATAACTGGGCTCTTCAAAAAATAGGAATGCACTGTGCACTCTGGCAGGGGGCAGACAACCTCAGAGTGGCTTGTCTAATCCTAAAATGTCCCTTTTGTCATGACAACAACCCAGATGCTTTGCAACAGCTGGTTTTTTCCCTCTAAGTGGGAAAGAGGGGATTTGGTGGGAGAGACCCAAACCAACTGATCTACACTTTAAAGCTTTAAAATTCCTTTAGAGCTAGGAAAGTCGAGGAATGGACTTAGCTGAAAATGAAAGATTTTGTAACAATACTCCTCATCATATGAGAGACTTTCTGTGAGGTCCATTTGGGAAGTGCAAAACCAAACTATTTTGAATCTGGAGGGACTTCATTACCAACAAGATGTTAGGAATGAGAATTTGAATCCTGGCTCAAAAAACACCTAGTCTTGCTGATGGTTTCCTTTTTGTTTCCTGCCCCCTCCCTCTTTTTCTGAACAGATGTTCTGGGTGGACTTAATGAACATGCAAAACTTCTTGAAGACTTAGTATGTTTAACTACAGTTACACCAATACTCTGGCACCAGCTCCAGATCACTGCCAACAGCAGCGTCTTGCCCTTGGGTATCAGAGGCTGCAGTGGAACTGAGGCTGCCCTCAGGGAGCACAGAAGGAATCCCGAGGGAACTGGAAGCAGCCAGTTCCAATCATTTAAGGACAAAGATCTTGGCTACTCAGAGGTAAGTCCTGCATGCCCAGTTTTACACAGTACACTTTTAAGAGACAATAAAGCAAATTAGCCAACTCAAAGAAAGAGGCTCAGCTGTACTTCAAGCGCAATAGCACAAGAAAACATTATTGCTACTTTAACGGCAGAAGAGACAGAATGTAGTTCAGCTAGGAGCTCTGTTGACCAAATAGGTGATCACTTCAAACATGTTTACAACTACCATGTGAGGACTCACTTGACATTTGATACAAAAAGGAGATTCAAATATGTCACTTGTCAATAGAAATTGGGTGAACAACTTGCAACACATACAGCAAATTTAGCATCTTAAAACCAATCACCAGCATGAAAAGAACAGGAATTTTATGCACAAAGGATTTATCTGACTTCCTACACAGTGTAAAGCAGCAAGAGGCAATAAAAACCTTAGGTTTAAACTACAAAACCCTTGAGTGCTGTCTCTGTAAGGATGTGGGTGTACACACTACAAAGATGAACTGTGTATGCACAAACCTTAAACACAAACATAGCAGTCTTCACCTAAAGACTGATGCCTTAAGTTTTAGCTTTCATATTTTTCAGATTCTGTACTGCATTAGTATGTAACTTTGAATTTCATATATAGTGTTAGCAAGTTCTCTTCACAGTGCAGTTAGACAAAACAATCCTTTTCCAGCCTGAGAACCAACTGGGAGGATGGGGCTTCATAACCTGAAGCTGTAATTGGACAATTAACCCAAATATGTAAATGGACCAATACTTATAAAAGTGTAAAAGCTCAGGACCAGTCATTCATCTTGGGTGCATCTTGGGTGGAGTCACAGCAGGGCTCTTGTACTGCCCAAGGTGTATCCTTTAAAGGCCTTTTAATAAACACCTACTTCACTCCTTTAACACTGTCTACCCCCTGTTTCAGGTAGCCTCTTTAGGCATCAAGACAACATGGGTCAATACCCTTGCGGATGTTAATTATTCAGCTATTAATGAACAGAATACATGAGCAGTTACTATCGCATGTGAACTCTTTTCCCTGCCCTGTTTATGCAGTGCACTGCCAAAAGAAACCTGTGAAGTCTGAAGTCTTGCAAGAAGAGCCTCATTATCTCTCTCCAATGGTGGTAAGGGCAGAGTGAGAGAGGGGAAAAGAATGCAAGTGAGAGATTTCCAGTATGCTCCTGTCTTTAGCAACATCAGAAGACAAAGAAAATGCTTCTTATAATGAGTCTTCAAGAATCCAACTTCACAATAAAACAAAGCAACAGCTCCTAAGCAGCAGCATTCAGTTCTGAGAACTGGACAAGTACTTGAGCTAGAACAGGACAAGGTGAAAAACCTATACTGTGATAGCCTGTCTCCCTCTCCTCCTCCCACAAGGCAAGAGTAGCAGCTATTTGCATACGGATCACTACCTTCAATTACATTAAAATCTTGAAGGCAAATGGCCTATCAAGACTGTGCCTGGCAACAGGAGCCACAGGACTTCCTATGGAACAAATGTAGCCCTACCAGCTGTTCGAGATAGTCACCTTGCCAGTGTTCAACACACAATCCTACTACACACCCAACACCTCTTCTGTTCCAATGGCTTTTCAGCACCTTTCCACTTCTCTGCAAACATCAAGTCATTCAGAAACTGCTATAGGACCAGAAGTGCTATCAGTTCCCTGACTGCAAGCACTGCTCAAGATACTGGAATGCTATCCCTGGCACTTGCATTCATTTCTGTGAGAAGTGCTAAGCATCCAGCCAAGAAACAGAATCTTCTTGTGATGCTGTCTGCTTTAAGGGACTCAGTAACACCAGGCCCGGGCAGTTTGGGGTGAAGGACTAGATGGAGAGACAACGCACTTACCTGCTGTCCCCAGCGTTTGCCACATAAAGCTTCCCCAATAAATACACCACCACCAGGGCTGTGCAGCCGCCAGAAATGTTATACACGGTCCGCTCTCGCTCTATCTGCAAATCCTGGGGGAGAAGAGAACAAGGTTTATAAAGACAGCATTGCAATTAGTGCTTGAGAAAATGAAGTCTCCTGGAGAAACCAAAAATACAATAGAGTCTTTATTAAACTGTCTGTCCCACTGTCTGCCTTTTCTTGCAGCTACGAGTAGGAGAAAAACAGAAAGTTGAGGAGTACCTATTACTTATACAAAGATGTTTGGGAAAAATCAGGTCAGGAGACTATAAAACATCAGGTATTAAGGAATAAATAGCAACTCTCATGGATACAAGAGAATTTGCTATGGCAAAATCACAACGAAGGCAAAGATAAATGAAGCTTAGCAACAGGTACCTGATGGTATAATTGGAGACTGCTTTACATAGACAGCAGATAACTAATGAGACTCAGCCACAACATGAATAATTACCTACTTCCAAAGAGGAATGCTAGGACTGTGGGGTATACACCTTAAGAACAATAGCAAGATGCAGCTGTCCCACAAGGCTATCCTTCAGAAACACAGGGAATGAGTGGATGCTAAAGTGATTCTGAGTGCAAGAACATTATATATTAAAAGAGTCCTTCTGCTTAACACAAGTGGAGAATGCAAATTATACTTTTCACCAACAGTCAATAAAGTCCTGGAAAGAAAAAAACAAAACACATAAATATATATACATACACACATGTATATTTAAAAATATACATACAGTGCCCCAAGAAAGCTTGCAGAACACACAGCACGTAAATAAACGAGCTACTTTCATTCACACATTTTAAACAAACACTGAAGTGTATGCAAATGAATTCATTCTGCTGTCTGTAGTTTAGCCTCAGGTAATAACACACTACAAATTACCCTTCTCTCCTGTGTCCATTTCAAACTAGTCTGTCCTTATAATACTGGATTCAAACAGGGAGCATCATTTAACACCACTATTGCAAATACTGGCAGATCTTTTCTGGCTAATCCATGCCTACTCTTATGTGGTTTTTATTATGAATATATGTTGGCCTGATCTATACTTCAGCCATTTTCATATCTGCACCAAGAAACAAACAGCTCAAATGTACATGCCTTGGGGTATGAAATTTGGAGCTTTATTTTAGAGCTAAATTTATCTGAAGAAAAACACTACAATAAATACAAACTGTGACAGGTGCAATTTGACTGAAAATCTGCAGAGGTGGGAGGAGGTCCCTGTCCCAAATTTATCTCCTACAAATTTCAGGGGAGGGAGGTGACCTGGCGCAGCAGCAGGGATGCTCGGCAGCACTTGGGCACTGTCCTGAGCCAGTGGCAGAGGTGTCTGTGGCAAATAACTTGCTGACTCCTCACTGGCCAATGCACATCCATCCATCCATCCATCCATCCATCCCATTTGTGCCATGAACACAGTGCTGAGGTACTGTCCCAGCAGGCCATCCTCAGCTGTGTGTGCAAACTGCACGTGGCTGCCACAGGGACATGGGTTCTACTGCACTCACCAACTTTTTTGGGGGGGGATGGGTGGTAAGGAGCATGAGGAAAAACACCTCCAAGCTATAAATCATATCTTGTAGAACCTTTGGTCACAGACACGGGTCTGTTATAAATGCCTCTTTATCTAATCTTGCCATAGAAAAGCTGATTCTCCTCTCCACGGCTTCTGTATATTTTTAAATTAAGTTGAAAAGAAAGTTCAAAGCAATCTGACATTTCTAACCATCAAAATAATTTAAACTTACAAATACTACAGATTTTCCAAGCACTGCCAGGAATTTTAAGAAACCTTCATTTCCATTCAGAATATCCTCCAAGACCTTCAAACAATGTGCAATTCCTCACCTGGTTTCACCTCTGTCATACATATACTTTGCAAGAGCTGGAATGCCTACATCAAAATGCATTTCTTCCAATAAGCAGATTTCAGAAGCATCTATTATAGGAGAGAACATGGATAATCCTTAGGGCCTCCTTTTCAGAACATCCTTGAGTTAAACTACATCTGTGTACTGAGTTTTCTCAAATCATTGCTGTTGTTGGGCTCTCCCATCCAGAACTTCAATTCACTACCACGAAGTGTCAGAGTACATTGAGCGGCATGTACATTTCGATATTACATACTTTGCTTTCTTTTTCAACAGCAAGGAAAGCAGGCAAGGCTTTCCAACAGCTCAACAAGATTTGAAGGAGAAAAATAAAGCAAAATAAAACTAAGCTCACCAAGGCCACCAATTCGTTCTGATGCAGAGGCATTGGCTTTTAAAGAAATACTTTGTAACAGTGGTGCTCGGAAAGAAGTACAAACATGGGCACTAGCCCCAGAATGCCTCTAAAGCCTTTATGAGTGTAAAGGGCTCATTCTAGACCGAGTGTATACAAAGCTTTCCTCATTTTCCAGCAGGAGAATGAATTCTGAGCTAGCGTATTTTTTGTTGCTGTTGTTGGTTTTGGTTTGGGCGGGGTTTGTTTGGTTTTGGTATTTTTCCCCGCAGGAGCAGTTAATTTAGCCGGAGCCCCGCAGTCCCTGCCGGGACACGTGCTGCAGCGCGGGGCAGCTGCTCCCAAGGCCGGGTCCGCCTTCCCCGGTGCGGGATGCGGGAGGGCGGAGCGCAGCCTGCAGAGGGCACCTCAGGGTACCGAGGGTACCGAGCAGGTGAGGGTGAGCACAGGGCGGCTTTCCGCACGGAGCCCAGCAGCGGCGAGGCGGCGGGAGCGCCAAGGGCCGGGGCCGGGCCGGGCTCCCCACAGGCAGGGATCGCCTCCTCGGGGCCGCGGCGCGCCCGGCGCGGGCCGCTGCTGCCACCTGGCGGACGCTGCGCGCAGCGGCACCTCCGCCGATCGCCCGCCCGCCCGAGCCGCGGGCCAAGGCAGGGTCGGCTGCGGGAACGGGCGGGTTTGGAATGTCTGCGGAGAGGGAGACCCCATGGCTCCCGGGACAGCCTGTTCCAGTGCTCTGCCACCCTCAGTGTGAAGAAGGGCTTCCTCAGGTTCCGCTGAAACTGTGGTTTAGGTTATGGCCATTTCTTCTCATCCTGTAGCTGGGCGGCACTGAAAAGAGTCTGGCACCATCCTCTTGACACCCGCCTTTCAGGTATTTATGCACATTATTGCGACCCCCTCTCAGTCTTCTCCAGACTAAGCAGCCCAGCTGCCTCCACCTCTCCTCATAGGAGAGATGTCCCAGTCCCTCAATCATCTGTGCTGCCCTGCACTGGACCCTCTCCAGCCTGAGGAGCCAGAACTGGACACAGCACTCCAGGTGTTAGGGCCAAGTGGAGGGGGAGGATCACCTTCCTCAACCTGCTGGCCACACTCTTCCCACCCTCTCTTCACCTGTATTTATCCTCAGAGCAGCAGCCCTTCCTCCAGGATCTCAACCTTGCTATGACAGAAAGCAGCTTTACATAAACAGTATTAGGTACCTGGTTAAAAAAAAATTCAGAAGGCATAAACATAAAATTAACTCCTTAGCATGCTTTACATCAAATGCCTGTAATTCTATTAAACTCTCAATTCTACTGGCTATATAATGAGAGGAAACTTTCAAAAAAGTGAATTGTACAACACATGCCATTCTCTCAAGACTGTTCAATTAAAATGGCACCAATCTAGAAAAAGCAACTGTCTAGATTTCATCTAAGTAAAAAAAAAAAAAAACAAAACTTCAATAAAGGAGAAAATCATGATACAATGAATGCAGATGTTTACAACCCAATAAATCATACAGGCTAATTCTCTGCCATTTCTTCCCAACTAAAATTAAATGGGGTTCAGAGTAGAAAAGGCGCTCTCTCCTCTTAACCTTTCTTGCAAATGTGTACAAGATCACACATGTATACAAGGTTAAGTACAGGGAATGGACAATAATTTGATGTTTCTATCCAATATGGAATTGCAGTGGGAAACATTCCTCCTGGCTCCTTTGAACTGAATCTATAAATACACTTCTTAAAACTCAACAGATGAAAATTAGAGGATGTGTTTTATGACACCTTCAGAACTTGAGATTATTTATTTCCTTTTAACTGGAACAATTGTGATACTGACAATTACTGACATTTGCTGGTTTTTAGACAGGGCATTAAATCATCTGAAAACACAGCACAAACTTCCTAATCCCAGTTTCAACACAGAAAACATCATTTAGATGTACTTCAAAATGGAGACAATTTAATTGCTAAATGTCTAAGTTAGGCAATGATGATCTGTGTCAGCTTTCCACAGCGTTTTACTGCATGTAGCTGTTAGACAAGAGCTGTCAAAAAAAACCCACATCAAATAAAGGAAAAATAATTTTTAAAAGCCTTTTGAAAGCCATGAATGGCATTTAATTGAGACTTGAGGCAAAAACAGGGAGACCTTAGCTAGAATTCAAAAGCAAGTTGGGGAAAAAATAATGGAAATGGGGGGAAAAAAATGCTCCCAGGAAAAGTGGACAAAGTCATCATTAGATAAACCTGTCAGGTCAGACTCTTTAAAAAACAGTACCTTTATCTACTCATTACTTTCATTCAAAGGTTCACAAGAATCCTTTGCAGCAATTGGTCTTTCAGGAAAAACCACCAAGGAGTCTGCCAACGTGTCCAGGAAAGTTGAGCTTTCCCCAAGTGCCAGGTAAACTGATACACTCTGCTGGCACAAAACCCTTGTACACACTGCACATCTTGACTGCCTGACCTAACCCAGCAACATCCATGCTGTTCCAGTACAAACAAGGGCTGATTAAACAATGTGCTGTGGAAGAGGCCCAAATCTTCATGCAAAGACTGAAATGAGTAAAAGCTAGCAGGAAGTTAAACCGAGGCGGGGGGAAGATCAAGCACTGCAAACACAGATGAGACACAGAAATGCTGATTTTATGAATTGCTCCCTTACACAGATGAAAGAAAACACTCTTTTGCCTAAACCAAGTGTAAGGGCAGAATTCCCCTCAGAGCTTAAAGTAGATACAATTTAATTATCTACTGCTTTCCTTAAGCTGACCATTTTTATATTTCCTGTAAAACTTAGTGCTGAAATTACATTGCATTGGAGTAGTCTTTTGTTTATCAAAGACAATGATGAACTTCAGCCCTCTAATATAAAGCACGTGGGAATTAAGATACTTGATATGTAGCACATGATCAAAGATGCAGTGAGGAAAATGTTCTGTTTAGAAACAGAGAGAACAGATTAGCATGAGCTATACACGGAATATCTGAACACCATAACTGAAGTGAGTTATCCAGTGTTTCTGCATTTGTCATACTCTACCCACAAAAGCCCTCACAACCAGACCTCTGGACATAAACTGAGATGGTCTTCTGTGTGAACACGTACCAGAGATGTGAAGTGAAAATAAAGCAGTGCAATAACAGCCTTGTTCACTCAGACACGTTCCAGAAGGCAGCAATGGGTAATGCACATGCTGCTCTCCTAAGAGAGGTAGAGGTACAGCCCTTCTACACTCTGCTACTTTCATTGCCCAGTCCCACAAAACTCCACTTCTCATCTTGCCTGCACTTGGAGACAGTTTCAACAGGAGAGAATCACGTCATGCTCTCAGAGCCTGGCACTCTTCTGGCCTCAAAATTACACCAACTGCAGCATGAAATTGGTGTTCCTCTTAAGCATGCTCTGAACCCACTAGGGTGCAGTGGATGGGCATGGTCATCTTCTCCCTCATTTCTCAACAAAGAAGAGAGCAGTCTTGTCCTCCCTTTCTGAAAAGGTGTGCTAAACTGACAGATTGTCATGCATCCCCCACTTTCTTTTCATCTAGCAGAAACTGAGCCCACTACCACAGTGCACAGCCTGCCTGCACAACCCCCACTGAAGTATGCCTAAGCCATGGCTGTGAATGCTGCTCCTGGACCAACCCACCTGCAAGTCCAAACCCAGTTGGTGGGTCTGCTTGCCTGCACTTCCTTGGGAAGAAAGAACAGTCCAGCAAAAGATAATTGTTATTCAGAATTCAAAGGTAAGTACTACTCGTAACAACAATTGTAGTCTCTAATTAAATGCATGCACTGGACAGAATTCACATACATCAAGAAAAACAGTGACCAGACACTTCTTTTCAGACAACAAATAAAACCACTGGGAAACACTGAATAGTTCACAGTCCTTCTTTTCAAATAAGAGGCTTTTCTGAAAACTACAGCAACAAAATTAAAAAAAAACCACAACAATATCAGCCCTCCCAAAACCTGATCCACATGTACTTGCTAGCAGGCCAAACCTTTGCTCTGCCTGACAAGAATGACTTTCAGTAATGTGGAGAAGTGAAGGGGGAATTTGTGGAGGAAGCACATCAACTACAGAAGAGGAAAAAAACAGCTTCCATAGGGAAATAGATGGATATTCTGTTCCCATAGGGTCATGATTTCCTGACAGTTGTTCAGGCTGTACACAAGTCAGGAAGGTGGTAGGAATGAACTTCATGCCCCACTCACCCACAAAATCTGCCTCAGTGATGAGCTGCAGAGACTCTACAGACACTACTCCAACACCAATGTGAACTATGGGTCATTGGACCAAGCAGCCTTTGCTGCTGCTCTGGTAGGGCAGTGAGGCTTTATCAAGTGCATGCCCACATACCCAGCCTGATAACAACTGCCAGTGCTGAAATCTGCACTGTAAGGCAATGCTGATCTTTATCTTACAAAAGGAGGGGGAGAAGACAATTAAAAAGAAGAGTATTATACATTGAAAATTCAAGTATTTCATAACCATTGCCACAGTGCTACCTGGGAGTTAAGATGCAGCTCCAGCCTCACAGGGGTATACCTGGTAAGCTGTTGAGGCTCTTAAACAGTTCTGTTCACGCTCAGATGTTGTTAAAGCAATGAAAGAAAAAAGCCTCTAAATCTTCATCATCTCCAGGTCATGTGACTCAATTAACCAACAAGGACTTCAGAGCCCTGAGACATACATACCATTTCCTTGAATGCACTTTCTATGGCCCCAATAACCAGGCACTCATGTGGGATCTTCTTCTCCGTGAAGAAGCGTGTTGGAGGCGTGCTGGGCGAGCCCGGGGCTCCCACGCCGCCACGCAGGGAGGCTGCCCGTGTCAGCGTCCTGCTGTTGGTGGATGGGTTGTCAGGCTCCTCTCCCAGGCAGGTGGGCGGGAGGACGGCTGTGTTCCTCAGGATGTCCACGATCTCCTGCAGCTGTTCTAGGATGTGGTGCTGCAGCAGTTTGGAAGCGACCACAGCGGCCCCCGACCCAGCGTGTCCATCAAACAGGGACCAGTAGTACAGGTTGATCCCATCTGTCTCCTGGGGAAGCAAGAGGGGGAGAAAGGAAGGGAAAAGGGATGGTCAGTGTTACGCAGCTGTGAGCGAGGTGAGTGGTGGCACAGAGGCAGCAGCAGGTGAAACAGATAACTCTCCCAGAGGTAACATTCTTTCTGAAATGCAGAAATACCCACAGTGTCGGGACAACTCTGCTTGAAAGAAGAGATGCTTATTTTTACCACATATCCCCAGCATGATTTTTCTTTTCCTTAACCTCTTTAAAAAAGTGCCCAAGAAAAAAAGTGGGATAAGAATGGCTGAACTTACAACCTTTCTTACCTTACAGCCATCATAGGTTGTAGAAGAATAGCCTTTAAATATATGATAGAGACCTACCACTATAAAAGACAAAATTCTACACAAGACAGCACCTGATACTTTGTGACAGACCTTTTTTTTTTTGCTAGGAGTGAGACAAAGGACCTCAGTTTGACATCCAGTAACAAATGTGAACTCCACTTCCACAGCTGGTAGGTAAGGTCCATCCATGCTGGCAGATGGGACAACTCAGGCTTTCCCTGCCTGTGCTAGCCCAAGCAACAGCACCAGCACAGAGGTCCTTGAGGATGACAGATGCAAGTGGGATCAGCTGTACTTCATCTGATCTAGCCTCTATGTTCACTGCCTGGTTCTTCACAGTCCTCTAAAGTTTCCTGTATAGTACTGGAAATGATGGGGTACCCTTATCACTTAGGGCACTAACCCAGGGCTGGAGGCAGAGTAGCTCTAGGCATCACAAGCTCCAAAATGCCTGGAAAATACCAAGGAGCCATACTCTTGATAAGCTCAACTTTTTTTGTGGAGAGAAATTCACCTAGCAATCCTCAGGTAATCATTTAAGATTGTCTTAAATTATGCTTAAATGATACCCACCTTAATGATGCCTTAAATGATACCCATCTTTGCATGATGGCATATTTGGCAGCAGCATGGGGAAAAAGTCTTTCCTGTCTTTCCTTCCCTCATTTATTTTAATCCTGCACCTTCTCCCAGCTACGCAGAAACAGCTGTTAGTGGGGCTGCCTTGCAAGTCAGATGGGGGTGGACTAATACAGATATAGAAAGAAACAATTTTGCAAGGAACAGGAATGAGGCTATACTGTTGTAAAGTACCTCATAATAAGAAAGCATTACCTGGATCTCACTGCAATCCAAGAGCCTCAAAATTACACGTGGTCTAATTTAGGATGACAGATGTGATTTGTTTTGTTCACCTGAACACTGCTCCCTTACACTACAGATCAGCATAAAGTCTAGGCACCACCTGCATCCCAGCACTTCACGGGCAAAGCACTGCCTATTTCAAATTTATGGAGAAGGCTATGAACTGCAGCTCCTTTTACTTTCTGCTGTTTCAGCTGCTCCACTAAGGTGCCGTGATAATAAAAATCACATAAAAGTCGAGGTGGTTTTTTTTTTTTTGCATACAGTATTGCTGATGTGGTAAAGTTCAAATATATTCTTAACCAAGGCATCAATATCATAGTCATCTACACAGTAGAGAGCTCCTCCAAGAGGAGGAATTCATCAGTCCCTCATGCACTCTTCATTACTGAAATACTGTGATAAGGGGGTATTGTCCTCAAGTACTGTTTACTTAACCACAGTAAGGATAACACAGGATGCTTCCTAGAAGGGTGGAAAATCCAACATGTGTCCACATTTCTGAACATGGTTCCTTAGCCAGATACCACCCCCCTCTCCCTCCACACTTACCCAGCCTGTAAATTCATCAAAAAGGCAGTTGTGAAACTTCCCACCTGAAGACAGGACTGCAGCTGTACCACCTTGCTCTGGGCTCAGAATCCTACCAAGTTCACAACACTTGGCTGTAAAATTCTGCGTAAGTCATTTTTAACAGCTAACAGGACTAGCAATTTAAAAAATGTGCTTGTAAAAATAGATTGCTATTCATGTAAAATGTAAAGTATTTTGCCAACAGAAACAAGTTTTCCAAAGTGAAAGTATTTCAGCTGACAACTGAAATTATTTATTCAAAATGACAACACTGTGCCTCCTGGGATTTGTATATCAAACCACTTCTGCTTCCATTCTTCTCTTAAGAGTTTTTGTCCTCATGTCCTTTAAAGGTGCTACTCCTTTGGAAATGTGTTCTCTGGGGGGAGGGGGGATATCCCCAAGGCATTTCCACTCTGATTGAGATTGAAATATTTTATCTTCCACCAAAAGGAAGCAGATATTTTGTCAATGTTCTCCCCCTGCCCCCAAACTGGAACAGAAGCTTACAATTAAGAACAGGTTTGATCCACACTCCATTGTCATGGGTTCTCCAAAGCAACCCCCCCAGCAAAGTCTGTGTTACAGCTTTTCAGAAGATAAAGAGAACAGTTATTAACACAATTTATTCTCATTACTATGATCTCAACTTTGGATATGTCCTACACTGATCAAGCCTCATATGAGTTTGGGAGTTAAAGATGACACTGGGATGCTTTAAAACAGATTAAAATAGCCCCTGACAAAAAGGGAAAATTAAATGTTACCATTTATTTCCCTCTAAGCCAATGAGGAGCCTAAATTTGGACAGAGAAGTTCACATGGACTTGAGCTGTATTCTCAGATTCTCACTGACACATGTCACCACGGCATATCCACATCAACTATGGTGGTCCACTGATCTTGTCCTTTTTAGAGTAGCAATTCTTGAACAATGAGGATGTTGCTACCAGTTCAGCTAAGCTCAGACATCTACACTGCACACCTCCAAGACAGTTCTCTAAATTGCCCTTATGTTGGACAGACAGAAAAACCCCTACATTTTTAGACTATGCTCATCTCATTCCAAAGCAGATTTATTTCTCCCTAGCAACAGCAGAAACACCCTAGATAACCATAAAGTCTGTACTCTAAGCACTCAGGGGAGATGACTACCATAATGCTGCTCTCATACAGACATTCTGTGTGAGATGCTCTAGGGCCTTAACTTCAGCTGGGATCTGCAGGCATTACTGTAACCTAAATATTAGTCTTGAAAAACTTCTGTGTATTCCTACAAAGCTTCATTTACTTTTGAACTAGCAAAGAGGAAAACCACAGATAACATATTAGCTGTCTAAAAAAGGAAGAAAAAACAAACTCTTTTTCCCCACCCTGAGAATAAAAACAGCTCCTCTATTTGAAAGAAATTAATTCCCCAAGACCACACCAATTCAATGAGAATTAAAAATATGATGCAATTAAGGCAGTGACTCAGTGAACAAACAAGGGCCACTAGTCAGGGCACACAGATGAGGCAAAATGCACAGAAAGGTCCTTGCTTTTCCTCCCACAGCTGAGCTGACCTCTGCAGCCACCAAGCAATTACCTGTTTTGGTGTGCATATGCATTGCTGTTTGCTCTCTTTTACATCTGGGAGCTTGAACTTTTTCCCAAAAAGAACTGACATTCTGCAGACTCAGAGAACGAGACATCTTTTTTTACTAGCACTGGCAGTATTCTGTTAGAAGTAGTCTTTCAAACAGCAGTCTTCATTTATTCTTTTATCTGGATAGAATCCTCAAATAAGAGTGTGGTCAGTCACCACAGTGATTTATTTTAGATTTTTCATTCAAAAGATTCTGACCTAACAAACAGGCTGAATAACTACCAGAAACATGAAGAGAAAACAAATCCTTCACTGCACTGACCTTACAATTAATTTCCTAGTACAGAATATACTAGGAAATTTAATAAGCTTCAGGCTCCTCAACTGCTGACCTAGCTTTCAGGAAGGTTCAGCAGTCTCCTGGGTTTTGAAATTGTAAAATATAATTAAGACATGCAAAGTTTTGGGTCAAGTAATGGATGAGAAATCATGAGAGAAATTGCATATATATACATACATAATTTGAGCTCAATGATATGAAGGAAAATTTAAAAAAAAAAGGGAAAAACCTTAGCAATAGCTAGTGATCATTTTGGGACACGCTTTTCAGGAAAGCTAGACAGCAGTCTTACATTGCAAACCTTCAGATTGTTGTTATGGAGCTAATTCCAAACAGGCAAATAAATCATGTTGCCACTAAAGACTTATTCTGGGAACTAAAACCTACCCACCTACCCTGACTATTATTATTCCAGATATGAACTACAGTCACAAAACAATTGAGAAAGCAACTTGAGTTCTCATAAAATCTGAACTGGCCCAGCAATTGCCACCCCAATCCTCAGAGAAAAGCCTCCTCATGTTACCAATATGTTCAGCTGCCTGTGGTAGGCTACAAGCCTTGTGCCACACAAAACATACAACATCCCAGATTTGTGGCAAAGAAGACTACAGAATTAGTAATTATGTGTCCTCACATTACAGTGACAATTAATAATGCATCACATTAAGTCCTGCAGCCTGATTGTCACTATGACAATATCCTGGCACATGATTTCCACTTTGCTTGCTGATGGTTTTCAGCATTCATCATGAGGGTACTCTGTAGTTAAAGGCATTTAAAAATAGTACAAATGAAAAAGATGTGTAATTTAACAGGAATGTTCTTGAATGGGGACAGACAGGAGATACAATTAATCAAGCAGCAATGGAGTGGGATGGGGGAAGGGGAGAGAATTAACTTAGGATTGAATTTAAAGAGTCTTTCCTTTCATTGCTCTGCTCATTTTATTATCCACCCTTTCAAGAAGAAAACCATGTTTATCCTATTTAATACATTTCCCAGAATTTGTTTGTGTGTTTGGGTTAAAGACATGTTTACTTCTCCGTTTCTGCATTTCTGGCCTACCACCTCCTCCTTTCCACCTCTGGAAATCCGTGTGGAGAGTCAAGACCATGGTAGTGGCATTTAACTTGTGTGGACAACACGTGGATCTCCAATTCCCTTATGCTGCTTTGTCAAAGCACAGGGCTGGATCAATGGGGTTAGCATTACACAACAATCACACAGTCTCAGATGTAGCTGATGTTTCACGACCTTCCCAAAAAGCAGGAGAAAACAAAGATGGCATGTGCCATTCTCAGAGAGTCTGTGGAAAAAAAAAAATCTGAGGATGATGAAAAGGACTCTGTTACATAAAATTTACATTTCAGTGCCTATTTTCCTTGTGCTCCACACTTTAAAAAAATCCTTTCAATGAACTTCTTCCCTCATTCCTTTTTCCATCAGTATTTCTGTAAGGTGCTTCACAACATAGAGACAATTTCAGGTGGTGTGTTACAGTGAGATTTCCCTATGAAGCAGCATTTATACTATTTAGCCTCTGGATTTCTCAATAAATATTTCCTGGGATGATATTCTATAATTCACTATACTGTCTTAAGCCAGCATTTTAAATCATATGCATACAAATTAAGTTGTATGCTCCTCACATTTAACATCAACCTCATATACTCCTTAAAAAACATTTGGCAACAGTGCTATATGAGGGATATTATATCTCACAGTATAAAAATATGGAAAAAAAAAGACACAACATAGAAATATGCTTTTTTTTCCTCCCCCTTTTTACATATATTCAACCAGCAAAAGATGTAGCAAGGAAAAAATCCTACTAAGTGCTAGTGTAAGACTGCCCTCTAGTAGAAAACTTTCTCCAGGAATATGCTGCCTGTTTTGGGAAAATATATTTCAAATTTAAATACAAAAGCTGTGATCTAATAACATGGTAGAATGGGTTTTCCACAACTAAATAATGAGTGTGACAGCACCTATGTCAGTGCCATGTAGAAAACAGAAGCAAATCCGTAGATAAGAAGAGAACATATAAAGAATAAGATAAGAAGTAACTAGAAAACAGTAAAATCTATTACATGGATCAGCTGGCTCCTGACTTTAGATTTTATGTTCCTTCCTTGTCAAAATATCTCAGAAATATAATCAAGAACAGAAGATTTGAAATAAAAGTGTTTCTCTCAAGAAACTTGAAAGGGAGTGGCTTTTTCTTCCAAAATCAAGATGAAAGATACAGAATCAAACTAGGAAATAGCAAAAAGAGAAAGAAAAATCAGAACATTCTGTAAGATACTTCTCATAAACTCTGTGTAAGTAGATATTTACTGAGGAGATATTTACTGACAATCATGAAATATCAAATGGATAAAAAGAACAGCTTTTAAAAACATGAAGTTTATTGACCCTACCACATATTGCTTTACCACAACAGCACATCAACTGTAACAATGGATAACATCAAGGTTAGTTAAGTTGCCTTTCCAATAACAAAACTATTTTAGATCCCTGTATTTTTAATGCAATCTTATCTTATTAACTATGTAATGTTTGGAAAAAAAGTTCCTTCTGAAGAAGGTGATTAGCCATGGCTTTTGCTCTTGAGAAGCTTTTGATACTGGAAGTTAAACAGGCTTTGTGAAACAATGCTACAAAGATTTTTATGTCCCATGCGAGCCCCTAAAATATGCAAAACCAGGCAAACTCAGCACAGTTACATCCACCCAAATCCCAGATGCAGAGGCCCCTGTCCAGGTATCTCATGTGGTAGGTCTGGAACTTTAATGTGGTGTGACACCAAGCCTTGTAACTCTGCACAGCATCAAGATGTGTGTACCCAGGCTGGTGTGTACCCAGGGCTCTTTGCAGTGTGCCTGTGTGCAGGGCACAGTGACACCCTTAGTGTCAAACAAACCCATCACCTGGACCAAGGACACTGGTGGCTGTCTTGTTGTGTCTTCTATATACAAACAAGTACTGTGGTTGCTTCATTAAACATAATTAATGCATACAAAAGTTAAATACGCTCCTGAAAGCAAGCACCTTCCTGAATAAACAGCAGGCAGTTGCATGGACTTTCCTAGAAAGACTTTTAAATACACAGCTAATTAAAACAAATTCTGTTCTGCTTTGCATGACTGTATGTAGAACTCCAAGTCCCAGCAAGTTCTGGGCACAATTCTTTATCCAGGAGTTTGCAAAATGTACTTGAAAAAAGCAATCATGACTGTCTGAATACAATGAGGAATATCAGCACACAGGAATTGAAACACTAATTAAAGAAAGATTTTTAAAGAGGAAAGAACAGGGCAATTTGCAAACCCTCAGGACATGTCAGTTTGAAAATGCTGCAGCAATAATGAAGTATGAAACAAAACTGGAGAAGCAAGAGGTTGGGAGGGATACAGTACAAGAGGAATGCTTGTTTCTCAGGACCTCAATGAACCCTGCAGCCATCAGGTGTGCCAAGCCATGGAATTTTGAGAGAAAGACTAAAGCAGACTGCTAATCACCACTTGATTTAAAATAGACACACACACACACACACACACACACACTAACAAAAAAACCCAAACCAAACAACAACAAAACATATAAACAAACCAAGCCCCAAAACCAAAACAAAAAAACCCTCCAAACTAAAAAAAAAAAAACAAAACAAAAAAAACACGCTACTTACAGTTCATTGAAAAACTAATTATCACTTAGAGACAACCTGTGTTCTCCAGCAGCAGGAATACAGCACATCCACACTGTCTGACTAAATTCATACAAGGCATTTAGTATTACATGGTGAAATGTTGGAATTGAACACACACTATCAATCACTGCTGGAGGCTGAGCTCATGCTTAAAGAGCAGGTGAAGTAATTAGCCAGTCAGGAAACAAGACAGATGAAAAATAGCAGACAATTGCCTGTAGACAACTGCATGACATACACCACACTTCACACAAATGAGGGAAGCTATAGTCTGCAAAAATGCCTGAATTCCATGTGCTGGATGACCTTGCCCCACCTGCATTAACCAGAAGAGTATCCTGTTTTAGTAGTTGATTAGAGAAGGCAGTATCTTTCCAATATTGGCTGAAGATGTGGTTTAGTGGCTTAGATGTAGGACAGCCTCAACTCACAGTCTGTCTTCATAGAAGGTGTGCTCCAGCCCTCTCCTCATCTTCAAATTTCTCAACATTATATTTCAGAAATGAAACAAAAAGAAAATCCAGGAGCATCCCCTTGCCCATCTTTAAACTAAAATATCTTAGAAGCAAGGAGCATTTTTCAACACAAAAAATTAAGTAGTAGTGCTAAGAAAAATACAGTGAAATGTTCTGCATTTAAGCAGAGATACTCAGTAAGAGGTAACTGAAAATATATTAACTATTCAGAAAGCACCTTTTAGTGCCAGATTCTTACATCCTTTTATATTATTTTGTATGTCTCTACTGACAAGATACAGAAGTTGGCTTACTGAATTGTCTTTCAGCTGGAGACCTTCTCCATTGGGCAGCGATGACCTCCGTTTTGTTGAAGAGTTCTTGTTTGGTGTAGAATTACTGCCTCCAGCTTTCTTCTTGACAAAGAGAACTTCACAGCTGGCTTGATCCTCATTGTGCGTGCTCTTCCCTGCATTTATTACCCTTAGGAAAAAAAAAAAACAAACAAAAAAAGAAAGCAGTGACTAGATTAGCAAAGCACAGAAGCCCCCATCTGTATCTCGCAATGTGATTTGAGAGGCACAGAACCAGAGTCCAGCACTGTTGCAATTACTGACTGAATTAATACCTGACTGCCTTCCAGAGATACAAACATACACATAGGCATAATTTTTATTTCTGTACACATACACATGACACAAGCATTTTCAGCAGAACTATGTGAATAAGAACCAATGGTGCCATGAGCATATTTCACCCCTAGGCATACCACACTTTTTTTAAAAAGAGACTACTTTATCGATGAAGTTGATAACACATATGACTCCCAGTTGAAACATGAGACCCCTATTTCCTTTTCTACCTGTCTGCATCTCTGCTGCAAATAATGATTCTGCTGGCTAAGAGTGTGCATTCTGTCAAGTTCCAAGTCTTTGCACAAACAAAATACCTGCTGTAAATCTACAAAGCTGTTACTGCTAAAGGCAGTCTGTTCAAACAGAATATATTAGAAATGCTGTGACAGAAATACAAGGAAAAGACATTGTCTCCGACAGGCAAGTCAAGCTTGCTTGTACCTCAGTGATACAGTGATGCACACTAAATACATCCCTACTGCACAACATAACCCCCTGCCCCTAGAAGCCTATCTCAAACCTTCTGTCCCACCTGCCCTGTAGAAAACAGAAGATTTGCGCTAAGAGCTGCAGGCAGACAAAACCCAGCACTAAGAGCTCAGTACAAGCTTTTAACAGCCAAAGGTATCCTGAAACTTGTACCACAGCTTCCTTCCTTTGATCAGTGATGAGGCTGAAATAAACAGCTATTCCACCAACACGTTTTTAAAACCTTAATCAGAAGCCTGTGTCATCCAAAATACTGTGGTTACTATCGTCAATCTCAGGCCAGTCAAGCCCAAACACATTTTCCACTTTCTACATGAGAATCTCATCACCAACTGACCAATTCTGCATCAGTTGACAGTCCTTGGTTCACACAGGGAAAACCCATGCAAGGCGGGACAATGTCCTGTTCCAACCAAGCAAAGACACTGTGACTTTGATGGAAGCACGTCTTCTCCCACAAACACTATCCACCCACTCCTCTTCACTGCGAGGTTGGGGTCAGCAAGACCGATACTCAGAGACAGTATTTCCACTGCTGGATAAGCACCGAGCTTCACATCAGGCACACCATGTCTTTAGAAATAACTGCTGCCTCCGCAGAAACTAAAACAGCTTGAAGGCACATCATGATCCTGATGGCAAGTTCAAGACATTCCTGACTTCTTGATCTCTAACGTTTTCATTACAGTAAAACTTTACACAATAGGAAAATACTTGCTAAAGGTTGTTGAAATGAAAAGAACACAAAAATCAAAGGAAGGCTTGTAGGGAACCCCAGCTTGCTTGCTCTTGCTGAAATGTCAAGTCTGTATCAGCCTTGCTTAAAAGTAATAAATTTTTTTCACTTTCAAGGAGCAGTATGATGCTGTGACACACAAATGAGTATTCCTGCCTCTGAAAAGAAAAAAGTCTTTTTTAAGAAGAAAATGTCCACTGCACTTAACTGCTTTCAGAAATGGGAAGTTTCCTGACAGTGCTAAATGCTACACATTGCAGTCTATCTGTATGCACAGTACCACCATTTGTTTGCATGTCTTGTAAATAAGCACTAATTGTGGATAAAATTATTTTGCAAAACACATAGAGAGCAGAGATGAAGGAGCAATTAGCTGCAAGGCACTTGTGAGCAGTTTAACCACTCATCCCCTGTAGTGTTTAACCTTTGGGCAATTGCAGATCAAATATTACGATGCAGTAAGCTTCCAGTCTGAAAACTCTCATTTTCTTGACATTAGGAAAAGTAGAAGCATATATTCAAAACTGGGGGAAAAATGTCTGGGAGGGAGGATGGAACACACAACACACAGGACAAAATCGTAATCCCAAAGCATTTAAATCAGCTGATCAAGACCTGCTCAGTTTGAAACGCTACAAACTTTATTAAAATACTGCACCAGTAGAGAAAGTCTAGTTTTACCACATCAGGAACTAATAAATACTTAGTTTACCTGACCAGTCTCCTCACTGATGCTGCTGTCTTCAATCCCATTTAAAATAAAGAAGCAGAAGACAAGTAAGAGACAAAAGTTACTCCTTACAAACACCACTGCTTTCCTACCGCTTATTGCTCCTCATGAAAGTCATTGAACGCTTGGAGTTGCCCTGGTTACTGAGGTTAGTGATGGACTTTAGGACTTGTATGGTGGAAGATGTCCTGATGCTTAGTGACATGTCAAGTTATGCACAATATTATCATTTTTTAAGGCTCTTACAAAGAAAATTTTTCAATGCACTGAATACATTAGAAAGGCTGTGAGAACAAAGTGACCCAAGAGATTGGCTTGACAATCAGCTATCACAAAATACCTGCAGGTGAAATTGTGTACCAAGCACCTTGCTAGAAAAGGATATAATCAAAAGGAACCTGGCAAGACTGATTACTGACTAAACATGGGAGATGGGGTGTCAGTGTATTGAGGAGGGAGGAATGGGCTCTGAACAATACATTTAATCCAAGAAGTCAACTGTATCTCCCAGAATTCCAGTTTTTCTTTCATCATCAGAGGATTAAGTGTATTTTATTCCTTGTGAATGCCTGAATTTATCATAATGTCAAAAATGGTGCATCTGGATCCACCCAGGTAATACAGGGTCTAGATACCAAAAGCTGCTCCTTTCCTGACACAGGCACTCTTCCACTCCCACATCCCACCTCAGGCAAATCCTGGAAAACTGCTGCAGTGAAGCCCCGTGATTTTTAATTTCAAATCTTGAGCTATGTGCTGGTGCCTGATGCCAAGCACAGAAGCTGGTAACATCTACTCAGCTTCAGACAGCTTCTACTTAACTTCAAACAGCTCTGTCTTTGCTGACTTTTGAAATCTTTTTCTTTCTGCAGTTTCCTAAATCGCTCCTCCAGGCGATTCTTTCAACCAGCTTTCCAATGCTGATTTCACTGTTGTCTTTCCTCCTTGCTCTCTCACACTGCAACTTATCAGAAAAAAATCACATCTAAGCTGCTTATACAAATAACAAAGCAGAACTAACAAGATATTCATATCACCAAAGGTAACTCTTAATTAGACCTAGGAATTTCTTATGGAAAATCTGCCCCTCCTCCCACTGATGAAGTACCTCAGCTTCCAAAGATTGCCGCCGTGTATTTTTTTCTGTCTTAGCTCAAAATATAAGTTTTCCACCAGTAAAGTGAACAGAATTAGATGAAACCGCTCAAATAATTTCAATTTCATTTTATCATTAATATTAATAATAATGCAGAGAAAAAATAGTTAAAAATTAATTAAAAGTGAGACCTACATAATTCTCTAGCTTACTTAAACACACATTTCCAAGTGAATTCCTCTTTTTGCTCTCACTCCAAATTTCTCAAGACACTGACTCGACCTATTGATGATCAACTCCTTTCCATTCTTTCCCTCCTCTCCCCCAATACCCATGTATCTCCTATCCAATCTTTTGCAACATTCAACCCAAATAATGTATCTAGATCAGAAGCCCCTCCTTTTACAGAATTCGCTGTCTGTACTGCGTCAAACACATTTCTCAGTAATAAATAAATAATCCTAAAGTTTAGTTTGAGGCATAGTGGTGCTAGTAAAACCTATCCTGCTTTCCAAACAGGGGCTTCCTGAAGCCTGCAGTCAGGTGGTGGGCTTCAGTCACAGCTGAAGTATACCTGCATCAAATCTTGATGGACACTTCAGTGTTTCATGAGTCTTAATCTTAAACATCCTCAGCTAAAAGCAAATCCACCAGATAGGGGCCAGCTAGTTTGTGTGGCTCACAATTAGGATTCTCTTGGTATCTCATGAGACCCCAAAGCCCATCTGGCTAGATGGAAATGCAGGTCACACTGTGCTTCTATTCTTCTCTCAACAAGCAGAGCTCCAAGTTCTGTGCCATGATCACTGCAAAATCTGAAGTTTATCTTAAGAGAACCAAAACAGGCTTTGATAGTTTCAAAAAAACCCTCCAAAACAATCCAAACCAAACCACAAGCACACACAAACCAAAAATAAAGCAAACACAAACTAAAAATAAAAGCTTCGGTCTTATGAACTGTTTCTATTCATCCCTCTGTTGGTTTTTTTTTTTTTTTTTTGCATCAATACCAGTATATATTCTTTGGGTGGTTTATTCCTTTCTATAACATGCTCTTTGATATTATATTAAATTGTGATCAGCTGAAATTCTAGGAGCTGCAGTGAAGGAACATTGCTTGTAACATGCCCTGAAAGATGTTTTTGCTTGGGGAACGCGTGCTCATTTGCTCCACAAATATTAATCCCATAAAAATGCAAAAGCTCCTAAGGGTTAGCAAGAAAAAAAGTGCTAGAAATAAAAGGATATATCCAGAGGCAGCTTGTTGTACACTGCAATTTTCAATTCTACCCTCCTCTGGGGTTTCAGACTTGCAGTGGACACCTGTATTTGTTTTGACTCTGAATTAATCAATTCAGCAGGAAGCACAAGGCTCTTCTCTCTCCCCTTACAGGAGCCACAGCCAGCCTCTCCTCTTTCCAGCTGTGGCACACACACACACCACTCCACAACTGCATGACACCAGCTTGCATCCACCCAACTAATAACACAGAAGCAGCCCAGAGAAATGAATACTATATATACAGACAACAGACAATACATTCCTAACAGTTTTTTGTTATAATTTCAACAGTCTTACAATGACAATTAAAGATACCACAAAAAAACAACTTTCACAAAAGTGTTACTGGCTTTACTTCCCCCTCCCACCTTTTTTTTTTTTTTTTCTCCTTAATGGATAAGCATGTGAGTGGATGCCACTGCTTTCTTCTGTGACATCTCACTTACAGTCTTAGATTTCCAGGTAGGTGTCTGTTTCCTCCCTTTCACCCACATGAGATTTATTTCTGCACTGGGAATCAACTTGAAAGAGATTTCCTTCTAGCTGTTCACCTCCTCCCTCAGATGAAAGGCAGCTTTTCAAGCAGCCTAAACAGTTCCATTCATTCATTACTGTAACTGTCACACTGTGCGCATCAAAACCAAAGCACTCACTAGTATTGTCCACTGCAGACAGAAACTGAAGCCAGACCTGAATCAGTTCTCTAAATCCATGGGGCTAAATAAAACTTTCCTTTAATTAACTGAGGAAGAAGTGAATATTTAGCCATGAAATCTTGCAATGATGGGAAAATATGGTTTCTCCTACCAGCAATGACATTGGTATACTAGGCCAAGTTCACTTTGAGGCCCAGCTAGAAGCTGTGACACCCATCAAGCTAACAAGAACTAAAGATGGGATTAAAATAGGCAAAGTATAAAAGTAGAATAGCATTTAAGCTGGAAATTTACCACAAGTTCAGTGTAAGTGATCATAACCTGGTAACACAACTTGTCTTTGGGCTGAAGTCAATGACATCTTGGAAGGGAAGTCCACTCTGATGTTATTTGCATGGACTTCCCAAAATGCTACAATGCAGCACGCCATCCAGCTACCCTTTCCAAAAAATAAGATTAAATACTAAGTGACTACAAGGAAGAAAGCAGCTGGAGGTCACTGCAGGAATGTGCAAGCTCTATGACCACTACACAGCTCTCTTTGATAATTAGTATGCAGGTGTTGCAGAAGAAAACCAAGGGACAGTGAGCCCCAAGCAGATGCTGAGCCAGACCAGTGGGATACAAAGGTGGTTAAGCACGATCTCACTTCAGAGCTGAGCAGTCTCAGCCATAGCTGGCAATACTACTTGCCAAATTCTTCTTCCTCACTCCTTCTGCACTAGCTATCACAATGGGGTAAGAAGAGGTTGCAAAAGATTAATTTGACACACAGAGAACCACCATTTATTTCCTACAAAGGACAGTGAAACTGAAAAGAATGCTGGGTCAGACTGCTCATCATCCATATTTGGAGCAACTTTGCCTGGCTGTTGAACGCTTGCTGAAATATAAGCAAGAGACCCAGAAGACAATGAAAATAAACAACTTTGTGTTCACCAGTGTCCTTCTAGTCCAGTTCCCACTAACATACTTGGACCTTTTTCTTCTTCTCTCCAACAGTTAAGTTCTCAAATCCTGCTACTCTGGGGAAAATGGGCCTGAACTTATTTCCATGATATTCAGGAGGAAGTTGTCTTGAAAGTTCTACAAGTTATGCTTCTTATATGAATAGGGCACATTCAATCTAGCAAAGTCAGCATCCAGATGAATATATTTGCACAAAAATTCTGAGATTTTTATGCATTATTAGATTTTTCTAGATTTTTGTTGCTGATAAAGCTTACATTATGTTATTACATTATAACATTATGTTACCTCATTAAGTTATTACGTTATAACATTATTATGTTGTTGATAATGCTCACCAGCTTTGGCTGGTGTGATAAGTTTTCAGCTTCAAATTGAAGGAGAAAGCATTTAAAAAACCCCTAAAGAGTAGTGAAAAGAAATGGACCCTTCCTATAGGAATATCCCTTATCATGTCTCATTAGCTATGTATGAATATTTGCACATTAGGACTGACAGCTCTTGAAACTGAGGCACCTGGTTCAATCTAAAGAAATCACACCCTGATAGTATCTTTTTTGTTTTGTTCACCATCACTTTATCGCATGTGATTTCACTGTCATAGACTTTAGGGGTGATCCTGGAAGTTCACTGATGAGCAGTACTTCATTTTTGACTGCACACCAAGAAACACATCATTGGATACTGGTTATGAGCTGCTTTTAGATGAGAAACATCTTTGCATCTATCCTAGAGCTCACATTCAAGATGGGAACCAAAGTTCTGCCATGCCTTTCCCTCTAATGCAAAGGAAAAGCAGCCACTTCCATGTTAGTTCCCATGAGCTGTACACCACCTTCTGCATGTGAGGCTGAATAAAGTCTTGACCATGACATCCCCCCTAAGGATCCACCAGAGCTGAGACACAGTCTGACAGAATGGCTGCACATGAGTTGTCCCCACAGGGTTATGTGACAAATACAGACATCATTTTAAAATGATGAAAAGGTAAGGAAAACAACCTGCCCCTAATTGCTACAGCAAGGGGCATCTGGGTTTCACAGTAGTGCTGTCTACAAGCTCAGCACTACTGTTACTACTACACCAAACCCCAACCAAAGCTCAATTTGAATTGATGGCATAGTTTTATTTTCTTTAAATTTTTAATGAGTGTATGCACATGACAAGGATGCATGAAGAAAACAAAAGACTACTTCCTCTTCCTCCCCAGTTTCCTTCCCAAAGTTCTACTTCTGAAAGCACATCTAAAATAAACACTCTCTTCCTTACAGAAATGCCAATTATATGCAAATAAAAGTTCTCCTTATGCTTACAGTGAAGCAAATTATGTGCTTAAAGTAATGCAGTAAATCCCACATCTTTAGAATGATGCTGTAGACTGCAGTCTCAGCTTCAGGGTTAAGAGAAATCAAGATAAATGGCTTATGCAAAACTGGTCCAAGCTTTAAAAAAAATTATCTCTCATATTTAGCATATGTGAAAGTTAACCCCAAGAGATGAGCAGTGACAGTACTAATCCCTTTTATACAGCTGTCAACTGAATTTAGCCCCAAGATAATCTCTGCAAGTGTGACAGAGAAGGTAACATTTCCACAGACACACACTAATGCCTTTTTCACAATATCCCTCTACTGCAGCAGGTACTTGAAGCCCCCACAACCTGAAAGAAAAGTCTGCTAATTTATTCTTAGAAGTCATTATAGAAATTTATATGTATGGAAGCACACGTATGCAAGTCAAGGGGGAGGAAAAAAAAGAGAGAAAACATTATGTACAGCTTTATTATCACAAGTATAAAATTAATTCAGAGCCACTCATATGCTGGTAGTTTTTAATAATTAAAGAAAAAATACACCCTGCTGCTAGAGTTTTACATCCATCACTTTTCCTCTGGGAGAACCATTAGCTAGCAGATGTGCAGAAAGGGGCCATGTGCAAAAAACACTCCAATGACTCTTTGTCATAGAAATGTGCCTCAAAACCCAGTCTTTTACTTCTGTTACTAAAATTGCATTCCTAGACCTCATCTTTAAAGCCATTAAAATAGAAGCTAAATGCAAATCAATGAAATGTCAGCAATCCTGAGCCTGAAATGTAAGACTAGAGAAGAATGGCAGCTCCCTTAATCTTGACAGACCATGATTCATCAAAACATTTGTAGTGATCATTCATTTATTCCTCTTGGGGCTAACAGTCAATTCCAAAATTAGCTTTCCTAAATTTAAAAAAATTTTTAAAAAGTCACGGTAATTAAAGCACAACGGGTTTAAGAAAATTTTGCAGTACTTCAACATATATTTTATATACAAATACATACACAGGAACACGTCTAAAGAAAAACCTGTGGTGATTCTCATGCAACTTAAACAAAATTCAGATCAATAATATGTCATTGAAGACACTTACTTTTCATGTAATATAATTCAAAATGCTTAATATTTTTGCCCAGTTGTTCAGCCACCACAGATGAAAATTTCCAGGTGCAATGTTAATTTAGAGTGAAACTCAACACAGAAACCCTTTTAAAATCAGTGCCAGTAAAAGAAGAATGACAGTCAACTGCAGAATTTCTACCCAAAAGGAGGCAAATAGCAGTGAGGAAATGAGTACCTGCTCTGTGTGAGGGTGAGTGTGTGTGCATGCACACTGCTTGGAGACAGGGGTGTCCTTTCCAGCCCCATCTGCTCCCTTTATCCAGAGGGAAGGTACTGAAGCTCTGGGGTCTGCACAGCACCTGTTAACATGATATGCCACAACCTCAGGGTAAATTTTCCCCTAAGACTCCTTCTGTCCTTGCAGGGGGTGGGATGAAGAGATGCATTCCCACCCAGAAGCAGAGGAGGCTTAACAAGGTTAAGAAGTTTTGGAAGGTACAAAATCAGAGAATCACAGAATAGCTGAGCTTGGAAGTGCCCTCTGGAAGTCCTCTGGCCCAAACCCCCTGCTCAGGCAGGGTCACCTAGAACAGGTTGTCCAGGACCTTGTCCATATGGGAATGCAGAGGGAGCAAAGCACAAAGCAAGAGGCCTGTCTTACCTGATGTGTGCACAGCAACTGGCCCTGAGTAGAAACAGCTCACTGACACCCTGTGAAGTCTGCAAAGTCACGCTTCTCCAGCACACCATTTCTTCTACTTGTGCCGTGCAATCTGCCTCCACTACAAACCTTACTCTTTCCAAAGTCAATAGCACAAGCACCTAAAAAGCCTCAATCCAAGTTTTCACTTGTACATGCAACAGGCACACTGGAAAGCCTACAGACTGGCAAATACTTTGCAAAAACACAATAAGCAGGGCCAACATTGAATATTTTAGTGTACCAGATTGCAAGGCAGGATGTATTCTATTATTATCTGTATGGCAGTTGTCTTGTGTCAAGTGGGCAATTCTCCTTATCTCTCTCTGAGTGATCATAATCACTCCTCGCTCAGCAGGGGACATCTGCTGATAACAGGCCATTGAATGTCACTGCATGGCTGACAAGAACTATAGCATCCCATTGTGAGATGCTCCGCCCAGAGGGAGGAGCCAAGCATTCCTACCCAGATATAATCCAGAGGTTCTGAAGCACCAACACAGCTTCCCACTGGCTTCCCCAGAAGAAAAGCAGCTGCTTCTTCTTCCATGGATCTTCGGAGGAAGAATACATCCTTTTCTACAGGACCCCTGCTCCAACAGAATCACACCTGACCCTTGAGGAGGACTGCAGCCACTTTTCCAACCAGACTGCTACCAACACCCTGACCAACAGGGTGTCAGGTTGAGTTCTGACTCTGACAGTGTTGTTCTAGTGTATTGCATTGTTTTATTTTATCCTTAACTTTTTTTTCCCCTTCCCTATTAAAGAACTGTTATTTCCTGCTCCTATATCTTTTGCCTGAGAGCCCCTTAATTTAAAATTCATAGCAATTCGGAGGGGTGGGGAGGGTGTGCATTCTCTATTTCAGGTGAGGCTCCTGCCTTCTTTAGCAGGCACCTGTCTTTCCAAACCAAGACATTTAGAAAGCTCTATAACTAAGGAGAATCACTTGTGCCCAAAGAGGCCTAGAGGAGACAGCATAGCCTGGCACAAACTTAAGCAGCCCTGGCGGAGTAGATCTTGCACAGTGTGACCAAAGGCGCATGCAGTTCCAGAGAGGTCTCAACAAGAATAAAGTCAACACCAGAACAAATTGACTACTGCAACTTCCATGTAAATCTCTCCATGCCTCTCAGACGACTGGGAACTTAAAATTGTGTCAAGATCTGTAAAAATATGTACCAGGAAATAATAAATATTAGAATGTCCCTGCATCCTTCTACATCAAGGAACAATTTGCTTCCAGAAATTATAAGCTGCACAAATGTGAAATATGCATGAAGGCAAACAGTGAAACTGGAAGTTTGAATTCATACACCCCTAGACAGCATTCTAAATAAATATTAAACAATGTGTTCAGATTGAAAAGAAAACCCACAGAATTCAGCAACTGAATAACCTGCAAAATTAGCAATGGACAACTTCTCAGGCAAAGGGTGAAAGGCAAACTTCAAGTATCCCCTCTCTTGGCCTTCCCAGTATAAGCAATCTCCACCATCATATGGCAGTGTGCTACCCTACAGGGAGACCTGTGTAATGAAATGATTTTTTTAAAAAATCAAAATCAATATATTTCCACAACAAGACTGAAGAGAAAACATGAAGGTAGAAATACCAGATAATAGGGAGAAGTCCTGACTAACATTTCTGAAAAAGAAAGCTATGGAGCTACGAATCTTAGGAGCCTCCGAAGCAAGTAATGAGAAAGAGATAGTGCACCCCAGTTCAGCAGTATGTAACTGTGAACATCAAATACTGATACATCTCTTTTCTGGGAAAATCCACTCAAGTTTGTCATTGCTTTCAAGAAGATGAGCCCAGAGCACCTTCACCTTGGCATTGGCCCTGCATCAGGAAGCCAAGTACTTTTAATCTTCTTACATGTCTACATATGTCTAGTCACCCACATGCGACTGTTGCGACAAGTGTGGTCCCCAGAGATGAGATCTAGTCAGATGTCTACAGTGCAGACAGCTAAGTCTGCTTATTAAGTCTGGGTGATTAGCTAAAGAGAAAGAAGACATCTGGGGGCATGATTCATCTGACCTATTTTAGTTGTTTACATAGCATGAAACATGTCTTCCTCTTGGCGGGTGACAAAGCTGAGCCTAGACACTGACACAGCAGGTTGTCAGCACGCGGTCAGATGATTCCCACTTACATGCCTGAGCTTATGAGGGTGGAGAGAGCAAAGCAAACATACAAACAAACAAAAAACCTCAAACAAACAAAAAACCAAGCCCCCCCCCCAAAAAACAAAAAAGGCCATCAACTTCTCTTTACTTCTCTTTCAGTAAGTTTTTTATGCTATTTGAAATGCATTTCCCTCAAAATGCATCTTTTATATGTACGTCCTTTGGTATGACTAATAATGCCACCCAAGGCAGAGAATTAGGGTTTAAAATAAAACAGAAGAAACAGAAATAAATGCAGCAAAAATTGCTTTTAAAATAAAGGCGGGGGACATATTGGCATTGTAGCTCCTGATGCAATACGTGAGTTTAGTGTGATATAACTATTTAAATGCATCTGAAACAGCTGGTGGGATTTTCAGACTCAAAAGGAGATAATTGTCAATCTTTTTCACAGCAATTAAATCTGTATAGGCTAAAATAGGATCTATTGTTCCCCACAAATACGGGGACTGAAGCCAGAAGTAACTTCAGTGGAACAGAAAGTTGGCAGCTCGGAAAGGGGCTGAGAGCTGCATATTCTCCAGCATAACAGGGAAAAAGCCCAACCCACAAACAAAGACAAGCTCAGAGACTTTTTCATAAAAAGAATTTATCCTCTCCTGAAGGAGGGAGATGTCAGAAATTAATCCTGGAAGGGACGTCAACATAGACTTATCTCAGTCCATACTCCACACATCTAGAAATGTATCCATCAATTTCTTCTGGTGACTGAAAAGAAGAAAGCTAGAGATTATTATTGCTATATTTAGACATTAAACCTACCTACATACCTACTGCACTGCCTACATACCTTTGGAGTCATTGAGCACAGGATATTTAGATAGGCACAGAAAGCTGGATAGCTCTTAGAGGCCAACAACACCAATAGAGAAATAATAATTAATCTGCTCTCAATTCAAAATGATCAACAAGTGGCAGCAAAGGATTTGCAAATCATTTGCCAAGGACAAAACGCCTCCAGCAGCAATAAATGATGGCTGTTAAGCAGCCACAAAAAAACAAAAACCAAAAAAACAAAAAACAAACAAAAAAGAAAAAAAAGGGGAAAAGCCACAAAGAGCTGGTGCATGATCTTCAAAGCAGTGCACAGGCTGTCCCACACTTTTAACCGATATCAATATAATTTTCCTTCTTTTTACCCATCAACCAGCTCAGAATACCAATCTTTTCTCATCAGTGTGTGTTTCAAGGGTGGGGGTAATTCTTCACTTGAGAAAAAGGAGATTCTTAACTCCAAAGACTCAAATAGTCATAAAATACAATCACACCACCTACTGTACAAAATTAGTATTTCCTGAATCAGTTAAAGCACCATACTTCCTTTATGCTTTGGGGACTTGCATACACACACACACACATATATATATGTGTGTGTATATATATATCCCATATGTATATTTTAAACAGGGATAAACTTATTTGATTAGGACACATTTTATTTACTATACAAAGACTAAGAAATGCAATCCCAGAGTGTTGAAATAAAATGCCCCACAGAATACAGGAGTAATCAGCACAGCAATTAGAAAAGAAAGATTTGAAACACAGAGGAGTCTTCCCCTACTGGGAAGAGAAAGACAAAAAAAAAAAAAAAAACAAGCAAAAAATTTCTAATTCCTCTGAAATGTTGACTATATGACCGAGCACAAAATTCAGACTTACAGAGAAGTGATTTGGAGTAATGTGTTTCTGACAGAAGAAATAGGTTCTTCCACAGAATGGAGAGTGGCTGCAGCTGGGGCAAAGGTGTCTCCTGACACATTACCTGCTGTTACACACCTCTCTCCGTTAACACAGAAATTAAAAATTGTGTATCCTCCCAGGATGAAACAAGGGAAAAAGGGCACCAGAGTGAAGGCACACTGACTGACCTCCTCCAGAGCAGCATTACACACTCAGGAGTGAGCAAGCTGTCCATGTAGGTCTGCAAAGAAACCAGCCTGCACTAGACAACAGCAGCAGCTATGTTTTCCTGCTCCCCTACCCACTGGAGGATGGTGGTGCCCACAAAAAGAAAGATGCCAACCTTCCCACCTGCCAATCTGACAGCCCATAGTCCTTATGACCTGGTCCCATTCATAAACTGGAACAAAACAAAAATCATTTTCTGAAGCATCTTCAGACTGGCCTGAGCACAGCTGTTCTGTCCCTGATGGGTAAGAACTCCAAGGGAGCATTTTGGAGCAGACAGCAGGCAGCAAGCAGAGCTATTTACATACTTTACTGAATATTTTTTACATTTTTTACACTCCTGCTGTGGTACTGGGACCAGACACCTCCAAGGAAATGCCAAAAGAATGGTCCACTTCCTGCTTCATGGTCTTCTAGTGATGTAGTGGCTGTTCCAGTCCTAGTTAATCACATTTTATCACTTGAGCTTAGATAAATATATGGCTCTGTGTGTGATTCCTTCCCTTCTTGTGAAAGTTATTCTGGTTGGAACTTCTTTTCCCTTTTATGAAGGGAAGAGGCTTTTCCAGGAGGCTGGATGCTGAAGGAAAATTGCATGTTGCATTTTTGTTTTTGTTGTTGTTTTGCTAGCAGTATATTTCTGCTTAAGAAGGCATGGAGTTTTCTCAATTACAGCAAAAAAAAAAAAAAATTACTAAAATTGATTAATCCTCTTATTTCCACATGCAGGAAACTTTGCCCAATTTTCTGTATTTACTGTACTTTTTACACCATAACTAGCCATTGAATATAAAATGCATTTCTGCCATAAAGATATCAATGGGAGGCCAGAGGATTAAGCAATAAGTATGTTGTCTTTCCCATTTATATATGCATACAAAAATTTCACTGCACTCCATTTTCTTGCCTCTATGGCAACAGTATTTCCCCACCCCTGATTTATCTCCTGCCTGCCAGCACAAACTTAAGTACACAGAAAGGGAAAAAAAACCCCTAAATGCCTAAGTATGATGGTTTTGATGGGGAAAGAGATCATTTTGGGGCTATGTTATGGGTTTGTGCTGAATACAGTATTGATAATAGAGATTTTTGCTGTTGTTGTTGTTGTTTTTTGTTATCGCTGAGGGGTGTTTACATGGAGCCAAGGCCTTCTTTGCTTTCTGTACTGTCATGCTGGGGAAGAGACTTGGGGTGCCTGGGAGGTTGGGAGGAGACACAGCCGGGACAAGTAACCCAAACTGGCCAAAGAGATGTTCCAGACCATGTGACATCATGCTCAGGATATAAACTGAGGGAAAGAAGGTGAGGGATGTCTGATGTCTGATGTCATTTGTCATCCCCAGTAGCCATTACATGTGATGGGACCCTGCTCTCCTGGAGATGGCTGAGCACCTGCCTGCCAATGGGAAGCAGTCCTTTAATTCCTTGTTTTGCTTTGCTTACATGTGCAGCTTTTGCTGTCCTTGTTAAACTGTCTTTATCTCAGCCTATGGGTTTCCTCACTTTTGCTCCTCTGATTTTCTAGCTGGTAGTTGGCATCACTGTATATCTTTATTTTTTCTGGCTGTTTCCTTCATCAGCCAACAGATAATGGGACAATGTGCTGTGAAGTATACCCCAACTAATATTTTCTTAGGATATGGTATGTTTTGAACACAACTCAAACATTCAGTAGAATTTTTTTCTCTAGCTATGAAACTTTGTGCCCAATTACATTTTGAATAGCCTCAATAATTAGTGCAAAGAGCACTACAATTATTGTATCCATTATACTTCTGTGCTTCCAGCATTTTTATCTGTCTATGACTCCACAGTGGCCTTCAGCTGGGCTTTAAATATCACAATAAAAAAACCTGAACAAAAGCACTGTTATAGTTAGTCCTCAATAGTACACAGACTTTTAACATTTTCTTGATTAAGGTAAGACTGAGCATTTTTACTACATATTAATAAAGAAATACATTGTTTGGACATGGGAACAGTATTCCCCAAACTGTTTAAATCATCTCAGGCTTTTTCCTTAACGAAGTGTCTTGAAAACACTGAGAGAACTGGTTATCCTCTGTACCAAAGGCAGCATCATTTCATTAGGAAGTGAAGCTGGGAAGCAGGGAGAGAAGGGGATCACACCCAGCTTGTTTGCCCTAAGATTATTCCCTGCATCACCAGCACTCCATAGGCTTTTCTAAGACTCAAGGGATAATACAGTCAAACTAACATTCAGTCTGTGGGGCTGTTTTGCACATCATTTGGGTGCATGCCATGAGGTGAACACTCCTCAACCCCATCTCTGTTAGGTCCCCAAAACCCACTGCAACTCTACTAAGCTTATCTACTGGAAGAATTGCTCTTACAAAAATAAGGAGACCACCTCTGCTTTCAATATATTTGCTAATGCCTGTTTAATCAGAGAAAGAGCTATCTTTGTCACTATGTGAGGAAAGAGACTATCCATCTTGTCAAGTGAATAGGTGGGCATGCTCATAAGCACTATCACTTTGGTCAGAAGTAAACAAGCAAGAGCTCAGAGATACGAACAGAGCTTGAGACACCTCTGTGTCGAGCTTACTCCTCACCCTTCAGGCATTCTGATACTCATAGCTCTTTGTATCTTCAAAAGCAAGTCAAAAACTGCCCAGAAGTCTGATACAGCCTCATGGAACAAACAGCTTTTCTTTCCAGCTTTGGCAGATTACAAGAATAATGACGTTTCCAAGTCTTTGGGAGCCGAATAAAAATAATAAAAATCCACAAACTAGCACGGGCAATTCTGTAAATGAGCAGATGCATAGAATACTATGTAAACAAAACCAGAAATGAAATGTTTCCCTTTGCCTATTGTAGCTTATTTGTAGCTATCTCCCAGCCATGCAGGCCTAGAGCCTACAATATATTCCTGGTGTGTTGATGAGTGCAGGATGCAGTGAAACAGGCAGAACTGCTGCTCATTAGAATCTGCCAGTTTATTCCTGATTTCAGAATATATTTCAACTACCTCTCACATATAAAATCAGAGTGCAGCTTTTTTTCTATTTGATGCTGAGAGGAGGTGGTGCTCACCAGAGGACACAGCCAGCAAGCACAGACAACTCCAAGACTATTTGTCCTAGTGTGAGGCTCCTGTAAGAGCTCATGTCACATCTTGGGGTCAGTCCCCCACCAGCTCTGCTCCTGCTCCTCAGATGAGCTTGACTGATGACCCCCATCTACAGGGATTTCCACTGGGAAGCAGCGCTTCATTGGGAACGTGCACGGCAACAAAATCTTCCCAGTCAGATAAAATGCAGCACAGCTTATGCAAACCCAGTTTGCTGAGGTAAAATCACCCTCTAAATAGAGCTTTCTGACATAATCCTAGCACAGGAAGGAGGACAAACAGCATGAGGAATACTAGTTTGGGGAGAGAAAAGTGACAGATGAGTGGATCTGATAACACATTATGTGTAAGGAGAGAAACTTACATTATTTTTTCCCCCTCCACGTTCTAAAGTTGTCTTGAAGTAGAAACTAAGTTATGTGGACTGGAGCCATCTATCAGCACTCCAGCAATTGTGTTTAATCACAGTTTTTGATTTAGAAGTATATCTCTAAATCTGAATGTTGTATTTGACAACAGGTGTGCCTCCATTACTTTTCAAGTACATGTTATTCATCAGAATGTAATCCCTTTCTTCACATCTCTCAGATGAGACAGTACTGTAAAAACCCCCTTTTTTTCAAACTAAGAAGCAGCCTTGTTCACTTACACCAAGGCTGCACAGCCCAGGTCAGGAGATAGAAAAGTATGCCCTTATTCTAAATCCAAACACCCCACCTCTCCCCCCTTCTGACTTCATACTAAGCTAGCAAGGCTGCTTTATAGTCCATGGAGTTTCCTTTTCCTGTGCTACCACCTCCAGACAGGCAGTTTAGCCAATATACTCTTCTGTACAGAGGTACCTTCTGAGCTGCATGGCCACTGGCTGCTCCTATTCCAGCAGCTTTGTTGGTGAAGTCAAGTCAGGAGAAGAGTTGGAAAGCAGAACTGGGGGTTTGCTCTCCAGTGGAGGAGAGCACCCACATCCTCTGGTGTCCTAAGCTGGTGTCCCCAGTGACATTGCTGAGCCAGTGACAGGGTGCTGATACTCAGTCAACAGCATTTTCCCAAATACCAAACACAGGGTCTGCTACTTTCAAAAGCAGGAAAACCAGTTCCACAACTCAGCCTTAAAGGATGATTCTGCAGCTGAAACTGCTGAGAACTGTGGGTTAAACTCTCAGTAGTCTTAAAAGCAGCAAAGAAGGACATGGGATGCTTAGGCCTACTTTTGAAGTATTTTTCCTACAAGTAACCAAGAAAAATAACTTTTGTTTCTTCCTATACAGTTACTTAGCCACATACAAGTTTCCTTACTCACAACTGTAACTAAAAATAATTCCAAGTTCAGCATTAACAGCAGGTTCAAACAATCCCATTTTATAGGGACAGTTCAGCACCTAAGAAAAGATCACCCCTAGGCAAAGGACTGACAGGAATCAACACCTGCCCTCCCAAGTCACCCTAGTCCCCAACTGGACTTATGTCTGCAACTTAGAGTAAGCCTGGAAAAGCAACTGCTTTTCCTGCCTATAGTTCCACACCCCCAAGATGTTAACTGAGTTAACTGTTCTCCCATCTCTCCAAACGGAGTTTCTACTCAGCACCCCAGGAATGCCACAGGGCTGGTTTTATGCAGTCCTTCTTCTCACCCCCCTTCTTCACCTCTGACTATCAGCTGTAGTAGGTAAGCCAAGGGAAGAAAGAATTACAGCAAACTTTTTCATTATCCAGCTCTACCTGCATACTCAGGACAGATCCTAATGCAGTAGAAGCCAATATTAGCACTATTCTTAAAAAAGGAAAAGCTCCCACTCGGGATCACATTTATTAGGAGATGGCAGATGTTCTTAACAAACATCAGTAAAGAAGGATAAAATCAGCAAAATTAATATGTATTTGCAAGCAGCACTGCACTGAAAAAAGACAACACCATTTTCTATGTCATATCAGTCAAACCCACAGAGGTTTACCAATCACAACCTGCAATCACACTGAACATATTGGTTGCCTAAGGCAACTGCATTTTTTGCCTCAGCAGAAGAGATAACTCAGGTATTGAATCAGATAAACTGTAATTTTTTGGCCAATAAAAGCCCATATGTCAGTCTTTTATCCTTCTAGCAAATCAAGAAGCTATGTTGAATCAAAGGCTCACGATTCAGCTCAGACAATAAGCCCTCATAAAGAGTCTTGTGAATCCAACTCATCAGCCAAGCAAACAGGCAGCTGAGGCTTGATCACCTTCCAGGTGTCCTTGCCATCTTCCCCACCAGGATTCCCTGTGCCTGTCGACTCTCCTCCACAAGCTGCCTCCAGCTTCCCCCCAACCCACTCACAGCCAAACCAACCTCCAGTGGCCAATGCCAAATAACTCCAAGGCACAGACACCACACGGTCCTGTGGCATGGTACAGAAGAGTTCATCTGGGGGAGAACACAGGCAGGCAGCTCAAAGCAGGCTGTCTTGAAACAACATAAGCTGAATGACACCAGTTTTTCCAGGGGAGTTTTGAAAACTTCTCCCTCTCTCACCAAGGCACAAAGCATCAGTGCTAGTATGATGCTATGTTGGGCTTAGAAATCTGCATCTGTTCCCAAATTCTTCACCCACAGGTTGTGAAGTTTTGAGAAAGTTGCTTCCACTTCAGACAAATTTCCAGTTTATAATCTTGGCAAAAAAATGGGCAAAAACTGCATCAGGAGCCTCCAGAGCTAACCAGTCACAAGAGGAGTCCTGCTCCCAGTAAGGGCTCTTAAGACCTTTAAGTACAAGTGTCAGCAAATACAAAAGCCTCCTTTTCATTGCCTGAGAATTCATGCTAGGATAACATAACAGCTTGCCAGTTTGTTGTCTTTCTCTTTTTGTACAGCAATGTTTGTGTGTACCTCAGGAAGAGGGAATTAAGGAAGAAGTGGTTTTAAACTGTTGTTCCTCCTTGGAGTAGTGCCCTAACCTGGTTTCGGGAGGCGAAACTACAACTTCCGTGTATTGTGTGTAAAGTTCCTCCTCTACAGCTGCATTCAGCACAGAAAACACCTGCACTGTTCCAGTGAGACCTCAGCATGTGAGAAGTGAACTAGACTATCGATAACATGAACACAGTACTGATCAAAGACTCCAAGAGCAGAGAGAGCTGCCTGACGAAACAGAAATTAAAGATGATACCAAAGAAAAGAAAGCTCCAGATTTGGGTCTGGTTATTCTTAATTTTTTTTTTTCAGGCTGAAACTTAAGGCTCAGATTTATTGCACCCTTGTCCTGAATGTTATCCCACGTCCTAGTTTACAGTCCAGAAAAAATGGTGCACATGCTAGTACCTCAGCCCAGTGCAGATGGTTTGTGCAAGTTAACAGCTTTGTCCTGGCTTTGCAGGCAGGTTTTACAGCTTGCACTAGAGCTGCAGGCTGCCCTGGCCACAAAGCATTTACCAGGTTAGCATTCTGCCAGCCACATTCTGCACGTGATTGATGTGTACCTTGAAGTGGCTTCTCCACTCAGCAAAACACAGGTTGAAAGCTGAATTCTGCAGCAGCAGAGAAATCAAACATGGTTATAAGAGAGTTATCTTATGCCATACAAGATTTCTTGGGTGCAACTTTGATATTAATCAATTCTTAATTATTTTAAGGGAAAATTCTTCAATACCTGTAGGAAAAAGCAGATTTAAGAGAGAAGACACTGAAATGATTAGAGACTCCTTTTTGCTTCCTGGTCCTCGCTTTAAGCAGCTGCCTATTTCAGAGGGTACTTTTCAATTTCCAGGAGAGGTGATTGAGGCAAGGGGACATGGCTGGCTATTTAGCAAGCCAGTGAATTTGAACAAGTCATGAAACTAATGCATCTGCCTTTCATCAACAGAGCCAAAGCAACAATCTCTCCCCAAAAGGATGTACTGATGAAACCCCAAAACCTCAAATGCCATAAAAATCCCAGAACTGAAAGACATGTGACATCTCCAGCATCTGATATCTGCAGAGTATTAAACCAATATGCATTCCATACAGTCAGTATTTCCACAAAAGAAGTAATAAATGTAAAACTTTGAAAACCATTGACTATTTTCAGCCAGGTAAGGAGGTGTACACAGAACACTTGCACAGATCTTGTTTGTGCAGAAAACAGAGTAAATAATTGACCAGAATAATTTAAAAGATGAAATAAAAAAAGCAGTACAGTTATTACAGAGCAGACTATAGAGATCAACAGGAATGATTGTTTCTTTGTGGTGAGTTTTAGGGAGCTCTGTTTGTTTGCCTTTAGGAACCAGGGGAAACCATGAGGCTTTAGCCAGTAGATAGCTACCAAATGAAGAATCACATAAAACTGCACTGTAATTCCAATGCAACATAATAGAGATAATGCCCAAAACACAAGGTTTCCATGCTTTACTTTCAGCTTCACTGGAAGCTTACAAAGATTTTAATCAGAATCTGATGTCCACACATAGCTACAACCAGTACTACCACAAATTCAGCATGATGTGACATACTTCTGAACGAGTACAAACTCTGCCTTGTACCTCAATTAAATAGAAATACTGCCCAACTGAAAACACATTTGTACAACTCACTAAATAAAAGCTGCATGAGAGTTCTACACTTTTTTCACACTATCAATTTTTAAAAATGCTCTTAAGATTATCTAAGAATATCCTCTTCCTCTTTTCAAAACTACCATTGCACATGACAGGAAGATGAAATGTTACTCAATGCTGACACTCAAATTCAGCTCTACAGTAACACGTATGGTTTTATATGATACTCACAAAGAGCCACAGGCACTGAATTTCATATATTCATCTTAGATTCAATACATAACCTTTCTCCACCTCTACTATACTGTTTTTCATTCCTAAAATTTCACTAAAATATAATAGGTGATGACAACATTGAATGTACAGTGTGCCCTGTAAGCATCCGAGGGCCACAATGGGACACGTGCAAGGTGAGATACTCAACAGAAACTTTAAATGGAGAAATTGCTACATCTCCCACAAGATAACAGGCCAATGTCTAGTGAAAGAAATTAGGTTGGAAAAGTCAGGGCATTCCTCATATTTTAGGCAGGGAGAGGAAAATGACTCAGAGCAGCTGTTCTGACCAGCTCCCACCAAAGTGCCTGCAGAAAGACACATTACCTGAAAGGATACAAAAGGAAGATGTAGCTTTAGCGACTCTTTGGGATATGTCAGCCCAACTGTGGGGCTCATTTGCCACTATCACAAGCTATTTAACACAATGAAGTAAGTAAGAAAGGATCTTAGGACTGAAAAATAAACAGAAAACCCAACTAAGCATAACTCTGAAAATACATTTTGATGTGTCACCTTTTTACAACTTTGAAACCTATCTTTTCCTGTAGTGAATCAAATAAATGTATTTTTAACCCTAAATCCTTACTTTGAACTAACCTGACCTCAGCACAGCTGGCACACAAAAGGCTCAGCACCACCAAGGGCTTGAAGAGTTCTTGTGATGCTCAACTCCCAGTTGAGCTCAAGGGATCTCAAAGGATAACAGCACCATCCTTCACTAAACTGTAAGGGTCATGCAGGAATTGGGTGGGTCATTGCAGGGATCCAGGTGAAGAAGGAGTTTGTGTGACAAGCCTTGGGCAGGCTGCCTCCTTGGTACTCATTCTATTCTAAGCCTGTCCAAACCTTAAGAGTCCTCACGGAATTCTGCAGTGAACATGAAGATGGCATATGAGTCATCAAAACACAGGGCAGGAGAAGCTTCTGAATTCAGCTACAGACTGATTTGAACTGACAGAGATGCCATTTTACTCTAGTGACCATAGCAAGTCATACTGTATTTCTGACCAAGATTTACATCTGTTTTACCATGAAGAGCTTTATGTTTCCAGTGGGTTACTGCCACAGTCCAGGAATGACAGTCAGTTTAAAAAAAAATTAAAAGCAAAAAGGGAAACTATTTATTTCAAGGTAACATTTGGCTTGTAGCAGAAAAATCATCCCAGGGCCTACTCAGAAACATGAATTTACATCAGTGTACACTGATGATATAAATACAGATATATCTTTCTCTAGTCATATTTTATCTTATTTAACATTGCTTGTTAAGGGGAATGACACAGCAATTGCAACAGCAGAAAAAAAAATCAAGGGAAGATTTCCAACACCTGCCTCCAAGTAGTTTTTTTACTGATCATTTGGATCAATGTTTGTCTTCAGCACCAAGTTCCTCTCTGGGGTACATAAACAAGGACATATAATTTTCCTTCCTATAATACCTAAAACACTTTCTAGAGGAATTTAACAGGTGTTGGCATCAAATGTTCAAGGACTCTGTGTAGACTGGTTGAACACTGTGTACTGTTTAATCAGCCAGAAGAGGAAAATATCCAAATTATTCTGTTCTTGGTATTCATATCACACGCCTGGCAAAGAGCAAACCTGTTAACACACTCCCTACACGTGAGCAGTGCTTGGTTTCTGACAGCAGATTCACATTCCAGCTGGTGAGGAGTTACTACCCCTCCCCTAGATGATTCCCTCACTGCTAGTCAAAACTCTCCTCTTGATGCAGGGATCAAGATCATTTGTCCCAATGATCTTGAAAATGATTAAGATTTGAAGTTATAAAACCTGGAGTTAGAACAATATGTGTTGGATAAAGAGCAATGATCAAAAAAGAACACACTGCTCATCAAAAGAGACGGGTGAGAAATTGACCATTTGCCATTCCTTTGGGGAAAAAACCCAAAACATCTCATAACAAAAGCAAACAAAATCAATAGGGTCATCACTGAAGCAAGCCCAGGGCAAATATAAAAGCAGTTTTCAAGACTTTTGCAGTGTGTAGCAGAATGGGAAGAACCCAGCCTAATATGCAGCACTAAGCAAAATCATGGAGACAAAAAAAGTACCTGGCTGCTCTAAGTTCCCACACAGATAACACCATAAAGATGCAGTTTAATCCTTATCAAAGGCCTGGTCTACAGAGTCCCACAAGCAACACCAAGGCACCTGAGACCAGACAGGTCATTTTCCACTAAGGAAAATATTCATAAGAGAAGGCACAGAACACCCAAGGAAAGACAATAGATAAAACCTGAGATTTTTCTGGAGTATTTAATTCTTCTGCGTTAGTGATTTTTTAAAGTTCTGACTGGAAAGCGTTTTATGCAAGTGTACAGTCTTGCTTTCAGTTCTCCCTATTTCTAGGTTTTATTGCTCTATTCAACAGAATTACTAATACACAAATTATGTAGAGTACCCTACATAAATGGAGTAATATTTAAAACTAGGGAGTAATCATAGAGCAAGATATGTATCTTTTAAACCAAGGTTTTGTTTGGACAGTGATAGAACTTGCCATAATGCTTCAGTCCCCTGTATCTGAAATCTGTCCTGTAAAATAGGATGCTTCAAATCACCATGACACTGCATGCTGTAGAATATAAACTAAAATTATTTTCACTTGCCGTCTCAGAAGGGTTTGCTATTTATACTGCATTATAATTCTAATGCATACTCTCCACCTTAAAACCATTTACATATATTTGGCACTGGAATAAAAGGGAAAAAAGGTTTTTGCATTCCAACTCCTTTAATAATACCGGTGAGATCACATTAAAACAAACAACCCTGCCAGACAGATAAGGGCAATTATTAACACTGTTAAATGAAGTATTGATTGATTACCTCTTTGAGAAGCTAAAAACCTCAGGACTTTTGGAAGTGAAACGTAATCATCCACCCACAAAACGTTCAGAACAGCATCCTCCCAGGCAAGAATTCACAGCATTGAACTAACAGTGTTGAAACATGCTGTTATCCTGGATGCTATGTTTGCTTTTCCCTCATCTACAGTGAAGAATGCAGGAGGCAAAACTATCACTGTGATCCAAACATGGGAAAAACTTGCTTTAAACATAACCCTTTACCAACATGAGTTCTTGGAAACCCATTGTAACTAAGACCAAATCCACAAGGGTGCCAGTTTAATTTACAGCTGCTCCTTTGCCTTTCTCCTCACCCCATTCTCTATTTAAATCAAACAAAGCAAACAGCCAGGGCAGAAAAAAACCAAAGACACCAATTTGCACAAAACCATCTCACTGCTAGCACCAAGTATAGCAGACATCTTTCACTGCATCCCACCTCAGACCCAGCCCAGTAAGACTGGCAGCACATGCCAGCAGAGGATCATAAGAAACAGCAGGGAGAGAAAGGCACCCTTGAACTTCTGATAAATCCAAATTTTAGGACTTTGGTTTGCATCACCTCTGTTCTCCACTGCAAGCTGTTTTTAAATAAATGTACTTAATTTGGGACATGGCAGACTCAGATTGGTACAGGGTTAATGTGGTCCATAGTGGGATGAACCCCTTCCTAAAGAAACACAGAAAAGCCGTCTCCATTTCCAGAGTGAGAAGACAGCCTTTCACAGAGGGTGCAGATGAGACATACCCAAGCAGATTTATCATGAGTCACTGCCCAAATCTGGCATTTCAAGAAGCACAGCGTAGCTCCAAAATGTATAAGACAGGGGAAGCAAAGAGTAAATCAAATGTGAATTTAATGATAAGTGAAAGCAGAAAATGACATTCTTGTTAGTAGGATACATCTACTTTAAAACAGTAAACAAATTGTATCAATATTCAATGCTCCCAGAAAGCAGGATCTGCTCCTACAACATGGAACAAAAGTCATTTGACCAGCTTCCATGAAATCCAATGTAAGACAACTTATGACACTTCTGTCAGCAAAAAGGCTTTTTTATGGCAAAAAATTAGGAGACAACCAAACACAAGCCCACTGACACTGCACTCTCTGGCCTGCAGATGACCAATACACAACACCTGAAGGCATGCAAGAAAACCTTTAAGTCTTGCAGTGAAATGGGAAGTCCTTTCCCCAGTTATATCTGCCTCTCAAGGTTTTATTTTTTTTAGTGTGCATTGCTTGAAAATGCAATGAAAGAGAGCAGAGCAACAAGCAAAGAGCTTCCCAAAATATTTTGGAGGGTTTGGCTGTAAAGTGAGAAAACCGAGGTCAAGAGATTTGGGTTAGCTTGTTTACCACAGCAGAAAAGTGAAACGAAGAAATTCACCTTCCTTTCGAGGTCACTTTTCACACACCTTTAGATTAGGTTTCTGTTTCAAACATTCAGCTCAGACCTATGCTGAATCAAAGAGAGCCAAATGCAAGTATTCTACACCTGAAACAGTGAGAAACCTCCACTCCTGTTTACCAAACTTCAGCAGGTGAAGGAGCCTGCCCTGATCACCTAGATTAACTTTATAAAGCTGTAAAATACTTAATGAGCATACCTTATGATTCAATGGTTGTCATTTTTGCTTTCTCTGTCTCAACTGCTGTCCTATCTGATAACAGTTTGATTTTAAAGATTCAAAGTTATTGAAGCAAACATTTTAAAAGTTGTCAACTTCTTCTTTCCATCACTCAAATACATAACCCTTCTTTCCATCACTCAAATACATACCCCAGCTCATAATCTCCATTTTTTCTCTCTCTTTACATTCAAAGAGTGAATAAAATTCAAGACAAAGCCCTCTGACATTAAATCCAGATTTGCTAAAATCATGAGAAAAATCCTAACAGTTACAGAAATTAGAGACCGTGAAAGGCTTCAACTTGAAGTTACAAACAAGCACAAAATTCAAAACATTCTTCGCTGGAACTAAGTGACCATGTAAGAAGTTAGGAAGGAATATAATTCCAACAAAACTGAATACTGGATTATGCAAAGTACGCTACTGCTTAATTATGAGCTTAAGGATATCAGGGAATATTAAACATTCAGTGGAGACTGACACATCCTGGCAGTTCAACTGGCAGTGCTCATGTCCAAGAACCAGCATCATTATCTTGCAGCTGGCTCTTTTTTCTTTGCACTGTCACATACTACAGGGATTTTGGGTTTCATAGTCCCAGGGTTACTTTTGGAAAAATATTAGAGGTCCAGAAAGCAATATGAGGTTATACCACCAGACTCACCTAACAGAACAGTTATTTCACAAAGCCATTTGCTAATCAGAATAGCCAAGAACAAAAAGAATCCTTTTCCTGAAAAATTATAGTTTTACAAGGATTTTAAGTAGAGGTGCATCATTTACCACTACTGCATTTTATCTGGTATGATATAAAGTCCCTTCCCCTTTGTAAACACATCTGATGATGAAGATGTCCCAGGTTTATGCAGTTATGAGAGTGAAAACCAGGCCTTCTACCCCTGATTTTTAAAGGTCGTCAGTAAATGTGTTCCTTTGCAAAGTCCCACTGGATTCTGCTGCTGTTTAAATGTGACAAATTTTTTTCACACATGAATTACTGTTTTATGATTTGCCAAAAAAAAACCCCAAACAAACACCAAAAGCCTAGAAGCCATTTGGGCTGTTAACAATTAATGATCAGAGGCCTTTTAGCTGTTACTTTATACTCAAATACAATAGGACCTCTGTGAATGATTTGATTAACCTGAGCAGAATTGATGGAAGGTGCCCACACAGCCCCTTCTCACCATGTCTAAGTGTACCTCAGTAATTGGGCCAGCACAGGCTGCCTTCCACATGATGCACAAGCAATGCTTCCAGCAGGAGCCTCCGAGCTCAGGTGGAGATGTACCTGAAGGCAATTCCTTGTCAGGGAAGCAGGCAAGCTTCTTCTTCCCTAATCCTCAACACATACACAGAGCACACACTTACATGTAAATGCTTAGGTAATAATGCATGGATAAGGACTTGAACTGGGAACTTTATCTTTCATATTATTCAAATAATGAAGCTTGGTAAGATGTTCCAAGAATTAAATTACACATGATAGGCTAAAAGCAATCAGGGTAGAAATACTACTCTGGGAAGAAAAATAAAATCAATGTACACACATACCCATATCTGTCCCCCAAACCAGGCAAATAATACACACCACTCCTAATTTAAAAAAAAAAAAGGGATAATTTCTCAGCCCCTTGTTGCCATCTCTCCTAGCAACACCCACACAGTAGTTATATACAGCAAAGCAAAAAATTTTTGCTTCCACCTGCAAAGAGACCAGGCAAAACAGAAGTAAAGACAAAGCACTAAAATAAATCAAATTTAATCAGAGCAGCACTCCTTCTTTCATTCCAATCCATGAACTTCAGTGCCAGCTTTTAGGACCCCTTCTGTATCTGCTGGGGAAGAAGAACAAAGCAGCTGCAGGCTCCTGGGCCAGTCCATGGGCTGTGCCTGGGGAGGTGTGACACCACCACAGCACTGCCTCTCCATCCCAAACACAGACCTGGGTGCAATTCAAGTGCAGCGCTGCCAAAAGCTGCTTCATCATGACTGCTTCTTCCTGCTGGAATACATTCTAACTCTGAATGTAAAATTGGTTGGAAAATGCCCTTTGCAAATTTATCGACTGCAGTGTAACAATTTTTGCTTGTGACACAGAGGCACACTGGAGCAGCCAGCAGCTGACACTCAAGCACTTCACCTGTCACTACTGGCATTCCTGCAAAGAGGCACACAACAAAAACTGAACCCTAGGATAAAAACACCAAATCCTACAAATTCCCAGCTGCAGGTGAGCATGACCAGTAAGGGAGCCAACAGCATCAGCCATGTAAAAATGGAACTTACTCTTTCAAGTTTGGCCTATACAGAATTTATCTGTCCTCTCCATGTCCAGCCAAACAACTGAATCAACTTATTTTATTCACTCACAGGAGATACCCAGCCACAAGATGTTAGTTCTGCCAACTGGGCTCAAATACAGACTCAGGAGGACATGGCTCTAGGGCTGACATGATCTGGATCTGTCACTATGCCTCCTAATTCCCTTTGAATTTCACTCCAGCTCAGGAAGCCTGAAGCTGGCTATGAGCAGGAGCTCATTCCAAACAGAAGAGGCAACCTTCATGCTTTGCAGGGGATGGCTTCTACATTAGGGAAGAGCTGGCCTGGAGGATATCTACAAATTTTCTACTGAAAATGAAGATTTCTGTTTCTCTTTCCTTTTTTTTTTTTTTTTTTTTTTTCTTTTTAATAGCCTTGTCTGTTCCTAAATTGATAGTGTTAGGCTGGAAGAAGTGCTCAACTTCAAAAGCTAAATTGGTACCATTGTTAGTAATCAACCAAGCAAAGAAAAACAATGAAGACTATCAGATATCAGTTAGTAAAGAAAAGCACAAACTGTCCAACTAGCAGCAGCAAAATTCTGATTCCTGCAGAAAAGCTGGGCAACAACCCAGGGTACAAGTGGCCCATGTTTCAGCCTGGCTGGTCCCAGCTCAGCATATTCCATCAGCCAGAGACACTTACAACAAAGCTTTCAAGTTCCTCTGATGGGTCCCTTACCATGCAGCTAAACAGATTCAAGCTGGTTAAAAATGTACGTGAAAAATGCATTTGTATTAAAAATCCCCAAACCTGACCTGCCAGTGCCACCCCATAAAAAAGTTCCCATTTTAGCTGCCTGCTAAAAAAGCAGGTTAAACTAAATCTCCACTGTTGCCCCATTTTTTTGAGCTGGTACCTGTCCATTATCTGCAGAGTGCTGTGGCAGTACAAGGCAGCCACGTCCAGGGCAAAGACTGCAAATTAACTTCAGCAACATCAGTGACAGTCACAATGACAGTCACAACTGGAACTTACAGCCTAAGTTTTTCCAAAGATCACTTATTTAGACTTCTCAACAAATGAGAGCAAAAGAGGAATGTCATTAGTGAAGTCAGTAGATAGCTGGCAGGGATGCAACTTCGTAGAATTCAAGAAAACAAAATATTAAATAATCAGGTCAAACATCCAATACTAAAGCTGGGTTACAGTGTATGTACTCAAACAGCTTCTGTGAAAAATTCCTGAGATAAAAGTGTGAAGTTTCTTTTCATATTTCCTATTTTTAAATTGACTTTTAAAATAGGTATTTCAAATGTAGACATAATTTGTTTGTAGCAATTGTTTTCTTAAAAGACCTAGGGCATCTTGCTTAGGGCAACAGGATTCTCCCTAGAAAATGTTATAATTTCTGAAATCATCTTATATGGTGGGGTATTCCCCAGAACACACAGAAAAGAAAGATCTACAGCCAGAGTCCTATGGTCAGTATTAACATCTGCTAGCATAAAAATTCCCCATAAAAATACATCTTTCTAAGAGTTTCAGAACCCTCAGACCAAGACTGCAATAATCAGCATCCAACACTTAATGAGCAGGGAGGCCCACAAATATTGCAGGTAGGAAAGAGCAGGTAAGAGAGATAGGAGCAGATAGGAAAGGGAGTGGCCCCAATGTGAAAACAGCCTTAACTGGTACAACAGAATGACCCATCCTTGACAGAGAAAGCATCACTTCAGTTTTTTGTTAATATAATAGCTTGTCAAAACATAACATAAGGCTTTACTAACTTCTTGGGCTGCAATGTAAATGTGTGTAGAAGCTATGGCCCCCTGAAGCAGTGGAGACACTGTCGATGCAAGGAAGACTGGCTGCACAGGCAGCACACCCTGAGGGAAAGAAGGGAAGAACAGACCCCATCAGGATGGGTAAATAAAAAGAAAAATATTTTTAAACCAAACAAATTTCCAGTAAAGAGTAAAGTCTTTAACAGGACTTAATTCTTGTAATTTCTGTGTATTTATCTGAGGCAACACATTACCATCCCATGCAGTGCCTCCCTCTACCTCATTGTGCATTCCATCAATAAAATTGAATTTTGACCATGCACCCACAATATATGTACATTTATGAATAGTTATCATTTTTAAATTAAAATTTATTTATAAATGTTTTACATTTTCTGCTATTTTCCCTCCTGAACCCCAAGGGATCATCTTGAACACCCCGTTTTGGAGACCATTGGTCTAGTAGAAGGAGCTTTACAAAAAAAAACATTTACTGAAGATATTCCAGAAGACATCACACATGAAGATGAAAATGTCTCTAACAAGGCACCTATTTCCTAGAGACATATCAGTTTTCCCACAATTCTGGCACAGAAACACTGATCCCACAAAGATTTTCCCAGGATGTACACATAAGCAAAGACAATGTTCTCCAGATCACCAAAACTAGAGAACATTCATGAATCTCCTCTTCAATACTGTCTAAACATCTGGAAAACAGAGTTCCTGTAAGGCCCTATACCCAGGGCCTCAAAGCACAGGTTTCTGGGGTTTGACTCTCTGCAATGCTACATTCGCAAATTGAAATACTGGACCAACATTTTTCCTGCACAGGTACAGCACCCACAAGCCAGCCACTGCTATTTAGGGGAAAGAAGCCACAACAACCAATGAAAAAACTAACAACAAAAACCCCACTGACAAATAAAACCTCAACATGTATGCAGAGACCATCTTTGAAGTGCTCTATCATTGTACTCATGTTTTGCTAGAAAACCAAAATCCTCACTTAGCTCCTTTTTCTCTGTGTTTACAGATGATGAATCTGCTCTAAAATTGTGTGTTCCTTTCACATTGGATTTCACTAGCTACAGCTGTACTACACAGTTTCTCACTGAACCATATAATTAAGTTACATTTTCAGCTGACTACATCAATTGATCTTCAGATGCAGTAACTGCATGTGCAGACTGACATTCTGGACATGCACAGCTACTCTTGGCTGTACCCTGCTTCCACTGAAACAAATGGCAAAGCTCCCTTTAACTCCACAACTCAAAAACATTTCTTGGAGTCAAAACAAAAAAACCAAAAAAACCCAAAAAAAAACCAACCAACCAACCAAACCAAACCAAACCAAACCAAACCAAACAAAACAAAACAAAAAACCCTAGGCAGAAAAAACAAACTAGCAGTACTAATTAAACACTTCCAGGAAACAGAAGTAAATTCAGTGAAAGCTGCTGGTGAACAGCAATTGATAACCCTGGGACAAGTCCCTGACTGCTGCAGAGAGCTGTGTCTACATGGTCAATGCAAAGGGAAGAGCCCTGCAATGCAATAGACAGACCCCAGAACGGGGCTCATCTAAGATTTTGATGTCTTTATCAGTGTTTACGATTTATTTTCATAACTATTTTGCTTCATGAGTCTAAAAGACTGTTTTACTTCTTTGTTTCAGACTATTTACATTAACAACAATGTGAAGAAATAACCAAGAAGAAATTAACAACATTTTGAAGGCACAATGATGCCTTCTAAATTCTTCCCTTGGAGAACAGACAGAAATGACCCTTTTGGACAAACTGAACTGTCAGATAAGGATTACATTATAAGAATGTTCAAGTTTAAGTAGAATGTTTTTCTTTTAAATAGTAATTACAGACATTTGCAAGTCAAGTAATCTAATAGAAGCCTCCCCATAATAAGCAGCCCTAACACAAATTTAATTCCTGTGGCATACTGTAAGTTCACAGACCAGGTACATTTTTGGGCTCTAGAAACAGCCAGAAAAGTGTTCCAGTCACTTCACTAAAATATTTATTAAACTTACATGAAAACCAGTTAAGTCACATCTTGATAAATGTTTCTCTGTGGCATGTATTTTTCTTAGAAAGAATTTGTAAAGCTTATTCCCAGTATCTTGAATGAGTAAAGACATTTTTAAAACTATTTCTAAACTAGACTGAGATCAAGTGACTTGTCTTGATTGTACAAGTGATCTTGTACAATCAAGTGTACAAAACTTATGTACACACTACATAAATCTGAAATTCCTGTCCCAGGTCTCTGCAATATCAAAGTGATAAATACTAATGGGTTCTGGACTTCTGAGGTATGAAAGATACATTTCACCCTCTCTTCATGAGAGACCAGAAGAGACTTTTGAGTCTATTCACCAATTTCCCAGTCATCTAGGAATGGCATTACAGCAGTTGTTCTGAGCTCAAAGCTTTCAGCATTTCTTGGGATCTCAATGTAAGAACGAGGCATCACGTGAAGGCCTTTCTAAACTAAGCCCAGAAAATGGCAAATCTCAGAGCATGGCGAGATCAGCAGCTCTTGCAGCGATGTCCTAGAACAGCCTTGAAGAACTGCACCCAGGCATTGCCTGAGAGCACCAACAGCATGGCTTAAACCCCCAGTCAGTCCAAACAGCGCTGGCACCTGGCTGGAAGCCTGTGCCACACAAACTGCCTACAGCAGGAGCCTTGTGCCTGCAAGGCATCCCTGCTGACTTGCTTCTGCCAGTCACCAGGCTGCCTCCCCGTTTGGGTGCATCACCTTAAAGTTATTTTAATGCACACCACATGGCCACTCATTCTTTCCCTCTTCTGCATCCATTTGCTTCCTCTTCTCTCCCCTGTTTAACGACAGCAACCCCAGTCTCCTCCTCCATCCAGCCTGCCTTGCAGGCTGGCAAGAGCATTAACAGAATTCAGTTTTTAGCACTTCATCTCAGTCAGCTCATTTCTAATTTTGCTCCTATAGCTCTGCATTGTACTGTTTCTCTGTGTCTTTCTGCTTTTGCTATCTCACCACACGTCTGTTGCCAGGCAAACCGCTTAACTTGGGCATTGCAATTTGAAGGACAAGCCCTCTGCCCTTAAAAGCGAGGTGGGATAAACAGATGCAGCTCCTTTGCAGCAAAACAATTCCTTTCAGCTGGTGCAGCACCTGCAAGGTACTGCAGAGGAAGCCTTAACCAGCTCATTTGCCTTTAAAAATGACAGATTGGAACAGCTCTGGAAGACTTTTCCAGCACAAACGGAGCAAACCCAGCAATTAGCAAATCAACCCAGCAATCACCAGCCATCAGCCCAGCTTGTGGATCACCCCCTGCATAAGAGCTGCTGGCTACACTTGCACCCTTCTGTCAGCAGCCAGGGCATTAGTCTCACCTACCAGCCTTTCCTGGTCACTGGTGCCAACTGTTTTTTCCTCTCATGAGTTCTTCAATCAAACATAAGCAGGGCACAACACTGGGGCTGGCCAGGGCCTTCCACCTTCTCCAATCCCCAGGATAAACACTGACATCAGGGTAGCGTTTTTTCCAGCATTAAGGACAAAGCACTGAGAGGGAAAACCTCCCTACACAACAGCACAGAAAGCACAGAAAATACAGGTACGGAGATGGTTTCCAGCTGCCGATGACCAGCAGCCAAGTCTTCAGCCAACAATGTCACACCCTCCCACACACTGCCCAGCACCACTTTTCTTACCACTTCTCTTTTCAAGTCACTCATGGCTCTTTTGGTCACAACTCAAGACTCTTCCAATCACTTTTATTAAAACAAGATCCAATGACAAAACAAAAAAAGGGTGGGGTTTTGACTTTTTAAAGACAGTGGTGATTGGTCCTCCAGCACTAGAGCACACCTGGTGCTCACACACCAAGTGGCAGACTGTGCTACCAGACTATGAGTATGCACAGCCACCAGCTGCAAGCCCAAAGGAACAGAAGCACCCCGAGAACAGGGAAGGTCCCTAAAGCACACGAGCTGCCTCACATGAGCCACACCAGTGAGAGCAGACAGAACAGCACCCATGGAACTGTCAACACAATACTCTACTACACTAGCTTTGGGACTTAACAGGAGGGCACATACATCCTTTTCCAAACTCATGATTAAACACTACATTGGGAAGAAAAAAACCCAACAAAACCCCCCCTGAGGTTTAATGTACAGTGCCTAGAACAGATAGTACTACATGGGCAAAACACTCCTTTTTCCTGAGCTGATTTTCCAGGTAATTCTGGTACAAAATACTTATTTCCCAGGTTTCCCCATCTTCGTAAAATTTTTACTTTCACAGGTCAGAGTGATAAATATGTATCTGGAGAATTATTTTCTCCTATTTGAAAGTCAAACCACCTTTGTACCAGACTAATGATACATGCATGGAAGAGATTTATTCTTCAGAACCTGCACCTCCAAGTCGTATATATTTTCAAAGGCTCACATTCTCAAACAATTAAATCCAAAGTGAAGCCACTTAACTGACTTCAACAGATGTAAAATTAAACCCTAAGGTAGTAATTCATATGAGCAATCAATATTTCATATGTATTGCAAGCTGAGATAACTCAATAGTTTATCTAGCCCTCCAACCCCCATGAAGTCATATCCCAGTTCTTTTGTGCGAAGGCAAAGAATAGCAAGAAAACACAGAATAGTCCAGCAATATCTGTGTCTTAGATTGCATACACCAACTCAATTACACTGCTTTAAGTGAATTTTTGAGAGGTAAGGATAGACTTCTAGCTTTTCTGAAATTTAGTGCTCCCATGAATGTCAAATCCTCCTGACAACAATCAGATTTAACCAAATATCCCTAATGTCCAGACTTCAAAGGAAGCTTGGCAGCATTAAACTTTCAGAACCTCACTACTACATTGTATTAGATGATGGATGTCATCCCCTTTGGTAAATTCTGATAAAAGGACTAGCACAGACAGTATGGATTTTACTGCATATTTTGTCAGCTTATTTTTAAATCTAAAGGTTCTGAGTGTTCCATGGAACATTTGTTTTTGAAGCCAACTGAAACATCAGTGTTCAAATTTTTCTACAGGCTCCATAAGAAATCAGCACAACATATCAAAAGAAAAAACTGTTAGCAAAATTGTTTAGGCTTCTAGTTAGCTGATGTCAGAGTTCAGAAGTAAATGGCCCAAATAGCATTTTGGAACATAAAGTATTTTAACAGATCTAATTATAAAAAATTGTCCATAACTTTTTACTTCTGTACATTAGGGGTTTTTTGGCTTTTCTTCCACTTTTATAACGTAATTTCTAATTTTTTTACGCTGAAGAGAAGGGAGACAGCAATCTCTGCACCTCCCTAACACCACAAACGAGGGCACAAACATCAGTTCTCTTTCCCCCTTATGTTGTGGCATATAAAGCACCCTTTCGCTTCAAACCACTAGTTCTATGATCAATATCTTTAAGTACCCAGCCTAAGAAGTTATAAAAATATTTCCATTAAGAATAGATTATACTTCAACATAATGCTAAAAAACCCCCACTTATTTCTGGTAAGTTTTATTTCTGCCCTGTGGTATCAACTGGCCCTTGCTTTAGCCCATTAATAATGAGGAACCAGGGCACTGATGCTCTCATGAAGGTCAATAGAGAGTTCATTGTCTCCTCTGCATTTCAGAAGACTGCAATGACAGCAGCAGAGACAATGAAACTTGGTTTCTCTCAAGCTGATGCCCTTTGAAACACCAAAACACCATGGCTGTCTCTGTCCCAGATATCACCCCAGTCTCTGTGCTCTCCCCTGCTCTGATGGAACAAATCTTCTGAGACTATTTCCCGCTCCTTCTGCACAGCCTTTCTTTCAGGGGAAGAGTCAGCCTGTGTAATGCCCAATCCCTAGCCAAGCATCTGCTGACTCACTGACCAGTACACCCCCTCTGACAGACAACCAGGCCTGGCCAAAGAGAACAGATAAGATATTTTCAAGTCTGAGAGCACTCAACTTGGAGCCCTACTCTTTGGATAAGTTTGGCTTGGAAGTTTTCCTCTGCAAACTTCAAGCTATGGATCTACCCCTGAGAGATGTGATAAACAAGTGTATGTTTGTCCTTCAATTTTGACTTCACTTTTTCCACAGAGTTATGTGAGGATTTTTTTGTTTGTTCTATAAAATCAGTTTCACTTTAATATATATTTTGAATCAGGCAAAGGATAATACACTTCTGATCTTTTCATCTTAAGAATGGTATTTTCAACTCCAGTAATCTAGAATAAGATAATGGAAACAAAGAGACTGGTAATGAAAATACTACTCTTTACAATTACAGCAGAAAGGTAAGACCAAGCAGAGCAGTCAAGTTAAAATTGTCAGCCTTGCCTTGAACCAGATGTCCTGAAAGATTTCTGCACATGTGAGGTCTCAAATAGCTGATTCACATGGTCTGTCATATCTTGATGGAAGCTTATTCTAAAACATATACACATATATATGAATATTTACAATTATATAAATATATTCTAATACTTACACAGATATATTTAGAGAGAGAGACAGACACACAGAAATCCCTACAGTGTTTCTGACAAGGAGGCATTACTTTCTGTATACATGAAATTTACAGGCTTTTCTCTTCCCTGCTTGTGTTATGAAATGACATATAAACATTAAACTCATATAAGGAACAATAAATTCCATTAATACAGTCACCTCACAATTAAGTATTTATGTAGATACTGCAGAAAGCTCATAGATATTTTATAACTCCTTGGGGGCTGAATAAAATTAAATCAAAGGGAAAAGGAAATGTGGTGACGCAAATGCTCCCCCCTTTAATTAATCAGAATTAATCAAAATAAAAGTAAGGAATCTTCTAGCAGTCAAAGCAGAACTAGGCTGAATATGATGATATAGTAAATAACCCAGCAGAAATGCAAATGCTCCAAGTACAGGCACCCCCTAATTAAAATGAGTTTTTTTCAAGACTGTAAACTACCAATGATGGGCTTTCACAGAATCCTTTTTGGGTATTCTACAGAGCAACTGTGAGAAACAACTTTCAAGATCCACTTTTAAATTTCAGCCTTGTTAGGTTGAAACCATGGGTTGCTGCTCCTCTGAAGTGAGAAGGCTGCCCCTTTGCCAAGGGCAGTCCAAAGTCACTGTCACCACTGTCACTCCCCGCTGCTTCCCTGGGGCTATCCCACAACACGGCTGCCACAGCTCTGTCACCAGGTACCAGCACCACCCAGCACACCTGTCTTGTCTGCACACACAGGGCACTGGGGAGTTCAGCCACTGCTCAGCTAATTGGCTGCTTGCTTCATTCCAACCCCAGGCAAGATAATGTTTTCTAAACGGGTGAAAGTGCAGAGCATCTCCACAGCTACTAACAAGGCTGTCACAATCTCTGATTGGAGTGGTGTAAGCACCATCAAGCAGTAATATGTGAAAAGCTGCAGCCAAGTGCTGTAACCAATGTACCCAACTGCTATGAAAGTACAAGTGTTCTAAAAAGTATACTTGTAAGTTCTGAAGTCAGAGAAGTTAATTATCTAGTCAGACCACTGATGTACCACAGAACCTCATGTGTGATTGAAATATCTCAGTATCAACATCAGTCATTTGTGTTTCTACAAGTATTTTGGTGTCTCTGGCGTGTTCACATGAAAGTTTGTAGCACAAGACAGGAGCTTCACTCATTTCCCTGATGGAGCATTGAATTACCCAACATCTCATGGAAGATTTGAGCTTCATTTTACATTTGAATTAACACTTTTACTTTCCAGGCCTCAGCTCTTTTTCTGCTTTTCTTCACTAGAGAAAAGAGTTCCTTTTTTCCATGCATATTTTCATAAATCTAGTAAGTTCATTTCTCAACCTTTTTTTTTTTTAACCAGCTAGGTTACATCCAAGTCTGCTCGAAGACACTTTCTTAGTCTTTGGAATAACTTCCACAGCCCCTTCCTCATCCTGCAGCTTTTCTAAGGTTCTTTAAAGGATACTGACACCAAAGCGTTACCCAGTGCCCATGCAATGTGATATGCAGAGGTAAAACCTATTGACCCTGCAGTTCTGGGGCATCCAGAGAGACATCAGAGAGATATGGCCAGGTTGCCTGTAAAGCACAGTGGGTCTTTTCATCAACACCTCAGCTTAAAAGGAAGGCTCAAATTACCAAAACCCCAAAGCCTTCAGCTCTGCCCACTTATGCCAAGGAATGATAAACCCCTGAAACCTTCTGCATTGTCTCCTTTCCTGCTCTGTCCTCTTTCAAAGCACACCAGCTTGTTAAGCTCATGCTGTGAGAGAGGGGAAAGGTCCCTACTGGAAGTGACTTGCCCCATCCTGTGCCTGCTCCCATTGGGTGTGTCCCTGTAGCTTTCCCTTCTCATCCCAAGAAGCGAGATAGCCGCCTCAAATTTCGTCAAGGTGACTTCCAAATGCAGTTTAAAGTTGTAAGCACCGTGCCTGCGCTCTGCAGCACGGAAATTGCAAAATTTGAGAGAAATCCTGTAAATCAAAAGTCTGTGTTATTTTAATAGACTTCCCGTGCTAGCTGCAGTCTCTGCAGATTTATAAAACCATTTGGCAGCGTGCTACACACCAGTAATTACCAGAGCAGGAAACGCTCAATAATACAGAAATAACTCAGTCATTACAGATACAAACTGTGATGTGGAGATAGAGAGATTTCTTTTTACATTTTTCTTTATATACCAAATAGAAAAACAAGGCATCTTTACCCCAAACAAAAGAACCGTGGGGAGAGTTGCTCACAACAGTGAGGCGTCCTCACTGCTGACAAATGCCACCAGGGTGTCAGGGAGCCTGCAAAGCACCCTCAGGGAGCAGCTATCAGACTTGTCCAAGCTTTCAGTCCTGGAATAACGGGCAATTCTGCAAAACAGATACCTTGCCTATGTGGACCAAAGAGATAAAAGGGCCAAATTCAGTCCTGTAACAAAGCAGCAGCAATGCTATTGCCTTCACAACACTGCAAGGGTTTATACTTAGTTTTTAAACAAAGCAAACAAATTAGATATATTGCAACCTTCATATAAAATGATCACTCAACCACTCAGTTATCACAACCACTCAATTATCACAACCACTCAAGGGAATTCTGTAGTTTATGCAGCATTTTTAATTACTCAGTGCAAAAAAGGCTCAATTTTGATCTAAGAAGTGACAGTTTGACAAAATCTCCTAAGAAACAAGACTTCTCAAGCACTGAATCTTTATCAAGGTTTTCCCATCTGCAAGAACAGTGAAAAAGTGAAAATACATAAAAAGGAATTTTACCAGGCCCAAACCAGGGAGGCCATGGAAGATGATACACTGTTTGTAGCAAGAAAATCATAATGTATCTCTATTTAGCATATGCATGTGCGCCTATTTGCTCTAGATGCATGTATAATCAGCCCTAGTATAAATGAGAAATCATATGAAGGATTAAACATCAATTGCCTGTCCTCCTACACTTCCCATCCCTCTGCCAGGTCCTGATTAAAACAGAAGGCACAGTAGCAATGGTTGGAAACAGACTCTGAAATTGAAATAAGAGAAGAAAATAGCCATTTTCTTTTTGTAGCAAAACCTATAAAAGCCACATTAGTATTTGACTGTCAACAAATACCACCATATTCTGAAATTAGGAAATCCTGATGATTTTAGCAGGATCTAGAAGGCGCAGAAAAATGAGGATTATTAAAACTTGAATATGTGACAACTATATTTGATGATGGAAGTCAGTGTTATGCAAATAATTGTTTTAATATTTCTCAGGCATCCCACACATTATAACTATTTCTTGGTGACTAAAAGGGTTTCACACAATCTTTAAGTGTAATCTTTTGCTAGCTTCACCATCTGGGAGTTCACAGACAGCATTTAATCTTGCTGGCTTTTTTCCAAGAGCCTTACTGTAGGTCTGTGGCATGTGTTTCTTTTAAAAATCAAATTTGGGGGTGATTTTCTTCTTGACTGTAGCTTAAAATAGCCCACTATCAAAATAATATTAGGGAGATCAGGTCTTCAGAGAGCAACAGCATCTTTTATAACAATAGCTGACAGAGCTCTAACTTTGCATTATGCTTTCTCTAAAGTATCCAGAAACTTCTTCAGAAATTAATTCAGAAAACTTCTAACTACATGCAGATAAACCATAAAAAAACAAACTGGTGGTAGAACACAGGGCACCTTATCAGACAAGAAGAGCACTAGTTGGTGAGGAGATGCAAGAAAGGGCGTGCTAGGAATGAAGGGGGGCAAAGAAGGAGGGCAGAGTACAATTACGAGTCAGGCCATAAAGCCACTCTACATATTAGGGATATTCCTACCATTATGCATATATGTATCTCCAGCTTTTTCCATTATGCATATCCAGAAGAGTTACAGTAAGTTTGATTTCTCTGGTCCATTTTTTAAAAGGTCCATTTTCTCAGGTTTATTTTGTTCTGGATTTTTCAGGGATTTGTTTTAAAATATCTCAGAAAAATCATGGCCAGGAAGATGATGGGAGGATATGAAAGATGTTCCAAACCTTCACCAACTGTCTGGAGCAAAGGTTCTGGGTGTAGAGTCACCCACACAATTCCTACTCCTCTGGACAGTCTACTGTATTCAAAGCACATGTAAATTTCCAAATTCCTACAGCTTTGCCCTCCAAAGCATTTATTAGAAACAGTATTGTTTCCACCCAAGGCGGGGGGCTGGAACTGGATGATCTTCAGGGTCTCTTCCAACATAAACCATTCCATAATTCTCTGAATCTATTCTGGCACAGCTCAGTTTCAGATTTTTTTGTTTTGTTTGGTTGTTGTTGTTGTGTGGGTGGGTGGGTTTTGTTGTTGTTTTTCTTTTGTTGATTTTGGTTTTGTTTCAATGCATTGGGAGTTTGTTGCTTACAAAGATTTTGGTGAGACTGATGTTTATTTGAAGGCTCAAGAACTAAGGGCAGAAAAAGAATGTGAGTTTAAGGTAAGTGCAACACATGAGTTGCATATAACACGCTGCCTGCTAGTTCTGGGGATAAGGATTTCTTGGTCTGTGGTCAAACCTCAGCAGGTTTGACAAGATCTAAGAAATCAAAGTGTGATGACAACTTCCTTGTCCCCTAACACTCCACAGGACAAATGGACAGCACAGCCACACTGGGCATCACAGACTACAAGCTGGCTGAGGAAATAATATTGCCTCTATTTAGACAGAGCCGTTCTGTTTCATGTTGATTTGCCACACAACTAATTCAAAGGAAAAATGATCAACATAGTTCACAAAACATATCTGTCACACTGCAAGATTAGACCAGCTGAAAAACAGAGCAACATGGTTTTTTTATCTCATATAGTACTCAAGTGGCAGCACTCTTAGATATAATTAGAAGTTTTCCATTTTATTCAACTGTCACAAACGAACAGCGTGAGACTTCACAGGAGCAATTTCATGGGAAGGGCCAAAGGAAAGTAATAAGCAAAAGAAAACAAAACACTTGCACAAACACAACTACCCACACTATGGCAACCTGCTGGGCACACTGAATTAGGAGAGGCTTTGCTTCAGATAAAGGTCATGGGTTTGTTTTCTCTAAAAGCCTGTCTAAAATGGCTTTTTTCAAAACATCATCTAATAGGTCATTACCAACACATACAGATGAAATCTATACTCAGCTGCTGAGAGTGGTGCACATTCCTCAGCTGCTAACACCAGCCAAGGCAACTGCTCACACAGGAAGCACCTCTATGCAACAAGGCAACACTAGCAATGGTCCTAGACTTCAATAAGTTGTCAAATTCTTATGTTGATTTCTAGACCAAATTCCTATTCACAGCTAGTTGAGTTTCCTCAAAATGTTGAAGAAACTTTTTTTTTAGCTACACTGTCAGACTACTCTGCCATTCAATGGACATATTTCTCTCTTCCGTAATAGAAACTGCATCCATGAAATATGGAGGACAAGAGGGATAGAAGTCAGCTTTCCAGTCACATCACCCACTTCACCTCCTTCTTCGGAAGATCTGAAGACATCTTACACAGCACACGAAGAGCCAAGTCAAAGCTTTCCATGGCAAATCCTTTCCATCAGCTGCAGACCACCACAGACCCCCACTCCATAGCCATGCTACCACTGGCTTCCTTGTCACCAAAAAGTAACACCACTGTTGCAAAATTAAAGCTTCATAGCTCTGCATCTCTGGGCAGCAAAGCATAAGGTGAACGGACACAGGCAACAGGAAGGACCTTTCCCACAATCCATCCAAAGCTGATCAAGATTACACACAACTTACACAGGTACCTGGAAGTATATTATTCATAACACTTCAAGTTATTGTTCAGATTTCATGTTTCCTAAAACAACAAGTTGGAACTCTTTCACCTCTGTTTTTGAGCCTCCAATCACACTTCCTCCCATAGCCCCACAGATGTACATTTTACTTAGCTAAATTTGCACAGTGGACCAGGTTTACTTTGCTGACAAATACTGGATAAGCACTGACCTGCAGACATGCATAATGCATTCTTCCCTCGTTCAGACACAGGAGAATAACAGCTTATGGAGAAGTTCTAGCAGGAGCATTCCTAAACAAACTTATTTTGTGCCTTATGAATGGAAATTCTCATCTCTTTCCACAAATTCCAAACATGCTTTTAACTTTGGATAAGATAAGCTCTCTGGCAAAATGCTACCACAGCTCCATGTGTGACTTTGGTCCCTCACTGCACTGTGACACTCTACTGTGAGCACCAAGTGCTTTTCTACTGCAAGTGCCTTCCTCTGCACAGAAAACAAATCCCACCTGTTCTAAGTCCTTGACAGTAGAACCACTTCCTCACCAATACTTTAGCTCCTCCAGGTCTTGTTAAAGATCCCACTAGGGGAAGAGTTTTCAGATTCCATTCTTATTTTCAAAGTGAACACCACCTTGCCGCTCCCCCAGACTGAGTGATTTGTTCAATGATTCTTTGTGACTAATCCATTCACTAGTCACAGATCTTTGGTGCCTTCTAACAATGCTGGCTTGTTTACTGCAGTAGGATGTTCACTTGACTTTTGTGAAGTCTTTTTCAAACTGGGGAAAGCAGCATAGAGCCCCACAGGTCTGCAATGCTTCTGAGGAGCTGTGACTCTCAGAGGGAGAAGAGGTAGGGGGGAAAGGGGTATCTGGATATACTTCTCTTGCCTTTTTTTTTTCTGAAATATGAGCTGAAATATTACACAAGAATTGAAAGACAAAGAATAAAATGTTACATTATGCCAATGGCCAGAAGTAATTATTTTTCTTCTTGGTGAGGTAGCCTTCCTCAATTCTTTTCTGGGGAAAAGGTTTTACTCTGGAATACCATCAAATAAGCATATCCATCTTTAAGCAAAAAATAATAATAAAAAAAAAAAAGCCTTTTCCAATGTTTAAATATACACTCCTAAAATGAAAATGCTGCCTACCATTAAAACAGCTTTTTTTTTTTTTTTTTTAAGGGAGAAAACTACATGCAAAAAAACTACATACCAGCTTTTGGTAGCTTGTGCTGCCACTTTTGTTTTCTATTGCCATGTAAGGGCCCTGTCCTACCTTTTGGTATTTCCTCTGTGTACTGGTTTTGGCTGGGATAGAGTTAAATTTCTTCCTAGTAGCTTGTGTGTGGCTCTGTTTTGGATCTATGCTGGAAAGGGGGTCAGAAATATAGAGATGCTTTTATTATGGGAGAGTAAGGCTTACACAGCATGAAAGCAACCTTTTTGCTTTCTCACCCCACCCCACAAGTGAATGGGTTAGGGGTGCACAAGAAACTGGGAGGGAGCAGAGCCAAGACAGCTGACTGCAACTGATCAAAGGGATATTCCATACCACATGCCATCGTGCTGGCAATAAAAGTTGGGCGTAGAAGAAGGAAGGGAGGGACATTTGGAGCGATGGCATTTGTCTTCCCAAGTCCCCATTAGGTGTGATAGGGCCCTGCTGTCCTGGAGATGGCTGAGCACCTGCCTGCCCATGGGAAGTGGTGAATGGATTCCTTATTTTGCTTTGCTTGCATGTGCAGCTTTTGCCTTACCTTTGAAACTGTCTTTATCTCAACCCATGAGTTTTCTCACGTCTCCTCTTATGATTCTCTTCCCAGTCCCACTGTGGGGGAGGGACTAACATCTGCTGGTGCTCAATTGCTGACCAGAGTTAAGCCACAACATTCTGGATTATCATTCCAAACAACAACATAAACAACTGGAAAAATTTTCTCAGCGGCTCAGTTTGTGCCCTACTAATTGCACCGCTTTCTACTGCACAGGTGGGAGTGGGAGAAGTAAGAGGTTAATTCAGGAATGAACCCAACCATGGCACAGCAACCCCCTTAATGCCCAGTAGACACGTGTCATGCAGGAAACAAGGAAAAGTTCTCTATTTCAAAGAAAAAAGAGGAGTGGGGGAAGATTTTAGGTTTTTGAGACACCTGTCTTTAACTTCAAACACCTTTGAATTCAGGGTCCTGGGGTTTCCTGAAACAGAAGACCTCGAACTACATCTTTAACAAACTTCTCTGGTATGTCCTTATGCAATGAATTCTGCCTATAACTCTAAGTTATGCAGGGAAGCATTCTTTTTATTGCTGTTTACAGCCTTTCCTTTTCTGTCACAGGGACTTCTACTCCTGTTAAACCTCTCTCCCAACACAAAAATATTTAGCCTGCCTTCAGTGTGCTCTCTCCTGGCTCTTTAGGCTTCATTTTTGTTCCCCTCTTTCAACTCCTCCATGTTCCTACTTCCAATCATTACTCCTCTTTAGCTCTGCCCATAATTAAGGGTGAACACAACCTTATTGTGCTTTAAATGTAGAGTTTCCAGAGGCAACCCATTTTCCACTATCACATCCTACTTTGATCATAGGCATGCTTTCCAAAACTATACTAGAGGGGTAACTGTATCTTCAAAACAGGTACCTGTGTAACACTACTTCAAATTATCCCTGCCAAAGACCGCTACATTTCCCCAAGATGAAATTCATCTACTCTTCCAGTGGTTTTGTGTTCTCCAGGGAGTATGAAGCAATTTCAAAGGGAAAAGAACAGAAATTCCCCCTTTATTTGATAGTAGGAGGAACTTTGAGGGGTTTTTTTGTTGCAGTTGGGTGGAAGATATTTAGTTATTTGATAGCTTAAAGAGGTTTTCTGGCCTTAGAGAAAGCTGTGAGAGAGAACAGCAGTTAAACCACATACCATATCAGTGCAAGAGAGGCAGTGTACTTCATATCCCATTCAAACAAAGTGGGAGTTTTTACTTGTAAAACAACCTCTCAAACACCAGCCTGACTGAGCCTATAAATTTATAGGATTAGTATTGCAATATTTTGTTGCTACAGCATCATCTCTCCCAAGCACCTGAACTACTATAACAGGATGAACACTGGAGGCAACTCAACACAGGAGACAGAAGTGACTAATACTCCTTTTCGTTGAATTTGCTCCCACCTTGCAATCCTTTAGGAACAGAACCAAGCAGCTGTGCTACAGCTTGGCCAGGCACCCTTCCAGCAGTGCCTGCACACTCCCTATTTTCCCTGGGATTCTGTGGGCAGCTGCCACCAGGACCTCCCCAGCCCAGTGCCACTGCAGCCACATTGGCAAGAAGGGACACCAGAGGAGGGGGAACCTGACAGGAAGTCAAGGAAAAGCCTCAATTCACACAATTTCTCTAAATTGAAGAATCTCAAATTTGCTGCTTGAACAAGAAAAGCAATAAGTCAAGTCCTTGCCAGAGTCCTCATCTTTACCAGAGCTCTTCACTACAGAGGGTTCAAGCAGTATTTGACCCCAAGACGAGGCACACTTATTTTAAATTCTCCAACAAACAGACAAGACATGAACAAGGTATTTTCCTGCCTTTTCCCATGGAAACAGAAAGCAGGCTGAGCTGGTGAGGGCGACACTTCCTTCTCCCCAGATGATGGCCATAGGGAGCACAGAACCCTTGAGGACAGCTAATCTGCTCGTGTTGCATTTTGCCTTTCACACGAGAGGCCGCTGCCCTCTGTCCCCAGAGCAGAGTGCTGTCCATGCCCACGCTGGCACAGGCAGTGGCACAGAGCTCCTCTTGTCCTGGTGCCTTCTGCCTCTCCCCTCTCCAGCACCCAACAGCATTTCCAACAGTTCACTCTGGCACTCCCACTGAAGTCCATCCTCTTGTTCCCTTAGCACTAAAAAGATGTGCCTCAAGGGAGGAAAGAGATCTCCAGATCATTCAGTTCAGGTAGAAGCTTTTATTAGAGACAGCCCTATCCCTGGGCAGTGTCAAACCAGCCACACTGCCAGTCCCAGCAGCAGCTGTCACATATCAGCTGATAACACAGTCCCTGCACAAACCCCTGGGCTGCAAAGCCCCGAAGAACCACGGGCAGTGTGTGGTAAGTTGTTCCATACCCATGTTTATACACACACACACACCTGAAAGGTTTATGCTCTGTTTCCATTTACATGCTCTTAGTTTCAGATTTCTAAATTATGCTGTGCAGCAAGAGCTAGAAACTTACTGCTGGCTATGAGAGTTTCCCCCTCTCTTGATTCCAGTGCTTTTTCAAAGACAGATGAGCTGAGCTGCCAAAATAGCTCCTTCTCCCCTCTACGAAGGCACTTCACAGAACTAGCTTGTGATTCAGGAATCAGACACTTCTCTAAAACCAAGCAAGAATGGAATTATAGCTAATCACATTAGCCCGCAACTTTTTTCCACCCTAAAAGCAGGATTAAAGGCAGAGATGGGGAACTTCCCACATTCCCACACACCAGCTGCATTCTTCCAGACTCAGCTTGCTGAACAGCTAATAGAATTACCATCCATAGACCCAGGATTTTCAGGGATTACTCCGGAGAGGTTGCCAAAGGAACTAACCAGACTGTAATTCCCGGCTTTGCACCACCAGAAAGGGATAGAAAGACCTTAAAATGACATTGAGGAGTACCCCAGAGGGAACCACGGCCTGAGGAAGTTGCCATCTAGACTTGTAAGGGCTGTGGAGACATTGATCTTAAAAGTTTATTGAGAAGAACAACAAAATGAACTGAAAGCCCAGGTTTGGAGGTGTGATTGAGGAGAGGAGTGGCAAGGTGAGGGAGAGGGGACTGCCCTCCAAGACAGATGCTGATGTACATCTGTTCAAAGAGATCAGTGTACATTTTAATGCCTTATCAGTTCCTGCATTATGGTTGACAGCAGGTATGGCTGAGTTCTAATCTTCAGATTACTCATGAAAATGGCTGAAAAACTTTTTTTTTTTTGTTCAAAGGGGAAGATGAAGAAGGGGAGAAAATTTTCTACTTATGTTCTTCAAAATGTAAGTTACTCATATCAAACCAAACATAGATAAAATGTTGACCTTTGTCATGACATAAGCAGAAATAATCACTGAGGCTAGCTTTATGATTATTATTTTTAATTTCCAAATACCAAAATCTAAAGTCATATTCCAGCCCCTCCATGGCACCACAATTACAATGCAGGTTTCACTGTACAACTTTTAAACTTTCTAAAGGATAAATGTTGCAAGTTTGAACTTAGGAAATTAGAAGTTTTCTTTTTTCCCCATTTATCTTCAAGGATTTGATCTTTCTGAGTCGAGACACTTACAAATAAAGTCAGCAAAGGAAAACAAAAACTAGTTCAGATAAATCTAGTTTCAATTCCAAACTTTAGCATTCATTCATGAAATAAAGATCCCTAATACAAATTCAGAAGAAACTTTGAAACTGATCATCCAGTGCAACCCTGAACCCTGCTCTCATGTACCAAGGTTGGGCCTGAATCAATTTAAGGAGTGCTCTTTCCAACCAGAAAGAAAAAGGCTGCCACCCATTATTAAGTTTCACAGCTTCTTGCCCTCTCCTCCTCCCCAGACAAGTAGTAGAGATAATGAATTAAAAAGAAAGAAGTCCACGACCAATAATAAAATAACTTCCCTCAAGAGAGAGGGGGAAAAAAAAAATTAATTTATTATTATTTTATTATTATTGATTAAATTATTAGTGGCACTTAGCTGGAAGGGTGGGAGGGGAAATGTTGCCCAAACCCCTCTTTCACTCAAACTGTTTCAAAACCTAACAAAATCCATGAGCTCACGCGGTGAACTGACACATCTGGAAAATACAGGGATCTCTGATGAACAGCAAGGTAACTTATTTTGTCTCTTCACAAGACATTTGCACAAAATGGAGCACTGCTCAAGTTATAAGAGCTGGAGATGTGTCCTCAGTCCCACCTCTAATGTAAAACTCCACCAAGGACCAGACTGTTAGTTATGACTGACAGGTATTTTACAGCATTACAAACATGCACTACGCATCATCTGTTTCTGAGGAGGTCTCTAACACATACCTAAAGATAGAAAAATCATACTTGGCCTAAATGAATCAATGTTGGCAGGAAAAAAAAGTGATCTGCTGCAGAACTTGGCTGGAGATGGATCTTTTTTGTTCCTTGCAGGGAGTTTGGAAAGCAGAAATTATCATAACAGGACACAAAGGACAGAGAAACAAATCAGGGAAATCCAGAAGGGCTCACAGTGGGGAGCAGAGAAGAGGAAAGAACTCACCTCTTGTCTGCACTTTTATGCAATGGAGTAGATACACAGACAGGACAGCACAAAAGGCACTTAGATAAGGACCAGCAGGTGAAGTAAAAGAAGAAATTAACTGCAAAGACTTTGGAAACAGAGCTATGCCTATAAAGGGGCAAGTCACTGACCTCTAATGCCAGTCCAAGGACATTTTGCCACAGGATTTCTGAGCCATGGTAGGCAGAACATCAGATGCAATCAAAGCTCAGTGTATCTGTCCCCTTATTGTAGCAGAATACTACCATGGAAAGCATAAAGACAATGGCACATGGTCTTCTACTCTTCCCTCCCCTCATCCTCTCTCCCTGAAATCAGGCAAAAAGCTGGCTGTCTCAAATCAGTTGCAATTGTTGCCTGCAAATGAACCTGAACAGCATCAAAACAGTCAGTCAAGATCAACTACACCTTAGGGTAGCACTCCAGAAAAAGAAAGAGGGAGGGGAAAAAAAAGATATTAAAAATGGTTATTCACCTTTAAGGCACAGTCACCACCTGGACCTCAGACCTGCTCTCAAAAGAGGGGAAGTGCAGAGCCTACAGGGTCTGACATTGCTCACAGAGTTGAAAACAAGCTGGCATTATGACAAATGACAGCAGTGGACTGACAGATCTCCCCACACCAGAGGAGGGAGAGGCTGACATGATCTTGGGGGACCAGACCCATTCAACTCCTGCTTGTCTTGGAGATGGTGCATTTAGGTCCCCACTTGGGCCACACGAGATTTTCAGTTCTATCAAACCAGAGGTTCTCTGTGGACACAGCACTGCCCATACCCCTCTACCTCAAGCAGCTCAAGACTCCCTCAGCAGATTCTCTCCCCCTTAAGCCTCACTGTGTTGAATACAGGTCCTAAACAATGAGAAAAGCTCTCAATTTGCCACCCCACTTCATGACAGAAAGTTGCCTGCTGGCCACAGCCCCCTAAAACCTCTTCTTATTTGAGTTTCTTTCTTAAATCAGTGTGATTGCTAAGTTATGTACAGGGTCCATATTTTGGCATTCCCCCATTATGCATTGACCACATACCCTCCTGCACTATCTACTGCACTTGCTAATGTTGACTGCCTCAGCACGGTGTTATTTTTGTCCTTCCCTCACTCAGACTCCAGCAATTAAACCATGCTGTGATCAAGAACCACAGACATCCCTTTGGCTGGCGTTACGCTAGCACTGCTTCCCCCGACAAAATACCGTGTGCAGTATTTATCTGGAGAATGTTAAACTCTTCAGACAAACACTTGCCTTACATACAGTATTGGGAGGAGGAAACACACCTGCCTGCAGCCATTCTATGAGCTTCACCTACTGAACAGCTCATGCAGCATCAACCACGTATCAACCATGGCACTTACAGCCCAAAGTACAGCTGGCAGCATCTACTAGACAGCAAGTGTGCTGCTGGATGAGGGAGATAGCAGTGTAGAAGCCAAAAGGCTTCAATGGAGCTGCTGGCTATCTCCTACTTGCTGGACCCTCTAATTACTATTCCATAAAGCTTCCACCCTGTGTCAGTTGGATTTGAGAGTGGAGCAGCTCGGCACAAGCTGGGAGCTCTCTCACCAGCTCTGCTCCCTGTCTGCTCCAAGCCCTTGAAACTCTGACCTACTCCACCTGACCTCTGATCAGGGAACCGCTCTGGACAATATGTGTATTATACCTGGATATCCCAAACATACCCTACCAAGTAAATGTGACTGGCCAAATGGGAACCAATTCTTACAAGTCACCTTTCTCTTTCTGTTTAACAGGAAGCAAGAAAAAAAAAATCATTACAGACAACAAAAGGCACAACTAATACAAAGGTGCTGCTGTCCAATAGGACCTCTTGCCTTTTACAGTTCAATCTGAACAGAAATCCAAGGGGAAGTGGTTAAAGATCCAGGTTAGATGTAGTTCAGGAGCCTCTATCTTCCTTGCAAATGCTGCTCCATCGCAGATATAGCACCTACTCCAGCCTCATGCCACAGCAAAGCAGCTATGTCTGCTCTGCCTAAATTATCTCTCTGCACTCATTAACAGCACTCCCCCACTCCAAATCTTATTTGCGATTCAGCTCACAAAGCTGACTTAACCCATCCTTAAACCCACAAACCATATTTCTTTTTCAAGTGGCACACAGATGCCATCAGAGGAATGACCCGTGCTTTGCAGCACTGCCTCCTTTCAAGGTCAAACTGAGCATGTTTCATTTGATCACATCCACAGGCTCCGAGCAGCTCACCCCGAGGGGCACAGCCCTGTCAGATCTGTCTGTCCATGGTAACTGTGCCAAGCCACTCCCACTTACACCTATCCCGAGTGATGCAGCTGCAGCTGAGACAAATGAACCAAGCTGGAGTGTTCACAGTCCCCTCTGCTGGCTGCCCACTGTGCCAAGGCAGAAGGGTCCCAGGAAGGCTACCTAGGAGGACTCAGTCTAGCTCTGCTGGCAGAAGCCAGGACCATGCTCAAGCAAGCCTTTCAGAAACATCTGAGACAACACCAGTCTTAAGCCCCAGAGGGACTAGCAATACGAGACAGCTTCAAGGGATGAATTTCATACTTGTCCCATTAGGAATCACATTTGTGCAACTTAGATAGTGTTAAAAATACCTGGGCATGATTTACTTTTTTTATGCTCTTTCTATTTTTCTCCTTTTACCCCTGTAAGTTCTAAGAAATCAGAGGCCACATAGGAAAAAGCCAAGTACACACCAGCAGGAAAAATAACTGTGTCATCAAAACACAGAACCTAAAACTTGAGATTTATTCTCCACATTCATGTCAAATCTCTTGCCAAAACTTATCCTCACGGCTGCATTTCTTTCACTGGGAAGAAGCAGTACATTTACACATGGACATTTTTCTCCAAGGTTATTCTGAAATTATTACTTGCAATGCCCTTGGCAGATTAGAGGCATTACATAAATATTAGATGCTATAGCATAGAGTCTTAAACAAGGAAAGGGACTTTGAAGCTCTTAAAATTATCATGAGGTTTCTGTCGGGAGTTTTATATGAACCCAGGCTTAAACAAGAGCCAGGCAATGTACATTAAAGTTAACATTACAGTATGCATAGAAGAATAATTCATACAGAGGAAAACTGTTCAGTTGTCTCTAGCTACATGTATGGCACTTGAGTTTTTAGTTCATTCATCAGATCCTACTCAGTCTTATGTTCTGAACTACAAAAAGAATAAAAGAAAATATTTTCATCTAGACAAAGAGAATTGCAAACACTTTTTAAAAAAGTTTAAAAAGGAAAGTAATTCATTATTTCTGTGTACATAACCTGACAACCAAACAGAACAAGATAAAAAAAAGTATTCCTTTCCCCACGAGTCTCATCCTCCTGAAATTTGTACCAAACAGAACACACATTAGAAATGTGTTTACAGATGGGGTATGAGTCATGCTCCCAGGTGAGGGTTAGAAAGACTATCACTTCCAATTCACAGGAGCAGGACTGTGGTGTTATCTTCCATTAATAAGAAGCAATGGGGATTAGAAGAAGCATTCAGCAGTTGCAAGCCCTATGCCATCCTCCAACAACAAAATATTCAACTCAGGACAAGCATTTTCTGTGTTTTGCCCTGTCTCAGCTCACAGATGTGTTAAGCTTTCACCTGCTTCATAACATTATTAAAATGCTTAGCATTTTAATAAATAGTTTGGTCTAGACAGAACATGAAAGGTAGATGAATACTTCTGTGTTATCTTAACTCACCAAAGTGTTTATGATCACTGAGAAATGCTGGAAAGCATTTTAACAAAAACCTCCAGTTAATTCTCATGTATATTCATTTGCTACAAACTAAGTAACAGAGCATGAGGAAACATGACGTAATATTATCAGCCTTACAAAAAATCCAATACTTTGAGAAGAAAAGAAAAAATCTATAAACTGCTCCCCCTCTTCATTGTGAACTATAACAACTTGCCACTGTAATAGTGTTGGAATGACATGGTAATCATACTTCACCTACAACTCTGTGTTCATTATGGGTCAGTAGCCACCAACACCAAGAGGAGACATAATTTCTACTGCAGACCCACAGAGCAGAGAAACCACAGTATCACTGAAGTGTAACATTACGGAAAAAGAGCCCGGACTTTGTCTCATCAAACAAAAGGCACTGCAGGGATAATAAACTGACTTTTTAAGCCAAGAAACACACATACCAGTAAAGTCAAGTTTCTGGAAGCCTATTAGAACTGCAAAGGTGTCTGAAGTGTCATTTAGAATTTTTCAAAAAATAAGTTAAAAAGGCAGGCAAAATTGTCTCTTGCATGAGGACACACAACATACAATTGAATCTTTCCCCCCATCCCTTAAGTGTATTTGATAGTTGAAGTTCTCCAAAGAGATGGCAGGAAGGCAAGAGCAAAGAGAGGAACACGTGTGACACAGAAGCGACCAGCTATGGCCCCTCCCCAGGATTCATACAGTTTAGAAAAGCAATTATGGATTCTGAACTGTAGGAATATACATTCAAAATGGATGGAAAATGACTAAGCTTGTTTTTCTACCACAAAATGCTACTCAGTTGCAGTTTCTCTGCAACTCCACCAGCATGAGCAGCAGGCTAGGTCTTTGTCATTTGCAAATTTAGCATTTGGTTTATCATGCCATATGTAGTCAAGGGAATTCAACTAGGAGAGGTAGGCTCTGCTCCACCCTGTTCATCCTCTGCCTTCAGAAAGGGAGGAAGAAAAACCAAAGAGGAAAAGGTGAAAAATAATGTTCTGGGTAGAGTTTAGGTGCAGTGAATATCATCTGGGTCATTTCACGTTACCTGCTCTCTGCTCCTGCCTTTACTTTACCAGTTACTTTCAGAGTTGAACACTGGGGCTGCTTATCAGCACTGCTGCAGGGAAGCAGCATAACACACTGAAAACAGCACAGAAGGGACCAAAGAAGAAACTTCCCTGCCAGTAACAGGGCAATCCAAGCAGAAGCTCAAGAAACAGCTCATGGCTCAGACAGGGAAAGCTCTAGAGGAGATCCCAGTGGCCTCGGCAGTGCAGCTGCTTGCAGACGGGAGGGAGGGACGAGTAAATAAAGTGTGAGGCAGGATCCCTCCCACCCTCCCTTATTCAAATAAATCACTCAACTTTTCAGAGAGCAGCAAATCTCCTTACTCCTCTGGATTAAAGGCAGACTTAATGTTTGTTAACAGACTACCCTCTCCCAGGGTCATTCCTGATGCATGCCAGCTAACCACATGCAGAAAACTAAGTTAAGAGCACCCTTGATTTAAATTGAAAAGTTTATTTCTAAATAAAACAATACCTTTAAAGACAATTAAAAAGCTTACTGGATGTGAGACACAATTTTAATTTTGCTTCTATGGAGCTTGACAAACATTAGACAAGTGTTTGTGGTATAAGAATATCTCTTTGAAACGTGGCCTTTTGCCATCCTGTATGAGGTGAAATGAAATTCAAGGTCTCAGGGCTCCCATGCAAGGAAGCAACAGCAGGACAGTCATGGCTGCTCACTGACTAAGGAGAGCTGAGTCCCTATGGGATTCCCACTAAAATGTCAAGAATCAACGATATTTTATCCCAGTACCAAGTAAGTAGGTTTCTGAAGATTTCATTTGCCTGCCTACATGTTTTTTGTAATGATCATTCCATTAAAAGAGGGAAAGTTAATAATAAAAAATAAAGGCTAATTTACATTTCACTACATAATATCACAGAGTTAAGAAGGTAATTTTAAAACTAAGTTAAAATATCAAAACACCCATTACAAAAAATGTTCAGTACAAGAGGAGGAAGAAAGTGGAGTGAAGGAGAAATGCTTGTTCCAGGGGAATAAATCAGATGAACAGGCCCGTACCACACAGATTTAGGGAACAGTCAACAGGGTGAACTACTTTGTCAATATGTTGTTTAGTAAGAAATACTAATCCTCAGGAATCAAAGAAACAAGAGGATTCCCCTAAAAAAAGCATATTTTGTAGATACAAACTGCTTCAGTCTGGCGTGGGAAGCAGGTCTAACCCCAAAATGCCTTCTCCAGCTTGGATGAAACACAAACATGAGGACATCAAGGAACTCCAGTATCATCTGTAAACTGACATGTTTTACAACTGAAGAACATGAACGCTACAAATGCTTTCCTGAAACTCAGCCTCCAGGTGACCTGTTCTCAGAGCCAGAATTTCTTCCTAAAGATAGTGAGACAGATGCTGCTGCTGGGTGTGGAACATAAATCCACTGACTCAAACCCTGCTGTGCAAAGGCTCACAACATCAGGGCGGATACAGTACAGGTGGCACACACTCTCCTTACACCTTCTGGGCCAAATCCCCACCTTCTAAGTCTACAACAAACCTCTCATTAGCTTCAGGAAATAAAAATCCCTGTGTCCATAGGCATCCCGACAAACAAAACACTGCAATCACTTTTGCTGATTTGCTAAAACATGAAAACACAGAAAAGACAATAGCTCAGGGAAGCTGCACCTTGGCACGCTGCAGGAATGGCATGTCTTCTCTCATGTCTTCACACCAAAGCAAACTAGCAAGATGTGAGTTAAACAGCTGACTTTTGTGTTACATCACAAGCTGCTTGTGAGGACACCAAACTTCCTCCTAACATTCTTGTAAGCGCTCACTTGTATTGTAACAAAAGGCAAACATTGTTCTGATCATTTCCTTAATATAGAAACTAACAAAATGCTAAATAATAGCATGAAAGTGCTTTATTCCCTGCTTTCCCAGAGCCAACAAACTTCAGAATGTGTATAATAGTAATTGCATCTTCCTGGTGCTTTTTCCATTTCTTTTCTTTAAGTAACTCAAACCTGTTTCAAAAGAAAAACATAGTTTCAACACATATCTCCCAGCAAGTCTTACAATTATTTTCAGAAAGCCTGATAATAGCTCAGTATGAGTAAAACAACAACAAAAAAAAATTATATTTGGCAAAATCTGAGTTTGTCCCTATTTTCTTCTTTTTCTTTATTCTCCAATGCTTTGCCTTTGGAAATCAATGCAATTTTGGTGGCACTACTTTCCTCTCAGCTTCTCCACAGCGAGCATTTGAGATCTTCGGGCTACAATGAACCCCAGTTTTGGAACATCATACACATACTGCTGGGAAGGGGGCAGTAACACATTCGCTAGTTCTCTCTAACAAATACCACCTTTCCCTTAGATCTGCTCCACCAGCACTAGAGCCAGTACCTGCAAGGGAAGGGGATGCGAGAAAAAAACCAAAACCAAACAAACAAAAACAAACAAACAAACAAAAAAACCAAACCAACAAAAAAGCTACCAGAGACAAAGCAAAAGGGCGACTTCTTTTCACATGGACTACAGCAGGAACTGAAAAAGCTAGTGACTTCTTTACGCCTCCCAATTAACCAAGCTGCTCAAAGCTCAAGAGGGAAGAGCAACAAGTATATGAAAACAATCCTGGTATGTTCTGCTTTCATGACCACCAGAGCCATTTACTTTATCTCCAAACACTCTCTCACATCAGGTTTCATCAACAGGGTCAATGAAACGTTCACTTTCCAGCAGCCACATTTTTCTGCCCCAGCAGTCTCAGGTGAAGCTCATCGGATGGGAGCCAGAGAACCTCCCTTCCACTTTGTCACCACCTTGCAAATACAGTTACTTGCTGAAAGCCACAGAACTTCACTGAAGCTGAAAATAGCAGCATGTACTTATTTTATAAAGAAGGGCTTTTTAAGGGACCATTATAGTGGCAGAACAATTAAAGCTTACTTTTAAATATTTAAACTTACAGTTAATGGGGAATTTGCTCAGTAACACATTCAATTCTTTATTAATCTGAGGAGAACAATCCAATTTAAAATTCTTTAAATCTTTCATTAAAATCTCTCTTTAAATCTCCCATTTCAACATCCCCAATAATGTAACAACCTCTTAAATAAAGCTAGTGATTGCTCATTAACAATGTGAAGCCTTCACTGTAGTTTTTGCAACAGTTTTTTCGGTAATTCATATATGTCTGAAGAGACTATACAGAAAAATATGTGGTCTGAAAGTGCTAACTTATTAACTTTAGTAATCTCTGAGTTGGGAGCAACAATGGATGGCCAGACACGCTCAAGACTTAGAGGCAGTAACAGAAAGAAACCAAATACTGAATCCTGCACCCAGAATCCTTAAGGAAAACAATGTGCCTACCGATAAAGGCATCAAGTGCAAGGACATGCCTTGCCTCTGCAGCTACTCCCACTGCCAGCTGGATGCATCCAAAGGAACACTGCCTTTTGCCTGGCTGGCAAGGTTACAAGCAGGTCCTGATCAGACACCCTCTAAAGTAAATACCATTATATGAGTGAGTCAGGGCAACAAACCATTTGGAAAGCCCAGTTTGGGGGCTAGCCAATGGGTATTTTTTTTTCTTTCAGTTTGGACCCTGTGGTCCTCAAGTGTCTCCCCAAACTGAAAAGCATTTTGAGAGATATGTGAGCAGTCCCCAGCAACGAGCACAACGGCTGTCAGGTCCACAGGAAGGTGCTCCAAACCCCACACATTTCATCATTCCTGGGCAGCGGGAAATATTTACACACGCACAAACCAAACCGGGTTTCCTACCAAAAGCCCTTTTTATTCCAGGGTCAAGGACCGAGACGGCTTTTCAGTACCCGGAGGGTATCCCATCCTTGGCCCCTGCGCCCCCGGAGCCGTCACTACGGGTCGGGGAGCCCGGCGCTGCCACTGGCCATCCTTCGCCGACCCGAGTACCGGCTACTCCCGCGGGGACTTTCAAGGGCAGCTGACGGTCTGCATCCTCGGGCTCCCGGAAAGGAGCTACCCGGGTACAGAGCTGCGGCCAGGGCCGGACACCCGGCGCCGGGGATGCCGCTCCCCTCCCCCGGCATCTTCCCCCCGCCGCTCCCGCTGCGCCGCGCAGGCCCGGGGCTGCGCTCCCCCGCCTCCGGCAGCGCCGGCACCCGCCGGGGCTCCCTCGGCATCGCCGCCTCTCGCCGCCGGTGCGCCCGGGAGCGCGGGCAGCGGCTCGGCCGCGCTCCACCTGCTCGCCGCGGCGTACTCACTCCGCGTAGCCCGTGGTCCAGGGCAGGCGCCGGGTGTCCTTGCTGAGGATGAGGATGGGGCGGGCGATGTGATCCGCGGAGCACTCCACCTCGTCCGGGGACAGTCCCAGGAACTCGGGTCTCCCGTAGGGGAAGCGGAGGGGCAAGTCCGCGCCGCTGCCGTGGTCGGCGCCCGCGCTGCCAGCCATGATGCCGCCCATGAAATTGGCCACGGCGGACTTCACCCGTGTGAGCATAGTACCCCCGCCGGCGGCGGCGGCGGCAGCGCCGGGGCCGCCGCGCAGGGCGGGGAGCGGGGCGCGCCGGCGGGCAGCGCTGCGGAGGCGGCTCCGGCAGCCCCCGCCGCGCTCCCGCAATGGGGGCGCCGGGCCGCACGGAGCCGGGCGAGAGGACGGCGGGCTCAGGGGCAGCCGCGGGGCCGAGGCCTCATTGCAGGTTTCCCCCTCCCGGCGCGGCGCTGGGTGAACTCAGCCCGGCGGCAGCGGCTGCTGAGTCATGTGATAGCGCGGCTGGATTCGCCCGGGCGCTTCCTGCTCCTCCTGCGGCACCGGCGGGCTCCTGGCACACGCCGGGCACGGGCGCCGCCGCCCCCGCCCGCCTACCCGCGCCGGGGGCCGGCCCGCGGCAGGTGCGCGGCGGGCGGAGCCCGGGCCCGGCGGGGCCGCCCCCGGCTGCCCGCAGCGATGCGGCCGGGACCCGCGGTCGTGCCCGCGGCCGCCTCCGAGATGAACTGCCCGGGGGGCAGTGCTCTCGGAGTCGCTCGGGGTTCCACTATCGGGGGCGAGGGATCGCCGCCCGCAGTGCGCTGTCCCTGCTGCCCCTGGGCTGAGCCAGCGCCGTCGCAGCCCCGGCAGAGCCCGCTGACCCTGCGCGACAAGATTCCCGCTTGGAGGGTTATTTGCCTTCTGCTCAAACACGCTAAGGATATTTTCCCCAGGAAGCCATTTGTTAGAAAAAAGAGCCTGGGACGGTAGCCGAAAGCGAGCCCTGCTGCCCGCCTGCCGTGGGTCCCCCCTGACTGCCCGGAGAGGCCGGGGACATGCTCGTCCGCCGGTCAGCGCTGACGGCAGCCTCCGGGCTGCTCCGCGCACCGCCCGGCGTTTAGGATGCTGTCATGGACCAAAAGTGAAAGGACGGCGGCAAAAATATTCAAATTTGCGGACGTTGATGTTTTAAACCCTTCTTCTCTTGTTGTGTTGTTTTGACCATGTCATACTCTTTCAAATTAAAAAATAAAATAAAATTGGGAGGTCTCTTCAATGTGGTGGTCACCTAGATGTGTGGAGGGGTTGCAGATTTGGGTGTGCCAAGCTTTAAGAAAATGTAGGAATGGAGCAGGAGCATATAGGAAGTCTGTCCTCTGAAGCAAGGCTTTGTCTGAGCCCTGTGATTCTGCAGCCCTCCTGAGAGCTGTAAGTCTCACTGAAAGGCAATGACCTGTGAAATGAAGGAGGTAGGTACAGCAAACCTTGAGAGTAGTGAAGTACTGGAACTTAAACTTTGCAGTCTATTGGACCCAAAGACGTTGAAAAATATCATTGACTAAAACTCAAAGAGAGAGAATGCAGTGTTTGTTCTGACCCCATACTGCAGTCACTATTCCACACAACACAAGGGGGAAATGTGAAGTAATACGTTAGAGTTTAAATTATTATCTCTGCTAGATGACAAGGAAAAGCCCAGATGAGCCATATGGTGAGACAGCTTAGCAGCTCACCACTCAAAACAGATCTGTGCAGTTTGAAATGTATGGATGCTTACCTCTGGTAAAAGAATGTTGTAAGGATACAGCAGTACAACAGGAAAGATATGGCCTCTTCGTGCTTAAAAGCAGAGAGATGCCTTGATTTCAGTTCTCTGGGAAAGAGGATCATGTTCACTTTTGAGTCAGAAGTGAAGCCTCACTTCTCAAAGGAAGTAATAATCAGTCCCTGCAGGGCTCAGCAAGTTCCCCATGTCTCCCAGTGATCCACCTGGTCCAAGCCAAACATTTTTCTTAGTGGCAGGTAGACCTTTAAAGGTTTGGATATTGAGTTCCAATAAAATTTTGAGCCTGAATTCTCTATGCAAATGTTTGAAAATCGACTCTCTGTCCTTCTGCAATCCCATGACTAATGCAAAAGAAAGATGTCAGGTTGGAGGTTTTTAAAAGTGTTAACTTACATGTGACATTGGAGTAAATCTACTTTTCTCTCTGAATGGTAACCATGCTGGGGAGTGAAGCTGTGTGTGGGCCAGAAACATTCATATGAGCTCTTTGAAGTATCTGAATTATGCCACCTTGCCATGCATCATATTCGGCATTCAACAAATTCAGTCATTTTAATCATAATGAAAACAGGTTGGAGATGACTTCTGAAGATCATGTCCTCCAGCTCCTTTTCAAAGCAGGGCCAGCTTTAAAGTTATGTTATATTCTCCAGAAACTTATCCAGTCAAGTTTTCAATATTTCCAAGGATAGGTTTTCAAGGATGGAGATACCACAGCCTCTCTGAGCACCAGTTCCAATATTCAACCACCCATTCATTATTTTTTTCCCCCTGCCATCTGTTTGGGATTTCTTTTTTTACAGTTTGTGTTTGTTGCCTCTTATCACCCTTCACCTTTGAGAATACCTCTGAGATTCTTTCCTCTCTATAGTGTCTTATGAGGTAGTTGAAGGCAGAACTAAGGTTTCTTCACCTTACCCTTGCCTTCTAAAAGCTGAACAAATCCATTTATCTCAGCATCTTCTTGCAGAACCTTGATGGCTCACTGCTGGACTCACTCCAGTAGGTCAGCTGGGGAGCCCGAAACTGGACACAATTCTCTCACAAGCACCATTCAGAGGGGTGTGATCACTTAATACACCCCAATATGTGCAAAGGCACATTGGTGACTGACACACACTGTATTGCCTGCCAGGATCCTCAGGCTTTTTCCTGCAAAGATGCCTTCTTGACCATCAGCCCTCTGCATGGGTTTTCCCCGTCCCAGTTTCAGGACTTTGCGCATGTTCTTGGTGAACTCCAGCAGGTTCCTGTGAGCTCATTTCTCCAGGCTGCTGAGATCCCTCTGAGTTGTAGTCCTGCCCTCCAGCTATCAACTTATTCCACACAACCAGGAGGAAAGGAAGACAAATACTTATAGTCAGAAAAAGATTCTTAGGGCTATCATAATGTCTCTGTAGGAATTATTTTTATATAGAACCATAGAATATCTCAAATTGGAAAGGACCCATAAGGATCCTGGAGTCCAACTCCCTGCTCCTTGCAGTAGTACCTAAAGCTGAATCATGTGGATAAGAACATTGTCCAGATGCTCCTTGACCTCTGACAGCCTTGATGCCATGACCAGTTCCCTGGAGAGCCTGTTGCAGTGACCAAACACTGTGAGAACTTCTCCTAATGTCCAGTCTGACCTTACCTTGATGCAGCTTCATTCCATTTCCTTGTGTCTTCTTTTTACCTTTGTAGCTACTTTTTTAGAGAACTATAAGAAAATTCACTTTAAATAAAGAAAACATTTGCAAAATTAAATATCCACTTGGCTGTAAAGATTCTGGTTCTAGCTTGTGAGTACTTGAGCAGAAAGTGTGATATGTGGAGTAGTTGGAAGTGTACCCAATGAAAGCGCATTGACTCGATGTGTTTAAAATTTTTCTGATAATAAAATATTTCTGGTGCAAATTCTTTTTTGTTTCTTTTGCATAATATGGCAATGCTTGGGGCTCTGCCTCACAGGAATGTGGAATTTATTTCAACAGTGTAACTCTCACTAGCTTGTACCTTGTTTATACCTTATATTGCTTGCTTACCTTAAGTTTTTTTTTCCTGTGCTTTTCATGCTCTGAATAAAGACAAAATCTCCCAAAGACTTCCATGAGAGAAGTAGGTCTGATGTGAGATGAATGCTCCATTTCTGCAGGTTTGAACTTCTGGGTCATGTTATCACAGATGTAGTCAATGTCCACAGGTGTGAACTGAGCTGCGGAGCAAATTCGGAGAGCGTGTCAGAGTAGGTGTCTGCTATTATAGGATGAAGCTGTATATGCAGGGGGAAAAAAGCTTTGAGAAAAGAATTGGTTGCACTTCTCTGTTAATTCCTCATACAAAAAACACTGAAAGCCTTATTTTTGCATATGATTCTACTCAGGAAGATTACCACGTCATGTGGTGATCAATGAAGTTATTCTTACCTTTTCAAAAGGACTGAGCAACCTTTAATTAGCATAAGGAAGCTCTTTATCTCTAGAGAAAGGCCCTTCAGAAGCACAGTGCCTGAAGCATCATAGTGATGTGGAGGACAAAATGCCTCTTATTAAGACATCAATCCTACTTCCCGCAATACCCGATCTCCGTCTGCCTGCAGCAACCCCCAGCATTTCTAGGCTTATCACAGCTGATGAGATGGAAGCTGTTGGTGCTCTTGCCAGTTTGCATGCAGAAGCACCAATTAAGCTTAAAAATAAATAAGTGTTAGCAATACTTGAAGTGGTATATTTCCTCTGCTATGCCTGATATCTACTGCACCATTCTCTAGTCAATATTAATTTCATACATGGATTTCCTTTTGAGAGTCTTCAGCAACTGAAGCTCAGAGAGAACATCTCCATCAGAACATGATTAGTGTGATAGTCCCAAGGCTTTGTGGTCCAATCCAGTCCCCCACAGAGCATGAGCTGTGTAGTCCAAATGAAGGCTGCTATCCAGAGTCAATATCCACAAAATGCTATCAGGGCCAAGCCCTCATATATGAAATTTAGAGTAAAATGTTCTTTTTCTACCGCCATCCTAACCATAAAGTGATCAAAACCCACAAGTATTTTTGTTTTGTAACGCAACAGGGACTATAGCTGGATTTAGCTTTCATGGCTCTGCACTCTTCACCTGCAGGTCATCCTCTGAGTATTGAGTGTATCAGAGACCTGCTGAAGTGCTGTGTGACTTGGGGACATGGGAAGGGCAAGCAAATATACAAAGTTTCATTTAGACTAGTGTGAAACTAGTTGTATACATGGGTTTTGTGCTAATATGCAACATCAGGAGACCTGGGATGGCAGGCAGGAACAGGAGCTGGAAGTTGTCTGCCCCACTCCTACCTCCACACACGTGGAGAATTACTTCATTCTTGGTCATGCTGAGTGGCTAAACCCCTATACTTTTTGTGATTCAAAAACTAGAAATTCTCTCACCATCAGGACTTGACCGAGAAGGTATTTTCCTAGCACAACTGTTGTACTGAATCAGGATGGCTTTAACAAAGCAAGGGCTGGGGCCCTGGGTTCCCATTTCTCAACAGAGCTTCCCCCTCCTGCTTTAGCAGACTCATTCTTTCTGCACCTTCCCAGAAGTATTTTGGAGGTGATACGAAGAGTTGGCCTGTTGCAGCCCTGTCTTTACTCAAAAATATGTTGTCCAGCTGAGTGGGAAAAGTATTCATGCCGGAAGAGTGGGTACTTCTCACAGGGGAGGTCTAAGTGCAACATTATGAGCTGCATGAAAGCAGTCTTCATTTACATACCTAGGCATAAAAAAGGCTCTGAGGAGGGATCTTAATTGACTAGCAATCACAGCAGAAGATGTCACAAAATCATAACACTTCTTGCAATCCATATAAATATAAATACTTCAGCATAAGCTGCCCATAAGCCTGCAAGTGTCACATTTGCCAAAGGCTACAGAATTACTTTTTTTATAAGAATCTACCTGCAAATATCCTGGAAATAATTTTCCAATTTCACAATAAGCATCATCATTATGATTTTGCTTCTACAGTCTCTTCTTACTTTCCATTATCTGTTCCTTTTGAATGCCTGTAGCTAAATCTGCTAATAATGGGATGGAATAGGGATTAGTTTGTTTATGTGCTTCTGTTGGCAGCTTTTCATAGGGGAGGTGGAGCAAGATGATTATATCCTCTCTGGGGCTCCTTTGCCCTGGCTCTTGTGAAAGAACATCTTGCCCTGGTGATGTTGTGAGCTGCTTCAAAATGTCAGCAGCAGCAACACTTTTGCTGTCAGTCTCGGCAAAAAAAAAAGCTGAAAGTAATCAAATAGATTTCAATGCAGAGACAACAGGAAAATAAGCAGGTAAAAGGACATGTAGGTGTTTGTAGGGGTGGGGGACAGTACCAAAAGCTTGACTGAGTACAGACACATGTGCATCAACTGCCTCAACATTTCAGTTCCAGTGGGAGAATGTTTCAGAATACAAGAGAGTCTTGACTGGTGCCTGGGTTAAACATGGGTTAAACTCACAGGGAAGTGATTTGTAAGTACCACAGGGAGGGGAATTTTTGAGTAACCTGCCAGCTGCCTTCAGTGCAGACACTCCTTACATGGGGATGTCTCAAGATTAAGCAGGATGGGCAGATGAGGGGCTTTTGTCTGCTGGTGGTGGCTTAGGAGCAGATGGTGAACAGGAATAAAGATTCTCTCCCTACATTTGAGCTGTGGCTTCTGCTGCACAAGCTTCCCTGCAGTTCAGGCCAGCCAGGCACTGGCTTTCAAAGGCATATGAGCCATGGTCTTGTTGGCAGCATGGTCAGGCCTGAACCATCATGCTTAGAGTTAGGCAGTGCTTTTTAAAATATTTTTTTATTAATTAAATCAACAGTTCTGGCAGAACTTGAAGGTTTGAATATCAGCTTGGATATATGAAATCCCAGGTGCCTTATGTAGTACTTGTTCTCAGATAGCTTTGCCAAGGAAGGAAGTAGGATATTTGAGCAAGTTGTCAAAACTCCAGGGTCCTAGACTTCAGGCTGAGTTTACCAGATGTGTTATGTTTTCATAAGTCACAGTTGCAGCTATAGTGAATGATGGCAGAGAAAGTTAAAGAAATTGTATTACTTTTGCATTTAGCTCTTAGATTTCTGCACATCTTCTGTAAGCAGGGATATGAAAACTGCTTTTCTCATTCCTCTTTTGTGTTCTTTCCAGCATTGTTCTGTTGTGTCTGTGGCCCTGTAGAGTCAGTCTGATTATCTGCTTTCTCAAGTACATGACATTCTGATATTAATATACTGGTATTAAGGCTGATACAACTAATATATGTGGAACCTTGTCAATAGGCAACAACAACAACAACAACAGCAGCGAGGATTTAGAATTTGTTGGCACTTCCAAAAGTTTGATGGAGAGGTAAAAGTGAGTATATAAATATTTATTTAAAAGTGTTAGATTAAAAAAAAAAGCTCTCTGGTTTAGTTGTGAAACAAGAGGCTAGAAATTTTATCTATTCTTCTACAGCATCCTTCAAAGGTCTCTTGTATTTGCTTCTTTTTCTGCAAAACCCTGTGTCAGTAGTGTGGGACATAAAGCATTTAAGCCTAGACAATCACATGGCTCTCCTTCTCCCCTGCTCTTGTTTTATAATTTGAGTGGTCTCTTTTATTAATGCTTATGACAGTTTTATTTAAATTAATTCTTCCTCACCATGTTTTATTTAGGGAGGGGTTCTGGGATTGATTTGCCTTTGGTTTTTGCTTATTTTTTAATGGATTAGAAGCTATGACTTTTGAAAATCTCCTGCAGAGTGAGTTTTAAGAAAAGTAGTAGTAGTACTAGTAGCAGCAGCAGCAGTAGTAGTAGTAGTAGTAGTAGTAGTAATAATAATAATAATGGAATAATTCACTTCATGCTTCTTCCTTAAGGCACAAAAATGTAACTGCTATAACTGCTTCACTTCTCCCAGTTTGAACTGATTAAGTGACAAAAACCCAGGGCTTAATTCAGCACTAGTGCTGCCAGTCAAGGGACAGACACGTGAGAGCATTAGCAATGTGCCAGTAATGGCCCTCCTGAGTACAGCAACACTCAGGAGCTTCACTGGTTGAGAACTGGACCCATTTCAGTTGTGCTGTAATGCAGCCCTCAGGCTAACCTGAAGGATCTTCCAAGTTCACAGAAACCAGGCTTCTTCAAATGCTCTCAAAAATGAAAAAAACCAAACAAAACAAGCACTGAGCACTGAAAAGGTTGCATGGGGGAAGTCAGTTCAGTTCTGGAATGAGCTGATGGGGAAAAAGTTCAAACAGGACTGTCTGAACATCTCTGCTTCCGCGGCCAAGGCAGCCACGGGAAATGTCCTAAGCAAACACAATGCCACAACAATAGGCAATCTGCACGACCTTCTGCTTACTCCAGCTGACATATCTGAAAATCAAATTAACCTCTGGCTTTTATGGGTCATGGTCTTTCAACCATTGTGTGTAACAACCTAAGAAACCCAATAGAAAGATGTTTTTAAACAGATTTAAAGCAATAAAGCAAGAATCATGATCTTCCACCAAATAACTGACACAGAATAAACTTGCTGAACTTCTGCAAAAATGATTATGGTTTCACATCTGTATCTACACTGTTTTGTGTTTTAATTTAAAGTATTTTTTTAAAAAATCTTTAATTATTTCTGTGGAGCTGCAGCCTCTTTTGAGAGTGATACATGCACCTCAAATACATTCAAGTAATGAGAGTAAATAAATCAGCATGCCATAACCTAATGCTGGTTGCTGCCAATTGTTTTTCAGCTTAGAGACTGAAAACAGTTCTCACTGTGCTACAGGGCAGTTCCTTTTGTCCTGTGTTTTCACACTCCTTTACCCTCCACTTGAGTCCTTTCCTAAAGCCCTGCCTGAAGCAGGGAGGTGCCAAGGGCTCACTGCCCATGGCTGGCACAATGCCTCAGACTCCGAGGATGCGGTGCAGTCACGGTACCCCATGGCTAGTCCAAAATTTGTCACTAACCTCAGGAAAACTGATTCTAGTCTCCCTGAAGACAAGAGTAAAGTAATTCTGCTGTGGCTTGATGCCTCCTTCTGCCCAGCACAGTGTGGGACTGGCAGTGAATGTGATGAGGAAGTTTTGGGGGCTGCTCAGCCTGGGTTTAGAAGTTCTAGCCCTCACAAATCCATCCTGAGTAAAAAAATAGGAGCCATGGTCCCATCTGTGCTCCTGTCCTTGGTCCTTTGTGCCTATGCCTTACTATTGCCCACCAAAAATGTATTTCCTCCATGGATTTCATTATGTCTCCATTTGCAATTTTACAAAAGGACTTAACTGAACTACAGGAATTTACAGTTCCAGAAAAAGACCCATGATGATGAAAAATCTGCAAAAGTATAGTCTATATTTAGGCATTATTTATTTAACAATAATGGGTTTATGTTGGTGAGGAGCACCGTGGGATACTTCCCTTGACAGTGCTCAAAACAACCCTGCTGGGCAGACCTCTGTTTCAGCTCCAGTCAGGGAAAGATGTGGGCCTGAAAGTCAGGATGAAAGTCATGATAGCAGGGAGAGAGAGTCTGCAGCTCAAGAACAGACCAAAGAAAAGTGTTGACACCACAAACACAGCCGCACTCTCCCATTAAATCTGATGAAGCCTGAAATTCAAAGCAGGTTGGAAAGGCTTGTATAAACTGCAAAGGAAGCATTTAAAAATGCTGGTAAGCAGGCATCCCTCTGACCCTCTTGGCAGCTACACTAATGTAGCAGGTTTTCAAGGGTGAAGTTCTTTGAGAGAAGTTTCTCAGGAAAGTTTGATCTCTTAGTGCTTTCAGTCAAACCCAGCCATGCCCGGAGTGAAAACAAACACATTTAAGGAAAACAGTGGCAACACTGTTAAATTTCCTGTGTTGTTCTCATATGCTCCTCACAAGGGATTTTGTGTCACAGGACTGTAGCTCACACATACAATTATGATTTTATTCTATGTCCTAAAGCCATGCAGAGAGAGTCCACCTCCAGGTGTTTTTTAACAAGGGGCTGAAGCTGGTGTTTGGCACTGCAGGATGCTGAGCTTGCTCTCTATGAGTGCACAGGGGGCTCACCCAAGCAGAGCAGTGACCATGCCTCAGCATTTTTATGTGATACATCTGCCTGGAAGGGCCTGTCCCAAGGCAGGGTCTCTTCCCTGAGAACAGACTTGCAAATGAGCAGAAATCCTCCCAAGAAGGGAAATAGGAAACAAGTCTCTGCCTCTCCTGGGAAAGAAATTAGATAGTTAAGACAGGGTGAGAAGTGGTTTGTGGGGGATAGAAACTACCAAACAGGGGAAAATGGTTGAGATTTTAAGATGGGGCAGCAGAATGTTGAAGTGGAAAAGGCATCCAGCAATTATAAAGACATTAATTCAGTAATACAGATTATTATAGTTTTAGACTATTATCATAATATCATAATGCCTTTATTTGCTTCATAATAAGGTTTCAGCAAAAACTGCAGTTCTTGGTGAAAAAGAAGTTTGGGAACTACTGATTTCATGAATAAAAGGTGATTTGCTAGGTTTTAGTAAATATTAATGATTTAAACAACATTGCCTGTAATTTTAGGGTTATGAAGATCTCGATGTAGGAAATTCATAGCTATTTAAGCCCCCTTGATGCTGTTATTCTGCAAAACACAGCCATAAGAAACTAGAGGGTTAGAACCTGCTTCCAATTGCTTCTGAAGCTGCCAAGGAAAGCAAACCTGATTTTTAGAAAGTTCTTCCACTTGGCTCCAGCCACCTTTTAGCTTCAACAAAATTGTGTGCTTAGCAGCTCTTGAAAAGCAGTGTGTTTCCATCGGGTACCCATAGCTGTATTTTGGATCTGGAGTTAAGCACTTGTTATATATCGAACACTGATTCAGAAAAATAAACTTACTGTACCATAATAGTATTACTGCAAGAATTCACACGGCTAAATTAATTTTTATATGATAACTTGCCAGAATTGCTCACCCATGCAAAATTAGTGATGTGCCAGCATTGGCAGATAAGCACATAACACCAACATTGCACCAACATTGGCAGGATTAGCACATAGCCATATTTTCTATCCTTTTTTTTTGAAATAATCATTATACAAAAGACAGTAGTAAAGAGTACCTGCTGTGCACGTGGTTTTAGTTTTGCTAGCTTGGGTAACAGTCATGGTCACAGTGAAATGAAATGATGCAGGTGTTAGCACAATAGAGTTTCCAGAGAAAAAAATCCAGTGTTAGTTGTGATAATCTCCTTAAAACCTACGTGGAAGCCCATTGCTTCTCCCTAGGTAAATTGAAGTGCTCTCAGCTAGGGCTACTTCAATGAAGTCATAAAATCAAAGAGTGGGCAAAGTTGGAAGGGACCACAGTGGGACATGTGGTGTAAATTCCCTGCTCAGGCAGGGTCATCCTGGAGCACATTGCACAGGCCTGAATCCAGGCAATTCTTGAATATCTCCACAACATCTCTGGCCAATCTGTTCCAGTGTGTGGTCACCCACACAGCAGAGAAGTTCTTCCTGCTATTTAGATGGAACTCTATGTGCATCAGTTTCTGTCTACTGCTCTTGTCCTATTGCTTGGCATCACCAAGGAGAGCCTGGTTTCATTCTTTTGACACTTCCCTTCAGATACTGATAGACATTGACAAGATCCCCTCTCAGTCATCTCTTCTTCCCCTCTCAGTCATCTCTTCTTGAGGCTGAACAGCCCCAGTTCCCTCAGCTTGTCCCCATAAGAGAGATGGTCCTGTCCCTTAATCATCTTTGTAGCCCTTCACCTGACCTACTCCAGGTGCTCCATGTCTCTCTTGTAACAAGGAGCCCAAAACTGGACAGAATACTCCAGATGTGGCCTCACCAGGCCTGGCACCTGCTGTTCAGCCAGTTCTCAATCCACCTCACTGCCCACTCCTCCACTCACACTTGCTGAGTTTGCCTATAAGGATATTTTGAGAGAGCCTGTCAAAAGCCTTGCTGAAGTCGAGGCAGACAACACTCCCTGCTCTCCCCTCATCCATTCAGGAGCTCTTTATTGCAGAAGGTCACCAGGCTGGTCAAACATGGTTTACCCTGAGTGAATCTGTGCTGACTGCTCCTGATCACTTTCTTTAGAAAGTAGAGATGGCCTCAAGACTGAGGCACTCCATAACCTTTCCAGGGATTCAGGTGAGGCTGACTGGCCAGTAGTTCCCTGGATCCTCCTTCTTGCCCTTTTTGAAGACCAGGGTGACCTTTGCTTTCTTCCACACTACCCAGATGCAAAGCCAGTGCAGGGGCTCTGTGAAAGAGAACATGAGATCACAGCAGCTTGTGCTTCTCAGGCTTGTAGACAGTTATCTTTTGTAGAAACACAATGCTCAATGCATTTTTGTATGAGTCATATGTGTTCTTCCTCTTCGGTCTCTTCCCAAACAAGTTCTCAGTGTTTCTGCATACCACTTCTAGCCATTATCACAGTAGTTGCATATCTTGTATAATAAAAAGTGCATGTAAGCTCAGAATACTCCCAGTAAAATAAAGATTAATTATTTATTCCATAACAACAACAACAAAATCTATGCAGAGAACTGTTGCCTTTATAATAAAAAGAAACTTCATGTGAGAATTTCCTCCAGGGTAGAGGGTCTTTTGATTTTTTTAATATAAATCTCTTCAGACTGCTTTTTCTTTTCCTTTTGCAGAAATAAAATAAAAATTTTAAAAATTGCTAGAAGGTAACCTATTACCACATTTTAAATTTTGAAAAGTTCTTTTTATTTCTTTCATAAATGCCATTAAAGCCAAAAGGGAATTCTGCACTTACATTCTGAAGCATCAACATGATCTTGTGATTCACACTAGAATTCAATCTGAATAGCAATGTTTAATGTAGCATAAGGGAAAACAAAGCTACCCCAAGGTTTCTGCCTATTCTGTACAGGGAAAGAATTATCTCTGTAGGAAAGGTAAAAAGCTGTATCATGTACATGCATATGTGTGCCTGCATACATAGTTAATATAAAACATCTCATGTTTTTGTGGATGGCATATGACACTATAAGACGCCTGAATTCAGGTGGAAGAGGTTTCCAGTCTGGATGGGACGACTGAGTCTGTCCTGGTGAGCAGGGGTGATCCCTGTGAGCGCCCACCCTGTCCCTGCCCCTCCACCCTGCTCCCCAGGCTGCACAGGGAAGGGCTGCACCCCTGGGCAGCCTCTTGCCAGATGGCACCGAGATGCCTGTTCAGTGTCCAAGTGGCTGAAGCAGCCCAGGCACTGTTGTGGAGCACACTTTGGGACAGAGCTTGCTCTTCCATAAGGGTCCCAGTTCACTCTGACTCGGCATGGTTTGTGTCCAGCAGCGCAAATAGGTTGCCATGTGGGTGCAAGGTCAGATTCAGGAACAGTTTTCTGTTTTCCCCTGGTGTTGTAGCCAGTGTGATTCACAGGGGAAACTACCACGAGTGTGCCTGTCACAAAAATCAGAGCTTTTTCACCAGTTGCATGGTGGAAAAGATTGGTTCCACTCCCAGTTCCTTGCAGCCCCTATCCATCTTCTTCCTTTGCAATTCAAAGTCACAGATACACTTGCATTCCCCCAGAGTGGAAAGGAGACAACTCAGCTGTAATTACAAAGATGACTTTTGAGATCAAAAGGTGTCAAACGTTTCTTGCAACTGTGTTTAGACTTCAAGCTAAGTCAGCCAACTGAATGCTAAACCATGTCCTGCTGAGATGTAAATAACTTGAAAGGTGAAGAGCAGAGGTCAGAGTACTGCCTGGGGAGTTCTGGCCCAAATACAGTGAGCCGTATCTCTCCTTCCTTATCCCTGGTGGGACAGGAATGAGAATCAGAAGAAGGTAAAATCTATTAGTTGAGATAAGAGCAGTTTCATAATTGAAGCAAAGTAAAATACAGTAACAATAATTCTAATAACAACAGCAATGAAAAAGCAGATAAGAAAAGAGAATAATAAAAGCCAAGAGAAACAAGTGAGGCATAATCCACTTGCTCACCACCCACTGATGCTCAGCCCATCCCTTTACAGTGGGCACCCTTCCCAGCCAATTCCTCTCAGTTTATATACTGATCTTAATATTCTGTGGTATGGGATAGCTCTTTGGCCTCAATCCTGGCCATGCTCTCTCACAGCTTCATGTGCACCTCTTTGCTGGCAGAGCTTGGAAAACTGAAGTCTTTGACTTAAGTAAGCACTACTTACCAACAAAGTGTATTTATCAACATTGTTCTCATACTACATCCAAAACACAGCACTGTACCAGCTACTAGGAAAAAATTAACTCCATCCCAGGCAAAACCAAGACAGCAGGGCAAAGCAGCTTCTGTTTCTAGAAGCCTGAGCTGTAGACCATACCCTGCAGGGCTTGCTGAAGGCTCTCCCATGTGTGAGAACGCCAGCCCCCTCTGCTGAGTTTTTCAAGAGCATTGTTGACTCCATATGGGTCTTTTGGCTCTCTGCTTTTTATTTCTGTGTTTTATCTGCTGGCATCCTTAAAGTGTTAAAAGTTGCATCTAACCTTGTCAAAGGAGGACTGCTTCTGTATTAAACTGAAGCATTTTTGTACACAAATCATATTTTTCTTGCAACATTTCCTTATGGTTAAATATTTGTGTTGGAATTCCTAAATTACAGTACAAAAACAGTCAAATGAGCTGAGGAAGAGCAGCTTCTGTTCCGGAAGGGAACATAATGATATCCTCAATATTTTGTAAGTGAAACTACATTATTTCCAAGGCATTAGAAGGAATAGCAGCTATATATTTTGTGACAGATAAAGCTTTTCTCTTTTCTTTCCCCCAAAATTTATGAGCATATCATGACTTCCTCAAATCTGTTTAGTGAAATGTCTTGGTTGTTTTATTTTGCAAATTGGCTTCTCCTAGATGTTGACTGATAAGGGTTCTCAGGTTGAAGCTTTATTTTCTCACACATGTAGCTGATCTTGCTGGGGCAAGTCACAGTCCTTTCTTGGACAAGTCTGTATTTAACCTGCTTGGGTTTATTTAAAACTTAATTTTCCTTGAATGTGCCAATGTGTGGCTTTAAGATTCACTTTCTTTTGGATATGATTAGGCATTTTCCCAGAAAAAGAGTTTTACCCATTAGTCCTACAAAATGACAAAACTTCCCAAAAAATATTAAATTTACAGACTTGTTGCACTACAGAAGGAAATTAGGTTGGCTTGGCTTTTCTTAATCTGACCTACAACCTCAGTGCTTCAAATCCTTAGAATAAATTTCCTTGTTACCTTGCCCCAGGGCATTCCTTCTCCAGAGTTCTGTAACAAATCCTGATTGTTACATGACTGCACACCCAGCAAACATTTCTGCATTTCTCAACCAATTTTTTTTGTGTTTTATTCCCATAAAAATTGGTCCCAATCTGATTTAGTACAAATATGAAAATATCAGAAATATGGCTAAATAAAGTGATAACAAAGGAAACTACAAATGCCTTTGATGCAAACTCTTTTTTATCCTTTTGAAATAAATAACAAAACCTCCCTTTTGAATAGAGATACTGAATGCATCCTCATTTTCTATTTTTCAATATATATTCCAAGAGGGAAAATACATGACAGATAGTTAAAATACATGGGAGACAAATATTATTGTGTGGTTGCAATCCAGTACAATGAGATCCTTACCTCAGCTGGGACTTGATAATGGAGATAAAATAAATGACAAAGAACACTACCTTTTTCTTTAATATCTCCATGAAAATATAGTTTATATTGACACAGAGATAGCAATAGACCTGCGTTATTTTGTTTCTGCAGAAAAAACTCTAGACAAACGACAGCCATTAATAAACCAGATAATTTTCTCCAACACTGACAAAGATATTATGAGACCAAGATTGTTCAGCTGATGAACCTGCTTCTGTAATGTGTTTTGGATAACAGCATTATAACAGCACAGAGAGTGTGCCTCTGTGAAAGATACTAATGATTTCTTCTTAAGCAAAAACACAAAGTAAAAAACAGGTGTCTGAAAATAATGTTGATCTTGTGTTACACAGGAACTAAAGGTGCTGGTGGTGGTGTTAAAAACATTTTGTTACATTAAAATGAAAACTAATTTTTATGGGAGGAGTGGGACTGAATTTTGTAGTGAAAACAGCATTTATCTATGTATTTAAACTGTGCTCTTTGGGTGCCTTTATTAGGTAAGTCTAAACCTTTTATATGACCTCACTTTCAATTCCTTTAAGAAACTTCAGCGACACTGTTGTACTTTCTATCTGATCTGTACCTTACACTGAATTTAAATGTCAAAACTAATTTCAAAAAGTTTTGATGTGATTGAAAAAATCTAGGAATAGGTGAGAGACATCTCGCTACCTAATATTTTTTCCACCATAAAGTACTTGTAGCAAGCCTTTAGTTCAGAGGAAGGATATGAAATTCGGCAAGGGACTTGGTCCAGATTCACTGAGCTTCTGTTATTTTTTTCTGGGAAAATCTTCCTGTATTAGAAACCCAGGAAAGTCTTGTGGTAATCACACATCCTCTGAACAGAGAGAGACATAATTCTCTCCCAGGATTTTCCTGGGAAGCTGTGAGAAAGTTCAGAGAAAACAATTCTTACCTCCACTTGCTGCACCTGTTGTTGTGCACATGCGGAATGTGTTATGGGGATTGTTCACCAAAGGGTGGTTTCTTAATTGGACTCTGGTGATGGTGTTTTGGATGCATTGACCAATTGGATCCATGTGTGTCGTCACTGTCTGGCAAGGGCGGTGGGCTTTTCATAGTATAGTATAGTATAGTATAGTATAGTATAGTATAGTATAGTACAGTACATTACAGTACAGTATAGTATAGTATAGTACAGTATAGTAAGAATAAAGCAACTGATCAGCCTTCCACAATCATGGAGTCAATGCGGATTATTCCCCAGAGGGGACCACTGCTATGATAATTCTCAAGCTTTACTGGTTTTCCTGTACTTGTTTCAACCCAGGTGAGAATTACAGCAGAGTTATGCTGAGAGACTGGAGCTGCCTGCAGACATCCAGCATAAAAGAGCAAGGCTGAGGGTTCTTGTTTCGCATACGAATGGCTCTGAGTGGTGTTCCCAGTGCTGCCTGTTTTGCTTCATGCATTGAAGTGTGTATTTTGGAGCTATGCTCTGTACTGCTCTATCCCAGTCCCACTGCAAGCCAAACTGGCTCTTTGGCTGTTATGGTGATGGAGACCATTCACTTGCTTTTGTATTAGATGACAGTGATCATCTTTCGCTCCATATGCAAGTAAACTGCACTTGCTGCCACAAGAATAAGAGCACATTAAAAAAACAACTAGATAAGCATATTGATTAATAAATACTTGAAATTGTGTCATTAAAGGCTTAATTAAAATGTATTGTAATTCTGATTGATGTGTAGTGTGTGCATGCTATCATGATCCATGACTATAACGAAACTGTTAGAAACACTGAGCCTGAGAATTAGAACAATGAACCAGTCAATGGGTGTCTGGATCACACTACACAGCACATCATGCCATGCTCATAATTTTTATCACACTAGTACCACTAAAATAATGATAATTGTAGGATCAAAATGGTGAAGCCTTTGATGAAGACATGCAGATTCTTTCAAACTTGAGCCTAGAAGAATCTGCATCTCCTATGTCACAACAAATGGCTGACTTTTGGAGTGTGCCATTTAACTAGCTTGTCTCTATTCCCATGTTTTAGTGAATTTCTAAACCATTCTGCAAAAGTTTTGGATTGAACTCTCCCAAAAATCATGAATCTGAGATGCAAGTCCTGCAGGTAAAGTATATGAAAATATCAAAATTAGGATAACTGGACTTTCTCTGCTATCTCAGTTATTAGTTTTTCTCAGTTGTGCCAAACAGTATCTTGGCTGAAAATCCAAGTTCCAAAGATGCCTATTTAGGATATCTGGAGAATATTCCCTGGAGACCTTTAAAGCTTCATGAAATTTGTTGTGTTTTCTCATTGGCCATCTGTTAGGTGCACATAAGATTGTTCATGATGGTGACCAGTAGGTCAGCTGCAGAGTAGGATTTCTCAGCCTGCCCCTTCAGAGGAGGAAGCATTCACTACATGGAGTTAACAAGCAGAGGTTCCTCTCAGATCACATCCAGATGTCATTGTAGGCAAGGAAACACAGACTACATGCTGGTGGCTCTTCCAACTATCACTCTAGACCTCACTCAAGCGTTGTGTGAAATGTTTGGGAAGCAGTGGCCACAGCCTGTCCCAGCTCACTGCATGTGAGCTTTTCAGGAGACGTGACCCAGGCACTTCCATCCACTGGCAAACCAGCACAGACACAGCTCTGAGCTGCCATGGTGGCTCTGGTTGCCTCTCACACACACCACTTTGAAGCCTGCAATGTGCTTCTAGTCCAGGATGCCAGATGTGGCCTGGATCTCTGGATGAGGACAGGACTATGGCCTGAGGACTTGAAGCCTGCCTTGCACAAATGAGAAGGGACAGGGTCCTGGTTGGTGGAAGCGTAGGTAAAGGAGGAGGAATGAAAAAAATAAAGAGTTTAGGTGGGGGCATTGAGGTGTTAAAAACTGGGAACAGTGGCTGAAGTAGAATACTGGGACTGAGTCCTGACAAGACCAAATCAAATGCCATGTAAGTAGTCAGGGAATTGACGCTGACAAATTTAGTTTGGGAAGCTTTTGTAGGCACTTGCAGTAGAAGGGTGCCTTGCAGGGTGATGAGCATGCTTGGAAGATGTGTTGCAGAAAACTCAGGCTACTTACCTGTCCTGTCAGTGATGCATTTGAACAAAAATACATGCATATGGCAGCATGAGGAAGTTGGAAATTTTGTTTGTGCCTTTTAAGTTAGGTGATAACCAAGGTCAAGTTTCTCTGCCAATAGGAAGATTGTCATGAACAGAGTAAGAGGGAAAGGGAAAGAACCTGTTTTCCCACTGGCTCAAAGAACACTTCAGATGTGACTGGCTCTGAAGGATCAGTGGGACACTTTCAAGAAAATACCTGAGCTCTGGAAATAGGGATGCCTATTTCCAAACCAGGATGATCTGCTCTAGCATTGGGGGCATGACAAGCAAACAGCTGTCCACCAGGGCTTCCCAGTCTCATCAGGCCTTGCAGACAGAATGTGACCTTCATACAATGACCCCAGTACGTTTTATTTTTTGTAGGAAGGAAAGCTGAGAGAACGGGCTGTCTGTTTATTCCTATAGTCTCTGACATTCTGACTTACTGATCTCTTGTTGCTATCTTAGCACAAATAATGAGCATAACTTCAGGTGATGATACTTCCAGTTAGCCTGGGGTTCTGTACTTATATCCAAGCACTATTAGAAATGTGTCTGCTACATTTCGAATAAACCTAAATATTGCTGTACCTCATTCTGTCAATGCCTTAAGGCCTCAAAGCTGCTGGAGGCATGATGCTAAATGCCTCTGCAGGAGCCTGCACATACTGGGGAGACATGGATGGAAATAAGACTCCCAGTGGCAATATGGAAAAAATATATGTGCCTTGGCATTCTCAGTGCTATCTGTTGGACATCTCTGTTGGATTGGTTCCCAGCATTAATTTGCAATAGTCACATTAATTTACATTCAAATCCTAATTAATGAAGTTCTGGTGTTTATGGCATGGAGTATCTTGAAAGGATAGGGTGTACTTTCTGTTCTATTTCTGCCATTTTTCATTCCAGTGAAACTCTACTCATGACTCACTGCTCATTACCATCTCCTGGCAATGTATGAAGAGAAAAATGTACAGCAGAACAAAATGTTTCTTACGCTGGTTATTTGCATCTTTTCAACAGGCTTATACCCCCTTTATCACAAACTGGTAAATGGCTTCCTTATAAATTCAAACCTGCAAAAATATTTTTGTCAGGAAACACTTGCATATATGACTACCTCAAGGTTTTTTGTATTTAGCCTCTCTGCTAAATGACTGGGGTAAGTGAAGAATGGTAAACCCCTTCCAGTGAGATGTGCAGACAGGAAGCATTTAGGCTTGGGGTCTCCAGCAAGCACACTGAACTGTCTCTGGGCCATAGAGACATCAACTATCTGCTGATGACAGATGCTGAAGGAAGCTGTGGTTGTGTTTGCAGGGGTCCCAGGACGAGGGACGAGATGAGAGTCTTGACTCCATGTTTCAGAAGGCTGATTTATTATTTTATTATATATATGATATTAAAAGAAAATGATATATTCAAACTGTACTAAAAGAATAGAAGAAAGGATTTCATCAGAAGGCTAGCAAGCAATAGAATGGAATGGAATGATAATAAAATCTTGTGACTGACCAGAGTGTCCGAGACAGCTGGACTGTGATTGGCCATTAATTAAAAACAACAACATGAAACCAATCAAGGGTGCACCTGTTGCATTCCATGGCAGCAGATAATTATTGTTTTTCTTTTCCTCTGTGGCTTCTCAGCTTCTCAGGAGAAAAGGATCCTAACCAAAGGATTTTTCATAAAATATGTCTGTGATAGGAAGCAACTAACAATAATTCTATGAGGCAAAAATTAGTCCTTTATATAGACAGCTACAGAATCATGGAATCACAGAATGGTTTGGTTTTGAAGGGACATCCTTCATCTAGTTTCACCCTGTTGCCATGGGCAGGGACACCTTCCACTAGACCAGGTTGTTCAAAGCTCCATCCAACCCTATCCAAACAGTTCCAGGTACGGTACAACCACAGCTTCTCTGGGCAACCTGTGCCAGTGTCTCACCATCCTTACAGTCAAGAGTTCCTTCCTTATATCTAATCTAAACCTACTCTAATGCAGTTTGAAGCCACTGCCCCTTGTCCCATCACTACAGGCCCTTGTTAATAAGTCCCTCTCCAGTTGTCTTTCAGGGCCCCTTCAGGTACTGGAATTTCTGTCTGCAGCCTTCTCTTCTCCAGGCTGAAAACACCAACTCCCTCAGCCTTCATTCAGGTAATTAGTAATAGTAAGTTAATTAATTTATTAACCAGTACCCACATTAAAGCCCCTCTGAGTTTGTGGTATTTTCTTTGGTGCCCAAGCTGGTTGCTGGAGCTCTTTGAGTCTCTGACTTGGTAACTTCTAAAGTACACCTTTATCTCTCCCTGCTTCCTTATATGACTGCTGCTTACAGGTGAAGGACAGGTACATTGGCTCTGTCCCCTCTTGCTGTTCAGGGTGATCCAGTCACTTGCTGAGCTGCACACAGGGACAACACCAGGTCTGTATGGTGGCATCCTGCCGTGGTGTGCACCACCCCTTAGTGCCCTGTGGTTGCTTTTGAAAGAAGTCTGGTTGCACAAGCATGGAGACAGCCATGATGTGTGGCAGTAGATTCTCTGGTCCACATAGTGCAGACATTGCTATTAGGAATGAAGATCACCAAGATGTGACTTAAGTTTCTGTTCCCTGGAGGCATAACTCTTGCATGCTCTCTTCCCTTGGAAGAATCAGCCATTTATCTTACAACCATGCAAAATTTTATAAAATTATTAACTACTTATATTTGATAGGAAAAAAGCCAGGCTCTTTCTTGAGTCTTCTGCATTTGATGCTGCTCTGGTGAAATTACTTTAGGTGGAATCTTATTAGTCAAGGGTAAAGTCCGCTACAAAAATGATTTTTTTATGCTTTGGGAAAAGTAGATTTCAATTTCCTTTATTTAAAGATTTGGAAGCAGAACCAGAGCTCTGAGGACTTCTTCTAACTCTGTTTTGTGAGGTAGTCAAACAGCACAGAGCACTGATGATGTCTCAGCAAAACAGGCACAATGCAGGAATGGTGATCTGAGCATGGGCCAGGACATTTCCTAGGACAGAAGGACTGTCGAGCCTAAGGACAAACCTCACATGGAGGGTGAGCCAGATAGGGGGAGCAGCCTTTGAGAGATGAGTTTGGTGCCACTGAAGAGTTGTAAGGAATGGGGGCAGCAGCCACCTCAACCCTCTCTACCCCATCCAGCCCTGTCTAAGCAGGAGAAGCCAGATGAGCTTTACAGAGATGTAGTTTCACAAGACAGTGAAGAGAGGACAAGGCTTTTGGCCAGCCCTAACACTCTGATCCCCTCTGCCAATACTTATTTTTCTGATGCATAAGGCCAGTGCAGGGAGGAGAGCTAGGTGTGTCTGGAAACTGGAATCTGAGTTGTAGAAATGATGTAGAAATCTGAAAAATAGAAACACACTGAAATTATCCCAGGGCATATTCAGTTACTCATTAGCAGATTGTACACATTTCATATCTGACAGTAGGACAAAGCATTGTAAAAATACCCTTAAAAATGTGAATCTCTGCTCTGATACTTAAAAGGCAGCATCAGATTAGTGTCTGTGTTTCATTAACAAAAGACCAGGAGGATGAAAGCTTCTCAGGTATAGCCTTTATTTCACCAGCTATTTTTTGTAGCATATTGTGGAAGAAAATGCCACATCTCATTCAAGTCTATCATTCATACACAAGAAAGGATTTGGCAGCAGTTTATAAACTGCAGTTTTTATGACAATTTTAAACTTTGCCCATTTTTCAGTCTCTGAAGGTTGTTGGAAAAAAATGCTTTTGATGACCTCTAAATCAACTGGTGTTCACTGGTCTGTGTGGGGCTGTGAGCTGTTGTACACCAGCTGTGGGGCTGCCTTTGGTATAAGCAGCTCCGTTGTTGTGTCAGCAGTTTTCACACTGTTTAATTTTCATAGACTTGGTTACACAACACAGTTCTCAGACCTTCCAGCTGTGCCTAATGAAAATTCATACTGACACTCATTCAGGTCTCAGCATCCCTCTTGCTCTGGTGTTACCTTATTATTTTTTTATTATTCTACTTAGAAAGAACTGCAGCACTCCCAGTATAGGAAATGTGATATATGTTGAAGATAATCTCCTGTCACTGCAAGGTTTCTCCTCTGTTAGCTCTCTCTCTCTGCTTCATTTCACCTGTTTGTCACCCATTAGAAAAGCTAGTGAAACATTTGGTTCTTAAAGGGTTGACTGCTTCATTTTATGCAATGTAACTGCATCAGCAGAGCAGTAATTTATGATGAATAACTTGTTTGGCAGTCTTAGGCTTTTTTCATGGATTGTCTTTGAACAGATTGTAATTTTCATGAATTTATTAATTATTCAAAATGTTAATGATGCTGGGAGAATGATTATGAGCAATTTCATGTGAGCATTTGGTATGCAGTACTCCACTTCTACAGCCATTACTCTCTCGTGTAGGTAGATGAAAGCACTTCATGTTTTCTCTATTTTGTTGTCAGAAGATGGTAAAAATCATTCATGACATTTTGCTCAGAGTATAAGAGTTGAGGGAGAGACAAAAAAAATTAGAACATTTTCCCTTAATGTCCTGTCTAGATAAAAGAGTCTTTCTAAGACTAACTTATGAAATAAAGAAGATCATTGTCAGATTCCTTTATTTACTTACCAAATTTTAATCTGTTAAAGTAATTTGAACAAAAAGGTAACAGGGTATGTATTCCTAGTCTCAGTCCTACTACAACTTAGGTTGTGATTGCCTTGTGCTTTGATGAAAGGTCTATTTCTCTGTATAAAATATTCTGAAAATGCAGTTATCATCAGCTTGAAAATTTTTCTCAAGGTTATTGTGAAGGTGAAAGTGGCTGTAGGCAGTTTTGAGCCCAGAAGAAGGGTGTCAGAAGTTTGTGAGGTTTGCTGGTCTCCTAACACTTGTTTTCTATTTCGACTGAAGCATGTAGAGTTTCAATTCGCCTTAAATTAGCATTTTGTAGGAAAAAAAATCAGTTCTTGAACAGCAAGTGGTTTAAAATAGGCATTAAGTTAACTTTTTAATTAATTTGAATGCTTGAGGACTTGAATAGGAAATATTTTGTAATGCCTCCCTCAGTCTACTTTTGCTTTAAGAGGGAAAGGAGAGAGGAAAGTTGCTGTGAGGAGGAGGTACAATTTGGGTCAAATTTTGAGTATGACAAACTTGAATAGCCACATTTTAGTTACAATACTTTTGTGATTTTTACAAATATGAGAAATGCTTTGTGACTGGCTGCTGCTGTCTGACTGAAGCTTCTACTGGGTCTGAATTGAACCTCTGTGGGTACAGTACCTCCACAATGTACCTTGTTCATGGCTTTGAAGAGGAGGTCTATTTATGGAGTTCTCTAAAAAACTAACTTCTACCCAGACTTTAGAGTAACATGCTGCATGCTGAGTCCCTCTCTAGCTGTTCAGGTGAATAAAGAGCACTTTCCTCCTACAGCTCTGTACATGTTGAGCTGTAAGCAATGAACATTGCAGACACTGCAGAGGACTGTCAGCCCCGGACAGGAATGGTTTCACTTCAGCCTGCATAAGCTTGTGAGAGCTCCTTTCTGTAGCTCTGCAGTTACTTTCACTATTGTGTTCCACTAAAAGTCCAGCTTTTGCTTTACTTCTTTTTCAACAACATTCCATCATCTGGTTTGTGTTTAAAAGACAGACAGTTCTGTACACTGGATTGCAACAATGCAGGCTGTAGCTAGCTTCTGCTCTCCAGGAACTGGTAGCACATTATGTGTCAGCTTTTAGACAAAGATAAGGGTTTGTTGGGTAGAAAATTAAGCAAAAGCTATACATCTTAAGGTTCCCACAAGCAACAAAAATTAATCTATTTTAAACTCCTTTTCTCAAGTAAGCTTCTTGAGGTGGGAATTTGTCTCCAAGTCACTGTAAAATATCATGTTATATCCATTCTACTCCCTTAAATGAGTAAAAAACATTATCCACAAAGCTCAGCAGTCATGCCAGAAATTCGTGTGACTCCTGGTTTGCACTGAAACCTCAGTAGCTAGCTGTGCACAGTAGGCACTGAAATGAAAACTCATCGTCAGTTAACAGTGCTCTTGCACTTCCCTGGCCACAGCTGAGGCAGAGTTGGGTAAGGTCTCTTCCAACCGAACATGGAATCAATCTAATTTTCTTCGAACTTCCAAATGTAAGAATCTGAATGTGAGCTAAGGGCATGATACAGTCACTTGACCACGTTTCTGGAGCAACCAGAGCTGCTCATCTGCCTAGCTGTGCTAATGGGAACCACCCACCCATGCAGGCTGGGCAACTGTGACCAGGGGGAGCCTCATGCTCAGCTGGAGCAGCAGGGTGTGATAAGCTAGTACATCTTACATGAGTTGCATTGTGTGCCGCTGTTTATCGACTGAATCAATCTGTGGGTATGTAAATGTCCATTGAAGTCAGTGGATATTTCCTAGTGCTGAGCAGAGAGGGCACAGAGCAATTTGATCACCCTAAAGTGAACACCTATGTGCTTGAATCATGTTTTCTCATTTTGTCAGACTCTTTAAAAGCTGTCTAGAACCTCTCTCTCAAATGTCAGAGCTAGGCTGCATCTGGCCAGAGGACAAGAAGTGAGGTGCACAGCCCATGTCCCATCTCCCTAAAATCTTCTAGATTCACCAAGACTGCTAACTCACAGCTTTCCAGCCACATGCCACAGTGTGGTTACTAGTCCACGGATTTTATCCCTTCACACTTGGCTATAGCAGTGCACAGTTATTCTGTGCATTGTTCTCTTTCCACATAAAGAACAAGGTAAGAAGGCAGGAAGCTGAAGTATAGAAATACAAGCATGTACTTGTGATTGTGCCAAAGATTGCTGTCAATAAAGTGGTCTAATAATTCCCACTTCCTTTCTACAAACGCCATTAGAACTGAAGCTTTTATGAGATGAATGTTTGTTTGCTAATTCTTAAAGGGCCTCTGTTGTTTTAACTTTCTGCACTGGGAAACCCTGCTTCTTCTGTGCATATGTGCCTGGGTCTGCTGGAGGTCGACAGGTATATACCAAGAAAGAACCAGATGGATTTTCTGCCCTTGAAATACATGGAGGAGTTATCACTCTGAACCTTTCAGAAAAGTAGAGTGATAGGAAAGCAATAGGGAGAATAGACTTATAAATTTAAAGCTAAAATTCAAGAACAGTGTCTGATTTTGGTACTGGCAAAACATAACTGGTCAACAGGGTGGGTTTATGGAATGCACTGAAATATCAGCAGAAGTTTATTCTTTGTCATCCACTTTTAACTTGACAAGATCCTCAAATGTATTTTTATAGCTTCCTTCCTGGTATGCTCCCAGAGATAAGTGCTTGAAGTGGGTGTCAGGCCAGAACTAGCTGGAACAAAGCTTCTACTTACATAGTGTGAAAGAAGCCACTGAATTTGTTCCTAATTCCTTTGTTGAGCTACTACAGCTCATAAACATAAGTAAAAGGATAACATATTTTTAACTTGTTCACTCTTGGTTATGCTGAAAATAGTATGAAGAAATGTAAAAGCTGATGCACACAGGAATACTCAGTCCTGCACTTGATCAGGGACTTCAGTAAAAAGAGGATTATAAACTCTGAAAGAATTCTTCTTTGTCTCATATGGGAAGATATTTCCTGTTTCACTCATTATACTGGGCTTTCCATCATGAATATTCCATCATTAATATTCCATCATGAATATTCTCATTCATATGCACATCATTAAAAATATTGACTCTTTTGTCTGTCCTGACATTTCTAATACATTTTAAAAATTATTCTTGCAGCAGCAATACTCAGTGCAAATACTTTTTTGAAGTGGTTTGGCATTTTATTTAACTTTGGTATTCGGGACTAATACACAAGTAGTGTTTGAGAAATACCAGAAAAGAGTAGATCCTTCACCTCTGCGTTTGCATTTAATGCTCATACACTTCTGGGTGCAGTCCTGCTTCTCCTTCCACTGAACACACACTATACAGTGTGTGAGTGACATCAAAGACTGACAGTAAAATCTGTGGCTTTGATGGGGCAAATGTACCTCAATAAAGTAAGTCCTGCTGGAGCTGGCGAGGGAGCAGTGGCAGGGGAGCAGGGGCTGCTCCTGTTGCAAAGCAGGCAGACTCCTGCCTCCTGAATGGATGCCTCTGCATCACCCCTGCTCTCTGAGTCTTTGATGCTGTAACAAGAAAATAATAGGGATATCGTGCTGAAACAAACTCAATTATTTCACGGCTTTTTAAGTACTGAATGACTGAATCACTAGCTACTGACCAAAGACCACTGACATTGATGGGAAGACTCACTGAATTTAGCATTTTGGATAATCCTCCAAGAGATGTGGGATTACTTATAATTAAGAAAGATAAGATAGAAACTGCTCTAAAGGAAAACCTCATTCTGTAGCTTACATCTCTACTAGCTACATCTTTACTGAAGAAAGTTATCTTATCCAAAGCATCAGCAGCATAGAGTTAGCATGAAGACAATTTCCTATGGAGTAAAGTATACTTTGGAAAATAAGAGATAGGCTGGAAAAAATACCCCACTTGGAATTAGAGGAAGGTAACTGGAGTGAATCCCTGCAAACAAAAAAGTTTAGAACTGGTTACAGTGAAAGCAAACACGAGACAGCTTCCCACTTCTCAGGAGAGGCACTACATAAGTCTTTGGAAACATCCTGTAGAACAATCTATCTCATTAGAAACAACTGAATTGAATCAATACAGAGCTATTTTTCCTTTCCTAGTGTCACCTTCAATGTCACCTAATGCAGCGTAATGAAGTGCAAATGAAATTGGTGTTAGAGAGAGGAACCTGTTATTTCTGGTAATGAGCAGTTAGAAGCTGTGCTTGCATGGAGAAGCCAGAAGGTTGTTAATTACATCTCTGTATGAATGAAATGCACCTTTTAAGAGTAGAGGGAACTCAAAGATGAGCAGATTCTTCTGCTTCCCTTGTCAAGACTGCAGCTGTGGAATCTATAATTAGGGAGAAAGTAATCAGAAATCAATTTGAAAAAATGCTAACAAGATATTAAGAACCTTCTAAAATCTGTAGAAGTGCCTTAAAAAAAGAACTGAAAAGCTTCTATAGAAGATGTCGAACAGTTTCAGCACAGGAAGTGAGTATCTTAAGGTATAAGGACACCTAAGGTCTTGGGGTTGAGGAACTGAGAGGAACTGACTTCTATTCTTAAACTTTCTTTGTATTTTGCAATGACCTTAAAATTTCTTATGTTGATCCTAAATTAGCCAGTGAAAGTCAAAAGGCCAGATCAGGAGCTTTGCACATTTGAAGAGCTCCTTAAATGTTATATAACAGGCAAGAGTGGAAATTAAGCCTCATGTAGACCTTACATTACACATCTCACATTAATTTTGCCCTGTAAAGAACTTTGCTATTGTCAGGCAGAAATCACTGTTTACCTGCCAGGGGAGCCCATTCATTACACTGGTTAAGTTATAATTTTAGCTACCAGAGCTTACTGGAAGCTCTGCAGATTGTGTTTTAACTGCATGTGGCTGTTTGCTTGGAGACATTTCTAGTCAGGGAAATGAAGAAAATTTTAAGTAGGATCCTAGCCCTGCCAGGGCAGGGTTTTGACCTCCACACAGATTCTATCAAGATAAATCTGCCAGAGAAAATCAAGGAGTGCAAATTAGCTGTATGCCATCTTCAGAGCAAATGTACTTATTTCAAATATGTTAAGCAATAGCTTATTTCAGCAACTGCATGGGAAGATCCTCTAAAGCTACCACTTCTGTAGAGGAACATCATTATAGCAGGAAGAGATTAAATCCAGCTCTCTTGATTTCAGTCATCTAAAAGCCAGACAGTGGGTAGAAAAGAGGTAGACAAGCATTCTCTAAAATCAAAGCAGAGAGACATAAGCCCTCCCGTGGCAGAGGGATTCATTGTTGTCTAAAGAAGGCATCTGAGACAAATCAAATGAGTTTCCCCTGGGAGAGGACTCTCTGCTGATAATGGATGGAACCCAGGCACCAGGCAAGGTACTGAAACCCATGAGTCTAAAGTCAAGTCACAGGAATCCTGCCTTTTATGAACAAAGGTTGTGTTTTAGTGGGAATCATTTAATACATAACATAGATACACTGGAAAAATTGAAGACAAAAAATAAATGAGGAGAAATAAAGGGTCGTTCCCCTGAGAAAAAAGCATAAGGAACTAATACATTTCAAAGTCTGTTTAGAAAATCTTGAGCATACAACTCACTAAATAGAGTGAAGCATGTAAATAAGAAGTAAAGAGTACATATAGATAGATTACTCATATACAGTTGTTTAGTGTAGAAAATCATCTTCCTTCCAGAGGGTTATGCTTTCTTGGTTTGCTTAGTCACTGGCTGGAAGCTGCCCATTCAAGGAATCATTGTGGAGGAGATGTGGTGTTCCTTCTGTGCAGCACCTCTCTGTGCTCCCAGTGCTCACAGCTCATGGGAGCATCTCAGCCAGAATCTTATATCTGCTCTGCCACAGCCTCAGCCCACATGCTGGTTTACCTGGATTGTTAATTTGTGATATGGCTACTTTTAGCCAGGCTTTGTGGAGGAAAGTTCCTTCGTAATTATTGTCTCTGACAGTTCTTGCTTCTCAGAGTTTCCATTTATCCAAGTTCCTATTAGCATGACTTACATCAGTCTGGGCAGTTAAGTCACTAACCTTAATGTAACTGTCTCTATAGAGACTATACAGTTCAATGTAGAGGCTATCAGCTATCCACCAAATAAACAGATGTTTATCATGTTTATATCAACTATGTGGAGCTCTCTTGAATAATTAATTTAAAAGATAGTATGCAAAATTACAAATAAAGCTACAGGTACTGTATTAGAGTTTTATTACAATTCCTTTTTTCTCTTGAGTAGGAAAACTCATTAGAAAAAAAGAGGTGAGACATTCAAATGTACATTCAGAGGAAGAATTTCAGATGACACATAGGTGATTAGCTGTTGAATACTTGGTATTGTTAATGTGAATGGCTGGTTTAATTCCCTTGCTATCACACCACAAAATTACCCCTAGACATGATCTTCTGTAATGTGATGATCATTATTGCACAGACTGAATTTCTAATATTATAATTAATTTTGTTTGGTGAGACAGACTGTAAAAAGGAAAAAAGTAAGAGCACCTCTTTGCCATGCATGATTTCTTCTGTGTTTGCTTCTTGAGGTAATGTCTGGATTGTGATTTCTTTGTTGGTAGTTCAGTACATTAAAAATAAGCTAATGCAGCATTAACTGAGCACTAATAGGCCATTAAAGACAAATTTTTATACTGGAGAACAGAAAAACATTTCAAATGTAAATATAAGTCAATTTTATATGCATGAATTTTTGCTGATGCCATTTGTATTAATAATTAATACTTGTGTTTCATCAGGATTTTATCAGGCTTAAAAGATAGCCAAACTTTCTTGGCTGAGTATTACTCCTTTACTTTGCAAACGGTTCAAGAGGCCAAGATAACACTGTGCATTTCTTTATCCTCTCCTGCTGACTACCTGGCAAGAGGATGGACCCCACGGAGCAGTGATGCTGCCTTCACCACAAGTAATCCAACAGCAAACAATCATTGAAATGTGTCCTGCTGTCCAAAGGCCTTAGAATCTGCATGACAATCAGCAAATCTTTTCTCCTAGTTAGGGGCATAGGCTCCCAGGGCAGATACATGCACAGTCATTCTGGGAAGTTCATAACCTTGTTAAGAGCCCCTACACACAAACCTTTAGCAAGTATAAAGGCAGTCTTTCGTGGATCTGATTAAAACTAACTCTCTTGCTCCAGCATTCATCACAAAATGACAGAAATGTATGCTGCAAGGGCCCTGGGTGTCACAGAGTCCTGCCCTTGACGCAGGACCCCCAACACCAAGGTGACCAGGTCACCCCAGCTTTGCTGGGGACCATCTGGGGTGGATTGTCTCAGCTCCTTGAGCAGCTTGCCCCATATGACATATTACACATCTTCCTATTCTGAGAAGTGAAGGCTACCCTTCTAGCCAAGCATCAAGGTGAGAGTCTGTTTTATAAGGAAATACATCCTTTTTTTGTGTTGAAAAGCTATTTGATGGGAATAATTTCCTAACCAGAGTTTCAGTAAAAAACAGTGAGTTTCCTTTAGTGTGGGGGGTGTTTCTTGTTAGGTTACTCAAATTGTACCTTACAAATGATGTGCATGGCTACAGCTAGTGATCCTGGCCCTCTGCTAGCCTTTGATCATCTCTTTTGCCAGGGAATACACAAGGTAATAAAAGGCTCGCTTGTTGTTTATGATCAGTGATAAATCTTTTGGGAAGAAAAGGCTTTATTCTCCATTCTAGTAAAGATCAGAACATAACTGCACAAGGATTTGTGTTATCCTTATATAGCAGACAGTCTACTGAAATCAAAGGGAGTACTTGCTGTGCCCAAACTTACAAATGCACCATGCTTTTATCAGATCTGGGCTCGTAGCAGATATAGTTTAAGAGATTATCTTTGAATTTACCCATCTACACAGCTGACAAGAGGAAAAGAGATTGTGAACAGGTGGTGAATACAATGGTTTTCATTTCCTAAACCAACTCTCCAGATAATTTCCTAATGAGGGAATCTGTCTGTGTTGTTGCAATTACATAAGTTATTGCATTTGGTTTTGGTATATGATAATATATAATGATAATAATATTTCCCTGTATAAAAATGCCATAGTAAGGCAGGGACAGGATTTCCATCTGTCTTTCTCAGCTTGGGTTGTTTTTGTTTGTTGTTTAAATCCACTCTTTCAGATAGGAGCTGCTCACATAATCAAAATCCAAGACATATTTTCAGCTTCAGTCTACTGATTTGTTGATTCAGTTGCCTGCCTTCTCCACACTCAGGGGGATCTTTATTACAGAGAGTTACCAGAATGCTTTGTGTTAGCATTAAAATGCCACTGGGTGCACATGTACCACACAACTGCAAAGAGGCAGAGAGGATATTTTTCTCACACAGAGAGTAAATAGGACATCAGAACAAATTTCTTGCTTAAGTCAATTTTTATTTGAGACTCAAATAAGATTTTGGTCAAAACCAAAGCACAAAACCAAATCGCTCCTCATTGGTACTTGCCTACCACAATTCCACTTAGTCCTAAATGGGAGACAGGCCTGTCTCAGAACTTGGAGGCAGCACTGTTTGGAGGTGGGTTTGATGCAGCAGAAGCACGATCCCCACTTCTAGACCATTAGAGATCTAAAAGCCACAAACAGATGCTTTAATTATAATATTACCTAATAATATTTTAATTGTAATATTACCTATAATATTTTCTAATTATTACCTATATTTAATTGGAATTATCTCCGATGAGGCAATACTTTCAATTCAGAATGATGTTCTGATAAATATTTTCTCATCTTTGAAATCTCAGTGTAGCAGAAATATTATTTGTGTCTGAAATGCGCCATTTTAACATGTGGCACATTTGGAAATAAATCTTCTCCTGTGTCCCCTCAAGACTGAAGCAGATGATGTTAAGTGCTCTCATTTTTCAGCTCCTTCAGATATTTTTGTGTGGATGAGTCATTAGGTATTCTGGTCACTCCTGTTACCAACGCAGTTATGAATTTCACAGGGAAAATGTCAATTGTGAAATTTCTCTGTGACAACCATTTTCAGTGCAGGGAATGTTTAAGTCATTGTAGAAATATGGAAACCAACCCTGGCATGGTATTTAAGGGGTCATGTAGTCCACCTGGTGCCTCAGAGCAGGCTCAGTTCTGCCAAGTTATTCCTGGCAGAGGTTGGTCTAATCTGCCTCTGAGATACCCCCGTGTCTGTGCCCACCATCCCACAACCCACAGCTTCCCTGGAAGACAGACTGACATGGTGTTAGGTTCTTTAAAATCTGTTGTTTAACAAACACTCCATGTGGCGCTTTTCAAGACCATTCCTTCTCATCCTGTGATCCATGGTCTGCAGAACACTTCTACAAATGATGAGGTTTTATCACACTTCTCCTCAGCTTTCTCTTGCCTGTATCAGAAGAACCAGCTTTAAACCAGAGAAGAATAATTTTCTGCTGGGGAAATGTTTCAGAAATGTAATCACCATGCTATCCATTTACCCTGAGAAAGGCTTCCCAAGCAATAAGATACAACCTGGCAAGACAATCTCATTTTGCCCTGAGTTTATGTCATAATGTAGGCCTGTTGGAGAAAATCCAGAGGGCCACAAAGATGATCAGAGGACTGGAATCCCTCTGCTATAAGCTGAGAAAGCTCAGTTTGTTCAGCCTGGAGAAGAGAAGGCTCTGGGGAGACCTTAGAGAACATTCCAGTACCTGAAAGGAGTTACAAAAGGAGCTGGAGAGAGACTTTTTACAAGGGCACGGAGTGACAGAACAGGGAGTAATGACTTCAGACTGAAAAAAGGCATGTTTAGGTAATACACAACAAAGCAGTTTTTCACTATAAGGGTGGTGAGGCACTGGAATAGGCTGGCCAGAGGAGTTGTGGGGCCCCATTCCTGCAAGTGTTCAAGGGCAGATTGGATGGGGCTTTGAGTAACCAAATCTAGTGCAAGGTAACCCTACCAATGGAAGGGAATTAGAACTTTATCTTACTGCGTCTGCCCGAGTCCTGCCTTCCTTAAAGCACAGCTGAGACTTTGCCAGTTACAACAAAGGCTGAATGTGTCTTCCATACAACTCCTCTGTGCATCCCACTGGGAAGCTACACTGCCATGCAGTGCAACATTATTGACCAGGTCATCCACACCCACAGCCTTTAACAAAAAGCAGTTGTTTGGTCTGTAATTTCCCATCTTGTATTTTTTGATATCTAAATTATCTATTTCAGACTACTTCAGTTTTTCAAAATAACTTAGAATTCCTGTTGCATACTCAGCATGTGTCCTGTACAAGAGAGCTCCATTGTCAAGTGTCCAAGCCATTAAATATTGAATAATCCAGACCCAGGAGAAACACTAGCACAGATTTACTCATCCTTTTCTCTAGAAGTATAGTTTTCCATTCACTTGTACAACAATTTCATAGGGTTTTCAATAAAACTGTTTCCTTAACGTGTTTATGAGACTCCCTTGGGAAGCAAAGTCAAAAGCAGTGCTACAGCCTACATACAGAAAGCTACGACTCTTGCACTCAGCAGTGTGCTGTGCTTTTCATCCTTATGTTCTAGGAAACGTTCTTTCCAGATAATTTTTCTGTTCTTTTCTTCTTACCTCCTGTGTTAATTCTATTGCATTCTATGCCTTAGCCTTTTTGATTTTGTCCTTGTAGGTTTGTGCTAGTCTTACATATATCTTCCTAGTTACTTGACCTACACTCAATGTCAAATAATTTTCAGGTCACTGAAAAACTCCTAAATTAACAGAAGTGGCTTCTTACTATACCTCCTGTATCTCCTTTGCAGGAAATAAAGTTACCTTTTTAAGAGCTTCCTTTAAACTTCCTTTTTCCTCCTGTGTTTCTTCTCTCTCAATTTTCTAAGTTGACTGATGCTCTATTTCCTCAAATCCCCAATTTTTATTTTACTGCTTTTCATTTATTCTCTTGCTAGATGTCAGGAGTAGCTTTCTTTATGATCCCTGTCACAGGGCTTGCCTTCACCCTCTGGATGAACCCCTCTTCTCTCAGCAGAGACAAGATCCAAAGGAGCCTTTCCTTTCCTGAGAAACAGATAATAATCTCCATTGCAGCAAGCCTGCTTTTCTCCTTTTTATGCTCAAAGACCACTGGTGCTTCTAGCAGACAGACACGACCATATGCACACCTCAGAAACATGACCCTCTCTCTTCACTTATCCAAAATAAAACATAAATGTATTGTGTCCCTTCACTTATCAAAGAAGTGATAAGAACTGATTTCTTTTCAGTTAAGAAGTAATTCTGATTGTGAATGAAATTTTTCTTCAATTAGTTTTTCATGTTTCTTATATTAGCATACAGACCTCCAAGGTAGTCATCCCACTCTTTTCTTTCTTGTGCCTTTTCATTCCCGGGGGGTTTGGTGCTCTGTTTTCAGAACATGCAGTATCTGCCTTTTTACTAGCTGGCTCAGGCTGTGCCTGATAACATTCTCACTTCTCTGTGTGAGATGTACTCTTTTGCTTCAAGTATTACTGTCTCCTCAGTGGGAAGCTGCAGTCCCTGCCAAGTCCTGTCTCCTGGCCACCCCATTCTGTCCACATGCTGATTTCTGTCCCAGCATTTGCCCTCAGCTGGAGGTGCTGGGAAGAGCAATCCCTACCTCTCCTTCCCAAGACCCAAGCAATGGGCTCCCTCTCAGCTTTCCAGGGGCTCATTTAATGGCAGAGGTTTTCTAACGGGTTTGATCCAGGCTCTCAACATTCCCTGTCTCTTCTGGGATGTCAGGTTAGATCTGTAAGCAGACATCTCTGTCACCTTCATCCTCCTTCCTTGGCAGGCTCCCAGTTTTGCACATCTTAGACTAACAAAGGAGACTCCCCTTAAATCTTACTAGTGGTGATAATTCACTCGGTAGCAAGGCTGAGCCTGGATAACTAAGTACATGGCGCAGAAGAATCTTATTAAAATACAATGAAATAATACCATAACTGCACTGTACCCTCCCACCTTTCATCAATACAAGAGTGGTTTCTTGCCAATGGTCATGTCACTCTACTGTTTTTATAAGAGGGTACACTTGTATGTCCCTGATTCAGCAAAATGTCTAAAATAAATTATCTAAAGCCAAAAGTGAATGTTGAAATGATGAACTTATGTCTTCTTCTTGCCTGAGTCTAGACAAATGTCAATGTGTAGAATTACTTTTACTAAAAATAATCTGTGCTAGTAAATACCCTGAAAATTATAGGTGAGAACAAAACTGTTCTTATTATCAAGTCTGTATTTCATTCCAACTTGGAAAGTATTGAACACTTTTTCTCTTTGACCCTGTTTCTGAAAATCTCAAATCATTTGAGTTTCCAACATTTTATTAAAATTATTTCAGCAACAAAATAGCAAACTGAAAGAGCTATGATTTGTCTTTCTTTTTTTTTATCTTGTTATTTGAAAGGGAATTTTGTGGCCAATTTTGAACTGTTTGGGCTTGCCATAGTGCCAAGTAAGTGTGGCAAATGCTTGCAGGATTGAGGCCATTAGCTCAAGGCTCCAAACAGCACTGGGGAATGGATAAAATCAACTCAGATTTGGAATCTTGTTTCTAAAGATTGTTAAAGTACAACATTTAGAAACAAGAAATCATTTAATACAGTAACTAGCAAATTCCTAGGGGGTTAGAATTTAATATTTGACCTTCTAACCAGTCCCACTTAGTAGAGAAAAGCAGCTGGAGAGACTTTCTTACACAGGGGAAGATGTTTCTTCCATATTTTAATGGGAAAATAGGATTCTCACTATGATATTGCAATTGCCTCAACATGCCATAGTTAAACTCTCATGCTCAAGGCTACAAGAATTAATTTCTTTGGTCCACTGAAGTTAAAGCTAAAACAGGAACACCTTTCTCCATCCTCATTTACAGCAACAGCAGGGATATCAGGATGACCATGGCAAGGAGCAGAAGGCAGAACAGCGCTTGCTGCAGGCACAGCTGATGCAGGTGAGCACCACCTGTAATCCAGCACCGCTGCCATCCTCATCTTACCTCCCAACAGCACCTGCGGAGGCAGAGAGGTAAAGCTGCTGCATCCAGACACAAACAAGCACAAAAATCTGTGGGGGAAAAAGTACAAACTCCTTCTGGATCTCAGATTCAGTATTTCTAGATGAAAGGGATTTATACTGCAGTGTTTTTTCTTCTCTAAGATGTAGCTCTTAACAGATGGGAATGAACAGTTTGAAATTAAACTGTATCCTGCTGAGTTTCTACATGCCATTTTACAGCACTGTGCTCTGGGCCACATCGCCACCATTCACACTTTTTGGGAAGTAGTTCTTAGCTGCTCAAATAAATTCTGCTAAAATGTGATTTCTGCTATTGATGCTGTTTTTCCAAGCCGTCAGATGTCAGCATTTCCACAAACTGCCCCCTGGTGAGAAGTGACTAGAGCTCAGAGGTGTTGTGCCATGCTCAAGTTTGTGATTAGCCTATGGGGAATGAAAATGTGTTTCAAGAGTGGCAAATCTGTCAAACATCTCATTATCAGAATGGATAAAACACTTGAGAAGTAATTGCAGTGAGTAAAATGCCTACAATAGGTAAACTGCTCCTCAGGCCCATTGTGAGCTATGTCATGAGATAGGAGGCCAAAACCTGCCTTCCCATGAGTGGTGGTTGTCATCAGAACACAAATGTCACTCAAAGAGGAATCATTTAGGAACATCTTGCATTTGCTCTTTGTGCCACATGATTAGTTTAAGTAAGCAGGCTAATAAGATCCTTCCTTCTGATTGAGAAAATGAGAAATAGTCAGTGCTGGTTGCTCCTTAAATGGCACCTTTCATTCTTGGCCATTAACTCAGAGGTCATGCTCAGGTGTAAGGGTGCTTTCACTGTACATTTAGGATGACACGACTTTTCTATCCACTCAGTGGTTCCTGATAATTTTCTGCAGTGTTTTAGAAAGCCATTTTGTCATGGGAATCTGCTGATGGGTGTCAGAGGTGAGTGGTACCATGCAGAGAGAAAGCATTCCCTTCATTAGGCTGCAAAGGCAAGTGCTCGTGGGGGCAGAGTGTGCGCACTCCCGCTTACTATTGCTGTGAGCCATGTGGCAACCAGTTTGCAGCCTGGGATCAAAGATTTGTTCATTAGAGAGCTTTCAAATGGCTCTCATTGGCCATAATGCCCCAAGTAGCTCAAGCTCTGGCAGGGCACTGGCTATGGGCTGGCTCTAAGGCGCAGCCATGCCCGCCTGAGCTGCAGCCCCCACGAGGCCAAGGCTGACCCGCTCCTCACTCACATCCTTTGTGTGCATCCATCCATGTGCTCAAGGGAGTGCTGCAGCTGGGCTGGGGACATTCTTCATGGAGGTGCTACTGCTGAACAGAGCCAGGTCTGCCTGGTGCCCTCTGCTCCCTCTGGAGCTGGGAGCAGACATTTGACATCTGGCAGACAGTGCCAGATCAGGTCTCCTGGAGCATGGGCATGAGCACTGGCCCCAGCCTTCAGCTGTAGCAGTGGACGCTGCAATAGGCACCTAAGAGATTTTCATGCATATGGCCGTGCTTTCAAACGTGCCCTGATTTTACAAATAAGTTTTGTTCCCTGGCCTGGCCTGTTCCTGGACAGTGCAGCCTCGAGTGAGCTGGAAAGCTCAAAATTCACCTTTAATGCTTTACACTGAAGTGAGCTGTGTTTTCTGTGATAGTACTCTAAAAACTGAGGAGAAAGGACATGGGTGTTTTTCCTAGCAAAAACTGCTTGTGGTAAATGATAGTCTTTGCTTAATAGCCAAAGGAGAAATGATAATGATTCTGTATGTCAAACGAAGTGGAAAAAATCAGGGAGGTTTGAGTGAGATTGCAATTCTTCTATGGAAGAAAAGGCAACCAAAAGTATCCAATTTAGGGAAGCAAAGAGATAGAATACAGAAAAGAAAATTCAATCTGTCTCCTTCATAAGAAAGCCCTGGAGTTAGAGAAGAAATTTCTGCCTGATATATATAATAGGATCTGTGCAGCACTGTAATTTTCAGGTTCTTTACACAAAATATTTCCCTCTTGTGTCTTTCTAACTAGACTGAGATACATCAAATAACACTAAAGATTTATTGCTTTTGTTTTTTATTCTTCTCTACATTGCTTGATGATAGTGATGGATGAATAATGAGGAAGCTTATTGTGGGCCAGCAATTAAACAAATACACACTGCATCTTCAAGAGGAAAGAAGATGGGGAATAAAAGGTGAGTCAGATGGAGCACTCCAGAAAAAAAAACCAAACCAAAAAAACAACCAGCCAAGAACCAGAGCAAATTAATGATAGCCACTGTGACTGCAGAGAGAGATCCAGCAAAAACTAAAGATCAAAAGAAATAAGGAAAATATGTATCTTATCAGGATGGATCAGCAGCTTTTAAATGATCAGTTAGTATTTGAAATTTCAGATTATAAAATGTTGACAATTAAAGCTATGTTCTGCCTGCCAGGATTGGCTGCTGCTCCTTGGAGGCCTGATTCATTAGGTAATTATTTGAGCCACTCCATTTCTGATAAATTGCAGGCACAAAATCGGCTTGGAGCTCAACAGAGACATTAGCTATTATTGGAGTAGGACTTTCAGTGTAATTTCTCTGTAACTGACTGAATGCAATAAGAAATTGGTGGCCTCCTTCTTTGCATCTTTTATTACGCTCCCAGTTGACACCAAGATAAAAGTGATTATGAGTATGCCTTCTGATATCTTACAACTCCCTTTATTGGTTATAAATGTGCCAGGAGCCTGTCTGTGGGTGACCCACTGATAGCAAGAAGTCAAGTGGTGACAGGCTACCAGCTCTAGCATGCTCTCATTACTAATAGTAGTTTCAGGTAATTATCCTTTGGGTGCATGAAATAAAAAATAATCATAGAACCACAGACTCATTTAGGTTCGAAAAGAGCTTCAAGGACATCGAGTCCAACCATTAACCCAGCACTGCCAAGTCCACCACTAAACCAAGTCCCCAAGTGTCATATCTACACAGCCTTTAAATACCTGCAGGGATGGTGATTCAACCACTGCCCTGGGCAGCCTGTTCCAATGGTTTATAATCCTTTCAGTGAAGAAACTTTTCCAAATACTCAAACTGAACTTTCTCTGGTGCAACTTGAGCCTGCTTCCTCTCATCTGATCTCTTGTTACCTGGGAGAAGAGAACAACATGCACCTTGCTGGTGGAATTTACATATTAAGGGGCTATAAAAGAGAAAACTTTTTTCATCACAAAAGGAAGAAGAGTTGACCATCTCAAATGTCTTGCCAAGTCTTTATTTTGGTGGTGCTGGTTTATTAGTTACCTTCTACACCAGGCCTTGGTGTAGCATTTGTGATGCTGTGCGTAGACATTGCAACATCACTGGGGTCCTGCACTTTTACACAGGTGTAGTGACACTCTAAAAAAATCTCCAACAAATACACCAAATCCACCAATTCAAACGATATAAACTTCAACACTGGGCATTTCTATAAAACTGGATTCCTTAGTTTCTGAACATTTGTATTTTCTATGTGTATGTTTAGGGATGGGTAAGGGTAAGGATTTAGCTCAGATATCACCTGACCTTTGAAGTACCTGCCAATGCATAATGGCACACACAACTTCCATTTGAGCAGTTTAGGTACTTACAAACACAATAATTGTAGAAACCAAGGATATAAACTGGTTAGAAGTTTCAGGCTATTTATAGAAATAACTTGCAAAGTTTTCTCTGTCTCAGCCTTGTAGGTAGCATATTATGGTCTCATAAAACTGTTGGCCAACTCTGCTGTCTGATGACTCAGTTCACAGATCACCCCATCCCACCTGGAAGACATGCTGGCTGCATCAGTCTCTCATTTTCCTCTGGATCCACTTAGTATATATGGATGGGCTAAATGTGCCACTCTCCCACAAATGAAGGATCTCTGAATTGTCTGGACAGCCTGTAATGTTGAGAAAACACAGCAGACACCCTTCCTCTTCCACCCAGCCTGCAGGAATGTACTGAATTGCTCTGAAAACAAGACCCAGCTATGGTTGTTTATTCAGCTCCCTCTTCCCTCCCTTCCTGGAAAGCACACTGAAAGAGGGACATTCAAAAATAAGAGTCAAAAGAAATTTTAAGAAGCTAAACTGAATTAAACAGCTCAGTGTAATATTTAAGAAACTGGAAATAGCAAAAAGATAATGGCTAACCGCAGAGAGACACACACACACACACATGTATATGTAAATTATTTTAAAATTCATTAAGGCCCTTTCCCAGTGTTATCCTCGAGTGTGTTGAAAACATTGCAATGTTGTTGATGCTTAGAAGCTGAAGAGCAGGCAGATTGTCTTCCTCTCAGTGCCAGTTGCACCAGCTGTGTAAGTGGACTTTCTGTAATCCTGCATCAAGATAATGCACTTCTAATCTTGCCCTTTAAATGTGACTCCTGAAAAAGGACGCTGCATCCCCTCCCTGTCACTGCATTGTCACGAAGAACCACATTCTTCATTTCATGCTTCAAAATTACTGTGTTGTCCTGAAAGAGCTTTGCATTCAGGTGATCTTAATTTTCTAATAAAAACTATCATTACTTAACAACAGGAAAGGCAAAGACTCAATTGCTCCTCATGTATCCTAAACATGAAAATATCTCTCAAAACAAATTAATTATGATTTCTTCTTCCGCATGTTTTAAATATCAGCTCTCATAGACTGGTGCTGGGATCATTTTACTCCTGTTAAATTGGGATTTTCTCGGAAGAGATTAAGCCCCAAACCTGGTGTGCAGTCCTTAATCACAGGATTAGTCACACTGATTTAATGAATTTCTTACCTATAGTAATGACAGCAAGATCAAGTTGCTAATTTGCTTTTTTATTCTGGACAGAGAGCAGCAATATCTTGGATGTACCAAAAAACCCGTTTACCTTCCTATTTATGCAGCTACCCATCCATGTAGCCCTTGAATGTGTGTGTTGGAGGTACTCATGCCCTTGCTGAACTCTGTTCATGGGGAACACTTACAGGCAAATCAAGTTACTGTCATGAGCCTCGGGAGCATTACCAGCCTAACCCCCCTGATGCCCTGGGTTACGCCTATCCAGCCTGATCCCTGTTGAAAAACAGAGTGCCCTCAGCATCTCTGATGGTCGAAGCCTCCAAGCAACATGTGAGAGGGAAAGGGGACTGAAGAGTGGGAAATTTTCAGCCTCAAAAGCCATTTGAGACTTGTGAGGTGAGCAGCCAAACAACCTTGTTTCAGTTTTAAAAAAGAAAGTGTGAAAAGAGATTTTGACTAAAATTTACAGAAGTCCAGTTAGGCTTGGAAAGGAAAGCTCCTCATCCCACTCTTGTGACAGATTGTATCTAAAATGCTATTTTCCTCTGCCAAAATTTGAAGTTCAGTTAAATTAAGAAAAAGTGTGTGACATGAAATCATGATGTATAGAACACCAGAGGTAAACACCAGTCCAACCAAACAGGCTCAGGGTTGTTTCCTCAACATTTTTACTGTCAAAATAGGCAAACAAGGCAGCTGTTTGAACAGCCTGGGGTACTGAGCCCAGTATAAGGGCACTGCTGCTATGTTCAGCTGCATTCCCATGCTGGGGACTTCCCAATGTAAATGTAAGGTAATAGTGATTTTAAAAAATGTAAGGTAATAGTGATTCTATCCACAGTAGGAGTCCAGGTACCAGGGCCATCACCCGCAGTGCCAGCAGAAAATGCTATTAAAGCATATAAATATTCACCTTGAGAGGCTTAAAATTAGTCCCAACCTTCTTGAGGGCTGCAAATTCTTTACACACAACTAAGCATAGAAAGATCCTGTAGGCACAAGGTACGGATGTTCCCCAGCAAATATGTATGAATGATTGGAGTCCCGGCCCTAGGGGCGCTTTTTCCTGGGCAGCAGAGGTTTGCCCAGGCCAGGGGCAGCACAGGGAGCACAGCACTCTGATGCAGCCAGCTGCTGCCCTGCCGTGGGTCTAGGGAGAAGAAGCTGCGGGTCCTACACTTATAAAACTCAGTTAATTTCCTTGAACCGATTTATTTACACAACCTCCAGATGAGTACACATAACATTGCCTTTGGAAATGATCCAGCTCCTTGCCTGGAGCTGAAGGAGAAGCGCAAGCCCCCTTTGAGAGGCCATTGCCGCCTGTTGCTTTGCTGCCAGCTCTGCAGGGAGCGATGCGGGCGATGGGCTCGTCCCAGGCGGGGCTGCCCGGGCACAGCCGGCAGTGCCAGCCCCTGCTCGGGGCGGGGGCAGCAGCCTCGACTGTCCTGCCCGCTCGGGTGCTCCTGCCCGAGCCGGCTCGGCAGAGACTTCTCGGCCTTTTCTGGGTGGTTTCTGAGTGTACCAGGGCGTGAATGGGTCATTCACTAAGCGCTATTCTGCCCCCCGAACTGGTGAGGAAAAGTGGAGGCATGCCGGAGGAGACTTTAGCGAGTTCCAGCCGGATGTGCAGGAGCCAGAGGCCCCTTCAGGGTAGCAGGGAAATGGCAATTTAGCAAAGAGAAGGACGTGGGAGCCTGCACAAGGAGCTGGGGCTGCCGCCGGGTAGGGACGGACGCGTGCTCACAGACACGCAGGCACACGGCTCCTCCAGTCCCCCGGCTTTCCTCAGGAGGATCCTTAAATCCAGCCGGAGCAACCAGAACAAGCACGGCCAGTGAGCCCACGGGCTGGGCAGGGCTGGCCGCAGGCCAACAGCAATAAACAGAAGCCAGCAGGGTCCCCACTGAGCAGACCTGGGACACTGAGGCTTTTTGCTGGCTCTTCGCTGGGGACATAACAATAGCCACTGTCTTCCCAGGTCTTGAGTATATTTAGAATAACTGCAGAAGCCAAAGGGATAAAAGTGCCAGCAATGCGAGGGTTTCTTTGTATGCTTGTGTGAGAAAGTGCTAAAGGAGAGAGCAGGAGAGAAGAGGTATATGGGGACTGAAACAGATCAAAGCAGACACATATCGACTGAGCAGAGGTCAAGCATGATAAAGAAGACAGAACAGACTGTAAAAGCCTCAAAGAACGGAGATAATGAGAAATAAGAGATAAATACACAGAATCCTAATCAAAGCAATCTCTGGCTGCTTCCCTGTGTTTTATAGTGCAGTGAGTCCAGGGCCATCTGTGAAGTTTTAGGAGAGGGGTAGCAGAGGAAAATGCAATCCTCCTTCATCACAATGAATTGTTCTAGAGAAGGAAGACCACAGAAACTACAGGCCTGTCAGTCTCACTTTAGTGCCCAGTAAAACCATGGAAAACACTACTCTAGTAAGTATTGAAAAACACCTGGAGAACAACAGTCATTGGTCACAGCCAGCACAGCTTCATGAGGGGAGAATCCTGCTTGTGGAACCTGATTTCCTAGTTCATCTAGGAGAGACGGTAGATGTAATCTTTTTGGATTCCAGTAAAGCTTTTGCTGCTGTCACAGCATCCTTCTGGACAACATGTGCAGCATTCAGCTAAATAATCATGTTATGCCATGCATTGAGCAACTGGCTCCCAGGTTAGGCACAAAGGGATATAATGAATGGGGTGACATCAGGCTGGTGACCTGTCTGTCATTAGTGGGACTCTGCTGGGCTCCATCCTCTGCCCAGTGCTCTTCCACATCTTCACAAATGACTTGGATGCAGGACTGGAAGGAACAGTAAGTAAGTTTGCTGATGACACTAAACTGGGAGGAGCTGTTGACTCCCTCGGGGACAGAGAGGCCCTGCAGGAAATCCTCAACAAGCCAAAGGGCTAGGCAAGCACCAACCACACAAAGCTGAACAAGGGCAAGAGATGGATTCTGCACCTGGGACAGGGCAACTGTGGTTGTATGCAGACTGGGAAATGAGATGCTGGAGAGCAGAACTGCAGAAAGGGACCTGGGGGTCCTGCTGATGGCAGGTTTAGACGAGTCAGCAGTGCCCTGGCAGCCAGGAGAGCCACCCTGGCCTGGGGTGCATCAGGCACAGCATGGCCAGCAGGGGTGAGGGGAGGGATTGTCCCACTCTGCTCTGCATTGGTGTGGCCCCACCTTGAGTGCTGTGTGCAGTTTTGGGAGCCACAAAATAAAAAAGACATTAAAATATTGGGGAGTGTCCAAAGGAGGCCCATGAGGATGGTGAAGGGTCTGGAGGAGAAGCTGTATGAGGAGCCACTGAGGTCACTTGGTGTGTTCATCCTGGAGGGGAGGGGAGCTCTTTGCAGTCTTCAACATCCTCACAAGGAAAAGCAGAGGGGCAGGTACCAATCTCTTCACTCTTGTAACCAGTGATAGGACTCAAGGAAATGCCATGAAGCTGAGTCAGGAGAGGTTTAGGTTGGATCAGGAAAACTTTTTCACACAGAGCGTGGTTCAGTACTGGAACAGGCTTCTCAGAGAAGTGGTCACAGCATCAAGCCTGACAGAGTTCAAGAAGTGTTTGGACAATGCTCTGAGGTACATGTCTGATTCTTGGGATGTTCTGCAAAGGGCCAGGAGTTGGACTTAATGATCCTGATGGGTCCCTTCCAACTTTGCATAGTCTATGATTCTAGTCTATGATTCTATGAGGTCAAAAAAGAAAAATAAAATGAGAGAACAGCTTTATCAACAGAATAAACAGATATGATAAAGGCTGGTATTTTGAATGTTGTTTGAATTTGTTTGCAAGTCTTTCACGATAGAAAAACTGTGGGAATGAAAAAGGGAAGTCTCTAAATCAATGTGGGGAGGACATGACACAAAGGCAAGTATTTTAAATTTAAGACATTGTATTACTTATATATGTAAACAAGGGTTATTCCCAAATCTCATGGTATTTTCAAGTCAGAATGGGACAGAGCAGCTGTAGACCTGGACGAGCAGCAACACTTGTGATTCAGCTGTAACACATGTCAGGAGAAAGTGCATCATTTTTTCCATCCCAGTATGAATCTCAGTGGAAGAATAAGAGAGAAGGAAATGTCTTACACCTTAATGTCTATTAAAAGAAGATAAATCAAGTGATTAAATGGATGATGAGGACTTGCAATATGTCAGCCAGATTCTAGATACGAGGGCCTCATAAATAAGTATGATGGGCATCAGGGCTCAGAAACTTTGACTTTCTCAGCCAGCCATACCAGTGAACTTCTTTAGGCCTCCTGCATGGGATTTTCAACATCCTAAATGCAAAAAAAAAATACAGAAGGAAATGGCTATCTACAGCTGTTCCTTCAGAAAGAAAACCATGATCCATTAGTGAGGCTTTCTGAAGCCCTGCATGTGTGAGCTTCCCTCTGGCAGTAAGGGTCAGGTCCATTGCAGCAGCTCCCCCTCAACCACACAGACTGGGCACAGACTGCCACTTCCATGGAAGAATAGTGAGTCTGGTCTATCACTTGCCTCTCAGGGGACCTGGGCGGCCACTGGCATATGACAGTGGCTGAAAAATCTCTGTCACAGCAGAAGAAATTGCACTGCATTGATAGAATTTATAAAATGATCAGGCAAGTACCCTGTGGCTATTTTGGCCAAGAGTCTTTCCAGTGCTAGGAGGCACAACATTTGGGTTTGTGAAATTTCTTCCATGAAGTGCAGTGAGAGAGCACAGATCACTGCTATGAAACTTCTGTTAAAATAATGTTGTTGCAGTGAAATTAGTTTAGACTTCTAAATTTGTCTTTTGGGAAAACAAACCTAAATTTACAATGGAAGGATGGAGAATCTTTATGGAGATTTTTATGAACAGATGAGACAGCTGACAGAGTGTCAGCAGCTGCCTAACAGACCTGATTTTGCTTTAGGTTGGTCTCTCTAGAAGACCACCTAAAGTCCCTTCCTAAATGAAAAGAAAGTATTGCATACTTCATTTTCACATAATACTAGGAATTGCATTTCTTTTTTCCCCAGCATTTCAAACTGATTGTAATTCAAATTGATTTTGTCGTTATTTCTCTGCTTTTCTGCTATGGTCGAGGCAATGTTTTCTGTCCTCTTTCAATAAAAATCAGCATCTCCATTTCAACATCTGGAAAACAAGGTGCTGGAGAACTACATGACCTTGTCTTTCAGGGTATCACCTAAGACACTGATCCTGCAGAGTTTTCCATCATGCTCTTTGAGAACCAATGTACTCTAAAAACAAATGGCAAAGCTCAAGCATGTGCAGTCTTCATGTTTCAGTACTAGTTAGGTGATAAACAGGAGGTGGGAAAACTCTGAACACTTTCATTACTAAGTGAACATACTCAAAGGTTATCTCATACTTTAAAGGTTAATGGTACTCAATACACCAAAATATGAAAGACAAGAGAAACATGGCAACATGAGAACGAGTCTTCATGATTTCAGTATATGGACCTGCACCCTGAAAAGAGAGAGGAAAAAAATCAAATCTTAAGATGTCATGCTTAACTCATGCCATCTGCAAGCTCTTGCTGAGGGTTTGTGTACAGACAGCCACAAATTCTTAAGATTCAGGATAGGTTATTTAATGTGTGCAAAGCAAAAGACTGATTTTGGTGATCCACTTGAGGACAAAATACACACAAAGATAACATTTACCTCTATTTATAGGTGGGCTAATATCTGTAACACTCCTATTACAAAGGGTTTGTCATCACCATTCAAGTCTCTAAGGTAATATAACTGTCATAACACAAGTGATGCTCAGTAGTTATATGACCTTGGTAGTTTCAGCTTCAAATATGAGAGAATGCCCTGAACTGGATCCTACCACTGTACCATTATGTATAAAGAAGAGTGCAAAGAGTAAATGGCTGACCAAAAGTTATGTACTTGACCAGAAGCTGAATAGAATTAAATTTTGCCTCCATAATCTTAGTCTGCTGATTTGCTCAACCTCTCTACAGATGTAAATGTTTAGGAATCATATGCTGGAAATTGCTTCTCAAGACTTTACCTTCTAGATTAAAGATTCCTTTTTGCTTGTAACAAAATGTTTACTGTTGCTCTTTCCACTGTGTAAACTATAAGGGATGGACAAACTGATGGTCAGTTACAGTCCAGATACAGCACAGTCAGGTTAAAATGTGCCCAAAGCTGAGCAGGATGCAATTTGTTTGACAAGGCTGCTGTGGTTACAGCCAGTTCTTGGGCTGCCTCTTTAGCCACCTCTCTCTCAGTTTATCAAAGCTGATAGCATCTCCTCCATCTCTACCTTCAAGCAGTCCTAGTACATGGTGCAGCCCATACAGCCTGGAAATGGGGACTCATCTCATTATGCTCTTCTAGGACTCTGGAAAAGGACTGCTTTGTCTTCAGGAAACAGCAGCCAAGCTGGACACAGACCTCTCCTCTTACCAGCCCTGCACACGTCCAAGCTAGATTTATGAAACCATGTCAAGGGCTAGCTAGTAGCAAAGGGCCTTGGCAGGGGTATTTACTTCAGGACCTTCTAGAAAGCTTGTCAAACTCAGTCACATCCCAAATCTTTCTAAAAGACACCAAGGAATTAATTCAGTGGCTACATAGAGTAACTCTAAAACAGAAAGGCAGGGAAAACTTGGTTAAATTCTCAGGACTGTAAGAACTTCATGAAAATAAAGCACAGGACTCACAACACACATATCTGGGACTGATAGAAGCTTTCAGAAGTCTCTGGCCATGACTTTATAAACCTTTTCTCAGTTGAGCACGGCTTTCTCAGGCAGTTAATTGCTTTCAAATCAATAGGAAGTCTGGTATGAATAGTAGCTTTCAGCTCTTGCTGCTATGATCTGCTCCCATAACTTTACACTATACTGTGGGACTTCTTGTGCCTCAGCCCAGTGGGACATAAGCAGGGCCCAGGGAGCCACATTTGCTGCACACCCCTGGAAGAAAGTTTCTTCCTGCAGGATCCCCAGCTTACCTCACACCCCAGCTCTGGGAGGAGGACTGGGCAGTTTGCAGAGAGATGTCAGGAATGGTTTGCCTTGGGCTCAGGCACGCACAGCCTCTGTGCATGGCGATGGGACCGAATCCCTACTCTGCATCTCCAATGTTTCTCTTGCACAGGCTCAGATCAATAGGCATTGTTTCCAATATGACCTTCATGGTGAACACTGCAGCGTGGAGAACACATGATAGCTCTTACATCAATAAAAAATGTTTAAATAGCAGCTTTTAGCTGTAGTCATCAGTTTATATCATGGGGCTTTTCCTGAGGCTATTTGTGTTGTTATTTTGTCCAATCTTCCTTATTAGCCCCACAGCAACTTCCTACTTAGTTGATGAAGTTTCTCAAAATATCTCTAAGTGATAAAAACTGAGCTGATGATGTGTTTATCTTCTAGCCTTTTAATGTGATGTGCTCTCTTCTAAACTGAAGCAGATTAAATTTTTGCTCTCTGGTTATTTTTTGTCTTTTCCACCCTAGTCTCCACTCCTTTTTTTTTTTGTCTTTTCCACCCTAGTCTCCACTCCTTTTTTTTTTTATCCACAGTTTGACCCATATAGCACATTGTTTAAAAGTGACATCTGACTTGAGTTCTGAAACTGTATTATTCAAGTAACTTTGCTGCTCCCATTAAATAAAATGATTTAGTTCCAGAGCTCTTGATTAAAGAAAAGATGAGATCATTTATCAATGAGTTAGGATGATGATAAAAGGCCATGATACTTAAGAAGCAGAATTATTAAAATGTCATCACACACACAGAGCTGTTTATTATTTTGGCAGTCTTGCAGCACTCTTCTCTACTAACACAGAATGATACATTCTTTACAAAAAGACCTAAACCAGTGACATTAATGAGAGTTATTGAGCACACAAGATGTGCATAAATCAGACTGTTCCTGAGCCTGGACAGAGAATGTGAAGTTCATCTTCTTCCTTTGCAGAAGAAAATCAGCTAGTGCGTTGTCTTTGACAGACAGAGGCTTTGCAGTGACCCTGTGACATCAGCAATTTCACCCTCAAATCTTCACAACACTTGCTATTGCAGCATTTTGGAAGGCCCTACCTGCTTTTGGCTTCCCTGGGAGTGATGGCAAAGTCTTTCCTTGTCCCACCAGTGCTTCAGTGGCCAATGCAGTGCATTGGCCTTGCTTCTTCTCAGAAGGAAGAACCTGTTGCTGACACACATTTTATTTTGAAGCAGAAAACTATTTCTGGATACCACAGGGCTGAGTCACCAGCCTGAGTTCAAATCTTCAACCACAGGATTCAGTTCCTTTTGTTTTATTGCTTCAGTTTTATTTCTTCAGAATAAAAGAAGAAGCTTCTGAGCACATGCTGAAACATATTCTCAGAGTCTTTCCCTTCTGTGCTGAGCACAGGCTCAGCAGAAAACTTGTTCTGTGCCTGTCTGCTTTCGGAGTTTAGAGAAGATGTTTCTTTTATTCCTTCATCCCAGGACCATGTTTCAACACAAATATCCAGTAATCATAAATAAGGGGGGATCTTCACCCATCCAAGTTTGGTGTTCCTTACTGACACAAAGCTCACATGACCTACAGGCTGTCACCTCATGTTGTTTTGCATGCGGGCCTTGGCAATTACTTGTCAATCAGCAGCTGGAAGCTTTAATTTCATCACTGTGAGGGAGTCTCTTAGCAGAACTGGACTCTATGGAGCCATTATTTGAGACCCATTTGCAAAGGACTTTTAAAGAGGTCTGGCTAGCAAACAAACCTACAGGCCTGCTGGATCACCAATTCCAGTCCCCTACTGTCATGGGCAGTCATGTGTCAATTTTTTTTAATTATCAAAAATCTAAATTTTAATTAATCTTTGTTTCACAAGAGAAATAGAAGCATTTGAGAGATCTGAAATTCTTTTCTTGAGTTCTGGCCAAAATTTTATTTACAGGCAATTTATATCCGTCTGTTTCTTAGCCAAGAATGCTCTTCATCCTGAAGAGCTTGTCTCCCTCCTAGCACTCACCCTACAGTGTATTTATAGTCAACTGTCACAACTGTTCCCAGCCTTATTTTGCTGGGCTAGACAAGTGTGCTGTTTTAGCTTCTTTGTTTTTCTATTGATCATCACTGTTGCTTTATGCCTATTCATCATTTCGGGGCCCTACCTCCCCTGGACACCCGACTGTCTGACACAGGTTTGCAGTCAACTCTAGAGAAGTTTCACCTTGGCCCTAATACCATGCTTAAAACACATTTACACCAAGAATATTCTATTCAGGTTGGCTTTTGTCTTTTTGACAGGGACATCACATTGGTGGCCTAATAGTCTTCCTGTAAGTGATTAAAAGACCTGTGTCTGCCTCCTCTCCTGGCATGTGCCCACAATGAGAGTGAATGTACATCAGGAGAGGCGCTGCATCAGACTGGTGCTTGCATTCCTTCTCTTTAAAATACATGGGGAGTTAGGCATCAAGGTTCATATCAGGTAACATCTGTCATGGCAAGACATATGGCCCAGAGGGACGTGCTTGCATTGAGCAGGGAGATGCCTCCAAACTGCAGGTTAGCACCTGGGCACCCAGGAACATTAAAATGTGAGGAGTTGTTTACCAAATCTGAGAAATCATCAGAGGTAGCATGCATCAAGTTAGCTTCAGACAGGCTAACAGAAAATCAGATAGCAAAACCAGTTTCAGGTTAGAAATTAACCCAAGTTTTTCTCTATTGGGGGATCAGAAAGCAAACTTAATTTTAGCTGGTCAATAGATACATTATTTAAGTTGCATCAATTAGGATCAGACATTATTAAATAATCTGCAGTTACTCTAGATTAGGACCATTTCCTATTAGTGGAAGTAATATTAGAAGAATAGTGTAATTTTCCTGTTGATCAGTATGTGTGCAGAAGTAATTTTTCTTTGCACCTTTCTCACTGCAGCTGAGCTGCTGCGTAGCAGGGAGGACAATTCCATGAGCTGAGAGGGCAGCAGCACAGGAGAATGTAACTGTGCAGCACAGTGTTACATGTCCATGTATGAGAAAAGTGTTCTCTGGTTCCAACCCTCCGCTCCCTGGATTGATTCTGCACCTTATATTGGACAGGCATTTGTTTTAATCTTTGTTTAAGTTATTGAAATAAGGCTCACAAAGAGAACACCAACAAATTCTGAAGGCTAAGGGCCATTTTTCATCTGTGCTCATATTCAGCTGAAAACTACAATTTTATTCTTAAAATTTTTATTCTTAGACTCTATTTCAACCAGCATTTCTCCCAACTGTCCTGAGATGCCATAATTATTCTTATCTTGTTTCTATTTTTTTTAAATTTAGTTAAACAAACAGATGAATAACCTGGGATTGACTGACCTCTAATGGTTACATTGAGATCTTCCATCCTTGTTTAAATGCCGCTGAAATGAGAAAGTATAGTCTGGATCCAAAACACTCCATCTTCAAAAACATGTCTCCTGCTTTTAATGGTTGAGAATAATTTACTATTTTTACTGGGAAAAGTAATATTTTTTGGCTTATGTGAATATATTATCAGTCACTTTCCCATTCCATGTAATTAGAATAGTGAGGGGAACACAAGAAGCTGGGATGCCTGGTTAGTGGCTTTTAAACAGCTCTGCATGCTCTGCTAATGAAAAGGAATCAGTCCCCTCAGCAATGGACTGATTGTTTGTTTACCTATGGACAAATTAGGTTTACTAATAAACACATAACCTGGATGATTTCACAACAACATATGGAAAAAAATATGGGAAATCAGGACTGAAAGATATGAGTATTGCATCATGAGTAGGATTTATGAGGACCCTGGTTTATTCTGACCTCGGGTGAACAAAGATGTAAAACTAAACCCCAGGAGTTCAGTACTGTGCCTTGTCATGCCCTGTGTCCTGCCAACCCCTGGCTGCAGGCAAAGGAGGAGGCCAGAGGGAGAATGGAGGCATTTAAACCTGGTTGGATTAAAAAAGATTAAAAAAAGGTCTTGATAACATTATAGTATCTACCTAGCTGTGAGCTTTTCCCCACCAAGGACAAGCAAAGGGCAATTCTGCCCCTCTATACCACTTCCACCCTCTGCTAAAAAGCAGCCCAATGGGACCACCATTCATCTGTTGTCCAGTGCCCCTTAGCCCAAAGAATCAGAAGTTATAATTTTTGTTTATGGTCGTGGCTCATAAGATATTATCCTGTTGCCAACCAAGCAGGCAGAAAAGATAACAAAATAGATGGACAAACATTATTGAAAGTGGCATAAAAAACTATGCACCATAGCTCAATGCTGTCTGATGTGCATCATAATTCTTCAAAGAAAGCGTCATGTTTTCTCTTGAGAGGTTAACTGCATAGTCAGAATGAGCCAATCAATCACAGATTATCCTCAACTACCAATAGGCTTCTACTGCTTTTATGACAAAGTCCTTCAAAGTATTAACAACGTTATCTTTTTCCATGTTTTCTATATAATATATGGGTGCATCCTTTCTATGTGATATACTCAGCATGATGCCATATGGTATGGAATATCCCTTTAGTCAGTGTCCACTACCAACTCCTTGCACAACCCCAGACTCCTCTCTGGTGGGGTGGGTTAGAGATAGAGTGGCAAAAACTGTGATCATATATATTAAAATCCCTGCTTTTATCAAACTATCATTTATTGTACTTCCAAGTTATTAGCTATTTTATTTATGACTGCTCTCTTGAACCAGCAATATGTTGTTTCCTTGTAGTTCTGGGGATCTTGTGTAACCTCATGGAAATGAGGGGAGTGAAACATCACAGGTTTTGAATTTTGCTTATGTCTGAGCATCAGATTTTCATAGAAGAGTGATTTCTCACATCTCTGTTTACTCACGTCACATCCCACAGGTAAATTAATACTTGTTCATTAGCAAGGGCCCTCCAGGCTGTTCATTGAACTATAATTTCCTTGGAAAATGGACATATGGTGATGGTCCTACAGAAGTTGTAGAAATATGCAGCAGAGACTCCTGCAACTAAGCATTTCCTTAGGATTTTTTTTTTGTAATCAACAAAAGGTGTTCTTAAGATGTGGGTTTCTTACTTGTTTGAGATACCTTCTTCAGGATACATGGTCTACATGAGCTCCTCCTCTGAGGAGGGCAGTTCTGCTCTGTAAATGTCTGCTTTTAGCCTGCAAAATTTGGAGGGCATGGGGGACCAGCCATACATGCTGTGAGCACTGAACTTTTGCTACATCCACAATGGGGTGTGATATCGGCAACAGTGAAATAGGCATCTCCATGTCCACATGCCAGGTGGGGAAAAACTGACTGTAATTTTGATGTTTGTGATGGTTGGGGTAGAGTTAACTTTATTTACAGCAGCTAGTATAGGGCTCTGTTTTGGATTTGTGCTGAAAAGCAGGTTGACAACATGGAAATGTTTTCATTACTGCTGAGCAGTGCTTGCATAGCATCAAGGCTTTTTATGCTTCTCATACCACCCTAACAGTGAGGACACGTACCATGGGGAGTGGCATCAGCTCAGCCAGCAGTCAAGATCTCTGAATACCAAGGGGACAGTGGTTGCCTTTTCTGGCAAGACAGTGGAGATGATTTTCTTGATTTTCATTACTTGTCACCAGCAGGGTGGGAGTTCGTCTGTCATTTTTAAAAGCGCTCTTTGAAATGCCAAACAGAAAGAGCTTCTCCTGGAGTTGCCCATTTCAGTGCTTCATGGTTTTAGTATCAACAATTCTCTTTGTATGCTATTGTCAATGGAATGTGACCAGAGTCACAGAAGTAAAGCTTATGGAGGCATCAGCTGCCACCTATGCTCTGTTTCTCTCTTCTTTTAGTTACCATTCTGGGATTGCAGTCCTGGATGGAGCAAAATGATAAGCTGATCATAAAATGTGCAGCAGCATGAGTTTTCAAGAACAGCAAAACCCTCTGCACTTCCTCACTCTGCTCTTTCCTTCTCAGTTTGGTCTCAGTCTTCTTCATGAGGAAAAGCAAAAGAAGATCAGCACCAAAGAACAGCACCGGTACCAAAATACATTACCAATGTTTTCCTATAGCTCTTTGTACAGTTTTAATACTTCTAAACAGCGACCAGATCTGGTTACCTGTAATTATGGTATCTTAACTAAGCCCCTGCACGATGGACACTACCTATTGCAGCCTATCCACAGTTACTGATTTAAAAGCAAAGTCTGAAGAATTCACCTCATGTTCCAATGAGAATTTCCCTTGTGGTCCTTGCTTTCCAACAAACATATTCCTCAAGTGATACTGGTTAAAGTTGAAGAGTAGATTCATTACATCAGTCAAACAAACATAAAAATTGTGGTTTTTTGCTTATGATTTTCAGTTTTTTGTTGCATAGGTTCATTTCTAAAAAGTGCCTTCTTTTACTGCCTACAAAACCGCATAGTGCTGAGCTAATTTCCCAAGAAAGAGCAGTAACCATAAAAAGAACTCCTTCAGGGCTTTTCGTATGTAGCTGGAATGCTTATTTATCATATTTCTGCTTTGAAGCGTATCTTAGATGCATCTTCAGTAAAAATACAACAGCCCCTCTATTACCAGATTTGTACCATTAGTCCTGCTGTTTTGGCATTGGTGTGCCATCAGATTACATACTGATTTCACAGTTTGTTTCATTCACATTTAGAGTCCTGAGCCATGTCTGCAGAGCTGTCTCCACTAACCTGCTCTTTGGTTGTATTCCGGAGGGCAGTGCATTAAGGTCGGAAACAGCAGGGTGCTGTGTTTGCTTTGCCTCAGTTATTAACTCAGGTCAGTTGGAGACAGGGGAATGTGGCAACCCTGTGCTGTGAATTAAGTTATGAAATTCACTCCTCAGTCTGTATCTTGGCACTTAAAGGAAAAGTAAAAAGATACTGATTCCCTGAAGAATAAGCACTGATAATTTCATTTTGTAGCTATTGGTTCAGCACTCTAAGACCGGACTGTGAAGGATACTACACTATGTAAATAGCTGGAGTACCTCCCTTCAAGCATTGTCTGGTCTTATCTAAAATATTTTGAATTATAAAATGTGCACTGCTTCCTTTGGGATGCTACATCATAGTCAAATGTATCTCTGTGCCAGGAGTTTCTGAGCTAGTGAGGCACATTTTTACATGTGAACTTTGCCCTGTAGCTCCAACAGTTTGTCACTAACCTTGCAGTTTACGACCTACAAATATTATACATTTCAGAGATGCAACACAACAAGGGAAAAAAAAAAAGAAAAAGTTGATGAAAACTGATGGGAGCATCATGTGCAGATGATGGCAAGAGAAGTGGCTTTCCCTGGGTGACTACAGTGGTGATGGTGATGTAGAGCACTTCCAAAGAGGATGAAATCAAGTCTATGAAGTGCAGTGCTTTAAAAATAGTTCTTTGTAAATTAATCCCTGCAGCCCCTTAATCCCTGTTGCTCTTTCCATTCCTTTCAGGGTACTTACATCTTTCTTCTACTTAAGTGGTTAGGACTATAAGCAGCTTTTAAGGGCAATCTCAAGAGGGGAGAGAGGAAGGAGTCTATTCCCTGCTGACTGACATAATTATTCCAGACCGCAACCTTAGACTCTCTTTGCTCTTCTTTATGCAGCAAAACATTTTTGGCTTGAGGATTGTCTGTGTAAAAAAGAAAGGAGAATTTACAAACAAAAACACTAAATAACTTTATTCCAAATATTTCTAAATCAGGGTCACATAGCTATTAAGAAGTAGTGGGGAAAATCTGTTTTTTCCTTTTGTCAAGTAGGATATGGGCTTTTCCCTATTTAACCATGAGGTCCTTACTATGTCCTGCCAAAACTGCAATGTAACTGCAATAGTTATTGTTAGTGACAATAACTACTTCATGCTCTTTTAAAAACTCAGTGAAAAGTAATATATGTAAGCAGAAAAGAGCTGCTATTTCAGCCAGTTCCATGTTGGGACTACTCTTGGATTTTGGTATAGCATCTCCAAATCAATTGTGAGCCTTATCTCAGTATGCATTGTGGACAAATAAAGCAGTTTCAAGATTAACAAAGAAATATCACCTAAAACATCATTCCTTTGCTTGTGTTTATATAATTATTTTATAAACAGACAGAAATAAAAGATTATTACTAATCAATGTGAAAGAAATTATGTATTTAGTTGGAAAGAAGCATTTCAGTAAGTAGTCTGGAGACAGGCAAACTATGACTCTTTAAATAAGTACCACTATTTCTTTCTGTTCATTATAGTTTTCATATAATTCTTCTCTGTAGCCACCTCCAAAATGTTTTTAGTGTTTTGCTTCAGTAATAATAACTATTTTGATGATTTGGAAGGGGAACAAGAACATGAAGATGAATCTGTGCATTTTCTCTGTAATTCACTACAAAATTCCTTTGGGAGCAGGATTTTGGTGGAACAACTTTCTATCAAAATCACTGTAATGAGCTTTAATATTTAAATCCTGTTACAGGGTCTCTGCATGAACAGTTATGCAGAGCTGTGAGAGCTTTTCCTCATTATTTTATGCAGCCTTTTCCTCCTTGTCCTCCTCCTGCTACTGTTTGTTTGTTAGGCTGAGTGTTGCCTGGCAGGGGTAGTGAGCTGAAATGAGACAGGTGCATTGATGAACATGATCATATTAGCAAGAAACAAAAGGTGTGGACAAGAAATTAAATCAGTGGAATGAGACCAAGTGAAGAGGCCTGTGAGCTACAGATCAGTGGAAGCAATGTGGGATCACACTGGGAAGAGATCAATACATGTTTGCCTGCTCTTCTGCTTATTCTAGTCACCTACCTTTGCTACAGGCCACAACAGGATGCTGGAGTAGCTGGGACCTGTGCATGTCTAATGACTGAGCAAGGGAGTGCTCAAGGGGGCAGCAAGTACCACTTGGTGTGGTTTAACCCACTTTCTAAACCTACTTATTTCAACATCATTAGCTTTTGGTTTTAAAGCAGCCCAGACACTTTCAGTGTCCATGTAAAAAAAAATCTTCAGCTGTTGAAAAAGTGTCTGTGACTCGCCCAAATCTGCAAAGACAACCTCTTTCTGTAAGGAATCATCAAGAAGGGAAAAGCAGCACCCTGGGAAATTTCTCCATGTTCTCTTTGAACTTGATCAGTAATTGTTCAAATATCAAGAATTTATTCTTCAGTTTATGCTTTATAAATTGATAAAATAATTAGTTATTTGGCAGTGCTCATACATTTATCAGCATACCCTGACATGTCTTTTTGCATTAGCTGCTTTTCCATCTCCCCAGCTGTAAAATGCAGAGATATCTAATTGATTGGTGAATCAGATGTTCCCAACCTGGGGGCTATTGTTGTACTTATTACAGTGCATTATTTAAATCAATATTTGGATAATATAAAGAGTAAATGGGAACTCTGAGAAATAAGATCTCAGACATATAGAACATATATCCATCAATAAAACATCTATTCCACCAGAAAGCAGTGTATGAACATTATGTGTTTGACATACCTGCAGTTCCAGAGAAAGGCTGGTGCAGCATTTGGCAAGACCAGTCACTGGAAAATGGGTAAAAAAGCCCCCACGAATCAGTAAGTTACAATATGTGTTCTGAAACAGTTACCATTTTTCTAAATTCCAAGCAGCCAGCTGGTGTTTAATTACAATAGATTGAAAATTCTTAAGCTGTCAAGAGCTTTCAGTGATCAATAACTAATTTTGATGAAGTTTGGTGAAATAATAAAATACTTTGATCTTAAAGGATCAGGCTTTTATGTTAGGGAGCCTATAAGATAGTGCCAGTAACAGAAATCTAAGACAAGCCTTAGACAGAAAGGTAATTCATGAACAGCTCATGCTGGATAGACTTCTTGTTGGGTGGTGGTATGCAGGATTGTCTGGGCTTCTGGCTGTTATTTGTCTCTGCCCAGACAAAGGTGAGATGGGTTCGCTCCCCGGGCTCCAAAAGACAAGGCTGGACTCTCAGGTTCGGTCTTCAAGGTTGTTTATTATTTCTTATCTACAAAAATTTTCTTTCCGCTCAGCCGGTGTCTGACCAGCAAGGCAGCCAAAGGCACTCTGACTGCCCACAGGGCGGTCGCATCTTTTTATAACAAAGACTACGTAAACTATATTTATCTTTTGTCTCCAACACTTATCATTTTTATTACTAAGTGTACCTTTACTATGAACCTATCAAAAATACCTACGTCACACGGAAAATGGAAGACAAGAAGAAGGAGGAAGAACCATGTGGCAGACCCCAACTCCCTCCATCTTGTTTTTCCAACCCCTCTGTACCAAAATCTTAAAATCTGTACTTTGACCTGTAATTGTGCTATTTCTATATCCTTTAAACACCGGTGATTCTTATATACCCACATACAGGTGGTACATCTCTTGTAGGGTCAAAGTTGAGCCACCAGGTACTTTTAGCAACATCCCAAGGCTCCCGAGCTCCCCAAGGGTTCTCTCGGTAGCTCTGGCCCTCAGGAGAGGTGCGCCGAGTTCCCACACAGGATAAGATCAGTATGTCATTTACACGTGCTATTTGTGACATTCAAAAAGACTACAGGGAGTGGAGAGTTATTGTATGGATGGCCAAAGTCATGGTCCCATGCACTTCTCGATATGGTGGAGAGTGAGCATGTGCCATGTGACATACACCTTGGGGATAATCGTGACTTCTGCTGTGCCTGGAAAATGCTGTGAAGAGTAGTTCTCTTAGTTTGTTGGGAAGATCTCTGTTTGGAAAGCCAGGCCCCGACAGTGTTTTTGAATAACACCCCTGGAAACTCGTGTATCTGCTTTTACTCCAGCGTGGGATGGCTGCCGCGGATGCTGCCGAGGCCTGTCGTAGTGTGAGGCCTCGCTCTCAGGAGAACGCTGACCCAAGCTCCACCACCAAGGAGAGAAGGAGATGCTTAATTTTCCTTGGAGCCTTCACTTCCCTCAGCATGCCTCCCTTCTGGGTCGGCAGCTCATGGCAGGTGTTGCCCCTCACAGCCTCCATGCCTGAAGAGCCACCAACGCGCTGCCCGTCGCAGGCAAGTCAGGTGGCAACTGGCATTTCCAAAACCCTGGATTATTTAATCCCACAAGATAAATATGTTTTAAAAAAATATTTTAGCCCGGAGTATAAGATATTTTTCAGAAGCTCAAGAGCTTTGCAGTAGTAGCACATGTCCACAGTGTGGTGCCAGTGTAATGGTGAGCTGGGCCTTCTGGAGGACACGGAGGCGGTTTCTGAGGAAACACAGTCGCTCTTGTTTTGTTGTGGGATTTGTTTGGTTTGGCTTGGGTTTGGTTTGGTGGTTTTTCATGGTTTTTTTTCGTTGTTGTTGTTGGTTTTGGTATTTTTTTCCTTTAATCACCGAGACAAACACAAGTCTTCTTCATATTGTCCAAATACTGACGCAGATCGAGGTGTTCTTTCAGGGCCGCTTGTCTCTGTTCTCCCAGCATTATTCAGGTGATCAGTATCCTAGTCCTACCAAACCAACGGGACTCAACCATGTCAGCTGGGTAGCAGCCCTTCAGCAGGCTCAGCATCAGTGCAAAGGTTGAGTCCATCGGTGATGGTGGATACGCGGGCCTTCCCCAGCACCACCACCGCTTCTCGCGGCTCCCGCTCCTACCAGGGACTGCAGGAGACCCAGAGAGAATGCAGTGCGAGTTTTAGACTCTGCCCGGTGGCAAAATGGGGTTTAAAATACCTGCACACACAAGATTCATCTTTCTGTGGAAAACCACAGTTTTGATTGGAAACAAGCTCTGTTTGTTTTGATTTATATGGACGCTGTGGGGTAGACAGGCACGTTATCTAAACTCAGATAAAACTTAGCTCGATTCCTAAACTCATATTTGAAGAACATCCTACCTGTTGCTTAAGGACACTTCAGCCTCAGGTCTGAAGGAGAAAGCAGGTGCCAAGGTGCCTGTGTGTCCCAGAATCTGTTAATTTTTAAAGGAGATTTTCTTTTTAAAGCAGATTGTCCTACTGGTGCAGAAAACCCTCTGCAGAGCCAAAATCATGACAATGGATTCTGGATGGGCTGACACATCCAGCTGAAGTATTCTGCAATAAATTGGCAGCCGTGTTGAGGACTAGAACAAACTACAAATAAATGAATTGCTGGTATTTCTAGTTCAATATGTCTTCAAATCTGAATGAGTGTTTCTGGAGTCTCCCTGACAGTGAGTTACACAGACAAAGGGAGTTATACCCGTGACAGTGAGTTTAACAGACATAGAAGACAGAGTGCCAGCTTGTTTTTCCAGAACTAATATAACGCTGTGTAGGCAGTATCTTAATGATAATGAATGTTATTTGTCTTTAGGAGCTTATTGCCTTTGTAACCAGCAAGGCTGACTTACATTTCTGTCTCCCAGACATTCACTGTTAATCATTGCCTACACAGAGACTGTAGCAGTTGTAGGGGGGGCGTTCCTAGCCCAGGGTTACATAGCTTCGGGTCAGCACCAGTACAAACCATAATGGTCCCCCCTCACACACAAATGCACACTTGAAAAGTTCACTTGTTATTACTGCAGTTGTCAGTTGCAGTATACTCTGTTTGCTTGGCCCCAAAACATCCAGTGCATGACATTTCTTTATAAAATATAATGTAAGAGTCCATAAAATTCTCATTTTTTTTAACGTGTAGAACCCAGAAGGCTGATAAACCCTCAGTACAGTGCAAAGAATGAATGCTTTGTGACATAGATGAAAGCACATTTCTGAAACAAAGACCCATTTATAAAACTTAGAAATTGGAAGGTAATGAGGAATTCATGCAAGCTGTAACATAATAAAGAATGTCCACCTCATCACTTGGGAACATCTACTGTGTGGCTATTTATATTTTTGTTACTGGGGTAGCTACATGAAGGTTTTCTATAAGTTTAATAAATATCTGAGTATTTAAAGTCTGACAGAAATTATTCTGTATCATTCACAACTCAGCTCTGACAATACATTTTTAGATCAAGGCCCTTAATTATGTGAAGAATATAGGTAGAATGTTGCAACATGGTGTAAGTTCTTAAGGCCCATGGCAAGCACCAAAATGTGCAGGTGACCTTAATAAAAGGTGTGGATGAATGTTGAAAAGGAATAATTTACCAATAAAGTGCATAACATGGAGGAATTTCAGTGCAGAAAGGACTTTGCAGAAATAAGATCTGAAAGGTTTGTAGGAGAACTCGGACAGAAATTGAAATTCTGTTTGGAAATAAAGGCCAAAATCTGTAAGCATATCAGACCCAGGGGACTAAAATTAATGCTTGTAACAATTTAAAAAGATCTCAGTAATAGCCAATCTAAATTGTAATTTTTCTTCATCTGAAAACACTTTGAATCCTCTTCCAGGGCTGATGGGTAAGTGCCTTGTAGTGTTATGGAAAACAAGCAGGAATATTTTTGTCTTCTGCTTGTTGGAAATGTGAAGCCAGTTCTCAGAGCCACTCTCAGAGCATGTTAAGATGCTCATGTGAGCTTCGTGGTGTGGTTCCAAAGCACACAGCAATCCCCCAAGGTAACTAGCAGGGATTAGGGAACAGCTGCAGCACTGCCAGCTGCACCACTTTACCACTGTGTTTTTAACATGGAGTGTGTTGTTGCCATCAAATGACTGATTTTCTTCACCAGATGTTCAGGACACCTGTGATTTCAAGCACCTCTATTTTCCTTTCTTGAATAAAGAGTCAAGCTCTTATGATGAAAAACCTGTCTCACAATTGAATAGTTCACACAGCTGAATAGAACATGAGGCTTATTTCCAAAACTGGAATTTTCATGTTTTCTTTTAGAAGGTGTAGGAAAGGAAACATATGGTTAGAAAGAAAAGGAAAAAAAATCAGTTGAATGCTAGTGTAAGAGTGTTTTTAGAGGAAGGTTCATCTCATTATCATATTGCAACATGATTTTTTCAAGTTGCATGTGGTGGAAGGATGTGCTCTCTAAAGCTAAGGTTTAATTTCATTTCAATGAAAGAAAAGCATAAAAATACCATAATTAAACTATTTTTTCTGGAGTGGGTGGCAATTACAAACATGAGGTAGATAGAGATTATTTTGTACCTGTGAATTAGCATATCCACTTTTTTTTTTTGCCATATGCCTTTTAATAACTAGAATTTGTGTCTTGCTTATAGAATTGTATGCATAATGGTGAAACCAGTGAACTTTTGTAAATCCTGCAGGACAGATAAGTTTTCCCATAATAGACTTCACAGGAAACACCACTTTATTTTTATGTTTTTAAACTGTCAAGCATTTTTGTGCTATTTGAAAAAAATAAATAGAACCGGTATGGGTAATATTTAATCCGTTTATTAATTGATTTTGTTCAAAAGTTTTACATTCCCCTTTTTTTTATAGACTGGGTGATGAATGAGGAGTAGAGAACATTTTCTCTTCTTGGAAGGCTTATAATATTCTATTTCATATTTTTTGTTATTTGTGGTTCACTTCTACAAAGTGAGAAAATCACTGCAGTTCTGGAGCTTTACTATACGGAGCTTTACTATACTGACATGCTTCACACGTCTCTGTACACACTCCTACATCCTGCACTCACACCACACACCTGTGCCCAAGAACATACCAGAGAAGGAAAATCACTGCTACACCTTTTAATTCTGCTGCTAAACAGCACCTGGAAGTTCTGCTGTAAATGTTCAGACACTCCAGTCCACAGTCACACCAACAGGCAAGGGGATCAGGAAGACAGCAGTCAGCTAAGAGAGCATCCACAGCCTGGTTTCAGAGGCCATGAATAAAATCAGAGTCACAATGACTCATAAGCTGTAGGAAAGGACATTATATGCTGCATGCTAGAAGGTGCAGAGATGCCTTGCTCTTACTTTTGCAAAACATGTAAAACTCTGTCCTCCAGAGTTGCCAGATGCTGTCCTAAATGTGTCAGCACTCCTGCACCTCACAAGAAACTTTTTTATGCTAGTCAAAAGAAATGCACATGAAAATGGAGAATGTTTTTCTTCTTCACCAGGGAAAACATCTGAAGTAGACTTGCTTACTTGACAGGTGGGATATGTAAATAATTTGGGGTTTAAGAGAGAGCAACTTTTGCAAAGAAAATGAGAAGTTTTCTGAGAACTCTAAGTAAAGGTTGTTTACTGAGAGTCTCAGAAATGTCCTAATGGCTCCCTGGGGAAATGAGCATCACCCTTTCTCACTCCCTCACATTTCTTTTAGAAACTGATGAAAATCTGGTTGCATAAGAAATTGGAATTATCAGACCAAGAGAAGATGCTGTGGTTTGTTGTACCAGTATTTACAGTAGATCTGAAAACATCATATATGCCAAACTTTTTAAATAGTCTGCACAGTGAACAGCATTATGTAGTTCTGTACCAAAAAAAGTGTTCCTTGGTGAGAGGATTTTGAATTTATCCAGACATGATAGAGCAGTAATCTGTCTACAAATTCAAGTCCTATTTCTGTTTGAGGATTAAATTAAACAGCTGTAGTCCACCTCATAGACTAGATTGTTGATCCACAGGGCAGCTCAGACAAATGATGAATAGGTTAAACTGGAGTTTAAAAATCCTTGCACAGTCAAAGTAGAATTTAGAAGTTCTTGTAGCTAGTGAGGACTTCAGGGCAGAAGATTGGTTACTATAATAAATGATAAAACAATTTTTCTACTGTCAGTCATTCAGTGGGATTAAATAATGTGAAAAATACTACTCATGCTCTTTTTCTCGCTCCTTTCTAACATTCCCACTGACTAGAATAGATGTAAATGCAGTCCTAAGCTTTAACTCTCCTGGAGTCAAACAGCAAATTTAACTCTTCCATACCTCCTTCATGGGGAGGAGGAAAGGTGCATGGCTTTTCCTTGAAACAGCTGATGATTTGCAGAGGTGTCTTCAAGAGAGCGTGAAAGAAAACCAACCCAGATGCCAAATGTTGTCTGTTTGCTTCTGCTTAGGATTGGAAAACTGATTTAATAGACTATAAATTTATTTGTTTGAATTTTTTTTTCCCAAGGGAATAGAAATCATTTTGTTTACAGAACAGATTAGCTGTCTGCTGAGAACCATGCTTATAGGTCAGAGATGAAACTGTCCCGAGGGTGAAGAGTAGAGGGAGAGCTAATGGTAAGAGTTTGCAAAGTTCATGTTTGTGCTGCATCTTCTTCCTATTACCAGTCATGACCCAAGAAATCAGGGATAGTCAGCTAATCTAATACTTATCATAAAAGACAAATTCAGCTAAAAAAACCCCAGCCAAAACCAATAAACACAGTAGTGAGCTAAAAAGAGTAGGGCTTTTAGGTTTGCTTAGATCTTCAGCTTCAAAAGCAGATGAATTCCTCTTGAAGTCTCATACTGATTTGGATGGTTTCCCTCAAGGCTCTTCACTCATGTAAGGGCCTTGAATAGAATATTGTCTCATAGCCCAAAGGCTGCTTCTGTTAACCAGGGGCCATGTAAGCTTCACTTACCTCTGCAGTGAGCCACCAGCCACACAACCTGCTGCTGCAAAGCACTGGCATGTGGGATTTTCACCCCCCTCTTTCACATCTGTGCAGTTCTTCAGCCCTTAAACATTTGATCAGTCACAGCTGGTGTGCCAATACCTGTTCAACAGAACAGGTAATTCTTAGATCTTCACTGCTCCCCAGTGACTTGCTTCATGACACCTGTATCCTGATTCATTTGCTGGTGAGTGTCATCCCTGTTTTGCAGAAAAGACCCAGTTTTACCAAGGAGAACCCCAAGAGGACATACCCATCTTGCTTCCACTAGCCCCTGCCTCAAAAGTTTTGGTACTGCACCAGGACCCAGCATTACAGCAGGCAGTAAAAGGAAGAAGATAGTCTCAGACTGGGACTAGGACTGGCAGGTGCATCCCCAGAGATCCCCAGAGGCAGCAGCTCAGCCCCTACCAATGCATTGCACAGCACTGCCCACAGGGAGTCCTCAGCTCAGTGCTGCACAGCACCAAGAAATTGCACTGATTTCTGTGACAGACTTTGAAACACACATAGCAGACTATTCATGTCTACCTCACCCCAATATCTGGCCCACCTGGCACAGGGGAAGTCAGTGCCCTTTCAAGGCTGCATCTTCCTACTGCTGTTCTTCCCTTTGTCTGTACTGCTGTGGCAACAGGTGTCCCTCCTTCCCTTCCTTCTGTTTTCCATTTCCATGTCACTAATTGCAGAAGATGGGAGACAACCTGACCGTTGAGCTTTTCTTTTCTCCTGCACTGCCTGTCTTACAGAAGGGGATGGATGATCTCTAAATCAATCACTTAGCTATTAAACATCTAAATCTTTTTAAGTCTCAAGATTGTATGTACACTAAGTATTGCAGTTTTCCAATGTGCACAAATGTCTATCTCTGAGCCTTCCCAGGGTGTCTGAGACTTGTCAAATCCTGCAAGACCAATGGGTTTGTGTTGCCACTCTACACTGTAAACAACACAAGGAGTATTTATTTGTTCTTGTTAACAAAAGCAGCATGAGAGCATAGCTGTCTCTCCAAATTCAAGGTTTTACAGGGGTTTTGTACCAGCAGTGAAGTGACCTGCAGCCTGTTTCCCACTTAGATCCCTCCCAGGCAGATATCTGTAGGCAGTAAATTTCTACCCATGACTGATATATTTTAACTAAGAGATATTAGTTCTTAATAGAAAAACTCCCTAAAAGTTCACACACATTCCTTTCCCGGTTTTTGACACATGCCATAAAAGTGCTTACCTCATTCTTTATTTTGTCTTACCTTGGTCAAATCATAAAATAGACAGAGTGTTCTTTTAAAAAATGGGAAATCATTTGGGGTCATCTAAAAATTTCTACTGCTTTCAACTGTTGAGCACTTGTTTATCATTTGCCATTTATATCTTCTTTTTGTGCATGCATTTTTTATTTCTAGCCATAAATATCCTTACAGCAGGGAGTAGAGGGGAGTTCTGTAGTGGATTATGACTTGCTTTCAAGGCATTTGTAATTTGTCAAACAGTGCTGGTCCAACTGGTACTACTGGATTGCTATTTCTAAAGGAAACTGACTTTTGAAAAATGTAAGGTAAGAAAATCTACCCTTAGATTTATGCATACAAAACCTGATTAAATTCAGCGATTTCTATTCCAGTTTCTACATCTTAAACTAAAGAGAAAAATGACAGGAAAGATGCCACTGACTTTAATGATAGTGCAAAGCTGTAGTATGTATGGGAGCCATATTTTGGCCTAGAGGCAGAATGACTGAGAAGTTTTAGAAAAGCTATATTAAAATACTCTTTTCTTTCTAATTGATCCACACTGAAAAGGTTAAAAGGAGCACCATCCAGAGGGTAACAGCTCCTGTCCCTTCCACTGGCAGATCCTTAAAATATTCCTTGAGATTGGAGGAACACACAGGAACTGAAAAACTCCTAATATTTTGGGGTGTGATGTTTATTGCATTATTTGCTAACAATGAAAAATTACACCGTTCAGAGTCTGAAAGGCACACAAGCCGCTTCTATAGTCCTTGAAGAGGAAAATATGTTATTTGAAATGTTTTCTTGTTTTCAAAAGTTCAGGATCAGGCTTTCAAAGCTCTGTCTCTTCACCTAAGGCATACTGCAGTGAACTACATGCAATGAGCTATGCTAAGGCTGCTAGCAAAGTTATGCAGCACTTCATCTCTTTTGTCAATTTAAATCAAATACCTAGATTAAGGGTTTGACAGTAATCCAGCAGACTTTTAACAGAATTGCCTTTAGTGCACTCATTAGAGGGAATTTTCAAAGCAACCAAGAAAATTTATGAAGTAGGAATCTCCAAATACACAGTCCCAGGTTTTCCCAGGAGTTCAAACATTAAATGTCATCAGTGTGAAAAGAGATGCTCTAAATATTTTGCTGTAGTATAATAATAGTAATATTAATACTACCACTAATAACTATTGTTGTTGTTGTTATACTGCAAAGAAATATTACCATGGAAGAAAAATCCACTTGGAAGTCATATCATATGCATTATGATTGATGATTTCTCAAACCTGGTCCATGCACAGAGGTTAATGAGAAAAAGGAGGATGCAGGACTAGAAATTCATAGGAGACTTACTGCAGCTTTAGCAGGGTAATATTGTTTCTTCTCACTTTCTCAGAGATCAGCAGCATCCTCAGGGCTACCCAGTGCTGAAAGAAGATGGGAATAGCCTGTCAGAGTCCAATACTCCCTGACTGGATTCTTTTAGATATTCCACGCATGGAAGGTGAAATGTTTAATGTAAATGTATTTATTTAAAGATAGTTTATGTTATGGGGGTTTCTGATTTAGCAGAGTAATAGAAAATATATTGAAAACACAAAACTGCTCTAAGTTAGACTTAGCAAAACATCCATTGCAACTGTAATGAACAGTTTAACTGTGTGATTCCCATTATCCAGCTCTATAATATACTCATTGCCATGACTCTGGGCATCCCCAGTTGTTGGAAAGGAATTTATGGGCTGAAAGCTGCTCAAGCCTGTTTTCAACAAAACACTTTAGCAAGTTGACTCGTTTTTTATATTCCGTGTCAGGCTGAGCCCCATAATCACTCTCCCATGCTCTTCTGGCTAACTCAGGGAGACATTTACACTCTTTTAATGAATTTGGTAAGAAACATTTACACTACCATTGGAGCCACTCAACTTTTCATAGCTGTTTATGTAAAACAAAGGTCATCCTCCTTTGCCAAGGAGTCCTGTTGCAAAGAAGTTTTCTTTGCAACAGCTATGGTCAGTCACATCCCACATTATTCCTTGAGGTCCATGATTACATCACCCTTGACCATTTCCTCTGAGGCTTCTTCCCTTGGAGGGATTTACTGGTCAGTCACATGGTCCAAAATCTTCCTGCCTCATCTCTTCCCCAGCCCCAGATCCCTCCTTTTCAGTAATTTTAATTCTGCAGTTGATATAATTTAAAAGACAACATTTCCAGTTTGATTATACAACAAAGGAAGACTAAATTTTGGAGCTATAAGACCAAAATGGTTCCAACTTTCAGTAAAATTAGAACATATATAGCCAAAATCAAAATTTGGCTTGTGTTTCAGCTGTGTTGAACGAAATTTGACGCAGAACAGATGCAGGTTACTGGAAAGGCTGATTACAATGCATCTTTGTTACTTCTGAAGTCTAAAGTGGTTTTAGTCCTATTTTTGGGTAAGATTGGGTATGGAGCATCTGTTTCTGTTTTGACATTATTTATGCTTTCATTATCCTTAATATTCAGTGGGCCAGCACAAAGTTCAGATGCTGTTCAAAAGCCTTCTACACTTCATTTCAAAGATTTCAGATTCCAGGTACCCAGCTCAGTGGGATATGAGGGGACACCTGTCAGCTTGCTGATGTGTGAAGAGAATGCCCTATGCCTAGAGAGAGATCCTCCTGAAAGCAGAATTGCTACATCATTGAATACTCTCTTCTGCGTTTTCTTACTGCATCTCCACAAGGCAAATTTGTAGTAAATTGCTATAATGCTAATTCACTGTGAGGTCTTATGGAAGGGAAAGGTGATTTTTATTTACAAAATCTTTGATTTTTACTCATTCACATGTTCACACACATATGCTCAGCAGCACTAAGACATGTATGTCAGGGCTTGCAGTGAAGAATTGATGCTGATTTGCTGTTGTGCCCTTTGGAAGTGGATGTTGTTTGAGATCTTTTGCCTCAGTATGCCAACTGAGCCCTCATAATTCTTGCTTAACTTATCTGGTTATTTTATGGCTCCAGTCATGTTCTTCATCTTCTTGTTACCTTATCTTTAGGTCAGTTTGTTCCTCCTCTTGCTTTGAATGAAATCACACACATAGTATATTAATCTGACCTGTCCTTTTAAACTTTGTTCTGCTGTTTCATCTGCAACTTTCACACAAATATTTCAATCCATAATCAACTAATAAATCTTCATATTTCTGTAACAAATCTCTACAATTTGCACTAATGCTGCTGTTTTCTGTCCAGGACTGTGGCAAGCTGCCAGGTGCAGTGTGTCACCCCATCACCTCATGCCAGTGTGACCTGGTAGATCCTGGCTGGCAGAGGGACCATTCAATACAGCTCTGCATGGCCATAAATTTCACTCCAAAAGTGACACCCTCAGCAAACTTCCAGACACTCATCAGTAGGAAGCAAGGAGAATTTTCATGATCCTTGAATGTCTCCTATAATCTCTTTTTTTAATCCTCAATTGATTTAATATAGAAGACTGCATGAGATTGATTAGTTAGGGAATTGAACCCCCCACTAAGTACAAGGTAAACAAAATGTCATATAAAATCCCACCTGGATTCAGATGGATGAGAAAAGCACTGAAATTCAGTGGTTAATTCCCAGCTGCAGCTGAGCAAAGGCTCATAAAAGTGAATCATGTTGAAACCAGTAAGTGAAATGCTGCATTTGGACATACACATGAACTCATTCAGCTCTTAGGCCAGGCCTGGATAAAAGAATAACAATAAAAAGTAACAGAGCAAATAGTATTCTTTAAAAGATTTCTTAAAGCATCTTTAAAAGATTGCCATGAGGCAATGTCATTGGAAATGGAGAAGTCCCTAAAGGGAAGACTGCGCTTTGTACCAATGCCACAGTTTTATCATGAGTGTCAGGGTTCAATGGGTAAGAATCAATTTTTCTGCTGTCCTCCCAGCAGCTACACAAGAGACAGGCCTGCTGGTTATATATTTACCTACTGCATCCCTTCAGATAACACTCATTCAAGCCCCGCTCCAAGAACAACTGAAAATAACACATTTCACATCCCTTTAATTCTTTGTCAGATTGTCAAAACTGAAGTTTTACTTTTGCCTGAGAGTGCACACCACAGAGGAAAGATAATTTTTTCCTTGAAGTGCCAGCATTTTATAAAAAATAAACTTACCAACCTCTAGGGAAAAATATTTTGAACAGAGAGAAGCCAGGAATGCTAGGGCTGCCTCCTCAGATACAGCCTGCTGTGGGGAGAAACAGTGTGCTGGCCTTCTCCAGTCCTTGGGGTCATACAGAAGTTTCAGAGCTGGTGTTATTTCTGTCTCACATGTTTCTTCTCCCACCATTAAAGTGACAGAATTGTGGCCATTTCCTTTTGTGACATGAATGTAATAACTTATCCCACCTCTACTGTTGTCTCACTATACATAACAGGGCTGCCAGTCTTGCCAGCAAGCTTCCTTCTTTGCACAAATGCTTTCTCTGAAAAATTAAGAAATGAGTCCTTTCTGATGGCAAACACAGTTACACAAAAGATCAAAGGTAAATTAATTGAAGGTATGTTTGCATGGCTTCATTCTTAAAATCAGTATCTCCAATATGTATAGTATTCTGTGATTTACAAGTCAGATAAGCGCAATAATCCTTGTATGATGCGTGGAAAATATTTCCGTAGCATGGAAGAATTCTCTCATGCTTTGTACATGATTGCAAGACAGAAAAGAACTTCAAGTTAAGAAGATTAATAAAAAGACTAAGAATGAACAGTTTCAAACACTCTTCATTTCCAATTAATTCAACTTTGAAAACTGAGTACCCTCTTTCTGTGATGCAATACCTATAAATCACAGAGTCTCAGAAAATTGCATTTTAAAATATTTATGCTTTATAAATGATTAATCCAAATGTTTGGAATATGTAATGAATATGTCTGCTAATTAGCAATATGTTGGCTTGCTCTGTCTTTTTTGCTGAAATGAAAGCTTGAGGATTTGCCTGTTTTTTTCCAACTCTTGCTAACAAGCTCACAGAGAAGAATCTCAGCTACCGCATGTACCACCACTCAAACAAACAAACACAAATAAACACACAAAAACCCAAACAAAACAAAAAATAAACCAGAAAAACTCCTATTTAGTTCTCATCTCATTTACAAGACACTTTTATAGACCTATCCCTCCATCATCTGGTTTTTAATTGTAGAAAAAGTTCAGCTTCTATTTTTGGAAATGTTCCCATCCCAGCTAGCAGCATGTGAAAAAGGATTTTAACCACTTGTCTCCTATAGGAGACCCAGTTTCTCTCCAGGCTCCCACAGAGGCAAGGGCAAATGAGTACTCACACTGCTGGTCTGGAAGACCTCATTTGAGGGTACTCTATTGTACTCCAAGGGTGGGAGTTGTTTCCCAGTTTCCTGAGCCTGGTTGGTTTCCCAGAGTTTGCTAATCTGGGGCAGGAGTTGAGGAGTGTGAGTTCTCTGCCCTGCTGCCAGCCCAGCAGCTGTCCAGATAAGCCCTACCTGTACCCTCCTCCTGGGCTGAGGAGGAAGGACACAAGTGCAAGTGTCCCACTCAGCTCCTTCACTTCCTTGTGTCCTTGCCTTCAGCAGGATTTGAAAACTGCAATGGAAAGATACACACAGGAACTCAATCGTGTTTGTAAATGCAGAGTTACTCTTGCCAAACCAGAGTGCCTTTCCAGTGGGAGCTGGAGTGTGCTGAGGTGGCTTCTGGGTGTCTGGTTCATGCTCCCTGTTTTGCCTACACTCAAGGAAAACCTGGCCTCCCCACACATGCCAAACGCTACATGGACTTTGAAGCACAAAGTTTGTTTCTGTTTTTTACATGAACCTGACATCTCTGGTGAAAAAAGACCATTTTTCATCAAAGGTCAAGCCTGGGGTTTTTCCACTAAACCATTATGTTGCTTTAACTTTCCATTTAAACACTTGTGAAGAAAATATGACCAGAACCACTGAGTCATTTTTTGTGCTCATGCTGAAAACCATCATTGATGGCATCTGGTGCAAACAATTTTACACTGATTATATTCTCAAAATTGTTATAATTGTGTAGTTTCTTAGGGAAACAGGACTTTCACATGCAGTATGTGGCAGGCATACCTAACATGCCACTCTCCTTTTCCTTATTTTTCCTTTTTACTCCACACGTTACCAAGAATTTTAGGTATTACCCTGACTTCCCCCCCCAACTCTTTGTGTCAATAATATCTTTCCATGTTGTACATTGACCTTAGGATTGAATTATCTTGAGTATCTTGAGAGTTCTGCCTAATTAGGGATTTTCTCACAAATCTACCTTTAAGAACAAAGGAGATGGAAAGGTTCAGCATGCACAGATGGGACACACAGAGAGATTAGATGCAGAGATTTTTCCCTCTTTTTAAGGCCAGAGATGTCATCTGGGTGTGAGGAAGTAAATTGATCTCTAGGCTCATTTTGGTTTTGGTCTTCCTTGTGACACAACTAACAAAGGCACCCAGCTGGCAGAAGCTTAGCAATATGGGCCCCCTTGGTTAGTGATAGCATCATCAACTCCATCCAAAATAATATTATGCTATTAGATTGCAATATTTTGTAGTTGCCCTTAAAGAAAGTAAAATCCTGAACTAGTAACATGGAAGTGTCAGCAGAGATCTCTCAGGAAAACCTATAGTACTTGTAGACAGCTGTCTGCAGTACATGTGTACCAATTTGAGCTAGCTATCTACCTGCCATTAAAAAAAATTTTAATAGTTTTATCTATATATCAGTGGAGATAAGGGCAGTTCTTTATATCCTCTGTATGATGACTCCCTGGTCTCCAGAAATTAGTTTTGTATTGGCCACAAAAATAATCAGTCTTGCTCAGATGTAAGTACATTCATGCAGATGAATTCCACCTTTGTGTCCTCTAGCTTAAAATGCCTATATTGAGGCACTCAGGTCATAAATTTGGAAAGAAATGAGATTTTGTTGTTTAATTACACTATGCCTGACACTGTTATCTGTGAGGCAGAAGAGCAAGCACTAATGATATATCTTAGGTTGAAAGAGAGAGTCAAAATGGGATTCTTCATGGTTCTTTGGATCATCTCATCTCAGTACAGAATATTTAGTATAGTTTTTCAGGGGAATTGCCATAATACATGAAACAAAACTCTACCCCCTACAAAACAACACAAAGATAGAACTCTCTCCTCATTTTCCATATTCTATCCAATTTGATAACTGATAAGCTCCAAACCCATCCGTTTAATAAAGAACATTTGTAACTATATATCACAATTTAGGATTCTTGATTCTCTGATCATCAGCTCTATGGAGAACTAGGTTATCAGAGATACATAACTCAATCCCTGCTCTTTTCTGTTGAAAAAGACAGGTACAATTTGGTTTGAGAAAGGTTATATGTAGTTGCACAAATTTATCTTTTGCTTTTTTTTATTATTTACTGCATATAATTCCTGACTGCCCTCACAATGTTTGGAGTATTGGAGATAATGGGACCACATAAGGAATGAAATCCACCTGAATGGCAAAGTGTCTTACTGAACTCAATCCTTAGCTCTATGTAACACTTGGAAGCCTCTCCTCTGCTCCCATGGAAACCCCGAAATGTTTCACATTTAGAAAATATAATGGTGGCTATTTAATAATGTTTGCTTCTTCTCTGGAAGAGGATTATTCAGATTAATTGTGTAGAAAATTAGCCTGATGATTTGATTTCCTTTTTTTCTTTTTTGCATCTCAGCCAACAATAAAGTGAATTGTTTTCTGTGGTTTCCTCTGAGGTGGCTGGCACATACAGTATTTCAGAGGGTGCATTTGTCTGTGCCTACTCCAGTCTGCAGATTTCTTGCTCTGCATAGCTCTGCCTGCTTTGCGCTGAGCCAGGACAGAGCATTGGCTATCCTAATCTTTGGTTTTGTTACACTATTTTGTACAGTTATTACTCTTATATAGAGAAATATTTGAGCAGCACTTAAGCAAGTTTGTCCTTTTGATAATAATGCTACAAAGTTACATACCTCCTAGTCCTCTAGGTTCTTTATCTACTGCTTCTCACTTCCACATAATCTTCTACCAAGATCTTTCTAAAATACGAGGAAGATTGTTGCCTTTTAGCTTGAAGATTTAGTCAACTATTATGGTATTTACCTTGCTGCCACCTCTTCCCAAAAAGGGGAATATTTAGGCTTTTTCCTATCTCCTCCCTGAAAACTCTGTCTGTTCATATTTCCCACAGGACATGTTTGTTTTGGGGCAGCCAAGGCCCTACAAGTCACATGTTGAATGGTTAACCTGGAGAGATAATTTTCCTTTTTTTGGACATAGCCTTGTAGCCATCTCAGCATAAATACTTACATTTGTAAGGAGTTTCATGCAGTTACAGTTCCAGGAGACAAGGGGTTCTTTTTCTAAATACATAAAACATATTTTAAAATTGAAAAATGGCAAGCATTTGATACTTTCAAGTAACCTTTGAGATCAGATATTTTATTTGCTCTCTGAGTCATCAGTTCATCTCTCTCCCAATATTCACTGTGGGTTTTTTATTTTATAAAATCCACATTCCTCCTTTCAAAAGCACTTTGAAATTAATGTGCTTTGATGACAATCCTGTCTGCTGCTGCCCCTATGATCCCTGTCCCCCTTCTTGCTGCCATCATTACCATGGTCAGGAGAGACTATGGCAGGGGCAATCACAGCAGTAACAGTGGAAGAGGCAGAGGCAGTCACTGCCAATCTCTGATTAATTGTTCCACATCTTCCAGAATGGGCTTTGTGCCCTGGAGAGCCAATGACAATTTTGCCATCTTTTGCTACAAAGGTGTAAAAGCTGATGGGACACCAACAGACTGCATTGCCAATGCTTTGCTTGACAAGGAATATTGAACTGGTACACAGTACTTCTTAGCCACATGTCCTGAAAGAATTTATGGAGAAAGATAATCATCATTACCCTGAACTGAGAATGGATAACTTGGGCACCTTTTGCTTGCAGAGCACTGAGAAAGGGCTCTATCCCAAAGTCTTCTCTTCCATCCATCCATCCATCCATCCATCCATCCATCCATCCATCCATCCATCCATCCATCCATCCATCCATCCATCCATCCGTCCCTCTGGAAAAACAAATGTTGGAAATAGGAAAAAATATTGGGATTGTGCAAAAGATTCTTCCATTATTGGAATAAATTTCACCCATATCCAACAACATCTTGATCCACCTAGAACTAGAGAGGCCTGCCAGTCTTCTCACCATAGAGCTGGAGAGCTTTGCGCTCCTGATGATGCCTCACAGCCTTGCTTTTCAGAAATTAAGTAACCTAATGGACTGTGTCAAGAATTCAACTGAAAATATCCTTATGGAGAAGTAAGGCTAATTTGCATGCAAACTGTTACTCTAAGCAAGTTTATACTAAGGCATGGCAAAATACTGATCAGTTGTACCAAAATAGTGATACAGTGTTAATTAACACTGAACTGGATCCAGGGCTTTCTGCAGGACCAGTCCTGGGAGAGGCAGACCCGTGCTGGCTGGCTCTAACCAAGCTCAGCAGGAGCTAGTTGTGGTTGCTGTTTGTTTGCTTTTTGCATAGCTGCACAAACCATTCTGCATGACTTACCAGCTGGACCTGCTCTCATGTGAGGGACTGTTACCAGAACCAGTCAGGACTGCTCCCCATGGAGCAGCTGCAATGTAGTCCTGGACCTTGAAACGTGTCCATTTACTTATCCTGTAATTCCTTTACCCAAGTACCAAGTGATACATTTTCCAGTAAGTCCCATTCCTAAAGAAAAACATAGAAAACTAACTTGTAATAGTAACTACAGCTCCAGCTAGTGTCTTTCTGCCTCCCCAGTCTTCCACCTACACAAGGGACTGAAACTTGTGCAGACACTTTTCTAGGACAGGACTCTGTATTTAATTAGTCCTTTTAGTCAGTGGGGAACTCAGCCTGGGAGAACCCTGTAAGAGTTTTTTTCTTTATGCAACAAGTAACTTATTTCAGCAGTAGCTCTATTCTAAGGCCTGTGTTCACTTCCCAAAATTGAGTCACCAGTATCTGCCCTAGGACAACATCCAGCTCTGCAGGACCTTTCCTTCTTCTGCCCTGATTTCCATATGCATGAGCTGGAAAGGAGCATGCATGAACTTTAGCAAGGTACTTCAATCTGGACAATTTGGAATTGGCTATAAGATTTTGTGCAGACAAAACCTTTGCCTTTGACATACTGAGTGCATGTGAATTTGTGTCTTCTTGTAGACTTGGTCTTGATAATATAGGGCGGGAAAACCCAACCTTTTTTGGTTTTTGGTAGTTTTTGTGGGGTTTTTTTCTGAGCCAACAGTATGCTTGCCTGCAAACTTAAAAATAAATTAATGAAAAGAAGATTTTTGGCAACTCAGTTTCTTATATGAATGAACAAAATCCTTTCTGTCTTCTGTATCATCTCCACTTTTGCCATCTAATTGAATTTAAACTGCATGAATTCTAGTAACACCAGTACAAACAGAGTATAAGCTCTTCAATAATGTTTAAAACATTCAATCATGCTTTATGTTAGAAGATAAGTATATAAAAATATCAAAATAACTCCTCTAGAACATGAATAAGCGCTCAGTTACATGTTTTAACAATACTACCAGCATATAGTGGAAAGCTGATTGCACATTCCTTCTTTGCTTGTGTCCTTCATTCACCATGTATAATAGAAAAATAGTTTTGTTCACTCCTTAAAGCTTTTCATGGACGCAACTTATTAAATGAAGACATTTCGAATTTTGTAAAATATATTTAGTAATACCAAATACATTTCTTGCCCTCCAAAAATCTAGGCAAGCAAAAAACCCAAAATGCTTCAGATCAAACAAATATGCAGGTTTATTAGAGCAAGTTTCCATGTTTTAAATTTGCAGTGGTTTCACAATTTTTTGTTTCCTTCTGTTTCCATTAGGGCATCCTCATGATAACCCAAAGTAGCTTTTAAAAAAATATATCCACAGATGACCAATTAAAAATATTGTCTTTATCTTCCAACATTACAATTATGTGAAAAAGTCAGTATTTACAAAAAAAATCTGGAAATCAAATATTGACAACTATTATTGTCAGTTTAATTACAGAAGCTATTGGACACTCATAGTGGAAAAGTATGTTGACAAGGCCCAAGTGTAAGCCTAGATTTTGTAACGTGTTTGAAAAAAACCTAAATTTACACTTTGGGTCTGTTTGGTTTAATACATAGAGTGGTCATTACCCAGTTCATTTTTATTTTCAACAATATTCTACACACATTTTTTCATTATATTTTCTGTTTGAATGTAAAGTGTAATAGAAAAACCATTCCATTATGCAAACATGAAAATTCTGTTAGTACGACTAATTGGTTTTTAATACATATTCATGCACAAAGAAAGCAGTAGCACAAACAGAAAACTAGCCAAAGGATAGTGTACTTAATTTGAAACACTTGCAGTTTCAGTAACTGTGAATTACAAAATATACACAGTACACATAAAGTGCACAAACACACAACATCACTGCATGCTGGTTTTTTTTTAATAAAATATAGCTTCAGGTTCACAAACCTTTGTCCAGAGTTGGTGAGAGCTGTAGTCACATTTGTATATTAAAGGTGGTCAAAACACTGTCCTCTGGCTTCTAGTGCTCTGAACAGCAAACACAAGGAAACGAGAGAATGGAGCCAAGATTTTCTTTAGTGACCAAAAAAAAAAAATTATTTTAGGTATAATATTCCCTATTCTTTGCCCAAAAGAATCAATGAGGAGCTTCTGGGGTGGTTTAAGATGATCTTATTCTGCACCCAACTCTACTAATTTCTGCTGCCATTATTGAGGCAGGCATGGGCACCATCCACCAGTGAAATCTACATGCAATCTCCTCCAGCAATTAGAAAAGCAATCTTTTTTTGTTAGGTTTTGGTGCGAAAGAAAGAAACTTGTTGCTGAGTTTCCTCCTTGCATGCAGGTTGTGCAGCCACGCTGGTGTCCCAGCGCTCCGGCAGCCAGCTGGGACTGTGTCAGCAGTCCTGCAGGGGGCCAGGGCAGCTCCTGGATTTCGGGAACCGGCAAGCCCAGGAAAACAGAGCAGACGGGTAGCTGTACTTATCTAAGAGATCCTCAAGACTTAGAAACTCAGCAAAACTTACTCTAGGAGCTTCAAAACCCAACCTCAATATAAGAAACAGGCTCCAAGGAAACATGTCATAGGATTGTTTACCATCAAAATGAACTACAGTCAATTTAGCATGCATTGTATTGAAAACAAGCACACCTTGAATGCTTTGTAATTAGCAAATGTGTTGTGATGACTTTTCATTGCAGTTTACTGACAATATTTAAGACTATATTTTCATGAGCCGGCAACGAAAAATAATAATAGAAAAAGCCAACAACATTGGCCATTTTTATATGTTCCCACAAGACTTATGAGTTTAATTCTCAGATCTGTGTCTTGAAATGCACTGGTTCTACAGCTCTTACCAAATGACTACACTCTTCTGAGCTCATGAGGCTACTTGTTTGACAACATAGCAATGCAGCTTGATCCTAGATGTCCTAGTGAAATAAAAAAGAAAAGATGGCATTCCTACCAATAAAGCAAGTGGTTCTGGTATTCATTATGAGTTTTCTTGGTGTGACTGTAACGGTGCTGAGCTAGTCATAGTGTATCATACTTATTTATCAATATATTTTTAAAGTTGGTTTAAAAAAATTAAAGTAGGTGCAACGACACACACGCACACAAAAATATGCTGTATAATTTCCATCAACATCAAGGAAGGAGGAAATGTCACCCTAAAAACGAAACCCCACAATACACACACAGACATTGACAGCACTAAAAGATTTGCCTTCTCAAGGGCTGTTAAATTTCAGTGTGTGAGAACTGCTAAACCTTTACAAGATGAAGCATCACAAGCAACTGAATTCCAGCAACTCAGAGTCTGCCTAACCCCATTCCTTATCTTGACAGCTAAAACATTTTCCCAACTCCTTTCTGGTATTGTTTAAGACTAAACTGTAATCTTGCTCATATTGTCTTCTTTCCCTGTGACTTCATGAGACAATCATGAGAAGTTTTATGCATTAACACTAGAGAGTGGAGTTAGCCCAATACATGACAACTTCATTTTTTGACTGTTTTAAACAGCAAGCAACAATGCACTTAGTATTTTAGGTACAGACAAAAATTAAAATAAATTCTATTTAAAAAAATAACTGCTTTATTGTTGCCACACCTTCCTGATCAGTTGCTCAAATCCTAAAAAACTTTCAGAAAATAATTTACATACTGCAGCATAGCTTATCAAGCAAGGGGGCACTTTTTGTCTCATGGCCATCTTAGTCATTCCTTGGTACCATGATGGTGCCCTGGACTGGCATAAAGAGCCATGCCACAACCTTCCCAAGCCCTGTGACAGGACGGCAAGCCCTGCCTGCCTGAGGCCTGTCTCACGTTGGGATGGGGATGAAGCTGGTCGATTTGGAGTGGGGCATCTCCCTCCATGTGTTTAGGCTGTGGGTTGGGCTTCTGTTGTTGGTGAAAGAAGTCTGTCGCCTGCTATTGCTGTTTGAATCTTCTTTACTCAGCGTTTGCCTTATTTTTTGGCAGCAAGGGAAGCTCTGTAGGCAGTCTTGGAGGAGGTGCCCACTGAAGAACATGTAGATCCACGGGTTACAGCAACTGTTCAGGCTGGCCAGCAGAGCCGTAACAGTAGTTGCAGTGTTTTCAGAATCTGGGGAAGGGGGAGAAAGCTGTTTAATCATCAAAAAAACATTTGCACCATTCAGTCAATTGCTTCATTAACCATTGGATTTATTTTCCTGAATATTTGAGTTCTAAATGTTGAGCTACAGCATTTTAAACAGATAATGAGAATCTAATCAGTAAAGGTCTTATTTATGTAAGGCTGCCATTGAAGTCAATGAGGATTTCTCTGAACAGACTTCAAAAAGCTGTGACAGAATAAGTTATGGGGTAATCCATCCAAAATAATGATTTAGTAACATTTCCACTGATGTGTATCCATGTGTTGATAAGCTCCTGCTTTAAATACTGAAAGGTTTTTTTCCCTGAGAGACAATGACAAAATTTCCACTGCTTTCAATAACACTGGATTTTGCTGTATATATTTGCATGTTGAAAAGTATTGAATGCTCAGCTAACTACTGGATTGTCCATTAAATCTGGATTTTAGAGGTTGAATGAATTTTACTTAAGGGAAAAATGGAACTTAGCACCATGGCATGAAAAAACTATGGTGTTCTACCTTCAATAGCTAGTTAATAGTTAGATCAAATACTCTAAATATGTATTTAGTCTAATCAATTATTAGTGACTTTTCTTTGTAAATACTGAATCTTCAAAAAAGTATAATTACTGTGTTATGCAGTTCCACAGATTTAGAGAATCTCTTCAAACACACCTATCAATATCCATCTGTTCAATTAGATTTAATTCCCTTTGAAGTAAAAAAAAAATCTGCTTACTGCAAGCCTTTATTTCTCTATAGAGATCTGCATTATAGACCTGACTTTAGTCCCATATTAGAGATAATCAACGATCTCACTACAGTAAGTGATCATCTGGGCATATTTTCAAAAAATCAAGAATTTATGGAATTTTGATTTGCTGCTCTCTCATTATGAGCAAACAGAATATATGTCACTATGCTGCCTGTCATTACCTACGTAATAGCATTTAAACTCACCAATTTTTTTCAGCCATATTTAACAGCGGAACAGATATCTCCGAAGTCTAAATTGCCACTGATTCATGAAAATCGGTGACTTGACTAACGGAGCACTCAAAGGTGCTCCAGCACTGCTCTGCTGAGAGGAGCGGTTCAGGGCGAGCTCAACCCTATTATTTAACAGCAGCTACAGGAAAGAAGACGTAATAAAGTCTCTCTTCATGTAACTGCTCCGACATGTGTGTGTGCATACTTCTCAACAATACTAAACATTTCTAAAGTTTTCTTATCCGCAGCTTCAAACGGACGAAAATGTTGCTGGTTCAGATTACGGCAGCAAATACTCCGGTTTCCATCCGCTCCTTTCGCGGCTGCCGCCAGCAGCCCCTCCGGCTGCTCCCGGGACGGGCCGAGCCGAGCGCCGCGGCCGCCGCCGCTCCCGGGGCCGCCAGGTCCGGGACTAGGAGCGGTGCCGGCCCCGAGGGCGGCGGCTGCCCCGGGCTGTCTATTCTCCCCCACAGGGGCGCTCGGCCGCTACTCGCCGGCGGGAGAGGCACCCGTGCGGGGCCGGGACGGCCCCGCTCTCCGCTTCCGCGCCCCGTTTCCCCGCGCTCGGCTCAGCGCTGCGCAGCGCCCCGGGACAGCCGGCTGCGCCTCCAAGGCGTGCGGGGCTGCCGCTGGGCACAAGCGGCGGCGTCACCTACCGACCCAGGGGAAGCGCTGGTCCCAGACGGACCACATCTGGATGGTGAAGAAGGGCGCCCAGCAAACGACGTACACCGAGACGATGACGAAGGTCATCTTGACGGTGCGGATCTTGGCGCGGGAGATGGTTTTGACGTTGCTGACACAAGGGGCGAGCAGCAGCCCCCGTCGCGGGCCACCATCATCGCCTGCCCGCCGCCCGCCACCCGCGGCTGCCGCCTGCCCCGGGCGCGTCTTGCCCCGGACGTTGCGCCAGATGCGGTAGCAGATGAAGCCGTAGCAGATGATGAGGATGAGGACAGGCGCGATGAAGATGCCGCCGGTGATCCAAGTGATGTAGGCGCGGGGCCCCCAGGGCATAATGAAGTGCGCCCAGCAGTCGTAGACCTGCGAGCCGCGCTCCACTTCGCTGAGGGAGAATATGAAGTACTGCGGGGTGCTGAGCAGCAGGCTGAGCGCCCAGGCCGCCGCGATCATCCCGTACGAGCGCTTGGTGGGCTGCTGCAGCGTCTTCAGCGGGTGGCAGACGGCGATGTAGCGATCGGCGGTCATGGCCACCAGCATGTACGCCGAGGCGAACATGCCGAAGACCTGCAGGTGCTTGACCACGCGGCAGAGCCCGTCGGGGCCGTGGAAGCGGTGGGTCACCTCCCAGCAGAGCTGGGGCAGCACCTGGAAGAAGGCCACCACCAGGTCGGCCAGGCTGAGGTGGCGGATGAAGAGGTGCATGCGGGACGCCTTGCGCGGCGTGCGCCGCAGGGCCAGCAGCACGCTGCCGTTCCCCACCACCGCCACCGCGAAGGTGACGGCCAGCACCGCGATCTCCAGCTTCGCCAGCTCCTCGTCCCGCCCGAAGGGGTCCCAGCCGCCCAGGCTGCCGTTCGGCGACCCCGACCACGCCTCGGGACTGGGGCTGCTGCCGCCGCCGGGCTCCGCCGCCCGCCACCGGCTGCCATTCCCGGGCGAGGGCACAGCCCCGCGGGAGCCGGCGCTGCCGGCGAGGCGCATGGAGGGGCAGCGCGGTGGGGCCCGGCCCGGCCCGGCCCCCGCACCTTCGCTCGCCCGCCTTTCCCCCTCCGGCGGCCGGGAGCGCCGGGCCAGGTGCCTTTATCCCCCGGCAGCGGGAGGCGAGGCGAGGGGGAGCTCCCGTGCCAGTGGCTGCCCAGCGCCTGACGCCAGCCCCCTCCTTCCCCCGGCAGCCGCCGCCCGCTCGCCCCGCCACCGGAGCGGGGCCGCTCCGCCCCAAAGCGCTGCGCCGAGGGGGAGCGGGGACCGGCAGCCAGAAGGGCTACTCGGGCCGGAACGGTGCTCACGGAGAGCTCCCTCACCGCCAGGTAAAGCAGCACTTATAATTGCGAGTAGAAGTGCCGTAATCATGCAGAGCAAACGGTGGTCTGTCAGCATCAGCCTGCACCCGCATCTGCCTTCTAGCCAAGGCAAAGTGATTTGTCGCTAAGGGGTGCTGGTTTGGTCCTGAGAGTGTCCGCCTGGGCCCTTGGCATTTCACTGAGATGTGAATTATAAGAAAACCCCAGAAATGTAAATTATTAGAAAAAATAGCAGCCTAATGTCTCTGAATGTTTCAGGACTTCATCTCGGACAATAATAGTCATCCAAGCCTTAGCATGGGTCTAAACCACACGTTTCTGCAAATACAGGCAAAATTTCCACATTTACTGGAGAGTTTCTGGCAGTGGGCCATTAAAATTCTTGTTTTAAACATGGTTTAGATGAAGAGTGTTCTTGCTCTTGGTAGAATGAACAGACTTAGTAAAAATTTTAGTTGCCATTGTCACAGGTGTGGATTATATCCTGATTTCACCGGTACCTGAATTTGACCCTTCATTTAGAAACTCCTTCCTTCAGCCACACAAAAAACGCGTAAGATCACAACAAAGAAATGATGTGTTAGATACCAGCCCTACTGTGGTTTTAGTAAAACTCCCTATGTCTCCTCCTAGGTGATTACAGTTAAATTCAGTTACAAAAAATATGTGATTTTACAGAGAGAAGAAAAAATGGGAAAGAATGAAAGGCTAAATGTTACCTCTTGAATGAAAAAGATGTTTTCAAAATTTTTGATCCCAGAAGAGTTTTAAAGTTTAAAATACAAGACGATAGGCTTCTGAACGTGTTAGCATTGTGCAACGCTTTATCCCAGGCTTTTTGCCACTTTCTGGGCTTTTTAGCACCCACCCCAGTCTGTCACTACCCTTCCTTTGCTTGGGGATCAGTGGCAGGAGTTTAGGAGGACACCTGCTCCTACAGTGCAAATAGTTGTCATGAGTTTTCCAATTAAAAGTGTAAACCCTTCCAAAACCTAGAAATACACACAATGAACGTGGATGTCCTAAGTTTCGAGCAAACTTGTTTCTTTAAATATGCTTTTGTTCCAAAACCTGATTTTTACAAACAGTTCAGTGCATTATTCACAGCGTAGTGCCTTATTTATTGTGTTAGACCTGAGAAACTGGTGAGTGTGACTACAAGTTTCATGTCAAATAGGGGAAATTAAAGCTGCATATCACAAATCTCACAACATCCCACCACTACCAAGGCTTCTTTCACATTCCTTGCCTGTCTCTCCGACAGGCTTTACAGGAGGTGAATGCTACATAAATGAACAGTGTTACTCAGGAAACTCTGCTAGCAGATTTTCTGCTGTGCAAATTATGAGAGGATCATAAAGCTCTATTCACTGCTGGGTAGGTCATCCATTAACAGAAGAGATGATACTCAGGTTTGTCAGAGACATATTTTTAGTAGCCAGACAATAAGATAAATGTGGTTGTATTAGTTCAGGATACTGAGAATTTGTCAAGCCTGCATCAACTCAGAAATACTCCTTTTCCAACCTGTCCTTTGTTCCTCTGGATGGCCTTTATAATAATGTTTCCAGAGCAAAGGGCTGGAAAGCTGCCTGAATATCATTGCACAAGGTTGTACCTAGTGATTACATGCAGTGTTAAGCATGATACTGATAATAATTTTTATTCTATTTTACTCCAGCAGACAGAAATAATCTAGGCTAGTCTTGATGTATTTGTTTGTTTCATTTCCCAAATTGATCAAAACTGATGATTTTAGATAACATACCTAAAGAGGCTGTTATAAATTCCTTTGTTTCAACAAACCTAGATAAGTCAATAGAGAATTTTATTTATATCTAGTAGTTAAAAAATACCCTTTAGACAACTTCATCACTCCTAAGGTTTCTATACTAGATTAATCAGCATCTCGTCTGATCTGGGTTGCTAAATCCTAAAAACATTGGTGTTCTTCAAATTAATGAGTACTTTTAGAGTACCCTTCCAAAGAGAAAAATTGCCACTGGGAAGGCTGATGAAGGAAATTAACGTTTTTGCCCAGTGATTCACCTGGAGTTGGAGCTGAACTCTTGGTAAAAAAAATTGACACTGCTGTCACAAGAAACCTCTATGTGTTCTCACTAAGCACACAGAGTTCTGTAGAACTAAGAATGGTAAGGATTTCTAGCATGTTCTCTGCTGTCATACAGCTTTCTGTAAAAGTGCTTGAAGGTTGACAGATATCTTTCTGAATACTGAACTCATTGAAGACTGAATGGCTTCTGTAAAGTACTCAAAAACCTAACTGGAACATGGTCTGGTGTATTGCCAAATGCAGCTTTACCTCCAGACTTAGCCTCTTTCTCCAGGCAAAAGAAATGCTCTGAGTAAGTCAAAGACTCAATATTGCAATCCTGGGAAATTGATGATTATTTGTATTCTGCAAGATAACTTTTAAACAAAAAATGGTGGGGGGAGGGGGGAGGTTTCAGCATAATCTTCTTCAGGAAAACTGGTTGTTTGGAATTTTAATCAAACTATGGTTGTCTGTCAGGTTTTGTGAAGAGTTGCTCTAGCAGTGGGAGTTACAAAAAATCAATATGAGCAAAAAAAAAGTCAAGCTTTTAAAATAAATTCCTCATGCAGGATAAGGGTTAAAGCACTGCTAAAAAAAGAGGTTTGTTTATTTGTGGAAGATTCAGCTGCCTTGTTAAAAAGCACATAAAATATCTCCATAGATATGAACAGCTGTCTCCTGCAATTTGTCTCCAAGTTCAAAGTATCTGTAATGCTCCCTTTGACTGACACAATTTAGTAAATAAGGATGAGTTTGATAGGCCTTCCCAGAGAGCCACAAGGCTTAGATGCTCTAGATCCCAGCCTTTAAATTCACAGCTATGGGAAGCAAGCATGGGAAAAAGCCCATGTGCTGGGTGAGGGACTACTAAAAGCTGGGGTCACCAGGGAGGCAAGCAGACTTACTGCTTCATTTGCCATCCCTGTGAAGGAAATGCCACCTGAAGGCAGACAGGAGCACGCAAAGCCCACGAAGCAGACTCCTGAAAATATGCCTTGTTGGCCCTCTATTCGCCTAGCTTTTGCGCTACCAGAGCAAAATCAAGTGAAGAATTGACCCAAACTACCTTCAAAATAGATGACAAGCCTGAATTTAGGATTCTGAAAAGGCTGTAGTACAACATCAAGAGACAAGTGAGACCAAGGGCCAACTCCTACTCTGGGAAACACAAAATTAAGAAAGCATCAGTATGAGACAGAAACTCAAGATTAGCCCTCAATATTCAGTTTGACAAACCCAGTTCAGTGTTTGGAAATGTAGATAAGTGGCCAGGAAAAAAAGAGCTTTAAGGTTATGCCCCAAGTGTTCCTTTGCTTGTTAACTGAAAGCATAATTAGATTCTGGTATTTATATACACAGGAAGTCACGTCTGGCCATCCCTGCCATACTGCATTTCTTTTCATGATGGTGTGTCATGATTTAACCACAGTCAACAACTGAGCACCAACAGCTGCTCCTTCAGTCCTCCACAGTGGGATGGGGGAGAGAATCAGAAGGGAAAACACATGGGTTGAGATAAAGACAGTTTAATAGGTAAAGCAAAAGCTTTGCACACAAGCAAAGCAAAACAAGGAATTCATTTACCACTTCCCATGGGCAGGCAGATGTTCAGCCATCTCCAGGAGAGCAGAGCTCTGTCACGCACAGCAGTGACTTGGGAAGACAAATTCCATCACTCTGAACATCTTGCCCTTCCTCCTTCATTCCCCAGCCTGATGTGCTGAGCATGAAATCACACGGTGTGGGATATCCCTGGGGTCAACTGGGGGCAGCTGTCCCAGCTGCATCCCCACCCAGCTCCTTGTGCACCCCCACTCCGCTCACTGCTGGGGTGTCCTGGGAAGCAGAAAAGGCAACTCTGCCTAAGCGCTGCTCAGCAGAAATGAAAAGATGCCTGTTATCAACAGTGTTTCCACACAAACCCAAAACATAGCTGCATACAACCTACTGCAGAGAAAATTAACTCTATCCCAGCCAAACCAGCGCATGGAGGTTGACTGTGGTAATTCAGGCAGCCTTGCACACAGACCTGCGCAGTTACATGTCACCAGAAGAAGCAGCATGTTGCCCTTTTCCTTTTGCCTCTTTCCTTGCATGCTTTGTTGACCTGGTTGGCAGTAATAAGTGCCTTCAGGATACAGAGTTCAACCATTTCCCTGAAGAAATGTTAACACAGCAGCTTGTCTGGATTTCAAGGCAGTGAAGGAAATGGGCATTTGAAGGCCTAATTAGCCTTTGTGTGCTTGTAACCTTGTGAGAAACAACTGCTCACTTTGAAAATTTAAAAAGGTTTATTAAACCTTGACACAAATACTACAAAAGGACTATGTAAGGAAAAGTTGCAGTGCTGGGAACTGCCCTCATGGATACCATGTGGCTGATTTGTCTTCAAGATGGATGCTCAGTCTTTTATACCCCTGGGGGTTGCATCAGCTAACCCTGGCCCCTCCCAAAGTCTGTCAGTCAGCTCTTTGCCATTTATCAGTGGAGACTGCTTTCTTGTGACTTGACTGGAGGTCAGGTGCTGCCATGCTGTACCCCCTAAGCACCAAGCTTTTCCATTCCCAATTGCCCCAGGTAAGGGACACGTGCAGCCTTCTTTTTACCTGTCCTAGACAGCCCAGGCTGTCTGATGGCAACAGTACAGAGGGGGAAAAGGGAACTATGGACATCTAAACTACAATAACATAACTATACATCTTTTCTTAATATTCACACAATAGTCATCCCTTAATTGCAGAGCCAATCATCTCATTATCCATCTATAACAACCTTTTTGAAGGAACATATCAAAACAACATGGTGAAAGCTCCTGCCTTTCCCCATTAAATCACACTAATCAGATTTTCAACATGTCCAAGGCACAATAAAAATCTGCATGAGACTATTTAACTGTTTACAGTTTAACAGAGCCTCAGCCAGCAGATCTCTCATTAAATCTGAAGAATTAAAGTCATTAATCCTTAAATTCACAGAATCATTCAATTTTGCCATTAGCAGAATAAGAAAAATTTTAAACTGAGCTTCCTCACATTATGCCTACCTGGTGAAATTGTATAATCTCAGAGTTTCCAGACCTTAATATGCATTTCACACTTCTAGGGATATTGCTTCAGTGTTTTTGCTTTAAGCACCTAATCAGTACATTTGCCTCTCAGTTCTCTTATTTCAGAGAGGTAAAAGGTTCTTATTTCCTTGAACCAGTTTCTAGATTACTCCTATCTATAATTTCATTCCATATGTAACCTGCTGTGGTGGGCTGATGCTGGCTGGATGTCAGGTGTCCACCAAAGCCGCTCTATCACTCCCCTCCTCAGCTGGACAACAACTTCTCCCAGAGGCTGTACCTCTTGTCCCCACTGACCAAGACTTTGTCACGCAAACCCCATACACCTGCTGTTTCTATCACTGTGTTAACACCTACCTTCCTTATGCCTTTTACGAGTTTTGATTTATTTAAGGTCAATTTATTAATGAGTCCTGCATTTTCTCCTACTTAACATACACTAAGCCAAGCCAAAGGAAAATACTTTATGAAGTTTGGTGGCAAAAGTAATCAATATAAACAAACTGAAGTTTCAGGGTTATTTCTGTGATATCGTCTCAGAAAGTATTTGGCACAGTGAGATGCAACACTCTTAAAAAAAATTGTAGTAATAATAAAGATTCTGTTCAGGCATTTAAAATAGTAGGAAGGTATACAGAAAATTTACACATAACAATTTTTCTGAGTTATTTAACTGCAACTGAAAATGGCACTATCAACTGATTCTAGAAATGGTGAATTTGTGTAATAGCTAGTCATTGTACAAAACTGCTTTATTTTTCCCAGAACTATGCATGGAACTGAAAGCATATTGTGTTCAAGAATACACTGGCAGAGCATTACTGCTTCATAATTCTAATTAAAAGATAAAGCCACTTAACTTTTATGGAATAAAAGGAATAGTGCTCTTGTTAATGACAAAATTTATTTTAGTAGCTATCATTTGGAAACATGTTCTAAAGCTGTTTAAAATTAATTGGTTTTGAAACTTTGTCTATGTAATTTTTCTTATGGTGATAATTTTGAAGAGCCTGCTGATATGCCATATTGGTGGTTGATGCAGAATACTAATGGAACCATTGTGTAAAGAAAACACCTCTCCAATAATTTGTACTGCAAATATTGTGGCAGCTGCATTCTCACCAGCTTGGTAGTTCAAGGTGCTATCATCGCAGTTATTTTCCCACTGCATTCCTGAGAAATAGGATCCAGTTTTTATCAGGCTGGAGAAGATTCATGTGCCAGCTAATCCTATGGATTCTTATAAACATTCATTTTTCCAGTCTCAACAGGACTCTCCTCTGTGAGACTGTTCTCTCCATATAAAGCCCAATCCTCTTTGGAAGAAAACTGGCTAAAAATATTTTAACCAAAACACTTTTTCATTAGAATGCCAATTTAAGGATACTGAAGGCTGCAGATATATTGCTGTTTTTCACCTGAGCTGTGGCCTGCAATGTATCCAACATGAAGAGGAAACAAAGAACATATTCCCTACCTATTTCCAGTGTGTCTTCTCTTTCCATGTTTCCTGTCCCTGTCTGAGCCAGCAACAAGCTGACAGTGCTGACAGGCTCTTACTGTTCAGGCATCTCCAGAGAGAAAACAAAATAAATTGTTGTATTGAGGAAGGCAGAGAAGAATCAGATGTTGACAGTCAAGAGAGAAGAAAGTTAAAACACAGGTCAGGGAGGTAGGCAGGTTTTGGAGCTGCCTGTTGGGTAATGTATGAGCATGTCAAAGCAGAATCCAAACAGTGTGATGAGCAGCAGCTCTGTGTCTGAGGAAAGGCCAAAAGATGCCCTGGTACCCCAACCTCAATCTCACACACTGATGAGGTAGATTTGACGGTTGAAGAAGACCAACAGAAGAAAGGAGAAGAAGAAGGAATAATCAATTATATTTAGATGGTGCACTGAGTATCTTGGCTGCTGATTTCATTGTGGGTTTGTTTGGTTTTTAAACACATGTGGGTACAGACTGATAGTTAGCAGTCCTAGATCAAACGTGGCCTGACTTTTATCTAGGTGTTCACATTGCTGTTGTATAAATTGTATCGTGGCAAGTACTAAGACAGGGAGAACACAGTGATAATAATTACTGCAGCTTCAGGGCCCCTTGGGGTATTCTTGCTTTATACTTTAGTCTGCTACGGTTTATAATTTTCACTCCAAACAAGTTGTCTACCTGGCAGTTTTAAGCAGACTCTCTTTGCACTTCCCTTATTGTCATATTTAGCAGCTCTATATCATACAACATTTTACTTGTTCCTTTTATGACCAGAGGAAAATTTGTTTGCTTCTAAGATAGAGAAGGATAATAAAAGCAGTAAATTTTAGGGGATAGGAGGTTCTAACAAACTGGCTAGCATGACACGAGAGGAAAAGCATTTCCATGAGATATAGCCAAGCTGTAAGCCAAAGTATACAATTTTATGTCTAGTGAATAAACATTTTTAATGGTTTCTGAGTAAGTTTTGCCATTGCACTGCTTATGCTTGATTTGCCAATAGCAGGATTAGTAAACCGTGTGAAATGGCGTTTTTGGACTAGAGAAAATAGATTTTATATTTTAATTTTTGTCAGCTTTACAGGGAAGAACAGAGGTGATTGCAGTAGAGTAGCTAGATCCACATTACAGAGCAGAGAAGGAAAGAAAATTTGGAACATAATTCTACAGCTGGAATCCAGTACATAGAGTTTTTCTGAAACTTTCTTAGACCTCTAAGAGCATTTATACATGAACCTTTTTAAAAGGAAAGAGAAAGAGCTTTTTCTTGCATTTCTCCAAAACTGAAAGTGAACCTTCATAGAACCGATTGTTATGGAAGGGTTCCATTAATGTTTGCTTCCAGTGGTCTTTCCAAATGCCTAGGTTATTTATTGAAAAGTAAATGGCACTGTTTCATACTGGTTGTGTTTTTCTTTGAATCTTTTCTAACTGGTATGGAAAACAGTGTGTTGCATATTTCATCTAGGGAAGCCATGGGACTTACCAGGAGAGCACATATAAGGAAGAATGTAGTACATGTACAAATACAGCAGCAACATCCAGAACAAGCCTTCAAACATTGCACTGGTTAATTTAATGACATTACAACAACAGGAATGGCAGTAAAATACGAGATCTGAAGTCACATTTGTACTTACATTCTTAAGTAGTTCAGACCTTGAATAACCTGGATACACTGTATGAAAGAAAGTTCATCAACATTACAGACTTTGAGTTTAAATTGGCTGCTATTGATGTATTTCAGTCCTTCTGGTCCCCTGTCTACAATATAGCAAGAAAGTCTTAAAATTTGTAACACCTACGCCCCTACTTGTAAGAATCATGATTTCCTCTAAATTCTTTCACCTTCAGTAGTGTGGGTCTCCATTATCTTATTATCTCAAGTGAGTTCTAGGAAATGCTTGTCCCTGTTTTGAACAAGGCAACGTCCTTCCTCTGCGTTTGTCACTGTCATTGTCACCAGCACCACCACCAGTATGAGAGAAGATCCAGTTAAAAAGAGATGACCTGATCTTCCCTGGGAGGCTGAGTCTGTTTTTGGGGGGACAAGTGTATCCCTGCAGTTGCCACAGAGCACACCTACTGCAGGAAAAGTGATTAAACTCTCTACTAAATAAAGTAGTATTTTTGATTAATACTTCAATGAATTTCTGGGTAGTATTCATGTTGATTTATACTACTGTTATTTATTAATTCCTTGAAGTTAATAAGATCAGTAGACGAGATTAACTGCCATTTTCAGTTTCAGCCTTTGGCCCTTGTAGGGATACAGCTGCTGCTGGAGCATGACTTAGTGTAGTCCCCTATTAATGCAGCCTCCCTTTCAGCTACTTCATTATCACCCTGTGCATTACAAATATTTCCAAGTGATGGAACTTGGAAAGTACCTTACCTATGGAATTAGAAAATACCTTACCAACAGGAATCCGAAGATCGTGCAGAAGTCTTCTCTGGCCCACTCACTAGATGAAGGATCAATATAGGATTTCCAATCCCAAAATATTGGGAGAAGAAAATTTACAGAGTCTCCAGAGCTAACAACTTCTCCTCTTTACTCAACAGGCTTTTACAAGGAAGGCAGGAAAAGAAGACAGGACAACTGGAGCATCAAGATGAACCGGACACCTAAGATGGTACTATTTCTTCAGCTCAGAGGCATCATTTAGACTACAACTTCACAGATGAGTTTGCCAAAAAACAGTACAGCTTTCAGGTTAAAGAGTTCCCTTTAGTAGCTGAGGTGTGAAGTAAAAATGCCACTTGATAATTTAAATATGAGTAGCAATGCCCATTAACAATGCCTATTATATCTTGAAAGCTGACATGAACTAGCCTCAGTAGAAATTCTTAGAAACTATTAGTTTGCTGAAGAATACATTTTTTTTGATGTGTCCTTTGGAGGGACTGCTGCGCACGGTTCCATAGATGCTTTGGAGAATACTGATTATAACTAACAAATTGACAGATGTGCCTGAACAGGTATTCAGAGGGGTCATTATGATTTGGTCTGTTCTTTCTCACTTCTCTGGATGATGATGATGCATGTGCTTGAATAGAATTACTCTGCACTACATTAAAACACCTTTACCTGCCTGACAACCTTAATAAAGTTCCTATTTAAGTCAGCAGGGAAGAACTCTAGATGAATTCAGAAAATGCAGTAAGAACTGGCTTCTTAAATTTTGGCTTCTGTGGTTGTAGTGTAGACATACTGTAGACAGAGAGCCAATTTAGTATTGGCTTGTAGATTAATTAAGCAATTCAGGCTTCCACAGCATCATTATGCACTTTTATGTTCACAGCTTTTAGTTCATCAGTATGCAAGAACTTTGATCTTAAAGTGCACGATTCAAAAATGTTGCCTGATTGCTCTGCATGAAGAGGAAAATTTTCTCTCCCATTACCAGGTTCACTTAACAGCAAAAGCTTTTTTCTGAAAGGATTTATTTATTTGCAAAATGAGGTATTTCTTCTGTAGTAGGAGCAAACCAGGACAAAAATTATGTTGGGCTATACAGACCTCTTTAGACTTTCTGGAACCAAATAATAAGACAATTGCCAAGGAGCTATTGTGCACATTACACAGTCCCATGAAACAAGCAGGTATACAGGGCAATAGGAAGAAGCAGAATGGGATTTAATACAAGCTAAAGTTTTAGTGGCTTTGTTTCACTTTCAAGAATGTGAATTGAACTTTTTCCAAAATGCATTGGGATCTATGGATACAGAAAGAACCTTGGCATAACGGGGGATTCCACAAGATACAAAGCTAGGCAGACTGAGCTGTCCCATCTATGTGCTGTCTAATCTAATGTCTGCTAAGGAACATTGAAGATTTCCTTATGATACTGTGATCATACCAAATGTTTTTTATGACAACTCAAGGAAAGCAATTTCCTCAAACAAAATTAATAAGTGTTTACAACCATTAAAAGAAACGCATGCAGCATTTCCCCTTTACTTCTTTTTCATAGATTTCGTGTTTTCCTGGGTTTTTAACAAAAAACAAACCCAAAAAATCCCACTATACAAATACTTGGAGAAACCTGTATGTGCTTTGTAGATGCCACAGAAGAGGCCTCCAGCACTTTGCAGAAGAGTATGTAGAGTAGACCAAGAGTTTTGAATTGTTATCTCTTGCTTATCATTTGTGCACTGAATCAAGACAGCGGTGAGACAGGTGTATAAATGCTCCTGTAGAACAGAGATGCTTTCCCAAGTCAGGAGCTCTGGCTCCCAGCCCCTGCATAAATGCTCTTTACTTTCTAAGTCAACATCCTGCAGTAGCTGAGAAGCACTGTAGAGGTGAAACACTTTTTTAGAGATTAAATCTCTTTGAGATGTGAACTATTTGCCAGAATGACACATGGCTAACATTCTGGAGACTGAGACAAATTTACTAGTATAGTGTCCCAATTGGTTTCTTGTGTCTAATACATTAGCTCAAATCTCAGTAACATAAGTAAGTGAAATCTGTCCTGCTTGTACTGTTTATTTTGCAGAATTCAAGCTTTTTTTTGTTAATTTAAAAATAAAAACCATATAGTTTTTGTAGGTATGAGGATGTATCCTATTCAGTCACGGGACTTGCTTTATAAACTAAATCTGGAGACAGTGTATAACAGTGGATCTGAGAGAAAAGGTTTCTCTTTAAAGACTCCAAGTCTGGAACCCATTTATGACTTGAAGGGGCAATGAACTTGCATATAACTCTTTCACTAAGGATAACAAGCTGTTTCTGTTGAAATCCATTTTAGGAAGGGAATAAACTGTGCTGCAGCAGAGGAAATGCAGAGGTAACAGGAGAAGAGACAAGAAACAGCAAAGAGGGATGCAAAGGGAATAGAAGAAATGAGGAAAGATCTAACTCCATTTAGACAACATAGGCCATAATGAAGAAATACCTGAGGTTTTGGCTGTAATGATCAAAGGATAGAGGAGTATTCTATATAGGTGAAACCTTACAAAAGGAAGGCGTTGTATGACCATGGCTCAGACCTGTTACTTCAGGTAAGTAGAAAAGGACTATGGGAAAATGGCTCAGCTGAATTAGAGGTAGAAAAACAAGTTATATAACCATAGCACATTCACATGGTGGCGTATGGTGGTTGGTTGAATTACATTTGTTATGATTTAAGACTATGTAGCTGATAACCAGCTAACTGCTTAAAAAGGCCTGGTTTTTGCAATAAAGTGGCTCCTCTGCACTGCCTGGGGACTCTGCCTCGCTTTTATTCACACAGAGGAAAGGTAAGATTTGTAGGTGTTATCACTACTAATGACTTGTATCAGTCGTTTTAACAAATCTTTTTACATTTGCCTACCAATATGGCCTCTGGTACTGACAACCACCAAGGTTTTATGTCAGAAAGTTTGGTTGTCTTGGGTTTTTGCTTATTTGCTTTCATTTGCTGAAAGTACATTAAGGAAATATTCACTTCTAATTTTTCAGGTTTTCATGGAAAATCCTTTAATCTAAGCCCCTCAAAGTTTTCATCTTCCTGTGAAAAACTTAACATTGCTTGCAGGAGAAAACATAATTGAAAATTAACATTCTTTTTGATGAATTATTTTAAAATGCCTAATATTATGTTGAACATGACAGTATTTTTCAAGCAAAAATATTAAAATATGAACTACTAACATCACTGAATGGAATTATTTTCTACCTTAAAGAACTGCCCTGGATCACAACAACTTCTTATTGCCTAACTGCTGAACTAATTTGTAATGATTTCCTGCCACTACCTCAGAAGAGAAAAATTTATTGAGTAAGGGGAATCACACTAAATATACCCTGAGTCCTGTAATAGGAATCCTGCTGGCTGGAGCTGCACTGCAGCTTTATGAAGTCTCCTACAGTAAGTACAGCAGATGAAGTCACACCTGCTGAAGAGTATTTCAAAGAATGACCAGATATGCCTCCAAGATGCTGTCCCCACTGAGCACAGGGAACAAACTCAGATGGATGCATTGATCTCCCAACAAGACTGAATCCATCAGGCGCCCCCCACTTTGCTCAGGGTTACCCCAAAAGCAGGAGGTTACTTAGCACCCCTTCTCCATTAGAGGCAGGTGATGTTCTAAGGCCCAGCCTTCCTCCAAAGCTACTGAGGGTCAGAGCCAGCTTTACCTGGACTTTGTGGAACTTCTAAAGCCCTGGCAGTACTGAGAGGGAATGTCTACATACCATTCATCATCCAGAAGCGAGATGTGGTACCCTCTGGATAATGTGGGAGGTTGATAGCCTAGGGAAGACAAGACTCAGAAGTGGGTTTCCCTGAACAATTCAAGTTGAACTTTTATGCAGAGGCCACACAAAATTATTGGTTGCTTGCTGTGGCAGAGCCTTTGAGGCAGGACAAGATGCAGAGGAGGCTGCAATAGTAATCGGGGGTACAATGGAGCAATGTCAGAGGTGCAGAACTCAAAGGATCCTGGGGTCCCTCTAGGCACAAAGTAACTCAGCAAGCTGACAACAGCCCAAGCAAATTTTGTCTTTCACAGAGGGAAATATTTTGTGAATTTGCTTTTGTTATGTGGCTCAGAGAGGACTTGCAGAAAATGTGTGAAGACAGCAAAGAGTAGTGGGGACCAATTCCTGGAATCAGGTGGGGAGTGAAAAGTGAAGAATATATTAGAAAAAGAGGGATGTAGGTGGGCAGCAAGAAGATGCTTGTCAAAAATACAGCAGAAGTAAGAGACAGCAATGTAAGGAGGGGTTGGGGTTACATGTGTCAGGAACACAGACAAAGGGAGAGAAAACAGATCTGTTTCCTGACTCTTCTTAGGGTAAGGCATAAGGCTATTGTGGCTTCTGTTGTAGTGTTTGCTAGGGCTGTGATGGCAACAGATGGCTTCGTGTACTACTTGATGGTGTCTGTTGCTGAGAGAATCAGGGAAAGTGAGGTCAGAGTAGGTGCAGGGGCCTGGAAGACATTAATGATGCTCCTGCTATGAGGTGCTTCCACAGATTGTTAAGGCATTAGCAGCAACCACGACATGTCTGTATCCCAGTGTCTATGTCCAGCTGCCCAAAACTCTATTCCACTGAGACCTTGAAGGATGCAGTATCAATTTCAATGTGTGAGTGGCCTGGGTTCAGAAGTGTTTAGGACTCTTGCCAGGGTCGCTTCAAATAGATGCATAATTTGGATGCAGCTACCTCAGTTTGCAGGCAGCAATTTTCAGTATACAGACACAGATTAAGCTTGTATTCTGGCCATATGGTCAGAAATCACTGTAAGGCTCCCTTAGGTTACTAATATGGTTATAGACCTGGTCCTTTTGCAGCAACTGAATTTATCTGGGACAGAATTAACCTCTGCTCCATCACCTGGCTGGTTTGATCTCCTCTCTGTAGTTCCCTGCATTGATCACCTGTATCTGGGCCTCCACATTCATTCTGCTGGCTCTAGCTGACTTATGTCATCACCTATGAAAAAGTGTTACCTTGAATTTATCATCACCTTTGTCCCTTTAGAAGTTGCAAGGGGCTTAAAACATCTTGGTGACTGTGAGCTCTGCTCTGTAACTCGTTGGTATCACTGGTAGAGCTTGGAGAGAAAGTGACAGCAAGGTGTTTACATACAGTATCTGTACTACAGCAGCAGTGGAAAGCATTGCTTTACTTGAGAACACCCTTTTCAGACCCTATGAAAATGCAAGGAAGAAGGGAAAGAAGGAATACTTTGTGAACAACAGGTGAAGGTCAAGTGCACAAGCTTACAACACACACTGACTTTCTCCTCTGCTTGACACATCGATCATGGAGGTGTGCAGGACTCAGCTCACAGGGAGAAACTCTGCCAGATGAGAAGGGAAGATCCTTATTCCAAGAACACAACATCTCATGTTCTTTCCTTGCTTTTTAAGTAGGATTATGATAGCCTCTCACCATTAAAATAAACTGAAATACTTCAAGCCAGTGCTATTTAAATTAATTTTATCCTCCTGTACCGTGGAATAAAGGAGTATTTGTCGGTACTTTAGGTAAAGAAGAACTAAGATGAAATATGTTTTTTGTTTGTAGAAGCCTCTTTCTCCATCAATAAATTTAGCAAAGCCAGTGCTTGCCATGTCCTAAATTCTTACCCAGGTTTCTGCTTTCCATCACTTCCAACAGATTCACTGGCATCCAAATGCTATGTTATAAGGGTTGGTAACTGCCACAGTAATGGAAGGCAGAACCATCCATTATCCAAATAACTTTGCAGACAAGCACTAACTAATATTTTAATTCCCCTCCCTGTACTCCTGGTCATCTTCCAGTTCTGCATGAGCACCTCCAATCCAGATTCCTGGAGTTGGAAATACACCTGGAGTTTCTACACTATTCTAGACTATGAACATTTATGACTTGGGAGATTTTAATTTAAATTTCATATTAATAATACCAAACACATAATGGTTTGTTACTGAAGAGAATTTCACACAAGTGCAGATAGTTTTGCATGCAAATGCTTACATTTCCTTACACTGAAATAGTCTTTACTTCTCCTCCACCAGAAATGAAGTAACCTTCAGTTTTATGCTACACAGTACATACTGGAAACACAAATGTCTCCCTCCTTGTCGTTCCTTAGCCTACAGCTCCTGACTAAATCACCCATTTCCCTCTTCCCCTCAGGCAGTGTAAAAGATTTCTTGGTGCTGTTAGCTGAGATCCAAGAAACAAATGATAAACAGAATCACTAACATATTTGGAGGTAGAATGCATGAGGTCTGGCCCTCATACTTGTCCCAAAGGAAAATGGGGCTTAAGTTGTGACTAGCACCATTGCCAGAAGAAGACATTTCCCACTTCAAATCTTAGGTATGGAATATGTTTAAATCACAAAATACAGAGAATTTACTGGAGGACTCAGTAAATAGCATCTCACAAAACATCAGGGCTCCTGTGCACCTGGAGATGGAAACTTTCACCCCAAAGTCCATCCAAAGGCAGAAAGATTGCATTGTGCTGAGGGGGAAGAGCTGGGTGATCCTCCTCCCCAGACAGCATCCACCATCCGAAAAACTCTCCTTCCACGGGGTAGAAGGACAGTGGTGAAAGGAACAGTGAACCCACACATCCTTTCAGATGTTCCTGAATTGTCTGGCAGAAGCACTTGGGACCTGGATGCAATGACACTTCTTTTTGTGACCTGGGGGTCTGCCTCTGTCCAGCCAAGAATGCAGCAAATGTTACCCATTTGCCATCAGGGCTGGCATGCAAGTCATCTTTTCAGCTGATTTGGTTGAAGCTGTGGATTTGGCTCTTCCCAATACCTCTCATGTTTACTTCCTTTGGTGAAATTAGGGCATCACATGCTGAGCACATCACCTGTAGCTCTAGAATCAACCTAATCTAGTGAACAGGACTGTGCTCTCCCCTTCCCCCTTGCACACCTCCTCAACTGCTTTGGGGGAATCCTGCTCTAAAGGTTGTGATCAGAGATGACAGAATTAAATTTCACAAGGTTTAAAAGAAACTTAGAAAATGATGGACCATTCCTGTCCTCACTCATCCATGACTGTGTTAAAATATTCAGTTCACACAGCGTTCAGCATTGGTGCCTGTCAGACCTGATGGTTCTGCTTGCTTCTCCAATGTCAAAAGCAAAAAGTAGAATACCCTGGGCACTTGTATTATACTGCTGCCTTCAGGTACATCTAGTTCTCTTTTACTTATGCAGGAAACCCCTTTGATGCACCATTTTGTGACACCACAAACGAGCAAAGAGCTGTCATATCCTTCCTGGAACCTGCACCACCCTTTCAAACCCTGCAGTAGACTGCAATTCATTTTCATATTTGCATCAGAATATTTGAGAACAGGGTACTTGCAGCTTTTGAGAAATATGTGAGGCACTAAGTCCACTGTGCTTCCACATGACCGTCAAACCAAAGGTCAATCAATATTCTCAACACTGTCAGCACAGATGGTAAGTTTGATACCACACTTCAGGCATGAAGGACCATTTTGGTGTCTGAAATAAAATATAGCTAAATGCTCTAAATTTTGCCAGTATAGAATGACTCAAGAAAAAAGTGTGTTGTTGTTCCTAGACCAATGATGCTGATGTGGGAGTTCAGTAAATTGGCTAAGAAAATCATGAGACCTAATCTTTTGAAGAAATAATTATTACCTTACTTCCTGCTTGAATTTGACCTGGCTTTTCAAAAGAATGGAGCTCCCTGGCTACCTGCCTGTACTGAGCTGACAGTGTCAGAAACAAAACGAGCACACCACAGCTGAATTTCTCAAGCCAACACAGAAAACCAAGCAAGCATGATAAGCACTCCTATCACTACTCAATTCTGACACAGCCGTCACTTCTCTGTGCATTATTTTCAAAAGAGAGGGAAAGCAAAACTGAGCACGATTAACTAACTTGAAACTTTAAGGGGGGAAAGAAACGTGGAATTGGGATCATATATACATATAGAGATACATATATATACATACACACATGCATATATATATATACATATATATAGACATACACACATATATACAAACATACATATATATATACACACACGTACCATTCTCCAGGCGGATGAATGATAGAAGAGAAGTTTGGAAATGAGGTGGTAAGTTACCTACTGTGCACAAAACCTCAGGGAGCCTTTTCTCCTACTATCTGTTCCCTGTCCTATCTGCTAGTGGAACAGTTACCTGATGACTTCCAACAGGACACATGCCAAAGCTAAATATAGCTCAGTCATAAGTGTTTCTATTTGAAACATCTATGCAACTGGATACAAAACAAAGGCACGGCAGCAAAACACACACAAAACACAGAGAAACCCCGTGAGGTGACACCAGGATCTGCAATCTGTATGTGTTCTGAAAAAAAAGAAGACACTTTTTACTGTAAGAGTGGTCAAACAGGTTACTCAAAGGTTGGGGAGTAGTCATCCTTGAAGAGGTTCAATCTGTGAGTGGACACAGTCTCTGGCAACTTCCTCTAGGTGACCCTTCCTGACCAGATGAGTTGGGTCAGACATCTCCAGATGCTTCTTTCTGAGAATCTTTTTAAAGACTTCTAATTAATTAGTGTAAGTACTAACACATGCAGTTCCTTGAGAAGTAGTAGGTTCTCATGTCATGTCAAGTTGCACACGTACCACTTCCACTCTCCTCTCTGAAAGCACAACAGGAGTTCATGCAGATCAACAGTCTGTGAGATCCAGGTAACCACGTATACAGATTATAAGGTATATTATGAAAATAGACTAAAAGAGCTTATCCTTCTCTTTGGTCTGCCCATTTGTCTTAGTAGTTTTTGTCCCAGTTGCTTTCATTGACTGCAAAAATCCCAGTTATAAAAGACAACACAATATTGTTATTTCCTTACTGCAAGTAGCTCATCTGAGGAGTGTGTGCAGCTGCTGTACTGTGCAGGATAGGAGGGAGCTTTCTTATGTATGCTCTGAGCCCTTTTCACATCACTTGTAATGATAAATGGCCTAGTATTCACAAAACACTTTGTCCTTTGCACAAGCACTTATGAAGTAGATCCTTCTATTTTCCTGCCCCAGCAGAGTCCTTTTAATTTCTTTTGTATACTCTCATAAAAAGAATGAGGAGTCTACTTAAAGGAGATATTTTGTGGCAGCTTGTTTTATTTTACTTTCATTTTTTAATGTATCATTATTGTATGGAAAAATGGGATCTATCTTGCCATTTTCATTCCAAATTAATCTTTCCTACACTGGATGTCCAAAGGACCTCTGGTGATTCCTCAAGGAAGCCATTTCTCCAGCCAGGAGGCCAATTTTCATTTTAGTGCCTTGTCCTGCACCCTGATGGACCAGGTCCTCTCTGTCCTCCTTTCACAAGCCCATATTTTCAAAAAACTTTTATCAGGGTGGCCCAATTGGTCAGAACAAGGAACTATCTGAATCCCTACCTCATCACTGCCAGTTGTCAACACCCAAAGAGGAAATTTATCATTGTACTTTACAAATATTTTCCCTCCAACAGTTTGAAGAATAAGGATTTTACTGACCCAGAGGGATAAATGTTTTTAATGACTGTCATGGATTCTTCTGTGAGTTTTGTTCAGTTGCTATTTGAACTCCCTAAAGTTCTAAGGTGGCCATGTGTCTGCCATCTGTCAATGAGGGAAGAACCAGACCAAGGGCTCTTTTATACTGAGCATGCCACCATTCAGTTTCTTTCAGTACCTTTCATTTTTGATACCAAAGGACTGTTTCTTCAATGCTAGTCATGACTCCAGAGACTTTTGTAGTATCTCATCCCTCTCAATAATTCTTTTCCAGTCAGTTTGGGTATTCCTTATACAGAATATATTCCATACTTTCATCAATCTTGTGGTCTACCTGTATAACTTTTCCACTGGTACCACCCCTTCTGAAAGGGAAGAAAGGGAATGCAACATGGCATTTCAGATAAGAGCTAACCCTCAACTTACACAGTGGCATAAGTGCTTTGCTATGTTCCTTTCTAATCCCCTCTAATATACAAGTGGGTTTTTGACTGTTCCTAACTGTTAACCTAATAGTTTTCTAGGAACATTTATAAGACTAAAACCTTGTTTGAGAGACAGGGCATTCTCCTCCCTGAATCTGGGATGACTGAACAGTAGTATCCTCTTTTCTTAAGTTCCTGTCACAAATGCCAGTCAGCAGGCATATTTGGTGAAGGCTGGGCTTCGATGGTCAAAGATGAACTCCCATTTCTTTGCATTTACTACAGTGGGCAAAAGTCCTTTGATGATTTCAACAATGTTTAAGCCATTAAGCATTTTAGTCTCCCACACTTGCCTTTATGATCATGGATTCCTCTACACCTCTCTACTGATATAAATATAAACCAAGGTCCAGGAAAAGAAGGGAATTTTAAAGGGAATTCTTGAGCCCTTCTGTATCACATGAACTCTTATTCACACGTTCTGGTCAGAGAGATGGTCAGGATACAGCACAGCTCTCTAAAGGATGGAACTCTGAGCTTCCCCTCTATTAGTGCACCCAGTTGTGAACAGAAATCTGGCCACAGCAGAGTAAACACGTCCCCTTCCCAGCAGATTTGGTACCTCATGCACAAGTCAGTTCTCAGAGAGCTGTGTCTCCTGCTTGATGCAAGCCAGAACCACATCAGATATCATTGAGGTGTCTGTGGAAAGATGACAAGCACAGTACATGCATGAGTGTTAAGCATAAAATCAACAAGCACTTTTCAGTTTTAATGATAGTTAAAGCCCCAAAGCACTTACTACCCTCTCCACTTATTTTTCCCTTTTATCTATATGCAGTTGCTATGTTCAACTTCCCAACAGATTTACTCCTGAATGCCACAGCTTCTGAAGAGTCAGTAAAGGGTTAGCATAAAAAGTAATTTATATCAAACCACAGTCCCCTAACAGGGCACAAGAAAAAATAGTCACTTATATGGCCCGTCTTTAAAAACATTTCTGATGCTTTTCTCAGACATTATTGGAATTGGGGTGTCTGCCTGCTGAGTTTTTCCAGTTCTGGAGTTTGACTTTCACCAAGATTTCCTGTATTAGATTTGACATTTCCCTACTTTTGTACTCTGGAATAACTTTGCCTTTAAGGGTAAGCATGTACTTCTTCCTCGCCAAGTTTAAAGTAGTTAAAACATCCATAGTAATCCTGCAGTGTTCAGGTAATTCAATCACTGCATCTTCACCCAGGTGGTCTTGACTTCAGTTCAACTCCAGGCTCAGTCATTTGCCTCCAGATCTGAGATCCAAGCAAATCCTAGTCCATGTGGGTTGCTCCAGAGCCCATGTTTCCCAGATTTCAATATGTCATCAGAAAGGATCATCAAGACTAAGTATATTAATGATAAAAGAGCAACTATTCAGGAGGGAACCAACCAACCTGAAAGAGAAAAGTCAAGTTCTCCAAAAAACTCCAAATGTACAAGAATTTTCCTTGGTGTTCAAGTCATATGTCCAAGATATTCTTTGGCCTCATCTGACAATGAAGGAATGTGAACCTCTTAGCCTGTCCATGCATTTCTCTGCCTGTTTTGAGAAAAAAAATGATGCAAAGTCGGTCACGATGATAACAACTGCAGGTGTAGTCTGACTGCTGAAGGTGAATACTCCTGAAAATCTGTCAGCTGGTTCATAGAGAGAGGAGAAGGCTGGGACACAGTCCAAGGGGTGCTACACCAGGAAGAAGAGTCCTACAAGGAAGAGGCAGTGCTATTACAGAGGAGTGGTGTGAGTACAAGGTATTTTCCCTTTCCCACCTTGCTGGAAGCAGCTGTTCAAGATTGGCTTAGGGTGAATCCAGGATGTGCTTAGGGAGAGTGAACTAGGAGGATCCAGAGGAAAATGCCCCAAGCTCTCTGGAGTCAGTTGACTGTGGCTGGTGCAGGAACCTCTCAAAACTGGAATAGCAACAGAAGATTAAAAATACAATAAAGTCACAAAAAGCACATACCAGGTTTTCCAGGTGTGTTGCCTTCCTTCTAGCAGCCATCCCAAGAAGCTGCTGTGATGCATTGATTTTACAAAGTAAAAAGGATACTCCTAGCTCATTCTTCTGTGTCAGAGGGTCAGATTCTGGGTTATAGAAAGAAAATTTAATGGTAAGTAAAAAAGTGGCCATAATCATGGGCAAGCAAAAGCATTTTAAGTATTTTTTCCCTCTTGGTTCAAAATAGGCAGGATACATTTAAAAGCAATAAGATATGCTCTTTCTTGAAATAATTGGGTCAGAAAGTCTAAATAACAAACAAGAAAATTGCTACATTTCTGTGACCCCAAGGTTAGGGTTCTGTACATCATCAGCTCTAATATAGGGACCTGCAGCCTGGGCATAAGAAGTTCAGCAAAGCATGGTCATGAGGAACAGGTAGAAGTCTACTGTAAAGAGCATGGCCAAAGTCCTCTGTAGCAAGAGATGAGATCTAATACCTGCTTGAGAGACCTTGAATTCTGAGACATATCCCTTTGGAGAGAAGACTTACAGCTTTTCCCTATATTTCTTAATTAAAGCAAACCGAGAAAGTTTTATAACACTGCAGTCCTGGGTTATGTGACAGCATACGGCAATTTTACTACTACAAATTTGTAACTGTGAATTAAAGCTGAGACCTGTGATTTAATCTAGTGTATGCAGTCTTTCACTTCGGTATCAATGTCAGTTTAATGCTGGCTCTCTATTGAAAAGTATTCTCTCCCTCAGAAACTTACATTCCTAAGAAGGGCCTTCTGTTTGTTCTTCCCACCATTGCTATACTTTCCTACTAATATTTAATTGAATGGTAGGTAACTATCAATAATTTCCTTGATATGTCCTCAGTAAGGGAATTTGAGTGATCTCAAGCCCAAATAATCTAATGTCTTTGCAACTCTGAAATTCTGTAGTATTTTGTCAAAAGTACACATCCTACTGTACTAGGTCAGTTATGGGGTCAGCTGGAGAAGTCTCTACTTTGGAAAGTCAAGACTAATACAGAGTAAAACTATGGCTCATTATGTGCAAGTGCTGTAAAACACAAATTACTCGTAACAAAAATACGGTGTAATTTCACAGTGCATGTTAGACAAATCGGTGTACCATGGACATTGTGCACATAATTTCTATGCAAGAGAAAGAAGATGCATAGGAATGAGGAGAGATGACCCCTCATCCCAACAGTCTGTAATTCTGGCAAAATGTCTCAGCATATTTGGACAGCACAGTCATGGAACCCCATCCACAAAACAGAAAGTTGATAAGCCAGGATAGCTATCAGAAGATGCACAAACTCCTATTTTTGGAAGTTAAGAATGGTACTCAGAGTGGAACAGATTCAACTTGCACACATCTAAGCTGCCTTTCAGGCTGAAAATACAAGACATTCCTTCTGGTTTATAACTTTCATACTGATTTCCCTGTCCACTCCAGCATCTGCAAATAATTTGTACCCGTTGGCAATGCAGGTAAGAACTTCTTGTCCAGTGACCGCCACGCAGAACTAACAGCCATGGGCTCCCAAAGCTTAAGTAGTTTATTATGGCATTTAAATCTGCAGACAATTGAGACATTCTGTGGAGGAAAAAAGCTTTGAGCCATTGGAAATAACCGTGGTTGTTTAACTGTGTGCACCTCTGTGAATATCCTTAACAAGGTTTATAAACAACCTTACAATCTCTCAAGTAAGGCGTGATTGGAAACAGAACACAGGCATTCCCTGTTTTCATTGTCAGTTTCTTGGGATTGTTATGAGTAATAGGCTTCCAGGCTGAAAAATTAGATGTGCAGAAAGCCCTTAGTTCCTCATTAGCAGGAAAACACTAAATTAGTAGGAAAATGCTCTTCACCTAGAGAGGAATTTTAGGCTTGTATTTATTATCCCTTTGCATATACTGGGAATACTACTCCTTGCTAATCAGCTTGGAGCCAAAAACTTCTCTCAAATGCTTGTTCTATTGAAGTGCTTGGAATTAGATAAGCAGAAAGTCCATGAAAAAACACAGACAGAAAGAAAATAAAAGAAAGGAAAAAAAGAAAAAAATAAAGAAAGAAAATAAGGAAGAGAGAAAGAGAAGTTAATTCTTCATCCCAAACCTAACAGACTAATAAAATATGGAACTTATTTACAATTGGGGTTTTTTTCTCTTTTAATAAAGCTTTAGTAAGGGTTTGGGACAATGCAATAAAACTAGTCTCTGTTTCACACAGAAGGTGTTCTGCAGTGGCAGAGTAGGATGGCTCCAGATGACCTGTATCACGTCTGTTAGAGATGCTATTTTATCCTGTAAGACTGAAGGCATTCAGACAGGCTAATCATCAGTCTGATTAAAAAGCTCCAGTCGGAAAATTAATCACAAGAAATTTAATCATGCCTTATAAAATATAAACACTTTCCTCTTCAAATCAAGTATTTTGTAACAGCTAATATTTAACTCGTCTCTCCTCTTCTGCTTTAACTTTGGCTCTGGTGATTTTTTTCAGGAAAACAGTAAGAAACCAACACAATTTAGAGAAAAATGAAGAGTATACAAACTCAGTATATGAAACACATTTTCAAGAATAACTTTAATAAGAAAATTTTAAAAAGGCAATTATGTAAACCTTCATCTGAAAGAAATATAGACAAATATTAAGTACTTTTGCTTCTGTTAGTCCAAAAAAGAGACACTAAGAAGGAAGTTTTGGCTGCCCTATTTTGCCACTCAGTCACAGTATCAGAATTTCAAATTCTGAAGAGTAGAATACTACCATAGATTAAAAAAATATATTTTACACATAAAATACAACAAAGTTTGTACGACTACAGTCTCTTCTCATCACATAGCCCTAATACCTATATAGGATTTTTGATACACAAGATAGAAGTAAAAGCTGCTCTTAGAGGGGTTAAAAAAAGGATGGTTGTAGTCTACTAAGTGGCATAACTAGTGTGCCTAACTAAACAGGAACTCCATCATGTGTGGTAAATAACAGGTAAAAGAACACTGTGTGGTGCAGAATTTTGATCAGACAAGAACCCTTGAGACACAGACCAGGGCAGAAAACTATCAAGATATTATAACTAGTATGATGTATGTAATGAAATGAAATTCTACCTGAAGTCCCAGAAGAAAAAAGTAACAAAGACTAGTTGTGCACCTTACTCTTATGTCTATAGAGCATAATGTTGAAAAAAATCTCTTCAGGCTTTGACTATGAATGCTGGAATAAACCAGGCCAAAGAATGTAAGGCTGCTCTTCTCATCTGCACATTTAAGTTGATGACACCATATTTGACCTGCCAACAAAAGGGGCAGTGTCACCCTCCCCAACCCTTCTAGCCAAGATCTCTCACAGTAGCAAGAGCAGTCTTAGATTGTTAGGTCAGTTGTAAAACTGCATCCTCAAAACAGCCTTCTTAAATGTTTTCCCTTTGGACAAATCCAGTAACTTGACAAACTACATCTAAATCACTTAGATAACAGGAATTATCAAAGCTTGCAACACCAAAAGTGTGTCTGGATGGGGCAGATACCTATGGAATGCTGCTTTCCTAGAAAATGTATGACAAATGCAGTTTAAAAACAAATGCCATTGCAGAAAAATCTCACAATCTTAAAAGTTCACACAGCCATTGGAGCACTGATCACTTCCTTAAATCCTCTGAGAAATATTGAGCCTAATCAAGGAAGAAGGGAACTGTCTCATAAAGGTGGCAGTATTTGAACTGGGGCATGAAGCTTTACTGAGATATTTTTGAGTTCAGTATTGTAATGCAGGGTAGAAACTCTCATTCTGAAGGCCACATACACACTCCTTTCTCCTGGTGTTCACCCCAGTTGACCATCTCTTCACTTGCTTTCCAATTACCTGCCTCAACCATTGGAACCCCAAGCATTAACCTTCTCAGAGGTCGTGTTTCTCAAATAGTGCCTCCTGCATTCCCAACAATGTCTAGGAGCAATGTGCTTACTCAGATTCTAAGGTAAGCCTCTTGCTTGCAAATTTTGCTTGAGTGATTAAGACTACTGACTGTACTGCTTCAGTGAAATTGGGGACCTCCCTGCAGAAGTCTACAGACTGGGCAAGGTTGTGGCAAGTGCCCTCAGGGCATGGCCAAGAGCAGCAGGGTGTTCTGAGGATGCCAAGACGTGGGCATGCAACAAAAACCACACACTGTGGGCCTCTGGGAAATGCCTCTGTCCATGGACAATACCAAGGGACAGAAGGAAAATGAGGAGGGAGGTGGGCTCCTGAGAGTCAGACTCTCTGAATGGGAAAAAAAACCCTAAGAAGATAACCAGGGTCACAAAGCCAAACAAGGTGCCATCATGCAAAGGAAGAGGATCACTTTGCACTTCGCAGTTTTACAGCAGCATCTGCACAAAGGCAAGTGCAGACACAGATAAAGAATCAGTCATGTTTTATTCTGAAGAGAGTTTCATCCAGTGAACTGAATCCAGACAGAGCCCATGTCTTTCACCTCAGCTACTCCTCTGTCCAGCCTCAGTTGCACAGCAAGAGTTACAGTGCTGAATTTCTTCTCCCATCTTCTTTGTCCAGCAAACTCCCAACAGACCTTTGGCAGAAGGGAGACAAGCAGAACATTGAGCTCTGAAATGCTGATGGATGCTCCAAGGAAGTGACACAGACTATTAACCTGCTCCTCCTCATCCTTTTCCCCAAGTCCTACATGCAGCACCACACCAGTTACCATCCTGGTAACCCACACATTGGGCAGAGCTGTTCCTTTTTTCCTCCTGGTCATGCTGCACCATGCCTGAGCCAGCCCAGACCTTCCTTTACCTGCTTCAGAATTTCAGTATTCAGGCTCCAAGACTTCCTCAACATTCCCTGAGGTGTCTTTGTCTCCTCAGCCCAGACAAAAACAGCTAGTCACCTAGAAACACAAAAAGTGGAATTTAAAGGTTTTATTAGAAGCAATAAAAATTATTATATTTGTCTTACAAAGAAGCTACCAGATAAGCAAATACAGCTGAGTTAGAACAGGCTAGAATTTGCTTGAATGTAATACAGTATAAACATTACATTTCAGCCATTACATGAGAGAAAGTTAATAAGATCATAAAAATTTGTCTAGATATTGTCAGATGTCAGACCATGGAGACACAAATCTATCTTTTTACCAGAAACACAGAAGATATTAATATTGAATCAGACTTCTGTATTAAACCACAAACTATGTTAAAAGCCAAAATCTTAATTTTAGAGGTAAACTCTGCGTCCATCTCTATGGGATTGTATGTTACAGACTCCTGAAAGGTTTTTAAAAATCTCTTACTTATGGCAGATGAGATTGTTACAGCTCCACTCTGAATATATGCACAAGCATCTGCTGTTCTGCATAACACTGATGGTCTTCAGGATGCCTCCATGTTCTTTGTTTAAGAAAGTATAAGCATATTCCTGAATATTCATGCTAGAAATACTTTCTTTCCATTCCTCATTACAGCAGATTTAGGTTGTTTTTTTCTTTATGATTAAAGATTAAAATGAAACAGCAACAGTAATATGGTTTATACAGCTCATTATAAATTTGGGGGGTGGGGGGTTGGTTTTTGTTTAGGCTTGCTCAGTACTGAGATTCACTAGTATTTCCAGATTTTGGAAAGGAAAAACAGGAGATTTGGGTAATGAGAGAGAAAAGAGCCAATGGAAGACCCCAGAGAAGAAGCAAGAGCATTGAGATATCACACATGTATGGACAAAACACATAGATGCACATCACACATCTGTCCCCCTTCTCATCACAAAATTCAGCATTGCCACAATAAAAGCCAGCCTGTGGCCAGGCACTCCCGTCCTTTCTGAATCTCATCTTCTTTTCTCTCTCATGACCATAGAAGAGCCTGAGTTTCCAATGACAGTGCTCACCAAACATCCCACCTAATCCAAATAGTCTCTCCTGGATGGGCTCCTGAGCATCAGGCAGGATCCCATCCCAGGTGACATCACCTGGAGTCCAGAGCACGCTCATTCCACACTGTAGGCATCTTATTTAGAAGCAGCTAATCCCAAAACACTGGGGATTAGCAAGAACACACCCATGCAAGCACAAATTGTATATTCTTCTGACAGGGCAAAGCAAAACAGCATCCAGCCAGCCAGGCAAACATGGGGACAAGGGGAAGCTAAGGAAGGACCAGAGGGGGGCCAGGGCACACGATGCCCTGAGCATGGCACTGCCAAGGGGCACTGTGAGGCTGGGGAAGGATGCAATAGGGAGAGGAAGAGCAGAACTCTGACTCCTAGGGAGACAGCAATAAATCCAGTGAGAAATTGCCAAACTCCAATATGAGAGCCATCTTTAACAGGCTTCAAGACCTCTCTGAAAACTCTCTGGACTGAGCTTTTTGATAACATCTGCTGTGGACCAATCCTGCCTAAAAATCTCTTAGAAAAAATAGTTTTCTGTATTTTTTCCCGACATTAGACTTGCAGTTCAAAAATCCATTCTTTCTGTGGTCAATGACCATGTTTCTGAAGTACTTTTTTATGATCTGGACCAGTAATCCCTGTAATATTAGACTGAAGGAGGTACAATCACAATTTTTAACACAGAAATGTTGTCTGCAAAAGGTCTCTAGACTGTGAGAGTTATACTAAGCAGTCTTGCTTATATAATTTAACCACTCACAGCTAAGTGATGGACTATACACAACAGAGCTGGGTTTTTCATTCCTTTTCAATAGTAAATAATAAGGTGATTGACCACAAAAATACATAGCATATTACAGTAGAACTGAAATATAAATGTAAGATTAAGAAACCTTTGACTGGTTTGCTACTTGCCTTTACAGTTTGTGAAGTACAGCAGTTATTTAATTGTTACTAGACATCTGTTTCAGAGCACCGTCAAGTGAAGACTCTAGGAAAAACAGAAAGCAAACAGCACAAAGGGTCATGTTGAATCATTTGCTTTCCTCAAAAAACCAGAGATGGTTCTCAACATAATTAAACAAATGCAATTATTTCCATCACCAAAAATCAGTTCAGCCAGCAGAAAATTGTGAAGATAATAAACATACATATGGAGCAAAGGAGGGTAAAGTAATTTAACATATGATGTTTCAGTTCACACACAATTTAAAATTGTTTTTAACTTTGCATATTAAATTTTATATTTTGTTTCACTAGAATACTACAGCAAAGTAATTTCTGTAGAGATGGAAACTAGTGCTACTGGCATTTTGGATTTAGTAGCTTTCTGTACTTAATTGCAGGAGGCTTGACACTTCCATGCAAAACGAATTCATAAGCATATTTTCTTATTTTCTGTTGCAAGCAGAAAGTTAAACAAAGTAGAGAAATAAAATTGTGTACAATCAAGGCATAGGGATATCTCTTGCTTCTTTTACACTGCCTGGATGTTTCATAATGATAGCCAAAATTATAAAATGCTTTGAAGGAACTGTAATCCTCCATTTTTAAGACATTAACTTTTGAAACACGTTGCTTTAGATGTACCCTTTGTTGTATTATTCCGAGAGGGTGCAATTCATCTATAAAAGCAAAATCCAAACAACCCTTTTAAGTATGTGTTTGAAGGCCACCACTATTAATTCCTGTATAGTGGCCAAAACATAGCCTATACATCTTGAGCAGAAACTGATTTAAATTCCAGTAAATCCTATTTTAGGTAGAAGACCATTAACATTATTAAATCAGTAGGCCATTAGGGGAAACAGCAGTAGCACAGTGGCTGTAGTGACATTATTCCTTAGCTGGTCCCAAAACGCAGTCATGATGTCGCTATTCCCTGACCTCCCATACTGCTTAATGGGGTGCCATCAAGGTCCAGGGATGGATTTTCAAGTAGGAATTGTTCCCCTGCTCAGCTCTGAGACAAAAAAAAAGGCATTTACTGCAGCAGCTTGCTTCGGGGAGCAAGATGGGTCCCTGGAAAGTCAAAGTCAATGTCTCTCCTTGACTTGCCAGCTCTACTCCTTTCAGCTTGGGAAGAGGACTCCTTGAGGAATACCAGAACTCCTTGAGGAATACCATCTAAAAGCAGACAACTTGCCTTGCTAAGGAGCCCAGGGCTGCAGGCAGGTCTCTGCAGAGTGAAGTGAAATGCAGTCTGACTGGCACAGGGAGCTGGAGAGCTTCAGAGCTGAGCCAGGGCCCTGCTCCGCAGGAGAGTGAGTGTACCAGCTTCCACCACATTAGAGATAGTCTTAAAAACAGTTAAACTGAAATAAAGTATTCTTTTCTTGCAAAACCATTTCACAAAATCTCAGGCAGGAGCAGATGAGAGGAGAAGAAGGTTATAGGGAAAGAGTGGTTCTTGAGATATGGAAGTGTATTTATGTGTGTTTTGACAAGCAACATTTTCCTATGTGATACTTGAGAACAAGCCAGACCACAAGTTACAGAATTAGTTAAATAAGAAAGAAACACACCGTGACACCTACTTGCCTAATCTTGGGGAAAATCTCTGCTCATACCCCAAACCTGCCAATTGATTTAAACAAAAAGCTTGCAGCTAAGACATATGAACTGGCATTTTTAAGAATCTGGGGATCTTGCTCCTGTGTTCTCGTTCTTGCAATTTCTTAGAAAGAAACTGTTGTTTTTCCCAAAGAAGGAAAGAAAAAAATTCCTAACTTCTAAGCAGCAGGTCAGTTCTTTACCAGCTATTTTATTTCCATTTGCACAAGCACTAGGCATTCCCAGCTGATCTCGGCTGTTACTTTCTCTACAAACACATCCCAATTTGTTTTCTCTCTCTCTCTCTGTGTCTACCAAAATGGAAATGGAAAATCCCTCCTGAAAGCTCCCGCTTTCTCTACCTCCTAACTGAAGCTCTTTGTTTGGCTTCACAGACCTAACTCCAGGAGAACTCTCCTCCACAAAGAAATCTTCCATCATAAGTGAAACGTCACTGGTCAGGAGCCTTTTACTTCTAACTGTTCCCTAAAGTCATTATACCTGTCTGAGGTGGAAGGAGTTAGGGTCTGACAAATAATATCTCCCAGATAGAGGGGTTGTGCATTGAATGTGTTAGAATGACAGAGCTCTATTGCACTGCATATTTTGCAGCTGTGGCAATGGATTTGGTCAATTCTGGACTATAGTTACTGAATTAATCAGTCATTATTCTGCAGCAGCATTTTACAGCAATAAAATTCACTGAGTATTTTAAAATGTGAAGCTTAAGCAATTATGTTTTTAAGTTCCCTCTCTTCTGCCTCGCTCCAATGCCTCTGGTCACTATGCCTCTGGTCTAGTATGGCATGGTCACCATAACCCGTGTCCCTGGTGCTGTGCCAAGGGAGGCAAAGGAAGGACAGAGAGACGCTGGTTGGAAAAAGACAAGAAATCCAAGAAATCCTCATGGCAAAGTCGGCACAAATTAAATAATCCCAAGAGAGATTTCAATTGGCAATTTGAGAGGAGTGAGAGCTCTGGAAAACATTTGTACAACAGTCCTTGGACAAACATCCCTGTTCTCATCCTACTGTTTAATCAATGAGAGGCTCTGCTAGCCGTCTGAGTCTTTTCATTCACTGTTTTTTTTTTCCCTGTGTCACCTACTCATAGCCCTGATGTGAAAGCACAATGCACACTCCCTGAGAGATCCTCCTTTGCTTTTTGCTTCAATGGAAAAGCCATTTCACTGTGTTAGCACAAGTCTGCAATTCCCTACACAGACAGCAGCTCCCAAAATGGGAAAAAAAAATAGGGCATGCCAGGTCAAGCATCTTTCTGCAACTGTACTGCATCTAATTGGAGCATCTAATCTCCACTCCACAGCCCTTTTACCCTGGTGTATCCTCACACAGACCTGAAGGGGAGCTGCTTTCCAGGTCTGGGTGCTCCAAGTCAGAGAGTACCTACAGCTACCCCTGAGGCCACACCTGGTCACCCTGCAACACTAAATGGATGCAATGTATGGTCATTCATAAACTCTACAGACAGGTAAGAATATGCAAAGTTCTCCTGGGATTTTTAAGGTGAATCCAAAACACCTCACCATATGACCCCATTAAAAGGAATATTAATTCAAGAATTAACATATGTGACTTGCAGTATGGACTTCACAATCCATGCTAGCTTGCACACTATCGGAAACCTGTATATATTATCGTAAAATCACCTCTGAAATGACTCCAGACCTTATGATTATGATGAAGGTTAGTTTATTTAGCTATTTTAGTCCTGTGAAGTGATACATTTCCCAGAGATTTATGCTAAGAATTCTTTCTTTTTTTTTTCCCATACAGCATCAGACTCACCCTCCCATCTTTGTGTTTAGACCTTACCCAGCTCCCCAGTGCTCTGTACATCAAATTCAGAACCCCTGCTTTGAAGGCTTGCAGGATGTGTCTGTGGCAGTGAATTTACCTTCTACAAACCATATTTTCTATACTGCTCTCTTCACCTCCCACTCAGAAGAAATGCAGTTCCTTTCATACTGCTTTACAATTCTGGAATGTCCACCCTAAATCTGTCCTAGCTGTGACTGTCGACAGGTGCTCCTTATCTTTTGCTGTTTTCTTAAATTAAGTGATTAGGCTGGTTTCCAGGCCACTAAAAGCTTGTAAAGATTGCTGTGTATCATCTTTTTCCTCAGGTTCTGCAGACACATTTTGACACAAATCAAATCAGAAATCTTTATGGTATAAAATAATCTTTTATACAGTAAAGAGGCCCTTACAGCTGCTCCAAAACTCTTACCTTGACGGTAAGGTGCATAGTGCAAGCAGCTGTGATTTCTTTAATTCTTGAAAGAATTAGCTTTAGCTACCTAGCTAAAGCCTTATCTTGCTATCCTTTGGCTGAAGTGGAAGGGGAAAAAAAAGACCATATGTAGGCTATTAAAAATAACATTGATAAAGATAAGACATAGGCAAGGAATGTCAGGTAAGTGAAGCTGAAACAATTAATAAGCCAGAGTAAGTTTCCAACTTCTTAATTAGAAACTGAAGACTCTTCTTTCAGATACTCAATTAAAAATGATACAGACATTTCTATTCTGTTTTTCCAGAAAACTCCAGTTTGAATATCTCATAACAGTGTATACATGATACACAAAGAAATATATGCAATATGCATATTTTTGCCTATAAATAATGTGTATGCACATAAATAATATGCAATTAATTACAGCTGAAACTAAAAAGCATCCACTACATATTTTGTGAAGATCTAGAGGCCTCTGAATCCTGGAAAATTCTGTCTCTTTGTCTGGTGGTGGCTCAGACCAAGGGTGAGCATAAACAGGAGCTCCCAGATTGTTTTGAAACTCTATCTCCACATACAGGATCTCAATTATTTTTGCAGGATGCAGGAGAGGATGCCCTGCTCCACACCAGCTCCCAAACCAGCATGGACATCCCTCCCAAACTGGCTCAATGGATCATGTGCCAAGGAGGTTCCCTGTGGGATGTGGTGACCGTTTGGGATCAGACGTTGCTGGATGTTCAGCCAGCCCAGAACCAGGGAACACTCAAGATTCCCTGCAGAGCTGGCAGCCAGGTTTGCAGTCCAGAACGACTCTGAGGGGGAAAAGAAGTCTCAGATTGTACTTTTGAAAAAACTAGTAAATATGATCTGTCTTGGTGCGGATCATAGAATCACAGATTATTTTGGGTTGAAAGGGGCCTTAAGGACCACCTAGTGCCATGGGCAGAGATGCCACTCACTAAATCAGGTTGGTAAGGGTCTCATCCAACCTGGCTGTAAAGACTTCCAGGAATGGGGTATCTGGTTTCTGGCCTTCCTTGTTTGATGTCTTACACTTCAGCTCTTGTGTTCTGAGAAAAGTGGCCTGAAAGAGTTGTCATCCCTTCCAGAGCTCTCTGCCAGAGAGCCAATGCTTTTTTAAAAATCTGATTGCTAAGAAAGGAGGAGTGGAGTATCATGTCTCTATTTTTTTATGTCCCAAAGAAACCCATGGGATGATTATGGCAAGTTTGGCAGGAGAGTGGAAATCTCAAAGATACTCACCCAGGTCTTCATCTCCTGTAAATCAGTAGCTAGGCATTTAAGGCAGCGTGCATGGTAAATAGCTGAGACTCCACGAGGAGCAATCCTTCAGGAGGGAATCACTGTGTCTGAACACATTCAGGGGAGTAGTCTTTGGGACTCATTTGCTAAAAATATTAGAAAATCTGAATGCAACACATGCATCAACAGGAAGCTGGTGTGGCTACTAAACCAACCACCTGCATGCCAAGCACATGGCACAGAACCTGATCTCTGCAGACATGCTGCCTGTCAGTGATGCAGGCAATAAACAAAGATCCAGGACAGGCTAGTCTGTTGAGCAGAGCTGATCTAGGTCTAGCCATGACCCCTTGCATTTCAGGAAATTCTCAGGGATGATGTAAACAAGTAGAGTTTATAAGCCAGCTCTTAACCTCCAGTAAAATTACCACATTATGCTTGTCCCCAGGAGCTAACTCCAGGATCTGCATTTCTTCCTGCAACATTTGGAGACCAGAACACACTAAGTTAAGTGCTGCAGCAGCCCTCTGATAGCAAGTCTCTCTGGTGTTAGCTCTGTACCCAGTACTTCACCACTGAGCACCAAATATTTTCACGGCCACATTTACATCTGAATGATGAATCAATGTTTCAATGCAACATTGTCTCAGCCATAATAGTCAAGTGTGGGATTTTTCTTAGTTTCACATAGCTCTTCAGAAACTCCAAAGACAGCCCAAAAGGAATCAGATTTGTGCAAACCAAGTTACCTGAGGGAAAGAGCACAGAATGATGTGCATTTCTTTCCTCACACTAAATATGGATCTGATAAAGTTGCAGAAAACTCAGGTGGATAAAAGCAGAATGATGACACTTTTCTATTTTTTGTTGCTCCTTATAATTTATTCTTTGCTTCCCCATTATGTTAATTAAGAATACATAAGCACATTCTTTTTGAAAGAACAGTTTTAACTTGCGCTTCTGGGTTAATAATTCAGGTGACTTATGTCTCAAAGCAAGGATTTTGAAATGTGAATCTATTATGAATAATCAGACAGATTCCCTCAAGTTCACTCAGGCAGGCACTGCAAAAAACCAGCAAGGAAGGATGAAACACAGCAAGGAAGGGTGAAGCATTCCTTTACACTCAATAACTGGGGACCAAATAGTAATATCAGTATTTGCAGCAAGTATTTGCCTTGATGTATATTGAACATCTCTTTTCTTTTAAAGTGCTAATGGCCACCTTATTTAAGAATTTAAGTACCAGCCCATTTACAGATGCCAGTATTCACCCACATACAACCCTCCTTGCTGACTAGCAGCACTGAATTCTACCCAGAGAGCAGAAAAGCTGGTAAAACACAGTGCAGTGAGTCAATCAACATTCATTTATTTCTCTGAACATTAAAGGACTAAGGGACCCTGACAGAAAGAAAGAGGATTTAAAAATGAAAGCAGTAATAAATAAGAGCAAAGATAAATCTAGCAGTATCCTATTGCAATAAACCAATTTGCAGACCAGTGATGAAAAATAGCCAAAGATGGAACATGCACGACCCTTGCATTCATTTTGAGGCCTGTCAGTAAGAAAGGGGAAAATTTTTCATTCTTTTGTCATTTGCCCTTTCTTGTAAAAGATGAGCTGTTAGATACTGCTAGCAGGTATATTTGTATCACAAGTACCCTGAAGAGAATATTAACAATAACCTCCATATGCACCCACAGACAAGGACAAACCTTTCAGTATTTTTGGGCAGCCATAGCAAATGCTGGAAAAAGAAACATAAAAGGAAGATAATTCAAATGAAGCATAAAGGTGGACTTCACAGCCATCAGATTTTGAACATTAGGACTCTGTTTGCTAGCCTACATGGCTCACATACCAGGATCAATATACCCCTTTTCACCAGCACCTTAGAAATTCAATTAAATGCAACCTCAAAGACTTGAGAAAGGGTCTAAATGAACATCACTACATCTGGAATTATTCAGCTGGGTATTAACCTACACATAGTGACTTCTTCAGTTACATAGAGTATTTATAGACATCTAAAAGTCCAGGAGAAAACAATAAAGACAAAAGAGATACAAAAAAGTAAGGCAATAATACAAAGTATTCTTAAAAAATCTTTCATCTTGGGGAATAAAACAGAAATGAGATTCCTTCAGTTTTGCAATTCAGCATCAAAATACACATATTCCCAAATTTCATGAGAAAATAGTGGAAGATGAGGAAAATGGAACCCTCCATGAAATTATGACAATGTAAAGAAGGCAGATAAGAGGTTAGAGAAAACAAAACCCAAACTAGAACAAAATCTTATAGGGTGATGAGCCCATAAGGGTGAGGGAGAGCTGGTAACTGGCACAAATGAGGTAGAGAAAAATATTTATAAAACCCTGTGTATTGTAGAGTAACATTCAAGTTAATAATAGAATAGCAAAGAAAATAATTACCTCAAAGACCTCCCTTTATTTAAAAACAGAATATAAATAAATTTGCATTATTGGTATTGCAGAAGAGAAAAGTGAAGCTTTTACAAGGTTTTTAATGTGCACATTCATTTATTTATTTAATGAAATCAAACAACGAGGAGTAACTCAAGTCTTCTTTATTAGTAGCTTGGATGATTCAGATACCTAAAGTGTAGGGAAACTGGACCAGCTGTTCTCCACAGGAGCTGATTTTATTAATAAATATTGACACAGTGATTCTCGCCAATATGTTTGACAAATAAAGACAAGTTAGTATATCAGCGTTTTGTGCAGCCAGATAAGGATTTGTAGTTTGCTGACTTTCTGTGGAGTGCAGTAAAAAGACCTTTTTGCAACACACAGTTTTCATGGGGGAAAAAAGGCTTTTGGGTTATTTTGGGCTCTGTACGCATCTCTACAAATCCTGCACTGAGAAAAAGAGATGATAAGCTGCTTTTTATTCATATGCATGTTGGTATACACACAGGTGTAGTAAACACAACTGCATTCTTGCCTAAAACAGAAAAAAATCTCCTGACAGAGCAGAATGGGAAGTGTAGTGTGTGGATTGCAGAGAATAATATCACTGAGGATTTTAATTTCTGCCGTACCTAAGCCTTGCAGAATTTATCTTTTGAAGAGTGAAATTATCTTAAGTATATTTAAGTTAATAAAAAGTACCTGGAAGAATGCTCTCTCTTCCCATTTAGGGCATGTATCTGAACCACTACAACTCTTGTTGAAGTAAAATCTTAGATCTTACCACATGAGGAACAAATGCTGGATCAGACCAAGATCATGGTTTTAGGCAAATAGTTGGTAGTTTTTGTACAACATCCCTGTTCTAGAAAGTAATAACATCTGTGTTGGATCTTAGTTCTGATTCAATTCCCATTTCACTGCGGGTCTCCTCGTCACTCACACTGCCACAGTGGCAGGTCACCCAAACCTGCCTGTAAACCAGGCAGTACCCAAACCCAAAATTTGTTGTTTGAGAACAAATCACATCGTGTTTCACTCCTGCCACCTGAGACTGTCCTCCAGCAACCTCCCAGGAGGCCCTCTGTCCTGTAGAGTTCCTTGCTGTTAGTGTGACAGGATTTTTCAGAAGAGAAGCAAGAACTGTAACCAGTTCAATTTTGAAATCTACATGACTTACTAATCAAAATATTTATACCACAGAACACCAGTAAACTGTTTTTTTTAAAGTCATGTTAGGTAGTAATCCAAAGAATGTGAAACTCTTCTATGTCTCCAGATAATTAATGTGGCTGATATTTTGAGAATGAATAATACGATGTTTTGGAAAAATGTTATTCCAACAATAAATAAGGATGTTCTCTCCTAACTTTCCCATGCATGAAAAAGAGTCATAGACACCATTAATTTGCTTTACTATTCCTGACTGATACTCCATACCCCTACCAGTGAAACAACAAAAGTATAATCTATTGGCTTAATGAATTAGTGAAAATTAGGAGTTTATTTTATTTTTTGTAATAATTTATTCTGTGACATAGATGTTCATTAATATCTTCTTCTGACAAGTGATGGTTAGAAGCACAATAATAGGTTTTATGATCTGACCTTTCACTGTGAATTTTCCAGCCATGAGAATTTTAGTCAGAGCTAGCAAGCACTTTTTACAAATTCAGTGTATCCACATAGAACTTTCTAAATTCTGTTAAAATGATATTTGACATTAACAAAATGTGCTGCTTTCCTTGAAACACTTGTGCAGGTCAAGTTCTTTGAGAGCAGAGCTCTGCCACTGCACATCTCTCATTCAAATGTCTGTCTGCATGAGCCTGGAGGCTCTCTGCTCTGTGTGCAGTGCACAAAAATCCCCATGGAGCTGAAGGGTGAGGGGTGTCTGCTCATTTAGAGCAGAGGAATGATCTGGTACAATAGATCCACCACACTGAGATGCCAGAGCTGTGTCCAGGTTTAGTGCTTGGCAGTGGAAGCAGCACCCTGGGGATCACAGGAGTGAGACAGCCAAGCAGTGTGACAAACACAGCCCTGCACAGTCCCAGGTGAGCAGTGTGACAAACACAGCCCTGCACAGTCCCAGGTGAGCAGTGTGACACACACACAGCCCTGCACAGTCCCAGGTGAGCAGTGTGGCACAAACACAGCCCTGCACAGTCCCAGGTGAGCAGTGTGACACACACACAACCTGCACAGCCTCAGGTGAGCAGTGTGACACACACAGCCCTGCACAGTCCCAGGTGAGCATGAGCCCCTTGCAGGCTGGGTATGCAGCCTGCAGTGCTGTGATCCACCAAAGCCCATGCTGGACACAGGGCATGGAGAACAAAGCTGAAGCAGATTAACTGCTGAAAAACCCAACCCAGTAGCCTGTACTTCCTGTTTCAAAGGAGCATCACAGATGTAATGTGTCACAAACGTTTTGTCAAGAAAGTTGCAGGCAGTGCAGGATTTTATAAAGTATTATTATCTTTCTGGGACTAAGGTTGTCCAAAGCTGCTCTGTGAGCCTTTAATTCAGTGGAAGAAACTCAGAAAATGCAGAAATATGATCAGACCAGTACTGAGAATTTACAGAAATTTCACTGAGTTTTTTAAAGCAAAGCTTTACAGCCATGAGTTGGTTGACAGTATTTAGAAAATTTAAGGTCTTTGCAAGCTTTTCTGAAGCTGTCACAGACCATCCCAAGCCTGCTAGACTGAGGTCTTGCTCCCAGTTGCACAAAGATGCTCTGGCTGCCGTACTAGCTCACCCAAAGTTTCTATATGCTTCAACCATACTTTTAAGTTGAAGTTTAATGTCAACTTGACATGAAAACACAGATTTGACAAACAACAGATTAGGTGACTGTACCAAGTGTAGCCAGTTAAGCTTTCTACCAGGTATTTTCTAGAAATTCTGGAGCCTGTTTTCTGTTACACACATAAGCACAGAAACTTCACAACTGTGTCTGGAGAACATTTTGTTCTTTTATGAGATCCTGGTCTTCCATTTAGTTTATCCAGTTCTATCCATCCTTTTTTACTGCTGTAGTCTGAGACATTGCAAATACATGAGAAGATGGGGCTAGCAAAAGCAGTATCATCTTTAGCAAAAGAATAGTAGACATAAGTTTCAGTAATTTTCTTTTTCTTTTCCAGTGAGTAAATGTGTGCGATTATTTGCTTTTCAGTGAGGATTTCTTTTGCCTTTCATTTTAGAAATGTTCCCTTACTTCATTTTAAATCATATTCACAGCCCTGAAAGCTTCAGTTAAAATAGTTGTGCTCATCTGAAGCATTCTCTTTGATCAATGGCAATGATAAAATTACAGAAAACCCTTTATAAATTGTCATTGCATGTGAAAACATTATTTCTACAATATTAATGCAGAACAGCAGATCCCCCTGCTCCCAGCAATATTGTTCCTAAGATAAAAGGTGTGAAGCATTTTTTTTACTATTCCTTTGAGTTACATTAAGAGGAGGTAATAAAACAATAAATGTCACTTTCATAATCTTGTTCTACATTCCAAGAAAGAAACCTAGAAATTTCCTCAGCCTAGGCTATATACAAATAAATAATATACACAAGATATAAGAGAAACACCAGAAACAGGCCAGAGCTGCATTATCTCAGAACATTTTTATTAACACAATGTACAAACACTGCTCTTTCCCATCATGATCTCGCATCATTCCAGTATTATAAAGCAACACATAAAAATGACTATCAGAAAGAAACATTGGGGTAAATAAAACCTTTTTGGAATGACATCCTACCTACTCTACCAACCTTCTTTCTCCAGGTTTGGTGTGATATGTGTGGCATGTAAGCAGAAGAATCTCTTTATTCAGTGCTATTCTGGGAGGGGTGTCAGGAGGTGATAAATCTGTGCAGGGCCAGAGCAGGAGGCCCATCTCTGGTACACATCAAGGTAGGGAGAGAGTGCACAGCTGGGTCTGGGAGTCAGCAGCTTCCTCCTCCAGACAGTGTCACATCTCTGCACCTACAGCTCCACTGCTTGGAGTAGCTGAACAAGGAGAGAGAACACATCACCCATTTTCTGATGGAGTCTTTTTCATCATTCCTCAAGGCTGCTATGCTTTCCCTCAGGAATGTGCACAGACAGAAGGGATGCCGCCTTAGCCCACCCTTGTTCCCTGCTGAGGATGGCATCCCTTGGAACAAAACCCACTACATGTGAAAGGACTCCAGTGTTTGAGTGTGATAATTACACGTGACATCTGGGTGAAGACTTTGATTACATGTGCACAACAAGGATCAATGGAGACTGACATCACCTCTGTAACTGCTCAAAATGAAGTAATTGCTTGGTCCAATTATTACTGAGGCTTAGAAGAAAGACTTTTCATGATGCATTTAATCAATTTCATCCATTATATGCTTTCAAAGGCAGGTAAAACAACAAAATTAGCTAACAAACATCAGAAGGACTCAGTTTTTTCCTAAGATAAATAGTCATCACTCATACAAATGTTACAGTCAAGTAGACTATGATTTGGTTCCAAAAGTGGTCTTGAGCCATGAACAAACTGTTTGAATTACAATTTCCAAGCAGATGACAAAGCTAAAGCAAAAATTCTGGTACATATAATACAACAGAAAGCTGTAGGACTGTAGAAAAAATATTTATTAAATGTTTTCTGAAATATTTTTATATGTGCTGATGTTACACTAAGGATTAAACAAATTCTTAAGATTTCACCACAGAAAAGTTTATGGAGTCATCTGACTGAGAAGCTGTGCAAGAGGAAATAATGGTCACCAATTGGGAAACAGAGGCAGATAATTAAGTAAAATAATTCCTTGAATTTTATGTCATCATTCATAAGAAATTAAGTCTACTTAAGATGATTAAACCCGAAAATAATTTTCAGCAGTAGAGCATCCTGTAAATTGTAATGATACATTGGCTATACCCTGGTTTTGAGCAGTTTGGAGCTGGATTTTTTTCTTGGGCGGGAAATCCCTGAACCTTTCAATAGAGAATGTAGAGGAGAGGACTGTTCAGCCAAGTATGGTGAAAAACACTAAAAGAAGCTTATATAATGTGGAAAAGAAGGTGTAACTACCAGGTCAGCAAGAAGATAATATAAAGATTGCACTGCCTTTATATTGCTTAGCCAGACACTCACCATAAAAGGAATCGATCTAGCAAGTATCTAACACAGATCCAGTTCTGATTCCAGTGCAGCAGAGCTGCAAATTAATTTTGTATTTCAACACATGCTTTAATACTTTGCTGTGCTTTGGCTATTTGGATTCATATTTTGTCCTGCCACTGTTTTGCAAATGTGCTGACACCTACGCCACATCTTTTCCAAACTAAGCCAAAGGCAGATTTGAAATAAGCAGTTTTGGTTCTATGTTTAATAGCCACAGAGGTAGTTTTGTAGTCAGTTCAATGTTTGGATGTAAGTATCATCAGTAGGCAGAAAAAAAAGCAAAGATTTTGAGAAACCATAGATGGCATGGAAAAAAGGCAAAAATTAGAGTTTCTTGTTCAGAAGAAAATGTAAATAAGTGCTTAGCTTTATGGGCTTAATTTGGACAATGCCAGTGTCTTAAATTTAGGCACAGTCTCTGATGTATCTCTGGGTGGAAATTTTCTATGCGAAAGTTAAATTTCAGACACTTCTATAAAAATATTTTCACCCATAATCTGTTAGATACTGGCACTAAATGTTTTCTCTTTCTTTGAAATGCACTAATGGGTCTCATGTCTAGACACTCTGTGCAGAATCCACCTATTTGATAAGGATCCTGTGCTGTAATTCACATTCCTGGAACTGAGCTCAATGCTTCCACAAAAGTGAACTGTGCCTGGTGGAGCCTCTGTGCACAGCTAAAATCCATATGTTTAGTTTGAAATTAAATTTTACAGTGCTGACATTTTCATTCTGATGTATGGAAAAGTAGTTCTTTCTAGAATTAAATCAACAATTCACCAGGTAGTACAGATACTTCTTTCTTTTATGCTATAGTTTTCATTAGATTATTCATTACACTCTTTCAGGAGCTGCTCTGTAAAACCTTTTGAAGCTTCTGCTTATATATGAAAAAAATCACTTAAGACTATTTTGTCTACCCACTCTCAGAATCATCTTAATTTCAAAGAATAATAGAATCTTAGTATAGTTAACAGTAAGGACTAAAAGACATTGTATTTTTCTGAGCCATAGAATCATAGAATATTTTGAATTGGAAGGGACTTAAAGATTATTTAGTTCCAAGCCCCATGCTGTAAGCAGGGACACCTCCTACTAAATCAGGTTGCTCAAAGTCCTGTCCAAACTGTTCTTACAATCATTGAAGAAAATCTAATTAAAACAAACAAGTGTAATAAGTAAAAAGTATATTCTCTGTATTCATTTTGACAGGTGACTTTATGAATCATAAAATGGCAGACTGATCTGATTAATGTATTATATATTGTGGTAATATGAAGACAATGCTGTAGCAACTATTTCAGTTTCTATTTTAATGTGTATTTAAAACTGATTCTAAAGAATAGTAACCAAATAATTGGCCTGGTTTAGGGAATAATCAGCAACAAATTATGGATTCAGGGTGAGTCAGTGTCTCAGCCTGGGCTGCTGTTGACAGGGAGTTCTGCAAGTCTAGCATCCATCCTGCTCACTCCCAGAGATCTCCCAGATGGATGGGGACCAGCAGAAAAACGTGAATGTTGCTGGGTGGTGGCTGCCTCTCCCCAGACACCCTCCCTCCCTGGTGTAGGCAGCACAGAAGAAAACCATGCTGCAAATCCAGCTGTGCCAGACAGCCTGCAGCTGCCCAGAGCCCCAGGGAAGGGTGGCAGCCCTGCTCCACTGAACGGAGCAGCATCTGCCCCATTCATGGTCCTGCTCCTGCCACAGAGGGGACATAGAAGAGCATGTGACTCTTCTACCACTCAAAAACATTGATATTTTCTTCGTCAAAAGGCTGGCCATCACAGACTTTGAGCATTTTCCACTAAGGTATTAAAACATACTGCTGAAATTTGCAGCTTGCCATCAACAACTATTAATTACTGATTATTTCTTTATAAACCATTTATAACCTTAATAATCCAAGATCCTACCTCCAAATCCATGCCACCAAAGGAGGAGAATCTGCTTTGTCTCTAATGAACAGAAGAAAAGAAAGCAAAGCCCTATCCACAGCTTGATAAACTTGGCAATCATCATCATCATTGTCATTCTCATCATCATCATCATCCTCCTCCTCCTTATGCTGGCATCAGGCTGTTTTTCACTAACATTTACAAAATCAGTCTGTTTACAGGCTGTTACCAATTATATGGTGTTGCTACAATGTCACTACCCTATACACATCAAGCAGACCTCTTGTTTTGGGAGGAGGTAAAACATACAAAATAGAAAGGGATGACTACTTGGACATAGTATAAATCTTTCCATCATAAAAGTTACTGTGGATGACCAGCTCTGTGAGACTCCATAATTTGTTTCATTGAACTGTTCTTGCAAGAAGACAGTAATATCAGTTATCTTTTGCCAGTTAAGATGTTTGAAGACCTTGTAAGGAAGGATGAAGATATTTTGCAAGAGGAATCATTAAGACACATGACTATTTTTAGAAACAGTCATTTATAATGTTACTCTACTCTATTTCATTCAGCCCTGAAGCAGAGATAATTCTTAAAACTTGCTGTGTCTAAATATACATATTTATTATACTGGTCTATATTTCATCAAAAAATCATTATAGGAAAGATTTCCAATGCTTGATGTGAATTGTCTCATATAAAACATCTGGTTAGTTCTGTTTGTAATAAACAAAATCTCCATCTTCAAATACCCCTGGTTTGTTTTGTGTCAGTTGCTTCTGCCTTGTAGGTACCCTGAGCAGTTTCTGAAAGTAAAACCATAAAACCTCCCATGTCCTCTCTTTAATTTCTGTAGCACCTGCGTAGTTTTCACCACAAGATTTCTGTTACAATATTTTCAATCCAACCACCAAACCAACCTCCTTACAGCTAACTTTAACCTCTGGTCTAGCCCTCTTTTATAAAACAGCACACAGTGATATTATTTTTGTTCACAGACATGCCCAGTTAAGTCTTCTGAGGCTTTCTGAAACAACTATTTGCATTAAAATACACTAAAGTGAAAAATGACAGAACTGGGACTAATAACATAATTCGGACCAGTTATGCCACAGTGTAATACCCAAAGGAATCAAGCATTCATTACTTTTAAACAAATTATTGAAGTTCAGAACATCCAGAAGTTATAAAAGAAATTATAGCATTAGAGTACTTGCTGTTTAAAAAGACTGTTGTAACCTTTATTGACTGCAGCCAGTACATTTGATGACTACATTCTGATTGTTTCTGAGTTTGAACAGAATCAACAGGAAAGAACTGTTGCCTGTAATGCTCTGAAGAACTCTTCTGAGGAGGGAAGAAATAACAAATAATTAAGAACTTGAGATTTCAGCAGCCACAAGCAAAAGTACATGCTAAGGGGGTAATTTTGCCATAAAACAATCTGCCTGGAGTTGCTGCCACTTTAACAGCTGTGACTGAGCCTCTCTGCAGCACTGATGCTTTGCACCATCTGGATGCAACATCTGGATGTCTGCAGGGTCATCCAGCCTCTGCAGCACAGGGAGCAGAGCCCATTGCCCAGCAAAGCATGCACTGGAGCAAGGCTACTGTCTTCTGCTAAAAACAGGAACAGCCATGGTGAAACCCCTTGCAATATCTGTGAAGAAGACACACTGTTCCAGAAAGAGGGTAGCAACCAAACAGTTAGAGTGTCACCCCGATTTTTTAAGATTTTCTAAGCCTTCTGATGTTGATGTTCTTGTAGAGAACTTTCTTACATACTTTCTGTAAATAACTCATTGTTTTGCATTCTTTTATGGAGGAGGAGAAATTTGATGGACTGTTGGTTTGTCCAGTGTCATTGGAGAGGTGGCACTGTCACCCTCCAATCCACTGTCACTTTTGGAAAACTATAAATGTTGGAGTCAGAAAATAAACATTTCCTTTTCTCTTCACCTTGAGAGCAGCGGTGTGTGCCTGTGTTCTTTCGTGTCCTATCGTGACATTAGAGCAGCGAGAGTTTGGTCCTCTACTCATGATGAGGGAGAACTTTCCTCCTCTCTTTCCTCACTTGGTTGGCTTTAATCTCTCTGTCATCACAACTGCACACTGAAGGCTCAACCTTTTAACAGCAGTCCTAGAGCAACCTAGGAGTTGCTCTCTTCCTTACATTCCTCAAAATGGGGCTGTGTAAGGCCTGGCAAAGCCTAGGCCCCAACAGGAGTGAAAAAAATTCAGAAAACATTCTGAAAAATTAAAATCCAATTACTTTCTCAGTATCTGAGGGCTTCTTTATTGTAGAGCTCCAGTGTATGACTCAGCAACACAAGCAGATAATAAGGATCAATCATCGCTGTAACCCAAGTGTTGAGGTAAGGCGTTTGAAGCATCTTCCTGAGTCACACAGATGAGGACCAATCCTGCTTTATTCTCAAACTGCCATCATGGGTTGCAGCTCCCTAAAGACTACAAAGCAAGCTGACGTCAGAAACGCCTGATGACTGAAACTCCTTCAACTCTGTTATTGTCTCGACAAATTTTTGCTTTAATAAAAAATGTTGAACTTTGCATTCAGTAGTGTAAAAGTCAGCTCGAATACTGAATGAAAGTCAGACTTGTTGACGTGGTCATCCTTCTAAAGATATGTTGGAATGTGTGTGTCTCTGAAAGGGGTCCATACCTTAGCAGAAATTGGTATGACACCTTTAGAGTTCAGCCAGAAATTATAAGAATTCACAGTCAGTTAAAAGGTAAGTGTGCCAATACTCTTTCCAATCCAATTTTTTCCTGATCAAAATATGAAAATAATTTTTTAAGTATGAACTGGAAAGTATTAATTTTAATCAAAGGGTTTGCATTGCTTACCTTTTTTCCAGTAGATAATTTATTTTATAAATATGTCTTTTAGAAAACCAGTAACATTATTATGATGTGGCTCATCTTGCAGACTGACAGCTATAATGGACTCAGACATCATATTAGAAGGAAAACACTTGTGAACTGCAGCTATAAGTAATTTTCAAATTCTTTTAGAGCTATGAAAAGTTTACTCTGTTTAGTCTGGAAGTATTGCACCCAAAGGAGAAGTTTAAGCAGCACGAATAAAACCACTGGGGTACAAAGTGTTCTCTTCAAAGCAGGTGATATACTATTTTATGGTGAGCAGAACAGTATGCAATAGTAATGTGTCTTTATGAGTGAGTTTGTAGGGCAGAAATATCAATCAGACTGTGTGGCATGAAGTAAACACTGAGCAAAATGACTACAGGGACTTCTGCATTAATTTGGATAATGTAGGAAACTTCTGTTAAGTTACTCTCCAAAAGCAGCAGGAAAAGTGATAATGAGCAACTCCAAATGACGTGCAGAGGCCAAAGCAGATACATTAATGCATCATATGCAAGGCAGTGGCAGAACCTGTTTGAGCCTGCAGGGCAGCAGGCCCCATGGCCAAACACCTTCCTCTCCTGTCAGGCTGCACAAGAAGGGCAGGTGAGGCTGGTGAGACATCTGCTGACACAGACACAGTGACATTTAAAGCAAGATTAGCAGGTGTCTAAAGAAACCTCAGAGAAAATGGGGGGAAAAAAAAGGAATTATTCTTCCTTTTATGAGAAGAACTCCCCTCCACAGATCAAGAGTGAATGAAGCAGTTGGAATAGGTCATCATATTTGCTTCTCTCCAGGCCATGGGCAGAGATCAGACACCCTCAGGGAGCAAATGAAAAAGAAGTTTTATTCCACAGACTCCCAGTGGCACAGTCATATGAGAGATTTTCTTGGTAAACCAAGTTTCTTGACATTCAGTCATTGAGGCAGTGATATCCAAACTCTGCTGAAGGTAGCTACTGAACTGTGATAACATTTTGCTACCTGTATATTCCATCATCCAATATGATTTTAAGATAAACACTTCTTGCCTTTAATTACTTAGACAGATTTCACTACTGATTTTGATACATTGAATACATTTCAATGTTTTTATATACCTACTCACTAATAAGAATGGGCTTTGAAGACATTCAAAGAAGTTGATCAGAATTAATTTTTAGAGTAGCTGATTAAACTAAACCAAATAATTTTGGGAGAATGTTCTTTGAATATGAAAGAAGGTAAACTGAATTAATTTGGCCTTTGCATTGGAAATAGAATGTAGTAATTTCATTTCTGCATGACATACATACATAGTGCAGTCAGACTGATCCACTATAAATTCTTGCTGTTACTTAGTACAGAAAATTTTCCTAATTTGCCACTCAGTGTTAGGCCCAGAGAACCTAGTCCCTGTGCCAGCATTCACCAAAAAGCTGTGTAGTACTGAGCAGTCAACACACAGGCAGTTTGCTGGTATATCACCTCCTCTCTTTAAAAGGCAGTAAATAGTACTAAAAAGTATAAAGTTCTCTTTCCATTCACTGATTTGTCTAAAAAAATATTGAGCAGCAAGATTATTATATCTTGCAATATTGAGCAAAGGAAGGCATTTAAAAGAGTCTATTCTCTCTTCCCTGAAATATATATCCTTAATTCTGACCTTTAAACTGAAATAAATGGAAATGTTTATTAGAAACTGTAATTTACATCTTTTCAGGGTATCACAAGAGTGCTGCCTGCACCCTTTTCTGTGATTAGGCTGTTTCATCATCCCTCTTTTTCCTGGTTGTGGTGATAGAGGCAGGTGCAGACAGTCACATTCAGAACCCTTACTCCTGTGGTCAGTGAGGTAACTAATTTCTTTTGTAGTGGCTCAGGTGCTTTTCCTGAGCCTTTGATACTGAATGCAAATTGAACCCTTTAGAAACTGCCTTTCTCTGCTGCAGAGGCTTAGATTTTCAGTGACTACACAAGTCACCAAATACCGTCTGCATGTAGTTATTCTGTAAGATAACTCAAAATTTAAGCCTTACTTATTTTGATAAGCACTAGCCCACTAATTCCATTCAATGTAACTACTTAGATTACTAAAATTTAAAACCATGACTAATTATTGCTATCTCTATGTCAGCCATTATGGCTGTTTCCTTGTCTAATTATAGAGAGAAACCTTATCTCACCCCACACAGTACTTAGCAATTGTAATGTTCACACTTGTGACTACTAATAGCTGAAAAATTGAAACTGTATATCCAACTGACTTTTTTGTTAACCTGGGCCAAGCTACTCGTAGTGAATACAAATAGGGAGGTTGGTGCTTTCCCTTTTCTTATTGATTTATTATATAAGTGGGCACTTGTAAGAAGATAAACTATCCTTTGAAGGTCAGAAATAAAAGCAGCAAATAGTCAAATGACATACTGTCTCTCCTCATCAATTCTCTGACTCACCTGCATCCATGCTTGGATCAAATAAAACTGCAATTTGTATTCTAAATTTTGTATCCAGTGGGACTGCGCTCACAGAACGGCCACTTGACCTTTCCACTGAGAATGTCAGAGCAAACCATATCTCTTAAAGGTAAAAACATCCAAGAGCTCTGTTAGACCACTGAGCATTCACAGTAGTACACATAAACCTCAGACTGCTTCTGAGGTTAAATAAGCCTTAGAGACTTATTTAAAGTACCATGGCAGAAACAAACCATTATGGACTTCAGAAGGCTCTTATGAATGTATGGGATCTCAACTAATTTTTTTTTAAATGTTTGTTTGTTTGTTGTTTATTTTTTAGTGTTTAGAGTCTAAGGTTGATTATAGTAACCCTTTCTGCAATATGGAGACTGAACAAAACCAAAAGATCTCCCAGTGGTGATGACGCCTGCAGGCAGGGATATCCAGATCTTCACCCCTGCCTAGATGTAATAGTGCATAAATCTAGTGGGAAGGTGCTCATTCTCTTGGGACACTGTTTAACAAGTTCTTCATATCAACAAATTCATGCAAACCCCCATCTACCAGCAACCAGCCTGTGCTGCTCTTCAGACCCAGCCCCGAAGGGTGCTGTGCTCACTGTGGGGAGCGGGCTGCCAGTGTTCACTTCATGCTTTTAATTGGAAGCTGCTCTAAGCCCTCAGTACAGCCCAGCTAAAGGGCTTTGGGGTAGTGTTTAATTGATTTCGTATATCAATTCATGTGTCCTTTTAAATGTTCAGATGCAATTTGCTTCCTTTGTCCTCAATTTTCCAGAGCTCCAGAAAATGTTTGGAGCTGGCTTTAAAGTCCCAAAACCAAATGAGTGGTAGAGGATTTTGCACATCTTACGGCCTTTCCTGAAATTTCCATGGCTCTTGGTAAGCTCAGAAATTTTCAGCAAGCTCTTTGTTCAAACCAGAGCTGTCCTTTCTGTTTTTTCCTTTGGCAGTGCCTAGCACTGTGAAGATGAGGGTAGCTGGGAGAGTTGCTGTCAGATGGCAGACAATGCAGAACAATTATTAATTGTGCTGTTGGAGTAATTGTCGACATTTCATCCTCATGGATTGATCTAAATTACCATCTGACCTATGTAACGTTCTACAGTACCTAGCAGAAGTGAAGAAGGATTTCCAGCAAATTGCCTGACTTCTGTGTGCTCTGTGTACTCCACTAAAGCAGCTTAGAGCAGCTTGTCCTCATAGCTGTAGCTGAAATAAAAATTATCCTCTTTTTATTCTTTTTTCTCTCAAGAAGCCCTCAAGTCATACTTTTTTTTTTTTATGGAATGGATCAAACTTGCATTACCAACTACTCAAATTTATTTCACTTGTGAAAATATGTGAAAACATATATCTAAAATTTTTAAACTTCCATTTCCATATATCTTTTCCCCTTTTTCAGGTGAAGGATTACACCTTGATACCTATGAAGAGCCTCTACAATTAGGAGACAAGTCCTCCTCCTGGAAATAGCAAGTCATGGGAACAAGGAAGGTGGGTACTCCATAATTTCAAGATACGTTACAGCTAATGCACTCTGAGAAATCTTTCAATCTAACAAAATAAGGGCCTAGAGAGGGTCAGAAAAAGACAAATGGTCTACAATATCCCTCACTGACTCTTATTTTACTTATGTCTAGGCCATTTACAATACTGGGAGCATTAAGTTTGCAGCAGTTTCTTGCAGGAACTAGGAAACAGCACAACACTTTAATATCTTGAGAAAATTAAAGACAGAAACCCTCACTCCTCAAAAGCATTTTCTCAAAAGGGAGCTATATATAACCACAGCTTGATTACAGCCTCTGCAGGTTTCTCAAGCAGATTTTTTCAACCACCAGACTGGTTAGAGAGAGTATATCCTTGTCTTTTATTTTGTTCTGTTTTTCTTGCTTTACCTATCATTATTTTACTTTACTTTTACATCAAATGGTTTGTGTCTCCAGTTCAGAGTTGCTGATCCTTTACTCATGAGAAGGATGTTAGACTGAGCTTCCCCAGAGAAGTCATCACAATGTATAAGTAGGGGAATTCCAGGTACAGCAACATCTATGCTGCAGCTGGCAGTAAAAGGATTGAGCTTAACCCAATGCCTTTGCTGTATTCCCTGCCCCAGGCTGGACCTTCCAGGGCTTCATGCTCTCCTTCAGCTGACTCCCAAGGGTTCAGTGCATGTGCAGAAGGATGTGGCCACAGCACCTTGCCTCAGGCATGATCTTCCCAAGCCTTTGTTGTTGCTTTATTCCCTCTTAGGGAAATAGAGCTGCCTATCCCAGAGCTGGTTTTACCCTGCTGGGTTGGTACGTACTCACTAACTCAGCTAGTTCCATCCTTGCCTACCAAAACTGTTGTCTGCCAAATCTAGTGGAGAAAGGAAAGCTGCATAGTCAGGCTGTGCAGAATCTAGAGCACCTGAACCTCCAGCATGGGATGGAGGCACAGAGCCTCTTTTCTTCTGCCTTAAGATTTCATCAGCCTGACTTGGTCCCTAGAGCTTTTATGGTGTTTGCCAGAACAAAGTCCTCATGGAAAAGAAGAAGAGAGGTCTGGGGAAAATGTTGTTTCTTTTTTTTTTAATGTCCCACAGTTTCAGGATTTGGGCTAGCATGAAACAAAATATTGGACTAAATATTAATAATACAGTTTGACATTTCCCTCAGAAAGCCTATGTAGCAGCAGAGGTAGGTAAGTCTGGTAGCCACAGTGGCTGCAGGAGACAACTGCTGGCAAATTCTGACAACAGCTGACAATGACCAGCAGGTCGTTTTCTCCAGGCAACAACTGACAGAACCAGAGGACACAGTCTCAAGCTGCACCAAGGGAAATATAGGTTGGATATTAGGAAAAGGTTTTTTAGAGAAAGGGTGATAAAGTACTGGAATGGCCTGCCAGGTGAGGTGGTGGAGTCACCATCCCTGGGTGTGTTTAAACAAAGATTGGATGGAGCACTCGGTGCCATGGTTTAGTTGAGGTGTTAGGGAACAGGTTGGACTCGATGATATTGGAGGTCTCTTCCAACTTTGTTGTGGGAACCCAGGAAATTCCTCTGGCTGCCCTGGAGGGCTCGAGACCCTGTCCAGAGGGCTCAGAGGTCTTGGCACAGAGCCCAAGACCCCTGTGCCTTTGATTTAGCCCTTGGAAAAAAAACAATTACCAACCTTTATATGAAGAATTACAAGCCACGAAAGTTTAAGTAGAATGATAGTGAATTTATCACAAGGTGAAAAAGTAGATTTTGAAGTTTTTAGAATGGAGATTCAGGTGGGCAAGATGGAGGGATCTGGGTGTGTCCAGCCTTTCTCCTTCTTCTTCTTGGCCTCCATCTTCTGCTGTGATGTTGGCACTTTTAGATTGGTTTAGAGTAGAAGCTCACTGTCTAACATAGGTGATAGGTATTGGAAAGTAATTGTAAATATTGTACACATAGTTTTTAGTATAAAGACTGCCTGGGGGCAGGCAGAGTGCCTCTGACTGTCCTGCTGTGCTGAGGGCACCTGGGCAGGACAGGAGAAAGGATTTTATAGATAAGATACAATAAACAACTTGAACTGAGAAATGAAGAGCCCTGACTCCTTCTTTGAGCACCGGCCTGGGAAAAGAGACTTTTCATGTTTCTCGGGGTCACTCTGACCAGCTAGAGACCCCGAGACACCTTGTGATTCTGTATGATTATCATATCAAGCTGCAAACAGACTGAAGTATCCTAATTAATAGCCCTGTGGACCTTAGCACAAAGCACAGTGATAATCCTTCTCAGACACTAAAATATTCCTATTCATCATAAACATCTAAGTGCAAAAATACCTCAAACACTTTCATTTCTATCCTATTTATGTTGGTTTTTTTTCAAAATCCCATTCAAATTGGTGGGATTATTCTTCTTATGTGATTTTAAGGCCAGGATTTTAAGATTCACTCAGAAACTGACACTGGTGCTTAGGTTACTCCTAGTGCACTTAAGTAGTTGCTCCTTGCAACACCCTTTATGTGGTAAGTATTACTACAATAAACCCACACGTCAGTCAGGTTATACTCTCAGTGATCTGCAGGGACAGGAGGATTTGAAGCTTTATGAACACCTAGGTCCTCATTTTCTCCTGTGCCACAGTATTCTGAGTTTCCTGTGATCTTTGGTACTAAAGTACAAATGTTTGCATATACAGAAGTAGAGGAAGGGGAAGTAAGGTGTGCAGTAGCTTGTACTTCTTGGAGGTAAGGAGAGAGCAGATGTCTGGGATTTCACATGTTTATTGACTAGCAGAAGACACTTCTATTCAGCCACAGAAATATCACTGTTAGGGGCCTCTCTGCTTTCATGTTTCTACTATATGATCTTGTTATGTGTTTGCATCTCATTGTACTTTGGCACCTGTATCCCATTCCACCCCCTTTATAAGGACCACAGTCTGCAAAGGAAACTTATGCAAGAGCTTCTGGCGCACAGGAAGAGCAGTTTACATGCTCATCTAGCAAAAATAAGGGTCTCTCAGTTATGTTTTCATCCTCTAAAACTAACTCCAATAACCAATTTGACTAAGAACCTTCAAAGAACTACAAAACACTTTCTTAAAACTGCAAAGTACTGTCTCCAGACACTTTGGGCTGTCAAGAGAACTGCAAATTCATCTGAATGGCAAAGCTTTGAAGACTTTTTTTCTACCTTTTACTTTTACTTTTGAATTATTTTTTATTTCAAAACAGAACAAGCAAACACCAGAAGATAGTGCAGAAGGACGTCAAATGGGGGCTAAAAAACCAGTAACTTTGAAGTTCAATGCCTTTGAAGTAGTACTAAATAGGAGTAGCTCATGCCAGTATCTAAAAAATCACAGTTGTTTAACTCTTCATTCTATTTTTGTTAGCAAAATTAAGAATACAGGCTGCCAAGAAACATACATGCAAAACCGTGCTGCTAAATACTGTTTTCTACTTTTGTCCCATCTCAATTCCCCTTAATTTCTCTTTTAAAATTTGAAATGATGCTATTGTTTCATGGCAGCTGTAATCTTTTCATGTGGCAATTTTTTTCCTTCATTTTCCAAAGCAAGCACATAAATTTCTAGTTTTCCACTTTTTTCCCCCTCTTTAGTTCATCAATATTTTGAAGAAAATACATTTTTTACAGCCAGTATTTTCAAAGTAAGCTTGGACTGATAGATGTGTGAATTCAGAGCAAGTCTTTAAGGACTATTGACAACCCCAACCTAAGTGTCAAATCAGATTAAACACTGATTATTGGATTTTTGCGGCAAAGTGTATATATATATATATATAAAATAAAAATACATAATTTTAAGATGCATTGAACTTATAATCACAGTTAGCACAGGTGAGAATAGAAACTACAATGGATATATTGCTACCCTAGATTTACAAATTTTATTCCTAGTACAAAAAAAATATATGCAGAATTATGTAAAACCAGACCATACAAAATTATTATTGTGGATTTTAAAATTATTATTTTGAGGGACTTATTACTGGAGGTAACATCTTTATTCTTTCAGCAATATCATATAGTCTTTATAAAGCCTTAATTGTAGAATAAAGAGACTGCCTGATGATCTAAGCTTTCAGAGCATTCAGGAAAGATTACCATTCTATTTTGTGAACATCAGAGTATTTGAATGGGGGAATTTGCAAATATCCTATTGTCTTAGAAACTCAAGCAAATAAAACTAACCCATCATTTTTTTGCTGTTTCAGACACAATTTTTTGCATAAGTATTGATTTAGGTGCTTTATTTATGGATTTTTTTTTCTTCAATTTCTACAGGGAAAGAAAACCCTATAAAATATGACTCTACATCTCACTGTTTGGTCCAGCTTTAATGTTCTGTTTTTGATGAGATAGATGACACTTGTACCAGAACATGGTATCTGAGTCTTTTGAGCTTAGTAATAAACAGTTTTTACCTAATTCTGCACTAAACAAATTGTACACAGTTCTGACAGCTTCTTAATTTGATTCAAGTATGCCCTTAAGGAAAAGATAGCAGGCTATGCTTGAAAAATATGATTTAAAATTTATTTGAACATGAAAATGCCTCATTATCTCTGACGTGTGTTTCTGAGCAATAACGGTTAAATAATAAATCACTGAAGTAATACATTGAGTTGATTCTCAATATACTGCTTAAAACCAACCTGTTTTCCTTTGTGAAGACATTTACATACATCTCTACTCTGCTTTTGTGAGACCCCACCTGCAGTACTGTTTTCTGTGTCCTCACACATAAGAGGGATAAGGACCTGCTGGAGTGGGGCAGAGGCTGGAGCACCTCTTCTATGAGGACAGGCTGAGAGAGCTGCGTTTGTTCAGCTTGGAGAAGAAAAGGCTCTGGAGAGACCTTAAAGCCCCTTCCAGTACCTGATGGGCTACGAGAGAGCTGGAGAGGAACTTGTTACAGGGCCCTGGAGTGACAGAACAAGGGGGAATGGCTTTAAACTGGGAATAGATTTAGATTAGATATTAGAGAGAAATTCTTGGCTGTGAGGGTGGTGAGGGACTGGAACTGGTTGCCCAGAGAAGCTGTGGATGCCCCAACCCTGGCAGTGTTCAAGGCCAGGTTGGATGGGACTCTGAGAAACCTGATCTAGTGGAAGGTGCCCCTGCCCATAGCAGGGAGTTCGAATAGATGATCTCGAAGGTCCTTTGCACACCCAAAGTGTGTTCAATGGGTCTATGACGACATGATAACCACTACATTAGAAATTAGGCACATCATCTCAGCAGGGTTTGTAAGATCTACTTCTCACTTCACTTAAATCTCTAACTGAACTTCATTAAGTTTCACAAGTGCAAGTCTGGTTTCGCAACATATTATAATGTTTGATTCTTCTCTTGTTAGCAATTTTGTGCATGTGACTGGATTTCTTCCAAAAAAATATAAAAAGAATGTTCTAAGAAACTGAACAGCTTTCTTCTAATGAGAACCACTACTTCACTTCAGCAATACTGCTGCTGGTTGAAGGAAGGATTTGCAGATTTTTTTTTTTTGTGCATGCAACAGATATAGCTTGTCCACAAAGGCTGGAAATCATCAGACTTAGGTTAGCTTGGACCTGCCCTATCGTGTCCATTTATTTCCCTTGTTTCATTGAAGAGACAACTTAACTGAAGTCCTCATCTTTCAGAATACATAATTAAATATTAACAACTACTGCACAAAGGAAAAGTCACATATCCTCCTTGATTAAGGCTCTCTGAAGCAGAAGAATTGTTGGTTAAGATGTTCCAAAGCTCGTTTTCTATGCTTGACCACAAACTGTCTGCAACTCAGCCTCCAAAGGAGGTTTATGTCCACCAGCCCAGCTCCTGAGCTGACTGCTGGCAGGGACAGCTCTTGACATTTTGACCTTGGTGATAAGCTTCTTCTGCCCATTGAAAACCATCTGGAGATATGCCCCCATGTGGATTAACTGAGCCTGTAGACACCTGGTCCTTCTCCAGGACAACTTGCAAGTGTTTTTCAGTGTCAGAAAGCCATGACAATATTTACAACTCAAATAATAGGACAGTGTCTGCATGCAAATGTTCAACATTTCTTGTGAGCAGAATGGCAAAATACAACAGCTCTGTACAGTTCTAGGCTTGTTTGTTGGGTTGATGGGTCTAAGTGTTTTTTTAAAAATATGCCTGGCACCTTTTCTCAGCATCTTCACTAAAAATCACTTGGAATTGAGGCTGCAGAAATAGTGAAAGTTATTTTGTTGCTAGAAACAGAGAGAAGAGGAAAGGCCCTTACCAGTCTCTCGCTAAGAAACATCTCCAAGATTTATCAGCCAGACCCAGGGGCAGTTACATGAATTGGTCAAAACAGGTAAAGTTGGAAAAATATGTGTGTTGTGACAGATCAAAGTCCTGGGTGTCTGCCCTGGCATTTGCTAAGACCCTCCAGCTGCTTCCACTGTGTGAACAACGCTAACAGTGGGGAAATTCCTAGTCTTGTCTTATTCCTACAAGTCCCTCTGACCTCAGATGTTCCTCCTTCTTCTATTATGTCTTTCCTATGCAAGCCACATCTGCAACTGGGAGCCCAAAATGACACAGTTTTCTCTCTCCTTTTCCTTCTCAGCATGATTTTCCAGTTATCAGGGAGCCTCTCTGGGCTTCAGCTGCAGACTGGATATAAACTCCAGGTTTACAAGAAAACTAAGCAAGTTTAGTAAACAGAAGGGATTATTTATACCATCTGTGCTTTAAATGTCATTTTGAGTGTTTCAGGAAAGGTCACCTAAGACTGGTAATCCAACACCAAGTCCATAGGTACGTGAGAAATCAGTCTATATGTACAGCAGAAATCAGTGAGGCAGAAACAGCTCCTTCTCAGCTGCTGGGCTGGGCATTCAGCCCCACAAGCTTTGAGGAGGATTTCCATACTCATTGCTTTTCTCAGAGCTACCCAGGAAACTCACTAACCCAGTCTCAGCTGAAACTTCTCACAGCTAAGAGGCTTAGCACCAGGACAAGTTCCTCAGCTGTCCATGGGATCAGTACCTTCCTGCCCAGTAGCCAAGGCAGCAACAGAGGTGAGGTAGGGATATGGGAAAAAAATTTTTAGAAACAAAGAAACTGAATACAATTTAAAAATATTTTTTTACAAATATGTTTGGCCCAAATTTGTGTCAGAAGAATATTTAGACTGACCTTTGCTGTGAATGGAAAATTAAGGAAAGACTTTTTAAAATTAGTAGTGACAATCAGCCCTGGATAAAATGTACCCAAGCATCAAACAAATGCACTTGTCCTTCCATAGTGGGATCACAAATAGCAGCCCAGGGCCACATCCATAACTATTCATTCTTCATCTTATCTTTCTTTACACTCCTTCCTTCAGCTCCCAGCAGCATCTTTACATATATAACCAATTTTATTGAGCTGAACTATTATTGGCCAGAATATGCCTTCCTTTTTCTCTAAGAAAAATCAATGTCAAGTAAAAAAGATAAATCCTGAAGCTGAAAATTTTGTCTAATATTATCAACTCTCAGTTTGAACTCAGCTGGAGGCTTGCATCTTCCTTGAGAGTACTCAGAAAAGTCACAGAGTGCTATTGTTAGCATCTTGTACTAGCTACATTAGTTTGTATTTTATTTTCTTCTTTCAGAAATAGTATGTGAAAATATTCATGCTCATATTTTATTTTCATTTGTGCATCTAAATACAGACATTAGTAATTCAGAAAGATGTATGGAGGAATTTTGCCAAGAAAGTTAGAACTAGTAATATCAGTTATAGTCCAGTACAGAAAATGTATCTTTTATACACTAAAATTTATCCATTTTAAATATGATGTTGAGTAGAAAATAATTTCAGAGACTTTTGTGAGGCTTTCAAAAAGAGGTGGTAAAGAGCTCTATTCAGTTCATTCTAAAGATGAAGCAAACCAGCTGCTAATTGATGTCCAGAGACCACCTAGCAAAAGGAGGAGAGCTTTGTTCTCAGTATGTCTGGGATAACCCAGAACAGCTCACGGCATGGCATTATTCACTAGCTGGGTTTGAACAGGGCTCATTGCAGCTAAATACAGTAAATCCACAGCTTTCATCTGAGTCTTTCCCTTTGACATTATGTGCCCCTGCTGAAAATACAGCAAGGCAGGCAAAGGGAAATTTTTGTTTGTTTAGAAGTTGTGGGAATTGCAAGGCAGGTGTCAGGCCTTCTTTTTATCTTCCCTGATAACAATTAAGTGAGGGCTAGAGCTGCTTTATAAATAGCAATAGAAAAGCATTTGATCATGGTATTAACTAACTAATATGTCTTTTTTTCTCTCTCTCTCTCTTGGATGATGACAAGATCATAGTTTCAAAGCACAAGTTTTAATTATTCAGTTGCAATACAGTGAATCTTAGTGGACTTCTGTCATTCCCCAAAGAAATCCATATGCTCTGAAGCTGCATTTATGGACCAATTATTTCTGACACCTGGCGAGGCACAAGCTAAACAAATCCAGAAAACTAAAGCATTCTCTCACTTTTAACATTTCCATGAAATGTTCCACTGGTGGAACCTGAGGCTAGGTTCTTTGAATATGTTAGAGTACATATTTCATCATTATATGTCTATTTTTAGAAGATAAGCTGCTGTTTTTTCCTCAGAGACACATTAAAACTTAGAAATGGCCAAATAAAAACTTGTTTGTATGATAGAAGTTCATATTTTTTACCCAGCTGTCTAAAATGACCCAATAAAAGATATTACTCCTCACAACCCAAACCCCACTAAACATATGATAAATGCACTTTTTGAAAGATGCTCACAACCTCTACCTGCAATAAATCTTTACACATACAGGCTATGTTAGGGCTTTTTGTGAGGGTACTTTTATCCTTCTGGCTGGTGTCTGTAACAACCAAAATAAACAGGGAATAGGAGGACAAACTCCTCCTGGTTTCTAACAGTCATCTGGGGAGCCCCCAAACACCTTGTCATTTCTAGATGTCATTCTGGCATACACAGTCATGAGCCAATTATTGAGTTAATTATTCTACAGCCAGACAGTACAGGATGGTATGTGAAGGCTTTTTTGATTGCTTTTAAGCATTGCCTTTTGAGACGGCTCCCCACTCACAAATTCATTTCAAACATCAATTTCAACATTTAGGGTGTCTTTGACAGTGACTCTGCAAGGCAAATGTCCTTTACAGGCTGTAAATTCAGGCAAAATTGTCAAAAGCAAACAATAAAATCAAATCTGATTCTGTGCACAACTGGTACCAACAAATTTCTAAAACACCTTTCATTCAGATAGAGGAAATAAATTGATATTTTAATACGGATGGATAGATGGATGGATGGATGGATGGATGGATGGATGGATGGATGGATGGATGGATGGATGGATGGATGGCATCCTTGTTCTTTCCCTGTGCCACGTACCCTCCTCACCAGCTGCAGAAGAGGGTAACAGCGTGTGGAGAAGTGCAGCCACCCGGTGCCATCTGCTACTTTCCATACCCAGCAAGGTCACCAGCAGACGCAGGGCAACATTTCATTGCCCTTTTAAAAAGTGGTCTTGGGAAGACTTTCTGCACCGTAGATCCTTTTATCCATACTGTGCCAATGAGCATTGCAGGAGCGGGAAACTATAGTGCAGTTGGGTGAGTGGAGTCCTTTTTTAACATGTTAGAAAAACTTCAAAATGTCCTCATTGCCATCAAGCTAGAGCAGTTCTGGGTTTTTGGAGGCATTGCAACTCAAAGTCTCATTTTTTAAATCTACTTTTCACTGTTTTCTGTTTATACCACAGTGGAAGCTGGCATTCAGGAAATCATATGACTGAGGAATTGATGAATTATCCAATAGCAGCATAATCTCCAAAGTGTACTTCTAAATTTATGAATCCAAAAACTACCCAAATAAAAAAATCTCGAGCTGAAATCTTATCAGTTGGCTCGGAGTTTGACACTGGGGCTGTCCTTTCCCTCCTTTGCCCTGAAATCATCCCCACAGAATTAGTTGCAGGTCAGTGGCATTGGAAATGCTGCTGCATGCTGCTCCAGCAGCCCTATACTTGCCTGGACTGGCAAGAGAGCCAGCCAGCATCCAGCATATTGTGTTGCCAAAACAAAGCAAAATAACTGCAGCGAGCGGTCTTCCCTGCTCTGCATTTTTTGAATATTTTGTACTCCAGGGAGCAAATGCTTTTGCAAGATTCATATTCTTTTGCATATGTGTATCCAGTGAAGTGAACAGTCTTCCTGGATTACTGGAGTGTGTGCTTTACATGTATATATCTGCCATAAGCAGTCTCCCCTGCTTGTCCTGCCACGTAGGCAGCAGATCCACTGGGGTGCATCGTTTGTGCTGCAGTCAAGCAGCACTTGTGGTGAGTGGAACTCAGACAGCTGTATTCCAGGAAGATGGTGGCTAATGTTGCTGAATTAAGTTGCTAAGCACTGTCCTTGTTAATAACTGACTAGTAACACGAAAAGGGAAGTGGCCAGCTTTGGCAGACTTTGCAGGCTGTGTAAATCAGGCACTGAGTACACAGAGGGCTTTTAGGCCATGCCAGATGTCACAGGCAGCCCCCCCTCACTGCCCTGTTAATGGATGAAACTGTCACAGCATGGCCCAATATAAATACCATGTGAACAGCAGAGCCTTCGGCAGCAGGGGCCTGGGTTCAGAGCCCCTGGTGTCCTGGGGGTCACAGGGAAGCCTCTCTGGGCACAGCTGTGCCACCCCCCTGGTACAGTGTGATGCCCCCTCAGGAGTCCCATGCCACAAGCCTTGGAATGGCAAGGGCTGAGGGAGGGGAGCCATGGCCCCTGCTGTCCTGGCACTGCGGAATTGCTCTACTCCCTGTCTCACACATCTACCGAGGCATTTATTAGCACCATCACTTGCCACCTGCATAAAACTGAACGGACTATTTGCAGTCTTCCAGTTCCTGGCTGTCTTCAAAACACAGAAGCCCACCAGACCATTTCCTTACTCAGTAGCCACAAATCTGCTGAGTGATGATGGCACACATCAAATCTTATCAGAAGGAAGCAGACCTGACACATGTTCTCCTCAAATGAAATTAAAAAGTATTTCTTGTGGCTGTAGACTCAGCAATTGTTGATAGGCTTTGGCAGCAGGGCTCCATCTTCTGGTTTTAGGAAGATATTGTCTGACATAAGGAAACAGCTCATTTCCAAAAATACTTGAGAAATTAGGAAATTATTGATACACTGGAGAGATACTGAGATGGGTTAAAGATTGATGTATTTTTTCATTTCTGAAGTACAAAAAACATTACCAAGATTTTATGATAATGTATGCTGCTGCTTGTAGCTTCAGGCTTGCTCCCTTGAAATTAAATTAAAACACTTTGACCACTTAGCATACTGCTGCTGTCACTGAAGCAGTGTGCTAAGCTGGAAGGGACTTCATTTCCACCTGAGCCTTTAACTGGCTGCTGTGGCTGAACTTTAAAGGTCCCTTCCAACCCAAACTATTCCACGAAAATATCTCAAAGATGCATTTTGCTGGTTTTCTTTTTCTCAGACAAGGTCACTGGGGACATAATCTTAGATGTGGGAAGTGGAACACCTGCTCCTCTGGGATGTACAATTTTCCAGACCACTGTCATCTTTCTTTACAGAATTCATCTCACCAGCTCTGTCCAGACATGCTGGAAATACTGACCTTTGACATGGGTATGTCCTGGCTAGCACTCATTCAACAAATAATTTTGAAATTCATTCTTACTGGGTTTTTATCTCAATCAAATGAAAAGACTAGGAGAATACTTTCACATATCTATCATCCACACACTGCTCAGGGACAGACAGACAGCAATGTGGTCAGTTCATGGACCCAAAGCTGATTAACAGCATAGTAATTGTCATATTTCCCCGCACTGCCTCAATGCAAAGCAATGAAAAACAACAACAACAACAACAACAACAAAACTCATAGCAGAGCAATTTGGGCAAACCTCTCTAACAACAATCCTTTTATGGAAGTGACACCCAGCTTTACTTGCAAATACTATTTTCGTACTAGCTTCAGACATACATAAAACATACCTGGAAAGTAGGATGAAGGTCAAACCTTGAGGTGATCTACAAAGGAAATGTTAGCAGAGGAAATGTAGCACTTGGAATGAAATGAGTAAGGTAATCTGCTATGCAAGAAAGCAGAGATCACCTCACATAAAAGTCCCTCTTATTATTTTCAACTGTTGAAGTGAAAGGCTTTTGAAATACTGAAATAGTGCATTGAAAATGCTAATAGTGCATTGAAATACTTTTGTTTCAAGCTATGGATTTAAATGATGACTTACAGTGCAGTACCAGAGAAGGCATCAAGAAAAGTCAGCATTCATCAGAGCCATCATTAACAGTTACTTGAAACACCAGTCCAAAAGGCAGAGCATATCAAGGAAACACCAGGTTCCTACACCACAAACCACGCAGTCTGAGCTTCTCTGTTATCTGTTGCTCAAATAGCCAGAAAAATCCTTTCAGTTCTTCCTGTACAATGTTCTAAGAGGCCTGTCCTTATCTTCCCACTCTCTCTGAAGCCAATGGAAATCTACTTTGCAGTGGTGATGCATGTAGTCCCAACTCTTTAAAAATGCCACTACCCGCAGAAATTATTCCTCTTCCAAGCAGATAATACTCCACATGGATCTGACATTTTCAAAGGCTGCAAAGGTGGACATGCAGGACTTAAAGACATTTGACCCTGCTTTCAATTTACCCTGTCTTTTTCACTGTCTCCTTGTGAACATCCCACATTTTTCATACAACAATGGGCACAAAAAAATCCTACCATTTTCTGTCATGAGGTGTTTTGTTCTCTATGTTGTCTCATGTCTTTTCCCCAAAGAACATTTTACCTGTCAATGGATGACATAAATATAACTGATGTTGTGATGTTGAAAGGCAATTTCAATGTAAATGAGCTTCATCACAACAAGATTTCAAATGTAGCAGCTTTCTTGTGTCTGTAATAAATGACAGGTTACTCTGCTCAGTGATCTCAGTAGACATTGAGGAATGCTGTGCCAGTGTTGTGTGTCCACATTTCAGGCATTTTGCAATGCAGTAAAGTGACCCTTAAGAAATACTCCAACACACCCTTTTGATCAGTTTGTGGCATCTTTGATCTGGCCATGCAGCATTTTCTGCTGCATCATTCCCATAGAAACATGAAAAAAACATGGGAATGAGTAGCCATATAGTCCTTTTTTCTCTTCACTTCTGTTTTTGGAGGATAGTACTTACACATTTCCAGGTTACAAAATAATTTGACTAAAACAATTATTTTGTAAAAATAAATCAGGCATAAGGCCAAATGGAGGTAAGAGCTTGACAATAGCTTGAAATCAGACAGCCTTAGATTTGCCTGCATTTAAAGTGGCAAATGAGCCACTGGGAACCAAATCCTGCCAGTTTTGTAAAGGCAACATTTCATTAACTTCACACCCTACACAACTTCCAGATATTAGCCATAAGAGTATTGTGCATGACTACCATGTTCCTCCAACTTAATCCTTTCATTGTTGCCTAGGCTGCTGGCTGGTGGCTCCTTGCTTCTGTGACTGGGAACTGGCAAGCTGTGGCTGAGGACATGGGTCAGCACCCTGTGGAGGACAGCAATGATAAAGCAAGTGGAGAAGGGCCCTACAGGCAAAGTGGGTTTTGACCTTGGCTGGCCACCAGCTGCCCCCCAAGCCACCTTCTCACTCCCCCTCTTTAGCAGGACAAGGAGAGAAAACAAAATTAAAAGCTTGTGTGCTGAGATAAGGGCAGGGAGACTGCTCACCAGTTACCAGCACAGGCAAAACAGACATGACTTGGAGAACATAATTTAATTTTTTGTCAGTTAATGACAGAGTAGGATACTGAGAAATAAGAATAAATCTAAAAACCCCTTCCCCCCACCTGTCTCTTCTTTCGGAGCTTGACTTCTCTCCCAATTTGCCTTCTTCCTTTGCCACAGTGGCACAGGGCACAAGGAATGGGGGTTGCAGTTAGTTTATCACATGCTGCTGCCGCTGCTCCTTCCTCCTCACACCCTTACCCTACTCCACTCTGGGAACTTCCCACTCGATAGTCCTGCATGAGTTACTCCTGCATGTGTCTGTCCCTCAGACTGCAGTTCTTCAAGAGCTATTCGAGCATGGATCCCTTTCCATGGGGTCAGTTCTCCAGGAACAGGGTGCTCCAGCATGGGTCTCCTGCCAGGACCTTTCACCTTCCTCCATGGGATCTCTGCTTGGTCTGGCACAAGGTCCTCCAGAGGCTGCATGTGGATCTCTGCTCCACTCTGGACTTCCACAGACTGCAGAGGGGCCTCACCATGGTCTTCATCAAGGCCTGCAGGGGACTCTGCTCCAGTGCCTGCAGCACCTCCTCCACATTGATGTCTGCAGAGCTGCTTTTCTCATTTTTCTCATTTCTTCCCATCGCAGCTCTTGCTCAGCATTTTTACTCTTTCTTAAATATCTTATCACAGAGGTTCTGCCAACATTGCTAACGGGCTTGGCTTTGGCCAGCAGCAGGTCCATCCTGGAGCCTGCTGACATAGGACAGCACCTGGTGTCTTCTCACAGAAGCCACCTCTGTGGACCTCCACTAGTAAAACCTTGCTGTGCAAACTCAAGAAAGAGGTGACCACTTCAGCAGTCCACTCTCATGGTAAATGTCAGTCAAGCCCAGAACCACCACATATAAAATCTGCTTATGGGAATCTGGTATCAACTTTTAGTCAATGTTACTAGGCACACAGAGCTGCAGCTGTATGAATGTACATCGGATTATATGAACTGCATATCACTAGATACAGTGAAAAAAACAAGATTCAGCTGAGCAGAGAGCTGGAACCTGAATTTTCAGAGAGCAGTCCATCCTTCAAGACAGTAGAAATCAAATGTGCCAAAGATTCTCCCACTTCATTCCCTAACTATATTTCTAAATAATTTAAAGCTGAATTCAGAAAACTTTTCCATCACTATATAATGCTTTATGCAGCCTGTACAAAATACTCCTTCTGATAATTGTTTCTTTCTTTACTTTTCCCCTCTCTTTTTTTTTTCACACATTTTTGTATGCAACCTTTCTCTGTACAGCTTTGAAATGCATCATGAGATGCCAAAGAGCAGTGAGGTCACAGAATAATAACTTCAATTTTCCTGATTTTTTTTACTATTGAATTTCAGAATGTGCACTTTCTGTTGCCTTGTGAATAATGAAATTCAAGGGAACTATTTTAAAAATGTGGAGAAATCAATAAAATGTTCTGGTTTGTTCTAAAGAAAGCTGCATCTGTGAATCACTAAATTTCCATTTTGTCCCCAGATTACCATTGCTTGCTTTTCCTCCCTACAACATATTACTCTCTGGTGTCTCAGGTGTACCATAAGGATTGATATTTGTTTCCTGAAGGTGGGAGTAAACTTTTTAATCCTCAAGTTGCAAGAGGTGGTGTATCATTCATGCCTGCATTACCTAAAACAGTGTTTCTCAAGCAAGAGGCAGGGCTGATAAGGATGTGTGTCAGTCCCCAGTGTGGATAGCAGCACACAGTAGCTGAAACCTTGGAGTGGGTCTCTGAAGATTTCAAAGCAGACACCAGTCTGTTTTTTTTCCAAGCTTATTCCCCAGTGTGTCAGCTGTGGCACTCTTAAATATAAAGGTATGGATCAAGCTCTATTTTTGTTTCCCCTTCCTAATAGCTGAATTATTATGGGAACATGTTGAGAAAATTACATCTTATTAGTATTTGGGACTTGCTAAAGGAATGGCATTATTGCCTACAAGCAGCTAATTCCACAGCTTCCACTGCAAGAGTAAGGGCCTCTTTGCTAGTGGAAATGAGCCACTGGCCAGGCTGAACACCAGATCCCACCTGGCTACAGCTCTCTCCCAACTACTGCATGAATTCAGCTTCTCAGATGGGATTTTGGTGTGCAGTAGTAGAAACTGAGGAGCCAATGTGCAGAAAACAAACCTTGTCACAGAGAACAGCTCTCACAGGGGTTGCTGTCATTTTCCAAGCCTGACTTGTGGTAAGTCATTTCACAGGGCAGAACTTGTTCTTATTTGCATTTAAATCCCTAGGTGAATTCCTACTGAATCCCTGGATGGGTTTGTGTTCAGCAGAATCTAGATCTGGTCATGGCAGTATGCTGGGGCCAGCAGTGAGCTCCACACCATTCTCTATTTGCAGAACTCCTGGAAGGCAGCATCGGGGGAGAGGCAGCACAGGCTCACAGCTCCCACATGTGTTTCCCAGCAATACCTTTAGCACCATGAATAACTATTTAATGCTGATGAGCAGAGCCCTCCAATCTGGGTGTATTTAAGGAGAGGAGACAACCTGTATTATTGCAAGTAATAATTCAGCACCAAAATGAAATTAAAAATAAAATAAAAAATATATTGTTGTATACCCAAGGGAAATGGTATTGTCAGAACTAAGTTGACAACAGGAAAATACAGCCATAGAGTGTGTTCTGTCACATGGCAGGTAGCATGTTGCTGCATGTCCAAAACCCCAATCACAAATGTAGTACCAGCTATTTCTGTTCCCCCACCATCCTGTTAACAAGAGGGAGCAAACAAGGGGAACTCTGCTCAGAGCCTTTGCTTGTGTAATCTGCAGAGCTACAACACAGTGGAGGTTCAAGTGAGAGCATGGCCTCCTGGCACAAAGCACCAGCAGTCAGTACAAGAGGGCTTTGCTTTACTCATCTGGGCACTCCTTAGGCTTTCAGTGGGTAACCCAAAGAAAGGCTACTGAGGAGAAACAGGGCTCTTGAAATGTTTTCCCTGCTCCAGTGGAGTATTTTTAAATTACTTCATGGCCAAAGGAACACCAGATGAGCTTCAAAGGGAGAGACAAATGTTTGGAGGAACATTGTTTTTCTATAATATTGTAAGTGTAGCAAGAATTTTCTACTTTTTGCCAGTTGCTGACATTACAGGATGGACACCTCATTAAAGTTACAGGACGCCTTGGCTGGATAATACTTTAAAATTAAAAGAACGTCTATAAAATACAACAGCTTCTATCTTTGTTACCTTTCAGGGTATTAAAAATGGTATCTATTACATTATGGTGGATGCCATATTAATTCCCGTTACATTAACATCAAATACTGCATTTTTCTTTAAAAGGGACTGAGGTCCAATTAAAAAGTGGGGAGAAGGGGGCCAGAATCTGCAAAACTAAATAAAACTTAAAACACCACTACAGCTGATATAACTTGCAGAAGCTGAATAAAACAAATAAATAACATACATTTCTATGCTCAAAATAGCTCAATTGCTGCTACAAAAATATTAGTACCTTCTGTTTAACAAAGAAGGCATTAACTTAGCGATATTAAGGCTTTACTTAAAGATACTTCAAGCATTTTCTTCTTCACTGCATCATCAGTGGCTAGGCATGCATTAGTCAAAACTTAGATAATCTTTCCCCACAGTCTGTATCAACTTTTGTTCTTCTTCCTCCCAGTGCATTTCAGTGCTGGAATGTTACATATGGTATATGTATGCTGAGCTGCAAAAATTATTCTGCTAGAAAATGAGGAAACCTCAGAATTAATGAGCAGCTGAATTTTGTCTGTATTTGAACTTTTCATGTGCAAGTGTCTGCATGACATTTCAGCTCATTCAGAAAGAGGGATGAATGCCAGACATGTACCTCAACTGCTGGATGAGATACAGTATTTTGACCTCAAGCCCAGTTAAACTTGTCACTGGCTGCCAGGTCTTTTAGACAAGATTGGACTTTAGAAGGTAAGTCCCAGAGTCACAGAGGTCCTGGTCACTTCAGTGAAGACAGGATGTCCTTACCATGAGCCAGGCTGCAGAGGTAAAATTTTGTCACCGGTGTGTCATGGGAAATTAAATTTATTTCATTAATTTCAACCTAAATATGTTTCTGTTTTATCTTATTCATGATTTAAGGACTTACTGCTGAAGCCTGTCTAGTGAATTTTCAAATGTCAAACTCCCAAGGCATTTTGAAGATATATGGTACAGACCACTGGTAGCATCTCAGGATCAGCTGCTAGGACCATTCTAGTATAAGCAAAATATTAAGAGTTTAAATCAGACACAAATGATCACACTATCAAGGATTTAATGTAACTCCTCACTATTCTTTGCTGAGGCTTGAAAATTATTGCTTACTTTCCCTTGTGTTTCTGAAGATGAAAAGTTGTTGAAAGCCTGTACTTTCACTCCTAGTGCCTGCTTTATCTAAACACAAGAATGGTAAAGTCAGACACATGTTCACAGAGTTTTCCATTATAAACAGTTATCTTCCTCATATCATTTCTAGACTGTGCATATGATTAGAAGACTATTGTTTCTAAGAATGTGTAAGTTAGCAGCAGCTGAGATGAAAAAACTTTTGTGCCCAGATTAAAAGGAGAGAAAAAAATCCATGAAGCTCCAAAATGTTTAGTAAAGTTGCTTCACACTTCATTTTCTCTTGTCAAGTTTAATCCAAATCTTAATATATTAAGTGTTATTAGCATTAATTTCCAGGCATGTGATATAGATGAGGCCTAATCAGTTTCTATGCCATGTCATCTAGCATTCATATGCAAATGTGACCAGATAATTTAAAAATGAGATATTGTCCCTTAATCAAGCTACTGAAAACAGAAACACTGCTAGAGAAAGGAAATTATCCCAACAGATGAGACAAAGAGACATATTTTGATCACAATTTTTTTTTAATCTCTCCCTCAAGAATTATTTTAAGTTATTTTTGGAAAATTAGAAAAGCCCATATTCTGTGGCCTTCAGACTTTTTCCCTAAACATTTTTTAACCTGTTCATTATTTTCTTTGGCCCAAGTTCCCAGATCAAAGGGGGCTTGATTTCTCCAGGCACACTTCTGTTTGCTGTGGACCCTGGGGTTATACAATGTGCAAGGGAGGTTATCAGTTAATGCTGTAGTTAAAATGAATTACCATTCATTTTAGCATTCATTTTTACCATTCATTAATTAGCTAATCCAGTTGTTAAATAGCTGCTGGATTAACAAATAAAACATTGTTTAGTAAAGCAAAACGTTCAGGATTCTTTCTTAGTTTCCACAAAATTGAATTTGTTTATAGACTTCATTATCAGAACAGAAAAGCAAGAATCATTATGGAATTCTATAGGCTTTGTTTGGGATTCATCTCCTCTCACCTTGGCCAGCTCACATCAGCATTTACATCTGAGCTGGATATGCAGTGTCTCTCTCTCTAGTGAGCAGCAAGAAACATGCATTCAGGAAATGCAGTTCATTGCAATTTATTTTATACATTTACACTTATATTTGAGTGAGTGAGTGATATCCTAATCAGCAAATATTTAAAACTATACCAAAACTGTCTCTCACACAGACACAGAAGCCATTCATATTAGAAAAACTAAGACCTAAAATCCAGCATAAGTTTAGATATGGGGGATTTATGATGGATTGAATACCTTTAATTCAACTGTCATCAATGCATTTTGATAGACACCTAACTGAAAGATCACATCCCTTTTCCCCCTCAGATGCCTCCACTCCATGCAGGATTAATGCCCTGGCATTAAGTGACTGAGAAAGGGAATACAGGCCATGTGGAAAAGTCAGAATCCTTGGCACTACACAGCATTTTGATAATTAAAACAAAAGCAATGTGGTACACGGGGAATTAATTTTTTAGAGCTGTTGACAGGTTGCAAAACACATTTGTAAACAGTGAGATCTCATTAAGGGCATGTATTCTTAAGGCCATGCTAGGGTCAGTTCTTGGCCTTTGCATTTTTATTAATGCTCTGGAAGAGATGAGAGAATCCCTACTGATCAAAGTGTGCATGAGACTCATGAAGAGGGTACACAGAAACAAATGAGCTGATAAGCTGCTGCAAGAAAATGGCATGTGCATCAATACAGATAATTGTAATTCAACAATATTCAGGAGTTACAGACATAATGAGACACTGTTGGGAACAGTAACTGAAATGATTGGGGCATCATGTCAGTCAAATGGAGATTAGCTCCTTATGCAGTATAAAAAGGGTATAACAACAAAATAAAATGCCAATCATGTCATGAATTAGCAGAATAGCAAAAAGTGTTAGAAAGGTTATGCAACCTGGGATTAACAAGCCTTCTTCTGAGATTCTGGGTCCCAGCACCCACAGATGAAAAAGGAATAACTAGGGTCTCTCTGGTTCAGAGGTGAACCAGGAGAATGATCAAAGGATTGGGGAAACTGCCAGGGTGGAAAACTGAAGTTCAGTCTGTTTATCTTACCAAAAAGGCTAAAGGGTCCCCTGATCACAGCTTCTAATCACCCCTAGGAGGAACAGAAATTCAATAATTGAGGGCTCTTCTGTCTCAAAACCACAATCACAACAAGATGAAGTGCCTGGAAGTTGAAAGTAGAGACATTCCAAAACAGAAATTGCATGTATTAGTACTATGAAAATTAATCACTCCAATAATTTAACAAAATAATGATAGCTTGTTCATACTACAAATATTAAAATTGGGATTTTCTAGCTTTTTAAAAGAGATGCTGTAGCTAAACTAAACCTAATTCTGGGAAGAACTGACCTATGCTACACTGGAGGTCAGACTAAACTATCATCTCTGAATTTAGGATCTAGAACACCATTCTTCATTTAATTGCTGAATGAGGCCTCCATGTCTTATTTGCAGTACATTATCCAAAACCTCATATGGTTACAAAATGTTCTTTTTTCATGGAATTTGTTTTCCTATATTGTATGGGTGTGGCACCAGCATTAACCTGTACTGCAGGCCAGTTGAAGATGGATAAATGGAATTGTGGCTATTTTGGGGAAAGAGCATGAATATGAGGTTAAATTTGAAAGTACCTGTTAATTTGGATGCACAATTTGAAAGTTTGTACTTGATCTTTGAAAAAATCTTTCACTTTTTAGCACTTCACATATTTAAAGCATAGCTCCTACCAGCATCAGCCATGGCTCTGAAATGTCAATACTCCCCCCTAGCAATTCACATGGAAACTCAGAAATAAACATGACATAGTTAGTGACTACTTGTGTATGAAAACTTATTTCAAATTATTCCTGCAATAGAGAACTGCAGGAACTCTGTATCCAAACCCAGTTTGAGACAACATTCAAAGATTTAATTTTGAGATCAGTCTTTCCTATTCTGAAATCCCTTTCTATGATCTGTACAGATCATTTTGTTCCTGTAGTGTAGAAGACAGGGATAATAAACAGCAGTCTCCTTCACTACACAATCCTAGTTAATCCTTGAAATATACCCTGTCCCCACAGTCAGTCTCAGAAAGATCCTATGAGAAAATGATGTATAAAGAGATAGTGAAGGTACAGTATAATGCATATATATCCATCATGACATAGAGACTTTTTCTGCAATTCTGGTATTTCTGCATTATCAAGAGTTTGAATTAGCAATCTTGGTGGTCTTTTTCCTGTTTGTAGCAGCTCAGTTTTTAAAGCATCGGTTCTCTTGGTTCTTCTATTATCTTTCAAGCAGAAAAGGTATCACTGTCATTTTACCAGCTGGCTCCTCAATAGAGTAAAGATTTTTCAGACCCAGCAGACCCAGCAGAATTGCGCCATACAGGCTAGAGCAGGAATGAGCTCACACTGGGCAGCCAACATACTTCTCTATCCCCACATGCTTTCTCACTGGATTTCCTACACGACTGCCTAAGCAGAGTGCTCTGCTGCCATAGGTCACTCCCTCATGAACTGTAACATGTCCATCCCTCACAACTCCTCTCTGGCTCAGACCTTCCCTAGTTTCACTCGACTTCCTATCCCTGCATGTGCATGGAGGTAAGCTCTTGCAGGTGCAGAAAGAAGGGGAAGGATCTTCTTGGCATGTATCTGCATGCAAGAAAGGTCAAAAAGGGGAAGTCCAAAGAAAAGAGAGAGAAATATGAAGAAACAGCTTCTCTGGACACCTGCTGATGCTTCTCTGCTACAAAGGCAGATCTAGGATCTGAATCAGAGACCAGCCACCGGAGCTTTGTATAAAAAAAAATTCCTTTGGCTGTTAGGCACATTGTGATGCAGTGGGTGCATGGAGCAGGCTGAAGGCAAGGCAGAGGTGGCAGAGGCCGCCGGGTGGCAGCGACCCCTGGGAGGCTACTGCAAGCCAGGCTTTGTGCAGTGTCCTGGGGCTGAGCAGCAAATGCTCCCCTAAACAAGCTCAGCCACCAACTGTACTGGTGTGCATGGGCAACACTGCAACAAGGTTGGGAACACCAGACCACCCCACCATGCTGGCTTCACTCTCCAGATACACATTCCCGACCTGACTACTTTACAGGGTATGTAATTCTTTTTAACAGCATAGAGGTGCCTGGGAGAAAGAGATTTTCTCTAATACACAGGGAGTATATTGTGCCTGACTAATTTATGGATACTTATTGACAAAAGGCTTTATCTGTGTTTTCTATCCATTCAATTACAAATCTCTGTATGTTTTGACTCATGGGGACCCATATAATAGTTTGATGAATGATTCTGTGTTTTCTGATAAAACAATGAAAATTTTGGTAGGATTTAGTAATTCATTTCTTCATAATTAATGGGTTACAGACAAAACATTACAGAAATAACAGATTGTTGATCAGCAAATATATAAAGGTGAGCCAAAGCCTACATAAACTGGCAGTTATGAACTAGACAGTGCCTTTGTAACAGTATCAAATCCAACACAATGTGTAAAATTAAATTATGAACGATTTTCCAAGCAGTCTTGGTCCTAGATATTTATTGCCTGTGGTATCCATCTGAGACACCCTTTCCTCCTTCAGCCAGTGCCTTGTGTACACTGTGGTGCCACCCACTGTATGTAAAACCTGGCATCACAGATTGTGGGGCTGGAGTTGCTACAATTGCCTTGTCCTTCATCATTACCTCACATGCTTGGTGATTTCCAACACCCTTCAAGTAGACAGTATTGACTGGAGAGTTGGAGGGATGGCTTGAGTATGCATTGTTTGTGAGGGAGAGGCAATCTGTGTCAGGAGGGCAGAGGCTTCTCCCCAGAAACATTCCCATGACATTTCCTATCTAATGAATATGCAGTTCGGGTCATTCCATGTTCAGTATTTCTAGAAACTTGTATTTCACTTAATGACACTGTGAATATCAGTCATTAAGAAAAGTTTTTTATTCTCTACATAGCGGCTCTCAAGGAGATAATGTTTCTCCATCTTATTTGCGGAAAGGTTGAAATTGTATTAAAGAAGATCCTGCTTGCATTCTGTTTATATTTAATATGTATCTGGAGAAACTGAAAGTACATACTGTGGCTGACAAGCCAGATAGGATAACAGATGCTGATACCTATAAACAAAACAATCTCTCCATAATTATGCCCTAAAGTATCCAATTGTGCAGATCTATTTTAAAGTACTAATGTTGCCTAGTTTCCACCCAGTAGCCTAAGGTAGTGCTTGTACAGTTTATTAAGAACATGAGCAAAAAAAAAAAAGAAGCCATTTAGAACCTTTCTGTGTCTTGCTGCTGGAATATCTCCACAGAGAGTCTCCTTATAATCAGCATAACTATTTGAAATTTGTGCATAGCTTTCATCAGCAAAGACTTTGTGTGACTTGTCATATATTAATGATGCTTTCCATGGCGAGTGTTTGGCCCCTGTGCCCTGGGTCAGCTCCTACTTGTATTCTGAATATAATGAAAGATGGTGGGTTTAACACTTGGACAAGGCCAGAACTCCCAAAGCTTGGTGGTACCCAAAGGAGATAGGATCACATGCCTGATGCACAGGACAAGCTGTAAACTCTGCATTGCTGAGTTAGACACAGATAAACTCCACTGACCTGTATTTCTCACACACTGGGTGCACACCTGCCTGCCTCCTTGCAGGATGTGCTGGGAGGTGCAGACACTACAGCTGCTGAAGTCACCTGCCTCGGGTACAGCAACAAAGAAAGTCACACATGGCCATTCTATGCTGAAGGGCTCATCAGTTTTGTGACCTTGGATCATAAGGCTATGGACATTCTGCTACGAAGAACAGCCAGCCCCACAGATGGCCTCAGAGCCAAATTAACTGCTTCTGTCTATTGTCTGTCACAGGGTACTTCATGACATGTGTCAACAAAGAGGGGATTTGTGAACGTGTTCTAGGATATCCTTACTAGTGCCATATATGTGTCTGATGCTCTGTGCAGGGGATACCTGTCCTGGAGGTCATAACATCAGATAGTCCAGTGACACAGCGTCCTTCCATGAAAGTCCCTGGCCACTCCTGCTGGAAGGGTTATAATTTGCAGGCAGACTGGGCTGAGGCTGAATTTGGGAAGAACCTGTCTGGTTCCAGAAACAGTAAATCTGTATACTGCTCATTTTCAGGGTGGTCTGTTGAGGGCTACAGACAACTTGATAGGGTTTTATCTACTGTGGGGTCTTACATTGTCTCAGTTGGTGACCTTTATCACTGGCAAAACACTTAACAAGGTAAATTTTTCATCTGATCCATATATAGGTAGTCTTGCCTTTGAACATCTTGACTTTTACTGCAAGAGACGCCTTCCCAAAATTTGATATCTATGAACTAAATTTGGAAGTAGAGATCATATGTTAACATAGATGCCATCAGTGTAAGGGAGGACATGTGGTATAAGGGAGATGCTGGAAAGTTGAGTTTTAAATCCCATTCACTACATTATAATTACTTTTGCAATCTGCTTAGAATAGTACCAAAACATAATAAAGACTAATTTTAAGTATAAATAAATAAGCAGTAAGATAACTATTTTGGGGAGTTCACTGTAAAACTGTAAAAAAGGGAATTGAATGCCTGTGATGGGCTTCAGTATCTGATTAAGAACAGTCATTAGGTCTCTGTTGTTCCTCCCAAGACTGGAAAATAAAACTATTTCTTTACTCAGTGCACAATGACTTCTTTTCTAATGATCTTTAATGTGAGTCCTTTTTGACATTCTCTGTGATGGTTTTAGAGCACTAGCTGTGATAACTCTAGGTCTTTTCTCCACGTATCAAAACAACTGATTCAGAGACAATCAGTCTGTATCCCTAGTTAGAGTCTCTTTTCTCAATCTGAAAGCATTAATAGCCCTTATTTGCACTGAAATTCAACTGCCATATTGCTGTGCAGTTATTCAGATGGGGTCTTCTCTGCCTCAAATGAAGCATATTGTGATGCATACAACAACCAAGCTAATCCTATTACATCTTTGTACAGACATCATGTAAAACACACCAGAACCAAAGATAAGAATTTACCGTCTAACACACACTGTAGTCATTTAAAAGACTAAACATAATGTAACTCTAAGAAAAATATCTCTCCCTCTTTCTCTTTCCTTTTTCTCTCTTTTTTTCTGTTTCTCTCTTATTACCTGGTGGATTTCTTTTTTTACACAGAATGTAGCAGAAAAGGATTTTATATTCAAAAGTATCATCAAGTTGTACTCAGTATTGCCAAACAGTTCAAGTTTAACCAGATGTATTCCTTCGGTAACTTCATATGAACAAAAATTAGAAATAAACCCCTCTCTATTCATTGTACTGTCAAAACAAATATAAGAGGTGTTCATGAGATACTGTATTTGAAATTGAAATCTCTATAGAGTTCTCAAAAAATGTATATTACTGAATACAAATATAACCAAACCATTAACCATAATAGAAATGTTCAAAGAATTTTTATATTGGTTGCATTAATTTTTATGACGAACTGTTATCTTGTAAATAAAGATTTTCAAATGCTCTAAAGTTAACTGTAAAATAAGGGAACAATCAGTACCAGCAATGTGTGAAGGACACTGAGCTGACCCCATACTGCCATGCCTCTGTCACCTTCAGCAAACTGCTGCTCCAGTTGCAGCAAAGCTTAATGCTGCTGATTTCTCTTATGCAGGTCATAATGCCCTAGAAAGAACAGATATGCTGTTATTGGGATCAAGACACTGACTAGGAGATGAGTTTTTCCCTCTTCTTTTACTGAACAATGGTATAACATAGAGAAAAACAAGGCGTTAAATAGATGACAATAAATTCCTGGTCACACTCATTATGATGTCTTAGGAGATTCAGTGCTAACACAGCCTCTTTCCCTCTGCTTTCTCTCTTGGCTGCCTAGCTTGTAAATTTGTTATGCAATTTTCTTGGGTTTTGATAATTCAACTTCTTATAACAACAACTGAGCAGGTCTTTTACTACATTTGCAGCTATACCATTCTCAGAAGTTCCACAGGCTTCCAAATGAGGAAGCACTGGAAAAATTCCCTAAATGTATCGGATTCATCTGAGGGTCCCTTGAAAGCATTGTTGGTCCTGTGTTTCCTGTCTAGACCATTTCCCTGTTGAGGGCCCAGACTAGAGGCACTGACACCATGAGCCTGACAGCATGTAATCTCACTCTCCTTACATATATGCTCAAGCCAGCAGAGGTTATGGATATTCCCACCAAGAATGTCACAGTCTCCAAACAAATAATCTCCCAGAAAACTTCTATCTTTGTTACCTTTCAGGGTATTAGAAAGGGTATCTATTACATTATGGTGGATGCCATATTAATTCCTGTTACATTAACATCAAATACTGCATTTTTCTTTATGAATTAGTGAAAGCACTGCTAACATCAGCTATTTGGACACAGCAACCCCCATACACAGCTGAAATCAAATTCTGTAACCAATATTTATAAATCTGTATTCAAATGTGGGTATTTCAAGATGTATCAGGTTCATTACATCCACAGGCAAATCCTTGTCTTAACAATATACTCCCCTACACAGCAAGCTGCTGACATGTCCATCTGAAAATTTTTTAGAATGGAGCAATATATACATGTGGATCACATATGGACCATCAGAAACACAAAGTAAGTATATCAAACATGTATATCAAACAAATGTTAAAGTTTGCAACATTGACACATAAACTCCTTTCAGTGGATTAGAAATCAGTGCACAAACACTCACTCATCCTGTTCCTGTCCTGATGGGTGCTACAAGCTGGCTGTGTAAGTCATTGCCTGCAGAAAGTGAAATGGCTCTACTGGAATATCTGAGCTGTCTTCACCTGAGAGTGATATGACCAGAGACTGCCCTTCCTCAGGTCCAATACTCTGGGTTGGATTTTACCTTCTCATGACAGTAGGTGGTGGATAAGAATTTAACTCTGGAGCATACACAGAGCATTCTCAGAGGACCTAAACCGGACTTCAGCTTTAGGAAAACTGAAATCATTAATGTGTGGATACTTGCAATTTAACTCCTTCCTGAAGCCTGTAAAGATGCTCTCACTAAGATGTAGCAAAAAGTCCTCAAACTGCTAGAAATGTGGTAGCTGACTTCATTCAATCAGATCTTCTTGTCAATGAAACTTGAGTGACAAGTCTCACAGTTGCACCCATGAGACACTTGAGGAAAGAGATACTAGTACCTCTGGCCAGTACAAAGGATGCAGCGTTAAAAAATCACTACCTTCATCATGCCAGGACATCTAAACAGCTTCAACAGGAGAACAGATTTGTTCTTCTGTTAAGAGCATGCCTACCTGATGGACAGGCAGAGCTGCCATATTAAAAGAGAAACATTCTGTTCTGATTTAAATAGCTTCACTTAATCATTAGGGAACTGTGAGATTGAATAAATAGATGCCATTTGGAATATAAATGGTGGAGTCACTTTATTTGTTCCCTTGTGGCAGAGTACATCTGAAAGGATGATAAGCAAAGATAACATATCTTGAAATTCCATCCTAATAAGCAATAAATTACCGTGCTGCAAGTACGCTTTCAAAGTACAATTCACACAATTTCTCAGTTCAGCACACAGCCAGATGCCTTGAAGGCTAAGTAAGCCACTTTAGAAGCAACAGTATATGGCAGGCCATAAATGGCCAGTAATGAGAGAATCACATGAATCTCTGAAAGTAAGAGTAAATTAATTTTAGAACAGTAGAAGTTCTGAAGCTAAAAAACATTTTAATAGTCTTCTACTGTCGATCCAAAGACTCCAAAAAAGTTTGCCACATAAAAAAACCTTTCAGTGGGATGAAAGAGCTAAACAGGAAAAATCATATGCTCAAAAATAAAAAGGTGGCTTCAAAATATAAAATCATACTACTTGCTACAGCTTTAATTGTTAGCTTCATTTTTCAGTTCTCTCAACTCATTTCCTACTGGGATATATTCAGAAAGCCTGGGGCTTCCATAATTTCCATGTCTAGTAGGAAAAAAGAATACAAAAATTAGGAAGATAAAATAGCCTCAAAGAATTTGATTGAGACTGCATCCACAAGAAGGGCGCAGCTGCATTTCCTTAGGTAATTTTGGTATAAATAGCTGAGTATAAATGCTTACAATCACAAAAAAATATGTATTTGTGTTTCAAAAAATTATCTTTCCTCTGCTGAAATTAGCTGCTCCTCAGCTAAGAAGCAGCAAGTAACTGATTTTGTGTGACTTCTTAAGATTTAGACAGTTGGAAGTAACCTGGAATCTCTTAAAGTGCCTTCAGGTTGACAACTAACATAAAACCCAAACAGAGCATGGAGGAGGGAAGATATCATGCTTAAGGAAGAAAAGAAGGTTCTTTTGATTCATCTCAGAGCATTTCATTCTGTTCTATCACAACAGATAAAAAAAAAAAAAGACCAACGTAAGAACCGTGTCTGCAAACAACAACTAAAGAAACTACTTAGTGCAATACAACAACCCAACACCATCATATCCAGCCTATAAACCTTTGAGCCTGAACATCTTTCACACATACCTGCTCTGTCTACTGATAAATCCCCAGACAGAGGCAGTAAATGAACTGCAGCTCACATTAACTGTTCAGAGAGGTCACTCACTGCTGCACTTGTCCAGTGCCTTCCTTATCAACCCTGCAACCACCATTTAAATGAGGCCTATACCCAAATATCACAGAAAATAGTCTGATCAAGTGCAGAAGTAGAGCTGTTTCTGCACCAGAGGGAACCTACAGCACTAGAATTCCTCCATGAGAGATTAGGTGGCTTGCCTTCCAGAAATTATTTTTTAAAGCATTTCACTGTCGAGTGATTATTAAATGGCACTGTAAACACCTCAATTAGCACTGCAGATTTTAAATAATCCTTTCTTCCCCATGACACAGAAACTTAGATGAGTCACACCAGAGTGTGAAATGTTAATATAGTTTTATTTTTAAATATAGCCCAAAATCCTGCTAGTATAAAACTGCAGTTTATAATACTATATAATACTGTATAATACTGTATTAATACTGCAGTTCTTCCTGTACGAATAAATTCTCTTCCTTTGAATCTGCTAGATGACAGAGACATAAAAATATGTCTTTATGTTACTCAGAAAGAATGGGAGGAGGAGATACTATAATCCCATCTATTCACAATGAAATCACATATACCATGAAAACATTCAAGATCTATGCAAAAGGCCAATGTAACAATGTTGGGTTTATAAATGTTTAACACATGTATCTGTCTTAGATTTGTACACGAGATTGTAAAAGATTGTGAAAACAATGGCTTTTAAAAGGGTGTATTTAGCCTATTGAAATAGCAAATGAGCCATAAAGTTTTTATCTGGGTGGGAACATCCAAAGAAATGGTAAAGGAGCAGACTTTACTGCCTTCCTTTATGATATACCAACTTAGAAAAATAGTGGAGATGTGACAGTTCAGGGAACAAGAGGGAGCATGGTTAAGAATAGTTTGGTATGGTTGGTTAGGCACGGCTTACGTCAAACCCATTTTGGTTGTTGGAAAGGTCTAAGCCAGTCCTGACACAGATATTAAAAAATGTGTAGGAGGTGAAACAGTTTAGGAAACAGCACCTAGGAGTCCTTTCTTTCGTGTCTCAGGAGGAGACACAGTGTTCTGAGAGACCTTATGCTTTGACAGAATAGAATATAATGGAATAGTTACCAGTAAAGACTTCAGCCTGGAGATGCTCTAAATGTAACACAGAGGATTACCCTTGTTATCTAGAAATGTCTTCAGATAGATACGTCAGAGCATCTCTGCCAAAGGCTAGGAATGGGCACTGTGATCTGCAGCCTCGCCAGCTTCCTAGCTTTAATTGTCCACTGCAGACTTCACATTTTCATTCAGCCTTGTATGGTGCAGCCTTAACAGTAGACTCAGGCTTTTGGAGACAAATTCTAACAGTGGCTGCCTACAACATTGTGCAGGTGGCAGAAGAAACTCCTGCAAACTTCTTAATTAACGAGGACAGGACCAATAGAGCGGTAACTGCAACTCAATACTTTTCTGCAGGGATTCTGGCAACAACTGTCTTCGTTTCATGTTCTAGTTAGATGTCTAACTGATGCTTTCTCTCGTTCCTAACTCTGCTTTAAAACCTTGCTCAGATCTGCCTATGTCACATGTTGATCAATACAGCTTTCTAAAACTTCCCAGTGACATCTGCAATTCTAACACAATAGTCAACAAATAGGGACCATGATAAGACAAGAAGTCTACAAGAATTTTGTTGGGAAAAACAGAGACCAAAGAGTCTACATTGTAGGCAGTCATGAGTAGTAAAAACAAGGAAATTCTCCTTTTATCATAATATGTACAGAAAAAGAATACTTTTCATAAGAAAAAACCCTTCCATTCTCAGTCACTTACTCAAACTACAGCAGAACGTATTTTGATTTAGGATTTCAGCAGCACTCAGTCCTAATTTTGAAACTCCAGGTTAATTTTCATTTGTTGCAATGAATTCTTGAACAGAATAGACAGTTGTTGAAGGTACTTGACACTTCTGTGTTCTTGTTTATTTTTTCCTGTCTCTAAACTGTTATTGAACCTGATGATAGATTTTTAAACTGTGTCCTAATTTATGATGAAAAGAACTTGTAAAGCTTAATTTATTGAGTAACTTTCATTCAAAGAAAACTTCAACTATTTTAGATCAGCTAGGATTCCCAACAGTCCAAGAAGCTCAGTTTTGTACATTTTACAAGGGGTCAGTTGGAGCCCCGTGAGACAAGATAATCTGCCAGAAGATCCTACAGCAAGCTGTCAGAGCTAAGAAGGAATCTAAGCCTCCTGATTTATCAGATCTGTGTTTAGGATTTTTCCAAGTCTCATTAGCCGTGGCTGTTGGACTTTTCACCCTCTCCTACGCTGCAGGGCATGTCTGCTTCTTAATGCCATCTAGACATACAATGATCCTGTGTTTGACACAGGTCCAAGGCATCACTGATCCTTTTGATGTCTTCTCCCTTCTTGTGACATAGCACTTGGCTTTTGGTCTTCTACAAATCAGAGATTTGTTATAGAGTGCTAGGAAGGAGTACTTGCTAGGCTATGCAGGCCCCTACAGGCACTGTGCATGAAATTCAGGCATTTCCTAAATTTGGTATCTGCTGCACGTTTTTCCAGGACTTCAGGGAATACCATGGTTAAGGTGCTCTTCTGATTTAAGGTTTCTGTAAGTTTTACACCCATAATCCCTAGACAAAACTCCAAGATCTTAATTCATGTAGGCATTTGGTTAAGTCCAGCCCCTCACACATACACACACTCCCCCTTAGTACATTCTTAACATTATATTCTTGATTCCCACCCACTTCTATGTGATTCGAGTTTGCATTACAGGAAAACCATTTATTTGATTCTGTCTTGAACTGGCTGGAAAATATAAAATTTTATAAAATTAGTATATATTTTACGTTATGTAGAGCTTTTTACATCATGTTTTGCCCATGAAATGAACCAATGCAGCTTGCAAAATGTACAATGAGTTAGTAAGGGTAGAAAATATAAGATAAAGATGCTATGCTCAAAAGTATATGCTCTTCCTTCTCACACATTTTCAATTCTGGATTTTAATTTCTTTCCAAATGATCAGGCATTGCCATCTACTACAGTTGTTCTAAGACTTTGATTGATATTGCCTATTTACCTCACTTTGATTAGTATACCTTTCTTCTCTGCTATAAATAAGACTACATTACCATCAGTATTGTGAAAGACTACTCAGCAATAATCACTATTTCAAATCACATTCACCTTTTCATTTCTTATTGAAATGCACACAACCAAATGCAGACTTTTAAGACACTGTTTTGAGACAGCCTATAATTCAAACTCTTCTTAGATTAATCCTTCTTGACCTTTTCAAGTCTCTTTTGTCATTTTTATAAGAAACAAAAGTGCTTCTATGTGGGAAGGAGACCTTTCTAACCATCATCCAAAGCAGTGAAGGTGTGCAATAGGCAGCCTGTGTTTCCAAATTATTAACATTTTTCAATCTTCTTTGCCCTTTGTAATTAATTTCTACTGCCATTTGATTTCCCTTTGGTTCTATGTTTATCATACTTTCATTATCATATTCTGTTTTAAATTAAAGTATTCGTACAAACATTTTCCTTAAATTTTAGCAACTCAGCACACAGATACAGTTACTGATATAGTCTAGAAAACATACTGCATTTCAAACTGATAATAGTTTATTTTAATATTTACCATGACAGATATCATGTTGCTGGTCTCCCCAAAGTGTGTGACTGCACCACTTCATTGATCATTCATACAGATGCACTAAGCTGGAAAGGCAAGAGAAGCTCAGTCTTAATTTTGAAAGCATTTATGATGAGTACTTCTTCCCTAAAATTATAAATCACTGTAGGCAAAGCGAAGTGGCCATGAAGCCTAACAGGAATAAGTGCATTGACCTGCAATTTTGCAGCAGATTACCAGCAGTACTGACAACTGTTATTTGCATTATAGGTAGGGTTTTAAGGTGTAGTTTCAATAAATAAAAGCAGCTTAAAAGAAAGTGAGAGAAAACTTTTTACCAGGGCTAGTAGTGACATGACACAGAGCAGTGTTCATTATGAGCAGGGTAAGACAGAGAACTCTGAATGTCCCATCCTTGGAAGTGACCCAGGGCTTTGAGCAACCTGCTGGGGTGGGAAGTAGCAGTATCGTTGCCAACAGCAGAGGGGGTTGGAACTCAATGATCTTGAAGGTCCCTTCCCACCCCTACCATTCTGTGATTGCTGCCACTCTGTGTCATCAGGCTAGACTCATAGTTCAGCAAGTGTACAAGCAATCAAATCTGAGTAAGGATCTGGCAGTAGGCTAACTCTAAGCCTGTTTCAGAAGGCCTTCTAAGATTTCAGTTGGAAACAAGCAGTGGTCCATTGAATTAATTTTAGGTCAGGGTCAGAGCAAGGTTTTATGTTCATAAGGGTAAAAAATTGATCAAGAAAAAACCCACTCAGACCCAGAAGAGGCTGCAGGATTGTGCAGTGCATTACAATCTCTACTGTTCTAGACTTTCTCCTTTGGGTAGGTGAAGAGCACTGGGCTTTTGGTTACAATTAAGGTCATGGTGTTTGTCTACAGGCAGTTAGAGGCTTTACAGAAGCCGTAGCACCTAGACTTAAGAAGGACTTGAGGATAGTCTTTCTATCTCTCTATGGAAGGTGAATAACTGGTCTATCCAAGCTTTGCTCATTATAATAAAATTCCCATAACCTGACTGTGCTGTTCATCCATCCCTTTACAACCCGGATACCCGCCATCGCACAGCTGTGCCGGCAGCGCCGGGGGGGCTGCGGCCAGGAGCAGGCCAGGGCCCCGGCGGCTCCGAGCCTCCCCGGCGGCCCGGGATCCTGCCCAGGCCGGCGGGCGGAGTCTGCTCCCGCCGCCACCGCCTCCCGGCGCCGCCCGCCGGGCCTTCCGCCCGCGCCGGGCGGGATGCGGAGCGCTCGCAGGCGGCTCTGCTCCGCCCTGATCGTCGCGTACGGCCTCTTCTCCCTCTACGCGGCCTACACCGTGTTCCTGCGCCCGCGCCGCCCGGCCGCCCCTCGCTCGCACCGGGACCGCCGCGGCCCGCGAGGTGAGCGCGGTGGCGGGGCCGCTCCGAGCCGCCCTGCCCGGCCTGTCCGCGGCCGGCGGCGCAGCGGCGGGTCCGGGGCGGCGGGTTTGGTGCGGGGCCGGCCCGGCGGGCGGGGCCTGGTGCCGTCCTCTGGGGGAGAGCGGGGCCCGCGCCTCACCGCTCCCCGCTGGGCCTGCGCTGGCTGCGGCCGGTCCCGCTGGGCCTCGGCGGGCACCGCGCGGCACGGCCGGGCTGGAGGAGGAGGAGGTGGTGGTTGTGGTGGTAGCGATGGTCATGGTGATGTGCACGACCCAGGGCTGTCAGGTGCTGCGTGAAATTACGAATTTGAGAAAATTAATCAGTTTTCCAAAAGTTGTGAATTTGATCTTCTTTTTAAATTTTTTTTAATGTGAATCACGCTTTTAGGTTTCACAGATCATGTTGCCTTGGGAAATGAAGAGTGGAATCCGTGGGATGCGGATGAGAAAAATGAGCTGGCTGCTTCTCAGCAGAGATATGAAGCTAATCTTAAAATGATAAAATATGTGAGGTCTCACCTTGAACCGACCAGTCTTAGAGTACAGATTTGGGGCAAAGCAGCAATTGGTAAGCAGATGTAGTCAATGTCTTGGTTATTTAACCTTCCTGGTATAGCACTTTTCTGTGTTTCCTGATGACTAAAATTTATCTGTATGATTCAATAATATGTGCATCTGAACATGAGGAGTATTAGGGAAATGCTACCTGTTACTCAAACTCATAGCAATATAAGAGTAGTTGAACTCCCTTTTTATCAATTTCTTTCAAGGCTGTTTTTCTGCATCTGTCAAGAAAAATGTCTCAAATGGCAAAGAAACGCAGTTACTTTTTTAATCCAGTCTAGTTCACAGTATGGCACAAGGAGGAGCCTCTTACTTGCCTAAGCAGATTATTTATTTTTGTCACATTTACACTTTGTGAAATAAAGCATCACAACATGAGAAATAAAGCATTTTCTGTATTGCAATGTATTGTAGTACTGCTGCCACTGATGAACTTGGAAATTCTTCTTTTGTGGAAGATACTGAGTTTCCCCTCTACACAAACTAGGAGCTAAGGTCTTCTCAACCTCTAACTACTGCTGAAGATATATCACTGTTCTTAGTTTAGCTTTCTTGTAAATCCCAGGCTTGCAGTTGAACTTTCATGTAGCATTGTAGAGCACATGGGTATATTGCCTTCATAAAAATTGGTGCATTTCACAAAAGCCTAAGGGAGGTATGCTTGTCCTTAAAGTGCCAATTAATATTTGCTCATTTTTAGTGGTATGTGGGCTGGAAAGAGCTGCTAACAGAAGTAATGTATATTTTCACCTGCTGATATATTGTCAGCCAAAGAATCTTTTTAAATGCCAATGTGGGAAAAAATAATCTTGACTAATTCTAAGTCATATTATGCAAGAAGCTCTGACATTTTTTTCACAAGTTCTTGTGTTGTGATGCTTTTTCATTTTCCAGAAATATTTTTTTTAGGAGCGTAGAGTTGGCAAGATCTGTACATTCAAATTCTCCATCATGTCTTCATTTATGTAGGTCTTTACCTTTGGCAACATATTTTTGGAGGCCACCTTGAGCCAGCTGATGGGATTGCACAGTGGAGAGAAGGAAGCCAAAATGCAGGGAAAACATACTTCAGGTATTGTTCATGATGTTGATTTCAATTGTGTAAACTCTTAACAAATAATGCATTGGAAAGGTAAACTAAATGGCGCACTGCTCAGGCATTATTTTGCCTATCTCAAAGTTGTAGTTATTTTAATGCAGTTGCAAGTACTTTAATTTTGTAATGTTTTTATAGCTATGGGATATGCACACAGCTTCTCATTCAAAATTATAATTTATACACGAAAACACATACTTGATAAATCTAACTAATTCTAGACCAAACATGTTACTGTTAAAAAATGGAAAAACTAGGGAGCAATTTAATCTGGTTTATGATGGTTTGTGTTATTAAAAAATAAATGTAAAAACTTACCAATGCTGAGAGGAAGAGCAGCCAAGAGACCTCAATGGCAGGGTGAGCATACAACCCTGAGAACAGTGTAAAGAGCTGGGGCCTGGGGGCTCATAGTTGGTGAGATCAAGCATGCATGTGTGGGGCAGGAAGATGCCTCCTGCTCTTTGGTTTCTGCTGTATTCAGGGGAAAGGAACTTGGCTCATTCGTTCATAAATAGGAATGTGTCAAAACCATAATTTGTGTATAACAAAGGCTACCTGTGAGACCTAGCTTCTGGTTAGCTACTTGATTTGCAAACCACAATTTTGTATGTAAAGGAAGATTACACTTAAAGCACTGTTTGCTTTAACAGTGCTGTTTGATCTATGATCATGCATGGTTTAAGACTGTTGTCAAATGTTTTATATTATTCAGGGAATGATATAGAGCTTTTCTCTGAGTCCCTGTTTAGTACCATTTTAATGCTTTCTGTGAAGATACAGTGAAATCCGAAGGATTTTTTGTCTCTTTGGTCAGTTAGCCAGTCTGCAGAAGTAGGTCTCCTGCAACACTTAGTCACTTGCACCAGGACCTGCCTGTTAAAAAAGTTTTCTTTAAAGATATAAATTGCACAGTTAAGTGAGCTTAACTTCTGAAACATCTGTTGCTTCAAAAGGCCATTTTTTCCTTGCACAAGATGCGGTTCTAGCTGAAATATTTGAAGGTAGTGTCTGAAGCACACATGGTGATTGTGAATTGAAAGGAGGTTTTAAGTGATCACAAAACTTTTTAAAATAATTTTGAATTACCAAAGTATCTAACAGTAAACATGGTACAGGCCATAGAGTTTTCCAGAAGAAATAGATGAATTTATGTACTCTTTAACAGAAAAAGCTATATTCCTTGTCCGCAAATAAAAGATGATCCTACAAGTTTAGAGAATCAACTATGAACAATGCTTCTGCATCTTGGTAGTTTCCTTGACAGAGCAATAGATTTTTCAATTCACAAATATAGAAAAAGGACTGTATCCTTTCTTTGAATATTGGACCAGTGCCTACAGTGTAGTTTTAGTGGCAAAAGACTTTGTTGTTTCCAGAGTTAAAATCTTAGAAGCTATAGAAATCCATGATACTGTGGCATGATAAGGTATCTTCCTGGTATTGACATAAGAATTTCTTTAAGCTCTTGCTTTCCACATTTATATCATAAAAATAATTTGCTGTACTTAATGAGCCTGTCACTTGACTGATTATGGTTATTTTCTTTCTAGTGTCCCTATTTCAGATGATTAATAACCTCACATGTTTCCCTAGGGTATGCATCTCTCAAAGAAAGACTTCTATGCCTGCATTTAAATATCTTCTTATGTCTAGACAAGCCAGGGATAATCAAGTCCCTATTGTAATTTCAACTTGGATGCTAGATCCTATAAAAATACAAAGCTTAAGTTTAGTACCAACATAACAAAGGTTAACTTTTGACAGGCTAGTAGAAACTTGTTGTGCACAGTACAGAAAATATGCAATATAACTGTTATTGTAGCAACTAGGCTTCTGAAATAGCTATTTTTTACTGTATTTGGAAATACTAGCTCATGTTGTGGAGAAGAATTATGTGATTTTGGCTTCTCACTGGTTATAAAATTTTCTAGAATTGTTTACTTTACTGCCTGGCTGAGGTAAATTATCTTTTGATTACTAGATGAGGCTAGAGGGAGCTAGCTGAGGTGACATATTTGGAGAATATGTGCTGTTCTGCAGTTCTCTGTGGTAAGTCTAATGATTGTTGAAAAATAGATGTCTGGTGAATGTTTTTAAAGAATACCAAATCTAAAGACACAAAAATGCCAAAATACCACTTGAACACAGTTGCATGAATAAGCCCATTCTGTATATTTATGACGGAGAATACACATCTCTAATATAGATTTTGATGGGTACATATTTTCATCAAAGAAATTGCCTAAAAAAAATGCATGAAGTATCAGCTTCTCCATAAAATGCAGTGATGTTTATTTAAAAAGAGGAGTGGTGAAGGAACTTCATTGCTGTGGATTTTAGTACCATCTTGGCACAGTCATACAAAAAGCAAGAGAGCAGGATTTAACACTTTCTTTGCCTTAAAGAAATTCACACCCTTCTCTCCTGTCATCTAGGAAGATGTTGTAGCGCACAGAGTGCCAAACTTCTTACCTCTTATTTGGCAAGAGCTTTCTTAAATTCTTATTTCCCCCAAGTCACACCCTCTCTATTTTATAAACTTTCAGTGCTGCTTTGCCTCAGTCAGCTAGGAGAGGTTTCTGTGTATCAGAGGATTCCACCTGGAATAGCTTCTGGCAATTTAGTTTTAATAAAACCCTGTAATGAAGCTTTTTGAAAATCCAAAACCACTAGATCCACTGGATCCTCTTTACCTGTGTTCAGACTGACATGCTCGTAGATCTTCATCAAATTAGTGAAACGGGATTAACTCATTCACAGCAGTTCATGTCTGTATATATGATCAATGATCTTACCTATTGATAAGATTCAGTGATCTTACTGTTTATTACAGACTCTTCCAGAGAGGGAATTAATACTGACTGTTCTCCAGAGTCCTCTGAAGTTGTTTTTGTAGACGGGAGTCACTTCCTGTGATTTCGACTGCCCCTTTCCAAGTTCTTTTCTTGATTTTTCTCATTGTTATGTAATTACTTTTTTGTGTATGGGATATGTTTATGCTGGATGTATTTATTATTATTTCTCTTATGGCAAATGTTAAATTTAATTGTTGCTGTTACAGAATGGCTGTCTCAACACCTTCAGAATGGGCACTGTAAGACGCAGTCTAAAATAGCATCTTTTTGTGTGACTATCTATCACTAGTAAGGAAAAACAAGAACTTTGTAGAAAGCAAATTATGTGTCCAGTCCAAAAAATGTAATCTTCCCTTATTGTCTTTGCTCTAGCTTTCATGTGAGTGGTTAGTACTGTAAGGACTTCTCCCTCAATTTAGCAGCTTCTGTAGTGTCTCTTCCATTTCCCAATCCCAGTTGCTTCTGATTGGCAGTTAATAGCACAACCCTAGCATGGTGTTTTGATTATTAAAGTATGGATTTATGAGACTTGCACTGTTACTTTTTTCCCCCACTGTAATTTTATGCTGTTCAACTACATATATTCCTACAAACAGGTCATTGCTTCCTAACCTGTACATCTTGTTATTGCTATAAAGTTGTTACCCTCAAAGTGCTGAGTTGTAGGAAAAACTCTTTTTCCCCAAGTCTCTTTGCAAGCTGATCACTGGACCATGTACATATTTAGTCTCTATTTGAGTCATTCCAAAGCTCAAGGTATTCTCTCTTAGGAATCTCAGTGATTCTGTTCTCATTGTCTTTTAAACTTTGGATTTAAGTCTTGATCTGACTTAACATTTAATGTTAGAAGTCTTTATTCCAAGTCATGAGTCTTATGAATCTTGACTCCAAAATACATCACTTCCACCAAGCCAGCAGCATGTCAGCTTAACTCAGGTACTTGTCTAAGGTCAGTCTGCTTCAGATAACTTCACTGGAGTAGTTTTTACAGTTTTTGTGGTGAGAGCTTTTTTCCTCAGTAAGTATATTTGAACTGGAACTAGCTGTCAGACTCAGCACTTCATGAATTAAAACTCATTGTTTTTTTAAATTGTTTTGCTTGTACCTGAAAAACTAGTAATACAGCAGACCTAGAATAGAAAATTATCACTTAACTGACTCTTATTTAAAAAAAAACCAAAACTGTTTTCCCCCCTCCACTTTTTCCCAAGCAGTGTAACTGCATTCAGTCAATAATCTGTTAATACACCAGGTAACTGAAGAGCAGGAGCTGGCAAATACTGGTTTGCTTCATTGCAGTTCATAAATGGCTTTTGTCACATACTTGCAAATGATTAAAGATTTAATGATTTTGCTACATGACTGAAATTCTGTTAAATACACTGTTCAAGATCTAGAAATGCCATTTGATAACAAAAATGTTTGTGCTTACTACCTTGTATCAGAGCCTCAAGTTTAATCTGGGGTCATACAGCCAACCTAAGTTTGCATTTAGATAGATGTTTCTTGTGTTATCAATTCTACTCAGAAGAAACTTACCAAAATACTGAGAAAAGTAGTATGCAAGACTAGCTGTCACTCTTAATGATACCAAATTGTGTATAGTCTTCAGGTTTTTGGGAGGGCCTCTCGTTCTAATACAGCATTCATTGGTTATCACTGGAATTAAGAAAATGTTTAACCTGTAGTGAGCATCAAGGTGCACCCTTTTTTGAAAGGTTGTTGATTAACACACATTTTGAGGTTCGAGTATTGTATGAGTTCTGATTTATTGACAAAATACCTTAAGTAAATCACCTATTTCCTGAATAAAAATGAAAGCAGCTTTACTCCTGTGCTAAGCAGTACATACTAACAGCAGAAGTGGTTGTAGTTGCACATTAATTTTGCAGTATATTGCATTTATTTTACTGAAGAAAAAATCATCCCTGGAGTGAAGTGTAGAAAGACTAACCAGAGGACTGAGGTCAATAATTTGTCTTACAAAGTCTTACTTTTTTTGATGTTGTATTTTGGTTTTCTCAGTTTCCTCACTGGCCCGTCTGTAGTTCCCGGCTACTTCTCGGTGGAAGCGGAGCATGTGGTGCTGGTGCTGAACGGGAGGGAGCCCGCGAAGATCGCCTACGCCACGCAGTGGCTGCACTACGCACAGACACTGATGGAGACCCGCAAAATCCAGCACGTGGCAGTGGTGCTGCTCGGGAACGAGCAGTGCAACAACGCCTGGATTCAGCCATACCTGAAACGAAACGGGGGATTTGTAAATCTGCTCTTTGTTACGTATGACTGTGCGTTTGTAAATGAAGAAGATATTTTCCAGTGGCCTTTAGGAGTAGCTACGTAAGTGCTATAGACAGAAGTTGTAATTCATTAATTAATTGTTGTGCGTGAGGTACGGAAAATATGACTCTTACTGTTTTTGCCCAAAACAATTTTAATAAGTAAATTGCAGAATGTGATCCTATCAGTCATTCTAAATCATGTTCATTCTAAATCAGGCATTGGAGTCTTTGAAAGTTGCATTTAGCAATAAAAATGATACCAGGAAAAGGGTACTAGTGTTTAGGAAACTTTAGGGAAATGAACCTATGTCTCCTGAGGTTTTCTGTTTATTCTTTCTTGAGTAGATTTGCTCTTGAGATTTATCATAACTGCTGATGTAATACATACCAGTGATGTGGAGATTCAAAAGATACTTATGTAATAAAGTTGCAGGTACTATTTGTTCAGAAAAGGAAAGAGTACTTTTTTTTAACTTCCATTATGTCTCAAAAGGCTTCCCTGTTTGGAATTGTTATACTCCAATATCACAGTAGTGTAAGCTGGCTTAACTGCTTGTTTAAAAAAAACCACTTTTGTTATACTTAAGTGTTCAAACTATTCATGTGAAGTAAATAAAGGTTTGGTTCAGCTAGATGCATTTTTACTTCTTATTAACAGAGTCAATAGAGGTTTAGCTACTTAGCAGGGTAATAGAAGCGGAAAGGAATACCGGATTATTTTCATACCTTGTGTTGGAATTTAAATTCAATATCCTGTATTGATCCAGTTTCAACAAGCTGGAAAACTGTAGAGTTTTTATATACAGTTTGAACTTGTTCACAGTGTCCCCGACATATGCTAAATTTGGATTATTGATGGTGTCAAAGAACTGATGGTATTGGAAGTTCCTAAGGGGAAAGAAGTTGAGTTTTGAGATGCAGAGATTAAGGTGACAATTAAGAGAAAGCAGCAACACTTAGAACAATAAACTAGGGTGCACAGCTGGGTGGAGGAAGATAAATTTGGTATCAAAATGGGGTTTCCAGCCCTTGCATACAAGGGCTGTAAAAAACAGGCTAAAAGCATGAAAATTTGCTGGATTTTCCAAGAAAGGGGGACAATGAAGATGTGGAATGATGCAAAAATATTTGTCATGAAGGAGCAAATGCTTATTAGAAACTAAGTGAATTAACATTCATCATGCAGGAGAAGAATGAGGAAAGGACTGCTCCATCAAATAATGTACAACAAGCTATTTAGTAGCCAAAAGATTAGATTATTGAGTTCACTCAGATCAAAGTGAGATTTTCCTTTGAGAGGTTACTAGTGATATTTTCAGTAGAGGAGCATATCCAGAGGTTAGGGTAGATGAGATTTATATGCCATAGTTACTGTTAAACTGGCCATTTCAGTCAAAACTTGTGGTTGCATCAAGAACAGCTTCTTTGGAAAAGCATGTAAGTCAAGGATATTCTGTAATATGCACATTTAATATTCTGATGTTGAAAGAAGATGTAAGTTCTGGACTGATGGGGGTAAGGTGAATAAAGACATACTTTCAGGACAGGACATGAATTGGTTTACTTGTGGGTCTGTCTGTAGAGATGCAGATTGGCAACAATTGGTTTTAGTTGTAAAATATGATGCAATGAAAATGAAATGCTGCAAAATGTTTTCCTTTGATATGGTTGTCTAACTTACTCTAACATTGTTTTTACAGCTACAGAAATTTTCCAGTTGTGGAACCCAGCTGGTCAATGCTACATGATCCAAGATCATATCTATGTAATTTCTTAGGAACAGTTTATAAGAATTCTTCTAGAGAAACCCTAATCGAAATTCTGAAACAGGATGGGCTTGACAAACTTTGCTGGATTGCAGCCAGAGAACAGTAAGACTTTAATTTACTTCATGAAAATATTCAGAGTTTTTTGTCTGGTTCATTATTACCAATCTTTTCTTGAGCATTAAAAAATAATACAAATAAAGGCAATTAGTCGTTAAGTCAGGGAATTGTGCAGAGACTCTGTTTAGGTCATCATAACATAACTGCTATACATTACATAAGGCATATTTTTAAATCTAGTATAGAAAAGTCTCCTCTATATATAACTATCAAAGACCATCTGCTTTTTTCTTACAAATATTTGATTATGAGAAGAAACACTTGTCTTGTATTTTGTGGAGTTTAATGTCTTTAGCAGAAGATAGAAGACAGCCATATTTTCTTGTGTTTCACATGGGAGTGGATTTAATCTGTACAGCACACTTGTTTTTTGACTAACAAGAGTAGGGTTCTGATTGTATTTCTTAACTTTGAAAAGCAGCACCTATAAAATGTTGGATAGCAGGCACAGTGGTGCTTAGGTAGACCTTAGCTGCCCTGATGAAGAGTCTCAGGAGATGGATTGTACCTGTGACATAAACTCTTATCTCCCAGACGTCTTGAGGCACTTCAAGTAGATGAATTCAGGTTTAACCAATTGCTCTACATCCTGGCTTTTGAAGAGCAAACCTCTTTTGGGGCCAAAAAAGTCATTAAAAAGTCCATTGAGTGTCTCCCTTTTTGTCTGTTTCTGAACTATGCTGTGAAATAAATTGACATATGTGTCATCCAAGTCATGCAGAAGATTTGGAGTGGCATTTCAGTTTGTTTCTTACACTTTTAAGTATTAATAATTTCCAGAAAGGGCCACATATTACGATCTATTTTTAACAGTGACATTTTCAATAAATTTTTAGAAGACTTTTAAGAGCAGTTAAGACTAAAAGTAAAAGTTAATTGACTGTGTATGTAATATAAAATTTTTTACACTAATAGCATTTTCCGTTTAATAACTAATAGAAATTAAAGCATATCTCTATTTTTTCATGGCAGTGCCTGTGAGGAAAATATTAATTTTCACTCTTTTTTTTTCCTAGGTGGCAGCCTCAAGAAACAAATGAAAGTTTCAAGAACTATCAAGATGCCTTGTTGCAGAGTGATTTGACATTGTGCCCAGTGGGAATAAATACAGAATGTTACAGAATTTATGAAGCTTGTTCATATGGATCTCTGCCCGTTATAGAAGATGTAATGACACCGGGTGATTGCGGAAATTCATCAGTCTACCACAGTGCTCCATTGCAATTATTAAAAACCATGGGGGCTCCATTTATCTTTATTAAAAACTGGAAAGAGCTTCCTGCTATTCTAGAGAAAGAAAAAAAAATAAGCTTACAAGAAAAGATTCAAAGGAGAAAAAAGCTTTTAGAATGGTATCGAAACTTCAAAGCATGGATGAAACAAAAATTCATTAATACTTTGGAAAATTCATTTTTGCCAAATGATAAAGGATAAATTGTCCCTTTTGAAAATCTAGGATAGATGCAGCCTAATTTCCATTAACCTGAGGCAGCTTTTATTTAAAAGTAACCTCACAGGACAGGTGCATTCCTTTTAAAGTCAGTGGAATTGCTCTAAGCTTGGCCAAGAGCTACATTTGGCCCTCCAGTGATTTTCAGAGAGGCTGTTGACGTTATAGGATGGTACAAGGATGACAACAGTTTCATTACTATTTTCACAATTTTTATGTTGCTGTGTGACCTGGTAAAAATTTTAAGGATAATATCTTTGAGCATGTGAATTTGGTAAAATCTGACTTAAGAAAATAAGTTGTGTTTGAAGAAAAAAGAATGGAGGCTGTATGGTACAGGGTAATTTATGAGGGAAAGTAAAAAAGAAAAGTATTACTACGAAATCGCCAGGTTTAGCATATTCTGGTAAGTGCTTGTTTTGAAAATGTGAACTGTTTACTTGGTTGACATTTCATTTCCAACAAAGTCGCCATAAAGCTAAAGACTGTGGAATAAAAATGTGTGTTTCAAGGTAAAAATAGAGAACTCTTTCTTGAAAATATTTGATAGCAATATAGTTCATCTTTAACCTGAAATATCAAAATTACTTTCTTTCATTTATTTTTAGTCTTGGGCCATACCTTTCTGCATTTCTGCACTTCATTACCTGTAGTTACATCTGCATGTTCAGGACACTGGGCCTTAGACATGAACCTCTCTGTAGCTTATCTGGTTCCTCAAAATCTGCTGAAACTCGTCAATGCCAAAAGATGGCAGAAGTGTAATACTGCATGTTTATGGTACTATGTGTACCATAAACAGTTTCAGTTCTTTTTTGTTAAATGTAGCCAAAGGGATCCCTTCCTTTTCTTGTGTGTGTGCAGTTCCTTCCAGCATGTTCTGCTGAGCAGTAGGACTGCACACACACCACTGCCATACCAAAGGGGTATAGTAACCACTTCTGTCTGACCACAGCATCACACGTGGGGTCATTCTCATGCAGCAATTCAAAGGCTGTAGAGCTAAGTAGTAGTCATTTGTGTACTGATACTGTCTAGTTCTGGAGCATATGTCACACAAGGGCACTTCTGTGGGTAATGTGAATTGTCTGTCTAACAGGAACTGCTGTTGTCATCCACCCATTTCATCTGAAGTGTCCTGCAGTTGCATTACAATGCAAACATACTTCATTCAGCTGAGACTGGAAGTACAGCAGTGAGTTGATGAGCACTGCTCACAGGTGGACATTGTTAGACCAAATTCACAACAAATGTCCACACTTAGGATCTGAAGCCCATCAGCAGTACACAGCACTTGAGGGTTAGAGGAAGCTTGAGTATCTGCACTAACAATAGAAACATGGAATGCTTTAGGTTGGAAGATCATGAACCCCCCCCGTGCCAGGGGCAAGGACACCTCCCACTATCCCGGGTTGCTCGGAGCACTATCTAGCCTGGCCTTGGATTAATTCCGGGGATGAGGCATCCACATCTTTTCTGGACAACATGTTCCCATGTATCACTGCTGTAATAATGTAATCTCAGTGCTGTATTTTTCTTCTAGTAGAATCTTTATCTCTAAACAAGCTACAAAACTGCAGAACAATCATTTGGAGCAGCGTTTCTCAACTTGTCAGCAAGAGATCCCTTGGCACTCCTGCAGAATTTCAAGAAACTGCAGAAAACATCTCTCAGAAGTCTTTACCAGTCAGCTGAGGTTCTTATAAAAGAGGCTGCAGCTCCTAAAAAACTGTGTGCAGGTTGAAGTCTGAAAAACAGCGGAGTGAGTAACTTGGGTCATCAGCAAAAGAAAGATGCTGCTATTGATGTGCTCATTTCTAATGTGTGAGTTTTCCAAACTCATGGCCATTGTGTGTTAAGGGATGCTGAGACACGTACCAAAATTTTAGTAGAATTTCACTTTGCAGCTGCTTGCCTGCTTTGGGAGTTCAAAGGGAATTATTTTATCTATTGAACCAATTCTTGACACTTCAAATTCACCTTTTTCCAGCAGGAGCTGGCACCAATAGTTTTTTTCTTGGGTACTGTTTCTAGTGCTCATGGAGCAAAACATTTTGAAGTCAAGGGAGGGATTTCTAACACGTTAGGCAGGTTGCTAGTATTTTAATTGTTGTCTCATTCCATTGTCCAACATGTGGAAGAAATTGTCAACTCTGCTATATTTAGATCCAGAGCTGAGCAAGACCTTAAAAAGGACCTTGGTAAAGAAAGAATGAGACTGATGGAGGAAAGACAGTGGGGATTGCAAGACATCAGAGAGGTTGTCTTACAGTGTAGAGAATGGTTAAAACAAGGGAAGTTGTTAAGCCACTGGCAAAAAAAAAGATGGCATGCCACATCCATATAGGAGTAGATAGTATCTACTGTCAGTGAGAAGATGATGAATCAATTCAGTTGTTTAATACTGAGAGGCGAATGCAATCTCTGGTTTTGTGCTTAGCCCTCAGGTCTGAGACTGGGATCATGAAACATTGCTTTCCAGGCACAGAACAATGCCTCTTGTAACTGTGCCTGGTGTTTCTTGGAGAGATGCACAGAACTGAGCCTGTCTGGAGTTGGATTGCCAACTGTAGCTCCAAATGTTAGACAGATTGCTAATTATGTGGTGTTTTGCATCACACTTAGATTGGTGCATGGAGTATATAACTCTACCAGTTTCATTATCAGAAGCATTTCCTGCTGATGAAGACTTCAGAAATTAAGCTGAATTGCCTTGTTATAAGAAAAAACAGATCCAGCTTCTCCCAACCTTAGTGTAACTCTCTCTCCTACATTGTTCTGATCCCATTGAGTGGCTGTGAACATATGGCATAAACGGTTTAGAAAATCAGTTTCTAGAGAGCAATATGATTCCAAAGAAACATAACCAGTCTTCATAACTGTAATCCTGTAGATAAGGATGGGGCTTGCAAATGACCCATCTGCCACTTGCTTACTGTTCTTGGATATTTAAGTTGTGATAGTGTATTTTAATTGTTAGGTTTACCATCTTTCCATGACTGAAACTTACACAAGGAGTGATACAATGGAGAGTTTTCTAGAAGCCTTTCTCACAGAAATTACTGAGTCTGAGTTAGGATCACTGTGTGCTGGAGCACCAGTTTCTGTCTTGGCTTACTGCCCTCAGCAAAACACTTGCAAAACCACAGAAATAAATCCTGTTTCTTCTTGGCAAATGCTGCATGTTAGTAATAGCCACTAAGAACTGGGCAAACTCAGGAGCAGTTTCCATGCTACTGATTCCTAAAATAGTTCCAAGAATTCTTCCTGCTGTGATCAAAAAAATGAAGGATGATTGAACAAGATTATGCTTATTTTGGCCTGTTCATAAAGACTGATGTCGGGAGAGGCAAAAAGTATTTCAAATGCAGTTCCAACTGTGCTGTAAGAAACTGTTGCTTCCAAGAAAACTGCTAGCATAAGGCATGTTGGGACTGCCATTTCCCAATAGCTAAAAAGGGCTTTAATGTTCATGTAGTGCTGTGAATGCTACACAAAGGGTTTGATGAGTAAGATGAAAAGAAGAGCTGACCTGATGAAAATGTGCCTGAAAGGATGATGTGCAGTTTGCATTGTATCCCAGGACTCCATGTTGGTTGGGTTTTTTTGCTTTCTGAGTCCACAAAGTTAAGTTAAATCATTTGTACTATAAACCCTTCAGGGATCACTCCAAAGTGATGCTACAAAAACCATGCTCTGCAGCAGAAGTGACAGTGGATATAAAATCTCATTCCATCAGCTTATGCAGTTACAAAGAATTCCATGGAATTCTTACTCCTCACCAGTCCACAAATCATAACTGATAACCCTCTTGATAAAGAAACAGCTGCAAAAGGTCACATTATCAATCAATATTTAAACTGTTTGGGTGGGTCAAATAGCAGGATTTCTTCAGTGTCTCCTGAAAAATAAAAACCAGTAAATGGTTTTCAATATATCTTACAAATGTAAATTCCTTTTACTACTAATCTGAGTATGGATAACTGCTTTGAGTGTTGAAGTGTCTCCACATGACTCTAGTTTTAAAGAATGTGAAAGCTGAAAAGGTGCTAGAGGTAAAATCTGAGGACCAAGAGGAATGCTAAAGAGAAGAAGGTTAGTGCCTATATACATTTAGATTTTGTATTTATTTAATTCAAGGGTTTAAAGAGAAAATCCATCTTAGACTGGAACTACATGGCAGTAAGATGGTAAAGCAAAGATGTTCAAAACAGGCTATGTGTACCATTCACCCCCTAGGGTCCGGTGGTTCAATTTGGCTACTATTTTAAGTGTCTCGATTCAAGGTCTTATAGAGAGGCTTCAGTCTTCAGAGGAAACTGCTACACATGTTGAGAGTCAAGAACCTGCTCAAATTGCTGTAGTTCAGTACCCAAAAGCCAGTGCCTGGTGTTGAGAAGCTGGCCACCCAGCCAGGTGGTGGTATAGTACCATCTCTTACCTCCTGAGTGCCCTGGCAGCACAGGCATTGGAAGTCACATTTTCTTCCCTGAGCACTCTTGGATCCTGAGTGCAACTCCATGAATGCTGCTATAGTAGAATGCAAGATATTTCTGATCCACAGTCACACAGCACAGATGTGTTTTGTCAAGCGTGCCATGAAATAACATGACTCATTCTCTTAGCCAGTCTTACAGCAGCTTAATCACACAAGGATTGCCTGAGGTAAGAATCCTCAAATTGCTTCCTGTATTTAGCAGTCTCATTTGACAGTGCAAAATTTCTGGATTTCACATGACAGCATTCATCATTCCTATAGTCTTAATTTTTTTCATCTTCAGGAATTTATCATTTGTAGCTTGGGCTGCATTTTAAAATAAACAGAACTGAAGGTATTACACACAGTTTCATTAAATACATGCTTTCAGAAGATATGAGATGCAAAGTGAATGCCTCGAACAGAAATGAGTCATTCACTAAGATCCAAATGAAGACACAGCCCATTGAAAGACAGCAAGTTGTGCAGGTGGCCACAAATGAAGAAAAATAAATCTCTGAATGACTGAAATTAGCCTGATTCTTTCAGATTAAGTTATTCAAACAGCACCAAACTGTTAAACGTTGTATTTTGAGTTTGCTATATCAAAGGGGTTTTGTTCAAGGCTCAAAATGTAAGGTTTCTACATAAGTGATTCTTTTCATGGTTTTTTTCCTCTGCACAGGAGTTCTTTTCTGAAGAATAAAGGTAGTCTGTGGTCATGAGTGGAGATCCACATTAAGTAATATATTCATAGCAGATGCTGAAACATCTTCCTCTGTGGCAGCATATTTAACACATGAAGGTATTTGTGACAGCCCTTGTCAGCAATGGGGCTACCATGGTGCTCTATCTTATTGCAGGGACTTCTCTGGGATGTGAAATAACCTTGGTTTAGGCCTTCCATCCAGCCTGGACACTACCACTGCCCAGCTGCCATTTCAGAAACACAACCACAGGGAACTCCTGTGTTGAATCTCATTGCTCCTGCTATTGGCAGGGGGCTGGGGAAGGGTGGGATGGGATGGTAATGGGCTCCTGGGGAGAATGAGGCTACCCTCATTCTCACTGAATATGGAAATGGAGAATTAAGGGCAGCTCTGTTTCCCCCGAGGGGAAATGGAGTGTACTGATTAATTGCTGTAGGAATTTAAATGGTGCTTCACACTTCCTTCAAATGCTAGCATAGCTTTAAGACAGCCAGTGATGTGTGTTAGGTGGTATGCATATTGCATATCCCTTTTTGCTGGAGGGTTCAATTTATTAATTTAATAGTGTTATATCAATCTCTGTCTCTTTGCTGATGATTGTGGAGTATCATGACCGTTTTACAGTGAAAACAAAATAGTTTTACTAATGCTAAAATTGAAGACAATATTTCATCTGATGAGTACACAAGCAGAGATTTGTACATTATGCCATGTGGCACCAATTTTGCTTCCTTCCCCTCTCTAATCAGGCTCTGACTGTTTCTTCTTCTGTGTCTCTTTTCTTTTGCTGACCCTCTTTTCACTTTGTTATTTTCAGATTAGAGAAAATTGCTTTCTGTCTGGTAGGGATATAATTTCCTTGTACCCATGGAGAATTTCACTGGGTACCCAGTCTCAGAGTAGATGTAATTAGGCTTTTGCTGAATTCCTACTGTAGCAAAACTCATGCTATTTCACAGCATGCTGCCAAAATATCTCTCCATAGGATATTATGTCTTCTGAGTGCTTGTTTCTTAAACATTTGGTCTGTTGTTTAAGCTTTTTGACTGTCCATATTAAGAGTTCAGTAAAAAGGATTATGTTTGTAAGAGAAAAAAGAGGACTAACTTGAAACATCTCTTTGGTTTCCATCTTACATCAAAGAATACTTCTCATTCCACGAAAGAAACTTCATATGCAACTATAGATACCTGAACACAGCTTATGGTATTTGACACCAAAATTTCAGACATTGGCTCATGACTTCTGGAATCTGAATTCGGTTCCCCACAACATAAATTACCAAGGGCCAAATCCACCAGAGATATTCTTATCCAGGGTAAGGTCTAGGGCAGGGCAGTTCTGCTTAGATTGACTGTCCAAAGGACTAGTGCTTTCAACTACTGCTAGACAGCCTGTGGTGCTTGGCCTGCTGGTAAGCTATCCAATGCCACAAAGTGGTACTTAAAACTGTTGCTTTTTTTGTTTCTCAACTGCAAATGCACATTCCTTATATGCAGGTAAACAAGAAGTTCTCCAATCCTTGTGTTGGACAGCAATACATTTTGAAACTTGGGGAGTTTGAGTATGCTTTGCCCCACTATCCCAGCCATTTATACACTTGGTTAGTATTTTCTGATTGGGATTTTTTATATTGTTTTAAAAAGCCTTTAAAATAATTTTTCTTAAACAGCTGACAAGTGGATATAATACTTTTCTGTTTAGTACTTAAAGCAAGCACTTAACCTGCCTCTGGGTAGAAGACATCAACAAGACATTTCTACCATGTAGAACTACCAACCTTCCCCTGTTTCCCTGTTGACTTTAATGGGAGTATTCAGTTATAAGTAAACCTCTTTGAACATCAGATTGTTTTATCAAAGGAGCATAGCTTCTCTCTGTTGAATTCACAACTACCACTAACACCACCACCCTCTAGCATCTTGATTGCTCTGATATTTTGTTAGAGGTGGCTCTTCTCCTTCGGGGTTTTGACTAACTTGGTTCCTCAGACTGCAAGACCAGTCATCATCATGGCTATCCTTCTCTACCTTCTGCTACAAATAGGGGTTACAGATGATCCTGAAGAGAGAAATTATTTTGTTAAGATCTGACATCTTGGAATGACCACACATCACTGTAATATACCTAGTCTCAATATGAGAGGTATAAATCTTTCAAAAGCTTTGTAACAATTTGTCAGCTGTTTAATGTAGCAAGAGTAACACACATGTGAAGTGTGTGCTAAATGGCTGACTTAAAACAGTTCAGGAGGCAGAGAAGCACTCAATGCATATTATATGAACTTGCAACTACACTTGACAGAGAAACATATAAGATGCTGAGAAATAAATATTACTGCACCAAATTAAATATGAGGTTTTAAAATCACCTGCAATCAAATAGCAGTCTGCGTTTCGGTGACCCTTTTTATAGTGTTTTGTAGCTTGCATTTCACATGGATGGGTCAAGAGGACAAGACTGAAGGAGCAAAAGGAAAGAAACCTGAGGCTACAAGAGCATGGGAAAAACGAGGTATGGGGACAGCAGTAGCAACCTCTGCTTTAAACATCTTCAAGCACTGCCCAAGGAAGTAGCTTCACTCCCTGCTGTAAGAAACTCTGTGGTGTGTGTGATACTTGTACTACCCCCACTGAGTGTATTTCCTGGAGAGCATTGTTTCAACAGTCACCTGTGAATGACTCAATAATGTGGTGCAGTTGCACTCTTGCTAGAGACAAAACGCTGCCATGGTTTGAGTAGATTTTACCTGCGTTTATCCCAGACTTGCTTGACCTCCTGTGTTGTGCTGGGTATGTAGGCTCTGAAGGGAGCTCTGCAAACATCTGAAGGCAAAACCATGTCTCAGGTAAGCACTCATCAGCAGTCCTTGATACATCTGCATGAGAGTTACTGTGTGCTGACCATGGCCTGCAGCTAAGCACCCACACATCCTCTCATCAGGACAAGGGAGAGAACAGGAGCAGTGAGAGCAAGAACACTCACTGCTCATAGGTTGAGATGAGAACAGTTTAATAAGTAAAGGAGCTAAAAACAGGTAGCACGACAGCATTCATTCACCACCTCCAACAAGAGAGCAATGCCAAGGTAGTCTCAGAGCAACAAATTATTTGGAAGAACCCCCCTGATGCTGAACATGGCATCATCTCACAGGAAATACCCTTGAGTCAGGCACAGGGTCAGATTTTTTACCCAGTCCCATCCTACTCACTGGGTGAAGGGGGCAGTGTGGGAAAGAGCAACAACACTGCAAGCACTGCTCAGTAATGGACATAATATTGGTGGTGTCAACTGTTTTGGTCACAAACCCAAACCACATCAGAGGGGCTGCTATGTTGAACATTTACTCTATCCCAGCCACAGCCAATGCATCTTGTGCTGCCTACCTTTCCCAGGCATCCTCCTTTCCTCTAATGGTCAGTGGCTGCTTTTCATGGCTGACTGCTATTCATGTAATTTCAGGTAGAGAAAGTTAGAGGGCTTTTGTTTCAATGCAGTTGAATTATGTGAATTTGACCTCTGCCAGATGTGACTTCCATTCTGAAAGTGTTTCTCTTCATCAAAGTAGCAAAAGACTAGTCTTACCACATCATCCCTCGCTGTTCAGCGAAAGCTGAATCCACTGAGGCTGCAGTGAACACAAAGGCATTTAGAGAAAGCCAGTGATCCAGAACAGGCATTACTAACTTATCATAACACCCTCTGTGCAAGAGATTTTGACTCAGTTCATGAAGAAGCTCTGCACCACAGGTCCAGTAGCAGGTCTGTTACAATTTCAACATCCTTGGTAGGCACAAGAGGGTCAAACTATACTTGGAACAACAAAGGAAAAGTTAGACATTTCACAACATAAGATCTTTGTGGTTTAGATTAATCAGTCCAGATTATCTTTAGGTACATAGAACAGATGGACAGTTTGTCACATGGGCAGCTCAGTAGATACCACAGGCTTGTATGTCCTTCACAGCAAGTCTCTGAGGGAGCAGTGTGACCTCAGAGAAGATGCCAGCTGTGCTCCTACATCCACTCCCTGTTCATCATCCAAGCTTCTTGTTCTTGTTGTACTTATGGCTCGTAATTCTGGTCCATGGTTCTCCTGATAAAAGCGTTATCACAAATGAGGAAAAAGTTCTTAGAGGTTTCTTGTTTAAAATCACATTTAATTTCTTTCATTGAAAGTAGATGAATGGCTCCTTTCTTACCCTCTCCTGCTGAGTTTTCACTGAAAGAACTGCTTTGCTGGAGAAATAAAATAAAAACAAACTGCAGAGAGCAGAGCTGTAACTATTTTTTATTTAAGCAATAAAAAAGCAATACTCCAATCCTTAATTAAAGCAAGTTGAGACAACTATGTGGTTTAATGATCTGGTAGAACCCTTTTTATTTCAAGAGGAGCTACATTTGTCAAGACAGGGAAAATCAGGGAAATAGATCTTGTTTATCTCACAGAATGACTATTATCTCCTGAAAATAGCAAAGTTCTCCATTTTAGGAAGCGCAGTTAGAGTTGGCTTCCCAGTCCCCTCTTTGTGCCCCTGAGTAAATGCACGTGGGAATTTTTACACAGGAGTACTCTCAGAAGACGTGGAGCTGGCATCACTGCTTGGTAGCATCTCTTCTCCTTCATCACCCCATCCCAATAAGTTAGCTATGCTAGATAATGAATTGCAGCACTCTTAAAGAAGTACTGCAAAGGGCACTTGGCAATTCTGGACTACTGTTCTGTGTAGTTACAGGATGACCTCTCAACCCCTCCTTTTCTCAGCTCTCTTCAGCTCCTTATCCCCCAAGCCATCCATGTATGATTTGCAAGGCGTCCTTTGTCTCCACACTGGTAATATATTCTCTATCTCAGGTCCATGATCTTTCTTCAACAGCAGCTTGCCATGGGAATGGGAATGGGAAGGGACTTGCAGAAAAGCACCCATGTCCTGCTTTGTCCAGAGGGGTTCCACTGAGATGTCCTGAGCAGCTGTGACAAGTCAGAGCAGTATTATGCTCAGTGAAGATCGTGCATGGACTGGTAACAACTGAAGCAACACCTTGTGTCCTTAAATGCTGTTTTGTCCTAAAAGATATTTGAATTTGTGTCTTTTTATTAAGCACGATGACTTCATCAAAGCAGCAGCTGACTGGAGCCACTTAGTCAGGTTTGTAATTTTCCTCTGATCACAATTACCAATGTTTAGCTCCTGGGAAGCTGGTGAGACACATGCCCATGGGATCAAGAGCACTCTGCCAGATGCTGGGAGCTATGTTCTCTGCCTTCATGCTTTTAACAAACACAAACACATGCCAACCCTACCAGCTGGGTCAGATAGGATAAGGAAAGGCTTATTGTTGAAACCACTCTAGTTCATGAAGAGTATCTTTAGAACTGTTTTTGAATAGGGTGTAAAAATTTGAAAATTCTCAGGAGAGAATTTTCTTTGTACTAATCTTGTCCTTTTGGGAATTCCCATAACTGCTAGGATATTGGACTACAGGTTTTCTGTATGGGATGAGTAGGAAGGACATTTTCAGTGGTTACAAACTGATATCAACTAGTAATATTGAAGTTGATCTGGGTTTCTTTTTAGATTTTCAAATAGAGCATTTCCATGATGAATATTTAGAAAAAAAGGTGTGTAGCCAGGCCACATACGGCACCTCTTCACCAGAGGGAAATAGCACTTTATGATAAGGTGCTAGGAAAAGGAAATTTTTTATGGGTTTTTTTCTGGAAAGCCTCTCTCTGTGCATATTTTGCTGTAAACCTTGTTTGTCTAATACATATTTACATAATAAATTCAAGCCTTTTATTTCAAAAGGCTTTTGCAGTTTTCGACTCATCCATACAGTGGAATAAAAAGACTTGACCAGATCAAATGTAGCAGATCTGATGGGTCTGCTCACTAAGGCCTGAGATTAACCTTCAGGTCTGAAAACTAAGCAGTTAAATTAAACTGAACAGGAGTAAGGCTGAGCAGTGGCTGCACTGCTGACCTGATGTGCTCATGGAACATGATCAGCCATGGGGAGGGGAGAGCAGAGCATCTGCCTTGCCAGATGCACACAGGGTGCCCAGCACAGACAGAGCAGCTGGACACACTGTGTGGGGCTTGTCTGAGGACACTGCTGCCAGTCAAGCAGCAGAGATCTGGGGTATGTGTCCTGCTAGAAAGAGCAAAGCAAATCCTCCCACACGAGGTGACCAGATAGCAGGAAGGTGCTCAGGGGCTCCCAGGGCTGGCTGAGGCAGGCCTGAGTGTATTTTGAGCTGACAAAAGAGGCTGTGCTGGTGGCTGTGTGCCATGGCCCTCCTGCACAGCCCATGCCCTCGGAGGAGTGTGGGAAGCAGGGGAATATTGAGTCCACTTTGAAGCTTCCTCTGTGCCTCTGTATCAGAGAAAGATTAAACCCATTCACAGTAAGTCCCCGTGGGATGTAAATTGTTGGTGCAGCACAGCCAGTGCTGGGGCCGCTCCTAACCCTTTACTCCCCTGTCCCAGCTTCCACTGCATCCTGGCAAAAAGGTAAAAATTAGCACAAATTTCACCTGAACTCAGGATGTCAAGGACAAGAACTGACCCAGATGCCAAGGAATATAAACAAAACAAAGAAATAATTTGCAAGAGGAATTAAAGTTTTAAGAACATTAATTGTAGCTCCTTGGTGCTTTTCAGACCGGTAGGATGATTTGGATGGTAAGACTAACAGTGTCCTACAGCCTGCTGAAGAAATACAGAGAAGGCAAAAAGGAAAATTATGTAGGTCTCTGTGTCAAACAACAAATCACAGAACCACAGTACTGGAAGCGACCTGCAGGGTCATCAAGTCCAACTCTCAACCCTGCACAGAACATCCCCAAGAGTCACACCATGTGCCTGAGAGCATCAGACCTTTTCTCTCCAAGTCGCTAACAGCTTGAAAATAAATATCCATGGTTACATCTGCTCTGTGAAGGCAGAAAGAGCCTTGCATGTTGATATTTGCCACAGACCAGTATATCACTTTGGTAAACATGACCACCATAACATAAACAGCTGTTGGGAACATGCAGGGAGAAAATTCAGGATCACTGTGAGGGATTTCAACGTCAGTAACTTAAACAAAAGACTCATAAAGCCAGAATGAAATATCCTTGAAATTCTTCAGCATTTCAGTAAATGATGATTTGCTAATATTAGCAAAATACTGCATCCAGTACTGTAGTCTTGTCAAAACTTCATCTTGCAAAGGAGATGAGGAAAGTCTGTGCAATAAAAAAGCAATAGTTGTTTAGGTTACACTGAGTGTTTTGGCCTCAAACAGCCTGTTTGCTGTGGAGCAGAATCTCAATCAGCTCTGCAGACCTTGGTGACTGACCCCAGGAAAAAAACCGTCTGGGTTGGGGGGGTTCTAGCACTTCAAGTATTTAAATCAAGATTGGGTCTTTTTCTGAAAAACATATTCTATTTCATTTTGACCTATGAGACCTGAAGCAGGCACTCCTGAAATCTCTGCTCTGTATAATGCAGCAGGTCACCCTAGGAGATCCATAGTGACTTATCAGTAACTCAATAACTATGACAATTAATGTAGGCAAGTGTCATAATTTAATGGTGATGCCATATGCCCAAGCACTTGATGTTCTCAGTGGAAACACTATAAGCTAAATTTCAGAAATGCAGTTTAATTGTAATGCTCAAAATTCTTTATGTACGTTTACCTCAAGAAGAAGGGGCTCAGTTTATATTTTGCTGTATATGCTCCATTTTACTAAGAGAAGAGCAATCTTTTCTAACACCCACATGATGTGATATATCATGGCAAAAAGAAAAAGAATTGTTTTCATATAAGTAAGACTAATGAAAGGAATTATGCAGGGACTCAATACTCTATTGACAAGTAATCCCAGGGACCATGAGCCAGCATATTTACAAAAATAAAGGAGGAGCTGGCATGGTGTCAAGCTGCTCTAGAACCTATACTCATCTGTCACTTGCTTTTCATTGTCTTCTTTTGACAGCTTTTATTTTTTTATTCCTGTTCAAGATAGAATGTCAGGCCCCCAGAGATTTAAGCAAACATTTAGAAACTATGTGCTCTGTTAAGAAAAACAAACTTTAGTCTGATACTGTAGGTTCAGCATTGTGAGGATGAGCTAGTTACCATCCTGGTTGGGCACTGAGATGTCTAGATTTTATAGAATATCATTAAATCAACAATATGTGATCTTTACTGTTACAGATGAATATCAAAAGAAGCTTGAAATGTTAGTAGAGTTGGTGATTTTGTTCTGCTGGCAAAACAGGTTCCTGTATCTATCAATCAACGAGGTCAGGCAGTCAAAAATCCAAATGCCCTTTTATTTGTCTGTAACTTTTGAACCATTGTTTTAGAAGATACTATTGTGCTACTCAGTGCAGTCAGAAATACTGCCTTGACTCTTGTACAAACACCACCTGTATTGCTCATCAATTCTACTTCCCGAGGTATTTTTATCTTAATCCAGTCTCAGGAAAAAAATTATATTTTCTATGAAACACTCAGTTTGAGCTGTTTGAAAGAAGCAGGACCATATTGATAATGGTATAAAGAAAGTGAGCTTTAAGCTTTTGTATTCAGATTCAATTCTTGCTCAGCAGGGTCTCTTAAATGACATTCATGGGAGGAAAAATCAAGTCACCCTGAAATGGAAGAAAAAATATTATGTCCTTTCTGGGAGAAACTTTTCAGAAGCATTTCTTGTATCTTAGCAACAGTATATGTAACAGTGCACTGATTTTTTAAAATTTATTTTTATTTTTAAATCTTGTTTTCTGCTGGTTTACTAACTGGGCCAAATGGATGAGATCAGACTGTGCATAGGCAGCTGGAGGAAAAGGATGCTTGCGTTAGCATCTCCGGCCCAGTCGGAGTGGTGCTCACTGCATGTTACTCTCAGCCACTAAGGAACCACCACAATACCTTGCTGTTGTATCTCTACACAGGAAAAGCTGGCTGAAAAGTCTGTTTATCATTACTATTTTTCAGCTGTATGTGATGATTAAAAAAAAATGTTTTATTTATATGATATAAACAGACAAATTCAGTAGATTTCCTCGTTTTACAAATATTCCTCATGCTGTGTATTCTTTGGAGATTAATGCTCTAAACCTGCTGTATATTATGACAGGATATGTGTAATCTACCAGTGACACACTTCAATGCTTTAAAGTCTTTGGCCTCCAGCCTTGGCCATATCAAGGACCAAGCATGTTCTCTCTTAGATCATCCTGTTCACTCCCTCATGCCTCACTGCTCGAGAGCCCAAACCTGCCCCCATTGAAGTGGAAGGAAAAGCTCCAGCTTTAATCACTGTTTTCAAAAACTTAAGCCTTCTAGCAATGGAGATATTTTGTTTCACAAGCAAGGTCCAATTAAGCACGGGGGAGAGTCTTGTAGCTGTTTGTGAGAAAGACTGAGATGATGGTGAGAGACCCAGATTTGGCAACACTTTGGAGTTCTGCCAAAGGATGTCCATAATTTACACATTCCAAGTACAGCTGTACTACTAATCCAAGGCTGGGCTGTCTTGTAGCTGTTCAATTGTGCCAGCTCTCTCTCAGCTTCTGTCATCAAGGGAGCTAAATCTGCATTTATGTTATAGATGTTGTTCCGCGGCACAACTTTCCACATGGCAGGTGGTTTTCTAGTGAGATGGCATTTTGTTCCTAATTAAGGTATGCAGTTCTTTGCTCAGGATAGGTGATCAAAACAAGCCATGCCAAGAAGAAAGGAAAAAACAATTCAAAGCGTGAACACTGGGCCAGCTTTCTTAACTATTTCAGACAATTAATTGTGAAGCTGATGCAAAATGTATCCTTCATTTCTGTACCTCTTACATCTGCTAGATTATGGTTATATTGCCTTCCTCATGATTGTGGGCAAGGTGAGACCACTGGAGAGCAAGCTGCTCTGGGTGACTCAATAGGTGAGGAATTCTCCCTGTTCTTCCTTTTCTTCCTCAATGAATTGTCATGCTTGTATCATGAATATTAATGCTGAGCTGCTGTGTATCATCAGAGAACTTACAAGTCCATCCATGGAAAGGAGATTTTGAAAGAGGATAACCTTTCCAAGTTCATGATTCCTCTTGGATGATGGAAACCAGAAGACAGTAGGCAGCAATAGATGCTGGCTGAATCAGCAGAGCTCTGGAAAGCCACTGGAAACAAGCTCTGCATCATTTAGAAGCCGGGAAAGTAGAACTGGTGTAACATTTTGCTTACCAAATCCTGGCTTCCAACTCTGACTTTCAGATGACCACTGCATGGCTAGGTGATGTTTCTTCTTAGCACCACTCCTGTACAGCCCAGTGCAGGTTGCTCATCATAAGCAATAGCTTAATTTTTTCTCCAGGAGCTCAAGATCCACAAAGCAAGCTGGAAGTGGCTATACACAGACATATGTTCTGGTATATTTTGCAACTGAAGTGCGCATTAGACTGCATGTGTGTAAACAAAACTATTATTCACATGCAAGCAGGAAACGTGACTCTGGTACAGCCTCTCTCCGAGTTTATCAGGAGGGAAACACAAAACACCAGCACAGAATCGGGGTATCTTCATGCAGCATGAATTCAGCCAGCCCCAGCTGTGCCAGGTACAGTGCAGACCAGTAAATCATCTGACCCATGTTTAGATTTCAGTAGCACAAATATGATACAGCCAGGATGATAGGTCCTGGTCCAGGCAGAAAGCACACAGTGACAGCTTGCTGTCCTCCTGAGGCCAAAGCACTAACAAACTGAAGACAGGACTTCTGTGCCTGTGACTGCTGTTCCTAAATAGAGCATTGAAGAATTTGTCTCTTGTCACCAGGCCTCAGCAAGGACCACCACTTAAAGAGCTTCAGAAGTTCTGGAGACGCTCTGGTAAGGGCTGTGTAAGTACCACAGACACGAAGTATTTCCATTGCTCCTAATGTTCAAAGGTTTGTTGCTTCCGCTGAACTGTTTCTCAAATGTGCATTGAACAACTGGTTAGTGCCATCACTTCTCAGTAAAGACAGAAGGCCATTGGCCCCCTGCCCTGTCCTCTGATAAACAAAGTCTTTGCCACTCTGCCTCAATGCTTGTAATTCCTAGCCAGACAGTTGGAGGACACTTTGGGTACACCTGCATTGTAACCTTAACTCAGAGCGTCAGCTTGCATCTAGCCTAAACTCCCTGCTCCATATCATGCTCTGCCTCACTCTGTGCCATAGACCAGAGAAAGGTGACTGCTGTGACCTTCCCTGCAACTAAGGTAGCCCAGCAGAGAGTGACACTGGCCCTGGTATTCATCAATTCAGTGACACTGGTATTTAACACCCCTGGGTTGGTGGATGCTCTGGTTCTGCAGATTTGTAGCTGGCAGAGCTGGCTGAGCCTCTGCGCACCCGACTAGCCAGGCCAGCAAAGCAGCACAGACATGTGTCCCTGCTCATGGCTCCTGCACTGTTGAGGCAGGAATGGCAGCTGTTGCAGCGATGGATTCAACTCAGTGCAATTACCAGGAAGCCTCATTTACCCCTACAAAGTGGAACACACTTCCTTTCCTCCTAGGGGAGGACTGTCCTTTGTAACATGCAGTGAATGAAGAGGACAAAGTAGGTGTGTGGTGGGACAGATATGGGCCAGAAGGAGTCAGAAGAGGGACTGAACTGACTTTACAGGCCTGGTGACTTCGGCTTATCCCATACCTGGAGATGTCGAATGGTAGATGAGTGCCCACGGAGGTGCAAATGCCCTGCAAAAGGGAAAATACACAGAGCGGAAGGCAGAGCAGGAGGAAAGTGAAGGGGAACTGTTATTTCTTTAATGCTGCAGCCTCTCCTCAAAGGGATTTTTTTTTTTCTTTAATTCCTCACACTACAGAAGGAAGTCATTAAAACATGAAAAGGTGCTGGAATAAAGCATATACATCACTGTATGTTCAGTTTAAAAAATCTACACCAATATCCTAATGAACTTTTAGCTAAGGCACCCCAGTCTCTTCTTCTTACCTAGTACTGTGAGGGCAATTATTTATGCTTAAAGTATGAGTCATCAACAAAAGGGGAGATTATTGTGTTTGTTTGCCATAATTAATGACACCCACATAGAATGAGACTTTTGCCCCCTCTGTGAGCTGAAGCTTAACTTTCAGAAGGATGCTTTTGAACACAGTGGTGCTAAACTTATCAGTGCCTGAGCACAAAGCATTTTATCTAGCTTTGAAGCCATTTATGAGGTTCTTGCAGAAAGAGAGAATAAAGTTACCTTTCTCTCCTACATGCTCTTTCATTACAAGCTCCCCAAGGATCATGGACAAGCAAGAAACATAATGAATATTAATTTCCAAAAGTTCAGTTAATACTTGTGCATGAAGCCAGCTTATGCAAGAGAACACTGGAGACTTTGCTGTGTGTCTGCACATAAAGCCAAAAATATCAAGAACTCAGAAGCAGTCATGGCTCTCTCTTTCTATAAATTGAATTGCAAGACTTTATTCCTCATCTACTTCATGTTTTTATCATCAGACAACTTTCATCTTGAGAACATTACAGGGTACAGTGGACTGAATATAACATGCAATAAGCTTAAAAAACATTGCCATAGGACTATGGGTGGAATTGCCTCTCTTTAATTATTTTTTATACCTTGATAATTTCCTTCTTTAAAGCATATGTGTTGTTTTCTCCATTAAAGTTAGTAACCATGCTTAATCACAATTCTTTTTTTTTTTTGTCATATATTATGCAGAATAGACTTTTTAAAGTATGGATTCTTATTTAAGTGCCTCACCCACCCGGCTGGGTTCAGTCCAAGTGTCTGAGCAGTACAACTTTAATTCTTTGCTTTCTTCTCAAAGTCAACTCCAGTTTCTTCTTTTTGAGCATTAAAAAGAAAAAAGGAAGAAAATTACAGATTCTGGTATTTTTACTTTTATTATTACTTTCAGTAATCAAGAACTTTCAATTTTCATAATCTAAACCACTTTTCACTGCAAAATTTCAGACAAGGCAGCATTTTGAGCTGGGTTTCCACGACATGCCTACTACCACCACCATCTCCTTCAATCTTTCCCATGAGATGGCTGCTCAGGCAATGGAGCTTCCTGAAGTCCCCAGCTGGAATCCAACCACTTGGCCTCCAGTCCTTTGCTCTTCCAGCTCCCAAACAGGTAGGAGTCCTGTTCCTGGCTGAACTGAGGATATCTTGTGTCAGTGTGTTCAGGAATGGTACAGGCAGGAATCCAGAAGGATGGCAAGATTGACTTTGGCTTGGTGCTGGAGTAATTTCTTGGGGCACAGTGTGACAGGAAGGTTTAAGGGTAGTGTGACATTTGCAGAGGTGCAGCAGGGTGGGCATGGAGCACTCTCTCTCCATGGGCCAGAATGCTACAGCCAAGACTGATGGAAATACCACTCCTGGGCTCTGCTCCTCAACAGGGTGGGGTGAGGGGGAAGGAAGGGAGATGGATTAGAGTTACAAGAGCTACCTCCTGCCTTCTCTTCCTGTCCCCCCCAGGAGCTACACAGCTTTACCTCCAGTGAGGCAGTGTGCTGCTGGGAAGAACTGAACCTATGTCCCTGTGCTTATTTTGTTTCACTCACCAGGAATACATCTTGAAAAACAAGAATTAAAAAGGCTTCTGCTTAGTCCGATTTAAGATGAAAGGAAAGGTATTTTCTGGCTGGTATATAAGAGTAAGACTTTGAAAATATTTGAACAACTATGAAGAGCAAGATGAACATTTTAGTATTGTGGCAGGACAGTGACTGAGAATGAAGCAAGGTCTCAGTTAACTGAGCTGAAGTTAAATGGAACAAGGGCCCTGATCCAGCAAAGACACTTCACACAGGCACAGCAGCTTCTGTGATCTGAAAATAAGCTTTGGCTCAGATGTTGTGATACCACTTATTGTATGGTTTAATATCTTAGTGAATGAGCTACTGACGCCATAGATGAAGAGGAGATATGTGCTTTTCTTAGCAAAAAGAATACAGAATATTGACAAGTAGAGAGCTGCTCTCACCAGAGCTTAATTTTCTCTCCTTTGAGAGCCAGCTTTCTGTAAATGGCATTAGCTTCATACTGCCTTGGCAAAATCAACCACAACAAACATCCCCAGTTTGAGTTGTGCAATACAGGAACTCTGAAATGTTCATTTTCAGAATAGAATACTCACATTATTATTTCAGTTGCCATGTTAAAAAAGGTTAATAAGATTTCTGGTGGTGAGAGGAACATCTAGATAAAATGCTTTCTAAACATTAGATATAGACTTATTGTATCCTTTCTAAATAGGAACATCAAGCCCTTTCTTCCCAGTTCAAGATAAGTTGTAACCACACATTCAGTGAGTTCCTGGGCTGACTCAAGATAAGTTAACATAGAAACTGCTAAAAAGAAAAGTGACAGAGGATTTTTTCACTATGTCTGTTTTTTTAAAAGAGGTAAAGAAAAACAAGCTGGGTGAGATTCTGTTTGCCTGAGGTAACCAGTTTTTTGATGTGTGAGTAAGGTATGATTTTTTTTTTCATCATAGTAAACATTGGGTGAGTAGGACTGCAAATTTTCATGACAGCTTTGCATACTGAAATGATTCACATAGTGAAAAATGCTGGAAGTCAATAAAAGAAACACAGCTTCTCCTGTCATCCAGATACTCTCCAAGATACAGAATCCTACAGACTTCTGTAGTCAGTAATTTTATATCAAATGAGTTCAGCAGTTTCTAACATACACATAAAGACCAATTCAAATTCTCCTTCTACGTTGGTCCCTGCTTTGCATGATTACTTACCCAGGGCATTGTTCTAGCAGAAGGCAAGTAAAATACTTGTTTAACACTAAAGCTCAATTATTCATTCCTTTGTTTCATTAGCAAAGTAATGAAAATGCAGGAAAAGACAGAGTCTAACTCTAAATACCAGTCTGGACATAGGCCTGCCCTAGAAGAGGACTAAACCATTGGCCAGCTTGCTGCATACACACTTGTCTGCTTGATGGTCCTCTCTATTCCTGCTTTTGTACATGAGTGGCTTGGGCCTGTAATTAAACATGTCCAGAAAACAGAAGCTACATACTCAGAGAAAGAAGAAGAGGAAACAGAGGGTTTAATGTCGAAAATTTACACAATGATCTCGAACTTATGCACTGCAGGGATTAATGTTGGATGTCTGGGCCCCAAAAGAGAGTCCAGGAGCCTCCTACAGCTTCATATTGAATGCCCAGAGTAGGTAATGTATTGCATGTTGGCCTACACACACATCAGTTTTATAGCTCTCCAGCCTGGTATAATTCATTCTCCACAGGCACAGCACAGCTTCTTACCTGAGTTTGTACAAACTTGGGAGAGGCTTGTCACAAGACTTGGGACTCTGTTTTGCATCCCAAATACTGTTCTGCATCCCAGCATATTATCTGACTCAGCAGCACTCAAGTCCTCTCTTGAATTCTGCCAAGGGAAGTAGCAGCTTAATTCCATCAAAAAGAAAACGGCCTAAGAAGAAAAAGAAAATTTTAACTGCATGGATAGATGTCAATATGCTATGGGGCCTTTGGGGAAGGTGCAGCTGCAGTTGCTTGATGTTCTTGAGGAGTCGTCAAAAGCTGCTGCTCTGCACAGTGAACCTGATTTAACTTGTTCCCTGTGGCTCCCAGAACTGAGTCATCCTCTTCAGTATGTACTGCTTTGATAAAAAACCTATTCATTACATCACCTCCAGATCAACCATGCAAGTAAAATGGATCTGACACACATTTTCAAGTTGCAATGATTGTTTTTGCCAACTTTTCCTAATTAGTGCAGATTCTCTCTGTGACCTATTTTCAGGAACTGAGCAGTTTAGTCAAGCCTGGATGGTAAGAGCCTGTGGTTTTACTTCTACAAAATAACATAAAGTTCATCTGTAACTTCAAGTTTCCCATTAGCTTCTGCTATTGTAAGAAAGTTAGAGGTATGAAACAGGACACTTTCAAGGTTAAACCTTGAAAGTCCTCAGCACTGAAGACATTTTTAATCAGAGAATCTCTGTTCTACTTCATTTCCACATTGTATCTATAAAGCAGATGAGACTCTCCCACCTCATTCCTCACCAGCCTTGCTGCAGAGTAAGACTTGCTCTCATTTTCTCTCTTGTGGTCCTCCCTGTTGGTTCGTCAGTGAATCTTATTATTCTGTCTGAGCAGCCAAACAAATTTAGTGACTGGGGCAGAGACTATTTCCCTGGCTGGCTGTTGCCTAGGGTCTGGTGTTTCCAGCTATGTTCTTGGGCACTAAGAGATGTGGCTGTGAATTGCCCAGGCTATGGCAGGTGTGCTTTCTGCAAGACACGCACATTGGAGAGCTGAGGAGGGATCCCAGGCTCATTCCCATTGCCGCGTCTCCTGGCCCACACAAGGCAGCTCCTACACAGTACACTGGATTTCCTGGGTACTCACTTTTCCCCAGGCACTATGAAAGGCAAATGGACAGCTAGGACTGCCTTTGGCATTCGGCACTGCAGTGCTTGAGTTGTAGGGACTAAAATCTTACATCGGACCAATTTGACAAATACAAAAGACAGCCTCTGAAGTGCACTGATAATCTTCTATCTATTCCTCACAGTTTCCTTCAGGGAAAGCAATATAAAGTCCTCCCAGTCTAATACAATTTCAAACCAAAGCAATAATCTCTCAACAACAAAAAATCTTTTGCTAGATGGTTCTATCTTGCTCTGGCCTGACTGGACAGGTGGGACGCTGGTCCCCCAGGTCAGTGTGACTGCTTGGAAACTGCCCATCAGGCTCTGGATTTAAGGATGGGCTTTCTCATTCTGCTCCACAGGCTGAACTTGCCAGCTTCTGAGTTGTGTCCTATTGCCATGGATTTGGATTTTGAGACTGATTTTCTTTCTCTGTAGGTGCTTTCAAGTTAGCTGAGAAGGTCTGGGGGAAGGGAAAGGAAGAGACAGATAATAATTGGGTCTTCTGACCAGACTCCCTTCACTGAATGTTTTACAGAATCATAGAATGGCTGAGGTTGTAAGGGACCTCTGGAAGTCATCTGGTCCAACCCCCCTGCTCAAGCAGGGCCACCTGTAGCTGGTTGCTGGACCATGTTTAAATATCTTATTATCCCTAAGGATGGAGACACCACAACCTCACTGAGCAACCTGTGCTAGTGCTGAGTTTAATAAAGTAGATGTTCATATGTTTAATAAAGAATATGTTCATATTCATATAAAGTGCATTTCTTAGATTTTATAAAATTAGGTAAGGACTCCATAGACAAAAGAAAAAAAAGCCAGGAAGTGTAATATAAAATTAATGTCTAATATTCTGAGTCTGAAGCAATAGTACCTGAGGAAATCATTGCTCCTATGTAACCATACAGTGAAAAAGCTGTACAGAACTGAGAATGATTTGAGGGACTACTCTTAATGACATCCTCTCTTAGATGATCTCCTAGGGCTATTTTTTTAGAAGAAGTCATCACAGTTATTTCTTGAAGATTTCTTAATGGACAATTAGATGTTAAAACACAAAAAGAGTACAATCTAAATAGGGACTTGGGATCATATAAAAAATAAATCTATAAAATAAAATTTGGTTTGATAAAACATACAAATAAGGTAGAATTGAATACCTGTGTACAAGAATTCAATTCAAAGAACTCTGCAGCAGATGGTTAGTAATGCTGGAGGCACCCTGACTCACTAGAAATGTGTCCATGCCACTTGAAAATATTTGTTTGGTGTAGCTCAATTTCCCCATGCATCTGGGATTTATTGCCTATGAGCAACTAAGCATCTCTTTAAGTCTCTTCAGAGGTTCAGTCCAAACAGCTGCATCAGAGTTTATTTAAGGCCCCACAGAGCTGTGAAATTGTGACACCTTTTCTATAATCCACCTTCTGGCTGGAGTATTCACCCCTATAATAGAAGAGCTATTCCTAATCCACTCCATCAAAGGGGGTTTGAATAGAGAGGTGACTCCCATGCTGCAGGGTGTCCCAGGCAGTGTGCTCCAGGCATTATTTACTCCTTTCCTACTGAGGCTGGACCTGCAAAGATGGGTGATATTTACAATTTCCTCTCTAGGTGTGTTCTTCACAGATGACAGTACACTGAAGGCTGTGCACCAGCTCCATGACTTTGCAAAGTGTTTCACTAGTGTGGTCCACTCTTAACAGTGCAGGAATTACAGCTTACAGAAACCTGGAATATAGTATATATATGGAATCTAGCTTTTCAGATGTATTTAGCTTACCTAAATCCAGCTGAAGGATGTTGTAAACTACTGATATGCGCCAAGTTGGTCTGCATATTAGTGCCTTTCTTTACACAAGATAAAGTCCAAGCCACAGGTGAGCCAAACAGCCCTAATTTCTTGTCTCTGTGAGCTGAGAGATGTAAGCACATTCTTACAGAGAAAAAAAAGAAGAAGCAGTAGGCCCTGACTACATAAAGGATGCTTTATAAATTCTATAAATCCTGAACTATTCAGGGAAAAGAAAACATATTCTGCATAATTATCCTTGGAGTGCAATACTGTAGAGTATGCTTAGGAAAAACACCAGAAGCACAGAATGCTTGATTGAGGCAAGCCATATTGATGATTCAAAAAAGGAGCATAATTTTTTAATAAATGCCATTTTTAAAGCACCCAGGCAGATTCAGTGTTCTTAATTCTGTGGTCATACAGTATCACAGGGACATAATTAAAAACAGTTACTTTTCCAAGCTGGGAGACATGCAGTTGCCAGGCAACATATATACTTGAGAACATATAACACTGCACATGATTTATGTAGTGCTGTTGTTGTGTCTCTAGATGCTGAAACCATTGTATCTAATGCAGATTCTTATAGGCTCAGCCACCACCTATCTATAACCATCATGCTGAATCCATTCTTTGGTTTGCCAGCACTATCCATCAGCTGCAAGCCCATTTTTAAACCTACAGCTTGAATCACTACTGAAGAGTCAGTAATGTGAACTCAAACAGAAGTTGATTGGAAAGGAGTAGTAATGAACCGCATTAAACTCCTTTCATGACTTTTCTTTCAATATCAAATAATAATATTAAAACATCAATCAAAAATTATTAATATAGATGATGTGGTTTATGGTATTTGTGAAAATTAAAATATTTATAAAGTGCTTATGTCACAAGACACCACCTACCAAGCAAAATGACAGTAAGAATTAGAATTATTGGAAATCTCCCAAAATAACTGCTCTGTGTTTTCATGTTCTTGGAAAGAAAAAACACATTTCCATTCTGAGTCTGTTCCTTAGCTTGGACTAGACTTCATCATTCCCATGGACATGGCTTCATCCACTGCCACACTTGAAAACTCATAAAAGAAGGCATCAGCTCCTGTGAAGGTTCATAAGTACCAGTAATCCATGTTATGAAAACAAACCGACATGGAGTCACATATGTTCAGATGAATGCCATGTTATTTGTGTTGGGGTAGTTTGTTGCAGTAGTTTGATATTGGAGAATGATGACTTGGAGAATATAAACATAAGAAACCTTCCTTATCCCACTACATCTCACATGTTGTGGTTTCACAGGCCATGCCACCCTACTCCAAATGAACCACTGTTTTTACATGGCAGTCAACAGAAAATAATTGGTTTGAGTCTATGTGAAAATCTAGTCCATGTACGTTAATTTTCTCAGATTTTATCCAAGTCTTTGCTTCAAGTATTATTATTTTGTGAGAAGGGAGAATCAGCTACTACATTCAGGGGAAAAAATGCTAAAAAAAATGGTTTGACTATTTTCTGTTTGAGGTTTGGAAGCTTTGGGTTGGTGCCTGCAGAATCCTCCTCTTGGAAGTAGCCCGCTGGAGGGAGCTGTGACATCTCAAATACATCAACAGCCTCGACCGGAAAGCCCCCAGGAAGGATTTTCTACACATCTTCATTTTTATGCACTTTTGAAAACTATGAATCACCTTAAACAGATATTATCTTTGGTCAAAATGAATTTTTGAAGCAGTGGATGTTAACAGAAAGCTTTTGGTTTTGTACATCTGAGATACAGACTCATTAAAAAAACTTCATTTGGAGACAGACAAGTGCCTAGGTGCAGTTTGCAATATTTGCACACCCAATTATCTGGGTGGGTGAACAGAAATAACAAGAGGGAAATATGACTAAGAAATGTTCTTAGTCATGGCAAACATGAAAGGAAAAAATTGCTCTGGAACTCCTTACTGATTTTCTTCCATGTGGGACTCATGTTCTTGGACACTGGCATAAAAGCTTAAAAGCTTTACCTTGAAGCCACAGTTTTGAGGCTAGGATCATTATATTTTACCTTTGAGCTACTGTGCGTCTCCTGTTGATGAGAGCCAGCCGCCCAGGTGTGCAGAAAGGGTCAGCTACAACCCGAGGATGTGACAGAAAGCCAGGTTTAACAAAGGACATGGGTACCTTCAAGCACCCAATGATTCCACACCTCTGCAGCAGGGACTTGGACATTGCCTGAGGAATCATTGGCACCTCAAAATTCACTCAGAGATAGAGACTGCAGCAAGGAGCACCTTCCCTGTACAAAGTGACAGTAGTATCAAATACTTAAAAGAACAATTTTCAGGTTAATCCTTGTCTTTTAAAATCCAGTGGCAGAAGAAGGACATCCTGATGTCTTTTAATACAGGGGAACAGCAGATTCAATTCCTTCTGCAGCCTGAAACCTGACATCACCCAATTGACACCACCCAACTTACCCTGGACTGCTCTCAGGCCATGCTAGCAGCTGGGATTTTGAGTGAAGTTAAAGTGTTATTAAGCAAAACGTAGAGATTCTGGGTCTCCTCAGACCTATCTTGGGGCTATATCCCCTCCTACCTCTCTTTCACAGTCTAAGATTCAGTTATGTTGGCATTAGCATTTCCATATAGGACCACAGAATATTTTGGAAGTTGGAAGGGACCCACAAGGATCATTGAGCCCCAAGTGTCACCATCCTTCCTGCATGAGTCTGGTTTGTCTTTGTCCAACTGTGAAGGCAAAAGTAGCTAAGAGAAAAATACCTCAGGAAAGCAGCATCATTCTATCAACAATCAAAAGAGACAATGCTACAGAGCTAGCCTTCCTTTTCCACTTTTGCCTCTCTCTGCATATGCCTTTTTCTCAGGCAAGAGCTCAGCCAGAGGGTAGACCAAGGGGCTTAATCAGAGAAATGACAGCACGCTGCATAGACCATTAATAGCCAGGCACTTTTTCAGGCAGATAGACTGCAGCTGTTCCCACCCAGCCAGCCACATTAATGAATAAGCAGACTAGCTGGATGCTTCTGAGAAAATGAACAAGGCTGACATTTGAAGTGTCATTGCTGGGCTTCAATATTAATGCCCTTTGGAGATTAATGAAGGCAATTCGCAACCTTTAAACTACTGGCACAGACCGAAGCAGCCCAGAAAGCTGAGATTCCTGGATGGCCCATGAAGGCCATATAAGGATAGCAAGACTGGCAGTGGTGTTCCCCTATCTAAATCCTGAAGGTACAATCCAGCAGCCTTATTCATAGAGGCATTCCAGTTAAAGTCAGATAACAGCAGCATGATGAAGTAGGTAGGACTGATTTTTTAAAATGTGATGTTCTTAATTATCTGATGCTGCTTCAAGCAGTTCCTTCTCCTTTTAAACATAACCCAGCTTCTAATGTTCTCCACTCAAAACCATTAGTATGAGAAGGTCAGGAGTAATAAAGTAGCAGAAGCATTTCATTTTTAGATGAGAAGGGATAGAACAAACACAAACAAGGCAAGGAGAAAATTTAAACCCAAAAGCTGTTTATCAGAGTTGCAATCATATGCTCATCAAAGACTTTAAATACCACGAACACAGCCTCTTAGGCTCACTTGGAAAAGTTCTTTCAAAATACACTGATGTTCCGTTACCAGCCTTGGAAAGAAAAGCCAAACCAAAAACAACCTTCCTGCTTCTCTGGACAATGTAGTCTTAAATTTAAGAAGTAAGATAAAGACACAGAAAAATGCTACTGTATGTCAGCTGGCAGGTATAAGGTGTGTAAAGCTAACAAATTAGGCATTCAGCTCATTATGTTCAGAAGCAGAATCCTAGAGTCTCAAAGGCTACCAACGGAACAAAAGTAGCCCCACAGAGAACACAAACCCTGCAGTGAAGATGCAATTATTTCTATATTTCTTCTCCTTCCAAAAGGCAAGACTGCCTCAGTGTCTTCTCATTAAGTGAGAAAGTTATTACTTGGAATTCATTCCTCCTTGTAATTACTAGCTGGGAAGTGAATAGCAATACCATATAAAAAAGGATAATATTCTTAACAACAGTAGAAGGCGTAAAGTAGCCTCACCACTTTCTTTATGTTAGTTATGTCATTAGTCCTATTAGCACTGCTCAAAACGAACAAGTTAACAAGGAAACATTAAGATACGCTTCAGAATCGTAAAACCAAAGAACGAAATATCAACATATCCATCACTTATTTTATCAATCACTGATTAGGTCTCATTAATTTCTTCAAACAAAATAGCCATGAAACTAATGTGAGAAGGTTTGGGTTTGGTGCATTACTTTTTGTTTTAGAAGAAACACAAGGCTTGTTCAGGTCCCAGACTCTCTCAGTCCTCTAGGACTGAAATCTTGCCTTATTGAACCAGAAACATCTCTTAACATTTCAAGTCAGTGATTTCACTTGGAAGATTTTTTTTTCTGCAATGTGAACAATTCCCCACTGGATTCAGCTGTATTTCATGCTGAGAGAGCTATTGCACACATTTGAACATGGCAAATTGGCTGTATACACACATGCATGCATACACATTTATAGAAAAAGTTACCTAGTGGCTGTTTTCCTGAATCCTCCATCAGATGACTGGCCAACGGGATTACTTTCCAATGTGACTGCAATTAGTAAATGAGCGAATGCAGTCTGCATACCCTTAGCTGTGCATTTTACTCAGCAGCAAATGACTATAAATATTCCTAATTGTTGTTAAGATTCAGCATATCTTTTTATGAAGAGGATATCATTACTGTCTTATATGACATCTGGTTATGACACTAAGGACCCACCTCTTTTGATTGACTTTTGAAGGAGGTAAAATGACAGTTAAATTACAGAATCACAGAATGGGTACAGTTGGAAGAGACCACTGGAGAGCATCTAGTCCCACCTCCCTATTCAGACAGGGTCCCTAGAACACGTTACTGAGGACTGTGAATATCTCCAGAGAAGGAGACTCCACAACCTCTCTGGACAATCTGTTCCAGGGCACCCTCACAGTAAAAGAAGTTCTTCCTCATGTTCAGGTGGAACTTCCTGAGTGTCAGTTTCTGCCTGTTGCCTCTTGTCCTATTGCTCAGCACCACTAAGAAGAGCCTGGATCCATCATCTTGATACCCTCCCTTCAGATATTTACAGACACTGATGCCCCCCCCCCCCATCTCTTCTTGAGGCTGAACAGGTCCAACCCTATCAGCCTGTCCTTGTAACAGAGATGCCTTAATCATCTTTGTAGTCCTCCACTGGACTTTCTCCTGGAGCTCTGTATCTCTTTTATACTGAGGAACCCTCATTTGAATTGGGTATATGACTTCAGTTGCCTAAATTAGGGTGTGTGAAGCCCACAAAATGGACATTCTGATTATTAGATTCTAAAGAAACTCAGCATGATGGACAAAACAAGTAAGCTGAGGGGGTGTGTAGTAAAGCCTAGGGCTTGGAAATGGTCATGGACCTGGTACAGCATGAACTTACAGCATTGCCAATTCTACTTATTCCACCTGTAGACACTCTTACTGTGGAATAAGAATGCCCTTTCTTCCTGTGTCTGGAAGAAATTGTGTACACCTGTCCTTACAATCAATATACCCATGCCAATAGTCAGAGTACTATTCCTGGCAATGAAAGCTGAGTGACAGCTCAGGCTCACAGAGAAACTCAGGTAAGGGAAACATCTCTCCTGAACTACTAAAGTTTGGGCAGCTCACAGTCTTCATTTCATTGTTGCGAAGGTGCAGCTGATCCGCTTTGGATCTACTTTGGATCTGCTTTCAGGTCAGCCAGGGTGAAGTCCTGGCTCTTCTGCAGCCTATGACAAACCCCATAAGCCCAGACTTCATCTCCATGTTTCAGGAATTTATAAGCACGGAGCAGCATTAAGTGCTGCAATGGTTGGGGGCAGGGGAGAGAAAAAAAAGCCTCACTGGTTTTACATCTTAGATAAGCAACTGTATTTGCTAAAATAATCTCATTCCAAAGCAAACAGATTTGATTGTTTAGAAATGTGCATCTTATCAGTGGCAAATGTTTGAACAAGCTCTTTGAATGGTGCCTCTTACTGATTTTTCAGTAACAATCAAATGTTTCATTGTTTCGATTAAAGCTTGGTCTTTCACTTAGAGAGTTACTGTCCAATTGTAAAATGACTGATTGACTGCAATTATAAAGCAAGATGAATTATTTGTCTTATTTTCCGACAAAAAAAAAATTAGTGTAGGGTTTTATTGTTTAAGGGGGTCAATGTATTTCATTATATACTCACAGAGAATAGCTCAATGACATTCCAGCAATCAGTTATATGGACTGTTTTTATTAGCAGCTGAAGAAACCAAATACTGCACAGCTCATCAGGCTGTGCAAATGAAATGCAATAATGAAGTTCTCAAGCAAGCAGAATCAAACATGCCTGTGTTATTCCCTTTTTGCACTAAGTGTATGAAGTATTGCAGGAACTGCTCTCTGAATAAACACGTCTCTGTTCTATCATACATAATTCAGGTTTTCCAATTCCCCGGTGGAGTAGATTATCTAACTCCAGACACTGAGGTACAGTCCACAAACCCTGCACCAAAACTGTACCTCAATAGTACTGTACTAGACTGCATTATTGATACAACTCTGTCTCTTGCAACAACATATGTGCTCTCCATCAGCTTTATCCTAATACTTTTTAAATGTCTATAGCATTCTCCCTGCAAAGATGTGGATATGCTCTGCAAGCAGTAAGTCAGAGCACAAAGAACACTGGATAAATATTTTTCTTGAGCATCATTCAAGAGTGCACAGGGATTTATATAATAAGACTGTTCTACAGCTCTAGCACTTGCTACTCTCAAAATTCATGGGAACTCTGTGGGGATCTTTGGGAACAGGTCTCAAATGACGGGCATTTCTGGAATAATCTTCTGTGTCCTGTAAGTCACCTCAAACGTGGCACTGCAGTGCCCAGGCAGGGTCTGCTCCTGTGCAATCACCACCCTCACAATGGGATTGCAGGCTGTGTAAATCAGTGCGGAATTGAGTCTGGAGACTTGAGCTGCCATGAACATCTTAAAAGAAGATTACACCCATGTAATAATGCACAATCCTTTGCCAATCCCTAAAGAAGAGCAGGGCAGGGAGGGGGGGAGGGGGGCTCAGTAAGCAGGGGGAGAACAGGGACAGGGGGCCAGAACCAGATTTCTCAGCCAGCTCAATCCTGGTTGTCCTGGAGTCCAACCCTAACTCAGGGATCCAGAATCTGTGCAGCTCTAAGCCTGGCACACTCAAGCCTGCTGGGTGCCTGGCCCATCCTTCCTCAGTAGTCTTGCTACAGATACACAGACCTGAGCTGAGTGGCTGAACACAGGGAGGTGAGTCTTCAGAGCCCAAAGATGGTTTCTTCATCTTCTCAAACAGTAACATAATCTGTCTGCAGCTTCTGTTTTGGCTCTGTGGAGCCAGGCTGATCCTCTGGATACAGGATCTAGTGCAGCGGGAATGGATGGTGTCAGCGTGGGCATTCAGCCTATCTCTGCACCCTTCTCCTCACAGTCTTTCCAGCACAGGCTCAGTGGTAGGAGAGGGCTGCATCCTTCAGGACTCCGGAGAGGATGCACAGAACATTTCTACACCTTCAGCCACATTTGGACACGATTTCTATGCCCAAGTCCTAGGTAAGGGACCTAAGGGACTGGCCTGGCTGGAGGTGCCAGCATGCATAACCTCACACAAGGCAGAAGGGGACTTGAACACTGTTCCCTGTCCTGTTTGTAAAAACACAGTGCTCTGAAAGACCAGATAAGACTTACAGCTAATCTCCAGCTAGTGCCTCGTGTTCCCAGGGAACACGGCGCACTGTCTTGTAAATCAGCCAGTCCCCAGCCAAACAGATGGACTCAAACAGCCAGGAAGCAAGATGCTGGCATCAAAGGTTGAGATGAAAATCAAAGTGGTTGGGATTACAGAGATGACTGCTCTTTTGAGGCTGGGCTTCTTATTCAAGGGATGTAATTTGACTATCCAACCTAAATTTTTAAATTGGTTTTAGACAATAACCTCCTGTACTAAGACAGTGTTAGGTGATCTGGATTGGGATCAGAGTGGAAAAAGATTGCACTGGGAGGGCAAGAGGAAGACATGTAATAAAATTACAGAGAACAAAACATGAAGATGGAAAAGGGAACAGGAATCCTGTTACCCTGATCCCCTAGCAGGAAGAATATGGTACTTAATGAAAGATGAACTGCAAAGGACAGATGTAGACTTACTGCTGAAATGCAGAGGTGTGGAAGTGAGCAACTGTAACACCAAGGCAACATGCTTATGATAATTAAATATAAACACAAGCAAGAATGTCTGCATGAGTAAAGTTAACTGTACCATTGCTCTCTGAGCACCAGGTCCCTCCAGCACTCAAGCTCAAATCCCTTGAACCTTTCCAATTGCAGATGATCCCACAATCCACTTGTTTGTCCCAAAGAGTCAGGTCCTGGCAGCACCAGAGCTAGCTGTCCAGGACAGGATCTCTGAGAACTTCCACCACACAAATTATACAGCCATTATCTTTGGAAATTCATTGTAAATAGTGTGCATCTATACTTAATCACTCCTAGACAATACCTGACATCAATGGAGCCCTCTGTCTCCAGAATGTCCCCTGCCTGTTTTTAACCTCCTCAGCTCAAAGTCTGAAGCTGTGCCATGGTTTGACCTTTGGCTTTGACCCATGAATGACAGCCACATTCTTTGTTCATCACAAGGCAGCAGTGTCCATCATTCTGCTTTTTCAATGTTGGGGTGGGGTTTTTTTTTTTTGTGGGTTTTTTTTTTTTTCAGAAAGCTCTTCTCTGACAAAAGCAAAGTTTCAGAGCAGCCAGGGGAAAAAGAAAAATGGGTTGTTCAAACTGAGCCACACCTGAGCCCTTGTGCATCCCCAATCTTGCAGCCGGGGGACCTTGGAGAAGCGTGGCTACCAGCTCTGTGAACCACTGTGCTTGACTGCTGGCAGGCATGGTCTCACTGCACCTGCGGAACTGGCAGCCAGCTCTCATCCTCCACAGTCTCCAAGGGCTGAACTAAGTTCCAGCTCTTCAGGCAGAGGAGGCTGTCCACACCGCAACTGGAGGCATCCCAGACCAAGGGTAGGCCAGGGTCACTTATGCCCTTTCGACAACTTTCCCCATGCTCCAAATTTCAGCTATTCCTGCCCTTCTGGATGATCTTCTTCCCATTTTCCCACCTCCAGCTTTTCGGGGAGGGCTGTGCACCACTGCTTGCTGGGCTGGAATCCATCCTTCTAAGGCTGACATTGAACATGACTGTCAGACATCAGGGCCAGCCCGGATGTGTGCCACGCACAGCAGCTCAAGGGAGCATTTTGAGCGGCCTCCCGCCCAGCTTTGCTTGTTTCCTGCAGGAGACGTGGGGAATGCCCCACACAGGTGCTCCTGCCCCCAAGAACAAGCTGCATCCTCAGGGGAGCGCGGAGCGGACAAGTGCGGTGGAAGCAAGACCGGCCGTGCTGAGGGTGCAGCTCTTCCCTTGCGTGCTGCCAAGCTCTGGCCCCCTGGGTCCGAGCCCCCACGCACACCGGTGCAGCCGTGCCCTGTCTTCGGAGACACTGGGGAGGCACATGGAGTCCCAATAGGCCTCTGGTCCCCTCCGGTCTCCTCTCCCCGGGCGGCTCGGCGCTGACGGTAGCACGGGGCTTAAACTTTCCCCGCCGGATTAAGGGCCTTCTGTAACCGTACCGCGGCCTCACACCCCTGTCCCCCGAGAGCATCCAGCCACCATGTGCTCGATGGGGGCGGCGGGGCGGGGGTCTCTTACCCCCGCCCGAACCCGAGCCCGAGTTCACCAGGCCTGCTGGGCCTCCGGCTAGGGCTGGCCGGGCAAGCGGGCACTGCACCCACGAGTACGGCCCCGGGCCGTGAGCGGCTGCCGGCGGGGCGATGGGGAAGCGGAGCGGGCGGACAAGGCGAGCGAGGACCGGAGGCGGGCAGGCAGGCAGGCAGGCAGGAAGGGAGGAGACAGCGGCGGGAGGGCGGGGAGAAGTTTAATCCCGGAGACACCTCTCCAGGGCGTGGCGGGGGAGCCGCCCCGAGCCGGCGACTGCTTGCCCCGCGAGGTTGGGACATGCGCCGCGGCGCTGCCGCCCGGGGTTAGTCACGGCGGGGCGCCGGCCCCGAGTTCTCAGCCAGGCGAGCGCGGCGGCAGCAGTGGCCAGTGTCTCTGGCGTACGGACCGAGCGCGGCCGCCTGCCTCCCGCCAACCGCTCTCTCCCTGCTTCCCTTCCCCTCTCCCGGGTGCGTGCGGACAGATAACAATGGTGGGGCGCAGCCGCCGGGCCCCCGCCCTCGCCTAGTGGAAGCGAGTGCCCCGCGGCCGCTGCTCCGCCGCCCCGCCCTGCGGCGGCCCCGGGCCGCGGACCGCGTTGCTGCCGGCGGCGGTGCCGGGAGGCGATGGTGCCTGCGCCGGGGTTAGTCTGATCGCCGCTCCCCGCCTCGCCGCCTCCGGTGCCGGCGGCGCTCCCGCGGGGCCAGCGCCCGCCGCCTCCCCGGCTCGCTCGGGCTTGCGGCCGCCTGACACAACTTGGGAGCTCCTCCAGATAAACAAAAATAATTAGTGATAATAATTTAGAACAAGGCGGAGAAGCAGAAGAAGCGAGTGGATAATGTCAACCCCGAGCAGATTCAAAAAGGACAAAGAGATTATAGCGGAGTATGAAAGTCAAGTGAAAGGTAAGCGCGGGGAGGCAGCGGGAAAACCGCCGCGGGGGCCGGGCGTCCTGCCGGCCCCTTTCCCCGGCTGCCGGCCGAGCTGCCACGGCCGGCGGGGCGGCCCGTCCCAGTTGCCCGAACTTCGGGGCGGGAGGGAGAGTGGCGAAAGGGCGGCGGAGGCTTTCTCCCCCGCCGCGCTCCGAGCGGCGCCGGTGGGTCCGAGGGGCCGGGCCGGACGGCAGCTGCGGCGGCTCTTCCACAACCCGGCCCCGGCCGAACACCTTCCCTTCCTCCACTGGCTTCGGTAACGCCCGGAGCGGGGGGAGGGAAGGGGAAAGGGAGGACAAAAAAAAAAAAAGCGTGTCAATTACTGGGACGAGAGACAATGCTAAGCCATACCCCTTTCTTGAGGCACATGGCTGGTGTCTCCCACCCTCGCCTCAGGGCTGTAGTTTCTGTGCTGGGCTGTAGAAGATGGCTAATAAAGAATTACCCTTGACTATTGAATGAGCCCATTCAGCCATCCAGGAAGTATTTCAGCCTCGCATCGCCCGGCTGTATCGCATCCAACTATTGTGCCAAGGACAGCGCCGACAGATCCTGGCTTGAGCCACCGGCGCTTCCAGACCCTCGAGTTTCCTCGCCTAGCGTTTTCCTTCTGGCAGTGTCTTGGGTGGAACAGAGATTGGGAAAGTAGCGACATGGCAGTGGGGTGTGGGTCTCTTGGTGCGCATTCTTCTGGGCGCTGTCGGGGAAAATATTGCATAATATGTAAATTGTAATAAATCCAGGGATCGATGTGAACGTGAAACACGGCATTTAAAAAGCTATGCAACATCTGGACTCTGCTTTTTAAAATGATGCTGGTGTGCCTTCATATAGTTAGGGTGTTCCCTCCTTGATGCTGCCCACAGTGTGATGCACAGAGATGGAGCAGGTCCTCATGCAAGTCCATGGGCTTCAGGAACAGCCTTCCTGCTTCACGCAGGCATGGGCTGGGGACCGTCTATATGAGGCATCTGGAACAGGGTGGGAGGGACCACTCCTCAGCTGTTGAAAGATTTATTGACTTTGTGTACTTGCCCAATATATTTCCCTCCCACTTGATCAAATGACATCAATTTTTCAAGGCAATGCTTGTCGTTTTGTTGGGGTTTTTGCTCTTCAAAGTAAAGAGATAGTTTTTGAGTTATTTTCTTCTTAAGCTTAACTTTTTGTGAAAAATACTTGTCATTATCAAAAGTCATTTTGCGTCCAAGAAAGGATCTAAGCTTAAAATAAGGGATCTGCCAAATAGATGGGTAGTGAGGGGTCTGAGCTGGCAGGTGGGCCGCACTTCAAGTGTCCATCTGACATGGGCAGGGCCGAGACAGTTCTCACATAGCTGGTGTATTCGCTGCCATTGAGCCCTTAAAGGATTGGCGCTTTTTCCTCTCTGTGGACACGTTGCAGATTTATCTTGGTCACTGAGCATAAAAAATGTTCGAGATCTTAAGCTCATTGCACAGTGTGCAGACTGTTCTTTGCCTCCTCCTAACTTGATTGTTAAAGGCTCAGCCTTTATTATCTGCAGCTAGTTGCTATATATGCCAGTCTTTTCTTTTGAATAATGAAGAAAAAATGCCATGCCCTTCAGCTACATCTATTGTATCATTTCAAAGGACGCTAAAGACGAAGGCATGAAGTTCTGTTGATGACCTGGCTGTCCTTTGGTGTCATGGTTCTCCATCACAATTGCAGAGGGAGATGGCATTTGTAAATATAGCTTAATAGGAATTTTAACTTGCTTTGCTTCTTTGTGGTGGTCTGGGGTGTGTGCAGTCTGGTCCCACCCTACTGTCTTGCTGGAATTGTTGATCAGCAGCTGTTTGAAAAGGTATGCTAGGCTAGATGCTTTTTCTTTAACCAGCATCACTACAGTTGTATTTCAGATGTCAAGAACTGTCTGTGCTAAGATATAATTCTGCTTGACACCAGCTGTGATAGTATAAAAAAGCAGTGATACTACTGTGTGGTATCTTAAAAATCTTTTTTGATATTGAGGGTTCAAGGCCTAAGAAATCAGCCCCAATTAGCCAGCAAGATAGCTTTAAGGGAATGTAAATTCAGGAAAGTCAGGTCCCTATATACTGCTTGGAATTTCTTATATTAGGTTAGGAGAAAGGGTGTGGCCAAATTGCTTTTGCTGCCTGTGATTTCTGGTGTTTGCAATGGCTAGCTGATTTCTCACTGCTGATGTGTTTAGTGCTGAAGGATGTGGACAGCTGGGCAGCAGACTGGCCCTTTGAGGTCCTCTGGACAGGCGTGTGCACCGGAGTGCAGCAGCACGAATCTCCCGTACCTTGTGGTGAGATTGCATTGAGCCCAGCTTGCTGAGCATCAGCGTCAGTGCTTCAGAAACCATGCCGCTGGCCGCTGGTGGGTGCAGTTGGAAATCCTGCCCTAAGATGTCTGAATATTAGTACTGAAGGAAGAGGGGCCTGCAGTGTACATGCCCTGTAGGGTATGTATATGGTGCCATATTTGGAAACGAGGATTTGGTAGTGCCATTCTTCACATAGCTTTTCTACTCCTAACTCCTCAAATAGGAAGCAGTAACAGATGTTAATTGTCGTGCCTGGTTCCTGGGTGGTGTAAACTGGCATCTTCTCCTTGGATTTTTAGCAGTGCCACTAGATTGTCTATTGCTTTAGTAGAGGTCATGCAGGAGCAGCAGAAGGTTTGTAAATGTTACCTGTTTGTCAAGCTGAAGTAAACAAGATACTTCTGACTTGTTGGGCAGAGTATTTTATTGCACCTTTTTTTGCACCATCCTTGTTCTTCAGTCTACCTTCCATCAAGAGCTGTCCCAGTTGAATCAATAAGGTAAGTGTGTTCACTTCCCTGCACATTGTATAGAAAACAGAAGAATATTTCTTATGGATGTTTTAATACTGAAGTTAGATCTGTCTAGATGTATATATATCGGTATCTATGTAGCTGGATACCTCTACGTCATTTTGGGGGATGTAAAAATATTATGATGGCATGGGTACCTTACTTTGTAGACATAAAGGCACCTGGAAAGTAACATAACATAATAAAAAAAATATTCCTGGTCATCTGCAGTATAAGTTGTGTCTGTGTTCTTCCAAAGAATGTGGTAATTTTATTTGCACTTCCTAGTCATTGGAGGTAGTTTTACCAACCTTGAAGCTGGAGCTAGAAAATGGAAGGAATACTTTCTAGATGAGCAGTAGACTGGTGGTATAGTTATGAGCCAAGTATTAACTTTCTGCTTTTTGACCCTATTAAATTTGTAGTCAGCATGCCTTAACTCAAGGCTCGGTTGACTATAGTAGCCTATCTTACATTTTGTATTCTGAGGACCAGTGCTCCTTGGTACTGCTGATAATGTCAAGTAGTGTCTATTGATAAAGTTACTGAGCAATTCACACTAGTGAAGAAATACTAGAGCATCCTCTGATGTCTGTGAGTGGGTGTCTTGAGTATGGTAAAAGGTGAGCTGGTAAGATCTTGAATAACTGGCTCCCTTCAGAAATTCATCCTTCAGAAAACGAAGTCTCTCGGAGGAGCAAGAGGATTAGGGATATACTGCTCCAGAGCTTTTCGATCATTCATGTTAAACTGGCATGTTTGCCTTCTTAGGACTTGTAACTGGCCTTCCATGGACAGGAGAAATGTGCTTTGACTAGGTAAGCTTTGTACTGACTAATTATCAGGCCTGTCTCTTCAGAGAGATCCTCCCTATGGTGTGTACTGTTTAGAATCATTGCAGTTTAAATCTCAGCCTTCTTACACAACTGCATCTCCAACTGAAATGGGCTGAGGGAAGAGCTGCTTAGATCCCTCCTTTTTTCCATCTAAATTTTTCAGTTGGAATTGACCTAGTGGAAATGCAAGCCCAAAAGCAGTTTGCAGAGGAAGACACTTCCCCAAGATCAATATTTGCATGGCCTTCTTCAGAACAAAATACTCCTGTTTTTCATCAGAAAGAACTTGGTAACAGTCTGTATTACGTTGCCTAACTAATTTTTATGGAAAGTGAAAATTCTGAATTGTAAAGCTGAATTGTAACTTCACATTAAAACTGCAACAGAAGCCTCTCTGAGAAAAGACAAAGTTCTGAAGTACAAATTGGGCTGTTGTTTTAGTAAACTGATAGCTATTTTGAATAAAGTCTTTGTAATGAAACATTTGGTACCTTGGATGATGCCAGAATTCTTGAGGTTTATAAAAAAAAAATCTGATGAATAGATGCCAGTTTTCAAAGTTCAAGTTTATCAAGTGTGGTTTAGCAGAAATTTTTCTGGTCAAAGAACTTCACCACACACAGGACTTTGTCTGATACAGAAAGGATATTGTTCTCCATGCTGTTTTCCAGTTGGAGTTAGGTTGTCTCATGAGGTTCCTTATCTTTTCCCCCACCATTTTCTCCAAGCTCCCTGATACTTCCTTTCAGAGTACAAACACCAGTTGTCCAGGTAAATGTTAATGAGTTTGTAGTTGCAGCTGAAAGGGATATCTGCAAATTAAGACAGTTCAGTCATAAACTGAACTGGTTTTGGTTGGTTTTGGGTTTGGTTGGTTTTGGGTTTTGTCTTGTTCTGGGGGGGGGGGGGGGGGGGGGGGGTTGGTTTTTTTTTTAGTTAACCAACATATTCAGTATTCTTACACTTCCACAGCTTTCTTGGAATGAAAATTAAGGAACTTGGTTTATTACTATGCTGTTTACCAAAGTATTTGGGTTATGGGGGAGCCCTACAAAATGACGACTTCCCAAAGGTCATGACTCAGGAACTTCAGAGATTTTGGCTTCTTAGTCTTTCTATATAATTAAAGAAACCCCACCTTTTCTTATGCCTTTTTGAAAATATGATGAAGAGTCAGGAATGTACACTTTTTTTTTCCTGGTTTGACCACACACTGTAGCTGCTGTGTTCCAGCAGCACAGTGAAACTACATTATTTTAGTTGAATTTAAAGGTGAATAAAGTCTTGATTACTATAGCATACATTAAAAAGTTAGGTAGTGAATGGATTGTCTGAACAGTGTTTCTTTTTTGCAGTATGGCACTCATAATGCATATTTGATGCATATGTTTTGTAGATAACACATTCTTGTTAGTCTCTAGCATGAAGTTTTAACTTGCCTCTGTCTCTGAAGCAGTTTGGAATTTTTTTATGATCACTTCTTTGGGGCTTTTTTTTTTTTTTCTTTTCCAAGCATATTTTCTATGCAGTTTTGCTGTTGCAGTGCAATGCTCTAAATCATGCTAAGATCACTTAATTTCCTTCCATTATCTTTTATTGGTCACTTTTTTATGAACTGGAGTTCTAGTTGCTAATAAAATTAAACATAGCTTTGAAGTGGCTGCAGTAAGACAGAATGGGATCCACAGTAAGAATGGGATATGAATTTCTTAACATTTTCTGCCTCAAACTTCGCCTGTGTTAGGTTTTGCCTTTTGTTAAAACTGGACTCCTTGTCAGTCAGAGGTGATGGATGGTAGTGCTGGAAGAAAGTGGGTCAGTGCTGTTGAGATTGGATAAGAAATCCGCTCCTGAGCATTACACAGCCTGTTAGAAATCACTGACCATGACTTGACAGTGCAGCGTGTCTCATCTCTGCTTTGGACAGGGATGGACACGGGGGAGAGCAAAAATGGAGCCAGGCAGGTGTCAATGCAAGTTCCTGTGTTATTTGTTCTTCCTTTTACCTTTTTTTTCCCAACCCTTCCTACATCTACCTCTTATGCTATCCCACATCTAACCTTTCTGGTCTCCCTAGTGGAAATCGCTGCTACCTTAACTTGTATTAATCCCTATTAGAGTTTAATCTACTCTTACTGCTCGGCTTTCACAGGGCAAAGTAGGCTTTGGAGTGTGGGGGTTTGTTTGTGTGTGAACGATTAGGCTAAATGTGCAGCAGGGCTGCTGCCGCCTCTGCTTCCTGCAGGGTTTAGTCTTAGGCAGCGTTTCCTCTGTGAGTGCTTCTCCCAGCTCGCCATGTACGGACCGACCCTTCCAGGGACCTGCCCCGTACTCTGCTGTGAGCTGTGTGGGCTGATGTGATCAAGTGCTGGCCATCTCTGGGACAAGGCTGGCTGACCTTGGGCTCTGCTGGTCAGTCTGGGAGCGGCGAGTCATGAATGGCCTCTTGTTCCTGAAGTTATTTCATCTTTTCTGTCCCCACTTTATGTCTCTTGGGCGCTGTGCCACACACCCTGAGGTTCAGGAGATTGTGGGAGTATGTGTGTAGGTACATACATATGGATGTGAAAGCGGAACAGCTGAAAATTGGAGGCAGTGGTTGAAGGTACAATGACTGGCATCGCTGCTTGTGTGCCAGTAACAGGGATGAGGCTGGTGGGCTCTGCAGTAGCAGATACTTGGAATGAAGCACAGAAGGCCATTGCTGAGAGCATGGGTCCATGTCTTGAGTAAGAGACAGAGCTGTCTGCACAGGAAGACTGCTTGCTGTGTATCTTTTACATTACGAAGGCTATATCTGGCACCAAAAGTAAAGGAGTTGGTTATCACTGCTTTTTCCTTTGTTTCCAAGACTTAAACAACTGCAGGCTGTTCTGGCAGTTTGTGTGGTGGCTTGGTCCTGTGGGAGTGCTCTAGGACAAACAATTCACTTTGATCTGTTGTAATGGAGCCATAATCCTGAGGCACTACTTCCTCCGGAATCTTCTGTTTTCTCCTACTTCTGGAAGTCATCTTCTTGTAGACATTGAAGTGTGTCACAAGTGAGTTACAGCCACCTGGTAAGCTGAAGGTGTGTTACCTATGCTCTGCCCACTAAGCCATCTTGTCCAGGCAAAGCACTCATATTCTCGAGCCATTTTTAGTTAATTTCAGTTTTGTAACTGATCAAGGAAGATCTCTTTAAGAACTCCTTCCCTTTCATTTTTTCTCTTCTGTCACTATTTCTCAGGCATATACCTGTATGAATTTCAAGATGCAATATTCAGTCTTGCATTGTACCACCTTCTGGAAACCTGAATTTTACCTGGAGGTGACTGATAAGTCCTGAGATTGAGATGTAATGTCATTATGAAAAATGAAGAGCATTTTGGAAATAACCTCAAGCAAATCTAATGTCCTGTTTTCTGTATGTGGGCATGGCTGTGACTTCATATTATTCTTCTATCTTCTCTGGAAGGCGTAAATACTTGGTTTAGTTCATACTTGGCCCAATAAAATAATCCCAGTTTTAGATGCATGTTAATGAGGTAGATGTTGCAGGTAGGAAGGGAAAACCCACTAAATGCTCTAAGAAAATGTTGTGGAGAAAATGTATGCTTTATGATTTGACTCTTTAACAATCATATCTGTGTATCTGTGAAATAAACTTAAGATGGTCTGTGTTATTTACTCCAAATTCTGTCCATTCCGGGACAGTGCTGCTGATCTGTCTTTAATGAAGTCTCTCCTAAGGTACATGGGTTCTTTATCTGTGTTTACCTTGATCATAGCATCTGGGGGGGGTTCTTTTAATTAAGGTCATGAGAAGGAAAAAACTTTTTCTTTGTCTATTTTTCTCAAAAAGGATTCAGTAGAACTTGCTTAGAAGTGTGATCATTAGTTAGAATATTCCTGTTAACTTTGTTTGGTATCTATTATTGACCAATAAAACATGCTTTAGTTTCAGTTACAGCCTCCTGAGACTTTCCTTTATAGATGCAGAAGTGCTGGCAAGCAGGCAAGGGAGTTGTATTAGCATATTAACCAAAACATTCTTGAAATATACTAGACCTAAGTGGGTTTTTTTATTGCAAAATAGAAGTTACAAAAAGTATAATTAGAACACTTACGGTGCAGTATTTCTTGTTAGCTATATTGGGAATAAAAAGCAAATGCAGCTGGTTTACCGGATGATGACTTCCAGGAAGTAACGATTGTAACCCTTTACATAATTAGCTGTTGTGGGAAACAAAACTGACTAGAGATTCATGTAAACGATCCAGACTCCTTAACTGACTCAGTGCTTACTCATCCGAATTACTCTGCATGTAAAATCTTCTAGCAGTTTGTTGGTGCTGGCTTTTGTGGGGAGTCTTTGAGATGCTGCATGTTTCTTCCAGGGTGTCACAAACGGAGTGGTGCACACTTTTGGATTTGCTCAGTGTGTAAAACTAAATAAGGAGACAGGCTGATCCCCTTTCAGTTTGCAGTGTACGTTCTTTCATGTGGGAAAAGAAAGCAGTCTCTGCTGTTTTAGCCAGTTCTAGAGTATCTGCTTCCTGAAAATCAGAGTAGTCTGTTCATGTTTACAAAGTATAGAGTACACCAGAAGTCTAATAAGATTCAGTGATAGCTCTTGTATGACTCTGTTCTTTCGACAACGTGTCTTTTTTCAAACCTTGCTGTTCACTGCTTTTCCCCTCTGATTCTTTTTTAAGCAGAGAGAGGATAAACAATCTAAAGCATCAGGTCAGAGGCAAGATAAAATAAATGTTCATTCAGTACCAAGACGAGCAGGCATCTCAACTGAAACTTTCTAACTCAACAATTAGGTTAGTTTTACACAATAATGAAGAAATTGAAATGATTGCAAGTTACTTAATTGAATTTTTAAAATATAGATCAGGATGATATGTTATTCTGCTTGTGCTACTAAAACTAAGAAAAAACACCCCAAAAAAGGGGTGCTGGCTTTTGTCATATGCTTCAATAATGGTCTCTGTGACTAGTTGCTATGATTAAGTTGCTAGGCATAAAGTTAATTTTATTTCTTTGAGAGTGTTTCTGCAAGCATTCAAAAGGCATGCTAAGAAGAAAAACTTCTTAAACCTTATCATAGGATTCTTACTACACCAAGGTTGCTATAAGTGGTTAGACAGCACAGCAAGCTCTACCACTTGCAAATCACTGATTTGCCAATGAGTAGAAATGAAAGTGTATAAGCTCTTGTCCATAGGTGCCTTGTGTATTTTGCAAATTGGTGTCTGCATTCTTGACTTAAATAATACTATTTTCTTGAGGAACCAGCTGTGTAGCAGAAAGCTAGCTTTTATGTGTGTTGGCATATGGATAACTAGTATGTTTAAGAACTTGACAACTATACTGTGCTTGCTGCCTAGCAGACTACTTGAGGTTAAGACCAGTGTAAGAAGGTTCTTTGTGTTATGTACGTTTTTGGGGACTGTCTTTATTTGTACCTTCCTAATTTCCAAGTAACAGTGCATAAAATTAGTGAGATTCTTAATGTAATGACAGAAAATAGAATCCAAGTGTTAATCTGCTCAGATACTTCAGCATTAAAATCACAACCGTGTGCAGAGTTGGAGAAGATTACCCTGTGCAGAAGAGATGAGGGAGCTGAGTGCAGGTAGCAAGTCCCCACCTGCTGGGTGCTCCTCTCCTCCCAGGGTGCTGTGGAGGAGCCTGGTGGCAGCAAGCACTGTCATGCATGCCCAGCATCACTTCTTCCCCGGCAGCCTGTGATGAGCAGTCTATTGCATCTGCAGCCGAGCTCATCGGATTATTGTGGACTGTATTGTAATCCTATAATTGCCAGCCACTTTTGATGCCATGGTATTGTAGTTGTGGGTCAAATTCTGTGCTTCATAAGCAATATTTTACCTGTGGGATGGTGCAATAGACTATACCTTGTGAACTTGATCGTGTGGCCTTAATGAGAAAAAAAAGCCTCACCACTCTTACAGTAAAGATTTTCCTCCTTATATCTAATCTAAAGCTACTTTCTTTCAGTTCAATGCCATTACCCATTCTTCTGTGACTACATACCTTTGTAAAAATTCTCTATCCAGCTCTCTTGTTCCCTTTAGGTACTGGAAGGCTTCTCTGAGGTTTCCCCTGAGCCTTCTCTTCTTCAGGCTGAACAGCACCAATTCTCTCAGCCTGTCCTCATAGGAGAGGTATTCCAGATCCCTGATCATATTCAGAGCCCTGCTCTGGACTTGCTCCAGCAGGTCCCCACACTTCTTCTGTTGGTGGCCCCAGAGCAGGATGCAGCCCTCCTGGTGAGGTCTCACTAGAGCAGAGGGGAAGCATCATCTCCCTTGGCTCACTGGCCATGTTCCTTTTGACACAGCCCAGGATGTGTTTGGTGTTTTGGGCTGCAAACACACATTGCCAGACCATGATTATCTTCCTGTCAACCAGTGTGCCCAAGTCCTTCTCAGGGTTGCTCTCAGTTCGTTTTCTGCTCAACCTGTATTTGTCCTTGTGATTATTATCCTGACCTACATGCAAGACCTTACACTTGGCCTTGTGCAAACTTCATGAGGTTTGCAGGGGCCCAGCTTTCAGGCTTATCTAGGTGCCTCTAGATGCCATCACTTCCACCATGTCGACCATACCACACAGCTTGGTGTCATTCGCAAACTTGCTGAGAGTGCGTTCAATCCCATTTTCTGTGTCACCAGTAAAGATGCCAAAAAGCTCTGGTCCCAGTAGAAACCCCTGAGGAGCACCACTCAACACCGCTGATTGCTGTTTGGGTGTCGAGCTGTTGGCTGCAACTCTTTGAGTGAGACTATCCAGCCAATTCTTTATTGACCAAGTGGTCCATCTGTCAGATCCATGTGGCTCCAGGTTAGAGACAAGGATGTCACGTGGGATAGCGTCAAGTGCTTTACACAAGCCAGGGTACATGACATATTACTTTCCCCTTATCCTCTAGTGCTGTAACCCGCATTCTAGAAGATCACCAAGTTTCTCAGGCACAGTTTGCCCTTATAAAGTCATATTCACCTGACGCAGTATTTTCCACTTGCCTTAGCATAGCTTCAGGGAGGGTCTACTGCATGATCTGGCTAAGCACTGAGGAGAGACTCACATTTCTGGGAAACCTGTCTGGACGACGATAATGTTGAGCAAGAAGAATGCTCTTTTACATACCAAAGGGGAAAAAAATCAATGTAAATAAGAGCCAAAGTGTAATTCCTCTAATATATATTCCCTGAGAAGCCAACTGGTGGGTTGCTGGTGAGAGGATATGGATGTTAAGAGGAATTGTTCAATGAGATTGCAAGCAAATGCCTTGACAGTGCCCTGCTTGGTGGTTCAATATTGTTGTCTCTGTGTTGTCTCTGGTGGTTCCAAGATGGCCTCTGTAATTGTAGGTGGGCAGGCTGCTGGAGTCTCTGCTCAGGCCTAAGAGGACAGACTGTCAGGCTACAGTAGCAGTTTCTCAGTCTTCCAGGGGGGCTCAAAGAGGCTTAGGGTGTAAAATACCCCATGGGATGAAATTCATAAAAGAGCTCTAGCTTGTGTTTGCTTTTCAGATGCCACATTCAGTTTGGTTGCTGCCTTGCTTCTGGGGTGTTGGTATGTTTGTGTGACTGCACATACTGGCCTACATGTTTATTCTGTAGTATAGTTTGAAATGCAACATCTCTTATATTTATAGACCAGAAACTGCCTTGCCTGCAGCTGGCAGGGACAAAGTGCCAGCCTCATCCATGCTGATGTCATCTGAGTTGCCACCAGAGTAGACCTAAAAATGTTGCTTTTTCTGCTGAGCCATGTGAGAATATGTATGAAATTGTGGTGTCAGGAATCTGATCAGTGCATCCTTCCTAGGGATCAGAACATTTGCATGAGGACTTCAGTTCCATATTTTGCTGCCTTTATCTAATGCAAAACTGAGTCTTGAGTACAGATATCCCACCTTGCAAATGATTGCTCTGAGAACTAAAGAACTGAGTATTCTTGGACAAGTCTCCCTGGTTTCTTGTTTGTTGAAGCTCTCAAGCTCTTACCCAGACTTAATGAATATTTAATTATTTACAGGGTGATTATGAATCCATTGCCTGGTAGTTAGAGCAGGCACCAGAGAGATAGGGTTCTCTATGAATTCCAGCAAGAGTGTGTTCCTGCTCTGCTTTTTTATAGAAATGGAAAAGGAGGAGGACTGTAGGATTGAGATAATTATGTGACCATTCTAAATTAAGAATACTTACTTTATTAATCTGGAGGGAGTAGTGTTCAGAGGCTACCTTATTTATTTATCACAGTATACAGAAAAAACCACAGCTTTTTCCTTTGTAATGGTTTTAAATCTTAAAGCCCTTAGAGGATTTGCACCAATTTTTGTTAGCTTGTCTCTAGTTTTGCAGATAATCTGTGAAAGAACTGTTTGCTCAGAGTTATTTTAAAGGTTCACAGATGAATGTCTGTTTGCTTGAACCTTTGCTTTCTGCAGCACTCCTGCCATACAGCAGTCAGTCCTGCGTCCCATGGCAATTCTGGTCTCCAGCTGCCAGAGTTGCAGATTCACAAACAGCTTTTTTTTTTTTTTTTTTCAGCCACCAGAAGCTTAGTCAGCAAATATTCCTGATTTATTTTATATCTGTGAAGAGTAGGGTTTGGGGTTTTTGTTTTGTGTGGGGTTTTGCTCTTTTTTTTTTTTTGGGGGGGGGGGGGTGGTTTGAGGGAAGAAAAATTACTTCAGCTGATGTTTAAGGAGGAAAGAAGGGCAGTTTGGTCTGCAAATATTACCAAGGAAAACCTGCAGGTGTTAGTCAAATAACAGTGAATGTTTTGGGGTTTAGTGACTAGAGATGAATGATTACTGTGCATTAATATAGCTGTAAGGAGGAAAAATGAAGAACTCTTTATCAGTCATGACAGCTGATCAGATTATTTCCTTTGCAGAGCTGTTTTAAAAGGCAGCAGACATCCTCCAAGAAGCCAAGCTACTTGTTACTGATTTGGGGCTTTACTTTGGTGTATTAATGAGGTTGTTCTTTACTTCTACTGCTGTAGCTATATGTGGTGAGGTCAGGTTGTTTGAACAGCCGTATGGAAAGTGTCATAGCTGAGAGTCAGTCAAGAAGATGGAAATATCTGAATTCTTTTTCCACTTAATTTAAAAGCAGATTTAAGACGACCCTCCAGGTATGCTTCTGAACTTGTGCACTGGCGTGTTTTGCATTGGAAAGGACAATTTGCTCTTAGTTCTGTTCTGCACTCCATTCAGTTATCTGATAATTTATGTAATTATTCTTGTGATGATTTTTAATTGTAATTGACTGTTTGGTTAACTGAATAGCTAATGCATCATGAATCAGTAGCACTTCCTACTGAATAAGAGTATGCTTATAAGTGTATTGAAGATACTGTAAATAAGAAGATAGCATATATGTGAAGACTTAATAGAAATTTTAGTTCCCTAAGTATTTACATGTAATCTGTTGGTTTTTTAGTTGTAATATCTGATTTGGAAAGCACATGCTGTTTATATGATGTGGCATTGTTTGTGTTAAGATATTTGGAAATAGATTTAATTTAATTCTGTCTCTGGAATTACTTTTTTTCTCAGTTTGTTAGCTATCAGTAGTGTGGGAGATCATGGGATTAGCTATGATCACTGAAAACTCCATCTTATGTGTAGGTTTGTAACAAGATGCTCTGGAAAAGAGCTTCTCGGGTTACAGCTTAAACCTGTGTGTAGTGCAGTGGGGATTCAGACCTGTTACTAGGATCATGCAGGCCATTATTCCTATTACAGTATGATTATAACCTTGGAATTACCCCTTTGAATCTCCTCTGAAGAGTCTGTGACTTTGGGAAGACGTACCTCTTGTGTAGCTCTTGTGCAAACAAACCTGACCTAGTGAAAAAAACAAAAGCTTTCAGCCTCTCCTACATCAGGGTTAAGACTCTTCTCTAACTTAAGCACGAGTATTTAATTTAAAGTGAGGAGATACCTTAATTCCAGGTGGCTGAACAGACTGACAAGAGTCTCCCTAACTATAGAGAAGGTAGCTGTACTTGAATCAGAAATGGAGTACCAAGTTCCTTGTTCACAGCATTAAATGAGTATTGATGAAACAAACTGGTGTTTCTGTTCAGGAATTTATTTTTCCTATAATGGGTAATATTTTTGCCCAGGTCTGGTATTTAGGTGGCTTCCTAAGCAATGAGGTGTGCTTTGCTGAAGCAGCGCTGCACGTGGATGGTGTGGAGCTGGCGCTGGTAGGTGCTGAGGAAACTTCTCAGCTGTGTAACAACACGTCAGTGCTTTCTACTGTGCCTTGGCTACAGGAAGAGCTCGAGACCCATTGCAGTAAAATTTCAGTCAGTTAATGGGATAGGCTTTGAATGCATTCAGTGCACTGAATAGTTGCTAACTAACGCAGGGTTGGAGGGATGAATGAAGTGGTACTGCTTTTACAAGCAAAATAGTTGCTATGTGTCCCGTTAGGACATCATTGCTTACTTCACACACATCAGTTTGTTGACCTGACTAGAGCTCTTAACCTTCCTAGGGCTACTAATCTCCATAATGTCAGAAGAATTTGGCTTAATTTTGGCATGGGAATGTGCCAGACAAATCCAACTATGAGTCATCATTTTTGTAGTAGGACATTCAAACTTAGTCCCACAGTCAATGTGTCTGGCTGATACTTGGCTGAGAACTTGCAGGATCCAATCCATGCTTTTGGAATCCTGACTTCTTAAGTGTAGGAGAGACTGTTCTGAAACAAAGGAAATGTAATGCAGAATATACTGAAGCAAAGCAGTAACTGTCACTTGAATCAGATGCGATTCATAAAATAAAATTAGCGTAGGTTGTAGATGGGATTATGCATACATTACAGAATGTTTCAGTAGTACTCAAGATGCCTTGTGAAAATGGTAGCAGTGATGTTTTCGAGTTACTGACTGTTACTTCCTTATTTGCAAATGGCTAAACTAAAGCATGGCACAATAAAATAAAATCACTCCTAAAATTTATTGGAGGCACTGAATTGTGGAGGTAATGGAGAATGATGTGAATGTCACTTTCATGTCTGCACTATAAAATGCAAAAGCACAAACATAGTAACCACAAGGCTCTTTTTGATGTTTTAATCTTTTAAACCTTTGAAATGGTGGTGTGCTTGAAAGGGCTTCTAAATCCATTGGTTAGTCTGTGCTGTCTCGTATTGTGTTCAAAATCATAACAGATAAAGGAAGAGTGATCAGAAAGCTTAATGCAGTCAGAGCATCACGACCTGTTATGTAAAGCAACATTTGGCAGGGCCTTCCCAGCTGCTGTAAATGAATGTTAACAGCATTTTATCATCTGCTTTCACTGTCTTTATTACATAATCTGAATATTTATGACCCTATTAATATGTTTAGCCTTGAAATTGCAATATTGAAGGAATGAAGGTTCCATAGAATATTGAACAACAAGAATGATTTTATTTTTTGCCTCATGAACAAAAGTTTTGTTAATATTAAAAAGCTTTGAGTTCATATTTCAGATAAGCTCTCTGAATTTCTTTACAGGTATATATTGTTTATTCCCTAAATGATGTATTTCTCTGAACATAGTCATAAGAAAAGTGAGTTGGTGATAGAATTGGATTGCTGACCATGATGGGTCTGTATGTATATGAAATACAGAGCACTAACAAGAAAGTGATGACTTATGTTGCCTGTAATGCAAGTCCTTGAAAGCGTTGTGATGATACTCTGTGGCTTGAACAAGCATAGCCAACCTAGACCAGATCCAGGCTATCAGAATCACTTTTGTCAGAGAGCTGCTCCAGGTGGGATTCTGGGGCAAACTGGGCCTAGTTATCACTACAAGGGTTTTGGGTGGGTGGGTTTATTTTTGTTGGTTGGTTGGGGTTTTTTTTAATAACCAAAATCTTACTTTCTACTGCACTTCCTCACAAACATACATGCCCTCCCTCTGTTGTGACTAACTATCCTGTTGTCTTCTGACCTGAAATGAATATCACATAATTAGGGGGTGTGTGTGCCACATTACATAACTGGGGACTGTTGTAGATGCTGTCCCACTACTGAATGCACACTTGCCTGTATCACGATTGTTCCTGAAATTACTTATAGGAGGGTAATATGCTTGGTCAGAAGATGAATGAGGAGCTGTAAATCATTTCCCTTGGGAGCCTCTTGGGTTATATTATGTCGCCAAACAGAACTGAACATCACCATTTCAATAGTCATCTGCGAATTTCTAACAAGATGGTGTGTTCAGCAAGTGGCTCTCACTGATGGAGTTTACAAGTGACATTGGTATTGTGATTCTTTACCATCCTGCAGGCTAAATAGCTCAGTTAGCTGCAGGCTTATATTTGCAGATTGTGTACAGTCATCCAAAGTGGAAAACAAAATTTTGCATCTGAGTGAAATTAAGTTCTTGGTCACTTTTACCTTTAAGTGCAAAATCTATAGCCTGTGTGAAAGCTGCTGTCCTAAATGTCTTCCTACTGATTGCCAGGGTTAGAGTTGGAGAGATGCAGGTGTTTGTGGAGGTAGGTCCCTTTTGTTTCTAAAGGTCTCATGGGTGTTGTGCAAATCCTGTGGTGTGTTGTAACACTACATCTAACTCTGAGCAACTCTGACTGTACTTCCACCCTCTCCACAGTCAAACCTCATGAACTGGTACAGGAGGCAGCTGCACATGACTGTAAGTCTACAAATTCGTAAAAATGTAAAGATCAGTTGTTACAGGGTATGAAGTGTTAGAGTCAGGAAGTAAGTTTAGATTAACACATATTTTTTGACAGTATTTTATCCCCAAGCAAGGTTGGTATAGTTACTGGAGAACTCCAAATGGACTCTCTTCCCTTGTGGGGATTAGAGATTTAAATATGTATTGTTCTTCTGGGCAATAGTATTGAGCAGTCAAGTAAGGTTCATAATAGAACAAGGAAGCCTTTAATTAGGACAGGAGTTTCAATTGCATTCTTTTTTGCTTTGTGTAAGAAAAGCTTGCATTAAATCAGATAAATAAAACAATGGAGGGGTGAAGGAAGTTTGGAAGAAGCACATCTATTTGCAAAGTTAAGTGCTGAGTTTGCAATAAACCAGTAGTTTTTATTTGGGAAACTTTTAAAATATGATTTGCCTTTTCCCAATCCCTGAGCATCTGAGTCAAGATATTTTAAGGAGATGTTTTTCAGGTTATTCAGTGGTTTGGGGATTTCTTGCTGTCTTTGTTTTTTTCAGGAGATATCTTTTCCAGGAGATATCTTTATTGCAATGTAAATTTAATACCAATGTTTACATGGTTCTAACATGTTGCATTAGGTTGGTACATGCGTTGTAATTGCATTCTTCCCTTACTCAACTTTGTACTTACTTTGTGTGACCTAAATACAATGCAGTATTTCCTTTAAGCATAAAGAATGATAATGAATCTTTTCTGGTATGTTCTGGGGTGTACATTGCTTTGTATTGTTGAGGTCTTGAAGTCAGTAACCTTTTCTACAGCCTCAGCAAGTTGCCAGTGTGTAATAAATTATAAAACTGGCAATTTTAGGGAATAATACCTAGTAGCTTCAAGGGTTCCTTAATTTGTTTCTGAACAAATTACCTCTGGCAAAAAAAAAAAAAAAAAAAAACAAAAAACAAAAAACCCAAACTACTCTCCTCTGTCCATCAGACACTGGTAAGAGGAAGCCTAGCAGGTTTAAAGCTTTCTTTTGCACTGGTTTATTTAGTGTTTACTGGCTTATTATGCACAATGAGGCAATGGAATAATCTGTTTTAAATTAGTTTTTTCAAGGAAAAGCTCAAGAAGGTGGTGAATTTGGTCATCTGTGTTATACCTGTCCTCTGCAGTTTAAATGCCAAATCCAGCAGTGACAAAGGACTGCTGTTGTCTGGGAAATGATTGATTCTGCTCCTTGATTGGATAGAAGAGCTCTCAGACATGGCACAAGGTAGTCCATTTCCCTCATACCTATATCTTTGGTTATTTTACAGCCTTCTGCTCAGTCCTATCAGGAGAACACTTTTTAGAGCAAAATCCACGTCCCTTTAAAGGACCTAACCAAATTGCTAAATTCTGAAGAAAGCAGCTGCTGACTTCATTGGGCTCTGGGAAAAAAAGGGCAAACCCCTTTATGTTAAATAACTGTTGTGATCTTCTTTGCTCAAAATTTTATTTTGTGGAATGCTCTAGAAAAATTTTAGTTTTACTTAATTTTCACCTAGTTTTTAGTTTTCTGAAATTTCACCTAGTTTTACTGGTGAGTGGTAAACTCCACTTTAAGTGCAGAACAGCATCTCAGTTATGGAGGTGCAAAGAGTACTTCATAGCAGCAGTATACTTCAAACTTACTGAAATCTCCTGCCCGTACCCTCATCTTGCATCCCCTTTAGTGCATCCCATATGAGTAATTTATTTGCCAAAGAAAGCTATTGTACTCTCTCCCCTTGGAACAACCTCAACTGGCGTTTGGGATTCTTTACCAGGAAGGAGGGACACGGACATTGTGTTGCATTTATAGAATGTGCTACTAAATGGCTCTTCCTGTTGCCTGACTTGATCATGACTGGTTCCTATTTGTCAGGATCAGTACAGTAATTTTATGTAAGGGAGGTATTAGTAATCTGAGTGAAAATTCAAAATGGTCTTCTATTCCCCTGAACATCAGATAGTGCATGTTACCTCTTGTTCTTTCAATGGGCATTGCTGAGAAGAGTCTGGCTCTATCTTCTCTCTTCCTTCCCCCTGTTCCCCATTAAATATTTTTATTCATTGTTAAGATCCACCTTGAATCTTTTCTTCTTCAGGATGAAAATTGCTCTAATGTTTTAATCATTTTTGTGTTTTTTTGCTGAACTCACTCAAGTACTCCCATTGGGACAGCCCAGATCTGGACCTGCAATTCAGATGAGATCTTAACAGTTTTGAGAAGAGACAAAAAATAATCTTCCTCTACCTGCTGGCAATGCCTTCCTAGTGCAACCTAGGAGGCTACTGGCTTTCTTTGCCACAAGGACACATTGTGGTCTCATGTTAACTTGGTGTCCATTAAGACATTTTTTGTCAAGCTGTTTCCAGCCTGTACTGTGTACTGGTGCCTGCAGGTGCAGAACTTTGAACTTCCCTTTGGTAAATGTTATGAGGTTCACATCTGTCAATTTCTCCAGCCTATTGAGGTCCTTTTAAATTGAAGTTGATTCCACCATATGCTGTATCAACTTGCTCTTCTCAATTTTTTATTATTTGTAGGCTTGTTGAGGATGTCCTCTGACCAATCTTCTAGGTCATTAATGAAGATGTTGAAAGAGTAGCGGCCCCAGTATCAGCCCCTGGGAGTATGCCACTAATGACTGGCTGCCAGCTGGACTTCATGTTGCTGATTGTAAATCTTTGAGATTGACAGTTCAGTCAACTTTCAGTCCACCCCAGTGTTTGTTCCTCTAGCTCATATCAGTTTTTCTATAAGGATATTGTAGGGGGACAGTGTTGAAAGCCTTACTAAAATCAATATTCTGTGTTATTCTCTCCTCTGCCAGGGGAATCATCTAATTGTAGAAGGTTATCAGGTTAGTCAGTCCTGATTTTCTTTAATAATTGCATACTGACTACTTGAAATCACCATCTTGTCCTTAAAATGTTTGGAAAGTATTTCCAGAATTACTTTCTCTTTCACCTTCCCTGGGGTCCTGGTGAAATTGGCTGAACTTTAGTTCCTGGATCTTTTTTCTTTTCTCTCTTGTGTGTAAGAATTGCCTTTGCTTTTCTTTTGTCCTGATAAACCTTTCCCAGTAGTTACAACCTTGTGAAGATATTCCAGAATTGCCTTGTAATGGCATTAACCAGCTCTCAGCATTCATGGATGTGTTGCATCAGTTCTAGTGGACTTAAGTATGTCCAATTTGTGTTTGCTAGACTAATTCACTGGTACCAAAGATCAGTCATGCTTGCTCCTGACTTTCCATAGGTTTCAGGAACCTGAGAATGCTAAAGCCAAATCTTTGCCACTCAAGTCCAAAGTGAAGGTGCCATTGAACATCTCTGCATTTTCTCTGTCCTTAGTCACCATGTTCTCTGCTCCATTCAGCAGTGGTGCCACATTTTTCCCCTATGTTCTTTTTGTTGTTGATATACTTGCAGAAGCCCTTCTTGTTGTCCTTCATGTCCTTATTGCCAGATGCAATATCAGACAGGATTTGGCTTTCCTAATTTTCTCCTTGCATTCTTGGATAGTGTCCTTGTATTCTTCTTGAGCTGCCTATCCCTGGCACTTCCTCTCATATGCCTCCTTCTTATATTTGAGTTTTATAAAGAGCTTCTTGTTCATCTGTTTAGCCTTCCTGCCACTCTTGCTTGATGTTCTGCTTACGTGGGCAGACCATTCTTGAACTTGGAGGAGGTGATCCTTGAAAACCAGCCAGTTGTCCTGCTGATAGCAAGTGCCTGAACAGACCAGAGTCTGCACTTCTGAGGTCCAGGGCTGTTGTCCTGCTATTAGTTTTGTTCCTTCCTCATACCATCCTGAATTCCATCGTCTCATGGTCATTGCAGCCATGACTGCTCCAGCCTTCACATTCCTGGCCATTTTTTTCTGATTTGTAAGTATGAGATTGAATAGAGCATCTTCCCATATTGTTTCCCTAGTGTCAGGAGGCTATTATCAGGGGGCTCCAGAGACCTCCTGGATTGCTTGTGCTTGCCCTTCCAGCAAGATGTTGTTTATAAAACTTCCTGTGACTGCTCTTTAAGCAATGTGTGCAGCTTAGGAGCTTTTGTTTATTTGGTTGTTTTTCCTTAACTCCAATATAAATCAGTTTCTCACCTTGATCCAAATGAGACAGATCACATGATGAGGTTGTATCAGCAGTGAATGTGTACTTGTGATGGATAGATTTCTGGAGCTTATTGACAAAATTTCATACGACTTAGATTACATAATTAAATCAACCAGGAAAATATGAGTATATAGCTATTAAAGCTAGGTACTGCACTGATACTATGGGTCTTTGTGAATTAACTTTTTGGTTAAGCAGTAACTTTATAAACTTTTTAAACCAATCTTGCACTGAGTAATTTTAGAATAAATTCTGTAGAGTGGATTTAGTATGAGAATGTCCTAGGTTTGTCACACAAGCTGACTATAATATTTGCAAGAAACAACCAAAAAAAAAAAAAAAAAAGAGGCACATCTTCCATTTTAATTGAGCCCTTGAAATTTGTGCCTACAAACCAAATGAAAACTGAAACTAGATGTCTTGTCAGCAAATTGCAAGCTATCAGTCACGGCTATAGATGAAAGTTAGCACGACCTACATCTGTCGTGTTGATACAATGGTGCTGGCATTACAGTTTCATTGTTTAGGTTCAGGGTCAAGCCTGTTGAGACCTCTTTTTATTCAGCTTTGAATGTATCCATTTTCATTAAGTTTTTCAAAGCTGTATGAAAGACTCAGCAGGGCAAGATGTGGCGATGCTGAACCTACGTTAGTCTTGCAGCTATCAAACTGTCTCCTAGTCACAGATGGTCACTGCGATTGTCCACACCAATCTACCGCCAGAGCTGCTATTGAAGGGGCACAAAACTGATGGTACAAAGGGACGCCTTTTTTCCCGCCAATAAATGAAGCTAGTGTTGCTGTGAGCTGGCATTGTTGGAGGTTTTGTACAGGAGAAGAATGGTTGTTGACAAACCAGTTTCCATGCTGAAAAATGCTACTCTTATTCCTAACCTTAGAGATCTTTCCTTGGTTGAGTAACTGCTAGTAGCAGAGTGGTATTTTGCAAACTATTTTCATTGATTCTTTGGTCGATGGTTGTACTGGGAAGTCTAATACTGACAGCAGTAAATGTGAACTTCCTAAAGTAGACATGTTTCTGTTTCTGGTTTGTAACTCCGTTAGAAGAAAATCTCTTTGACTGTACACTGTTAAAAACATCAGAGGCCTTAATTGCTGCATTTCTGTTTACTCCTCAAATGTTAGTGTCCTTATATACATTGAAGGAGCTTGGACAGTTGTCTCTAGGTTAACCAAGTACCAAATATCTTGCTTCTCATGCTATCAAAATGGATAGTTTTGGAGTTGGTAAATAAATCTTACAATCTTCCATTGGCAGTGTAAATGTGCTTTTTGTTTTGTTTGTCTTTAAACAGATCTGCTTTTCCCATTTTTGTACTACCATTTTTCAAGTACTTTTCTTCCTTTCGGGTGGAGTGAAAGCCTCTGTACAATGACCTGCCTATTTGTTAAAAGACTGAAGAAAGTTTTTGTGAGATTAAAATAGTTCTTGCCTGAAAGAACAATAAAAAGCAATAAAGCTGATTCCTATTGTATGGGATCCTTTGTGGCCTCTGATAGATCCTTTTACCAATGGTGAAGGAACGTTTAAAATTCAAGTGACCACAGGGATGAAATGGATGCTTCCTGGGGGGAAGTACCAAGCTTCTGTGTAGACCAGTTGAATGATTCACCCCATAACAAAGTACAAAGTAATAACCAAGTACTGTTTAGAAATCGTACTTTATTATAGTATGGGGATTTTGGGGTGGTTTATTTCACTGAAGCTGTCCATCGGTTAGCCTTCTGTGCTACAGTGGAGTTTTTTATCCTGCTGAGGCCCTGAGTAATTTCTGAGTTGCCTTTTGCCCTTGGAATTTCATAGCCCTCTGAGTACGTGAATGTTAGTTTGTTTGTTTTGTTTCTTCATCTGGCTGTCAGTCTGTAGCTACATGAAAGGTCTTAGGTGTAAGTTACAGAAGAGTACATTTCTACATCTGAGAGGTAGGGAAGCTGGTAATGTACTTAAATTTGCTGTCACGAGAATGAAATACTTCTTTGCCAAAGATGGAACTGAAATAAAAGGAATATTTTTCCATAAAATGATAATCACTTGCAGAGGGATGGATTTGACAGTCACAGAAGGAAACTTCCAACTTCCTTCTGGCTTGGTAATTCTGTTAACAAGGGAATCTAATGAATGAGACTTTCTGCCAGGAAAGTGATGAATATTGATGAATTTCAGATTTTGCAAGAACTGAAATGAATTTGACACAAACCTAAAGCTGAATCACTTTGTAACCAGTGGTTCTTAACGACTTCAGTCAATGTGTCCTTGCTTCTGTGACCATGTTTTCTGCTGCCTTGCTTGGTCTCAGATCTTGTATTATTTTCCCATTTCTGCCATACAGTATACTACATGAAAATAAATTCTTAAACAAAGCCTTGGGCAAAAACAGTCGGCCTCTCCAGCCCGTGGACTGTGGAGTTCTGAGGAATGGGAGCAGGGAGTGGTGGGGGTGATACGGGATTATGTGATCCCATGGCCTGGCCACTCCAATGCAAGGTGGAACCAGCCAAGCTGCTTCAGCAGTCTCTGTGCCAGCCAGTCCTGGCACCTCCTGCACCTACATGATATGCAGAAGGGCTTTTCTGACTGTGGTTAGTTCTGGGACCCTACCAACTATGGACAAACAACACGTCAGTGAGCTGGTCAGGTTTAATTTATTACCAGTTTGAGTAATACTGAAAAAGAACTGGTTTGGATTTTCCATAGTCACTGTCAGAACAGAAATAGCCCTTCATCGTCCCTTTTCAGCTTCAGTTTAACTTCACATCCAGAAAAATCAAGATCTTGCCCTGTCAAATGCACTGGAGTCAAGCAGAGGATCTTAAAGACAGGTCCATCAGTTGTGCCAACACAAGTCCTTGCCATGCTTCATTTCAAGATGTTGTTTTCTGGCTTTGCACACAGAGTCAGATTTCTAAGAATAAAGGTAGAGAGAAAAAATGTGAAGCGCAGTGTGCTCTGCTGAAGCAGTAGTTCCTGGTACAGGTGGACCAGTTGGACCTTCTTAGTCTGGTTTCCAGTGCAGCTGTAAGTTAGATGGAGCAGCAAATCCCTATGATCTGTTAAAAGACCAAAGGGGTCAGGTGTTGTTTGGGGGATGGTGTTTTCTTTTTAGCCTTACATTGCAGTTAAAGGAAGATCTAGCCTGTTAGCTATCCCACAGGTGTTAAGGTATTAAATAAATTTTACTGACTGTATAGGTTATATTGAGGTTTAAGATAATAGCAATATCCTGGAAAGAAAAGGAGAGGATTAAGGTTTGGATGCTTGAGGAAAACTCTTCCTCCTTTGTGAGGAATTACTACTCTGCACTTCAGGGAAAAGCAAGTGTTTACACTGCAAAATTAAGCACATTTACATTGTCCCAGTGTCACAGAAATATTGTACCAATTATCTACTTAAATGCTAAAAAACACTTGGTTTGTACTTCCTTGCTAGTGGTTTAAAATGTTACTTTCTTATCTGATGCCATTTCTTTCAGAAAATACTTGTAAAATCAAGTAAGCGATTCCACACATAGCAGACTCTACTGTAACTATTTTGTAGATTGTAAAATTGTTTTTAGGTGTTCATGAACCCCAGAACAGTATAGGATTTTTTACCTTACCTGATGATATGGCTGAAAGCACATGCATGACCTTTAGAGAGGTATCAAGTTTTGACAGAAATAAAACATGTAGCAAGTTTTCTATTTGCTGGTTAATACAATTGCCATTTCCTTCAAGACACCAATATCCAATAACCTATCCTGCATTATGGCTTTTCTTCAGAAGAGAGATTCTACCCTAGATAATTGTAATCACCCAGACCATATTCATACTGCCTACAAGCCTGAGGGATGTTTTAGCATTCCAGCCTCGCCAGGAGCATACAAGATCCTAGACTTCATCAGCTTGGGGCTGTAGCTGCATGAGAGCTTTCAGTGTGAGGACACTTGGGAACTCTGCAGCCAGAAAACTAGGAAAACAAACCTGTAGGTAACGGGTTTATATTTGTTGTGTAGGTGTCTCTTCTGGAAAATACTTGCAGAGTTGCTCAGCTCAAATGGGGTTGAAACGCGGTGCAGCCAGGGTACTGCGTGTCACTGTATGCCTCAGTCTACAATTTATTTTATCTGCTAGGACCATTTTTACTGGTCTGTAATGCTTCCCTTCTTTTATGTTCTCCCCTCTTGCATTCTGGGTCTCAAAGGCAGCTGTTGCTACCCTTTTGCCTGAGGAATGCTGGCAGTCTCACCTCTGAGCTCTTCCACTTAAATTCTTAATCAAAGAGTTTGCAGCGTGAGAACAACTGTACTGCCTCTGCATCCCCTCTGCCAAGAGCACTGAATTGATATGTGTGTCTTTCTGTGGTGGATGGACCTTGCCCACTCTGTGTATCTCTGGCCACAGAGGGGTTAAGTGTCTTAGTTTTAAATGCCTTCCTGTGGTTTTGGGGTGCCTGCTATTTGGGGTAACTGGTGTTACTGCCAGTTAGACAAACTGCTGCTGCTTTCAGAGCTCCTTTCCCTCCATCCCTTAACTTCCTTTCAAAAATATGCAAAAAATGCAAATATTTTGTGTGCTGCTGATGTTATCAATGCAAACCTTTCAAGACATTATCTTGAGGGAAATTAGCAACACCTTGTTCAACAGCAGTCTCACTGGCACGGGGAATGGGGAGGGGGAAACTGCATGTTTTGTAAGTGGTTTATATCAGGAAAAACTGGAATTTGCTTTGACTCTTTAAGTATATAATTCCTGCATAAATTGCTTATTAAGGTAAATGAGGGATTACAACTGGAGCTTTGTATAAAACTGAGGGGTTGCATAGAGTGAAAGACTTAAAATAATACCTTGAAAGTAGTACATTGCACCTTGAAAGAGGTACATTGCAGAGGGAGCTGGAATTGGGCCCCACGCTTCCGGAAGAGTCAGCCAAAACTGTGCTTTAATTTTGTCGGCCTTGCTGTGTGCTGCTGTCTGTTTAAAAGCAGTTGAAGTTTGATTTTTTTTAAGGTGGATTTTAACCTTACAGTTGCTCAGTGCATTAAAAAAAATATTTTTGAAAGTATGGGATATAAAAATCTCAAAATAAAAAAGCACAAGGGAACTCTTAACTGCTTGAGCTGCATATGCTTAAAGTTTATGAAAAGAGGTATTCAGGGACAGGGTGCAGCGTTGTGTCTCGCATCCTCAACGCAGCTGCTTAGCAGCGATAAGGAAGCAATGCTCAATTCATGCTGACCTTGTTTCCAAAGAAGCCTTGTCCTGAGAACTACTGAAAATAAGGAAGAATTTCCTGTGACATGCTGCTCATGTTGGCTTTTTAAAGGGGAGTAGAATGAAATCTCTGAGCACGACGCATACTGTATCTAACCACACAGGATTTCCTGTGCTGGAATGGAAGTTTAGTGGAAGCCACGTTTTTCTCTTCCTCTTAATTCATTCAGAAAAACAGAGGTCAGCGTCATGAATTGATATGGCTATAGTCACTGTTAAAAGCTAAAATCAGCAATTGCTAATGGATACATTGTGATGCCAAGAGGACTGCAAAGCAAATTTTTTTTCCTTTGTAACAATAAGGCCTGTACATATCCTGATTACAGTTTCAAACTCTCATAAAAGAAGAGTTGTGCACTTAAAAATTCCATCTCAGTGAAGGTGAAAAAAATAATGCATGCATTGCCTTAGACTTCAGTGTCTTTTGGTCGTAGATTTTTTGCTCGATTCAGAATTATTTAAGCAATTGATGAATTGGAAAAGACACAGAACAACAGTTGGATTTTGCCTCTGAAAACAGAGAAAATGTTTATTTTTCCTTAAATTAAACTTCATTTTCTACTACTTTAGTTAAATAAAATGCAGTGTTGTTCCTGTCCGTTGCTCATTTGCAGCATTATCTTCCTGGGAGGGTCTCATTGGATTTGAATGGTAAAATCAGAGCTTCATGCCACAACCACAGGAGTTATGCAATGGGTTTTGATAGGATAGAGTGCATATATTTTTAATCCTATTTAAAATATAATCACCCTGTTTGCAGTAGATCTTCAGAGAATGAGCTTACAAGCCGTGCATAATGGCAAGTCATCCAGATGTGCTCACACTGTCTTGTGTCTCACTCTGCTCCAGAGCCAAGCTGACCAAGCAGCCTCCTGACTATGCTGTGTTAATGGTAAACCCAGGGCTTTCCTGGTACTTCTTGGCTTGGGTTCAGTGCTTTCAGGTTGCTCAGACATTTTTATTCTTCCTTTAGTCCAGATAGTGGTCTGCTGTCATCATGGAGTGTGGGTAAGAGTAACTCAGGACTGTAGGATAGCACCTAGTACATTTATGCTACGTTTTCTGAACCCTTCTTTTTACTAAAACTTAGCTGTTCTAAGAAAACATTAGTAGCCCATGTTTCACTTCATGGCTTCTTGACTTCTCTTTTGAAATTCTGTGAACAATGCTGGGGACAGCTTGGCATACTCTTATCTGAATTACAGTTTGACCTTAGTGTAAAGTTTTGTGACTCTATACTAAGATAGTGTGATAATTATCCTCTGTACCTGCCTTTAAGGAAGTAAAAGTAGTTTTGAAGTGATAATTTGCTACTAGCAACAATGAGATAATGTCCCAGAGTTGATAAAACCTAAAGGGAGATATCTGAAATTACACAGTGTGTGTAAACCAGTGTGTGTCAAACTGGCTTAGAGGGAAATTTTGCTATATATTGCTTACCACGTGCACTAAATTTATACCGAATATTAGTCCTTATTACTCTGGTCACTGGCCTTCCTTTCAGTGAATGAATGAATGAATGACTGAATAAATGAATGAATGAGTTGTGAAGAGTGTCTTTGCATCTGCAGATTGTGAATGAAACACTGGATTGCTTATTACTATGGTGGCCTTCCTGTGTGGCATCAGAGACACTATCCACAATTCCCTTTGAGACTTAATTTAAATACATGCATTCCTTTGTCTGTGGGATCAAATAGATAGAAAGATAGATGAGATTTGTAGTATGAGTGGTTTGTGGTAACCCAGAAAAGCAGGTAAAAAAATAATCTAGTGTACTTGGGATTCGTATGGCAAGCCTGCTGTGTCAGCATTTTCTTGACATTATTTGTGTGCCTGCTGAGGACTGTGTGCCTGAAGGCTGTGAAGGGGAAGGTGGGACATGTGTTGACCTTTCTTGGTATCAGACAGACTGTTACTGTGCGAATATGTTCAATGCTTGCTGTGAAGATACTGAAGGGCAGGTCTGAACTGAATATTATTCCAGCTCACCCTTTTTTGTGTTTTTCTCCACTTATTTGAGGACAAAAGAAATTTTGGTTAAAGCCCAAGACACTAATCTGACAGTTGCTCATCTTCTTGCTTGTTAAATATTTTATCACTGTTGTACATCTGGGAAAGGTACACTAGCAGTTATCTGCACAGGAAAGAAACACTTATCAATGCGATGGAATAGACACAGTGGAAAGAAGACAGTAAGTATTTCAAATTTAATTTTAAGCCTTTTCAGTTTGAAAATATAAAATCATTGCTTTTACTTTGTAGTAGCAATGGTTGTTTCATGTTGCTTGTAAACAGAAAGATTCAACAATAAACATGTCAGTCTACTAGCAACTGCATCTGTGCAGCTACTTAGAGATGATTAACGGAAAACAGTAGCATATAGGGATTCGTAAGGACGTATTGCCAAAATTAAAACTGGAGAATATTCTTTTGAATAATAGATGAGATGAGGAAAGTGGAATCTCTTTGTATATCTACTGTGATGTATGTATTGTGCCTATGCAGAATAGCAAAAGTTGTATTACTGAGCAGGGAATCTTTGACGTAGGAGCATGTGATAAGGATTTAATTACTTCTTTGGGCTAATACTTTGTATTGTATTTTCTTTGCATTTTTACTGACTTATTATTGCTACTGTCAATGGAAACAATTGCTAATCTGTCCAGAGAGTCAATAGTTTTGATTTGTTAAAGTATACCAGGATCACCATCTTATATCTGTTTCCATTTTCACCACTGGATGCCCCTATAAATTCTGCAAGGTCCTACACACACTTTGATAAATAACAAATGGCAGGTGCAGCTGGTCACAGATGTTACCCGATTTGGCTGTCTGGTCAGATTGATGATGTTATGTTGAAGCCATGACATGAAATGAAGTGTTCCTGTGCATCTTCAGGGAGCTGGTGCCTGTGAGGTGCCAAAACCTCTTTGGCAAGCTGGATCACAAAGTACAGGTGGACTCACTGGAGAAGAGAAAATTTTAATTGCATTCAGGGAGAACAGCATCTTCTGGTAGATCGCTTATTTAAGAGATACAAAACTTCTTTCTAGAAATGTTCTGGTTTAGAAGTAGTCGTTTTACCAAAGCAATTCTCAGAGTCCACAGCCTGTGCCTTTCACCTTCTCTTCTGGACCAGGCAGGAGGGCAGGATGCAGACCACAATGAGTCAGCGCTGATTATGCTGTGGTTCCTTTTGTCCCAGGAGACTTACTTCCCCTTGGCTGCCACCAGAATGCCGAGGCTCTCCCATCATGCTGAACACACGTCTTACCACACAGGCAGATACATGTGTGAGACACCTGTGTTGGCAGATGGAGATCACAGACAACTTCAGTTGTGTGCCCAGCTGCGCCTCCTGCCATGGCTGCTGCATGTCTGGGTACAGGAATGCCCACAAGCTATGGAACTTAACACTTGTTTCTCCAGAATGTTTTCTCTACTGGCGGAGTATCTAGAGCACCACTACTGTAGGCAAAAAGTTGGAGGCATCCTTGAAACATGTCAGAAATAGCATGGCCAGCAGGGCTAGGGCAGTGATTATCCCTCTCTACTTGGCACTGGTGATACTGCCCCTTGAATCCTGTGTTTAGTTCTGGGCTCTTTGCTACAAGAAGGACATTTTGGTAGTGGAGCAATTCTAGAGAAGGCCACAGAGGTGGTGAAGGGTCTGGAGCGCAAGTCTTGTGAAGAGCAGCTGAGGGAGCTGAGGTTGTTTAGCCTCGGAGAAAAGGACGTTCAGGGATACTGCTCTCTACAACTCCCTAAAAGGAGGATGTAGCAAAGTCAGGGTCAGTCTCTTCTCCCAAGTTACAAGCATTAGGACAAGAGGAAACTGCTTCAAGTTGCACCCGGGGAGGCTTAAATTGGTTATCAGGAAAAACTTCTCCACATCTCTTCACCAAATAGATTTTTTAAGCATTGGAACAGGCTTCCCATGGAAGTGGTGAAATTTCTATCCTTGGAAGGGTTCTAATAAAAAATGTGTAGATGTGGTAATTGAGGACGTGATTTAGTGGTGAAGATGGCAATGCAGTGTGTTAATAGTTGGACTGGATGATCTTGAGGTCTTTTCCAACCTTAATAATGCTATGGAAACAAGAATGTTGTTACTCAATTGTTCATTTTCTTTCCTTATACATTATTTTGAGCTACATCAATTTTTAAGAAACTTTGAAGAGCAGAAATCACAAAAGCTATTTCAATATCACTTTGAAATTTCATATATTTATGTATTAATTTATATATATAAGTCATATATTGACCTATAGCTGGCTCTTTAAGTCTTCTAGCCTTGAATTCTTTTATCTGTTCTTTAGACTCTTGTGTAGTTTCTCATCTTTAAAATTATTAAGGTACAAACTACAATTTCTGGAAGAAACAGAACCAGGATTGAGAAGGGGGGAGGAACTCCAAACAAGATAGTAGGTAGGTACTTCAACAGATCAGAAAGGTGAAGAGGACCTACAGAACTTTGAATTTCGCCTGAACTTGTGATAGGAAGATACCATTGCATACTATTGTATTTAACTTGTTAAAGATAGGATGGGAAGTGTGTTCTGTTTTTTGATGAGGACTAAAACCATAATGACATTCTTCAAAATATCTGGGTTTGCTTTGTGAATCAGATCATGGGACATCAATCCATGTTCTTTGCACTTGAGAAGGAACTTCTCTTTAGTATATTACTTTGTTCATTCTGTGTATTCATTCTGTTACAAGAGTTCGTTGTGAAAGTTCCCCAGGTTTTCTGGTTTGGTGGCTTCTTTTTTTTCTTTTTTTTTCCTTTTTTTTTTTAGTTCACAAGTGCAATAAGTGTTTAATTATGCATGTAGCAGATCTGGGCATGGTTATTGTTGCCTCCTGCTGAAGAGGCACAGTCTCATATTCCCTTACCTGATGAATGTCCTCATCATCAGACAAAAGCCTGTTGGGGTGAGAGAGCCTCCTTTTTGCCTTCCTTCGGGCCGCATTTATTTTCCCATGGATTCCTCATAATTGTTAGAGAGTCTGAGCTAAAGGGGAAGCAACTTCTTTTAATGATGGAAGCTATCACTAATCAGGGGGTATCAGTGATAAAGAGTGACCCTACCTGTGCATTGTTTTTGCTGAAGGCTAGGTGTGACCATCAAACTGTAATCATGGGGGTGCTTTTTCTCCTGATCTCTTGAGACAATGAATCGCTGAACTCAGGCAGCATGAAGCGAGGCTTTTCAGTGTAGGTTTTGAGACAGGCTGACTCAGTTCTCTCAGGTGGAAGAATTTCAGCCTAGGCTGTGTCATACTTGGTGAATAGACTTCCCAACAGGCTTTTAAATACCATCTTGTTTTATCTGCCCCTGTCAAGGAGGAGCTCAAAGTTTGAATCCTCTCTCAAAGTGAGCACCTGCCGTGTGTATCTCAGTGCAGGGAGCTGTTTCAAGGCCCCAGATACAGCCTGCCAAGTACCTTGGTGGGCTACCATCCTACTACAGTGGAAGGCAAAAATCTTCATTGAGGAGTCTGGAAGCACCATATATGCATTTGCATGATACTGTATTGGAACAAGTAACTCTTGCTTCTCTACCCAGTCTTCTCTTAATCTAAGACTTAGAAAACTAAATGAATGCAAACATGGATGTTGTCTCTTCCATGGTAGGAAATGTCAAAAATTGTCTGGAAAGAACAGAATCATTACCAGGTTTTATCAAGCAACAAGCTGACAGTCTTATTCAAACAGAGCACATAAAAACAGATAATCAAACTAACCCTCAGTCTGCAAGTGCTTCTGTGCAGATATCAAACTCTTACAAGCTAATACAAATGAATTGGAGTGTCTGATTTTTTTGTTAGGATTCCTTAACAATGAATATTCCAGAGTTGAATATTGGTTTATATTGGTCAGAATAGCAGCAGGTTATACCTTTGGAATAATGACTTTGTGCTTTAAGGATAGTGAAACTGGATAGCATTAATAAGTCAGATGTATTAACAGGTGCCTCAGCCCATGTGGATAGAAAATGGGTGAATATATGGTCATTATCCTGGAAATATACCAGCAGTTATAGCACAGAATGGTGATAATGATGCAGAATATGGAGGAAGATGAGAATTGCTGTGATGTCAGAAAACAATAATGTCCAAAAAATTTAGTTATATCTTCATATGCAAGGGAGAAGTCACAAAAGGTATAATGTGGAAATAATGGTCAAGTACAAATGAGTTTATTGAAGCACCCACAAAAAAATGCTGATTTTGTACTGGGTCTTCATTTACAATTTATATGCTGAGGATTTGTAATAGATAATGTATTTTAATTCCTTTCCATTTAATTATTAAATGAAAGGGCCTCCCAAAACCCCGTCACTTTCCTATTATAATATTTCAGAAAGGAAGTAGATAAAAATGAGGAAACAATCCAAGGCATATTAAAAGGAGCAGCATAAAGGGTAAAATACATAATAGACTTTGGATTAAACCATGGATTAAGCTATTAAACTATGGCTCCAGTTTAATGTGTTCTTTGTAAGTGTACTAGGTTAATAGTATGCTACTTATCAGAAAGAGTTTGCTATGTAAAACCATGGTGTAGAATTGATTAAACACTGTATATAATTTTAGTCTCTCTATCTTATAACAAAGGTGACATACTTAAAAACATACAGGATGCATGGAACCACTTGGGTGCGAAGGGGATTCCAGATGACCTGGGAACAAATGTCTGGGGAGGGAGATGGAAAATTATGTGTTGCATGGAAAAGATGACTAGGAATGACTGAAGTGGCAGCATTCTGGAACACATTCTTCCTGGAGCATGCATAGGACTGGGAGGGAGTTAGACACTTATTAGCCTTCGTTAGAAGTGTCCAGTGTGAGAGGCAGTGATCTTTAACCTGGAAAGCATCTGCCAGCCTACAAGATTTTCAGCCCACCAGTTGAAAAAATTGTGGGTGCCCAATGAATATGATATCATTCTGACTTGCTGTGTTTAATTCCTTACTAAGAAGAGAATATTCAATTCAAGGATGAAAACAAGCATTTAAATCTGGAAAACCTTATACTGTGAAAAGTGTCACCTATTCAAAAGCTTGCTTCTTTTTTGAAGAAAGCATGTTTTCTCAGTCTTTCTGTGCTTTGGTAAGGTCATTTGCTGGACATGTTTCTGAAATTGACTCTTCTTGGTACTTGTTAGCATTTCACCAAATTGCTTGCTTTATAATAGAGATGGAAAGGAGCTGCTTCTGCTCCTGTTTAGGACAGATCTTCAGGAAACAGCTGGGCTTTCCTTTTAACTTTTTTTTTTCCTAAATTGGCCTCCATTCAGTAATTTTGCTGCTATTTGCAGTATATTGGTTGCATATTGGAATAGTAAAATTTAGAACACTATTTTATATTACTTATAAAAAGGAATACATTCGTATTTTTATTAATGAAGAATTTTCTTCCTAAAGTCTGAAATTGTCTTACATTCCTGCACAGATATTTTTCAGGAACAGAGGTAAAGATTTTTACCCTGAGTATTGTTAGGCTGGTCTGATCATGATTTGGTTTTTGGATGACACTTCTTCCTAAAGGTAATGCACACAGCAGCATGAGTCTGTCTGTGGCTGTCGACTTTGTCATATTGAAAATGTTTGAAAGAGCTTTTAATCTGCCCCAGTGCACATCAAATAAGCATAGTTAACTATCACTGCCTTTAAAGAGCTCTTTGTATTCTCTCAGGGACATCTAGATGTCTTCCTGATACAGGCAAATTGTGTGCACGATGGCGCTCAGTATTTTTATTTTGAGAATTATTTCTCTTATTTCCAAATTAGTTTAGTATATTATTCAATTGAGCAGAATTCTTTGTTTAGGGGACTGTCTACAGTCCAGGGAAGACAAAAGAGTTCTTTAAAGAGTTTTCTTTAGCTGTAACTGTGAAATGAAGTTATTTATTGAGAAGTAGGTGTATGTGAAGAAGTAGTATATTCGCTTTGCTCATGAATGTGCAGTTTATCTTTTCAGTTTCTGTATACAATCATGGTATAACGTAGGTTGGGAGGCATGTCTGGAGGCAGCCTGGTCCAGCCTGTTCCGAGCAGCCCCTTAGATGAGGTTGCTCAAGGCTGTTTGCACTTGAGCTTTGCTTGTATCCAAGAATGGAGATTGCACAAACTCTCTCTAGGCAACCTGTTCCCTTGTTTGACTGCTATCACAGAGAAGGTCTTTTCCTTGCAGCTAAACAGAATTTTCTGTCATGCAGTTTGTGTCTACTGGTTCTCCTGCCATCACTCTGCACCTCTGGGAATACCGTGGTCTGCCTTCTGTATGTATGCCTTCCCGTTAGGCAGCTGAGGACAGCACTAGTGTCTTCCCATGTGTTTCAGTCCACAGTTAAAAGTGAAAAAACTTTCAAGTTGCCATTTTGTTTTCCTGTGGGAATTGTGACATGAAAGTCTTTTGCCTCAAAAGTCCTCTGTCAGCTGAATATTCCAATTATACCAAGTTTTTCCTCCCCTTTTTAAGTGTAGGCCAGTTGAAGTGAATTAGACAGTAGTGGAAAGTATAAAGCACTTGAATTATAACTCTCTGAGAATTACAGTTCCATTTTGAATCCAGATATTTTCAGCTCAAAGTGTGAGGATGTTTTTCAGGCTCTTGTCCAACAACATGTCAGAATCTCATGTGTCTAAAGCAGCCTCTTATAGGAAAAACTTGAGCTTTCCCATTCAATATAAAATTTGGTTTTTACTTAAGTTTGCCAGAAAGCTTTTAAGCAGATGTTTAATGCATCGTAATATAGCTGAATGTGTTTCTGCTGCTGCCAAAGGAATCATACCCTAGTGTTTTTTGGAAATGACTGCCTTAATCATGGTTTCCCAAGCCTTCTAAAAGTCTATTTGTGTATTCTAAGTTGTGTCAGTTTTTGATGTTCCAACTAATTTTGATTAGGTTTCAGTTGTTGAGTCTTTTTAATAACCAGCTAATTTTTCTTTACTACTACACCAAAAAGTATACATGAGTGTAGTTTTCCTGTGCTTTTTGAGCTTTCTTTGGAATATTCAGAAGATAAAGCAAAACAAAAAGGCAGGAGAAATTGTTTTATTGAACTGCAGTGTTGAGTTCTGTCAAATCAATTCAAACAGGTTTAACTGCTCAAAACTTACCATGCCTAAGTACACACACTGCAGCGCTTTTGACAACAGGACCTTACTGCCTTGGTATTACAGAGCCAACATTAAAAAAGATAGTTTATCTTCTAAGGTTTATAAAGAAGCATTTTGTTTGATGGTTGGAGAATTATGAGGTTTAAAACATACAGAATGCTGGTATTTTCAACTGAGAAGGAAAAAGAAATATAGTTTATTGTAGCCTCTCAAATGGTGAAACTCAGCTTGTTCATATTCATGAAAGAAAATGAGATTCTTAGGGCCCAGTGTTTGAGGCTGATGAACGTGACTCCATGGCTGTAATTTCCTTTGCATCATACCTAGATGTGTTTTACCTGGTTTGAGCCTTTTAAAAGGACAAGACACCTTCATCTTCTTAAGCTCATTCCCTGGAGGGCAAGTTTTGAAAAAAATCTTCTCATCTTGAAAGGTTTCAAAGTGGCTCATTGTGGCAGGAGGAGGCAAACCCTGTTCAGTGCTTGGATTCCCTGCAAGGAATGAAAAGAAAAGTTAGAAGAATTTTTGACTTTTTTTTTTTTTTATGGGCAACAACATTGATAGAAGTTAATACAGCTAAGGTTAGAAGGACTGTGTGAAAGCAGAGAAAATTTATTTTCGAGTATTTCTCATGACACATACTGAAAGTTCTCATAGCAACTATCACCAGGGAGACCAGTGAAATCCTGAAAAGCCCTAGGGTCAGAAGTGAACACCAGGAGACATTCCATTTTGATTAACTGGGCTTTGAAGCAAACAATTCCTTTCCCCCCCATTTCAGTGGTTTTTTTAAAATAGTTGAAGAACATCATGCCTTAGAATAAGTAATTCTTCATTGCTGAAAAAAAAGTTACATGGATACAGACAGTAATACATAGGGCAAGCATGGGGCTGGCTTTAAAATGATGGCAAACCTCAGAGTAAGCTGTCAGGATACCAAATGGCTGTAAAAATAAGCTGTAATGGACATAGTTAATGCATATTAGGCATGAGTCCACAGTTTTAACAGCTTGCAGCTTCCTCACATCTGTAATGTATAATCTAATGGACACCTCCTCAAGGCCCCCTTTTTTTTTTTTTTTTTTTAAACTTAATGGAATATTTAAGGTAACATTGGCAAATTTCTGCTTTGGGTACCATGAGTTGTTAAAAGCAAAGCCTGGAGATATGCCAAAGGGTGGACTGTTTGTCATTCTTAGCTTACAAATTGGGAGGAGGTATTTCAAAATACTTTCATGAATATTAAGTAAAAAATTATATTAGAAAATCAAAATGTGTAGTTGGTTAATCCTGGGACAATTTTTCCAAGATCCATGCTGGATCCAAATGCCTTTTTGGCTTATATGCACTTAAATAGTGGGGATGACGTTCTCAGTGGTAGTTGGGTATTTTACATTTGGTTTTATTTTCTTTTGGTCCTTTCTTGAGAGATAGTGCCTTTGCATCTACTTATATATATCTCTTAGCTGCCTTGTTTTTTTCAAGTTAATACTGCTTTGATCAGGACTTCATTCAATTTCATTGCAGTAAGTCTTAATGTATATTGCTGACTTGAGGTTTATCTGTAACCTCTGCCAGTTTTTTACTTGGGTTCTGGGAAATGCGTCACACTGGATGTGATGCCCTGGCTCACTCTCCAGCCAGTCACCGTGCTCCACTCATCTGACACATCTTCTGTTTTGTGGCCTTTTTATTGCTGCTTTTTAAACTGAGAGCATTAAATAGGCCAACTGGCATAAAAAGTGGGGATAGCTGTTTTCTGCTATTGATTAACTTACGCATGACCACACTTTTTAATTTGTGTGGATAAACAAAAACGAAGCAGCCGGTCCAGCAGCTCATTTCTTACGTAACCTTGCCAAATGAGTCTCTTTGGGCTGCAGCCTGGATCAGTCGGTCTGGCGTGTATTGATGAAACTTAGCAGTAGTGGAAAGACGTGGCAGCTGTTAGTGCTGTCACTGGCTTCCCTTGTCGGTGGCCTGATGAGCTCTGTGTAAAAAAAAAGTCTAGAAAAGTCATTGGGGTTTGTTCTGTGGTGGGGGTATCCTTTACATTCCGGAAGAAATCAGATCTCACTGTAGTGACTGCTGTGTTTAAGTTTCTTTTAAGAGAATCTTCAAGATTGCTTGTGCTCATATTTACAAGAGGTTGCAGACCATGCTGTTGGAATGCTTAATGCTGATGCACTTCTGCTGCTAGAGCCTTTCTGATGCCCCCATAAATGTCCCAGCAAGCTGACAGATTTTACAGTTTCTGGGGAGCAGTTACCAAGTGGCTCTACTGGCTGCAGCCTTACTGACCCCATGGCTGAACATGAGGTTCCAGGGGTGGACATGGTGCTTTGTACAGGGATCATCTGTCCAGGTGAGGCCAGCCCAAGGCAGGAGCAGCACTGAGGTTGGCAAGAGGATGGCAGAGGGGGTGAAGGTCTGTATATGAACAGGTGACAACTAGTGCTGTGTTCCTAGGGGGCTGGGATGCATCTGCTTTCTTTGGGATGGTGGTTGTAAGAAGAAAACATAGTAAGAAAGCAGAATGCCTTCTTACAGAATGGACCAGATCAAATGTCTGAGTCTTGTATCACTTCCCTAGTGTCAGGATGAGGTGTCATGCTAGAGATGCTTCTATACCCATGGTTGCAGGGTTAATACCAAAAAATTTATTTAGTTTTCCACTAGATTTTTTTTAATCACTTGATCTCAATTATGTAATTTCGGTATACCAAAAAAATCAGTGTGGTTCAGAGCCATTAATGTCTACAAGGGATGTCTTAGTTTTAAATTAGCAAACTATCCCTAATATTTTAAATTTTTCCTTAAAATGTGTAATTAGGTGCCTTTCAAATGCTGCTGGCACCATCATTATTGTGTTGTATGATATCCCTATCTGGCTTTGTGTTGATCTTGGTTTCAGCTTAGAACAAGGCTGAAACTTCTCATTGAAGTTAACTATGCTCTTAAATCTACGCCCCCTTCATTCAAGCTTAATAAACAATTGGAAAATTTTCAAGGAAAGGATTGATTTTTAGCGCTGATCTTCCATGGTATGTGAACGAACAAACTGATTTGACCTTAATTTTTGATATATGTAAAACTGAAAAAAAAAAAGTCGGAATTTTCCATAACTTTTATGTCATTTGCAGAACTTTGGAATTTGGCTGATAGGAATAGATTGTTTGATTTGCCCTGGGCGTTCATAGTAGAACTGCAGAACACAAGAGTAGGAAATAGCTTTTCATGAGACTTCTGTAAATGCCTCTAATATGCCTTTTATAATGATACCCTTGCCCAGTCTGAACAAATAAATAGTGTGACATTTGCTGAGAAATACATCTTGTACCATTTAGTATTTTAGCTTTATAGCAAAATGCTCATGAAAAGAATGCAGAGTTGCGTAAGAGTATGTTGTTTGCTCTCAATAATGGGAGGAAATGCTTGTGACTTAATAGACATATTTTATTTTAGCAGTAGTGATGGTGGAAATCTGTTCTGTGAGATGACAGTCTTTTCATTCAACAGAGGAAAATAAATCTTTCATTTCACTAACTTTCATTTCACTAACTTTCTCATAGGACATCAATTTACTTGGCAGGGTTATAAGATTGAGGGAATCTCAAGATGAAAAGAACTGTGTTGGATAGTTAACTCTGCCTTTTAAGTGTTGGATTCTTTTCTGCCTTGTTTCGTAATGGGGGGAACGTGGTAATTCTGCAATTAAAAAGTACTGGGCTGTCAGTGTCACCTTATTGATTAATTTATAAACATTACAAATTACTTTACTGAATTAATTGCATAGATTATTTATATGTTCCAGGTCTGATGGCAGCAGGGATAGTGTTAACTTTGGAAGATTGCTTTTGTTTGGATTACAAGTGGTAGCTCAAGCATTCTTCTTCACATTGGTTTACAGTGAAGTCTTGCTAGTTTAGTTCACCTCCACACTTATTTATAGCACATTCATTCTGGTTGTATGCTCATTTTTCTGGCTGGTATGGTTCAGCAACTGCCACAAAATGCACATCCTGAAAAATCTTGATTGCTGGGTGGGCAGCAGCCTGCCTGTGCCTTCCTGGCATCTGGAGTTATGCTCTGTCTGAGCAGGAGATCTTGAATCCTCTCCATCTCTGGAAGGAAGCTTGAAACTCCTGCTCTTAGGCAGGACCCCGAGTTTCAGTCCTCCAATTATAGGTTGTAGTTTCCTCACCAAGCCTAATTTATTCCCTAGACAGTGTAATTTTGGTATTTTTGGAGCAAAAACACTCTGGATTTAGAACAAAACCTGTACTATGTAAGTTTTGGCTTTAAAAACAGTAAAATGGTTTAAATGCAGTGCATGTTTACTAAAGGTTTAGCCAGCACTGGATGATCTCAGATCCCTCTTTGGAGCTTCCCTCTTTGCTACATTTCTGGAGCGCTGACACTTGGGAACCTCTGGCAGCTCCTCCACTCCTTGTAGCAATGCCGTGCTTATCCTGTCAGGTAAACCTTTGGTCTGCTTATGTCAGCTTGTGTAAGGCAGCATTGCACCTAATTGGAGATAGAGAAAATGAATTCCTTGAGACAAACAGCTTGGCCCACTGTATTTCCATGTTTGCTCTTCCCACAGCCCCACTGAATTTCAGATTTAAGGCATACAATAACTGCTCTATTAGACAATGCAGAGTTAGGGAGTCTCAACAGCTGGCCTAGGTGCAATGCCTTGCCTATTTTTTTGCATAGCAGCCTTCTTATTATTCATAGCTTTATTGTGTATCATTTCTGTTTCTCAGCTTTTATTATCCATCTTTTGAATTATGGCTGATATATTGATGTTTGTTACTCCAGGGGCAGAATACAATCCTATTATGGCATTGCTGTTAACTGTGCTAGACTCAAACAATACAATGTTTTTTTCTTTATAACTACTTTGCAAATTTGTGATACTTCTGTCTTTGTAGAAAAGAGTGATCTCTTGCATCTACTGGAATTTTTTGAGACCTATGTCTACTGATGAACTGCTTCCATCATCTCCAATAAAATGGGCATTAATAACCATTGAAAGGAGCCGCTCATAAGAAGAGCTTAAACACTTGTGGTTAGAACAGAACGTGGCAAAATCACGGTGAAATGTATGATATGCTAATGTTAAGTAGGGACGAATTTAATGAGGAACTTGGCCACTTTGTCATCAACAACTGTTGATGACTCCAAAATGACAAATGACTCATGAGTGAGCTACAATTTAAAAAAAAATTAAGAGAAGGAAAGTGGGTTGGCAAGCTGACTACGCAAGGGAAAAAGAGGCTAAGGAGACCATACCTTGCAAGAGTTAGTAGAGCACTCACTGAGGTAAGACCTCAGTTTCATCCTGCCATGGCTAGCGGCTGCAGTTCAATCTGGTCTCTGCAGAGCTAATTTCTTTCTCAGCTTAGCTGCACAGTTTGAACAATGTAAAGTAGGGATAGTACTTTCTTTGTGATTCTGCTGATAGTAAACTTCAGGAGAATGTTGTGTGTTACTCTGTATTTGCACATCATTTAGCACAGTGGGGTTTCTTCTCAGCTGGGGTTTCTGGGAGCTTTTATGCTTAAGGAATAAAATATTTTTATCTACTTCAATTACTAAACCATGCACATCCTCAAAAAAATGAAGACGACAGCTAAGTTTTCTTGTGCCACGGAAATAAACTTAATACACTTAGCTTTTGTATTTAAATATGCACTTGGTTCTGAAGAACGTTAGCCTTGAATGGAAACATCCCACCAAATCTTTTACACTCAAAACCTGCTTTGAAAGAGAAAGCTAATGTCGAAAGAGTTAGACCATTAAATTATATTAATGAATCTCATTGAAAAAATAACATCAAGATTCTGTCAATATCGGTGCACTCTCAGAGTATTTACATCAAAAATGTTCTTTGCAGGGGGCACTGTCTAATTGGGTGAGCTATAGTTTTTTCAATTGACAGAACTAGGCAAAACCTTCTAATTACAGCGTGCAGTAGAAATCTTCCAGGGGATTTGAGTGAAATCAAGCTTTTCTTGTAAGTATCAACATTCGCTAGAGAAAGCCTCTTGCTGATTTGCATCAAGAAACCCCAGTTCTTCTCTCTGTAATAACAGGATATCAAGCTGGTGTGTTGTAAAATACAGTAGAAGTCATGTATCTCCTTTATGAGATCACTGTGGCATGTTCTCTTCTCCCTGCTTCTCCAGAGTCATACTGGAGCATAGTGCAGGTTGGATTAGCTGCTCTGATGAAAGCAATCAGCTCGTCTCCATCATGTTACAGAAATAAAGATAATCCTCATGCATAATTGACATTTATAGAATCACAGAATATCCTGAATTGGAAGAGACACGAGATTCCACACAGGGCAGCCTAAAAGTTAAACCAGATATTATCCTAAGTGCATTGTCCAAATGCTTCTTGACCCTGACAGACTTGTGGCTACGACCGTTTCCTTGGAAAATTTTTTACAGTGCCTGACCGCTCTCTGAGTGTAGAACTTGTTCCTAATACCCAGCCTGAACATCCTCTAATGTCCTGACGGTGCAGAAGGTGAAGAGGAACACAGTTCCTTGAAAACTGCTCATAACTGCAGGACACTCAGGAAAAATAGTCACTGAGAGGCAGCTACACAGATTATGCTGTTGGCAACAGGCTGTTTATGCCCAAACTCTCTCCTGGAGCTCTCCAGCCTTGAACAGGAAGGAGTTAGGATTTAATGGCAGAAGCATGTACTTGTGCTCAGAGTCATGTGTGCCCTTTAACTCCAGGGTACAGCTAATGACTGGAAAGGGTGCATGATCTGCAGACGCATGAATGACCAAGTTTCCTATACAGTGGAGACCACCAGTTCCACTCTTTCCCTCTATTAAGGGCTGTGTGGCCTACCACAGCAGTAGAATTGGGAACTACTGTGCTGTTACCTAACACAACACTTGGAGCTTCTGTGATGGGCTTCGTGATTCTCCAGTTACAGCTGAACCCTTTGACATAGGGTGTTTTCTGTAGGACATAATCTCCTAGCTGGTAAAAATCGTTGAGATATGTAGAAGCTATTTGAGTTTCTTTCTTCTTCCACTTTTAATGTCTGATTGTGTTCAGCAGTTGCCCCTGAGGTGCCTGTGGCTGTGCTGCTTCCTCATACATGAGGTAATAACTTGGATTTGTTGACAGTGAATGTTCAGTGTATTCTGTCTTTAGCAAGTTCCAAAGAGCATACTGTTGATTGATAGTAACTCATATGTTCATCTATGATTCTCAATCTCCTTTCTTGTCACTTTTTGCCCAGGAAAAAGAAAGGTAATGACAACTGTAGAGTTGATGGCCAGAGGCAAGACCTAGTTCTTGGTGTTACTAGACCGCACGAAGTTAAACTTGTTTCTCTACCAGGTGTGAAGGTGAAGATCCACAAGCGGGGACTTACCCCCTTCAGCAAATGTAGCATTGCTATAGAATGGCAGTAGAATTTGCTTTGGTTTCATTGATGCAAAATTGGATCTTAAGTGAACAGTAGTCTCTTCATTCTTGCATGTTTGTCTTGGCTTTAGTTTTCATTATTTTCTGAACTAAATTTTTAAATAATAATTCATAGAGCTGTTTAAAAACCCAAACATCAAAACATAATGAGAGCTGTAACCATGTTTGAAATGTTGAAAGAATCATGCACTGGATTTTTACTGGACTGTCAGTGGTGGCTTTTGTAAGCCACCACTGACACTTTGGCTGTTGCGTCTCTGAATTGCTTGTCTTGGATCTTAAATGTGTTTCTGTGTACATGAAAAATGAGATGCTGAGGTCATCTCTTGTGAGATTAACTAAATTCCAACGCATGAAAAAATTTCCCCTTCCTAAAGGTAAAATATGAACAAAAGAAACCTTTACCATTTTAATTATTCTGGATTTATGTAGTCTATATTTTTAATATAAGAATGTCAACATAGTGCTGCCTGGGACACTTGGAAGTCTGTCTCGTTGCTCGCATTGCATCATATCATACTGACACATAGCTCTGTTAAAACCGAAATATTTCTGTTTGCAGTCTGGAGCCTCTTCTTGAACTGGATTTGGGGAGCATGGCCTTCTCCTTTTTGTGGGGGTCAGGCTTTCCTGAGTCATTGACCAACTGAAGAATGAGCGCATGTTTTACTGGAAGTGCCTGTAGCCCCACTGTGCCAGCATAACTCTGTTATTTATGTTGGAAATACATGTCTCTTCACGGGGTCGTGGCTGCATAAGAAATTTTTATATTGTGTGTGATAGTTTTTGTTGGGGTAACTGTCAGTGAGATTTGATGGCACCACTGCTATGAGCATCAAAAGTAAATTATGGTTTAGAAAGTGGGCATCACTTTCATATTGAAGTTCATGCTTGCTTTTCTGACTTCCTGAATATAGTGGAATTCTACAAACACAATTATGCTGACATAGTAAGAAGCTATCTTAAAATTTGAAGTTCTTGAATATACAAAGCTACCCATCAGCATTCTAGTTTGCCTTTCTTCAACCCACTGCCCATTTTCCTCCCCAAAGCTTCAGATGATGATTTGTTTTCTCTCAGCATAAAAGGAACTTCCACGTTTGTATTCCTTTATGCTTCAGATTTTTATCCTGTTTTCCCAAGTAAAGATGTACCATGAGATCCTGCTGTGTCCGTCTGTTTGGCTGCCTGCCCTCCTCTCTCAAGCACCTTTTCAGCTGGAGGGCAGATCTCAGCCATACAGGTCAGGGGTCAGCTGTCTCAGAGACAGGATGCCCCTGAAAGCCTTCGCAGTGTGCATAGCTGTCTGTAGAAAGGAGGGTTTATTCCTGTCTCAGCTGAGGGGTGTACTAATTAGCTCATCTTTCATTAGCTATCAGGAGACAGAAGCAAACAGGTTACATCACTTCTGCTTTTATTTTTCCCTTTCCTCTGCCCTTGCCTATACTTTTTTGCTGTTTGTTTCCCTTCTCTGAACAATGCCACCCTCTTGGGAGATCCTGTTGTTTGTCATCCTGTTATTTTGACCAATACTCTGTCTTTGCTCCACAGCTGCTTATCTTTTGAACTTTGCTTGCCTAAAAATTATTGAAGATGCTTCAGGGAAACCAGCTGGGAGTCAGAGAAGTCATTGAAGCTGTGAGGTCTGTCAGGAAACAGGAAACCCAGGTTGTATACTGTGGGGGTTCTCTCCTGCAAGGCTGCAACCAGTGGAAAGTCTAATCCTGCCATCCTTTACTCAAGTAACTAATCCTAGTTTATATGCTCATATGGTCACTCTCTAAGAAGCCAGCAGAAGCTATCTGTGTTTGTGAAGATTGCTGGACCAAGTCCTTATTTTGAGAGAAAGATAAATTGTTTCTTGCCTTTGAAACTGCTGCCAGCAGAAGCAGACTGCACGCACTGAGAAAAAAGTTGTACTTTGGGGAGCTGATCGCTTGAATGTTCAACACATGGCTAAGTGGTAAACTCTAAGCAGATTATGTTTCACTGAATTGTTTTCTCTGTTTGGTTTTTTTTTAAATGTCAGATATATCACAATGTAATTTATGAAGACATGCCTTAGAGTAGAACCACAAACACTTATAGGGACACTTGCTTCAGACAACATATGGCAAATCCTATGAATTATGCACAGCCAACATACGGAGAATGGAGACAGCCTAAGGAAATGATTAGACCTGTTACTGTAGCAGTGACTGTACATTATTTTCACTTGACTGGGAAAAATGGAGTTTTATTCTAGGTTGGGGCTGAGATTGTTACTGCCAGGTGCAATATATTAGCATGCATATTAATATTTAATGGTTTCTAGGAAATGTGGTAGCTTAGTTCTCTTCTGTCCTAACCCATGTTTCTGAGGTAGTTGCTACAGTCTTGTTGCAAGAGTAGCAGCATAAAAATACATCTCAGTTTTTTTAAGTGTGTTATTGTTAAATATACATTACACACCAGCCAATATTCCACGCCAGATGGGTGGCTTTCGTCAAGTTTGCATTTACCAATTCCTGCTTTTCTTGTTCTGAAGAGCAGATGATACGTTTTTACACTCAGGTTAATTGCATTGTTCCACCAACAGGATTTGTTCATCCTCCAGTGGAAATGCTGTTAGTAAAATGCTGATAATGCGGAGTTTGGACTCTTCTGGGGTGAAAGACTCAAAGGTTTTTAATTTAAATCCTGGCTCTGCTTCTGAGGGTTATCAGATGTCTTCCATAGCATCTACTTCCTGAAAAAAAATACTTAAAAATGGCTTGTTGCACTCCAACCTAGCCCACAGCACTTCACTGAAACTTTAAAAGTGTCCATGGGTGACTAGGCACCCAGGACATCTGGCCCGGATGTAGAAGTCAGTACTGGGTGTCTTGCTGCTCCCAAAATTTCTATTACAGTTAAACAGAAATCTGGAGGTGCCATTTTAAGTTTAGATTGTTCCAGTTTGCATTAAGGAAGTGAGCACCTTCTGAATCTTCAATTGTGTGATTCAAATATTTCAAAACCAAAGAAGCAGAATTCATAGAAAAAAATTACCTTCTTTTACACCTCAGGGTTTCCAGCCAGACCTCTTGAGCTCTGGGAAGGTGACAGAAGTTTAAGCACCAGACTACTTCTCTTAAGCCCATCTGGAAAGCAGTTGGGCCATCCATTATCACCTCTTTTCTGATAGCATTAGCCATTTAATTCTTCCCAGATGACTGACACTTATTTAAGTTTTCTTCAGGCTCTTAATTAGATATCTTTCCATCCTGCTTTCTCCTAGCTGGCCTCCTAGGAAGTGCTGTGTGATGATAAGGAGCTAAATCAGAATCCTTACTCCTTGTTAACAGTCTTACTTTTACGTCTTTCACTTTCAGCACTCTTTGTAGTAGGTATATGAACGTATGTTGGCTAAAGGTAATAAAGCGTCTCGTTGTTTACACTGTAAATCCATAAAACTCATATGATTCCATATCAAATGTTGATAATGCTTTCTGGCTTTACTTTTCCTGAAGATATGTATAATAGCTTTCACTATGGAGAATTAAGTAATGCTTCACAACATGTTTATGCAAAAATTTATAGAAAAGCTGTTACTTCTGTGGAGGAAGAGGAGTAAGAAATGCCTCAGTCAAATGATCTTCATGGCCTTATGTCTAGGCCATATGGTGAAGGGTATTTATCTGATTGATTCTCTTCATGAAAATTCAGGTTAACTTCCTTTATGAGGAGTTGGAGTTAACATGACTCTTCTCTGTTTGAAACTATCAAGATTTAGAGCAGTGCTGCCTTTCTCTGTCTAGGTTTATGTTAAGGCATTTATGCCCATAATGACGTGCAAGATTAGTAGATTTGGATTTCACGTCCAGCTGTAGATGATGTGAGTCTTAAAAGATGTTGAATTTATTTAGCATGATGCCTCTAAAATTGAGATCCTGGTTTTCCTACAAGTCTGGATGTTTTCAGAGTTTTATTACAAATGCGGAATCTGGGATCCTGGGTTTTGATTTCTTGTTCATCATATCAGCACCTGTAGAAATGAATATCCACACTACAGGAAGATCAGGCAGTTCTGCCTTTTAGTGTATTGAACAAAATCCACATACAGTCAAAAGTCAGCATAACATTTGAAAGATCTAAAATCAAAATAGAATATCTTGATAATGTCTTTCAAAAAGCTCTGACTGTATCAGTCTTCCCCTGTGTTATATTTAGTGGGATCAAGATTTTCTAAGAGAAAATTCATTTCAATGTCTTTTCAACCACCTTCACTTTAGCTCTGGTGCTCCTACTGAGCTTTGACTAGTCTTAGTTCTGGATACCTTGACATAGATAGGAGTTCCTAAAATGGAATTGTGCTTTTACTGGTAATATTTCATATTAAATACCCTGATTGTTGTAAAAATTACACACACGTTTTAGGATATAAAGATGCAATGGACTTGGAAGTAAGTGAACAGAAACCTTGTTTGTACAATGGCACAATGACCTGCGAGCTAACCCTGCAGCTCTGCTGACTGCTGCAGAGCGAGTCACCAGACAGGCTTGTAATCACAAAAATGGCCTTTTACTTTTGAAGGCAATATGCTTTTCCTCTATGGAAGGCAATGAGAGTAGCACCCTACATTTCAGAGGCACTTTTCAATTGAGAGTCACAGATGGCTTTATTTCTGTGACTCTGAGGATTTGAACTTCAGCTTAGGGATTTTCCACAATGCTTTCTCCACTGTGAAAAATGCAATCACCTTGTTGAGTTTTTTCAGACAGGTTGAAAAGCTGAACTTCGACAATAAACTGCCAGTGACTAATGCAGGTGTTTGGTCTGCACACTGAAGGCAGCATTGCATGGAATTTCCTTTCTTCATCCTACAGTTATCTGCATATTTGAATTGTAGAAATGGGCTTCTTGACACCCAGAACTAAGCGTTCTGCTTAAGGAGCAGGAGGAAGTTATTAGTATGCAGACTCACAGCAGAGCTTTTAAATGAGATGTTTAGAAAGTACTACTAGTATGCAGGTAAACATGTCTCCTGTTTTTGCAATAATCAAATGGTTCGCTCCTCCTGGATTTCTTTTGCCATCAAAGCCAGGCATTGTGTCTGTCTGTATGCTATGGAGTCAAGCCTGTAGCTTGCAGGAGGAGCTGGTTTGGGTGTCAGAACCACTCTGACAGCTCCTTATGCTGCTACTCAGTCTTTGCTTTAGTGCTGTGCCCTTGATCCCTCTGGTGGGACCTCAGACAAGTCCTTCTCCCCATGCCTGCCTTAGTTTCCTGGGCACTGCACCAGCATTCCAGTAGCTGCCTGTGTTTTAATAAGGGCAACCTCTGTGAGTCCCAGCAGACCGGCAGGAAGAGATGACACGTGATGTATAACCCTTCTCCTCTACTCACCATGCCCAGTAGCCCAAGAAAAGCCAAGGAGGAAAAAATGGGAGGGAGGGTAAGGGATTGAAAAGTGAGCTTCCGAGACAGACACCTGTGTCTTTGTAGCACAAAAATGAGAGGACATGAGGGAAAAGAAGAATAACACTGAGACAGGATCAGCAGTGTAACACCGCCTGGCACTTGGCTGTTTGGAATATGCTGGATCTGAGCTGGGGTTCCATCACATGCTCCACCTTGATAACCAGCAGCCAGTGTGAGGTCATGACAGTTACCTGGAAACAACAGCAGTGAATCTTTGAGGAATACACTTAGCTCAGAAGATTGGAGGGTGAAATGCTTTTTAGTTTCCTGGCTTTTGATCCCTGTGCCTTTCATTCCTAGTTAGTTTTCTCTTTTCGTTTACAGCATTGATTCCACTGGAGTTTTTCATGTTTTGTTGGAGAGTATGTTTTTAACATGTTAATAAAACCCTACAAAACACATAAAGTTCAAGTCATAGGGTGACTCCGTTAACGGCTTGGAGATTGACTGAGTTGAAGTTGGTGGTGTTTCTTTAAGATTGAAAATGATAGGGGAAATCAAGCCAGGCCAACTGAGCTCTGTGGAGATGCAATTCTGGGAAGATTATCACCCCGTTAGAGCTTCTAATTCTGCCATAGTTAAGGGCTTGTCATTACTGTGGTTTTCTAGCTATCATCTTACACCTGGAAAGCATTAACACAGGATTCGGTTCCTTGCAGACTCCCTTCAAATGCATTTCTTTGTGGAAGTAAGTTGTCTGTTGCATTTGATGTGACATAATAATTATAATTCCTTTCTCTTGAGACAACTCCTTGTTTTGTTCTGATGAATGCTTTTTTGCCACAGCATTTCCTTTCTGATATATTTGTTTTATAGTTTTAAGTCTCTTTGAACAAAGGGAATATTTGGTTTTGTTCCTTTTTAATTGCCATAATTACACTCTTTCCTGACTAGTGTGTTTGTAGGCATTTGTAACTTCTTTTGTGTTAGCATTCCAACATCTGCACTTGGCATTTCAACATCGTCTAAGTGCCTCTGATCCATATTAAGTGCTGGCTATCATCTGCTGTCGAGCTCTTAAGTAGTTGCCTTAGAACATCAAATATATTGCATTCTATCCCTAACAAAATAAAAAAAAAGTTGAAAAGCCCAGTAGCAATAAGGGAAGTGCTGCTGTAGTCAAAAAAGTTATCATGGTACAGGAGAGGTTGTCTCAAGTCAGTCTGATTTGGTGCACAGCAAGGAGGCATGTTTCTGCTTCTTCAGAAAACAGCACTATGTGTCCCTGTCTAGCATAACTGTAGTAGCCAGCTGGTGACCTGGCCAAGCTCCTGCTTGAAAAATCCATCAATTTCATGCATTGATGCTTGGGCTAATGTTGTATCCAACCTTTCACTAGAGGGAGAAGCCCGGAGCAAGGCCATGGATCGATGTCCTACCTCCCTGGGACTAGCTGTTTCAGAGAGCCAACTCATGTCATGGGAGTCTTTTCTCCCTCTCCAACAAAAATAACCAGACCTACAGGATATTGTATTTTCTTTTCCTCACACTGAATAACATCCTGACACCACCATGCTTCAGGCTCAATGCACACGTGAAGAAGCAATTACATGACAGTTTCTTCCCCAGCTTTCTCCATTATTCAACTGCTTCACATTCCCTTGTCCTCTCAGCACTGGCTGATCTATCCCTTGTTACAGGTGTCCCAGGACCCTCAGGACTGGCAACCTGCACTAAGATAGTGGATGAGATATTCACTCTGGGAGTTGTAGCTGCTCTGAATTCCCTGCAGAGGATTTATTTCCTAGCATGAGGAATATTGGGTTCCTGAATTAAGTACTCCTTAGTTACTTAGCATGGGTGCTTGCCTTCCAGAGGCATAGAACCCTGTGGATTGCTGCTCTATACCACTGCAAATCCAATAGTGAGGTAGATGTGTTAAATTATGGTCTGATCCACAAAACCAAAAGGAAATTCTTCCACAGGAAATACGGTCAAATGTGTGGTTGTTCCTATTGCAGGCTTTAGGCAAGAGAGTCATTTATCAAGGAGGAAGTTGTATCATCCTTCTTGTTAATGCTTTACACATGCATATTTGCTCAAGTGCTTGACAATATCTACTGTACTTTATGGCTGGCAGTAATAGAAGTTGCCCGTGTGCTGTAGGATTTGGACTGAAAGACAGCAAACCCTTGGCATTAGTACCATTACTCTTGCCAAGGCATCAGAGTGTCACTTCCAGGGAAATGTATCCTTGCAAGTATTTCACCAGGGTGTCTAATGCACAGCTGACAGATAAGACAGCGCCTGTGCCCGGCACTGTGAGAAACTCAGCACATAATCAGATGACAGTGTATCATGCAGGGCAAACAGGGCTTTTCTTACTCTTTTTTTTCCTTTCATGTGTGACAACATACTTAGGCAAATTTTCATTTATACACCATTGCACCTGAGTGCAGTTGTTCTTTCTGCCTCTCCCTGATTCCTGGTATGGGGGGCTGCTGGTTCCTGTGTGAGGTGCTAGAGAGCTGTGTTCCAGTGTGAAAAATAGATTATACAGAAGCTAATGGTTTGGAGTCATCACACCCTTTTGGCAAGGGGTGGCTTCTCTGGTTTCCGTCTGTCAGCAATGGAGAGAGTAGCAGCTCTCCCAGGGAGCAGAGCAGAGTGCAAGGTACTGGGCTGCTGCTCTGAATCAGTGGCTGCAAGAGAAGCAGGGTGGAAGATGAACTCTCTTAGGCCACAATGATAATGTAACCCTACTACAAGGGAACCTGTGTGGATGAAAAACAATCCTCATCTGCAATTCCCTCGCCTGATTTTTTTTTTTTTCTGGTTGGATTCAGGCCTTGGTTTGACAGATCATGAAGCATGCAGCCTCATGTATCTTATCTGAGGAAAGGATGAAAAACCAGGGAGAGAAGGGAACGTGGGCCCATGTATTTCCTTAACAGCCCACAGTTAATCAGCTAAGACAGATCAGGCAAAGCTTCAGTCCTTCTGCACTTCAGGTCCCATGACTATTCTGGTAGTAACCTTCTTAGCCCCCATCATTCATTGCTTTCCTACTCTCATTGAGTGGCAGCCATGTAGTTGCAGTGAGAGCTGATATGAGGGATAATCTTTTTTACCTTGTTAATTTTTAGTGAGATCAACACCCTAAGCACGCATAACACATGTTAGCACAGATGCGCTGCTCTCGATCCAGCTTAGGTCAGCTTAAGTTGCACCTCTGCAGTGTGCAAAGGGCAGTCCGATGGAGACTGTTTTACAGCAAGTGCAGAGATAGGCAGTAAGGTTTCTGCTCCTTTATAACATCAAACTTGCTATAATATTAATAGCAATCCTAATTTTGATAGTGCCTGGAGTAAATAGGATGCCTGTTGGGTTTTTGTTCTGCTGGATTTCCTTTTTCCTCAAAGAACTATATAGATCTTTCTTCCAGAATACGAATGTGCATTCATCCTCTCCCTTCATTGCTTTATCTGAATGTCAGAGCTTGGGTTTACCTCCCTTCTGTTGTCTGAGGTCAGCTGGGTTTTAGGCAGTGAGAAGTGGCCCATGATAGAGAAACCATGGCCAAATACAGTCCTGTCAAACTGGAAGGTTCTGCTTTTATTCTCAGCAACCACTCTTAGACAGCTTCATATTGAACTCTTAATTTAAAAGTGCTTTCTAAAAAAAGTGCTTTAGTTCCTCTGTAACAATCAAACTTAATGGAATGCCACTTACTAAAAAACTGCAAGCAACCCACTTCTTTGCTCTTTTTCTCTTCTAAGGAAGTTTTAAAAAATTATGGTACAAAAACATTTTGGGTGAATAAGGTATGGGGCCTTATCGCACTCCGTCATAGAAGAAGGTAAAACATCATCTCAGATCACACGAGAATCTAGCAAAAACTGAGAATAAAATCTCTATTTCCCAGGTGTTACATTTGTACTGTCTTCATCCTCACCCAGGCAACTCCTGTCTTTCCTGCATTAGTTATGGCATGGGATACTTAATGCCACACAGAACCCACATTGTTCTTCTGTGTGCAGCATTTGTCAAACAGAGGTTTGAGATTTAGATGGACACGTTTGATAGAAAGGTCACTGTTTGTGCCGCACAAGAATGAGCATGACTGCGCATCCATTCATTTGATCAATACTGCTGCTGTTGGGAGCTGTAAATGGCTTTCTAGACCAGACCTTAACAATGGATGTCTCGTATTGAAGACAGTGCAATAGTCTGTATTTTTATGCAGAAAAGGAACAGTTTTCTGAGTTGACATGGCCTTTACTATATATCTTCTGAAGTAGCACACCTGTATTATGTTTGTCTACAGTCTTTAATAAGTAACGTCATTAATGTCACAAAATCTTACTCTTTGTACAAAATTGTACTCTTTGTACAAAAGAGTTTTTTTCAGTCTTTTAGTTCAAAATCTCATTTATTCATTAAAGCAGATTCTTCTGTCCTCTGATGCTCATCCAATTGTTTGCTGTGTAAGCTGCCTGCAATGGAGCAAATTATTCTGCTCCTCCAATTTATTTTTTTTTAAACCCCAAAAACATATGGGGAATACAGAGGGAGCATATGCCTGCAAAGTAAAACATCCTGGTAAATAGAGAGGAGCATCCTCAAACCAGTGTGTTGTACATGGCTGTCTGGTGCCTGTATAAAAAGATACTGGAAGTATTTCATTTTACCCCCAAACAATTAAGGTTCTTGCTGTCCCTCTCTCCCTGCATTCAGAGAACATCAGCAGAGGTTCTTGAGCTACAGCAGTATTTATCAGGATGTCCGTATAGCGCAGTGGGAATACAGTGAAGGCATCCAAAAATCCATTTTCAAAAGGAGACCTGAAACTGCTACCAGGGTAATTTTGGATTCATTTGCATGGGGATACCATCCTGAAGTCACCCATGCACAGAGGAATTCATAGGAAGGATGCAGGTGGTGATGAATCCAGCCCAGAGCAGAGGCAGGTGTATTTGGCATTATAGGAGCAGTGACTGGGCAGACAGTGTGTTCTCTTGCATAGCTAATGAGTGCAGGTTTCTAGTAAGACCGAGTGTCTTGAGATGTGTCACTGCACTGAGCTGATGGAGTATGCACTGTGTGGCAACACAAGGAACAAGGACAGCCCTTTTTCTTATTATATCTCAGGGAACAAATACATTGGTCTGAAGGTGCAAATTGGAAGAAGTCTGGTGCTCAGGAGAATGCTGACAGTCTTGTCAAGTATTCCTCTGCCAGATGCAGTCTCTGCAAGGCTCCTTATTCTCCTGGATCTGCTATTGTTATGTCACTGAAAGTTTTTATTTCTTGCCTTAAATTTCCTTTGGCAGCAGTTGTTTAGGTTTTTTTTCCTTAGAGATTTAAATGATAAAATTTCTGTCTAAATCAAATGGACTAATGACATATTAAAAAAAAGAATCATAATTTCCTTAGCGCAGGAAATTGCAAAGTTTGGAACTTTCATTTACAACTCCAAGCTTTTTATAAATTAAAAGACTGAAACTTTGCAGAGGAGGGAAGCTTTTAATTAAAATCATTAGGTGTTTTAGAATTGGAATATGTTTGTTCTCCTTTGTTAAATTAGAGTGCTTAAGGGCTTTCCTGATTTGTTTTGATTTTTTTTATTTTAAATCATCTCTGCCTTCAGAGTGCTTACATCCTTGTGGGTAAAGATATGCTTTGAAAGTATTTCCTTTTCCTGCAAAACGTGGGTGGATCTGTAGCACTGGCAATGGTACTTCCTGCATGAAGAACTCAGGATCTGCAGCTTGGTGTTCCCAGCAAAACACCTGAGGGATGGAGGCGTGTCAAGCTGAGTCCCGCCCTTGATACAGAATGGCAGTGAGGAGGTGCTTTGAAAGGAAGGATCTTCTTTGAAAGTTCTAAGTGTCCTACCCTGAAATGGAACTCTGTTGCATTTCTATCAAAGTGCCGGTTTTATGTCTAGCCTTAGCGATGGTTCAAGAAACAACTAATTGTTCAGCAGAGTTAAAATGTTGCAGATGTGCTTCTCACTCAGAGGACATGAGATAGGCCTTCAGTCACTATCTGATCTCCTTGCTTCTGTCAGAGGCTACACTAATTCTGAGTGGTTGTTCCACCCACTCTGAGGAGCTCAAGCAGCTTGTTTGGCTTGAGTATGAACTGCTTGTAGGTCTGCTGGAAAACTTTTTTCTAGGAAGGTGGCCTACAACCATCTTTTTCTATTCAGGCTATTGGCTTCTCTGATCTGAATCTTTCCTTAGAGAGTGCCATATTTCCTGTATAGCTAGCGGACTCTTCCTATGGAAAGTAGGAAAATCTTGCTTTTTCCTTGGGAGAAGGAGGCTGAGCTCAGCAGCCTGGCTGGGTACCATGTCCAGTGGTCTTCCAGACCAAGGGAGGCTTTTGCCTATTCCCATCTCTAAAGCAATTTTTTAAATAGAGCTCTAGGGGAGAAAAGTAAGTCTAGTTGTAACACCTTGGTAGATTTCTATATTTGCAAGCAATTTCCACTTGATTGGCACACTTTTGGGCAGGATTGTTTGCTCTCCAAGCAAATTCATTTTGTTTGGAAGTTGGAAGAGGGGGTTCCCGCTGAGGTTAGCTGGATTGATCTGGGTCTTATAGTTCTGTTGAGTCTTCTGACAAGCCTTTCCTCATGCCTGAAGTTTATTTTCTCATTTTTTGACCTAATTGGTTAAATCCAATGCTCATTTGCAGTGAAACTGGGTTTTACAGACAGGGGAACAACCATTAACTGGAACAGTGCATCAGGAAGGCTTAACTTGCAGAATGCTTAAATGCTGAGTACTTATTGTCTTAGCCTTCCATTCTAGGTAAAGAGTTCTGTAAAGGTTTTTTTCCTTCAAAGTAGACAGAAGTAAATGTTGCTCAAACCCCTTTCACAGCTGCTATCTTATTCTTGTTGACTATCTTATTCTTGCTCTTCATAACCTGAAAGTTTGTGTAAACAACGAGATCATTGTTCTGTAGAGAAGCCACAGATGAGGTCTTTTAGATAATGCCCAGCTGGGACATGAGTAATCTACAGTTTTAGGCCGAGTCTACTGGGATGACTTGAACTTCATGCAAAGGTAATCTTCTTTTCTTTGTGATTTTTACATGTGAGGTTATGACAGATTATCACCAAAGTGACAAATCAGTAGATTAGCACTAAGATGAAAATGTCTATCCAGGCAGAGAGGACAGGACTGATGCTTCAGTAAGCACTGTCACTGTACTTTGACAGATTAGGTGCAGAAAGGAAGTTGTAGTGAAAATTCACATTTTGCAGAAACTGGAAAAAATAAATGCTTTTCAACTGGTTTATCTGTATTTTTGTGCTCTTTAAGGTTTTTTGATAGATTTTAAATGGAACAGGAATAGAATAATTTGAGGCAAAAAGGACTGCAGGTAACTTGAGGGGAAGGATTGCAGGTAACTTGAAACTGAAGGTCAGCTGGGTTTAAGTTATCCACTATCTGTGGATAAGCTTAAGTAACTCCAGTGGCTTGCCACCGTAGTTTTCTTTTCCAGGAACTGACCTGGTTTCTCCTTATCTGTCTTTGTTCTATAAATATTTCTGATGAGAACTTCAGTAACTTAGGCAGAAGTAGCAATTTGCTTGCCTAGAACACACTGGCATCTCTCTCTGCTCCCTCTGTCCTTTCCAGGAGATGCTCTCCAGCCCTTTGGTCACAGCAGCCACTTTCAGGCAAAGGGGACAGATTGGTATCAGCAGTTTAGCCATTGCAGTCCTGGGTTCATCTGGCATAGTAGGTGTGCACTGCCACACTTTATGACTTTTTGGTCTTTACTTTATCCTTCTGTTTCAATTATTTTCCCATAGCTCCTGACTGACTCAAATTCATCTTTGGTTAAAAAAAAAAAAAAAAGAGTAGCCCTAAAGTAAACATTTGGAAATATACCAATGTTGTAAAACCAGTATCTGGAGTATTCAGAGAATTCCTGATTAAGGAAATGTACCCCAGGATAAAGCCTCCTTTGGCAGATTGTCAGAAGCCTCTGAGATTCATATTGCTGGCATGTCTGGTTTGTCCTTCCAACTACCCTTGCTTTTTTCCCCAGTTGGTGTCTGTGTTTATTGCATTTATTATTTCCAGAAAAGTTCCCCTAGTATTTTGCTAATGGTTGGATGATGATCCTCTTACAGGATGGAGATTTCTCCATTGTAGATGTCACATCTTTCATTTCTTCTCCAAGTTGTGCACGGTCTTCTGTGAATTACCAAACAATGTTTTTTTCCCAGAATAAAGAATTACTATTTTCACAGGTTACCACTTTGCCATCCAGGTGCTATAACTGCTGATGTGCTTCTCAGAGCTGGAACTTTATGCTTACAAAACTTCAAGATTCAATTTCAATTTAGCCAAGGAATGGGCCTAGGAGCTACAGCTACTGCCCTGCCCATTGTGGTTCTTCTCCTTTACTCACTCCAATGCAGCTTTTGCTACCAGAATGTCTATTTCCAAAAGGAGATAGGCTAAAAACATAGGCAATAATAGGCATTTTATAGCCTTTTTTTATAAAGGAATTCTGAACGAAGCATGTGAAGCATTAATCCCTTGGCCATTCACTGAAGGTGCCCTAAGTGGCACATCTGTTTCCTACAGCTGTTTTTGGTGTCTTTGCTTCCATTCAGCAATCATCAAAGCCCTGCTGGAAACCCTAATCACCCATATATCTGTTGGAGAGAAACATTTGCAGAATACACAAAACAGTGAATTAATGCAGATACTGGGTTCTACAAATTATCAGCTTTAAGTTTTGTTCGTTCTGATATTTCCTCTCATTAAAAAAACGGGAGTGATATTTTTCTTTTTTCTAACTTCTGACAGATTGAAGACTGTTTCCAGGGGACCTGGAAATATGCAAATTATTTTAACCTAGAGTTCATTTTCTAGCAGATACTGTTCTTCATTTTACTGTTGAGTGAGTAAGCAACAGTTACCTACAGGCTCATGGGATATTTTTTTCTTTTCCCATTAGCAGGAACCTCTGGTGGTGGGGGGGGATTTCTTCTGCTACTGTAACAACTGAAGATAAATTTAATTAAATTATACTTCCCTGTAGCAGTAAGAAGGATTTATTTTTTCCCCTCTGCTGTTAGTGGAGTTTGAGGCTCTGAGTAATTGGGTTCAAAACCATCCTTTGAGGTAGGCATTTTATTTTCTCACTTAAGCATTGCACCTTCTACCAAGTCAGAGCACTACACAGACAAATGTATTTAAAACATGGCAGAATTTATCTAATCTTGTTAGATGACATGTAAAAATACTTGTTTGTTACTTCTACTTGTATAATAGCTATAATCAGCCAGCATGGTGATTATCTGTTTATCTATTTTACGTTTATTAGCACTCCCACAGACAGAATAAGTAATTTCATCATGATTGGTGTTATTCTTTTGTTTAATTAGTAAAAATATGAATTTTCTGTTCAGAGTTTGTCATACAGAACTTTTTTTATTTCCCCCAAACATGATGTCCTGTTTCTTAAATCCTCTACTGAGTCAAATTCAGTATTATTTGCTGTGTGAAAATGAGACAAAGACACTGAAATTTACTTTTGAATAATACTATAGTCATGCTCAGAGCGCCAGTAATCCCTCACTGGAGCTTTGGTTTTGCAGACTTATGCCAAGTCTCTACTAAAAAGGTCTCTGACCTTGCAGATCAAGGTCCATCTGGTCTGACAGACATACTCCTGAGCCAGACTTGCACTCTTACAGTTAAATCTGTCCAAGAAGCATGAAGCATGGTGATAGAATTTCATTCAAAGTTTGGCTGGGTGGTAGATGCCATCCTTCACTCAGCACTGGGTAGGTGAGTGAGGAGCTCTGATCCCCCACTGCTGCCTCAGCAGTGCAGGGCTGTCCCTGCTCTGTGCTGCTGGGGAGCACAGTGCTCATGGGCAGGGACAAATGCTCTGCCCAGAAACGTGCCAGCATCCAAAGCAGGCTCTGCAGCTCTGGCATATTGCCCAAGACAGCTTCTTTCCCCACTTGGTTGGCTGGGATACACAGGGCCTTTAGTAACTACAGGGATGTACTACTCAGGTGAGTAATTGGCATGGGATACGTTCATAAAGTTTTAAAACCGGTGTTGGAGGCATCTCAGTGGCATAGCTGTCTGTCTCACTGAAGAAGAGGAGGATCATGGATCTGTTGCAGAAAAAAACCCAACATATTTATGTTAGAAGAAAAACACAAAGGTGCTCAATGTTTAAGTTGAGGGGGTTGAAGTTAAATGTATCAAAGCTAAATGAGCAATAGTGAAAGTATTTTACTGCGTGTTAGACTGGTTGGACTGAAAAGTGATGTGGGTAAAATGCTGGCACACAGCACTGATTACTGTTTCCTTCTTGTGCTTAACTGCGCTGTTACTTCACCTTGGGACTTAAAGAGCTGTCACTGAAAGTCATGGCTGGGTCAAATGCATGCTCTTGTTTATGACATGTGGCAGGGTGTGTATCATCCTAAGAATGTTTTATTGACCTCCTAAAGATGTGCCATGCATGGAGAGTCATTTTCACAGGATGTAGGAAGGGAATTTTCTCTTGTTATTAATTTCTGAGTCTTATCACAGTGATAGGAGATGCCTTACCAGTGTACAGGAGATGCTGTATCTGATTGATGTGCAGATTTCATGGTTTCTTGCTTATCCTGCTGCTCAGGAGCTCCTGCCCTGCACTTCTACCAGCATAACTCTCATCTTAAGAGGTATGTCACCTGCCAGAGGTTCAGATTAATTAATTTTTTTGACAAGAAAAGGGACCTCTCTCAACATCTCATTTCTAGAAGAAGCCTTCAGATGTTTTCACTTGTCAGCTCTCCATCCAAGATGGATGGATGGAAGGGAAGGGAGGGAGGGAGGGATCGATGGATGAAAAGGAAGGGAAGGGAGTGAGGGAGGAAGGCAGGCAGGAAGGCAGGCAGGAAGGAAGGAAGTGTTTTATTGTGGCAAATAAGTAGAACTTAACAAAATGAAATGGTGCTAGTCTGGATGCAATCTGTACTCAAATGTGTATGGTCAGGAGGTTTATGGTTCTCTGGAGTAAAGGATATGTGCTAATACTAAGACTGGAGTAATTTCAGGGTAGTGTTGGTGGACAAGTGATGCAGTGTCTGTTGCAGAGTGGATACTCCTGCACTTCTCAGAGGCAGCTCCATCCTCAGCCTTGTAGCAGCTGAGGCAGGAATTCAACCTAATTTCACCTAGTTTACAAGTAAGAAAGCTAATGAAGAGTATTAGGTTTTCACTACTGCTTAGATTGTGACAAACTGTGTTTTCTTTCCTATTGGACCCCCTGGTTTGTGTGGATCTTTAGTCTCATGGAGTGCTAATACCAATTAGGCCTCCCAGACATTGTGCAAAGAATGTTTCCAGGACGACCCATGAATAATTTTTCTGTTCTGTTGGCAGATATGTCATTGGTGAGAAGACAAGAAAGATTTGGGCATACTGATTTCTTTTCTCATGTGCCCAGAATTTAAGACTGCAAGGAAAGGCTCATGGTATCTTTAAGAAGCATATAAAAAAGGATGACTGAAGCCCTTAAGAAGCTTCAGAAGAAGTTTTCCCATAGATCTTGATAGTTTATATGCTCTAAATGGGTTTTTAGACACCTACTTTATGATCACCTATCTGCTTGGCAGACTGTTGCATGGACTCTTTTTTCCTCTTTCTCTCACTTTTTCTGTCTTTGAAGAACTGATTTGCTCATCTAGAGGTAGGGCAGCTGGATTTTGGGAGAGTATCTGCTCCCACTGTGGGAGATAAGGGCTGGTCACTCCGGTGAAAGACCTTGAATCAGACTGTTGACGCAGAGGAGGCATCTTGGCCTTTGCTATCTACTGATTGGCAGTGTTTTGAGATGAGCTTTTACTGTTGAGCAAAATAAAGTTCCTTCTCCATTGAGGGACAGAAATTTTTGTCCTCAGTCCTAGATCTTGTGACTACAAGGACAGAGTATGCCAGGCTCAAGGTTTGGTAGGACATAGTGCCAGCACTTAGTTATGCGTGCGAAGGAGCAGTTGCCACAAAAGCAGTGGCACTCAGAACGTGGTGCAGGCAGACTGCCTGCTTAAATTCATGGTCTCTTGGCAGCAGCATTGTGGCAAAAGTGTCCTGCCAAGTCATGAGCTGGCACACTGCCCTCCATTTAGACTTGGACGGTAGGCAGCCAAGTGACCAGCAGCTGTGGCTGTGAATAGCAGGAGGGCGTTAGTCCAAGAACAACAAGAAGAAAAGCTTCTTCTTCTACATGTAGAGATTTTCTTGGCTCTTCCAGACTTGTCTTCTCATTTCAAAAGGATATGGAAGGTGCCCTAATACAGCTGCCCTTTTTGAATCCTGTCCACTGGGATCCCCCAGTTGCAGGATTCTGCATAAGCAAATGTTGTTGCCCAGTCTGTGACTGCAGTACACAGAAGTGTGTTGCTTGAATGTATATACATTAAATTTGCAGCTTTAAGGAGAGGATTCATTGTTTCCCTGCTCCCTTTGTTTGAGCAGGACAAGTGAAGTGACCCATAAAAATGTGTCTGCATCCTGCAAATGGCTTCTGCACCAGCTTTCCTCCTACTGGCTGCACGAAGATTGGTTTTTATCTTTAAGGATGCCAAAGTGCTTGAAAGAATGTAGTTTACAGTTTTTAAAGAGGTTGACAGATGTCAACAGGGCCTTCAGATTGCTGACTCTTTGTACAGCCCTTCAGATAGCAGAAGTGATTCTCTGTCCCCATCCAGTTCTACACTACCGCCTGAAGACGTGATCTGTCACAGGCAACCTCAAGCACATCCCCCAAAATCCCCAAACAAACAAAAAATCTTAAATAAATTCTCTGGAAAATAGCACAAAGTCGAACATTAAGTTTAATGCTGGATTGTGCACGGCAGACGTCACACTTCAAGTGGCAACCTGTATAAAGCTGTATGCTCAATGTACTAAGTGAAATTGATGGGGGTCAGGGTAGAACAAAGTCCACAAAAGCCCTGCCTGTGGAAGCTCAAGGGCATCATTGTCTCTGCAGCCACACTTCTTACGTGCTGAACACAGGCAAGTGATCTCCCCATGTCTGTCATAGAAGGTTAATGTTGTGGTACAGTCTCATGATCTATTTAAAGGCATTTCTGCATCAGCCTCCGAGATCTTTACCCCAGCATCTCTCATTAGCTGTCAGTCTGGTGGAATTTCCTGGCGTTTGAAGTGGATTTTCCTGCTTGTGGTCAAAGAAAATGGCAACAAGGACTTGGGAGAGAGTGTGAGCCAGACTCCCTGCTGACCACAGAGCTTCCCTTGCCATTTGTCACAGAAATACTCAAATAGCTTTCTAGCCAAGTCTCTGAGAAATAAAAATTTTACAGCACTATCATCTTTAGACTGTATATCTCAGAGAGAAGTATTGGCAGCTGGGTCTGAGCACTCACCATGGATGTGATACCTCTCACCATCTTTTATCTTCTTGTCTCTTGAGAGGAACAATAATGTTGTTCCCTGGGAAGTGTGAGAGCACTAATAGGACATGGAATTAAGGAGTTCTAGATGTGCACAGGGACACCTCCAGGCCTCTCTCAGTGACTCCTGCTGCAATTTCTCTGCTGGCAGCATCCTCAGTGGGCTGGAGATAAGCACTTCGCTCAAACAAAACCCAAACTGCAGATTTTGGCCAGCTGCATGCAGCTGGACCAAAGCTCTGCTCATCTTGACAAAGAAGCCAAAACCAAGTCTTACAAAGGCAAAGGCTCGAATGAAACTTAAATGATTAGTCCCCTCATGCAGCACCCCAGCTTCTAGCAGCAGGGGTAGACATGAGCAATTTTTCATGCTAAATAACTAGGGCACAATGAGAGGCATATAAAACTCAAGTGTCTTCAAGGAGGAACTGCAAGATGATTAATGCTGCAATAGCTGCTTAATTACAAATGCTTGTTGGTCGCCAGATGATATCTAGGCTGAATTTAAGGTCTGAATCTTTTCCTGTGAAATATGATCTGGATATCATTGGCATGACAATGATGGATATGTGTGTTGATAGCTCACTGGGGTAAAAAAAATGACTAAGTGTAATGGTTTAGAAATGCAAAGTCTAAGATACCACATATAGGTTTTAGTGCATTTAATGAGACATTTTTGAGACATTTAAAAGTAGCTTCTTTTTTTTTGGTGAAGGAGACATTTGGAGAAAAATGGGAGGTGATGCAGCTTTGTCTGGTTACCCAGATAACACCTGCAAACATAACTATGTCTTGTGAGAACCTCTGTACTATCAGAGTTCTGTTGAGTTACTTGCTTTTGTGATCTTTTGAAGGGTGAGGCCCCAAGGCTGTTGGTATGATTATCTAGTAATACCACTGGATTAATATGTCTGCATAGTTTGTGAATTGTAATCATGACTTAAATATAGCTTCTTGCCAGGCAGGGTGAGGCAGCCGGTGGGAGGCTTGCAGTGCAGCCAAGCTGGGTGACTGGGGAGACATGTCCTGCTCTGTGGCATTTTCCAGAGCTTTCAGCAAACACCAAAGCCCATGTCAGGGCTGCTCTGCAAGCACAAAAACTTAAATGGGAGCTAAGAGTGGCAGGCTGCATCAGTGCTTGGAGTGGCTCAGGCAGGAAGATTCTTGAGGCAGGTGTGTTGGTAGCCCCATGAAGCATTCTTTAGACTTGCTTTGCTCAAGGGTTAGTAAGAGAGTTTGTGGTGGTCTAAAAGGTCTCCAAGGTCTGAAAGGCTAGGCATAGCCTAGTGCAGCATGGCTGGAGCACTGCAGTACTGCAGGGCAGGGAAGGGGGTGGGCGTTGCAGTGGGGAGTTCTGTAGCAGGGCAGCAGTGTTGGTCTGTCCATGGGTTAATTTGGTTAATATCACGTGTTTACAAGTTGTGAGCTACTGAGGTCAGGAGGGGGTTTCCTTTGACTTTTTGGGGCTGTTTGATGGAGCCTGGTACTTTTGTGTGTGAAAGTAAAGGTGAAGAACTTAGTTCCATGCTGGTGTGTAGCCAGCTTTATGATTGTGTCACACTGTAGTGTATCTTCACAGGTTCCTTCGGGGGGCACTGGCCTGTCACTGGTTCCATACGTGTTCTTCAGGGTAGTACAGGGTATTACAGCAGTGCTATGTAAGTCACTATTTGTAATACTGTACTGTGTGCAAAGAGGTAACCTTGATGACTTATTTCTGATTATGATTTGGGTGATATCAGTAGTTCACTTTCATCTGCTCTGACTTAACTTTCAAAGCATCTATAATGTTGTCTCTTTTTACTTTTCATGGTACGCAGATTTAACCACTTGTCAAGGAAATAAAGATTTGTTGAAAAGTTAGAGTTATATTTTCAAAACTGGCATAAACAAAATCTAATTTTATACTTAATGCAGTAATTGTAGGGGAGGGTGTCTGTGAGGGCATAATCAAAATAAATGTTAGCCTAAAAATCCTTAGAAATAAAACTTTATTCAGTTTATTGCTTTAATTGCTGTCTCAGTAGCTGTTTCCTCACTTTGATTGTGTGTGCAGATATTGGACAAAGTGTAGGGTGGATTTAATTTTTTTTTCCAGTTGATGTGATCTCAATCTGTTCAAGCTGCAGTATAAATGGATGGGATTCCTTTTGAGCCTGCCCCTGGCCAGAAAACCAGTGAGCATTGACTCAAAGCTGCCAAGAGAAAGAAGGAGAAGGTGTTAACTCATCCAGGGTTTAAGCGGGTCTATTCCTGGCACAAAATAGCCTGGCAATTTGACATCAGCCACTCAGCAGAGCAGAATGGGACAATGTCATTGCCCATTACAACTGGTACCAATTCAACTTCGAATTTAAATGTGCCAGCAAAATAAGAATAAAGATCCTTCCCTTACTTGCTGCACCTGTCTTTGTATCTATGGAGTTTGGACTATACTGATTTTATTTCTTTGAATACAGTGCAGCAATTTTCCATGCCTCTCTTTATAGCCCTAGGGAAATCACACATGGTTAAAGAAAATAGCATTGCCTTGGTGCATTTTTCTGTAGCAGTAGGTAATGGGTAGTCTATTGAAGTTAATAGTACCTGGACAGTTGTGATTTTATCACACACAGCCACTCAGGCTGCCTGCCTGTTTTTCCAGTATTTGTTCTGGGGGTTTATTGTTGGTTGGTTGATTGGTTGGTTGGTTGCTTATTTTTTGATCCACTGCTCTCATCAGAAAATGGAAATCACAATATTTTCTGATCTGATTTCTTACTCATTACCATCTCCTCAGCCTGCCAGTATGGCATTATAGATGTTATTAGTAAAAGAAAAGTTTAAAAATGGAGGAGCAGAATGACTGAAAGACTGGAAGGAGAACTGCTGTTGAAGTCACTTCTGGACTGACTGTGGTCAGCTAGCATGAGTGGGATGTACATCTCCCCCTTTTCTCCTCCAGCAGGAGGCCACAGGCTTAGCCTTTTGGAATCAACATGTTCTTTCTCTTTGCTGAGATTCAAATAACCAGAAATTAGAAATCTTCCCTTCATAAAGCTGCAGTCCCCTGAGCCCCTAATTTTACCAGCTTGCACATCCGAGCTTGTACATCTCCATCAGCTTTCATAGATCATGCTTCAATTTTGTTTCCTAAAATACAAGTTTGAAGGAAGCCACTATTGTCCACTGGAAATCCCGACAGCATCAAATAGCTTAGGCAGTTTCTCATATTTTATCTGTTGTCCCTTGTTCATTGTTTCTTGTATTTCTATTCATATATTCCTGTTTCTAAAATCTTTCTCATTCTTGTTGCTATGGCAAAAGCCTGCCTAAAAAAGAAGAATTATAGCAGCAAGGTACACTGACCTACAAAATAATCAGAACATAGTTGCTCTGTACAAAACGCTGCTTTCAAAGTAACTGCTGGAAAATCTTCAGTGGGAAAGGGAGATGGCTAAAGTATTATGACCATGTACATGGATCTGGATTTAGTGAAAACTCCAGCTTACAGACAAAATTGCTGCTTCTGTCCAGTGGATCTGTACAGCTGGTTCCCCATACACAGGTTTTTTCCATGACTGCAATATTAACAGTAGTTTACACCTAAAAAAGTGGTTTTGAGCATCTGTTTCTGTTGTTAACCTTCCAGCTCTGATGTGATTTTCTCCTCTGTGTACATGAATGTCATTGATACAGTGTTGTATTACAGTGGCTCATCCTTGCTGGAGGCATGGTTTCTTTTCCAACAAACTGATTTGAAATGAAGTGAAAACCAAACCATGAATTTTTTGGTTCACCTCCCAGACTATAAAAATGGATGGTCTCATTAATGATTAACTCGGCAGCTGGTAGCTCACAGTAGATCTGGAAGAAAATACTGCAGTGTCTCCCTCCTCCAGCAAATATATTGGTTAACAATTTTCTGTGCTCGTACTACCTTATTTCAGTATACACATTTGAATCCCAGCAGAGTGGATCTCTGCCTTCATACCTGCTCTAAGATCAGTAAGGATGCACTAGCTCCTAGTTGCATGAGATAATATTTGCGATGTTATTACTGCTTAGTGGTTTGCAGTTCCATGTGATGTTAGTGTGACTTTTAGAATGCTCTTCTATTTCAAACTATGCTGTGGGCTTTGAAAATTTCCAGGATCTTTTTGCCCACAGCATGGTTACATCATTAAGAATCAAGTAAAATTTCACAATTTTGCATTTACATGGACATCACTTCTGGGTGTTTTGCTGTTGATAAATCCTTATTATAGCATTAAAGTGTGTAAAAAATATACACATATATTATTGTCAGAAAGTGTTTACTCCTCATTTTACTCCACAGTATTGGAATACACTGTGCCTAGGCAGCTGACAAAAGTGTAATGAACTCTAAAGAACCAGAGGGAACTTTTTAGACTAAATGTTCTCAGAATGCATTTAACTGGTTAGCACTCAGGAAATAAAAGTGCTAAAAATTGCCAACCAAAATAAAAGAAAATAAAAATAAAACCCCAGAAATCACTAAAATAAAAACCCTATAACATAGTAATTTTGCATATGGCAAAAAGTGGTAGAATATCTGGAGGCTTTTCCTTATTGCTCTAGAAGAGAACTGTGAGCATATATTCTCTTCTAAACTGAGATTCTTCTAAAATGATTTTTTTTTTAATACTGAAAAGTATACTACAGTTTCTGGAACCATGTGCAAATTTTTGAATAGTTGTCTCTAAGTATAGGTACATGTTTTCCTCTATATTTGCTGTAAAACATTGTTGGATGCATGTATAGCACACCAGTTCCCTCCCTGGCAGAGATAGGGCAGAAATGGAAGCTCACCTGTGCACAGTTACAATGGGCAATGCCTCCAGGGTTTATCGCAAGGTTGTTTCCATGGTGTACATGAACATAGAACACCTGACAGTCAGCAGGCTGATCCTGGCCCAAAGGGTGCTTGTTTATCAGCCATTCTTCAGGGCAGCACCACCTTCTGCAAGGCGATCACTCCAAGCGGAATGTTGTGCTAGTGCTGGCAGCCAGAAGAGGCATGGGAGAGGAAGGTGGAGACTCACCTGAGCCCCTATCACAGCTGTTTGTGAGACAGCAGGTGGGAGGATGCTGGGCATGAAGCATGTGGTGGCAGAAGTAAGAACTGCCACTGCTGTGTCCCACCACGGGACGGGACCTCAAATCCAGCCCCAGCTGATGTAGCTGTGAGGATGAAGTACACTGGAGTGTTTGTAATTTTGGTTGGTAACACTCAATTAATTTGCTTTCACTGACCTGAGTGGATATTTTTTTGTCTCATTAGAGATCCGAGCTCAACTTGTTGAGCAACAGAAATGCCTGGAGCAGCAGACTGAAATGAGAGTGCAGCTTCTTCAGGATCTGCAGGATTTCTTCCGCAAGAAGTCGGAAATAGAGATGGAGTATTCCCGAAACCTGGAAAAACTGGCTGAGAGGTTCATGGCAAAAACAAGAAGTACAAAGGATCATCAGCAGTACAAGTAAGAGAAACCTGCTTGCCCATTGCCCCCATGTTGTACCTGTTGCTGGTACAACAGTAGGTTCAAAGGCCTATTTAAAATTTCCACCCATGCTTAGCAGCATAGCGGTTCTCATTGCAGTTGAAGGTAGATGCATGCCTAAATACTAGTGTTGATGTAGCCTTATGCAGTTACTCATGTCAGCTTCTGACAAGTAGTTTCAGTTTCTAAAAAGTAAGTTGCACAAATACTATCCCTAACCTACCATATGGATTTTAAACGACCCAAAATACAGCCAGTATCTAGAAGAGATGCAGAGCTCCAAAAGCTTGAAAATTTGTGTGCTCATTTCTAGAGGAGTTGATAGGATTTTGAAGCATCTGCATGAAAGTCAGTCAACATTACAACAGTAACAAAAAAGAAAATTTTGGCCAAGAATGACATTAAGAAATAAAACTATTTTGATTTGTTGTTGCATGTGAACTTTGCTGTATCTTCACTTCTCTGATTCCTGGGAATAAAGATGATGTGAACGTTATGCATTGTTTACAATTCAATGTACCCTTTTAATGTCATAGTTTCGTAACGTACAGTATGTTTTCTGAAATGCTTCTTGTGCATCACTTGCTGACATAGTCTCATGGGGTTATTTTCCTGACTTGAGCTGATTAATGAATGTATGTGTCTAGCCCTGTTATGCTTAGGGATTTAGAACAGTATTTTGTGTTTGTAAAACTAAAAAATAATTTTCCTGCTGTTCACTCAGTGCTGTGCTAGAGATACAAGGATAAAACTTTTGTTTCAGGACAAAAGTCTTTCCTGAATAGATCTGGCTAAGGAAAGGTTAATCAAATACAGCTTGAACAGTTCAAAGAGCATTAATATATATTTCTTAAAATTCTTTTTAGTGACTCAATGATTCTCTGAAATAACCAACTTGTGCAAATGTCACCACTTCACAGATAGCCCTGGCTTTTATTCTGTTGTGGCAGGATCTTTTTTCCTTATGTTTACATCTTTCCTTATTCTTAAACATGTTAAATCCAGACTGGCAGCTGTGCATGGGAGTTATGACTTGAGTTGTACCTTTAGCTTTGTTCTTGCAGTTCTTTGCTTTGAGAACAGTTTACAGCAAAAGTGGCTTTAGTTGTTGGTCCCCTGAGCTGTTCCCACCATTGCGCCCAGAACAATCAGGAGGATGTTTGGAATCGGCTTTGGGACATGCAGAAGCAGGAGGACCAAGTAGTATCAGCATGGCCCTTCAGGAGTGCTCATGTTGCCTGGCCTGGCTGATAAAACCCCTTGCTGTGAAGTAACACTGTTAAGATGTCTATCTGAAACAAATGGAGGAAGTTTTCTTAACTCCTGATTCATAGCAAAGCAAAGCACTAATGATAAAGAAAATACTTTTCTCTGTTAATCATCCCTTGTTCCTTTGATTCTGAGGGTGACAGCTAAAAGTAGAGAATTAGATGGGCATTAAAGGGCATATTTCTAACAATGAGAATGGCTAATTATTAGAAGAGTTTGCTAAGAGTTGTAGGAGTTTCTCCCTCAATTCATCACCACTTCTGCCTGTTTTATCCTCATGTGCGATATCCTTTTAACTAAAGGAGAATCCTTGTAAAAGAGAAAAAAAAAGAACAAGTTTCTGGAGCAGTTAGTTGAAAGGTAGATTTATACTAAAATGTCAATAAAATCATAGGACAAATTATATAAAGTTTTTGTTGTCTGTGAAATAGTTGTGGAGTACAGTTTTTTTTATTTTGCCTTGTGTAAAAGAAATGAGAAGTCATATTTGATTTCACTTATTACTACCTTAAAGCTGGGAGCGGGCCAGCATTGCAAACAGGCTGTCATGGGAATTCAGAATTGGATCACTGGAAGAAGTCCAGTCCTGCTCTTGTCTTGTAATTGACACATCTAGGACCAGCAGTAGCAATGTATTTATGAATGCTGTGAATTTATGAGCATTGCTCACAGAATGTGGATGCTTGAGACATTTTCTTCTATTTCAGTTATACAAATCCAATGCAGTGAAACAGCTACACCTGCAATTTTTGCTCAAGAAGGATTTGGGTTGTGCTTCCAGAGCTTGTTTCTTTCTAATGTCAAAAATTAATTACTGTTACTCTTCCAGGAGTAACCTTTATTCATTTTGAACATTTACATGTAGTCCATCTCTAAGCTTTGTGGCAAGATATTTTATGCTTTCAGATAGTTTGCAGAGTATCCACACCTCATGGGACTTGAATGTGTCTTAAAAGTCATCTGAGGCTTGCCTAACCTGAGTTGTCCCAAGAATGGATAGACTGTTCAGAGGTAGCTATTTTTATGTAACAAGTTATGACTGCAAATGTCAGTGAGACGTTTTAGTTAGTAGCACAACCTTTTCATTTCTATACATTATACATGTGTGTATCTTCTTCCTCAGGAAAGACCAGAACCTCTTGTCACCAGTGAATTGCTGGTACTTACTCCTGAACCAAGTGAGAAGAGAAAGCAAAGACCATGCAACGCTGAGTGAGATCTACCTGAACAATGTGATCATGCGATTCATGCAGATAAGTGAAGACTCCACCAGAATGTTCAAGAAGGTAATGCCTCTCCTGCAGCCCTCTATCCAGGCTTGTAAGATGCATGAGGGAGGCAAAAGTGTCCTAATAGCTAGCATGTGAGGAGAAGATTCAGCACACACAGCATAAAATCTGTTTTAGCATACATATAAATTCTTCATGACTGGTCTTTGAAGCAGGTACTTAGTGCTGAAATGCCTGGGATCCTGCTGTATATGCTGGTGACCTTAAAAGCTGAATCACAAATATCCAAAAAGAAGGGGGAAAAGCCTGTCCTTCTCTAAAAAGTACACTTGTCTGCCCATGCAGAAAGGAAGCAGTTTTCACTTATGACTCCCAAAATAGTAAGACTGTATTCATTAATTATTTTTTAAAAGAATTTCATTGTGAATGAAACAGTTTGAAGACAAAGCAAGAGTTTACTTTTTAGTCCCTTGACATAAAGTTGGTAGCATATGCTGCAGTTCTCCTAAAAGTGTTTCCTTTTCTTCCTAATATTAAATATGAACACACACTTTTGATAACATAAGTATTTCTATTAGATCCTTTAAGTGTTGTCTCTGTACATGTTTGTCCTTGTCCATGACTGTTACGTATTTTCATAACACATGCATGGTGTGTAAATCCCTCATGTACTGAGCAAGCACTCTAAGCAACCTTAGCTCAAGATCTACAAAATATGTTTGCAGCCATGGTTGTTAAAATGTTTCAAAAGAAAAATAGATTATAAATGCATATATATTAGTCACAGCGAGATGCTGGTAGACAATCAGCATACAAAAGAGTTCAAGAAGAGTAAAGGTTAAAAGATGTAAATTGTGTGATGAAGTGATAGTGGCGGTACCCAAGTTAATGTTTTCAAAGCAGGGAACTGGTTTCACAGATACCCAACCATAATTCGAGATAGCACTGGGGTGGGGAGAAGAATCATTTAGGGAGCTCATAGATTGTACATTGAGGAAATTTAAGTAAAATCTTAAATTGAACTTCTTGGTATGCATTAAAAGCTGTAACAGGGACAGAGTTGAAGTTTATTGTTTCTCAGTAATGGGTTGTTCATATAATATGTCTGATATGTAAAACTGTAATTTACTGACCACTCAATTTAATGAAATGGAAGATAGTTATAGAAATTGATCCAATAATGAGAAAAGCGATTTGAATGAGCTGCAGTACTGTCTATGTGCAGATATCTCAGAGTTGGAAACCAGTAGAATTTTTTTTTTCATCTGGAATAGTTTTCCCTTTGTTTATGTCTCAGAAGTATCTTCTTTAGTAGGTGCACATTATTTGACAAACCTGTTTGCTTTCAGCGTAGTTCAGTTTTTTGGCACTAGAAATTTTGCTTTTTCTTCCCTTCCGTCCAGGTGGACTGTAAAATCGTAACTTGTTAAAGTTTTCAGTGGACAAGTGTGTGTCCTTTTATATTCACTCATGATTTATTAATGGAGATTGCTGCAGCTTCTCTCTCAAAAGGAAAGGAAAATACGTGGATATTTTCAGTGTGTTAACAGGAGGCATATTGTCCCATCTCCTTGATAAACTTGTCTCTGTCCTCCATGTTGTTCCCATGCAGGTACAACATTTCAAGTTTTCTCTTTCTAGCATAGCTTCTTGAAGAAGAGCTAGCATCTGCTCTTGCTTTTATATTCCTAACTTGGGAATATTAAAGGGGAAAGAAGAGCAGGGAAATTGAGGTGGTCCTGCCATGCATAACCTGAAGCTGACACTAGTAGAGCCCAGATCCTCAGCAGCCCTTTGCTACCTTTCATCAGGATTTGCCAGCTGACACTCAGTGTGAGAGTGTCACTTCAAACAGCTGTTAGCTTCGGTGGAGCTTGGGCAGAGTGAGCTTAGCAAAGGCTCTGTGCAGGGATCTGAGCCAGTCCCATAACATTTGGGGAAGGGTGGCAGGAACACCTGCAGCACCTCAGTATGGTATAAGTGACATTCGTGGGCATGTGGACTCAATGTGGCAGTGCTTGTTCACCAGTATCAATTCTGAGCACACATTTTTAAGACATTCTGTCAAGCTCAGTACTTGTTGCAGGAGGTTGGTATTTCCACTGAGCCCCAGTGTGCACAGTTCTTGCCATGGTGCTTGCTGCAGAGTACTGGTGTTTTATTTGCTGTTAGTTCCCAGGTGCAGAACTGATGATGAAGCTCTTCCAGCCCAAACCCTTCCATGATCCTGTGATAATTTGTGTGAGATGTGAATGAGCAGTCTAACTTAAGGTACTCACAGAACTGCATAATGGATGTTTACTGGGCAACAGAAAGATCACATGCAAAACACATGTATTCTGCTACAGTTCTCTTTGCAGGAGAGAGGTCACAGGGGCAAAGAGAAGGTGCGCTTAGAGTGAGAAAGGTGACAGCCAACAGTGTTCTCCGTCAAAATTGTATTCTCCCTGAAGAAAATGGCATTGATTTTGTTGGAGATTTTTTAACATCAAATAGCATATTTAAGCAATTTCTGTCAATTTCTGTGATTCTGCAGATTACTTACAGAAAAAATATATATTTAGGATAAAATAGTGTCAGAGAAAAGTATAATCAGTCTCAATAGGTGTCATATCCCTGTGAAAGCATATGGAATTTGTTCACTGTTCACAGATTTTGGATTAAAGTAGAGAAAAACCATGTCCTGCAGATACTTCTACTCTGGAATCTGATCATACTGTTCTGTGAAATATGTACTATCTCTCTAAGTAATAAATATAAATAACAAGCAGAAATGTGAAGATTTTTAAAATAGACTAACAAGTGCATTCTTAGTGTCTTACTGCTGTCCATGGTCAAGAGCAGAAAATATCTGTACTCTCTTGGCTCTCACAGTATTGCACTCAAGAGCATGTAATGTCTACAATTCTGTGATTCTATAACTTACAAATACCAGTTAGTCAAGCTTCACTGTATTCAATGGTAATATCTTGGAACTTATTGTTCTAATGGTGTTACGCATTGCTTTTACCTTGTTTTAGTTCTCCATCAGTCTTGTAGCAGCAAGGTGCTTTACTCCATTTCCAAGTGTGGAGAGTAAGTACACATACCAAGCCCATGATCACAACATATCTTCATTGTGCTGCTCTAAAACCTCAGTCTTCCTGCTGCAGAAAGGAAAAGTGTCTCAGGGTGGATGGTCCCATTGCCCACAAGCAAGATAAGGGGAGACAACAGCAAAGTCATAATCACTCTGAACTTCTTGACTCTTTCTACTTCCTCTTTTTAACTTCCCCTTTCTCCTGCCAAGAGGATGGGACTTCCAGTTCTGCTTCTCAATGGTAGACAGTACTGACTTTTTCCATCTTGCTGGTGGGTATGTTAGTTCTCAAGTAAAACTTTTCCATGAAGTGAGCCCAATATTTTCTAGAAGAGTGTGGCTTGAATTTGTATCTTAAGATTGACTCCAGCTTGAATTGTATGTAGTAAAGATCCAATCATTTCCTCCTTTCCCAGCCATGCTTTTCACTGGAGTATTGTTTTGTTACCCCTCCTATGTGCAATATAGCACAAGCCATACATTTTTAGCAGCCCCTTTTTCTACTTGTTCTGTAAAAGGTGTGTGCAATAGCCAATGATGACCTGGTAAAATATAGTGGTGAGGGTGTCCTTGTTTCTTTAGGCTTTGTATGTTGTCCTTGTCTCAGTCTCTGGTCTTCATCATTCTGTTTTTCCTTCGTGTGCATTTATGCATCTGTCTGGATATTTGGATTGTTTTGGGGAAATGATCCATATTGGCTCTGCCTTACATGGCCTGATGGGACTGGATGTGTTGTATTCAAGTACCTGATTGTATATGGCTTTGCTGTCTAGTCTAGCCTCCTTAACATGTTGATATTAATTAATTTTGTTCTCCCAGGAGCTATTTGTCATTCTTTTCTTCCGGGGGTCAGGAACTGGCATCTGTTTAAATCTACTAAATGCAAGACAAAGACAGGATCTAGTAGAGAGATTTTGTAGCATTTGTTGGGAAGCGTTACGTCAGGCCTTGTACTTTCAGATAGGCACCTAATCTCTTCTTTTTAGTTGCTGGAATATAAAAGCAGTAAGATTGCTGTCGATGCCTGCCCTTCATGCTGCACATAAAATTACAAAAATAAAGTAGCGGAGTTCAAACCTTGCATGCTTGCACATTTCTTCAGGCAGATGGGGTAGCTGGCCTCATGGGGACAATTAAAGAATAAAGTAATAAGGAGAAATGTCAAGCAAAAGGGAAAGTATTATGCACAATATTTCATGCAGTGATTCTGGTTACCCCAGCAGTAATAATCAACTGCATAAACACATACTCACGAAATCCTTAAGCAGATTTGTATATTTATAATTTATAAACATGTATTTTCCTTGGACAGAAATCTACATAAGGCAAGATGAACATATCTTCCAATGTTTACAGTAAAAGATGCTGGAGAAACCAAGCACAATAAATATTTTAGTTCCTTAATCTGGCTATTAACAAGGAATATGACTACCTACTGAATCTCTTTGGTGTTATACAGATTGTGGCATATAAATTTTTTGCATCATTTTCTTAAACATTTAAATGTTTAAAAGGATAGCAAAGCTGTTTGTTGCTATAGACTGGTAAGTATGGGACATAATTTTACTTAGTTGGCTATGTTAGTGTCATGCAGCTCATGAAACCTCCATAAAAGAAGGGTTTGCACTTCACTTCCCACAGGGACCAGCTGCAGACTTATTTAAAAGCAATAAGCACAGAATATTTTCCCTAAATTATGTAAACTGAGTAGTGTTGTGTAGGCTAAATACAGACACTGAAGAGTTCCAGGAAGAACTGGACTGACCCTTAAATTTTAGTTAAAATAAACAAGAGTAAAGCTGGAGTGCCAAATTACGCTTTAACTGAAATTTATGGAAAAAATTTTAACATACTTCAATGAAAAGATATTAATGGGGAATAAAATTTTAAGTTTCTCAGACTTTTATCCAGAAATACAAATCTTGATAACATCAGTAGAAGCATTGATGTGTTGAAGGTTGAGCACATACTGAAAGGTTTAGGTACGTTTGCTTGTTGGTTGCATGTGTATGATCTATGCTGCTAGCATGTGAAAAAAATACACTACTGGCTCTTAATGTCTTGCACCAGATTAGGAACATATATAATATTTTTAGCAGGAATTTGCATGTGCTCTAATTCTTCATTCCTTTGGTTAATAGGTACTAGTTCATTTCTCAGGGGCACAGTGAATAACTAAGCTCCTTCAGTGATTGTTTGTCAGGTTTTAATAGCCTGATTAGAGCTATCAGCTCAGCTCTGGGAAAATCTGTGCTGCATCTTACTTCCTGTTGTTTGGGTACTCTGTGGACCTGCTCCTAGGGAGCACACCATTCACACATGCTGAACCCTACTGCAGGGAATAGGTAGCATAAACAAGAAATAGGAAAGCAATTAACCACTGAAAATAAATTAACTTGTTAACTGGCGCTCTAACATGCCATATATTACACACTAAAAGCCATATTGCTTGCCACTCAAGTCAGTGTTTCTTGATCCTAAATAGTAAAGAAAAATGTGTTGGTTCTTGAAAAATAAGTCCCTTTTATACTGCTAAGTTTAACCAAATTTCTTGGGTTTTTTGGACAATTCCTACAAAATCTTTTATCAAAATTGAAATAGTTTGAAATGTTATCCATCACTGCAGGCATCCTCTGCTAGTTGGAGTCTACACATGAAGTAGTGGAGGGATGACTCCTTTGTGATTGTGCAGCATTGCTTGGTTGTCACTTCCCAATTTTCGCTCCTTTTGCTGATCACCTCCCTCTTTCTCTTTTTGCTTTCAATTTTAAAGCTTATTGTCCTTCTACAAAAGCATCTTTCTCTACTGTGATCTCTTCCATTCACTTTCACATTTACCACTGATCACTGTGTTGCTCTGGAAAAAATCATGTATGCATGATAGCCAGTAAATCCCGAGGGCTAGACTGCTTGTATTTCAGTGCTGGACAGAGCTTGATAGGAGCAAAGGGAAAAAATGGGCCCTAGTAAGTAGTGATCATTCTCCAAATCCTCAGCTCATCTGGTGGCTACTTCCATCAAGGTGGGACTGAATTGAGAGGAGGGTCTGTTCCTCAATGAACTGTGTGCGCTTTGCTTACAGTAAAATCTCAAGGGGTAAAGAGAAAATTGATTTGGGGTTTTCTGTCTCACCTTCTCAAACAAACTTATGCACTACCAGGTTAAGACATCCTGCCTTAGAATTGCTGTTGCTGTACTTAGGGCTTGACTTCTCATCAGCCTCAAGATGGCTGTGAGCAACAGTTGAAAGGGATAAACTACTTGAAGCTGGACTTCATCTAGAGTTTCCTCCTACATGGGTATGCTCTCATCTTATTGTCAAACATCTTATTTGTATGTTTTGCCCTTCTTTCTGCTAAAGTAATTTTAAAAACCACTCACATTCAGCACTATAGAAGCAGCTATCCAAGAATAAACAGGTGGCCTCTTCTTGGAGCTTTGAGGATATGTGTAAGCTGTGTTAGAGCTGCACTGCTGACTTTTAAAGGCAGGGTGCCAATGTAAAGCAATGAAAAGCAACTCAGAATTTTTGCTAAAGATTTTACGGCATTTCCCTACAGCAGCTTGCAAATCTGCAGTCTTTTTCAATTCTTCATAAGCACTCTACTGTTACATATAAGAAATCTTGTCCTTCTTATTAGATGAAAATAATCTATATTTGCAAAGAAATGGAAGTAGTAAGCCTTGTGTTCTAGATACTTTGGTACTAATGCATACCTCATGAAAATACGTCTTTGAAAAGTATAAGCAATAAGGAATGTTTCACAGTAATTCTGTGTGCCTCAGCTTCAGAGCACTTGTCTTACTGTGCCTGAGCTACTGCAGCTAATGCCCTTGGGAATACAAGAATTTCACTGAAGTGTTTTTTTAAAATTATATTCCTAGCTTCTTGTCAGTGTAAAGCCATCTTGCGTTTAATGATTGGAGTGAATACTGATAAGTGATACGATGGGTGCACAGAGTTAAAATAGGATAGTAGGAGCAGGAGGAAAAAACACCCCAAGTTTTCTGTTTGAGCTACTGTATGTGTCTGTTTCATCCTCCTGGAAGATACAGTGAGTGGGATGTGTGGTGTGGTTTCTCCTCATACATGGACGTTGTGCTGCAAATTCTCATTCAGAAATCCATTATTCCTTCAGGTGTTTTAGTGATGGCCAAGTATGTGCTAGCAGTTTTGGAGATAGTTGTCCCTGAGGATTTTCCTTTGACTTCCATACTAATACAAACTACTTCTCATATCTAAGACCATTATCTATCATGCTGTTGAAGTTTTTAGAGGCCAGACTAATTATCAATTTATTCACAGAAAAAAAAATCTGACGCTTCCAGCATGGATGTTAGAATGCTGAGCGTCACGGCAGAAATGTAGCCAGGCTGTTTGCCAAGTCCCGTAGCTCTATTCTGTAGCTGTTTTCCAAAGGCTGTGATACAAATGCCTTCAACTCTTGCACAGTTGCCACCATTTTCATCAGATTGAGCTGCTGTGGAAAACTAACAAAGGAATATATTTCAATGAGCCTCCAATTAAATGCTCTTGTTTTGACATATTTGCTTTGATAATAACTGCTGCTAAGCATTTCTTTTTTTTTCTGGGTTAGAATGAAAGTAAAGTCACAGTCCAGAAAAGCTAAACAAAGCTGGTTCAGCAGCCCACTCTGTGGAATATTATGCAGTTGGGTATCTGTTTCAAAGAGGAGCCACAATTATTTCTTGCATAAATATTTAGATAGTTGTATGTGCTGAGAAACAAAGACTAGATGCAAAATTGGGCAGGATGTCTCTCTAGAATATCGCATTCTGCATGGATTCGGTTTTGTATATATCATAGCAATTATAAAACAGTACACAGTTTGTTCTGTTAAAAAACATTAATCTTGAACTTTCCCCTTTCTGTTGGCACCTAATTTCCTGATGCTTTATGGGAAAAATACCTTAAAATTACTTCTGGGTTTCTTTTTAGTAGTCTTCTGTCCAGATGTTATCTGTCTGCCTCTGCATCCCTGAATCACTTCTTTTAGTGCACTGTAATTCAAAATGGGTTTTGGGAGCAACATTGCATTCACTGTCTAGGATGAGCAATGAGTATAAATATCAAGAAACAAATGTATGATGTAGTTTTTACATGCCCTTTTCTAATGATTCTTTTTAATTACAGAGTAAAGAGATTTCATTTCAGCTTCATGAAGACTTAATGAAAGTACTTAACGAGCTTTACACAGTAAGTACAGTTACTTACTTAGCTTATCTTATACAAATTCCATATCAGACTACTTCTATAAGCTTTAAGTGGACTTTCATCCACTAAGTTACCCCCAGTGGAGTTACTTATTTTTATGTTTTACACAAGCCAAAACTATATTTTTGAAAAGACTACTCACTTGTTTAAAATACATATGCTAATGCTTTCGGGATTATTCTTTACTTTCAACCCTTTTTTCCCCCCAGACTCTGGTAAGCCAGTTTATTAGAAGTTTTGTTGTTTATTAATGAGACATTTCCTACTCAGAGCTTACTAGAGTAAACTTCTTTCTTTTCTGCTTTGTTTTTGTCCATGCTGCTGGGTTTTACTTGTGGACTGCACTCCATAAAAATCATAGGTGCTTGTAGATCCAGTGCTGTGTTGTCTAAATGTTACTTATGTGCCCTTCCCCATCCCTGACTGGGATAAGTAAATAATGAAAAGAAAACCAGGGTTTTGTAGACTTCCCATAGCATTTAGAGAGATCAAGAAAAAAAACTGTGAACATTCTGGCAAGCTCCTGCTAATCCGTAGGAAAATCTGAGAGAACTTAGGTCTGAATTTCTATTTTCTTGTTTGAAATCCATTTACACAACTTGGTACTACAAAACAGTGTCTCATCTACCTGATAATTATTTCCCCAGCTATTTTCTGAGGTGGTATGTTGTGAAAAAGAAAAGAAGTAAAAATTACCCTTTTTTTGAAACACAGCTGTAGAATTAAGATGAATCGGTGATATGCATCTCTTATAAAAGCCTGTTGATTTCTGCTCATTCAGGAAGTTGTACATTTAAATGCTCTCTTTTTTTTTTTTTTTTTGTCTGGAAGAACTGAAACATATATGGTCCAGTACCCTGTATAACAATCTCTAGGCACCTCTGTCCCCCATCCTCAAGATTTGAAGGACCATAAAAAAACCTTACAGTTCTGATATCAAGAAACATTTGTGAAGTTTAGGAAGCTATCAGTGATCACTTCTCCACAGGCAGAGCCCAAACATTAGGTTTCTGCATCTTGGTGATTTTTCTTTTGACCTAGGGAAAACTCTGCAGCCATCAGTAGATGGGCTGAAGAACATTTAAACTCAAGAACAACTTAGGTGGCAAAAAGATCCAAGGAAAAATAGTCTTGTCTTTCTGCCTTGAGTTCTTTTTAATTGTTACAGACACAGATTCCCAAAACCTTCCTAAACCACCACTTATTTTTTTGTTTGTTTGTTTGTTTGGGAATTTCTTTGGGTTTTTTTTTAGTCTGAAACCGCCAGGATTTTGTAGGGTGTGATACTGCAAAGCCTTCTTGGCTGAGGCCTGCAGTCAGTGAAGTGTTCTGGGATCAGCTTCTGCAAAGCAGCGATAGGCGCAGACAATTCGCACAGCTGCGGGGGATCAGCGGCTGCAGGAGCCATGGCACAAGTGGGACTTCAGTGCTGAATAAGCCCTGAAGATACAGCCTTGTTTCAATTAAACAGTTGCATAACTCCAGTGTCTGGCGAGGCTTGGGATTAGTGCCTTTGCTCCCAGGGTAGGGAAACAGTGAAGCATGTGCTGAAATACTTTTCTGAAGTACCACTGAAAATCTGCAGGACTGGACTTTGGTATTTTCATTCTTTTTCCTCACACTGGTGGTATGTATGCACACTGATAACCATCAGATTTAATCTGGTATTAACTTCCATATTTTGGCTTCCAGTGCATGCTAATTCCTTTCTGAGAATTTAAGATTTTTTTTTTAAATGGGAATATTTTTTATGCCATAAAAATTCTGAATTTGTCCACAATTTGAGTCAGGCTACTGCTGCAAGATGGTTTCTTGGGATGGAATTTACTTTACTTGATTTTCAGACATCTGCAATGTAGATACAAATATCTTGGCATGCTATCTGTGTTCCAGCTAAAGTCCCTGGAAATCTAATATGAGCAGATGAGACCCGTTTAATCAGATGCAAGAATCTGCTTCAGATTAAGTGATCTGTACTGTTAACTTCATTGTCCAGCTTTTCATTGATTGCAAAGGGCTTGGTCAGCTATACATGTCCACATTTAGCTAAATAAAGCCCACACATAATAAAGTGGCAATATGGTGCAAAGCTGCATCTGTTTCACTTGAATGTTTAGAATGGTCATCATCATATCTGTGTATTATATCTACTCATGTACACAAAGATAGAACAGTATCTAGACAGATGGGGACCTCATTTAATTCTTTATGACATTTACTGTGTACAGAATAAGATCATAGTGGCCTTATCAGAGCAAGTATCAACAGTTTTAATCTCCAGCAGTGACATTTCTCAGTCACAAAAAGGAAATGTCATCTACTTGTTTACCCCATGATTTATAGAGTGGGAAAAGTTTTTTTAAAAAATCAGTCTTTCTATTGTGAGATAAATCATTGTCTCCAATAAAAAAGCAAATTGATAGGAAATCTGTGAGTAATATACTAGTACTGAAGTATCTCCCTATTGCTAAGTTCTATTTGTTTGAAGGGAAAGGTGCCTTCATGAAGTGTAACTTAGAATGTGGTGTCATATTGGAATTTAAATACCTCTAAAGCCTTTGAGTAAGGGGCAAGTATCAGATCTTTTAGTATGTATGAAGAAGCTTTAATAACCTGGTTATTTCTTATCATCATGCCTTATCTTACAGCAAAGGTCTGTAAATTAAGGCCTTTAGCTTGTGCTGTCCTCATTAAAACCACACATCATGTACACGATTGTTGAAGAAATAAGAACAGAAGCAGGTGAACCACAACTTCAGATGTTCTCAGAACAAAATGGGCTTATTTTGCTGGAATAATCAGAATTTTGTAAGGGAAACCTTACTTTCTAATTTTCTATCTCTTCTATGTGAAGGTTTTTTTAAATGTTACATTACATAGGTTTTCAACATGTTTTACAACTAACAAAAATGCATTTTAAAACTCTGTATTTTCAATTTTCATGTATTTTATGCATGGATTTTAAAATTAGGACTGAAAACATCATTCTAAAACCAATTTAATAGCTAAGCTTCATTTTGTATCTCTGTGAGTTCAGTAAATTATGACTGGCAAGTACTTAAAACTGTGCCTGGTGTCTCCCTGGCTGTGCCAGACAGTCAGTATCTTCAGGTCTGCAGTGTCCCAGCAGCTGCACTCCTCCCTTACTCCTCTCCTTACCACACTTTCAGCCAGTTCAGGCCAGGAATCAGTCCCATGTTTCAGACAAGAATATAAGCTATAGGAACTACAATGAGGTGTACCTTTTGAGTGAGGGAGATGGAGAAAGGGGAGCTCAGTAAGTTGTGTGGGGTCACAGAAAGAAGTTTTGCCTGGTATTTACAGGAAGAAAAGTTGATCAAACTAAAAGCTGGAAGACGGTTGGTTTATTCTTTGGTGAACTGATTGATTTAGAAATCTTACACATCGGCTTAAAGAGACAACAGCTTATTGACTTTGCAATAAATCATCTTTGCAACATAGAAAACTCCCCAGTCAAACTCTTCTATTTCTCTGGGAAGCTAAAATACCTTAACTTGTCAGATCAAGTACTGGTATATAGCAATAGTATCTGAATGATGGGGAATGACAGGGAGCAGAAGGTAGGCAGACACTTTCCTTGTGTTGGAGAGAGATCTTCACTGGACTTATTTTGGGGTCAGGACACATTCATAAATGTCCTCTAAAGATGTCAGGAAGGTCACAGGTTTGCTGAAAATACAGAGCTGTTCCAGTAATAAGGCTGAGGGCACATGGTATAGAAAAGCGATGCACATCATAAAAGTACATCTTCATGTCTCCCACTTGGCCTTTCAAATGTCTCCCACTACTCCTACTGGCATCACACATTTCACAAGCAATGCAAATGTTAAGTGCTCAGAAAAAGGAAAAAGTGAGGACAGTCCAAAGCAACTTGGATGTTAAAAAAGACAGAGCTGCTGTGCCACTTGCATTTTCCATTGATTTATCTTACTCTTGAAAAATCCTGGCTGTTTAATTTTTCAAGGTAGTTGCTGACAGATTTTCTTTATTTCTTTGTTGAAATAACACAGAATCTGATTCCTCTTCAAAAAGCTAAGTTCAGTTTACTGTGGCACATCAGAGATCTGAGAAGGTGAAATCAGTAATCCTGTATTGATAGCAATATATAAGTGACAATTCCTAAAACCACAGCAGAGTTTGGCTTGGAATGAGTGAACAGGATGCTGACAACAGCTCATACTGAGCCTGCTTAACTGCTAGAGGCCACTGATGTGGCAAAATTGGCATAAGATTTTGCTTATTTCTTGTGCAGAGCACTAACTAACCCAGTTTAATGAAACCTTTGTAACTCCACCTTCTGAGAACTCACAGCTTAGCAGAGACAATTCTAAAACAATTCAAACATGATAAATACACCAGGGATGAGCTAGGAAATTACTATTTCCCAAGAAACACTGTGAAAAGGCTCTTAATTATGCAGTTTTATTATAAAAAGAAAGTACATGTTAGCACAGTAATTTCAATCTTTTTAGACTCTGTAGCTTTCAATCTTGCCTTGGTTTGAGTTTTCTAGAAAAGAAGTATGCATGTAGAGAAGGAAAGCTAGTCCCCTGCTATGGGAACATTCTTCACTTATGGCCCATAGAAGTATAGCAATAATTACTGTCTTGTTGATGGATTTGCCTAGATAACAACTGTGGGAATAAATAAAATAATTAGATGTACTCTAGTGTGCCCTTCCTTGTGATAAATACAACTTCTGCCTTAAGCCTATTTGCTGAGCACTTACGAACGATGCTGAAACTTTGGCACACAAATTAAGATGTTTATGCTACCAAGTGAACAGTCTGTCACCTACAAATGTGAGAGTACATAGTTAGGATAGCATAATCTTTTTCATCTGCTTGTAGTCTGACACAGTCATTTGACAAATATATATTTTGCATCACTGCATCAGCAGAATAAACCTGCTAAATTAATAGGAGATAAACTCAATATTTAATTTTAGAAAGGTACTAGTATGCTTTTAACAGTGCTGGTTCACTACAGGGGAGAAATGGAGGAAATATCATTATGACAGTTCAGCATCTGCAAAATTACGACCTTGCTTTCTTTTTTCAGTGCATCCTTGATGGCTGATCAGTAAACAATTTGGAGACTAAAGTCAGTTCAGTGATGCATACTCTCACAGGATGGTTTGTCAGTTCAACAGTTTGGTGGACATTTGAGAAGCATTATTACGTGTTTCATAGTTTGAGTAACAGATCTGTGAATCTGTTGCATGTTCACAGATCAGATGCCTACAAGTCTCAGAACTTTCCATACAGTAAGTCTATTAGGAAAGTCTGTTAATGTGTTTTAACAGTCTCTAACAATCTTAAATACTCCAAGGCAAAAAGATGACATTGTGTTAAGGGAAAGAATCATACATGCAACTTAACCAGCAAATTCTAAACCAATTTGTTGGGGAAGTATGCACTGAAATACTTGGGAGCCAACTCCCTATCTTGGTCCCATTTCTTTTTCCTAAATTTTTACATGTCTCTCTAATGCTTTCTCAAATTAAGTTCAGCTGCTGCAATATCAGCTCTTTAAAAAGCATTGACACATCATGAAAAAGGCTCAGAAATCATTAAGACGTTTTCCCCAAAGGCTTGCAAAATAATGATGGCACTAGTGCATGAGATAAGCATACTATCAATATAACAAACTGGACATGTGCCTAGGCTGATCACTGCTCTTCCCCTTGACCAGGACCCCATGGTCCCTTTCTATGGCACTGCCCTCCAGCCTCTCATTCCCCAGTCTCTCCACTCATCCAGTGCTGCCCCATCCCAGGGGCAGAGTCCTAACCTTTCCTTTGATGAACTTCATGAGGTTAGGGATTGCCCAGTTCTCTTAATTTGTCAGGGTCTCTCTGCAGGCCCCCCCTGCTTTGGAGGGAGTCAGCAGCTTCTCCCAGTTTTGTATCAGCTGTGAACTTGTTTAGTATCCCTTCTAGCCATGTCTCCAAGTCATTGCTGAAGATGTTGAAGAGCCCAGGACCTATGGTAGCCCTGCAGAGCCCCACTAGTGACAGGTCACCAGTTTGATGTCACCCCATTCACTATAACTGTGCCCAACCAATGGGCCAGTTGCTCACCTGTCACATGAGGTGTTTATCCAGCTGTGTGCTGGACATTTATCCAGAAGGATACTCTGAGAGACAGTATTGAAAGATCTGCTGATGAAATCCAAGATTACATCAGCTGGCTTCCCTTGGTGGGAACTAGGTGGGTTACCTTGCCATCAACAGAAATCAAGTTTGATCAACAGGACTTCCCCTCTCATGAAGCTGTGGTGGCTGTGACCAGTGACTGTGTTGTCTTTCAGGTGTTTTTAAATACATCCCAGAATAATCTCCTTCGTAGCTTTACCAGGCACTGAAGTAGGATTGACAGACCTGCAGTTTCCAGGGAGGACCCTTCTTGCCCTTTTTGAAAACTGGAGCAATATTTGCCAGCTTCGAGTCAGCCTGGACTTTGCCAATTCCCAAGACTGCTCAGAAACTGAGAGAGAGGTTTTGTGATGACATCAGCCAGCTCTTGAAGAGTTCTTGAGTTAATTCCATCATGACCCATAGTTCCCTCTGCAGGCAGAGTACAAAAGAAAATAACTTTTCTAGGTGGTAAGGCACATGAGTTAGTCTTGTCCCACCAACTAAAAAGTCTTTAGAAATAACACAGAACAAAAGATAAAAAAAAAAGCAAACACCTCTAGCCTTATGTAAAGAAACACTTCAAAGATTTGAATAGAAAGGCCAAAAGAAAAGGGCACAACCTTGCTTTTAATTTCCTTTCCCCATCATTTTTAATAAGAGCCATATCACTTTCTGTGCTTCTCTGTTTTATTATATAAACCATTTCTTTAAAAAGTCTATTTCTTCTCTTTGCAGTAATTAATTTGTTTCCATGTGGCTGTATGAGTTAAGCTCCCTGGGTACTGATCATCAACAACTGTTAGAGTGCCTTTGGAGCAGTGCACAGTACAGGAGACTGAACATGCTATTTGGTTAAACTGGGAACCTTGCAGACCTCACCCTTGTGGGCTTGCCTTCTCTTCCTAACCCAGCTTTGTCTGTCTTTTGGAGTTTTTTCTGCCTCATCCATGCAGATGTGAACTGGTGGGGCAGTAGCTGTTTCCCAGTGGGTGTAGGCAGTGTTTGGGCAGGGAGTTCTGCACTCTGCTTGGGCCTTGCAGTACGGTGTGCTATAGAGGAGCAGCAGCAATTACATGGAGTTCTGCTCCAGGCAGTTTGTTTTTTTCCACCACAGAGCTGTAAGCATATGTTTCTTAAAATAAAAACAGGGCCACTTTTAGTGTTTGTCACTGACTGTTTTACCTTACTACAGGAAGCTGGTGAAGAGTTGTCTGTTTCATTTTTAGTATCAGTGGCATGAGTCTTAAGTAGTGGCATATACAGTTATGGTGTATAACATACATTTTTATGGAAAATTGCATCTCTCTGGAAGTGTCTGTCTTTCTGATGCACGGGACAAAATAGGCATCAGTTCAGCCACCCACTGGCATGGCATGCAGTTGGTTCGTGTCAGTCCGCGCTAAGATGTGCTGTAGTGAATTGCAATATCTAGCTGTAGTGTTTTGCCTTTCCATGGATACTCCTTAGGCTGGTCTAAATACTCAGTTACAAAAAGTACACTCTCCCAAGGGAATATTTCAAGGCAGCTTCCCAAAACTGTTTCCTCCATGGGTCACACAAGCAGCTGGTTTGATTCCTCCCTGCCTGTGTGTCCTTTAGCTGAATGGTTTGCTTTGCCTCCACCCAAAGATGATATCTGCTGGTGAGAGCTCTGGCACCTTTTAGAAGAAGAGACGAGGCCTCTGGCTGCCTGAGGATGCTTTCCTGCTTTGTTCAGTGCTCTAAACTTAAGACAAGAACACAAAGAAACAAACAAAAGACTGGGGAAGGCAGAAAGATGCTTCCTTTGGTGGAAGTGGGAAGAGTCAGCCTGACCCAGCAGAGGTGGGGTTTGTGATTGACTGCTGTTCACTATGCAGGACTCAGGCTGAGGTTTTTCTGGCTTGAAGAAGAAAGGAAGAAGTGGGGTAACCCAGTCCCCTTTCCTCTCTGTGGCCTGTGCAAGCATGTATTTGCATACTGGCAACCCAAGCTCTCATCGGCAGACCCAGCAGGTGTGTAGAGGAAAGATGCCTTTGGGTCTGTGGGGAAAACATTTTCACAACTTAGATATTAGGCACCTTCTTCTTCAGTTCTCATCTGGTTTTACATCATGCCCAGTCTGCAGGCTGTACAGTGGGCAGACACTTCTTTCCAGGCCATGGACAGCCATCCAGCTGTCTGGGGATTTGCTCCCAGGCCAAAGCTTCCCATTCCCTCTCCTTCTCTCCCCTTTTCTCAGTGTTGAAGGGATCCTTCTGCTTTCAAACTTTCAGTGTCCACAGCCAAGCTGTTACTTGGCCCAGAAGATACTTATATATCAGATAGATTTGGTACTGACACAGATTTAGTTTTGTTGTTCATTATTTTAGATTTTCACTTGAAGATAAGAATACTGAAATTTATTAAGAATGGCTTTTGCTCTTTCCTCTAAGAGAAAATGAAAGAAAAAAAAATCCCTTTTTATCCCTGTTAAGTAAACCAGAAAAGAAAAATGCAACCGAAAGTCCTAAATCTCCACTGGCAAAGAAACTTACACAAGATCCATGTTTATAAGTCAACATTTTGCTCAAAGACCCTATGATTTTTCTGTATATACCTTTATATTTTTATTTTCTCCAATTATTCTTTGACTCTTGCCTTTTGCAGGTCATGAAAACATACCACATGTATCATGCAGAGAGCATCAGTGCTGAAAGCAAACTGAAGGAGGCAGAGAAGCAAGAAGAAAAACAGATTGGGAGATCAGGAGACCCTGTATTTCATATTCGACTAGAGGAAAGGCACCAGAGACGGAGCTCTGTGAAGAAGATTGAAAAAATGAAGGAAAAAGTAAATAGTCCTTTTATTTAGTTTAATTTGAAATAAATTCAGTTCATTTCTGACATTCTTTGGCATGATATTATACAGAGAAATCCAGCTGGGAAATAAAATTAAGCGAGGTACACATAATAAACTAGCAGTAGGTTATAGATAACTTGACATAATTTCAGTTCAGAGCGGGGGATACTTAATTCCAAATATAATTCTTTCTGTCAAGTTTGTCACATCTGGAACAAAATATTAAGTTTTCACTTTGTATTCTATCTGTTGTATGTATAACAGGCTAGAAGTTAAGATTCTTCCTTATTAGTAGGAATGTGTGCTTGAATTGTTACCATTTCTGCTGCATACCAAAAGTGAAGTAATTAAAATACATTAATGTGGAATGTCTTTCCTAGCGTCAAGCCAAATATTCTGAAAACAAGCTGAAATCTATTAAGGCCCGTAATGAATACCTGCTCACCCTTGAAGCAACCAATGCTTCTGTTTTCAAGTATTATATTCACGACCTTTCGGATTTGATCGATGTAAGTATTGGCATGTTGGTATTTATGTTTATTCTCTTCAGGAATAGTACTTTCTTTCAGTTTTAAAGGGAATATATTAGTCATATGGATTGCCTACAGTACACTTGCTATTTATAATATTGTATGGTACATTCAGAGGTTTTCCCCTTATTTCCACAAAATAAAGTGCCAGTAAGATGCTGAACCCATTCCTTTAAAGTTCGAACATTGTGTTTGCACCCCATGTGTCAATAGAAAATATGACATTCCCATTATGTACAATGTCTGGTGTTTGCACCCCATGTGTGAATAGAAAATACGACATTCCTATTATGTACAATCTCTGGAATCTAAATATTTTTTACAAGATCAACTTCTTAAGTGGTCATCTAATGATATTTAATTCAAAAGAAACAATTTCTTCCATGTTTTCAAAATTCTGTCGTTTCATTCATTTAGTCATTGAATCATACATACAATGGCTTCTTACTCTTAGTTCATGCAGTTTGAAGGACAGACACAATCAATCCTCTACTCTACACTGCCAGCATACCTGTTACTTATTTTCAGTAAGTTGTTTTTATGAGAACATCCTAGAAGAATGAGGTTATACACCAATGTTGACTTGTGCCAGCGTTTAGTCTCCTGTATTACTGACATATTTACATGATGCAGAGGGAGCGTCCTGCACCCTTATCACATCCCACCCTCTTTGTAAGCTGACTTCATGTGTGATAGAGAATATGCAGAGACAGCAAACACAAGCTCCAGAACATTCATTCACTGGCATTGTAGGGTTAAATGGCTTAGTGGGTCCACCTCTGAAAAAGTGGCCCATTTCAAATTCTAGATATTTTAATATGCTTGCTACTGCAACAGTAACATATGTTACTTCCAATAGTAAACAACATTCATACACAGCTCTGGTTTCTAATATAGAATAAATTAATACAGAATTTGACAAGAAGTCTCGTTTCTACTGACTGGAGAAGCAAAGCTTCACAGAGAAGGGGAAAAATGCCTTCTTAAGATTAATGGACTAAAATATCTCCATATACATGTTTTATTATAAGTCATCTAAAAACTGTTATTTTCTTTATAGTTTCTAGTGTTTCTATAATTTAGAAAATCTTGCCCAATTTTGTTAAAACTTTTCCCTTTCAAATGGTTTTGCTTCATTTCTTTCTTGCTTTCCTGTAAAAGATGGCAATTAATCTTTTTTGTGTTTTCAGTATTTTTTTCTGTCTCTATTTCAACATCACTTTTATTCCTTTCCTAGTTGCTACTGCATGTTTGCTCCTGATTTCTCTGGTTTATTTTGTGACCTGTCCTTGTCTACTCTGTATCCATCTGCTTGCACAACCTGATCCACCCATCTAGGTTGCCCAGGCAATGAAAGCATTTACCAGGACCTATAGGTGGAAGATTAGGGCAGAAAACAAAGGAAGAACTGTGTACCTGCTGGGGTATCCCCCAAGTGAGAAGTTGAGGCTACCTAGTCTATGATTTTCCTGCAACTGCTTAAAAGATGACAGATTTTTGGTCACTAATTAGGGCATGTCTCATACATGTGAACTTCATAAATTCTTCTTGGTTTCTGGAAGCAAGGAAAGGTCCTTTTCTTTTTGTTTCCAATACCCACACCCCTTCAGAAGCTGGATAAATGCTCATCTTTTTCACCTCTCCTGCCTTCCCTTTCAAAGTTCACATTTCTCAGAGAATGTCTCCAGTGTGTGTTTCTACTTAGTCAAAACTTCATCAGGTTGGAAGAGGCGTGGGATTCTTATTCATTTCAGTGATGTCCACAGAGGTTTCTGGAGCAGTGAAAACTGAGGGGAGGAACCACCAGCCAGGAGCTTTACAAAGAATTGTGAGGGCAGGAGAAGTGAAGCTTTCTGTCCAAACACACAGAGCAGACGCACGCTGGAGTTAGTGTGTATTTAAGGGTATTTACACAACCATGAAGACTGGAGCTTCCTAACTGCTAGTCTTTAATAAAAGTATCCATTCTACAATATTTAATAGCACAGAAAGATTGTATCTACTCTGCCTGTCTTTTTTGAGAGCCATGTACCAATGTACACAATAACATTCTTTTGGCAAAATGGCTTGAGAAATTACTCTTCCCTAAGGAATTTAAATGGAAAGTCTAGCTGCCCTTTGCACCACTGTTTTGTAAGAGTAGGCTGTAAACATGTGCAACCAGAATTTGCTTCAGAGCTAATTTAATCCAATTGTGAGCTTGTTTAAATGAAGTGTCTTTCAGACACTTGTATTTAATCAGAATATGCTGTGAAAGCACTGGTATTTAGACAGAGTTTTTGCCACTTGACAAAGGAAACTCTTTTTGTAAATGCAAGAATCTTGGCAAGGTTTTGGAGTTATATCATTGGAATGTGAGACATGCTTCCCAGTGGCCATATGTTGCAACAGCCCAGACTACCTCATTCTGTAAATCTGTTAATGTCGTGGTACAATTTGAAGTTTTCAGAGCAATGGTGTCAGTTTCATTCTTTGCCCTCTCTATTTTGTCCTGCTTTGCTAGCCTGACTTCTGTGCTTCCCTGAAGTCTCTTATTGCCTGTACAGAAAGGGATTACCTCTGCTCTGTGTCTGAGTTCCAGTTAACATGGAAGAATTTAGATCTCCCCAAGCTCTTGATGTTGCCCATAAATGAAATGAAATGTCTTCCTATGTTAGTGAAAAATATATCTAATGAAAGCAGGATAAATACATGCAATAAGGTAGTAAACTGCTGTATTAATTTTTTTCTAGCAAAGTTGGGGAGGATAGTGGAGCTACTAATTTTTACCAAAAAAAAAACCCCAAAAAGCCAACCTATTTTTCATTTGAATTCTGTGGCATTTTCCATATATGAGGCTTATATGGAAAATCCTAAATTACTCTTCCCCATCTGAACTCAGTCTGAACTGTTCAAGTCTGTCATTTCATTTACAGAGCTCAGCACTTCTGACTAAAAATTATGATGTGTTGCTCATTTTAAGCTCTTGTGATAAAAGCAATATAAAAATATTGCTGGAGTCTTAGCTGGATGATTTAATGCAGTTAGTGAGCTGAGGGATGAGACCAACATTTGCAAAGAAGCAGAGAGGTAAACAGGATTTGATATGCACAATGTATTTCTTTCTCTGCATATTGTACTAGAGGGATTTGAATTTTCTGTTAAATATTTCTTCTCTGCTGTCTAGAGTGGGATCTAGTTCAAGTGCAGGACAGAATTAGTTATTTTCTTTATTTGTGCCTAAAAAACCAGTAAAGATTGGCTGAATTAAATAAGCTTTACCTAATATGTAGAAATGTTTTAAAGACTCTGAGTTTCAGAGGAACAACAAAATATACAGTGCTGCTAATCTGGCTGTTAGTGCCAGCATCTGTCCATATGGCACATACTTTTACTCATTTACATTCATTAAATTTGTCTAAGAGGAAGGTAAGGACCCTTTTCCAGACTTACCATGCATTCTTATGATCTGAAGATAAATACTAGGAAATAGTGATCAAAAAAACTTTACTGTAGTTCTGCTGCTGAAATAAATAAAACATCAATGTGTTGGTTTTTCTTAAAATGTAGTTTCTGAATCTGTAATTGCAGTATGCATGCTTTGGACCATTAAGAAGTTAAGGAACACTTAGCTATTGTGAATTTAGCTTATTCTGTAAAGGTTCTTTATTAATCATTCATAAAACCAAGTTTAAAACTAGGGTAAAGTGTATGCAGCTCACAATCTTTATTACATAAGTCCTCATAAATATGGTATGTACCCTTAGATCCCTTTCATTTGAATGTGGATGTTGGTGTAGCAAAATACTTAGAAAGTGACTTATTCAGAGATTAAGTCTTTTTTTATTAATTCCTCTCTCCATTGACATTGGAATTTTATTACTATTCTTGAAACAAAATTAAATGAATTAAGAGCAGCTTGGTTTGGTTGAAGCTCTGTGCTAAGCACTTCTGTTTGTTTTGTTCAAGCCTAAATATACTCTGGGGTACAATAAAGGTAGTAAATGCTCTTGAGACTGCTTCAGATTTAATTTCAAATAAGAATAAAATGCAAATTACAAAATTAATTTTCGCACATATCCCAAATGCATCCCTCATCTTCCTTCATTTTGCCCAGCCAAAAGTCTTTATGAATCCAGAAATACAAACTCATGTTCTATGACTTCATTCTGTTATTTCTCATCTTCATGTCTTACTGCAACAAGGGACATCTCACCTCTCTAGCCCATAGACAGGCAGCAGACCCGTAACACCCTGGCTGTACCCTGGTGTGCTGACTAGTGAGCCTCTAACAGTGGGATTGCTCACTTGAACTGTAGAAGTCTTTCCACAAATCTACAGATTTTTCCTGAAAATCATGTAAATACATGTATGTGTGTGTCTGCGTGTGTATGTGTCTGTGTAGACAACTCTCATTTCTAAGCCATCTTTCCAGCTGATTAAAACAGAACATTTCTTTCTAGATAACCAGGATACTATAACAGAGCTGTTATCCTGTGTATCCAGGTTTTGGGGAAAGGGGGTTATGGTCTGGCAGAAGTAAGAGTTGTTATGTCTGAGTGTTTAATTTTGCTTTTAAAAAATAACTTCCCTCATACAAATTCTCTTTTTGCATGAGTAATTTAAGCAAAATTTCAAATTCAGATCTTTCTAATTCCATTCAAAGAGCCACTTGTGATAAAGCATTAGTTCAGGATCTGCATTTTATTTTTGTTTTCTCTGTTGTCATTGGCATTGCAAGAAAATGCCTTAGCCTGTCAAGATACTTTGCTTCCCTTGAAAAATCCTCTTCTTGTCTGATTTGTTGCCTTGTTCAGCTGTCATCACTTGCCAAAGATGATCAGGGTGATAGTGACTGAGCAGATTAAGGGTTAAACAATGAAGTTGTGTCGCAGCATAAAGGCTGCAATTTTATATTCCAGCTTGCAAAAAAGCTGCATCAGAAACCCACACAGCTCTAATTGTAAATCAATAAGCTTTCTAGTAATACTCGGATTAATCCACCAGAGCCAAAATTCAGGCTGTAGTTTTCTAACACATGGCTAGTTGGCAATGCTAAACCTGGCACTGCCCTCTATTTCTAATTCCTTTTCAGTTTAATCTTCTATGAGGTCTCTCTGAAACTAATGCACATGAAATAAAACAGCTGTCCCAATTCACTTTCTTATCAGCACTTTTAGTCTGTCTTTTTCATCCAAGATAGTGAATTAAATATGAGATCTGATTTGACACAGAACAAGAGAAAAACACCAAGAGACTTTTCCTTTTAGAAACAGTATTTTTGAGGCTGGTGTTCTTTGAAATATGGATGCACTTCAGTATAAAGGTTGAGTGGCTGTTTTAGTAAGTGTAACAAAAATTTCCATTTTATGAATGCAAAAGAGAGAAATTAATGTATGTGTGTGTGATTGAACATGACATCTTTTCTATTTTGTTTGAATGGTTCAGCATCTGGTTTTTCAGAGAGCCACTGTCCCATCTGCAGTCACTGCCTGAGTACTTGCTAGGAGTGAAAACTTAGTCTTTCTGGAAGCTTCGTTGTGAATAAAACAGCTCTCTGTTAGATTAGAGAGCAGCTTCATCACCAGCGCGTACTGTACCTAAGTCAAGGTGTGAAGTGTTTCATTCCCTTCTGTTCATCAGTGGAGTGTTTCATTCCCTTCTACACGCAGGTTTTGGTATGGTAAATAAGTTGAAAGCTCTTTCCTGCTGTCTCCCTCTCTATTTCTGTCCTTTTTCAAAAAAGAGGAAAGGGAGGGGGATGTGATCCCATGAGTCCTGTGGAGTTTGTAGCAGCTGTGAGGGAGGTACTCATAGAAACGGTGCATAGATGCATATAGGGTACAGTGGACTGAATTCAGATTGCTTCTTTACCCAGTCCCTTGGTTACCCTGGGAGTCCTGCAGGGATGGGTGACTGCAGGCTTTGGGTGGACACCGAGGAGGAGTGGCTGGGGACTGAGAGAAGCTCTAAAGCAGAGTGCTCTGGCTGCTCTGGCCGAGCATTGGCCTCTGGTTAGGGCACATCTCACCTGTTTGAATATAGAGCACTGCTTTGTATGCAACTGTTTGTAAACTGATGTGCCACCATCTCCCCTTATCTGGAGGCTCACTGAGCAGAAATTGAGGGTATTTACTGTACAATGTAGGGAAACACTCAGCTGATAAGCTGCTGCTGTGACATTTTAAAAATATATTCAGCTGTTCTCTAAAATATTAATAAAACATGAATAATGCAAATTGAGGGAGTTTAAAATTCAAGAACAAACACAACTTTATGTTTTACCAATTAGGTTTCAATTACATTCTATTTCATAGAAAAAAAAGGCATAAATTATGACTTTCTGCATTTAGTAACATGATGTACATTTCTGGCTCTATATGAGCATGGGAAATAAGGTGTTTACATTAAATACATTTTCATGATCAGGGAAAGAGATGTTCAACCTTTCCTGTTGTTTGAAAAAACATTTTAGATGGATTGCTTATGCTCAAAGTATTTGTGGAGGTTTTGGTTGGGCACAGGCATGGTAAGCAGGAATTGCTTCAAGTTCAGTTTGCTGCTGTCATTAACTTAGATGATAGTTATGTTAGGGTGTGTTTAAATAGGTGATTCAGGGCTTACAGATGCTACTGATGCTGAAAAGCCCACTTGTGTGTGGAGCCCCAGATTTTATTGATATACAGTTCCTGCCCTTTCGTATCTGATACGCAAACTGTCACATATGTGCACTTGATCTCTTTTCTAAAACTGTCCATTAATCTTTGCAACAGATTGAGGATACTAAATACTTACTGTCTTAACCCCAGTAGTGTATTTTAATTTAGAAGATATTTTGTTAAATACTTAAAAGATAGAAAAATTTCAGGACAAAAAATTTTAGTGACAGTTTCAGGATTGTGATATTGGAATGGCATTTATCCTTTTAAATTTGTTTTCTTTTCCCTTTGTTGTTTTTTAGTGTTGTGATCTTGGATACCATGCTAGTCTGAACAGAGCCCTAAGAACATACCTTTCTGCAGAATATAATCTTGAAACTTCCAGGCATGAGGGATTAGACATCATTGAAAATGCGGTTGACTGCTTGGAGCCACGCAGTGACAAGCAAAGATTCATGGAAATGTACCCCACTGCTTTTTGTCCACCAATGAAATTTGAGTTCCAGTCTCATATGGGTGATGAGGTCTGTACACTGACAAGTATCCCCAAGTGACTGTTTCTGTATACCAGGATAGAGAGTTTATCATTTACCAAACCCTTTGGTAAAAGCTACCTAAAAGTCAGTGGATCAGCAATAACATTTTGCAGAACTTTGCAGCACTGTCTGCTGCTTCAAAGTTCTCATATAAAACCTGTTAAGTATTACTATATTCTGTATCATTTATAATGACATTGCTATGAATTTGCTGGCCAACCTGTGCTCAGCCCAGCACCAGTGTAAGCAGTGACTTTGTCTTTACTACCTGCATCACTCAAAACAGAGTTTGTGGGTGCTATTTGAGAGCAGCTACAGAGCCGCTCCAAATTATTCATGCTGCAATGCAGCCTTTTCCCCTTCTTTTCCCCCATTTTATCATCTGGAGATTTCAAGCCTAGTGGGTACCCCAGCTGTGCCCTGTTCTGCTACACCAAAGGCCAGTAGCAAAGCAGAATTTGAAATCACCCATGTACGTCTTTTTTTCTGAAGGTAACTCCAGGGTTTGCATTTCTGTGAGATACAAAAGTAACAAAAAGCACACATAGAAAAACATTGTGCTCATTATTCATAAGCTGTAGTACATACTTTCACACCTTACAGCGCATAAGTACTTTAAATTTAGATGGGCACATTTTATTGTCTGCTTTATTAAGTTTTAATAGCTTTGGTAGGAATTCACCTAGTTTTAAGAAGAGCAACAAGACTATTGACTGTTTTTTTTAATTACTTGCATCTTACAGCTCTTTTTGATTCTTTGTTAGGTTTGCCAGGTCTCTGCCCAGCAACCTGTGCAAGCAGAGCTTATGCTTAGGTATCAACAACTACAGTCACGATTGGCTACACTCAAAATTGAAAATGAGGAGGTAAGACCTATGTCTATAAGGGCGAAGCATTGAACATAATTTTCAGGAAGGTACAGTGTTTTCTACCTTGCCAAAAGCATGTAAATGACCCTGAAGTGGCTCCAAGCTGTATAAGTGATTTTAATTTTAAACATCAAGTACTGGCACATATGCTAGGGTGGATCCTCACCTGCTTTATAGAGGTTTGGAAACTTTGTCTTTTACCTGTCCATACATTCACATTACTGAGTTCCATGTTTTGCAGATGCTTCAGTGTAAACTTGTTAGAGCACATATTTTTTTAATTTTTATGACAGAAAGCCACTGAGAACAGTTATTGTCTTCTGCGACCAACCTCTGTCCAGTCCTCAAGTTGCTGCTTCTGTAGTACAAAGGAATTTGAACTGTCTTTTGTGGTAGCTGAGTCAAGATCTCTTATGCTCTCAGCTACAGCTATTTATAAACATGACTAATGAATGCCTGTGATGGGAACAGCTCACCTAGCAAAATAAAATGGAATTTTTTGTAAAATGTAGAAAGAACTATGCTGTTCTCTTTCCACTGCTCTGGCAGTGAAAATAAAATGTGCTTTTATCACAGTTGAGGCAATGTTAAAGTCCTTCAGTTTATATAAGAATCTGTTCCTAAAAGAAAACATAGAAATAATTTAGTTTCTTCATGTACTTTACTGATAAGTTTTCAGGATGCCAGTTTTTCTCATTCTAGTTTGTATGTTGAATGTCTAGAACAAAGTGTTAATGTCCATGAGACATATACAGTAGTCGTAAAAAAAACCCAACCACTTGCATTCAGAAAGTCCCTCAAGGTAACAAAGATGGAAGGAGAAAGATAATTTCTTTCAGTGAAATGAAGTGCAAGAACATAGCAGGAAAAATCATGTTTGACAGGCAAGGAAGGGATGTGTGACTACATTGGAGTTGTGTGTAGACGTGTCCATGATTTGGTTGACCCTGCTAGAGACTCCATCTGAAGCAAAACTGTGAAGTAAATCACATCCTTGTGAATCTTACCATTTACTTTATTGCACTGTGGAAACTGCATCCCTTGTCCACAGCATCCATGCCCAGGTTTCCACTATGAGCAGTGGTGCTCCGTAGGCCGTAGGAGGGCTGGGAGTCCAGTGTAAATTGTTCTTTCTCAAGCCCTCTCTGTCAGCAGTGTATTCCACTTCTGCAGTCTGAGCATCACTGTGCCCCTCATCACAGCACTGCACAGTACAGGGGTCACAGATTTTTTCCTTAGAAGATCACATTGTTCTGGCCAGATCCAGATCCCTGGATGTACATATTAGATATAACACATTGACCACATTTGGGAGAGCTGACCCTCCAGAGTACTGTATCATTTCTGTTGCCTCCCAGACTGGAGACCTTAATCAAATCATGTTTCAGTTCTAATTTCAAAAAAATGCGTGAGTGCACTACAAAGCCAACACAGGGGTACATCTGTGTTTGTGGGTTAGACCATGATAAAGCAGAGGATGAGACAGGATATCTGTTACATAGATATTTGTTATAGCACACCTCACTATTCACATTTACACACCAGTTTGTTTGGGGGAGTGTGCCAAAGAGTTACTGTGAGTAATGAGCTTCTAAGCTGTTCCTGTATATATTTATCTGGCGTTTGGCAAACTCTGCTTTTTAATACCAGGTTAAGAAAACAACAGAGGCTACCCTGCAGACAATACAAGATATGGTCACCATTGAAGATTATGATGTGTCAGAGTGTTTCCAGCACAGTCGCTCAACAGAGTCTGTGAAGTCAACAGTCTCTGAGACATACCTGAGTAAGCCTAGCATTGCAAAAAGAAGAGCTAACCAGCAGGAAACAGAGCAGTTCTATTTCATGGTATGTTGGTTGCTTCCTCATTCATGTGATGCAGACCAAACACCTGAAGTAAACATTATCCAGAAGTTCCTGGGATTTATGTGTCATGCATAGTAATAGATCCATCTGCATTTCTACAGAAATTCAGAGAATATCTGGAAGGTAGCAATCTCATCACAAAACTTCAAGCAAAACATGACTTGCTGCAGAGGACACTTGGAGAAGGTAAATATCACACAATAAACTGAAAAGTGATTCCAAACTATACAGTGAACCTACTGAAATGCCAAAGATACTCAGGAAAAAAAAGTACAAAACTTAAAGATTAATTGTCCAGTAAACATAGAGTTGATTTTTACCAATCACATTTTTGGTGCAGTGGTAAGAGTACACACAGTAAATTGATTTTATTTCCTCAACACATTCCCGCTTCACAGATGTTTAGACAAATGACTCTATTTGGCAACAGAACTATTGAATGAATGAAAAATCTCATGCCTGAAAGGAGAGTGACAGAGTCAGTGCAGGTTTATTTAAGAGCTGTGAGAAATGTAGTATTTCTACACCCTAACCATTTCTGTTGACTCGAGGTTTTTAATGAATCACACACTATGCACAGCTCCAGCCTCTTACCAGCCCTTCCAACAGACCCTTCCTCTTGTACCGAAGGGAAAAGGAGAATTGCAGTACAGACCTTGAGGACTAGACACACAGAGTGGAACAGACTTGAGAAGAAGTGAGATTACACCACAAAGAATAAAAATCTTCTTCTGGAAGTTAAAGACTATGATTAAAAGTTTAGACTCAGGAAAGGAAACCTGTTTGCTAAAAGAATTACTCTGAAAGATGTGTCGACTTACTTTCTTTTTACTGCCAAGTATCTGTAGTTAATCACATCTCTTCTTGCTTTTAATACAAAAGCCCAGATCCCCAAATCAGTGGAGGTGCCTGAACAGCTATTAGCAGTTCAGTGGCTATAACCCAAACAAAGCTCCTAGCCAGGGAGTGACTGAGGTAGGGGATAGGATTTAAGCAGCATTTTCTTTCAAAACTGAACTGTAGAAGATGGTAGCTGTTTTTAGACATCTATGTTATCTTCTTTCTCGTGGAAGTTTTTATTTAATAGATTTTTATTTTGAATGTGTGCAGTGAACAGTTTATTCACACAAAACAGTGTGCAGCTGACTTTAGTCAAAAAAAGAGGATGTTTTTCTTCTGGAAGCTCATTGAAAATGTCTTTGGAAAAATACAGTGAAAGGGAGGGAGATAAAAGGCAACAGAATCTGCTGCATAAACCGTGTTGGAAAAAAGTAAGGAAGGACTTGTTTGAAAGGAAACCTAAAGAAAAACTTCTCAGCAGGGTGACCCAAGTGATAAATTGCCATTAGGCTCTAGGCCATTCTGTCATGCTGAGGCATGCTTAGACTATTCTGTTTGAAGAGTTCCCTTCTACACACCATCTGTAACCCCCATGTAGTTAATCTGCGTTGCCTACAGTGGTTTTGCACATATTTGTTGTCCCAACGCTATAGCATGGCACTTACAAATAGTACCTCAAACATACACATTTACATTCAAAGCTGATATTTGGAGCCATCATTTTTACAGGTTAAGAAGTTCTAGTACCCCCTTCAGTTGAGGCATGACCTGCATTAAAATGCCCATGTCTTGGATGGAGGACCTGGATTCTGAAAGTTTCTTGAATGGGGAGGATTGAAGGGATCGAAGTACAGTGGTATTATGAACATTATTGCTGTAGGTAATACAGAAATGAATTTGTGGGACATTAACTGCTCCCCTCAAACTGCCTTTTCTGGAAACTTTCATATCAGCAAGACTGCAGACAAATAACTGTGCTGTGTTAAATAAAGTGGGGAGAAGAAGAGGATTGTCTCAATTGCAAGTTTTCCTTTGGCACCCTTTCTTGCTTTCATTCAAAACTATACAGTATAAGGATGCAGGCTGAATAGATCCAGGTTCCCATCTGCTGCCCACAATGTTAACAGCATTTGGCTTCTATTCTGGTTCATCACCTGCCTACTACAGTCTTGCTGTTTATGAACACAGCAGATACATATTCATGATCTGCACAGGGAAGACAGATGAAGTGCTCTGTGCTGAATCTGCTTCTACAGACTTGGAAAGTAAATAAGAAACACTCAAATGAAATTGATACTAAACATAGGAAGCACACTGATGATCACATCAGTCCTGATCCAAAGGCTCATCTGTTGAAAGAAGAAATCAACAAAGCAAAGGGAAATGCAGGAAAGAAAACAAGTTGTAGAAGAAATTCCCCTAAGGCCCAGACACCTTTTGCCCTAAACTGTTAAATATCAAAGGTGTGTTTAAAACCCCCCAGGCACAGTATTTGTAACATCATCTGTTTTACTAACATCTTATTTGAATTCTTAGTCTCAGTGAATTTCCTGTAGTAACCTGAGTAGGGAGAAGTCCCTGGTTTACTCTTTCTGTCATAGGTTATTTTTCATACTCTTCTCTGATCTCTCTTTTTCACCTAGCTAACACAGATGCCAGCAACATTCACGTGTCTTACTGTCAGAGATTGTTCCCAGAGCGTTTTCTTTGTGCTGCTTTGAGGGGATCCCCACTCTTCTAGTATCGCAAAATATGTTTTCAGACTAGGATCTTCAGTACTGTGCAGTACTTTGCATGCATCTGAACACTGGCACATAATAGTGTGTTTCCATATCACTGTTATTCATTCTTCCTGGAGTCTGAGAAGCTGGTTTGGTGTAATTTTCAAACTGGGATATGTACTTGGACTTAGCCCAAGTGAAGCTCGGGGTGATTTTCAGAGATCATATCCACAGACCTGTTCACTGGCATAGATGTTTAATTCTTCACTAATACCTTACTTGAACCTGTTAATAGTGAATTTTGTTTGCAGTGTGTGTCACTTAACCCCTTTAAGGGGCTTCACAGTTTTGTCATGATTTGATACAAAAGTGCCATCTGCACAGTGCACAGCCTCCTTAGCTGCTGTGTTCTCTCAAGATATTAATAAATGCCTTCTGGATTGCATAAATGGTCCTAATGGGAAGGTCTGAGTAAATGGCTGTTACATTTTTTGATGAAAAAAGACCATTTTAAGTCCGCTGGATTTCCCTTTTCTTCGCTAGTTTTTGATCAGTGAGAATATTTTGTCACTCTATCCATGGCTGTTTAGTTTCTTTCGTCACCTCCTGTGAAGAAAGTTATCAGTAGCCTTTAAAAGCTTAAGTAAATTAATTGAACTGATTCTTCATTCAGTATTTTACTGACATTTTCAAAGATTTTTAATAAATTAATAAGGCACAATCTCCCTTTGGCAATGCTGGGCTCATTGGGACTTACCATACCATGATCTTTGTCCTGTTTCATTATTTTCCTTTTCATTATGATGAGTCAGTCATGCCTGATTTACTGGTCTGTTGATCTGCCAAGGAGCCTTTCTATAATATGATATTTGCTTCTTTACAGTTCCCTGCAGTTCTCTGTGGTGTTTCTCAGTGATAGTGTTGTACTTTTTTCCTGTAATACACAGAGAAAAGAGAGTTAGCAGTCTTCTAATAACTACTCGTGTCTAGAGCCCTGCATTTTCAGCACTGAGCAGGTTTAGGCACAAGGTAGATGTAATCTAATCTTGGCACAGCTCTATTTCCATACTGTTTTAAACACTGAAACATATGAGCACCAGCAATAGACATTGTTTGGAATTTTACTTGAAATTATTTACAGTAACAAGTGACTTTAAATCTTCGGGTAGGCTTCTTAAAAGTTGTTCCATAACATGGGTTGTGTTTGTATTTTAAGTGGAACTGTGGAGATAGTAGGTAACTACAGTGCCCTGTTTGTTGTATAGTTGTATATCTTTTGCTTGGTAGTATGAAAGTTAGGGCTAAAAATAATTTGCTAAGTGACATTTAGATACAAAAATTTCAACCTAAAACCTACAAATCATTGTTTCCTGTTTTTTGAACTTTCTAGGTCACAGGGCTGAATACATGACAACAAGGTAAGATATTTTTATCTGACTTGGTTTAGAGTTAAAAAATAGGTAAAATCTTAGAATTTACAAATTTTAGAACAACTTCATAAGGCTTGTTGCTGTTGTTATATAAATTATGTACAGACGCTGTGTGTTTTAACATCCAGCATTTCTATTTCAGCATGCTGATGAGTAAAGGATCAGACCATTCATCTTCCTCATTTTTGTGAGCTGCTTTGGCCAGTGCCAAGGGTGGGACAAGCTGGGAGATCCTCAAAAATATTTGTGAATCACACATCAAATTCGGAAGTTGCAGGGGGGACTTAAGTGCTTGAAAAGAAATACTTTTCAGTTGTCAGAGATACCTTGCCTCTCATAGTTTGTAATTCACTTGGTCAGGATACACAGTTTAAAAGAAGCTGGTAGGAAGATCAATTTGGGCAATGGGCTGTGTCTTTGATAACCTAGCTCTGAGCGCAAATACCTGCCTCCCCTTGCATCCATGTGTTCCATACTGAAATGGCTCTGTATGTCCACAGAAGAGAAGGGATTAGTGTTAGATCTCCCAGCTTTGTGCTGCATGTACTTTTTAAGTTGTGTAATGCCATAGCTTTGAAGCTGCCTCCGGATATAAACCTGGATAAGCTCTGCAGCCTCCAGAGACTAGGAGGGGGCAATGGCAACTGCTTGAATTTGCAGCTGCCATATATATGTATCACTGCTGCAGGCAGTGTTCCTTGCTAAAGCAGGAACATCCAGCCCAGCTTGCTTGGTCTCACTCTTCCCTTCCCTTCCCATGCAATACATCCTTGCCCAATGCCTTCAAGACCCATATTTCCTGCCCCTGATGTTTCCAGGACATCTCTACAGACTTTACACCGGATTTTCTCCTACCACTCCATGTTCTTTATTAGCTCTGTAAAGTTGGACTGCCTCAACTTCTTCGCTTACATGACCTCAGTTGAAAAGTGGTTACAAATCAGAGCATTCTTCCCAATTGCTGCCATTAATTCTGACAACTGTACCTTTAACTCTGCCTCCAGGTGCTGCCATTCCGGGAATGCATGGAAATCAACAAGTTTATATCTAATGAGAAAAACCTCCTTTCTTGACTCCAATGCAGGCAACTCATCAGGCTCACATCATCCTAAGTTCCCTGCTGTGTAAAACAGCTGAAAGGAGATGGTGGATTTAGGCAATGATTTTATCTTAGTAAAGTGGAGGAGCGCTGAAGCCATCTTACCTCATATCTTGTTACAGCTGGTCACTTAGAGAAAAATACTCTGAGGAGCAGGGCCTGCCCATCTGTTCCTCAGCACCAGCTCCTGGGCTTTGTCTGGGCCCTGCCTGTTGCCCCAAGTTCAGTTAGGTTACTGAACTGTGAGACATGCAAACAGAAATGTTCTTTCAGGTCATAGTTAAGTTGTAGGAGGGAAGAAGATATCTTTAGAGATGAGTTTAAAATAGCAGATAATACTCAAACAAACTGAAGTCCCACTGCTGAATGCTCTCTGCTTTGTTGTTTCTCACTGGTCCCCCAAAAACATTTGATTTTTTGCTAAGTCCAGAAAAACCTGTAGAAACTGCTGGTGCCTGGGAACTAAGGAAGCTGTTGGCATTTAACTGTTGGCATGACATTCACAAAGTAGTTTGTGATCTAGAGTACAGTATTTATTTCCTGTAATCTCTTTCAGTCGAAGTCACCACGTGTAGCACACTAGGTAAAATTTTGCAGACCAAAGTTTTGTGTGTTCTTCTTTTACTTCTTTATGTGTTATGCTGGTTTTATTTATTTGTTCAAGTTGATATACTTTTCATTTCATTAGCCAATTAGCAAAGTGTTTCTTTTCATGTGTGAAGTTACTGATGGTTGGATGTGCAGGGCTAAAGCTGTTTAACCTTCTTGATTCTAGTTGAAAATGATGACAGTTTGATTTTGAAGCATCTTAGGAGTGTGTTGAGCAGCTTTAATTTGCATTTGAATTTTCTCCAGCATGAAGCAACTTTTCTGCTTGATAAGAGGTGCTTTGAGTGGTCTGTGTTCTGCCATGGCTGGCAGGATGAATTCCAGTGGTTCCTGCACATTTTATGCATGATCACAACAAAAAAAGCCATTCCGATTGTGCAGTGTTTGGAATAAATTTATATGGTAAAACTGCAAAACAGGGATTCATAAAGAATGTCATTATTTATCCATAAGTAATTTTTAATGAGGGAGTTCTCCGCTCTTTAATGTGGTACACTTAAATTTGACAGAAAGTCTTTATTTGATAAGTATTGTGTTTATTGCTCCCTTTACAATGTTCTGTTGTTTTGCCGTGAGCTTACAGACATTTCATTTTATTGTGTGGCTTAATTCTACCTTGCTCAGTAATCATATTCCCTTCCCTTAGGCCTCCAAATCTTCCCCCTAAGCCCCAGAAACACAGGAAGCCCAGACCCCGATCACAGTATAGTGCTAAGTTGTTTAATGGTGATTTGGAGTCATTCATCAAGGTACTGGCACCAGCCACCCCAGTGGCTGATCTCAACATTTCTTCCTATAATGGTCACCGCCTCACGAAGGCTGAGGCGGATCATTATGTTTAAGTCTGTCCTGGGGCTCTTCTTTCCCAGTTGATCAATATAATACTTCCTGAAGTCAAAGGGAAAGAGGGGAATTCGTTTCTCACATTAGCCTCCCTACAGTTGTGTTAATCAAGTAGGAATAGTACTGTCAGCCTGCTTTTAGTAGGAAACTTTGCTTCATGTAGTAGGTAGGATGTAGTGGTGCATCCCACAACTTACCACAATTTCCTGCTTGCTATTTTCATAACATCCAGTGTTCAAAGTCTGTGGAGGAGCAGCATTTCCCTGGGTTTGATATCCAGATTTTGGTTTCCTATGACTTTAGGAATTTATTATATTGTGTGAAATTGTGATCAACGCTATTCTGGATCTTGTATCTTTGCTGTATTTACTATCTTCTTCTTCTTTCTCATACTTTTATTTCTAATAATGCTTCTAGCCGAGGCCGAAGGAACTCTCACACGAGACATCAGGTACAGTTCTGGTGACAAGAGAACCAGCTCTGCCTTGCTCTCGGGTTGCATTCCTGCCTGGCTCAAAATGAGTTCTTTCAAAGACCTGGAGGGAGAAGTTTGCATTAAGAAATGAGTGTACAAATATAGCAGGCAAAACTAAACCAGAGCAGAACTCTGGAGGGATTGTAGTCTTAAATGATGGATAGTCTCTTACTGATTTTCAAGGACTCACCCACATCACAGTTTGTGCCTCTGGACACTAGCTGACACAGCTACAGGAAAGAAATCTTCTAAAAATTGTAAAAATACATTTAGAAATGCAATGAATGAAATTCTTGACTACAATCCCTGTGAATTGGGTTTGAATATTACAGGGATTTTTTTTTCTTGTTTAGTTTAGGTAGTGGCAAACATTTTGCAGAACAAATTCTGTGCTCAGTGGCACTGTATTGATTTTGCTGTCTTTGAATCAAGCTTTCAATCATCCTTGGTACAACTAAAGAAGAAATTATTATTTTCATTGTTACTGTTACACAGGAGGTGCCATGAAATGCAAAGACCTTGAGAAGTCATCACATGAGATATAGATGAGTATCATGATCAGTTTCTTGCTTAAGGGTAAAAGTAAGCAAGGAAGCAGAAATTCTCCCAGTGAAAGCCCCTAGACTAAAGAAGGACAAAGGAAATCAGGAGAAATGGTACCCCATCCTTTTGCCTCACAGAGGAACATGGCAGTGTGGCTGACAGGGCTTACTTGTAAGTGAGGAGTCATTCATAATTAGTCTTTCAAAAGGAAATGTCAAAAAAGCTGTTAGCCTTATGTCAGATTTGCCAATGTGGGAGCTACCTTAGGACAGCATCTCTGCCCAAAGACCATGTCATTCCTGGTAGGGATGAGTCATTTTCACAGGCACAGCTAGTGCAATACAGTGTCACACCAAACTGCTTTTTGTTTGAGTTTTACATCATAAGAAATTATAACTAGTCACAAATATCCATTCACTGACTACACACATCAGATTAAATTCACAGTAGCAGTAGGGTCACTGTTCTTGACACTCACCAACACAGATTGTTACTTCAAATTATTTTCCTTTGATTAGATCCAAAGGGCAAAGCTGTTAGTTTAGACTGTTTCAGGGTATTACTTAAGTACAAAGTTTTGTGTGGTTCTGAACAGATTCTCCAAAAACAGGTAGGAAAGGGATTTGGATTTTGGTGGGGTTTTTTTTTGTAATTTCTTACTGCAAACACTATCTTTTCCTAGGCTTTACATTCTTTGCATGAACAATGAACTACTAACAAGAGATGTGGGTGCTTGTTGTGCATTTTTGCTAATACTCTGCTGTTCTGGAGAGCCAGGCTGCTCAGTGTTGGTGAAGATTATGGTGTTCCTGGGTTTAACAACTGACCTGATCCAAGGGGCTTTTCATTTAGCTGTTACTGAGTCATGACACAGGTCAAAGAGGAAATGCTAATCGAGCCATTACTGGTTCTTGGCTGGCCACTCTTTGCTAGGTTTCAAATTAAGAGACAAACAAGCCCCAATTTAAATAGCATAGTCAGTGATAACAGTCTTTTGTAAGCCCCACTAAAACAGTGCACAGTCCACGTAAGATTAGGGGGTTAGGTTACCTCAGGAGGTGCAATTGCTTTACTGTGTGTTATTTTTCAAACTTTTTTAGTTGTTTTTGCTACTTGAGCTTAATTCATAAACTTCCCATTAGTGTAGTTTAGCATGAAAATGAAGTACTAATTTGTAAGAGGAAAAGTGTATTCTGAGTTACAAGGTGCTTTTGAATTAATGATTTTATAATTCAGACTGATTTTATACTAAACTTCCAAATGAATTAGTCAATTCTCTGAGCACTTACATATTGGAAATTCATTTGGAAAGAAAAATTACAGCTTCCAAGACAAGAAATTTTAAGATTATTTATGAAACAGTAATTTCTGCAGCATAAGCATCAATTTTTCCAAATAGTTTTTAATCATATCATTTATGTCTCTAATCTGTATTTGATAACTTCTGGTCACTTGGGTTAAAACATCCATTTTTTGAAGTGCCAAAACAAAAGATTTCCAATGGTTATTTTGGAAAATAAGCAGTTTAAAAGAAAAAGACAAGTAACTCACTAATATAATTAGTGTATAGTCATCTTCTCCACCTCCCATCACAAATGCTATTTATCCCTTTTTAAAACACTACTGTGGAACTGAAAATGTAGCTACAGATCCCCTGCTGTGTCATTGCTGAGATGAGGAGCTGTGATTCCTGAGCTCTGCAGGTGGGGAGGTACAGGCTGTGACCTCCCTTTCCCAGTAACCTTGTGCATAGAGACAAAGCAGCTGAAGCACATGCTCAGCTCAGGGTAGCTGCAATTCACCACCTGGGGATTGCCAGCCATTTAAAGCAGCCAGAAACACCATGCCAGCCCATCATCTGCCCCATGGTAGGGCTCACAAACCAGCAGAGCCCATAGCAGTGCTGTCAGTCAGGAGCGACACATCATAGTACCCCATGCAATGTCACTTTGTGGCTCTGCTCCAAGACTGTTTCTCACAGTCCAGCAAATCCAGAAAAGCCTTGTTAATTGTTTGTGATAAAATTCTTCTTACAAAAAAAAAAACAACAAAAACCACCCCCGATTGAGGAATTGGGTCCTGTGTAATTAGGTCCATGTAGGATTTTCTTCACCAGAAAAAGAAAGGTCAGTTAAATGGATACAGTGGAGTCATCTTCATCATTAATTATTATTCTTAATAATAATCTTCTTTGAAGGCAAATTTACTGCTTTAACTCATTTTGCTTCAAAAATCTAAAATGCATGCATGAGCTTAGATGTCACATACAGTGTTAGCCAGATACAGGGACAGAGGTCGAGAACTAAATTTCCTGAAGAAATTATTTTGAGAACCATAATCCTTTTCTTTACCTGTTCCTTTTCCTCCCTCCCTAAATGGGAAGAGAGCTCTGTTAAAAGTGGTATTTTTTCTTAGGTGTTTTTTTGCCAGCACTGTATGTTCATCTAGATTGACCAAGTGCATTTTCACATTGAGGCCGTAGCAGGGAGGTTTCCTCTTTCTAATCTCCAGTTCACTCATTCTGCTCTTGTTTTTGCAGGATTCGGGGCAAGTCATTCCTCTCATTGTGGAAAGCTGTATCAGATTTATAAATTTATATGGTAAGATCTGAAACAACTATGTCATTTCATTATTGTCCTGACTTTTTTGTGTATCTTTTACATAACTCATTTAGCACCACACCTTTGTTTTTAAAATACAAATTTTCAGTATCTTAAAAAATAGAGTAATTTTTCAGCACTGTCTCCCATCTTTTCTGCAGGTCTTCAGCATCAGGGGATTTTTAGAGTGTCTGGGTCCCAGGTGGAAGTCAATGATATTAAAAATTCATTTGAGAGAGGTAATTGGATTTTCATATATTTGAGTACTTTAATATCTGACATTTAAAAATCTTGTAAATTCTAATCATTTTCTCTGTGTGCTGCACCTAAAACTTTCCACCATCACATGCTTAAAAGTGAAGTACATTGATGACATGTGCATGTTTTCCCCCCATTATGTCCTAGGAGCTTGAGGGGTTTTCTCATTTTGTTTAGACAAGGCATATGACTCTACAATCAACTGTAAATATTCGGGTTTTGTTAATGATAAACTGCAAATAATAGTTTTTGTATATTTTATTTTAAAGATCCTCAGAAAAGAAAGGTAATGAGTTTAATTTGATTCAAGAGACTACTTAATGAAATTTGAAAGTTCTGTTGCTTGATCTTCTGGAGTACAAGTGCTCAGCTTTCTGGCCCCTCTGCCAAAGCTGCATCATGATCCAGGAAAATAGGGAATTAAAAAAAGGATCATTCCATTTTTCATTCCCAAAGGAAACTTCAGCCCCCAGAGGAGGAATTACATGAAAAATGCCAGGAAATACAACCAGCTTTTTTAATATCAGTGGCTTTCAACACCCAGCCTTGGATTGCTCTGCTAGGGAGACCAAGATCCAGCCATCCTCCAGCTGTGTTGAACCAATACTTGTTACAATCCTTTTAAATCTTACATTCTTTTTTTCTTAAGTGTTAAAAGCTGGGTTGTTTTAATTTCTAGGGAAAATTAAAATTTCTTCAGATCATCTGCAAATTATAAAACCCTTGACTAAAAGCATAAAAAATATGCACTGTATTTTGCTCCCCAGTATTAGTTATATATATATGTCTTGTTAAACTTGATCTTTTCTTTGACAAGATACATCAAGCAGCTGTTTTCACTTGCTAAGTGAAGCCACATCCCTCCATTCTGCAGCTTTTAAATCTGCTTATTCTTAACTCCTCCTCCTAGGTAGTGTTATCCTTGAAGATCCATACATTTTAAAGTGTGTCAAAATAAAGATTATTTATGTAATTTAAAATTACATAAATAAAACAGTGCAGTCATGGCTGAGGTTTCAGTTAGATTTTCAACAAAGTGGTTGCACATATTCCTGATATTTTGATTTTTTAGAATGAAGATACATATTCAATTCAATGAGTGGTCTAACCCCATTTATTTTATGTAGGACTCCAAAGAAAAGTCTGCAAAACTCTATTCAGTTAAGAGTGTTTGGCTTTTTTATTTTACTAACTTTAAATCATAACATGTCCATAAATGCCTAGCTGGAAGTTCAGGACCTAAGAGATCACTAGGTTATGTAATTTTAAGGAAGCTTTATTTAGGCTGCCTTTTTTTAGTTTAATCATAGCCTGGGATTTCTAAATCAGTGTTTATTATCTTACTTGAATGCTTGCATTGCCACCTCCCACATACTAAAAACAAAAACCGCCCAAAATGTCACTTACTTTTTAAAATGTTCCATGCAAGAATGCTCCTGCATGTGTGTTTCATTCACTTTATTTACTTTTTAAGGTGAAAATCCTTTGGCAGATGACCAAAGTAACCATGACATTAACTCAGTTGCTGGAGTACTGAAGCTCTATTTCCGAGGGCTGGAAAATCCTGTCTTTCCTAAGGAAAGATTTAATGATTTTATTTCTTGTATCAGTAAGTATAAATTTCTGGTTTTTCTTCAATAGAATTTTACTTTCAGATACACAGTAGTAGCCTGAAATAACAGGCTAACTTCACACAGTTTCTTGAGATTATTTGTTTGCTGTGTGTAGCAGTCTGGCTCAGTTGTTAGTCATACTCACAGCTGCGGTTGTTCCCTTTTTCCATTGGGATTAATGTACAGTACAATTCTTTGTTTAACAGGGCAGGAAGAGTATCTTTTGGTATACAAGGGATAGTTAAATTTAAACACATTATTATTTTCCTCTGTGCACTGAGGCAGACAGAAGCAAATGAAGTTGTGAATGTGCAAACAGATTGTGTTGCTTTCCAAGGTTTTCATGCCCCACAGCTTGGGGTCATCACTGGTGAATAAATAACTAACTTATGTGTGATTCTGGACCTTGATTGTGTTCTGCCGAAAACCACCAGTGTAACCCAGAAAATCTATGGTGCGGGGATGGAGGGGAACAGCTGAGTGTTGTCTGCAGGAGAGCCTGGTCTGCCTTCCCACACACGAGTTGTAACGGGATACCTTGGAGGAGCGTCGCATGATCTGTGATCTGCTGCTCATGACCAGACATGGAGAGGTTGTAGTAATTTGGAAGGTTGTCAGTGGATGAGTGAATTGCTCTGACATACACAAAACCTCTTCCAGTTCGCTGACCCCTGCAGGTGTTGAGCGGTGAGGCCAAGCCAGCCATCAGTAGACTTGCTGTTCCCCGTGGGCACAGTGGTCAGAGGAGCTAGCTTTGAGGAAGAATTTCCTTTCTACCCTTCCTTTATAACTTGCCCTCTTCAGCTGAATGGAGAAAGAGGCAGTTTCACAGGTAATGAGAGCCAGTCCTTTGGGATATTAATTAGGCCAGGCTCTCCAAACTGTTATTTTGGCAGAGATGTCAGCCCAGCAGGCAGGGCCACAAGTTGATGGGTGCACTGAGTCCCAGGCTGGCAATCAGGTGTGGTTTTTGGCTGCCTGCTTGGGGGACACAGTGTGTGTGGTTTGCTTCTCACCTAGGGAAGACTGCAGTAACTCCTCCTGGAGGTTACAGATACATGCAGCACCGTGATCACGTCTATGAGCGGTATCTGGCCTTTCATTGGTTTTGCAGGGTTTTCTGCAGCTGTTGCTGCTTACAGACTTGGTGGCACTGAGGAGTCCTAAAGACCTGAAATCCACAGTTTAGCAGTCTGATCCCTGATGCTCAGCGGGACAGTGTCTTTTTAGGAAGCATAATCCTGGTTCTGCTTCAGTTCAGCTTTAACTGACTGTGGTGCCACAGCCCAGAAAATTTCTTCAAGTCATAGACATTGAAATGGAAAAAAGGATCATTTTTACTGAGTGTTTTTCTGCATGACAGGGATGATAGAACTTCACCTAATAATCCTGTGCTGGTTTCCATAACTTCTGGATTAAAGTGTATCTGCTGGAAAAATTTGTTGATTTAATGGCTTTGGTTGATAAAAAATCTACCACATTCTTGGATAAGCTGTTCAAATGAATTATCACTTTCATCATTAAACATTTGTACTAGATTTCTTTCTCAAAGTTTCTGCTGTCAGATTCTGCCCATTTGATGTTTTTATGTCTTCATTATTTTGACTAAGCATTAAGAGAAATATAAATGGTTCATACACGTGAAGATGTTACTGCAGTCTGCTATGTTGAAGAGATTTAAATACAAATGTAAACTGAATTTTAAAAGACCTTGAATGAGTGTTTAATGCTCAGGAGATGCAAAGATACTTGCCCAGAACAGCCTTATAAATGTGTTCCAAGAAGAGGAACCTGGATGATTTCAGAGTTCTCATTCACCATTGAAGGTGCTGAAAGAGGGTATTTGGAAAGAGGGGTGGAAGCTCAATGGACAGAGCAGATAGGTCTGTGTGGCGCCTGCACAGGCAGGAGAGATTCACCAGCCTTCCAGAGCATCACTGTCTGAGAGGGTTCCAGTTCAGTTACCCTGAAAAAAGTATTTCTTTTGTTGTTAAGAACTTCAAGAAAAATGGCTGTGAATACTAGATCCCTAGTGCTAGATCTTGTATCTTGTAAGATCTTTTCCACAGAGAATGTCCACTCTTGCATGTTCCTAGTAGGCAATTAATTATTTTCTTGCAAAAGAGTTGACAACCTTTTATTAAAATAATAATATCATCCAGCAGAACTGAAATCAGTAACAATAGCCTGGAACAAAGTTACTGCTTTTCACAACAACATTTTAAAATGTTTATTGAGAAAGAGGTGTTGCCATCTGATCCTGGTTTAGACTGAGTGTTCTCTGAGGATGTTATAAATCTGGATTGTAATCTCCATGACAGTTTGTTAAAACAAGGTGTAATGACTGAGTAGTTCTGCTAGCTTTGACTTTTGCTATTGCAGTTGTACAGGAAAGCAGGGGATTTTAGTCTGATAATATGTTGTAAGAGCCTGATACCTGTTTTCTTACAGGTTTTGGGAGAAGCATGGGGGGATGATTTTGTTGTTTGGTTTGGTTTACACAAGGTTATCATTAGGGGCATGCTGAAATGGCATATCAATGCCTTCAGCACAGGGAGGGGAGTTAAGTGTGGACCAAGATGGGACAAAGGGGGCTCTCTGTGAGCGCACTGGGGTGAGTTTGCTTTGTGTTGTCACAGTGGGGGGAGTTTGAATGAAGTATGAGGGCAAGAACAGCTCTTGTGCCTTGCTCCCAGAGCCAGCCCCAGAACCATATGCTGAGAGCAAAGGGCTGTGTGGCCACATCTTCTGGTTGTCTGAGAAGCCTGAGGTGGAGTATTTTGACAGCTGTGTACTATTCTCTGTGCTTTGTTGAATGGTGCACCACTTCCAAGGAATCAGAATGCTTTGTTGGGAAAAACAAAAACAAAAAAAACCCAACCAAACAAAAAACCCCAGCATTTTGAAATACACTGTGTAGCACATACGTGGTACATACTGTCATAAACTGTGGGTCTAAAACTCCATTTCCATGGCTATATTTTAAGCTTAACACTGGAGATCTTGGAAAAAGGAAAATTGTCTAGGCAAGATTTCTCCTTCATTTCAGACTTTGAATCAGTCATAGTTGTATAAGTTTTATTTCTGTGCTTATGTGGCACAGAATACATATTCTGTATCTCGGTCTTCCTGCTGATGGGAGCAGGGTCAGACTCCCTTTTTCTGTGAGAACTTAGGTTAATGTAATTTCTTTAGATCACAGTTGATACATAAAATCCACAAAACTCTCACGTTTAATTATGCATTTTTAAATACTCTTGTTGCATTCATGATCTGAAAAACAGTGAGGAAAGGAATAAACTTCTTTTCAAATAGTTTTTCAAGATAAATGTCAGTGTGGTTTCTTAATTGTTGGCAGAAATTGTTACAGAAGGGTAGAGGGAGAAAGCAAATTTGTTAAGTTAATGTTCACATAAAACCGTAAAAGGGCAGAATGTCACACATTTTATATGGAAATGTAATGTTGCCAGTGAAAAACCCCTTGAAACTGAAGTACTTAGTTATGGATGTCAGGCATAATTGAGGCTATAGTTGCAAAATGAACCTTTCCTCAGTGCAGCCACCAAGAAATTCCTTTACATTTATGCATATATTTCCAAATGAAGTAGAGCATTGTGAGTTAATGCTTTCCATTTTGTAAATACAGTAGAAACAATGTGAAATTACTGTGATTTTTATGGCAATTTGTATTAATTACACTCATGAGAACAATGTTATTCTGTTTGGGCTTATGATCTAATTTAGATAAAATTTGGGCCAAGTTGTATGCGCTGGGCCAGAGCAAGCATGAAAGGTAGAACAGAACATAAAGAATCCATCTGATTATGGGCCATAATGGTTTCTTCTCATCTTAAGGAGTGGCTACTCTTGGTCCCAGCAGCATTCTGTTATCCAGAGGACAATGCAAGGTTGGGGTGGGAAGAAGGAGAGTCACAGTGCACATTTTTCTGCCCCATTGTAGGAACAGATTGGGCCAAAACCAAGTATTTGTAACAGGAGCTACATGGAGGCAGAAGATGTAGAAGCTGAGCTCAGTAGGGCTGGCTAGTGAGCCAGCTGGGGGGACTCATTCACTTGGCTGCTGGGGGCCTGCAGTTTCTCTCCTGGTGTGGGCTCTCACACACATGGCTCACTCAAGTCCACATTTACGTAGATAGCTGTGCCAGGCAGCAGCAGACACGCCTCAGCTATTCAGACTGCTTGTCTGCACAGAGCATTACAGTTCTTCATGGTTTCATCTCTCTTGCCTTAAATTTCATAGATAAAAATGGCAAGATGAATGAAAACTTACGTCCTTTTTTTCTTCTGATTTTTGTCATTTTAGTCCCTTGCCACCAGCAGTGCCTGTTTACCCAAAGACCTAAATGTTATAAAAGAAAATGATTTTAGTTCTTTTCCAGACTACTGCCCATTACTTAAAGAGTAAAAAACTACTCGGAATTGTCAACTCTCCATGAAAAAGTTTTAACAAAATAGAAAGTGTTTTCCTCCCTAAGTGACAGTGGAGACTGCTGGGTTTGTCCTCGTGTAATGCCTTCTTAAATAGATCTGAAAAGAGCTGTGAGTGGCACTGCTCAGTTAATATATACATACCTTTGAGCTGGGTTGGACTCATGGACCAAAATGAAAAGACACGCAAATTGTCAACTTCAGCACTAGTACATATTCATGTAGATAACTTGTCAGCTGCAAATTGACCATAAAAATTACACCTGCAAGTGTAACTCAGTCCCATTTGACATTCACAGGGTGTGTAAAATATGCATTAGGCATTCACTCTGTTAGTAGGCACCACACCAAGTGGAAATTGCAAGTAATCCCCCACAAAGAAATACTACATTGGATTTTATCCTTCAAAGCCATGGTCCTAAAGTAGAGAGACATCTTACATTACCATTGTTTGCTTCCTCCTTTGTGCTGCCATTGCTTGTGAAATGTGCTTACCTTGCACAGCGCTGGATGTTGGTTGTAACACAATTCATTAGTTGCTGACACCAGGTTTCTTCTTCCATATGTTTTGATCAACAGTATCTTCCCTTTGCCAAATGTTTGCAGTGCTGTTGTTTCTACTGATATTGGCCCATGGAGGCTGGCTGTTTAGAGAGGCTGGTTGAACATTTGCAATCCAGAACTGATGTTTCAGATGTTTTCACATGTTTTCAGGTGTTTCTGAGCTCTGCCTGCTCCCAGGCTGAACCTTCTCAGTTGGATAACCATGTCTCACCTCCAGTGCAGGAGAGGCCACATGTACGACCAAGTACAGTGCTTCCTTTGCTTCTTTAAATTATAAAAACAGAGTAGTATGCAGCTGTCCAGTTGGCCCAAAATACTTTGAAACCACCAGTAACTGCTCTTATGCAAAAGACTTGTATTCTGCATCACTGCATTGATATATTTGAGTATATTGCCTTTTTCATGCTCCACTACCTCAGTTATTGTTTAATTAAACTTTAACATACATTTTCTTAATGTTATTTGAGATGGATATACCCCTATTTTAATTTCTAATTTAGTTTTTGTTTATTTGTGTTTGGGGGCTTTTGTTAGTAACTGTGTTTTCTCCCCTCTCAGGTTTCCTCTACTCTTCTGTGGTAGATTGTTCACTTCTGATCTCTTTCACTTCAGAGTTACCTTTCAAAAACCTCATCCTGGGTCACCAAGTGGTTAAAACTGTTATTTCTCCGGGAAGAGAAAAGTAGAGATTCATTGTTTCTGGGTGTCTCTACAGTCAGTGTAGGTGATAGTACCTCTCCAAAAGAGGTTCCAGTGTTCTTGGAGAAAGTTTTCTCTTTTCAAGGCTTGAGGGCCTAGGATTTATGTCTATCTCATGTGATTGAGAATCAGTCCTTAGTGTGTGGCTGACAGAGAGGCAGCTAGCTGATAAATATATGCATTGACATCAATCTCATCTGGATTCATTCATCCAGATCAAGGACATGGAACATTTGCAGAGTAAGTCCCTGTGAGATCAGTAAATAAAGTCTTTTCCAAGAGCAATGCAGGATTGCACCTCAACAGATTTTCTTGTGGAGTTTATGGTATTCCTTTTTGGAGGGTTTTATGAACAAGTTGAACAAACGTCTCTCAGAGGGGATTAAAGTGAAGTCAGAGGCTAAGATTGTAGACTTAAATGACCTCTGAGCTTTCTGTTTTCATTTGTTGTAGTAACTGGTGGAGGCTTCTTAGATCCAAAACACCTCAGAAACTTTGATGCCTAGATAATCTTATGGATAGACGAAAATCAAATTCCTTATATTGTTAGGATACTTTGTTCCACTCTTGTCAGATGAAGATACATTAATAGTTCTGGGCTCAGGTGCCTGGCTCTTCCACAAAGCACTATAGCTGTAAAACTCCAGAAGCTGGCTCCTTCCCCTCCTCTTGATTCACCCTCCAAGTATCTCCTGTGCGCTGCTTTGACAGAAGCACAGTGTTCCCACAACAAACTGCTTCTCATTTTACTGACAAGAAACTCCTACTTGTGGGTTTGACCCCCCCATGGCAGAGATGGGTCTGGAAGGCAGATGTGTCAGACCAAAGCTCCAAAAGTTTTGCTTTGCTGTGAGAACTGGGAGCTAGAAAATAATAACCATTTCACTATGTTATTTACTTGACATTAGTCTTGATTTCTAGTGGATATTCCTGTGTCCTTCATAGACATGTCTCTTCCCTGTCTCTCTCCACAGTCAGAAAAAATACATTAATTCTCAGTGTGTTTGGCCTTGCCAGAGGCTTGTCCTCTTGCTTGTCTTTGGGAATATGTCTCATCATATCATTAGAGTAATGAACCAGTTTTCAAATCCCCTGATTTCCATTTTAGCTCGGCAGTTAAATTGCCTTACTAGGACAAATCATGTAATAGCAAGAACTTCTGTTTTCTTAGCTGAGAAATGGGTAATACCTCATCAGGCACTCAGGTAAAAAAAAAAAAATCAGAGTAATGAAAAGAGTGTCTCCAACAGAAGTACTGTGAGAGGAGAGGCGTGTCCAGCTCTCTCCAGCATTGAGCTTGCCTTTATTTCCTTGCAGCAACCAGCTCATAGATTAGATGACCCTTCTGCCCTGAGGCTCTCTTCAGCAAAGCCATTGGAGGCAAAGCAATGTTTTTGCTTTCTTCTGCATGGGAAGCAGCAGAGCTGCAAATTCTTTCTGCCTGCATGTAAAAAGATTGCTCTGTATTCATTCCATCTTCCCTAAGTACCCAAACCCTCATGTGCTGCATACACTCAAGCAATGAGGAAATCCAGTTCCACATTTAAAAACAGCATGCAAATACATTACATCTTTACCTAGCTCCTTTAAACCAAATCAGTGCTGGGAAACAAAAGCCTCTTGAAATATGTGAAAAGCACATAAATTTACCACTTGACAGTAGTTTGGATTTTCAGTAAAAGGACTTTCATGGAAACTGGGTCCCATGTTTCCAGGAGAGTACTGGAAACACACCCATCTCATTCAAGTATGTATGGCTTGTAACTGCTTCAGTATGGAGTTCAGGTCACTTCTAGTACTTAGTACTGACTATAGGACAGCTGGGATAGTTCAACACAAGACTACACAGCCAGAATCTCTGTACCTACTCCACCATCTCTGTGCTGCCTGCTGGGACTGGTTCCTGACTCATGCCTCTGTCAGACTTGTCTAGGAATTGCTTAGAAGAATTGTAGTCGGCAGGGACCACAAGCCCACTGGAGAGTGTGATAGCTACTGAGTGGTAGTTGCCTGCCAGTGTGCCCCATCCTGGTTGAGCTCACTAGTTTAGACAGAGCAATTGCTGCCACAGAGGCAACACACTGCTAGAAGGAGCTGCTGAACCCACCTTGGGTCCCAGCCCAGTGCATTTCTCAGGTCTGATTTGAATTCAGCAATGACTGAACCTGGAGCAGGGCCAGTCTCCAGAATTGTCTGGAGGAGGAGGACTGTAGCACAAAGTATTAGCCAGGAAAGGCTGTAATGCAGAAGGCAAGTCCTGGTGGTGCATCAAAACTCCCCTCCAGTTTCCCACATGCGGCACACAGTGCTGCTGAAGCAGGAGTGTTGAAAGATGCCCATTGGAATGGGAAAGGACAACTGTAGTTGCTCTGTGGATCTTCACTATGCAAGCAGCTCCCAGACTTGGCATGTCCCTCCCATGGACACCAGTTCTTAACCAGTAATCAGAAATACTTCTTGACTCATGCAGTCCATGTTTACAAGCATAAAAATAAATTTCAGGTCCCATGCTCCGCTTGAGACGGCTTGAACTGATTTCCAGCTAGTGTTTGGGTTCAGAGTGACTCATTAGGTTATAAATTATACAGCTTGTCAGCAGTCCTTTTCCTACCAGCTCTGCAGCAGTTCACCAGGGACACTGTCCAGCCTTCAGGGTCTCTGCTGGGGAATACATTTTTACTTCCTAACAGAGTTTTGCTACTCTGCCTCTGCAGTAGATACATTTTCCAAATGGACATCCTCCATGCAAGCAGTGTAGGCTGTTGTGCTTCTGCAGAAGCTCTGATGGAGGCCAGTTTGATCCCGTCCCAGAATCTTTTGTTCCAGCACACAAGTGGTGCTGGGCCAGTAGAATATCCTGTGAATGCTGATGTGGGAGCAGATCTCACACCCTTTTGCTGCACTGGCATTTCCTAGTGAGCTATAACATTTCTAGGTGGCAAACAAATCTTGATGCCAACATGCTCTTCTAATGCTTAGTCTTTAATACCAAAATAACAATTACAAGATACCAGTTTTCTTCTAAGAAATGTAAGTCAACGCACATTTTGCATCTACAAATAAATACTGAAATAGCCATACCAAAGAGCACATAAGTAATACACACCAGTAATTCTGTTTACACTTACCACATTTTTACAGAAGCAATTATTTTAATTGTGTACTCCTAAATACCACATTTTGTGGTGCAATCTGCTTTTCAGCTATTGGAACCAGCTCCTGTTTCTGATTTCCAAATTTCTGAATATCTACTTTAGTGCCACTGGATAGGATTTCTCATCTTAGTCTGCTAAGATTTCCCCTAGATGTTGCTAATTGCAGCATACTTCCTTGGTTCACATAAAAACCATTACTGAAATTTGAGGTTGTTCCCACAGTGTCATTTACTGTGGACTCAGAAAACACACTGAGTTAAAAACTGAGGTACTGCTTTTTCTGAAAAACAGTTCAAGCTTTTATCCCATCACTGCCTGACTTGCAGCCACATAGTCTTTCTGACCAACACAGAAGATAGTGTATCCTTGTAACAAGACATTAGGAACTGATGGTTTTATCAGATTATTTTTCCCACTTCAGAAGAATTTCTGTGGACTGCTGTAAAATCATTTGAGAAAAATGCAGTCTTTCTGTTTCTCGGCTCCATACCAAAAAAAGAAAATAAGGCCTTTCTCTTATTTAGCCACTAAGAGAGTTATAGCTGGACATTTGATTGAGAAAACTTGCTAGAGAAGCTTGGTGATTGGATTATATATCTGATGGGGAAATTCAAATAAAGAGAATGCATCTGTATTTGAAAGGAATGGCCAGCATCTTTCCTTGGTTCCTTCAGGTTATTTATGTACTGATTTTGTGGTTTTGTGAACTGTCAAGCTCAGCAAGTGTCCAGCATTTGACTTAGACAGATTTGTATCTTCTTTAAAAACTGTATCTTTTAAGCTGTGTGGTTTTAATGAGATGGGAAAGAACTTCTAGATCTCATTTTTCTAATAGGCCAGAATTAGAGGCATGTGATGATAAAAAGTCAAAGTAAATTGAGTAAAGTGACTGAATGCTCTTTTTGACCATCATATACAAGGGAACATAAAATATTTTCTTCTGTTTGCAGGAATAGACAATCTCTATGAGAGGGCTCTTCACATCCGCAAACTCCTCCTTACTTTGCCCAGGTCGGTCCTCATAGTGATGAGATACCTCTTTGCCTTCCTCAATCAGTAAGTACTGACCCCAGATACTGCAGCCTTCGCTGCCTTCCTTTGCTGCTGTTGAAGTTCTTTGGGTTTACTCATACTCTCTTAGAATTCACATGTAAGCTCCATTTAACACAAAATATGATCTTCTAATTGGCAGTGGAAATCGAATGAAAACGCTGGATTCCATTCAAATTAAAATTCCATTTGTCCAGAGTTGAACAAGACAGATAAAAGTGTTGTCTGAAATGGGGAGTGCAGGCTACAGCATTAAAGCTGGCAACAAAATAAGCTGATAAGAAAAATAACAAACTGTAGCTACATTAAAACTAGTTTATGCAATTTAAAAATGCATTTCTTTTCCTTGTCTTAAGCTGATTTCTCCTGATGGGAAAAAACCCCAGTATATTCAAGCAACACAGGCACTACAAGCTACTTGTTTGATGCTAGGCACTGCCAGGGTGAGACTTTGTCTTGCTGCTTCTGTTTTCTGATAACAGGATAGAGAGCATACATCCCCTGTGTATGCTTTGATGTAGAGTAGCTTGTTTCTCACATTGCAAAACGCAGGCTGGAAGGAGGGTTGTGTGAGAGGGAAAGTGGTGTTCATGTCTTCATCATCCCAGAAAAAACTACTTCTTCCTGTAAGAGAAAATAAAAGACAGGTTGGGCAATTGAACTGTGTTTCTTCCTCCAGTCCTTCATGGCCCTCTCTGGTTTTGCTGACCCCAATGGTTTCACAGAAAATTTTGCTTATGTGCACTTTGCCTTGAGTATAACTTTTCTCTTTCTACTGTCAATTTGTCTGTTTCCTGTTCTATCTGTTTTCATGTCACCTTTTTCCTCTTTTTTCCTAAATTTGCCCTTTGCTGATTCATTCTGTCTTTGTGACCTTCCCCATTTCATTCAGCCTGTCTGTTCCTATAGAAACAGGGTCTTTTGCAGCCAGGTTATTTGTTCATGCCTGTAGTCACAGCTGTTCCTGTTTCCTTTCTTCTAGCATTTTCTGAACCAGTTTCAAGCGGTATGTAAGAGAGAGACAGAGATCTAAAATTTTATTAAAATAACCATTCATTTGAAACTGAATCCATCCCCAAAAAATTACACCATGTAAATGTCTTAAAAGCTTGCATCACAGCTTCTCCTCTGCAGAGACATACAGACCGACCAGAGCTGTCTAGAGGTGTACTTGTTATGTGATCATGTTAGCTACATCTGTGCTCTCCACAGGAATGCAGTTTGGAAAGCAGATTAAATACCTTACTGTCTCCAAATTGCTCCTGTTGCATCCACAGGAAAAATATTCCCATTATTTGACTTCCTGCAAATCCCATTCTGCTTTTTGCGTATGGAGTTATGCCTTCTTGACCACAGCCTTTCCAGGCAGTCAGTCCCAGTACTAGGTCACTCCTACAGTAAAGAGATTTTTTCCTGCTTTCATTGGAATATCCCTTGCTGTGTCTGCTGCCTCTCATCTCTTTGCCCCTGTGTCTGTCTTGCTTTTGTTAATAATCTTATATATAGTAGAAGCTAAATTCTTCAGTAACCTTTTTATCCAAAGGCTGAACAAACCCAGTTCTCTCTTCTTTAGATTATAATTCATATGCTTCAGCTCCCCAGCCATCTCTGTAGTAGTCCTTTTCTGGGCTTGTACCAGTTTGTCAGTCTCTCAAAACTAGCCACAGACCCTCATGTGCAACTTCACAAGCACCAGTTGGAAAAGGAATAATTCATTCCCTTAACCTGCTAGCTTTTCTCTTCCATAAATGCTGTGGAATGACTTCCATGCCATGGGCAGGACTTCGCATTCATCCTTGTTGAACTTAACTGAATTCCCATTTCTCCATTCCTCCATCTTATCAAGGTCCTTCTAAATAATAGCCTGGTGTCTGACCTTTGGCACATTTACTGCTCCCTTCCCAGTGTGGCATCACCTGTAAGCTGCTGAGTGTGCACTCCATCCCCTTGTGTAGGTCTTTCATGGAGATGCTAAACAGTACCAGCCTTGCTATTGAGCACTGCTTATTAACAACCACCAGCAGAACTTCACATTTCACCATGATAGTTACAATCATTTTTACAGTTTTGCGTGTATAAAGCCTGAACCACCTGATAAATCAGAAGAACAAGATGTCTCCAATTAACACAGGATAGTAAATCATGGCATAAGAAAGGGGCAGACATGATTAATTTTAAAAGCTAGTTATGAGGGTAGTCATGTAGAGGGTTTGCCTCATGCATATGTATTGATTAACCATGGAAAACACTCTCTAAAATTCCCTTTCTAGAGAGAACACGGTGTTGTATTTGAGCACAACCAGACATCAGAATTCTTATGCTGCTTCAGAGTGCAGGACAACATAGTATAGGGCATCCCAGCACTCCAGATTCTACTTGACTGGCCCCACATAGAACCATTCAAAAGCTAGCATTCGCATTCAGTAAAAATGCCAATGCCTTAAACAAGGGAATAGGTAGCAACTTCCCATTCAAATTAGAAAATTAGTAACCTTGCATTTTCTGGAAGAAAGGAGAGCTTGCAAAAGTTGATTAATAACAATGAAGGCTTTTTATTTGGACACTTCCATAATGAAACTGTTTGTGGGAGTTCGTGGGCAGAAGGCAAGGTGCTTAGGAATTTTAGTCTGTATGGTAAAAACAGAAACCAAAAGTCACAAGAGCCCTTGCAAGATCCAGGAACTTAGTTGCCTGCAGAAGACAATTCTGTGTGCCTATTGTGTAGCCAGCTGTTGAAAGAGATGTGCCAAGGTCCAAGGGAAATGTATACCCACTTTGCATCCAGTTCACTTGGAGCATCGTTGAGATAGAAGCAGCAGTTCTTAGCCCATTGAGTCAGCGTACACTCAACATGGTAGCCTGGGAACACATATGTATGCATAAATATAAATGTGCTATAAACTCACTTTATAGTGTATATAACCTAGTGAAGAACTCTTGGGTTTTTGTTCCATTAATGTGGGATTGTCAGTGACAACAGGAAATCTCTAAGCTGTGATTTTTAAAAGTTTTCTACCGTTTTCAGAATAAGGTTAGTTACAGTGGAAAAGTCAATTTTTCTTGATTTTTCTGTTATTACAGTCTTTCACAGTACAGTGATGAAAACATGATGGATCCATACAACTTGGCCATTTGTTTTGGGCCAACACTGATGCCTGTTCCAGACATACAAGACCAGGTGTCTTGTCAGGCACATGTGAATGAGATAATCAAAACTATCATCATCCATCATGAGGCTATTTTTCCAGATGTGAAAGAACTTGATGGACCAGTGTATGAAAAATGCATGGCTGGAGATGACTATTGGTAAGTCAGAATATTATCCTTCTGTCTCCTAAACAAAATCATTAGGCTGGTTAGAAGTATGAGGATAAATGAGAGGAGCATTTAGATCGACACAGTAAAGTGTTAAGTATGAAAATGTGAAGCAAAGGCAATTATGATGATGTTTCCTACAACATTTTGTGGAGGAAGTTGCTTTGTGTTCAGCCAGAGATAGAATTCCGGGTGTACAGAGCACACAGGCAGGTAGGAAATTGTCTCTTTGGCGGTGAACCACCTCAGAAAATTTCAGCTTATGGTGCCTGCTCCTTTTCTTTGTTGTGCTTTAACGGGGCAGGTAGCTAAATACCACACAGCAACTCACTCACTCTCCCCACAGTGAGTTGAGAGAGAGAATTGGGAAAAAAATGTAAAATTCATGTGTTGAAATGAAGAAGTTTATTAGGACAGAAAAGAAAGGGCAAATAACAATAATTCGAATATGCAAAACAAGTGATGCACAATGCAATTGTTCATCATCACTGATGGGTGCCCAGCCAGTGCTTGAGCAGCAGCCCCTGACCAGCTTTGTCCCAAGTTTATATGCTGAGCATGATGCTGTGTGGTCTGGAATAGCCATTTGGTTGGTTGGGGTCCTGGCTGTGTCTCCTTCCAGCTTCTTGTGCCTCCAAGTCTACTTGCAGGTGTGGTAGGTGTTCAGTGTAAACACTGCTAAGGTGCAACTAAAACATCAGTGTGTTATCAACATTATTCTCATCCTAAATACAAAACACAGCACTGTAGCAGCTACATGGAAGAAAATTAACTCTATCCCAGCCAAAACCAGGACACCCCTTGGCAGCAAACACACACACTTTTTATTGATAAAGGAATCAAAGCCCTCAATTCTGAGGGCTTCTTAATGTTGGAATTTTGTTTCAAGGAAATGCATATAGGCTTTTTTATTAATTATGTATTCATAGCACACTAGGATAATTATGTTGCACATAACTTTGTAACATTATAAGAATAATTTTAAATAATTTCATGGAGGTGGCATTTTTTTTGATGTATGTGGTTCCTCCCTGCTTGCCTCCAGTGACAGCCCATACAGTGAGCATGGTACCTTGGAGGAGGGGGACCAGGATGCCAGTACAGAGCCCCACACCAGTGAAGACGGTGAGTCTGTTACTTTAATGTGCCTTTGATGGGGGTAAGTTCTACAGGTGTTCCAGGCAGGAGGCCTTCTTCCTTTCCTAATTGTGTCTTATTTGAAAGAAGGAAATTTCAGTCCTGGTGTTCTTTACCAAATCTTCAATCTCTGTTTGTGTGCTTTTGCACTCTTGATCCGTCTGTGTTTGACCAGCTGTTTCCTTGTTCTCTCCTGATTTGCCCAGTCATAGGAAGGGCAAGAGAGAAACTATTTCAGTCAGCACATATTATTTTCTGACATAGTGTTACATTTTTAGTGACTCTTTTGTCTACAAAAACTAAACTCGTCAAAAGTGTGCCCTTAAATATTGCAGCTAGAGGATATTTGCCATTGAAGCTCTATTTTTATATGAATTTAAAAGCTGCTCTCTTTAAAGTATTTATAACAACTTAAAAACATGTGTGTACCCCCCACAGTGAAACTTTTGAACAGTAATAATTTTCTGTAAATATCAGTCACATATACTTCTGGGTATGAGAGGTATCAGTGAAAAAAATGATGCAACTCTATTGTATTAATTCTTTTTATCCAGGTCATAAATGTGTATTCAACTGTGACAGTTTGACCATCCTTCAGATGTCCCTCACAGTAACTTCTGCCAAGTTTCAAGCAAATTTAACAGATAGAAAAGGATTCTCAAAATTATTATATAACTACTATTTTTGTGAGAATTAGTAGCTCATTAGAGGTGAAGGATTCAGAATAACAGTCCACGTAGAGAAGAGCAGCAGTGTGAGCTCTCTGCCTATCTGGCCAGCAGGCAACCCAGACAGAGCAACCAGCAACGTGCAGCAGTAGAAACAAAAGCTTCCCCTTGTCCTTTGCAGAGGATGTGTAGAGGAAGGAAGAGGAAAAGACAGAGCAGAGGAGAGGGGAGGAAAAGAGCTACAGCAGAAAAGGATTTTTTTTTTTTTTAATAATGTCATAAAGGATACTGTTCAGGAGCTGGGACAATTGCTGTAGGGAAGGGAAGCCGGAAGGTGTATGTATAGGAAACTGCCTACACTGGTCCCGTTGCGCACAGAGCAGAGTAAACAATAGTTCCACTCTAGCTGTACCCGTCTGCTTTGTCACGTACACAGGCTGTCAGTGACAGATTGTCTGTCTCTTCCCCTTTGCCAAGGTGAGGAGGGGCAGGCAGAGTCTGTCAGTGCAGCTGTTTGGAGAGGAGGGTCATTTGGGTGGGCAGACATTACAGAAGGAAGGAAAACTGAGGGTAGGAAAGAAATCTTGGTCTTCTGCCTGGGTGTACAGCCATGCCTGTGCAGCAGGGAGTACCAACAGCTCTACAAGACAGGCTGTGCATGGGTTCCTCTTGACCAGCTCTGTACAACTAAACCCACCATCCTTCTACAACACATCTCTTCTAATCAGTGTGAACAAACTCATAGTTGCACCTTATTTTTCCAAGACAGTATCGCTATACTTTAGAAGAACTCCTTCCATTGGAGGTTTGAAGCAAGAGTGGAAGCTGAGGAAGTCTGCCTGTCTCTCATTTAGAGCACAAGTTAAGTGTAGATGATACACCAGTTCAATATATTGGGGCCAACTTCAGGGTCCCATGACCAAACTGACAGACAAAGGCACGAGTGGACATGGAGAAGAAGTGCAGCTTTTCAGCAGCCATCAAAGCAGTTCCTTCAAAGCCATGCCTAGGAAAGATGAAAACATCAGCAGGATACAGAGGAGCAGGACTGTGGCATTGCATGATGCATTATTTGTGCCTCAAATGTGCATCATCACGGGCTGTACTCCACCACTGTGTTGTTATACCAGCTTTACATTCCTGTGTAGTATTGCTTGTGTTGTGACTGTGTGACTGGGGAAGACAAACCCTGAAGAGAATACCTGTCAACAGGACAAAGTTCTGTTAAAAGATTTAACTGCTCAAGACATGGGTTTTTGTTCACTAGATCACCCAGTAGTTTAATTCTAGTTGCCTCATCACACCTTTCTAATTAATTCAGTGCCAAAAGGAAGCGGACATCTGTGTTTACAGAGAAATAATTGTTAGCACAAAAATATTTGTAAGCTAGATAAATACTGCTGCAAAGCTGAAGATTAACAAGCCCGGATTGCACACAAAAATGGTTCATTTTGGATTCCAACCTGCAAGCTCTAACCCATTTTTTCCCGTTAATATGGCTTTCTCTTGTAATAGCACATTTTTCTAATGTAGGTTACAGACTTTAAATTAAATGCACTCACTCTCTCTTTGCACACACATTCATGTGTTTGTGCTCTGGACAATTCCTTTTTAAAAGTATTATTTACACCAGATGAGAGAATAGGTGAAAATTTTTCAGTTTGCTTACTGAACTTTGTGAGTCACTGATAAACACATGGTGGATAACAAAAACCCTTCTGCTAAAGGGTCTGGAGTATTTTGGGGATTTAATGTGATTGATTCATTGATTATAAGCTGGATGCATCCCTGCCAGCTGAATGTGGAGAGAGGGAAAGGGAGGTGCCGCATTGCTGCTGTATTGATTGGACACGTGGTACTTACATGGCTCCCTCTGTTAGAACATGGAAGAAGCAGATTCTGTAAATGCTAAGGGTTTTTTTTTTCATGTTGAAAATCTGATTAGTTCATGCTAAAATGTTGTATACATACGTAAGACCAAGCTGCCTAGCCCACAGGAATTACAGGGTCATTGAAACATAATCCAGAGGTTACGCTCAAAACCAAAAGGATTTCTTTACTGACTGTTGCTGTAAGGTTAAATTGCAAGTGGCTCTCTCTGTGCCTGCTAGGAAAAAACCCATCTGTAGGGGCTCTGTCAGTCATGCTAGGAATGTTCATTACAGTTTAGAAAACAATAAGACTTTAAAAATTAAAAATTAAATTATGTCCACAGAGGTAAAATTCAGTAGATTAGGGGGAAAATACTAGCACATATAAATGAGCATATAAATATTTCATAACTGCTTTATTTTAAGCATATAAATTGTTGTGGGTTTTTCCCCCTAAGATTACAGGCGTTCATGTATTTCAGTTGATCACTGGAAAGGGAAGCAGGAAAGAAAAGGAGCTGCATTTTTCTGTGGTGTTTTCAGGCTTTTTTAGATATACAAAAAGTATCCTGAAAAGGGAAACATATAAGTTTTTCCTTTCAATCTGGAAATGAAATTTAATTTGTGAAGTTCAGAACTTTTGTACTCAAGCTGAGACACAAAAAAAAAATCTACCTGTAATTTTGCTGCAGACAAACCTTTACCTGAAAATGTCTCTGCAGTAAAGATTCAAAGGGTGTTGTTCATGTTTTACTGAAACAGCTGTTAGCATGCTTCCGTTACCTTCAAATTGATGAAGATATTTTATTCTTGTTGGAGTCATATGGTAAAGAGTGACTAGATTGTTTGCAAAGGAAGTAAACATTTCCTGAGGAAGTTAGACAGATGGAGTTCTCCTAGGAAAACATACATAAAATTAATGCCATACTCTCCATAGATATCTCATAAACTTAGGACAAAACTTTAGATGGTATTTCTGCTGAAAACAAAGCTTACAGGGACATGTCAGACTGTACATTGTTGTTTCCAACACATAGTCATTTTCTTGCCTTTCAATAGTGCGTGCTGTGATCAGCACTTTTGTCTAATTCTGTTTGTCAACACCTTGCAACAGTTCTTTGCTTTTGCTCTTCCCAGTCAGAGAACTGCTGTCCTGAGGACAGGACTTTTAAAATTACAAAACCACTCTATTCTCTGATGGGATGCAGAAATAGGGAGATAGCATCTTCCTGGGGAGTTCGAGGACATACTTTATTCCCAACAGACAGGGTACACCTGGGAAAACTGAGGAAGTATAGAGCAGAGCAACAGCAACTTCCTTAGGAAAAGTGCAGGGGATGGTGTCCCCTCCTCTCCTTAGCTCCTTGTGCCCTGAGGCATAGAGGGCAGCTGAGGGTCAATTCAGTGCCATCACCTCTGTAGGGAGGCTAGGTTTACATCTGGCGCTCCAAGCTCAAAACTAAAACTAACACATTTATTCTGCCCTTTCTGTTCTCCCAAGCAGCAGAAGTTGTTCCCACAGTTCTTCAGTTTGTCCTGATTTTTCCTTTCCATATCATTTCCTGATTCACTAGAGATGATAGCTGGTGAGATCCTGTATGCCACCAAACACCTCTTGGTATTTTAGCTAAATGCCTGCAGGTACGGACAGAGCAGTACAATTACACTTCCCTCTGAGCTGTCAATTTTACTGTTAGACATTCAGTACCACACAGAACTTGAGTTACAGATCCCAAATTTAGCTTTCATTGCCTTAGCTTTTTTGGAAATACTCATCTGTCATTCAGTAACCTTGATATTAAATGGCTTAACTTTCCAAAATGCATTTATGTTTAGGAGTAACTGTCATGGTACTTTGATTTTCACTATTAAAGCTTGACCTGTTACAAGGTGAATTACTGTTTAAGTGCAGTCTCAATACTGTTCGCTATAGGAAAGTTATCTCTGTGTATAAAGAAATGAAAACACCCCTTTCAGAGTAGGAAAACCTGTCTGAACTCATTTTCCGTCCTCTTCATGAAATCTGTGTGAAACTTCCTGGGCACTCCTCCCTGAGGAGGTGGGATTTGTTACCCAGGCAATCTGCTGTACATGTCTCAAAAGTCACATCCATTATGGGTACATTAACAATTCATACAGCTGGTTCCAGTGGGACAACGTCATTCAGACCTCTGAGAAAGAATGTGAGCCTTGCAGGTGGTAGAGGGATGCGATAAAGAGGAATCTCATTGCGCAACACACGTAGATGAGCATAATTCCATGGAGCAAGACAGGACTGTTTCTAGTTTAGTCCACTGATTTGTAAATAAAAAGACCTGTATACTTAATTGTGGGATACTGTATGGTCTGTTGACGTTAGCAGAGAAACAGGAAATTCCACAGCCAATCAGTGTAGGGGTTTGTCCATCAATCCAGTACTCATGAGCATTACCAGTTAACTGTGGAGAATGTCTAAGGAAAATATGTGCAGGAAACTTGGGATTTTATTACTTACTGTAAAACTTTTTTTTTTGTTGACTTAATTTTTTTTTACATTTAAAGTATTGCCTGTTTTAGTGAGTGACTGGCTCTCCAAAGCCTGAGAGGTTTTATTTCTGAATTCTTGACCTACTCTACCATAACCCATAAATTAGCTGTAATCTGAGAACTGAGTGTTTGTACAAATGTCTGCTCCTTTTCAATCCTACCTGGTTCCAGTATTTCCTTCTTAAAATAAATTCCACGAGCAATACACATGATAGGAGAACTGTGTTCTTTTGTCAGTGTTACACTGTTGCCATATATGAATATTGGCATATAATAATATGAATATTGCTCTTGTAAAGATGATGCAAGATAAACAGGCATGTTTGGTTTTACTTCTTTTCATTTTCTGTGCCTTACAGTTGCTTTGTGGCATCTGCATTTTCTATTAGAGACTGTAGGAATGACGACAGGGTAGCATATCATAATATCACACCACCATTAGAGGTTTCCCAGTTTTCCAGAATGTTTCTTTCTGTGTCAACATTATAGTTTCTTTGCTTAAAAACATAAACCAAGAAACCCTTTAGCCCCACTCACCAGGGTGAGACATTCGTAGGGGCCGTGATGTTTGTTATAAATTCTCATCAGGCTGAACAAAGACATTGGACACATATCAAGGAACTCCTAGGTTTTATTGTACAGTCACCATAACTTTGGCCACCAGCCCAATATTTAGACTCAAAAGGTACTGGCTAACACACCCTTAAATTTCTTGCAGCAGACTTCCACAAGAGTGGAGGTGGACGTGCCCTTTATTTTGTACAGTACACTGCAGCAAGTTCTCGGTTCCCACAACACACAACCAAAAGTGCTGACTCACAAGGCACAGTACATTTCATATTCAAAGGTGCTGGCTCACAAGCTCTTCCTTCCCACAACAAACTTCAAAGCAGAATATGGGGTAGAATATGATAGTTGTGCTTTGCCCATGCAAGGCAAGGGAAGAAAACAAAAAAATAAACCCAGTGATTAAATCCTGCGTTGTTGCTGCCATGTCAGCAGTCCAGAGCAGGGGCTGTGAGGCAAAGAAAGCAAAAGAGAAAGAGGAAAAAGACAAAGGACTAAAAAGATAATATGGTCCTCCAAAGCCATCCAGTAGGATGCATTTTCAGGAATGTATACTGTTATTACTAGGTTCTTAATTGTATTTATATAATTGAAATAATTTCTGCCACCATACATTACTTTTGTGTTTGTAACAGTGAATTCCCTATATCACTGTAATCCATCTGTGTAAAGTTTCTGAGTTAGTAACTTCTATACACACTGCAGTTTGCCACTGACAGGAACACTTAAAGTGACTGCAGAAGCAGCAAACCACAAGACAGTCTTCTGCAGGCTGGGCAAGTTATTAAAAAATGAGCTGCAAACTGTAACCTCAATAAAGGTGCTGTCATTATGTTTTCACACTGTAGAACAAAGTTAATTTTAAAAAGACATTCCTGTGCAAAATGTTGTCATAAAGGGACAGTGGCTTTCATTACCAGCCTGGTTCTTTAGGGAATTACAACCTCAGCAATTTTAATTTGCACCAGACAGAAAGTTGCTATGCTAGTCATTAGCCCAGATGCTAATTTCCATCTAAATATTGCTCTAATTATGTAAAGAAATTAGTCATTTCAGGGACTCTTGAGTTACTGGAATCATCAGAGTATGTGATTTTTAGACCTGTATTTTGCAGTTTTTTCTTTATGTTTTGAGACTTTGATGACAAAATTTAATCTGTTAGAGCTCAGGTGCTTTTGGTTTTTTTCAGACAAAATTAGAGCTTGTTAAAATCACAGCTTTTTCCTTGATGCCTAGGCACAGCTGTGGCCATAGCTGCAGGGCCCCTTTGCTGACATCAGTAGGTCTCCATCTCAGCACAGGTTTTCAGGTGGAACCCATTTCCAGCCTAAGGCTGGTACTAAGGCTGAATTTACCAGCATTCTGACAGAGGATTAGCCAGGACTGCTGTAGCCAGTGTTTGGCTTCAGAAAACACCAGCCTCCCCTGCAGAAACCAGGGCAGCTCAGGATTTTGGAGCAGGCAGAGCTGCTTTAAGCAACTTGAGGCCACACAGGGACTGTCCCTGTGGTCTGGAGCCGTCTTGTCTCACTGCAGAAGGGCATTAAGGAAGTGAATTAAAGCACGAGGCTTTGGTGCTGTGTAAAACACTAGGTTTCAGTGGGTCTGCATGCTCGTCACGTAAAAGACAGAAATTCCATGGCCCAGTTCTGCAGGGTATCCCTACTCATGCACAGGCTAATCTTGTCTTCCTTCCTTTGCCCCTGCACATGGTAAAAGCACTCCTATTTACTTTTCCCTTATCGTGCTGCTTCCTTGGGCCTTTGATTATTCATCTGAGTCTGTTCTTTTTATTTTCAGAAGTCTTTATTGCCTGGCCTCCATCCCACTCTCCAACCAGGCAGGAGCCCTTCCAGCAGGAGGCAGAGGCCTCTCTCCCAAAGGCAGTTGTAACATTTGAGTATGCTGTTGTTTTCTGCAGCTCCTGAAGCAGCCCAGATGTTTCACACCTGGGACATGGATTGATTATATTTCTTTGTAAGGGGCACATTGTAACCACTGTCTGAAGTCTGCCTTCCTTCAGCTGATCTCTGTCAGAATGAGCACTGAGAAAATGCAAAAAATGGGATTGATGAAACCAAAAAGAGCGATATGTAATCTGATATTTGTTGTTCTTCCCACCCAGAGTGCGAGCCCATAGAAGCTATTGCCAAGTTTGACTATGTTGGAAGATCTGGACGAGAACTCTCTTTCAAGAAAGGAGCTTCCCTTCTGCTCTATCACCGAGCATCTGAGGACTGGTGGGAAGGAAGGCACAATGGAATTGATGGCCTTGTGCCTCACCAGTACATAGTGGTGCAGGATATGTAAGCAGTGTCTCGTGTGACTGGGTTCTTGGGGGGATGTAAAGTCTACAGTGCTTAGCAGTATTTGCCAAATGGGTCAGTGGTTTGAAGGGTCAGATGGATTAAACATTTGCTTTCTGTGCAGGATACCTGTCTTTACTGCCCTGAATTGAAAGCTCCATCAGGAACTACTACTAGGCTAAGCTACTTCTATGGATACGTTCCCAGTACATTAAGAGACAGATGCTGCTGCACCTATTTTAATTTGACTATCTCTGTGTAGCAGTTGTTGACTTTTGACTTGCAAGAGCTCGGGAAATGCAGCCCTGAACTCTTGTTTTGTAGTATTAGGCACGTGCTTCGGCAAGGATGACAAAGTTCTTAACAGAAAGGTTACATACACTCAAAGTGTAAAGAGCTCAGTAAACAGAGGGATTATAAACAATTCTGGGAGATGTGCAAGGGCTGCAGTGCATTTATAACATGCCTGCTTTTCTTAAGGGGATTAAAATCTGAGAGTGCCAAGGTGCTCTCACTCACTGACTTCTCATCTCACCACCTGTGTTCTGTTCAGGGATGATACCTTCTCAGACACACTGAGCCAAAAAGCAGACAGCGAGGCCAGCAGCGGACCCGTAACTGAGGACAAGTCATCATCAAAGGATATGAACTCTCCTACTGACCGTCACTCAGATGTGTATTTAGGAAGGTAAGCCTCAGCATAACATGTTTTCAATAGTCCTGCTCACAGCTCAGCTAACACAGTAATTACTCCTCCACGTGCTTATGCTGGGTCACTACAGTTTGTTCTTCCACCACTTCTCCACTGGTGCAGGCAAAGAAAGAGATCGGAACCTCCGCCTCCCCTGCGGCGCCCAGGCAGGAGCAGTGATGGCCACTGCCCGGTACACCCACCTCACCCTCTCTCCAACTCGGCCATGGAGCTGGGCTCCCCCAACCTGGCCACTCACTGCAGTCCCAGAGCCCTCCTTCAGAACCGCAACCTCAACGCCGACAGCCCTGAGCGGCGGCGCCGGCCGGGCCACGGCAGCCTCACCAACATCAGCAGGCACGACTCGCTGAAGAAGATCGATAGCCCTCCCATTAGAAGGTCTACATCTTCTGGTCAGTACACAGGTTTCAATGACCATAAACCACTGGACCCGGAGTCAATAGCTCAGGTTGGTGTCTTTTTTATTTATGGCACTGTCTGATTTTCTGAGCGGCAAATCCCATTGAACAGCACGGCACAGAGCACGTGCTCTGGTGGGAAGGCGTGTGCAGGGGAATATCCTTGGCTTTCCAAACAAGAGTGTGTGTGAAAGAAGCTGCATTAAGCAATCCTGAATAGAAGAAGCACAAAGGGGAGTAAACATTGCAGAAGCAATAAAAAGAAATTATTTCCCATTACCCTGTAATGAAATTGCCTCTGCCATACAGAACGCTAGGACAGTATTACACCAGCTACATAGATCGCTGTGCTCTGTTGAAGGCTGGCCTACTCTGACTTGCATGTAATTAGTGTTCAATTATGTCTCAGTATTGTGGTAAGTAGAAAAGTGCTCTGACTGGCTAGTTGTGACCATTGTCATTCAAAGCGCAGATTTACAGTCTTGTGGATTTTATAGTTTTCATGCAGTTCATACTGTGTGTTGATTTGATGCCTGTAGTAGAACCTGATGTGCAAGATGTCACAGCTGCATAAATTGTGGGCCATCTTACTGTGTGAGCAGTCACCAGTCTCATTCCTGGCAGTGAAGAGAATGAAGGAGGAAGTACCCTGATCATCAAATTGGTCTGTTGTACTGAGTTGGTAACAGCTCTTGAGTAAATAGAAACCTCTGTCTTCAGAACTCACATTTTGTCTAGGAGGGATAACATGATTACTAGGAGCACCCTGAGGGTGCTCTATGATTGCAAACGCATTTTACAATAGTGCTGGCACTCATGTTTTAAAATTTAATGTACTGCTAATGCTTGCTTTCAAACTCTGCTTCCAGTGAGGAATAGAAGGGACTGGCATGCTTAGGTCAGAACCTATGTATTAGGGTTAGAAAGTGCAAGTGTTTTTACTGTTTCATTTTATTCTAAGCTTTTAATTTACTTTCCTGGAACAGCGCTGTTTGGCTTAAGATATCTCTTTTTTATGCCTAGACTAGAACCCAAACTTTGATTAAACTAAGTGAAAGTCAGTGTGAGCAGGCAGGGAACACAAGAGATTTTAAGCTTAGTTGTATCTCAATACCACTGAGTAGCAGTAAACTAGTATCTTGGTGCATTCTTTCAGGCTTCAGGCCTGAAATCCTGATGAAGAAAATAGTTTTTCTTAGGTATGCATACTGACCAATACCTTACAGATTTTTTCTGTTTAAGATTTAATTCAGTGAAACAAGAGGAGAGAGGAGCTGATAGGCACACAAACTTTATTTCCTTAGAAAACTAGGTTTTGTAATCCATGTGAGGGACTACAGATCCTGAACACCTGAGGCTTTAAATGAGCGGAGCAGTTAGCTAAGAGTGAGCAAATGGACTAAAATCTTTACACTTGTCAGTAAACAAGAGATGACAGAAATCTTCACCACTAAAACATTGCTCAGCAAACATCAGTTGTCCTGACAATCACTTCATAAATGGCTTGCAGATTTTGGTGTAACACCTTTTTTTGATTCTCTCATATGAACAAAGTTAAATGTTTGTAATGTCCACGCAAAGCTGCCATGTTGTCAGTTGTAATGGCTTTGAAATAAATCTGGTGGTAATTGATTTTAGCACTATCATAACTGCTAGAGGATGGTTGGTGAATTAATGAATGCTTTTCCTTACCCCTCCCCTTGCTCCTCTGGCATTCAGTAGCAACACAAATGACGTGCTGCTCTCTCTGTGCTCTGGCCCAGGACATCGAGGAGACAATGAACACAGCACTGAACGAGCTCCGTGAGCTGGAGCGGCAGAGCTCAGCCAAACACGCCCCTGATGTCGTGCTGGACACCTTGGAGCAAATGAAGAACAGCCCCACCCCTGCCACCTCGACAGAGTCGCTCAGCCCTCTCCACAGCGTTGTTTTAAGGAGCTCCGAGCCTCAGATCCGCCGTAGCACTAGTTCTTCCAGTGACACCATGAGTACTTTCAAGCCCATGGTGGCCCCTAGAATGGGAGTGCAGCTGAAACCTCCTGCTCTTAGGCCAAAACCTATTGTTCTTCCAAAAACAAATCCTAGCATAGGGCCTTCTCCTCCTTCCCAGGGTCCAGCCGACAAATCTTGCACAATGTAGGCAGCTCAGCCACCCACAGCGCCCAGCTGGGGTGTGCTAGGGAAAGAGATGGATTAACAATAGAAGTCAGGGCTCCGTAACATCATTTGTTCATGTTTGTAACTGGAGAGGCTTTGTTTTTCAGTGTTTTTGAATGTATTGTCTGAAAGTAGCTACATTAACATGGGCATTTGTATTTTGTATGGTTTCGATTAAACGAAAAACTGGACAATTGTGCATAGTTTTAAAAAACAAACATAGACTTACTTGAAAACTTGATGCTGCACCATTTGTAATAAAACCAACACAGATCACAAACAGCTTGCCACGTTGTACCATACTTCACAGTCTTACTGTAGCTATATAATAACAGATCCTGCACAAAACTAAGGGGCGGGAGGGGGTTCAGGGGACACGGAGCCTCTCATTTCTGGGTCACCAGACCAAATCTCAAGCAGGTTAGTGAGAACTGAAATTTAGCATGTGAGGATTACGTGTCTGTGTGGAATGTCTAAGTTATCTCAGGCCACATTTCTTATTTAAGACACAAGAAAAAAAATCACCAAACCCTCACAAACTCATAATTGGCACCAAGTTTTAGCTTTCTTGTTGGCAGTCTCACTAGAGGCAAGCACTGGATGGAGCTGGAGATCACATTGCTCTCACTGATACAAAGCAGCATTCCAGGACACAGCTAAAGCACATCTCCAGGATAGTATCTAGAAACTCCTTTTGCTGCCCTCTGTAATAGTGTACCTTCTCCCATGAAGTCAGGCCTTCATTCCCTGATACCACATTTTTTACAGAAGCTGAATTTGCTTGAAGTTCACAGAAGCCAGGCTCTGGGGAGTGCCTGAACCTGTTGGTCCATCAGAGAGCATGAGGGGCTATTAAAGGGATCAACTACACAATAATTCAGAAAAATATCTCATTGACTTTGTTGCTCAGTGCCCAATTAAGGACGTGATTTGGGTTGCAATAGTCTGAGTTTCGAGCTGACCCAGCTGTGCTGACTGCCTTGTGCAGCAAATGCTCAGTTGTGCTGACAGCAGCAAGACAGGGACTGAAGGGGGACTACCCCCTGCCAGTGGTGCAGAGGTCACTCACAGGACAGGCAGCTGAGTTTCTGCTGCCTAGGTTCAAGCTGACTAAAGTTTTCCATAACCCTTTTCCCCTCCACTTCCCTTTTTTTTAATGACAGAAATCAGTACCTTTCTTATGTCTGTGCTAGTGGTGACTGTCAACTTTGCTTAGTGCTCTGTTGTTAAACTTCGTTAGGCATGAGCTGAACCTACAGCTGTTTTGCACATTGCAACAGTAAGCCATAATACTATTTCTGTGAACATGGTTTCAAGCATCCAATCCATAAAAGAAGTTTCAATGAATAAAATGGGGAATAAAATCTCTTGTGGTCCACCTACAGAAGTATGACTAGCTGTAATTAAGATCTGGTTTTCCACATATTCTGTAAGACCTCACTTTTGGAAAGCTTGAAATTGTACAACTCACTATACATAAACGTTTGAGTTTGAGAGGAGAAGAGTAGGGACAAAATTTTATAGACATAATTGCTGAGGTGACAGGAGTAATTTCCTGTTGTTATTTAGGAGCAATTTATTCCTGCCCTGGTTTATGCCTTCTAGACAGGTGATGCCATGTGAAGCTCTAGGTGTGAGAAGTACCCCATAAACTGCCTCTGAGCCCCAAACTATTGCTGGTATTTGCAAACACTTTTCAATCCAGTCAGAGACTTCACACACATCTAGGTTAGAGGCAAAGTGTTAATCCACCACAGTGGGCTGTGCAGCATGGGTCAGCAAACCTTCATCCATCCCTGTCAACTGTACTGCCTGGCCCTCGTGCCAGGGCCAAAGCCTAAGCCAGACCAGTGCTGGTCTGCTCACTAGTTTGGGACCAGAGGTATTTTCAAGTAGTTCCCCAGTTTACTAGACTCAGTGGAACAAAACTGGAATTTCAGCTTTCATTTACATACAGTTTTTGTCTAGCATTTTTAAATTACCCACCTGGCACAATTGAGATGGATACCTGTATCTTTAAATTGCATAGGGAATTTTGTATGTTTAAATAACTGTACTGGACTCCATAATGCTTTTATTAGAAATTGTTTAGCAAAAGAAAATATTAGAAACAGTGCATTTAGTGAATGCATCCACTTAGTGCATTCACACAGTTAATGTGTAGTTTGATGGTTATTATAGATACTTTAAAGCATAGTAAGTGGATATGTAACAGGAAAGACTGCTACATCTACAGGCATACTAAAGGGTAACTCCTGCACACCTAATCCATCAGTATTGTCCTTTACTGTCAAGTTTGATGAATTGCAGTACTGGTAGCTTCCTGCTTGTTGACTGTTACCTACTTGTGTCAATGTACATCTGTAGTATGTACATGTGAAAGTGCCTTTAAATTTTAGAGGAGCTTTAGCTTTGCTCTTGTACTGTTGCATTTCCATTGCATCCTTTCCTGTTTCGTGTATGGCTGCATTCCCATTGCATTCCTTCCACTCTTGAAGATCAAATAAAAACATGGAAAACCCACAGTTCTGGAAGAGAAATGTACTGTTAATCTGTTGTGACAATGCACTTTTATGTATAGTACTGTACATTTTTGGCATGTACCATTACAAGCTTCAGTATACATTCAAGTTTGTTCCTCATAGTGTATCTTTATAATAAAGAAGATAGTTCTGTCTGTGTTTGTAGTTTTGCTGGGGAAGCCACTGTATCTTCCAACATGGATTGACGATCTATTTTCCACATAAGGGAGCATCTAGCACACCAGCATCCCCCAGCTACCCACACCCCACACTGCATCAAGAGCTATCGCCCTCTTGGCCTGAAGAAGCCCTTGTTCCTGGAAAGTTCCCTGCCTAACTTAGAAGTCCCTCTTTACCTGAAGACCCCTCCCAAAGAGCCACTAACTTCACATAGTTCTGCCTGAGAACCATCAAGAGTAGTCAGTCGTGCTCACACTGGCTGAGGAAACCTCTCGCTGCCCACTGGCCAAACACCCTGCCACCCCCCTGCTGCTCCCCACAGGAAAAATGGGTGAGGAAAACACTCCAGCTTACATACTTTAAAATTAGAATGAGAAGAATTCAAAAAGGGACATTTCTTAAAATGGGGATATTTCTTGGAACAAAAGAAGAGAGAGGCACTGTCAGGCTGGGAGGGGTTGGGGGAGTGCCACAGTGAAAGGTTGTCTTCAGTGACCTTATGTCTGAGAAATGGGGGCAATGCACACCCTGCCAGCTGGCTCCAGGAACCAGGGGTCTGATAGTCAGGCTGATGGCTGCAGAGAATACTCTGCCATACATGATCAGATGCTATCAAGGACAGTTCCTGGGCTCGGACTGCAGCTGCCCAAATAGGCTTGCCGTGCTTTCCCACCTTAGATGTTTAGAGGTAGAAGAGCTATTTGGAAATGCATTCTCAATCCTTGCTAAAGAAACCCTGGCTGTTGTTGAGGACCACTGTGTGCCTGAAGAAGAAGAATGCCCCATTCCTGGAAGTGTTCCAGGCCAGGCTGGATGGAGCTTTCGGCAATCTGCTCTTAAGGTGGAAGTTGTTCCTGCCTGTGGCAGGGGGTAGGAACTGGGTGATCTTTAAGGTGCCTTGCAGCCCAAACCATGCTATGATTCTGTGTCAGGCAGTGTGGGGTGGTGTGGGGGAAGGGGCACAGCAGCCACCCCGGCTCAGAGCAGGGCTGTCACTCCTCGTGCTGAGAAAGCTGTGACTGCTCATCGATCAGCCCGTGGCAGCAGCCTTTGCTCCGCGGTGTCCAGAGACCTACTTCAGGCATTTCTTCTTGTCCCCTACTGCACAAAGGCTGACTAAGACACACAGGAGGGGACAGCAAAGGTCATTCCTCATTCAAGGTCCTACACAGCCCAGAGGGTGCATAACCCAATTTCCACAGTCAGATCATTCACTGGTGAGGGGAGGGGCTTATGTGGTGGCTTTTAATCTGTTTTAAAATGAGTAACACAAGAAGAATCTTCTCCTGTTTTATAATATAAAGTTTCAGCACTGCACGGTGCTGACTTCCTAACTTCCTTCCAGGTTTTGTAGTGGAAAGAAGCCCAGCTCTCACAGAGACAGCCAAAGCTTTTGGCAGGTGGGGAAGGAACTGCTGACTCTACTGATGCTTGAAAAGCAAAAGGGTGATGAGATGTTTTGCTGAGAAAAGTGTATTAGCTAAACAGAAAAAGAGTAGCAGTGGCAGCAGAGTGTTTAGCTCTCAGGCCATTGCTGCAAATCATTGTTTCAAGCCACATGCAGCTCCAGGATGTGGCGCTGCCCCAGCCTGCATGAACACCTTCTCAGACAGCATAAGGAAACCATGGAGGATCCACCCAGGTTTTAAGTTCTCCTTGGCAGAGGCACACAGTTTATTTCTTACTCTGTGGCTCACATGGACTTACCCTGACCAGAAGGATCCATATTTGCTCTGTTGTTCCACTGCTACCCCATGGAAAAAGCCTTGATGTCAGTCTGGATGGAACTGATACGTGGGGAGCAGCTGAAATGGGAAAAGTATTAACTGGAGATGGTACAAGAGGAAGGTACCTTTCTTGTACGTAGGAATACTGCTTTTTCCTTGAACTTGCCCCTTGAGGGAAAAAACTTCCTCTATAATGTATGAAATCCTAAACAGATCAGCAGTTTAGCATCCTAAAACCCAGCTAGCTGAACCAGATCAATTAGTGTTTAAAAAAAACCCCAACCAACCTCATTCAGACATGCCACTGTAACTGCAGCTACTCCCTGTCTCTGCATTTTGCACAAGGGCATTTGCAGACCACACAGCTGGCAGCGCCAGTCTCTGCCAGCACTGCAGCTCCAGTAGACCCAGCCAGAGCAAGTTTTTCCTGCCAGGGAGCCCTTCTGGCTCGAGGTGTCCCTCGTGGCTCACCTGCACTGCAGCAGCTTTGGCCTCAGCCCCAGGTCCTGGCATCCCTCAGCCTTCCCTGGCAGTCAGCCCCACTGGACACCCAGCTCCCCTGGCCCCAGCGGGGCTGCAGCCCTGGCACAGGGTTTTGGTTCCTCTCATCCAGCCATCCCACTGACGAGCAAGGCTGAGAGCAGTGGAAAGGAAACCAGGAAATGGCTCATTGCACCTGCCTGATGCACCGTGCCCACCGGCGGGAGGGCAGGACTTGTGCAGGGGCACTCAGCTGGAGCCCAGGGAGAGGAGAGGAGAGCTCTGTGTGCCCTCACCTTCTTGCACATCAGGGACACTGAGGTGAGGTGTACCCTCACCTTCTTGCACATCAGGGACACTGAGGTGAGGTGTACCCTCACCTTCTTGCACATCAGGGACACTGAGAGCTGGCGGGCCCAAGGGCTGGAAAGAGACATGCACAATTTGGTGCTGGCTGAGGGATTAAATAGAGTAAAACTACATGATCTGGATCTGGCTGAAGTGGACCGGTCAGCAGGTTTTCTCTTACCTTTCTCAATATATACATGCAAATGAAAAATGCAGGAATATACTTTTTACTGTAGCTCTGCAGTCAGCTGAGCCTCTGCCCCACGGCTGCACAAGCAGTGTGCCCCATGTCTGTCTCTTCTCCCAAGTAACAAGAGATAAGCCAAGAGGAAATGGCCTCAAGATGAATCACAGGAGGTTTAGACTGGATGTTAGAAAAATTTCTTCACTGAAAATGCTGTGAAGCACAGGAAAAGTCTGCCCAGGGAAGTGGCTGAGTCACCCTGCCTGGAGGTATCTAAAATCCGTATAGATGTGGCCCTGGCAGACACGGTTTGGGGGGGGACGTGGCAGTGCTGGGTTGGCAGTTGGACTGGATGATCTGAAAGGCCTTTTCCACCCTAAACAGTTCTGGGATTCCGTGGTCCCCAGTTGTGTCACTGCCACCCAGCAGGGTCGGGCCACGCTGGTCCCAGCAGACACACAAGAGCAGCTTAATGATTCAGGAGGCTGAGGAATTTCCCTTTTTTAATTAACAAGCTGCATTGATTTATTTTTTTCAAGTAGCATACTAATGGAATATGAACATGAAGTACAAGGCAAAAAAAAAATTCAGCTGTGAAATATAGACAAGTTGTGCTGTACAAAGGAGGTCAAACACTTGTGGGATCAAAATCAATAATAGCTGCACTGACTGCAGCACAGTGGATAAACCAAAACCAACCCCTGCCTGTTCTCATCTCTGTGAAGCACATTGATTCCTCCCTTAATATCTGCCATGTGCCTTTTCAGTAGTGTACACTGACATCTATAAACCCTGACCAAACAACATAAAATAGTGATTTACATTTATTTGAATGAATTACACTCCAGGAGGGACAAATCACTGAGCCCAGCACTCCTCTGGAGGTGAATGAGACACTCACTGAAATGGTCAGGCTTCTGGCAGTGAGGTTTTGATTGCAAAGAAATGGCATTAATATGGATGTTGGTACCAGAGTCATGAATAGAGAATTTAAATATGTTAAAGGTGGAAAATGCCTAAAATCCTTCATGACTTCAACCCAGAACTGCTGAATACCTTAAAACAACTCACTGCAACACATATTTTAACTGGGTTTTTACCTGCCTACAATGTTTTGACAGACATTACAGCAGCACCCCAGCACCCCCAGCAAACAGCATCAAGGTGAATAGAACAGGGTTATCCATCAATACTCACAGATTTAAGATGAATTTCACCTGGACAGCCTTCTCAGCTATTTAATTTTTTTTCCTGAAAGCTACTACAAAAATATGTTAATAATTTCAGACCTAATGTGAAAATAATTTTTTAATTTGTCATATACATCACAAGGCTTACTTTATGATTAAGTCAAAGTTATTCTGAACAAATCAGTTTATATACAATGTTACAATCAGAGAAAGAAATGTGGCTAATCTGGGGCTGCTAAATCATATAGCAATTCTGAACTCTCCTCTGTACCTGTCCCAAAATTACAAACTAAAACCAAATAAATATGCATGTATGCATATATCATTTCTTGAAAGCATTGGACCAGGTAGATTGCAAAATTCCTGCTGCAGGTTTTATTTCTGGCTAAGAAACCACGGTAGTATGGTCTGTTTTGGAGGGGGAAAGCCCTGCATCCCTGGGCAGCACGTGGGGAGCACCTGAGTGGAGGGACCCCCATTTTCCCACCCCCACAGGACCACCCTTCTCCTGCCCCCCAGGCTGGCAGCACAGCAGGTTCTGCCCAGCTTTCTCCAACCAGACCCTGGACAATGCTGTCACTACACCTCAGACCTTCAAAATTCTGCCAATATTAAAAATTAACTTTGTCAAACCCTGGACATTCAGAACTAATATAATTTCTTACGTACTGTAGGCCTAAATCCCATTTGTATCCACATACATCCATGGAAATGTGCATGTTCAGTGAAGCAGCAGCTGATTTACAAGCTTTTATGTAAAAACTTGAGTTTCTTCTGTACCTGCATGGTAATCTTGGGTCTCTGGTTTGGCCTCTGTAGAAATAACTTGATATTCTGTTTACATGCCATCAGTTTGTGTGCTCTCCATTTCACTGTTTTAACTTTCTTCCTGCTTTATAGGCATACCAGCAGGCTGCAGCACCTCAATGCCATTTCTGTGTGCACTACAGTTCCATCTCCAGTACCAGGTGCATTTATTATTACCTCCAAGCAAACCCAATTTTTTTAGAGATCTATTAGTAACACTAGTCACAGAATAATTCAGTTATGCTTAATGTGCTTTTCATTCTTAGTTAATAAAATCAATGGGAAGGCAGTTCCTGAAGATAATTTAACTTTTCCTGATGTTTCCTTTTCTTGGTGAAACAAACAAAGAGTTTTGCTCGGGCCTTACAAATTTAGCAGCATCTGCCCCGGATATCAGCTGTGGAAGGAGCCCCATCTGAATATGCCCATGCAGGGGGGCAGCACTAGCCTGGTCCCTGCACTGGGACCTCCAGGACTCACCCCTGGTCACCACAACATCAGTGGGACATTTTCCCCTCTGCTAACCTGAATGAGACTAAGTGTGAGAGCATTCCAATCCGTCCAACTCCCCTAACACGCTCTGAATCCCACATGCCATGGGCAGAGGAAAGCAGCTCTCAAATGCTTTACTCTGCAGTCCACACCCTGCTCCCCTGGAGGAGGACTGGAGGTAAATATGTCACCTGTCCCCCCCCACAAGGCTGCTGAGTGTCACACATCATTCCTGAGGCTCTTTGCCCTCTTTGCTAAAGCCAACAAACATCTCCAGTGCCTGCAGTGCCTCAGTTTCCCTGCTGCATCCACTTTTCAAAGCACTGGCAGCAGTCACATCTCATCTGACTAAAGGAAGATTCCAGCATCAAATAAAACACATCAAGCAGGAAAAAAAAACCCATTTGTATGTGGCAGAACTGCTTGTAGAATTGGATGCTGCAATTCTGCAAAAGGAAATACAAATCACTTTGAGGTTATGCTTATGAACAGGAGTCTGAGTGAGAGTCAAGGATAATCAGGTTTGTTCATCACTTCTGTCGGGACACTGCTGAAGTGGGAGCGGGGCTCTTCTCTCCTGGGCTTTGTAATTCCCTCCTGTCTCTGGGAAATGCTGCCCAGCACCTCTGATGTCCCACTCCAGCAGGGCTGAGTTTGACAGGGGAAGGACCTGAGTGCAGGATGATAAACTGGGCAGGAGAGGACTCTGTGTTAGAGTGCCAAAAATCTGGGGCAAAGGATTGAGCCAAAGAGGCAATGAGCTGGGTCCAGCTTACTCTCACACACCCAAGTGCTGGGAGATCCTTCCCTGCAGGGTATCCCCACTGCTGGCTCGGGGTGTGCAGGGAAAGGAAGCAGCAGGGTCTGGGGGAAGTTGCAGATGTTTCAACACTTAGAAGACTGGGGAGGAAAAAAAAAGGTCACTGTAATTCAGGTGAAAAGTGAGCTTCAGGGGTGAGTCCTGTCCAGCTATACACCCTATGCACCACCAGTGATTTTGTGTCCTCTGCCACAGTGTGGAAGGCAGGAGTGGCAGCCCATCCTGAGCTGGGCACTGAGGCTGTGCAAGGAGCCTGGAGCGTGCAGGAGGTGAGACACCAGACACGGACAGGCAGTGAAAGGCACCACCAGATTTTGTGGCCACACACAGCTCTGGTACATCCTGTCTCCAGAATGACTGTTTGTAAAACTGTCCTGTTTAACCCAAAGCAGAGTCCTTTGGAAACTTCATTTCCTTCATGTATTGTGGCATGCCCTACTCAGAGTAGTGCATGAAATACAGAGTATGAAATATAGAACAATTTATTTTAAGCTCTAACTTGTACCTCAGGGTAACTGAATATTAAAAATTCATGGTTCAGTTCATAACAGTTTCTCATAATTTGTGTGGGTTTTCCATGGGGTTTACCTTTTAAGGGGAGCTGAATGCACATTTCATGGTGGGAGCACTGGCATTTGGCCTCGAGCAAAATCCCAGTCCCCAGCAAGTTAACCTGTACAGGAACATAAGACTTACTCCATTGGCTTGTACTACAAAATATACTGTCTGAATTTTTTAAAGGAAGAATTCTCCAAAAGGCCTAAACTAAACTGTCCAACAGCCTCTGCTTAAATCTGACTGTTTTACAGGTGACATGCTCTCTTCCAGATTCAAACACCAAACCAGAGAGAGCCCTGCTGTCTTTTAAGAGACTCAGGAGTTAAATTCAACTGCATCTCCCATTCCATATATAGGATATTAACTCTACATTGCATCTTTGTGAAGTTTTGTATACCTAAGTTATAAATCACAAAAGCTTGGACCGTGAAGATATCATACAGCAAATAAGTTTATGCAAACAAAAAGTCAACCACAAACTGAGAAAAGCATTATTTCTTGCCCAGCTGAACACCTCGTTAATACAAGACATAAACCAAAGCAAAGCAGTACAGAGAGAGAAAACAAAGCTGGCTTTAATAGGATTTCCCCTTTCACAGCAAATTCTGCAAGCTTAAATATATTTTCCATAATAAAAATGGACAAAAGAACCTCTGTAACTTGTTCCTAAAGAAATATTTTATTGAAATGCTTTGCTGCATTTTTCATGCTTATAGGATAAATGCATTTCATTGTAAAATCTTATATAAAACAACTCTGCTTTAACATAAGAAAAATGCTTTTTTGTTTGTTCTTTCTGCTCTTTCTAGAATGAAACATTGCTGCAAAGTATGTCTTCAGGAAACATCCTGAGCTACACAAAGTGGCATTTCCTGATGGCACGATGACTTACTGGAAAATTACAGGTCAGTTCTGGCAAACAGCTTTGGGATGTCTCAGCTCCCTCAGCAGAGCAAGCCCCAAGGGCACACAGAGAAAACCCAAAGCACAAGTCAGGGCGCTGGAGACCAAATATTGCTGTTAAAATAGTAGTGCTTAAGAATGCAAAGGAAAAGCTGTCAGACTAAGAACTTCTATTTGAGAGAGACAGATGAAAAATTTAGCAGCCTTGTGTTTTATTTAAAGAGTTCAGCTCAGCAATCTGAGGACACTGCTCTTCCTCCCTCCAGCAGCACACGCTGCCCATGGCTTGGCAGGACCCCAAGGAGGAGTTCAGGCATATTTATAACTCATATAATTTGAGGTTTTCCTGACACTTTATAAGTGGCAAGTCTTCCCCCATACTCAGCTCTTACCTACCTAAAGATCCTTCCTATGTGTTTCCTTCAGTTGTGAGCACTGCAGGAAGGGATGGAAACTCGCTGCCTTCTAAACTCCCTCTGTTAATCACTCATGGTTTGCAAATGTCCTGCACCACTGACCTTTCAGAAACATTATCAGTTTGAGACTTCTTCCTTTTAAATGCATCTGATAACATCAAGTGTCCCTTGGTGAGATCTTAGAGTGTTTTATAGAGAAATAATTTTCCCCATTTTTTTTTTTTTTAAGCCACTGCTACCACATAATTTTTCATTTCTCCCATTTATTGTGCAGCCAACTATTCTGGGTCTCTGCAAGGGCAAAATCAATATCTCTTGGTTTCTGTTTCCAATCCCATTACACACACATATGAATACACACGTGCAAACAGGTTTCACACCCCTACCCCAAATCTGGAGGACAGGTGTTTCCCACTCCCAAGGCTCTTGCAAATTTCCCTAATATCTTTCCTAAGTTGACAGACCCACCAAACAGAGATAACATTCCTCAAGTGTTTTATGAATATACATGTACTTTCATATTTAGGAAGACTAAAGGGGGCAATATCCAATGCTGAAATTAACTTTGATGCAGTGCATGCATTTTCCACCATCAAAATCCATTCATGAGCATCCTTCACCTGGATACCAACTTCTCCTCCCTCCTGGACTTTGCATTTTGACAAGCAGCATTCTGCAGTCCATTCATGGCAGACCATTGAGAGCCTGACATCTCTTGCTTGACTGTTCACAGAAGAAAAAAGGGTGGGCCACATTGGGCCCACCAATTTTTTTTTGGTAGTTCCTTGTAGCATGCTGCAACATCTCATTAATGCTCCTGGCCATGTAAGGAAGCAGTGGATGCACATATCAGAGGAGTTTCACTCCTGTTTAAAAATGTCTCTACTAACTTACTAGCTGCAATAGTTTGTTGAACATCTTGGAAAAATCTCTAAGACAAATATTCCCTCATCAGAACTTCCTATTAAAATAATTTGCAGCAATATTCTTTCTAACAAGAGAAAAAATTTCTGAACCAATGCTGTCCCTGTAAATAAACACTTTCCCCGAAGACAACGGGTTTAACAGTGTCTTGTGGAGTTGGTTTAACATCACTGAAAAGTTTCCTCCGAGCTCATAAACCCTGAATTTACTCATTAGTGGACTAGCACATCCTCTAATCTTGTGAGCAGTCTCTGCTGTAAGAACTTACTCATGTGACTTCCAACAGTATCTTTCATCTCATTGAGCTTCAAAGTTTTTCAGCAGCTGAACACAGTTTTACCCACCTCTCTCAAAAGACAGTGACAGAAACTGTCTTTTACCTGGGAGGAAGAGGGGTGGGAGCACTCAACAAGTCTGGGCACAAATCTTCCTGTCTATACCAGAGTAATGCAAGAGATGTTGATTATTTCAAAAGCCAGTTTTCTTTTTTCATCAGAAAGACTGATAAGGCAGGAAAAAAATCACCTTGGTATGAGATTTCTTGAGGTCACTTGCCAAAAATCATACACAATATTATACCTGCAGAACAATAGCACAGTTTACAAATCCTTATGCACTGGCGTCACCCGATCTGGGACACAGCTGCACTGACATCACAGTTTATGCCTGACTAGATATCCAAATAAAGATCCTATGAAGTCTTTCATACTTCATTTATTTGTAATTGCCCCATGACCACAGATTGCATTAACCCAAACAAAAGTAAACTGAACAGATCCCAGCAGAGAGCAGGGACTATCTGAAGTGGCTTTGAAAGGCTTCCAGGGCTGATGCAACATCAGAAGAATAGGATGGGCACTGCACAAGCCCCCACTTTGTGATTATTTTTTAGTGTCAATGGGACAACCCAACAACATGCTGGATTTAAGTCCAGCACTTGAAAGATTCAAGTGAACAAAAGCTTGGAATATTCTGTACGAAAAGCAAACAAATGGTAGTGCAATGTGATGATACAACAGAGCACATTTGCCAAATCTTTAATGAGATGGAACCACACTTTCCCAACATTTTACACAGCTCCTGGTAAAACTAATGGCTCTGAGAAGCCTAGGAAGTCAATCAAGGAGGGCTGCACCAGGTTTGAGCACAGGTCCATGTAGCTCTAATCCCTAGCAGAGACTCTTAGATATATCCAGGGTATTTTGGAAAACCAGAACCAGCATGCAGTGGTAATTCAGTAACCTGTACCTTAGAGTTTACCTCACCCACATGCCTCGCTTTCTTTTTTTTTTTTTTTTCTTAAATTAGTGCATGGAAAGCACACAGCTCAGTGAATTTCTGAAAACTTAGTTCTTTGGGTTAAAGAGTTTAATATCATTTACTGGAGTGATTATAAAGCTCCAAACAAGAGGAAAAGAAAAAAAACACCCTGTCTTCTGCAGATGTCAACAGTGGTGCTGTAAGAGCTGGACTTTGCTTAGAGGAACTAGAACAAGGACTCCAGGACATGTGCCAGTGGTGCTCCTCATGTCAGTAGAATGCTGAAGCACACAGTAATCAGAGCTTTTTAAAGAAAAAAGGGCTTAAAACATTTCTGTGATTACTTTCCTAAATTCAAAGTGACACAGCCTCCAGCACAGCCTAGATTCCTCCCCAGCACCACACAGGTCCAAATCCCAAGATGCTTCTGAGCCAATATTGTTCCTATGCTCCCTGGCAGTTGATACAGTTCTGCTGGCATACCCAAAACTTACCTGCAAAAAAGCACAGGACAGAATGAAATTGGAGACACTTAGGAAATATTGGTGCTATCAGGCTGTACCCCAAATTCAGATTTTCCCTTTCCTGGACTTTCTGGTGCCTGCAAATCAGTGTTGATGATAACTACATGTAAGCCCTGATGTGAAACACCACTACTGCCATTTATGAGGCTTCATTTTGAAGGTTATGGTTTAGCACAGGAACTACATGTGGTGAAGGATTTAGGGATTTTTAAATGTAGCTGAAGAACAGAATATTATGTTCTTTTAAAATAGCCATCACCTTGCATGAAGTTGAATGGATTTTTATCCTTACAAAACCAAATTGCCGGATGTACTCTGCAGTCTAGGAGGTTGTTTTCTTGCACAACTGCAGAAACATAGCTGATAAGTATGCTCTTGGTTCCTACAGGAGTAAAATAGGCATTACACTCGATCTCCTAAAGAAAGAACCATTGAAAGCAATATCATTTACATACAGTGCTCTGGTCCTGAGGATCACCTGTAAGAAAAAGGCCCTGACAAGGAGGAATTCATGCCTCACTCATGTGTAAGGGAAAAAGACAGTGTATTGTTCTAAAAGCCCAAGGAATAAGAGAAAGGAAAGGCAATTTAAACAAAACTGCAAAAAAGATGCATTTCCAAGACAGAACATTTTTTTTCTGTATTAAGTGGGAGCATTTGAAGCAAATCAGCTTAAATTACTTTTTTCAAATGGGCACCTCATGTCCCATTGAGTTGTGTCATTGGCAGATACAGAGGTGAAGAGCACACACAAAGTGTTTGGGAACAGCCCCAGTGCCAGAATTAAGTTGTTTTAACACACCTCATATAATAACAGTGCACTTAATTAGGTTTGGCTTAGCAATTTATGGCTGATCAGTGTTCTTAACTTTATAAATGTGAAGGAAAAAATTAGCATGAGGACATGGAGAATCAGGTAATGACTGGAAGGGCATGTTCACTGACTGCAGCAGGTGCAAGTGCTTCTGTACATATGAGGCAAATGGTTCAGAGCCTCCCAGAACAGCAGCCATCACCCTCCTGAAGGAACGTGATGAAAATTCTGCTCCATCACCATGACAACTCGTGCCACACCATTGCTATAGTAACTGCCTGAACATTATTAGTTTTTAACCATACACTCGATGGCCAGCGTGCAAATGAGGAGGAGCCACTTAGCTCTGCCCTGCTGCTGCTGCTCCCACCCCAACCTGTCTTTTTGCAGTGTAATCCAACCTCCTTCCATGCTCCCCCAGCCCCACACTGTCAGCCAAGCTCCCCACCACTGCCTGCTCTCCAAACCCAAGTCTGTCTCATCATCGGAGCACTAATTGCACATATTTTACTGCTGGATTTGTGGTTCCCCCCCCCCAAGTGATTTATCAGGCTAAGATAAATTCAAGTAGAAAATTTCATCTTCCCAATGATTCATTGAAAATCTGTTCTATCAATCCAGCGCACCACAGGGTGGCTTTGCACGCTGCATTTACATCCTACGCACGCAGCCACAGTATCAGTTCAAAGGCACCGTCCTGTCCCCTGAAGAGCCAGGATTTCAACATTGTCATGGTGCAGGAATGCATTTGCTGCACCACCAAACCCCATGCAGTCATCATTTTAATCCTCCAGCCCAGGCTGCAATGCTGCCCCCCAGCAGTGCATTTGTCGTGTGCAGTGATGTAAAACAGCAGCAGGGAAACACACACCAATGCTGCTCAGAGCCCCAAAAGGCTGTGGCTAGATCGTGCCTTACATCCACCTGCCTTACATCCAACACCAAAGAAGGGAAAATAAATACAATTATTACTGGGGTTTGACCCAGGCTGGGGGCAGAGGGTGAAGCACAAGCTTGGCTGTCATCACAAAAGGTTGGAACAGGTTGGGAGGAGTTTGTCGCTGTCTGGGGACACCATCCCCCCTGACTCCTGGGCACAGCAAGCCCACACCCCCAGGTGCTGCAGGTTCATCAACCATGCCAAAAGTGCCATGAAATTGGCTTGCTCTCCTCTTGGAGGACAGATTGGAGAAGAGAAGGTCCTGCTGGCTTCTCCTTTGACTCTTGTGTTCCTTCCACTGTCCTTCCTGCCCTGCCTCCTGCCGGTTCTCTTTGGGGCTGGTGCAGGCTGCAGCACTGGCAAAACTCCCCCAGCTCCATGCCAAGGGCAGCAGTGGGGTGGCACAGGCACTTGCCCACAGCCCTCGTGCCCAAACACAAACCCAGCAGCATCTTGTGGGGCTTGTGAAAGGTGTCTCTGCCCATGGAAGGGGGTTGGAACTTGATGATCTTTAATGTCCCAAAATCCCAAAATCCCAAACCAAACCATCCCAAAACCCCAAACCATTCTGTGACTACCACAACCCGAAGCAGCACAAGGACATCAGCCCCAGGGCCTGAGCCACTGAGCCCTGCAGTGCCCTGTCCCTGCCCCTTGGCCCCCAGTGCCCTGGCTGGTACAGTCCAGCCATTCATCAGAGGTACATGGTGACACCATACATGTACATGTGATTGTACCACACACACACACACACACACACTGTCATGCTTGATATATTTATATTTATATACACCACAGTAGCTCTTCCCACAGAAGACTATCAAAATCCTGTTATTACTTTGCATTAGGCTTAAACCCCAGCCTGATGTTTCCTATAAGGCATTTAACAGGTCATACTGCACAGCCTTAGTAAACAATATTTTTTTCATTTTCTCACTGTTTAAGAAGGAAAAAAAAGGAAAGAAAAAACCCACTCCATCTTTTCTGAACTGGAATGCAAGTTTAAGTGAATGGGTAGTTTTCAAGAGAAAAAAAAAATCATAAAAGCTCTTTTACAGATTTTTTTTTTGGCAATCAATACAAAAGTTTCTTGCAGAGAAGATGAAACAGCATCAATTTAGTATTCCTATATACATTAAGGTATGAAACTAGATACCTGCTATTGCTGTTTACAGCTAAAACAGAACTACAAATCACCCAATGGGAAAAAAGCCAGCAAGACTCAAACAAATCTGACTAGAGCAGCAAAATCTATCTCATGTTTATAAATGTGTTGGGGAGTATACATTATTTTATTCTGGAAAGAGATGCCCAATTACTTTTTCTTTTTGTAATAATACCACCCTCTAGTGGCGCTTTTTCTGACTTACTGAAGCAAAAATGTGGTTCAACATATCAATCACGTGCATTAAGAAACAGTACAAAAATTGCAAATGGGAATCTGTTGACCTGCCCTGACTTCCAAGCCAACATTCTGCAGTTTCTGAATCTCTGCAGCTTTGGAAAAAGCTTCATCTGGCTCAATTCAAACACAACTTATAAAAATAAGTGCTCAAGAAAGTGCTACCATGAAAAGCATAAAATAAAAAGTCCCTTTAATGCACATTTGCAGAATAACATTCCAAATAGATGAATTCCTCAGTGTTTGGTGAGTAAATTACACTCTGAAGTATGAGTTTCATAGTTTCAATATATTATTATCTAAGTCCCCTGAAGATATTTTCCTTGACAGCTTTAAAGCTAGATGTAGCAAGAGCTTGTGACTGCTCCATCTCTCAACTTTTGTTGAACATACTAAAAATTCATCAATAAGGTTGTGGTGGGGTTTTTTAACTGTTCTCTGACACAACTAGAATGAGGCATTCCTAACTTACAAGCCGTATTTTAACAAATCAGTCCTAAGCAGAGGAGAGCTTGAGGCACCCACAGCATATTTAGATATTGAGAGCCTTACATTTTCTGGGATAAGGATTTGGGATAGCATTTCAGTCTACAGGAATAGCGAGAAAAATCAGATAGTGGCACAGATCCCACTAGGTTGGAGCAAGATTTATACCCATTTACTTCTATACTTGATAGAGAGTGAGTAACACACAACATCAGAAATTTGCCTCCTGCTTTTCTCACTGCAAGGTACAGTCAGGTCAGACAGCTTGAGGCAACTCCTATGCTGGGAAAATTCAGCATACAAAGTTTTGAAGTCCTCCAGGCAAAGGCAGCCTGAGCACACAGTGTAAGTTTATTGTGGAGATGGCTGATGGGTTACATCCAATTCTATTGAATTTGCAGGCAAAACTGTAGATAAATTGTGTAGGAGGGTGAGGTGGAAACTTGATTCATTGCACTCATTCCCTGTTTCTGTAACAATAAATGAGGATCAGGTTTTTCCCAAAAAGCTATTATCCAACGACACCTGAAAGTAACTTGTTCTTGCTCTTTCCAGACATGGATGCATGATGAGAAAGGAAAGGCAGCTTTTATTTGGCTTACACATCTTGCTTTCAGCAGAGCTACAGGCACTTTACTCAGAGACGAGCTCTACAACTAGAATGGGACTTAATCTGTAACCTTTTCAAAATAGTTTGGTCAGATTTGCATCATGGGATTAAAAGCAGGAAGCTAAACCTGTTAGTACTCCCAGTCTCTCACCCCAGCCCCCTGAAGTGCTGGCATCCCTCAGACTGAGGACAGGAGCCAGCTGTACTGCTGGAGGCAAAAGCAGCCTCAGCTTTCCCACTGCAAGTCTATCACAGAGCCCTCACATGAACAGTATTATAACCTGTTTTCACTCTTTATGCGTTGTCTTCCTAGAATTTTACCTCTAGGTGATATGGAGGTCTCAGGCAGTCATAGGCAGTTCTTGATGGAGCATCACTCCCAGACCCAGCAACTGCACTGGCAGAACCTGTAGCCTCAGGCTGCAGCAGCCACCCCGGATCCTGCTGAAAGCAGGGTGGCCCTTTGGACACTGTTCACAGTGATGGCTGTGAACCAGTTCTGGATTGCACCCACCCAGAAAGCAGATGAGCTTCTCCTCTTCAGACAATTGAACCTCTCCTCCCCCATGATCCAGGGCCAGGGAGAGGAAGCTTATACCCCATCTGAGAAAGCAGAGGAAATACCTGGAGGCTCTGCTGAACATCTGCATAACCACACGGAAAAGGGAGGGGTGACTTGGATTCCCCTGGTCACAGCCAGCATTGCTATTGGGTATGACATTTTGCTAAATAAATGTTTAAGAGACCATCGGACTATTCCATACTGTGGGAGGCAATTCCCTCTGCCTGGGTTCCCTGAGAGAACTAATCCCAAGAAAAAATCAAAGGTTGGGAATTCACTTTAATAGGGACACCCCCAGCCTAACCTCAGCATCTCTCACTGGCCCTCATTTTGCCAAGGATCACATCGTCCTTCCCACAGGAACCTGACAATTCTTGGTTCAAGGTTGTGCATCCCAGTACAGGACCATGGTGATATTGGCTCCTCACGGCTCAGATCTGAGGAATTCAACTGAAGAGCCTCTCAATACCTTTACAGCAAATGATGCATACATCAGAGCCAAAAACTTAGTGACACTAAATATTTTATCTTATCAGCAGAGAGCTGCACAAATGAAGCATAGCATTTCACTGCTGTAAAGCTTCAGATGTTAGTTTGTAGCATTGTAGCAGCATATTCCAGCTAATAATAGGATACCACAAAGCTTGTCTTAATCATCTGCCCAAAACCTGCTGCTTTGCCAAGGCTGCTGATACCTAAAGACGGAACACCACCCTAATAGAAAGAGTATAGTTATTTTAAAATAGTCATATAAAACAACCAGCTGCAGCTACAGGTGGGGTCTACCACAGCTTTTTCAGCACATAAAATTTATACAGATTCCTGTGAAATTAGGCCAGCAATGCAGAGAGGCCAACAAAAATCTTCTGCTCACGGTCCATCTGCAATGCAGCCCTTCTGCATCTCTTTTCTCCCTGCCTGTCTTTCCCAAATCTGCCATCTGCCCAAGCCCATCTTGTAGTGACTTGTCTCCCCTTCTCCTGCATTTTGCTCTTCTTGCCACTGCCCTGTGCAGCTGGGGCACAGCCAGGTCCCAGCTGCAAGGTGGAGAACTCTGTTACTGTACCACAAACCCAGTGGCTGCAACAACAGGTTGAAAGTTAAGAGAGAACTGTACCAAAACTCCCCAAGAAAAGCTCCATATCAATGATCAAAATAAGTCAGGCCATGCGTTGAGTGCATGCATGTACTAGAGAGGGAAAGAAGCAGTTCCTGGAAAAAATTATTGAGTGCTAAAAGCAATTTCAGTACAAAAACCCTTTTACCTCTATCCTCCAAAGGAGACTTCATGTTTATATCAGTCCTTTGCTAACATGAAATCAGAGTCCAGTTCCATCTTGCATTTGACCTGCATATTGCTTTTGTCAGATCTGCAAAGCTGTGCTTTGTCAGCATTCTCATTTCCAGAGCCTCTTCTGCTTTTCCCAATACACAGCTCCCACCTTTGCACAGTTGCAGCCCAAAGGCCAGCCCTGCTGGGCCACTCAATAGCTGTTCCCACGGGCACAACACTGACCTACTGCTCTTGAGGCTCAGGCAGAGCCCAAGCAAATAAGCACTGCTTGTCCTCCTCTGCATCCACCCAGGCATGGCTGGCTTACATCTCTGGGAGTCTGAAAACAGGACTTCTGGAGCAAACAGGGCAGAAACACCAAAGTTTTCGGCCAACTTAGCTTTAGGCTTAGTGTCAGCACTTCTGGAAGCAACCACAGAACTCACCGGAAACCCAGGACCAGACACACTGTGTGACATCGTGCTTTCTGCAAAAAGAGTGGTTGTAGGCAGTGGGCCAAAAAATCAGGACTTGAGGAATGAAACATAGCACAGTGCTGATTTTCTCAAGAAAAGCTTGGTTATGATAAGACTGGGACCCACTGCATCAAAGTCAGCAGCAGGCTGAAACACATAGACAAAGAAGCCTCAGAAAAATGATGTCACAAGAACAACCACTAGAATGATCACAAATGTCTCAAAAGGCTCATATATGAAGAAGAGTGGACCAGAGCAGTGATTAACTGTGTGAGTGCCATAAAATTACTTTCTGCTGTAGTGCAAATATTTTTTCTAAAAGTGGATTAGATGAACACTAGGTGTTAGCATTCAAACAGATACCATTTGAATGCTAACACCTAGTGCTTCCGTTACTTTCAGATCACTAAAGCCTGAATATTATATGCATTATGCATATGTCGCAGTCCTTCACAGCACAATACAAAATCTATTAGTTTCCATTCCCTGCACTCTCTTTATGCAAAGGGAGGAGAAATAAAAGAATGTCTTATTCAAGAAAAAAACTGAATACCACATGCAAAAGAAAACAGCTTACAAGACATAAATATAAAATATATCAGACTTCTTAGAATACATTTGCTGTCAAAATCACACTGCAGGCAAAGGATACTAAATTAAATATTCCTCCAGTATCCTCATGGACTCAAGCAAGTGATGAGGTACATGAAATTTGCTACAAGATAAGCTTTAACACTGCTATTCTAAGCAATCTGAATGGCACTGGGAATATCAAATCTCAGTACCTGTTTTAAAAAGGTTTAAATATGTCTGGAAGCAATGTCTTTCAGTATGCTATCATAAATATCTTCACATCTTGCATTTACAGCAGTCATTTATACATGGCTTTCAAAGTACATTAGCACATTTAATCTTAGCTAAATTGTTGTAGAGGAAAAGCTGGCAGATAGGCTATCACCCAGTTCAGCAAAAGTCTTATTTGCTTTCCAGTTCTTACAGTAAAGACACTAATCAATCTTTCCAGTATTGGAGTTCGTAATGAATTCATTTTTTTCCAGCTACTGAGTTTCTGGTCACCTTTACTTACTCCACAGATATGTTCCCCCCCTTGCTTAATTCTGCAGGTTTTCATTTCTGGCCTAGCCAGTTTTACAACACAGATTCAGAATCACAGAATGGTTGGAGCTCACAGGGGTCTTAAAGACCATCTGCATTCAAGCCCCTGCCATGGCTGGAGACACATTCCACTAGACCAGGTTGCTCCAAGCCCTATCCAACCTGGCCAGGGACGGGGCACCCACAGCTTCTCTGGACAGCCTGTTCCAATGTCTCACCATGCTGGTAGCAAAGAATTTCTTACACATATCTAGTCTTCCAGTTTGAACCTAATGCAGTTTCCCCATCACCTCATTAGTAATCTAAAATATAAACTCCATAAAGCATCAAATAACAGCTGTGCTGTAAGCATTCACAGATCTGACAAATCTATAAATATTCATTTATTCCACATGCTCACACTCCCCACACTTTGGTTTTGGTCACAGCACACCTCAACTCTGCAGCACCGTTCATATTGATATTTGTCACCTCTCTTCACCTTCTCCTGTCTTCGTCCAAGCCACTTCCTATGGCCTGAGTTTTCTACTCCCCATGTTATATTAATTTAAGGCTGAGATCTTGCAAAGAGAGCCACAGGGACAGGACTCAGAGACAGCCCCACAAGTCTCTCCAGTACCCAATTCTTTCTACCCTTTGCCTGCAAACCTCTCCCATTCCCTCCCTTCACACACAAGAGTAACGGCTATGGTTCCCTTTGGTTCTTCATCAACTGAAATATTCAGAAATTCTTACCCACAAGTCACAAGGTTCCTGCGATTGCTTCCCCAAGATCCTCTGACAGAAAAAACTGCAGCAAACCACCTGCACAAAAACATCATCCAGCATGCCTTCCCTTCTGAGACACCCTTTGCCAAGAACGACAGGAGTGTGATGTGAGCTACCAAGTCTGCTGAACAGTCATCCCCTTTTCCTCTCCCCATAAAAACCACTGGGAACAGCCTCTAGACATTTCAGCAAGTGGTAAAAGCTACTAGTCTGCTTCAAAGGGCAGCAGATTTCCCTTCCACCTCTTCCAACTCAGAAATGAACGTGTCTGTACCACACAGAGTTTCTTCCTCCAGTCTTCTCTCCCCTTTCCCACAGATACTATGACAGGGAAGTACTGTACAGGCAGACAGATTTGGTACAACACTTTATTTACACTGATGAAGACTGGGAATCAGTTCTGGTGACAGTTTCTTTTGTGTTATTCAGGCTGAGGAAGTCAAAACCACAAGTTATTACAAGGTCACTGTCCCACAGAGGGAAGGTCCCACAGAGGGAAGCACTCAAACTCTCTGAGTACTGTAATTTGCAACTTTGTCCTGTTAAAATGTAATTCAAGCTGCAAAGGGTAACACTCTTACAAAAAACAGGTGTCCTCCAACTGCTGGTATTTTTGTAACCCCGTTATTTGCTAGTGGCAAAGAGTAGAGCTTTTTCAAGGGGTGCTGCAGACAGACCAAGACTTCAGGTAAAAGGCAGTACCACAGATATTCAAAACAGGCTACACACAGTTAGAGCAAAGCATGGAAGGTTCCATTGGGCACAGAGTGGAAAGTCAGAGCTTGTATTTCAAGAACAGAACATGCTTATGTGATTGTAAAACGTCAGCATTTGCAGAGAGGCAAGACAAGTTACCACAACCTTCTGTGGAAGAGAAAGGGAATCATTAAAAGACACATTAGCAAAAGTATCTTTTATAGTTGAATCTTAACAGAAACCAACATTTTGACTTAAACTCCCTTTTAAAACCAACCTGGTGATGCTATTATACATTACACAGTGTCAACTAATGACCTTACTTTACTACACTTATATATACATCAGTTCTCCTGAACCCCTGTCAAAGTGCGTGCACAACTGCATAGCTAACAGTCAGAAGAATCCTGCAATGTAAGGCTAGAGGCACAGCCAAATTGACCCCTTTATTGTATTTGGAAACCCTCATTTCCAAATTAAAGCACTTTCAGGGTAATTAGAAAACATACTTATTCCAACCCTGCAGCCTAGAAATGGTGAAAGAATGAGGTAAACATACTGCATAGGCTATATATTTAAATCCAAATCCCCAAAGTGTTTTGGCTTAATTATGTAATTATTTAAAACTGAACAGAGAGAAAAAATAGTTATAAAATCTGAAAACAAATCCAGGTTGATACTAACAGCATATTAGACAATAAATCATTTAGAAAGGGCATTTTCTACCACCTTTTTTTTCCTTTTTAAAGTTAGCCAGACAAAAAGCACAAATTGAAAAGAGCCTTGGTGCTTTTCCCATGGAGCTGCTCCTTCTAGAACACCTGCTCAAATTCAGCTTGTTTGCTTCAGTTAGCCTGAGCCAAGACTCAGCAGCACTCCAGAGAACACTAGCCTTCCAGGCCATGCTGCAGCTTTTCTTGCCCCAGCCCAATTCCTGGAGCAGTGACCAAGCTTTATGACACAGGGCCTTCAGAGCAGATTACCAGTGCTAAACAGAGTGTCAGAGACCTCAATTATCATTTTAAACAATTTGCAAACTAAATTATAATTATCAATAGTGGCTTTTCTGATTCTCATCTTTTTATTTAAAATGTGTCTTTGCAGGTTCACTTTTTTTTTAATATTCCCTTGCATCAGTGTTTAGTTCCCAGAAATCATTTCTGTCAGGCAATGCAGCTTTCTGAAAAGACAGTATCTTCCATCCTTACCACATTTTCAATAAACTCTGTAGAAGACAGTCAATTATCAGGCTATGATAAAGTGCATATATTCCTTTCAGATACAGGCAACAAAACTGTGGACTAAAAAAATAAATCATACTGGAAATTGAAAACCACACCAAAAAAACCCCACGGTGGCCCTTTACCACCCCACAATTAAGTTGCCCCACTGAGTACTGCCCAAAAATACTTTTCTTCAAGTGTCTGTTAGGTTAAAAAAAAAACCAAACTTATAACATTTAAAAAAATGGTTCCTTTTCAATTAGACTCTGAGAATCACAAATTTATGTAACTTTGAAAGCTACAGCTCCCTCAAGGCTAACATAGCGCCTTGACAACTTTTAAGCAGTTTGCACTTCACCCTTTGGATCCAGGTTTCAAGCTTGCAAAAGCTTTGGAGTTCTTAAGGGAATGTGAAATTTCATTGAGAAAGGAAATAAAATGATAGTCCCTTTCTGACTTCTTGGACTCAAAAATAACTACAATGGTAAAGTGAGGCTCGGGGCGAGTCAGAAAGTAGGTGCTTTGGACTTTGTCATCGTAGAAGTGAACAACCTTCTCCAAACTGTTGAGGTCAGAGGTTCTATCAGTCATAATCATGATGACATTGGGCCAGTGCATAACAGGCCTGTCACTGGGCAGAGACACCACTGCAGGATACTGATCCACTCCTTTGGGGGCTTCCCTGTATGAATGGGGATGATGATAACCATGTCCCTGAAAACTCTCTGATCCACGATTGTCAAAAATTAAGGAAACATTGACAGCATCATACTTCCGGATGAAGCTGGAAATTTTCCCAAAGTAATCAGGATTTGTTTTGGCAGTCAAAGTTTTCATTTCAGATGCTGTTGTCTGTCGACTAAGGGCCTCATGAAAGTAAAAGCTAAACTTGGCAAGGAGAATGTTTTTGAGCTTCATCAGCCAGAGGAAGAGGTGTGGAGGTTGCACAGCCTTCTGAGACTGCCCTCCAAACAAGTGCTTCTTGGTCTCCCGCTGTTTCTCAAAAATTTGGCCCCAAGTTTGTAGCTTTGTGTGAGCACTGTGCAAGTTGACCAGGGATGGAAGGAACTTCCACTCTGAGATCTGAGCCTGAGCCTTTAAGAGGTGCGCAAGCACATCTACCTCCAGCTGGAAACTGCTTTCAAGAGGACTGAGGATTGGATGATGAAATCTAGAAAACATAACATTAGTCAAGACATGAGAACTGCTGTACACAATGGTGAAATGATCAGACAGTATTTGCCAGTTAACAGACAAAAGATCAAACATCAAAGCAGAGCAAAGTGTAAATCAAAAAAGATATTCTTAATTTAAAGAAAGGTTCTTTTTACATAATTAGGATAAATATTTCCACAAACAAACAGCGCTTCACATCTGACAAAAAGAACACCTGTCAGACATTCCTCTATCAAAGTGAGGGAGTTGTATTTCATCAGTTCAACAAGCACAGTTTATCTTAATCTATGAACTACTATAACACCATTTCTTTTTAAATTCAGATGATCTTGTCCCAATTAAAAATCTCTTCTGACGGTAATATATGTCTTGATGGTTCTGGAGCAGCAGTAAGACATTAAGTTAAATCAAAGGAATTATGTTATAGACCTGTTGTTCACATAAGGAAGCTATGAGGAAGCCAAGCTGAGTATGGTTTTGCTTTTTTGAACCATAATTAACTCCTTCTCTTCTCACTTTTCCCCCTGACATTTAGAAAAAATACAGATGCAGTATTTTCTACCTCTCTTCCCACAATACTCAAATTATTTGCAAATTATAACATCAGCAATAACATACTTAATTGAAACAGTGAAAAACTATATGTAAAATATATAAATTTAGAAAGAAGTGGCCTTTTTAGTAAATGTGTTCCCCCACTGGCATTTAGGATTCAAAGAGGAGTCTAATAAAGAACAATGAACAGTTCAAAGACATGACTTGATGAGGTCTCCATTTAAGTAAAGACAGATTTATCTTCTCCTTCAGAAAAATATCTTGGGTCTTGTTCTTGGTTTAAAACAATAAAGTTAATACAGAATTTTTCCAACTTTTAATACTAAAGCAATGCCATTATTTCTGTCAGCTTCTAGGACACAACAAATACAACCTGTTTTGGAAATAGTTGGTTCAAGATCAAAACACTTCATTTTGTTGTAGACCAGAAGAGAGAATGAAAATGTCAGGCTTTTTATCCCTTCTCCACCACCTTTCCTGTGGCTTGTGAGAAATGTCTGACTATTTTATCACTGATCTGTAAGCATCTCATTTTTTTTTTGGAAGTCAAAATTTGTATCTTGCAAGGATTTGTTATTAAGATGCAAGTCCAAATTTATTTGAAGAAAATGAAATTAAGAATATCATAAACCAGCTGATGCACCACGTTGGGCAACCCAGACTGGCTGGGTGATCAGGCACCTTCTGCACACAGCACATGTCAGCAACCCCCAGGCCAACCTGCTAGAGGAGAGATCCAGTGTTTACTGGCCACTTTGGTGGGCTGAGAAGTCCAGAGGACATTTACATTCCTTTGAACAAACAAGAGCTTAAACAAGAGTCAACAAAAAATAATTTCCAACAGGTAACATTAAATCTCTCCAATGGTTTTGGTATTCACCAGAAAAACAGTTTTGTTGCTCTGTATTTTAAGAGGGTACAAAAAGCATTATTTGCTGCAGTCCCATCAAATGACACACAGCACAGTGATTTAAATACATTTGCAGTCAGATCAAGAAAGTTTTCTTCCATTTTAAAATCAATTTAAAAATCCTTATTAAGGCAGCACTGCCAAAGTCTCCTGGATTAACATTCTGATGTACAGCTTCCCACTTCTACTTTGCTTCACAGCTTCCCTGATGTTGCACTGTCTAGCAGGATTTGCTAAACTGTTTTAATCAAAAAATACACACCTCAGCTACAGATGAGAAGCTTGGCATGGTTACAGAGAAAACGGATGAGTTATGCACTAAGTATTACTGCTGTAATTGAGTTTTATAACATAGAAGCATCCAACTGAGCTCAGTATCATGTAAGACAAGTTTTTGCAATATTTCATAAGCCAGAGTGTAAAAATCATAGGAACACATTGAAAATTCGATTTTTTTCCTCCTAATCATTCCTGAAAGCAGAGGGATGCTAGTTTTGTTTTGCAGACTGTGAGAAAGCCACATTTTCTTTTTATTTCCTTCCAGAGACCACATATTCATGTACGTATTACATAATGCTGACTAGATAAAAAATATTAAACATTCAAAAATTATTACATCCAAATAGGTGTTATAGTTACTTATTCATTTTATACTAAGCTTTTAAAGGATCTTGCTTCTGATGCTGCTTTAATTACTTAAGATCCCATCCAAATCAACAGTTAAAAACTTCAGGAGAAGTTAGTTCTCCAGATGTATTCTAGAGAAAAATGGAAAGAAAAATGCCAAGTAGTGGCCATGCACAAGTCAGCAATAACTAGTAATAAAATAGTAACAAAACAGCTTTAAACTGTTCAGGAATTAATTATATTTCAGATACAAACAAAATGTCTTGTTAACTGTCAATTTGTAAATTCTGCTGTTCCTTTACCAGCTACCAGTTATTTCCTCTATGTTATCTGCCCAGCTACTTTCACACATAAAGGAAAGAAACCAAGGCCAGAACCTATCTAAAAACAAATGTCCTGTCTGGCCTTAGCACAGCTGGCTGAAATAATGGCACACATCCTCAGCTGCAAGTGGGGAATATATTGACAGAGGGAAGAGGCTGGGTAAGGATGAGTTTATTTGATCTTTCACCTGTAAAGCAGAAAAGCCTAGCAGCCAGGACATATCAACATAACACACCTGAAAAACTGATTTGAGATACAAAGAAACTAAAAGGAAGGACTAAAGGAATATATCACTATACCCACTTTTTTCAAAAATATTCTGCATGTCACTGGGGAGGAGCACAGTGCAGCTACTGAATTAACTCTGACAGCATCTTAGATTCTCTCCATCTTAAAGACTGCTTGTTAACCCAAAGCGAGATCATCAGTATTTCTTCCAGGGAGACGTTACTTTTTTTTTAGATGTTATGATATCTATAGTTATATAATACATATTAAATAAACATATATAACAGATAATACCTTAGAAGTACAAATGTACCTGTGAAATTTATTTAAATAGCACAGTAAAACATGTCATATGCATGTATAGTCTCCAATCTCTTTATCAAAGTAAGAATTTTGGTTCTCAGATTTTTAACAGTGCTGTTGATTCAGCACATGCTAGAACAGATGGCAGTTGTTAGTGTACAAGAGAAATAAAATTTTCAAAAAACAAACAAACAAACAAAATGCCAACAACAAAACCACCCCTAACCCTAAACTTACTTCTCTTTACTCCTGAAAGTTTATCACACCAAGGAAAATATATCTAAGTTTCAGGTTTTTATTGGACTAACAGCCCTGATATTTTAAGTGATCACAAGCCAAGAATTGAAAAACATCACTACTAAGATCATATAGACTAGTTTTGATTTTCAAATTGCAAAATTACATAGCAACTTGCCAAAGGTATCCCTAAAAAATAAGGGAATCAGCTGCAGTGCTTCAATTTGGAATATCAGAAAGCAGCACTGAATTATTTTCATTTTTCCTACGTGAACATTGTAAAAATCACAACTGAAAAAAGTAAGACCTATAAATATTCTCCCCAAAAGTCTTCTTAGACACTATTTCACTAACAACTATTTAAAGAAATTCAACCATATCTGACAGTTAACTTCTTACAATGGCTACCTGTTTTGGTTTAAAATGAAGAGACAGAATTTGACTGTGTTGAGAAGCATTCAAAAATTCTCTTTTAAACTGCCATCACTTTCAAGGCACATAAGTTAGATGTGAAATACCCAACCTACCCTCATTTAGAAACATCCCAGGATTTTTGTAACAGGAACTATTAAATCTTAACTTCAAGAAACCATAGTGGCAAGGACCAAAGTCTCAGAGGTGCTCCTACTGGCTCCAAGACCTCTGGAAAAAAGTAACAAAGCACCATAAAGCCCTGCCAGCTAGGCCAGATAGTTGTGGTGAAGCTTTTAGATCTCAGCAGACATATATTCTTAAAAAGTAAGATTGCCACAAAAGTATGTGCTTTATTCATGTTGTCTTTACTGAACCCCATACGAAATTAAGGCTTGTTTCCTCTCCTCTACCAAAGAAAAAAGTTTAAGAAGCCTTGCATCTCATAAAAGGAAAATCACTCTTCTTCTCTCCTGAAAATGAACATGCTGAGCATTATTTACGGCATAGGGAGGGAGGCTCCTAGTACACCATGAGCAGAATCCCTTTGTTATTTTTCTTCTTTGGAAGAAACTTCATCCATCTGATGCTGCTAGCCAACACAGACTTCATACATGAATTTGTGAATGGACTGTGCTGTTCAGCAGTCAAAGGACAGCAAAGTCTTTAGGTTTGCTTTGAACTTCAATATCAGGTATTACAGATCACGTGTCTGAGTAAGTACTGCCAGCAAAGAAGCACTGACCTTGAACTGTATTTCTTTAAGATGGATTCCAAAATGTTTACCAGTTCCTCAGAGTTAATGAACTTTTGGGTGCTGAGCGTGTACATTTTTTCATAGAAGTCAGCAATTTCCATCCGAGCCTGAACAAAAAAACAGAGCTGTTCAGACAGGTGAGAAAGCAGCTCTTCCAAGTGAGGAGCTGTTCCTCCTAGTGCATTGTGACCCGTCGCCACCACCTTCTTCAGCTCATTATGCAGAGATGTGTAGATGGTTCGGATGGAGTCCTTTCGGCTGAAGAATGACTGACCACCTGTTCAGATAAATATGGAGGTATTACCAAAATCCAGGGACAGCAAAGATAGACAGCAACACTGGAAAATTCTTGTAATTATATATCTAGTTGTTTGTATCATTTAATTACAGTACTTCTTTTAACAAAGAAACAAAATTCAGTATTTTAATCTGCACATAACTGAATTACAGAGCATATGCTTAGAAGCACTTTATGTAATTTCATGCAAGCTACACTTGCCCCACTTCATGTCTCAGTAGTCAATAGCAGCTGCAAAACAGTAACTCCTTCACAGCTGCCTCAGTTATGACATGACTTTTAAGAAACCCAGGGTTCAGTTAAATTTGCTACTATGATACATAACCTCGAAATCCTGTTATCTGTGGAAGTCAGAAGAATTAAGTCATAGTGACTTGACTGATCAAATTTTAATAGCCTCCACTCCTATTAATAACTCTAGATGTTTTCCAGAGAATTCCCTCTACAATTCCTCTTCAATCATGAAGCACTCAAATTCATGAAGCATGGGAACCATGTGACATCTGTCTGTACAAATCAAATGTTTCTAGTCCCTATACAATCTAAATATAAACCAGAATTCAGAAGGAAAATAATCACACTTTATCCCAGTGAGACCACAGTGCAGGTTAATCCATAACTAAAACTTGGAGGGCAGAAGGGAGAACAAGAAGTCATCTGTGCTCCTTTCTACCTGCTGAACACTATGAGGAATTTAAAAAAGAAAAGAAGAGAGGAGTAAAGGGTCAAAGTAAAAGATATTTAACTTTGACATTACAAAAAGAGTGTACAAACGTACTAGCCTTATTTCATAGTTTCTATTTACAGAAGACCTAGTGTGCCATTCTTGCAGTCAACAGCTGCAGCAGAGCAAAGACCACAGAGACTGAGTCTGAATCTTTTAAAGATTCCAAATTTAGGTGCCTCTTTGAAACCGCTAATAAATTTTGTACTGCTGGATAGCTCTTTCCACATTCCTTTTACACACATAATGTTCAAGGTGACCACTAACATTTGAGATAGAAAGGTAGAGAATTGGCTATCAGTGAAACAGCTCCAATTTTAACACAGGAGTAGCCCCCCCAGCCACGGGCAGGAGGAAAATTCATCTATTTCAGTTGTTCATGAAGCAAATAAATAAACAAAACTTTGCCCCTTCTGTTGTCTCCTTTATCCTTTCTGCAAGCAGGAAGGATATCCTTTATCTTTTCTTTAAAGTCAGCCTTATAGATAGAGTTTTGGATGTAAAGATCTTATAACAGTTCCAAGTCATCACTTAAATAACACAGTTGAATCTTCTTGATGATTTAATGTGCTATACATCAGACTCATATCCTTTGATACATTTTCCATACCCATCTGCACTTCAAAAAGAAAATAAGCAGCTTTGCCCAGAGGGTAGCATCATGAAAGCTCATCCTGTGCCAGTTTGAAATTTTTCTATTCATGTACTGATAAAACACGAAGCAGCTGCTATCATGGCCAAAGATTCCTGAGATCCTGCAGTATCTGCAAGGGTGACAACTTCCGGGATGCTATCTCCAGCCCCGAGTACTTGCACATATACACCTCTAATACAAGGTGAAAAAGCTTTAACGCTTTGGTCACCCCAGTAAGGTCATCTCAGCCAGAGCATCTCAACACAGAAACACCTCTAGCAAATTCTTGGGAAGGGCGGTTAGGTACCCTGCCGGCCAGCGAAGAGATGCATCGACTGGCACACAGCCAGCGTGCCACCTGCACAGCACCCGTCCTCTCCTCCATTCCTTAATGGTAGCACTAAAGGTTTCTCAGCGGGCGATTTCCCAGCGGGCGCACGGACACCCTCACTAAGCCAGCCCTTGTCTTTCAGACGCACACGCACCGACCCGCCGGGGCAGGGCCCCCAGGGACCGCGGGTCCCAGCACCGTGCCAACGCCGCCTGCCAGGTGAGCTCCCGGCCGCCCGCTCCGCGCCCGCGGAGCCCAGAGCGGGGCAGACCCCCAGGCTGAGGCGGGCGGGGCCCGGGCTGCGGGAGCCGGTCCCTCCCTCCCCGGAGCGGTACCTAGCTTCTGTCCCAGGAAGGTCATGCTGTGATAGGCCTTCTCGGCCGCCGCCAGGTGCGCCAGCCCGGCCAGCAGCGCCAGCCAGCTGGACCCCGCGCTCTTGTTGGCCTCCCGCTCCTTCTCCACATTGTCCTTGGCCTTGTCGTAGGAGAAGATGCCCAAGTGGGAGAAGAAGGTCTCCAGCACGGCCTGCTCCACCGGCACCGGCGCTCCCAGCGGGATCGACTCCCCCATCCCGCCCGGCGCCTCCGCAGCGGCCGCCACTTCCGGGTCCGGCGCCCGCCCGCCCGCGCGAGGGAACACGTGACCGGCGGAGGGGGAGCGGCCGGCTCGGGGCCACGTGACGGGCTGGGGCTCGCGCGGCCAGCGGGCGGGGCAGCAGCAGCGCGCGGGAGCGCCGGGCCGCGCGTGCCCGTGCGCGAGCCCCTGCTGGCCGCGCGCCCCCGCCCTGCCTCCCTGCGCTTCATGCTGTACGCGGAACGCGAAACCCACGTTCCTGCTAAACCGCACCTTCAGCTAAAAACCTGCTATACCTCAAGGGCCTTCTGAGGCCCTTACTCCCACAGGACCCTCCAGCTACTTTGGCTTTACAGTTTCTCCCTCCCTTGCGACTGGGGAGATTGTGGACTGCCCACATTAATCCCATTTTCTTCAGTTCATGTTTCAGACAGACGAGCTGCCTGAACTGATTCCCTGTGCAGGAGATGAGCACAAGGCTGAGCCACGGGCCCAGGCCACCGAAGGGGAGCTCTCTGTGGCCACACTGACTGGTCCCAGTTCGCAGAACAACTACCCACCCTTGCACTGACAGCACCTCTCCAGATGGAGTGGCAGCTCTCCAGTCAACCCAGAAAGGACGCTTTCCCAGTTTCTTCTCTGCACAGTATTTACCTGCACTCTAACAGCACCTGCAGCTGTTTTCAAGCTGACATCTGGACAAGACACAGCATCAGTTCTTTGACACTGGTATGACCCACGTACTAATTTAAGTAGCTGACTGCCTCTTGTGCAGGAAACACCATCACTGAAAATGGGCACCAGATGCAAGCACTACCTTTAGGTATGAAGCAGCCTTTTAAATAAGCCTCAACTACAGTGTCTTCAAGCTTCTCACTGTGAAAAAAGTAGCCTAAGGATTTGGGTATAGAAATTGTCATCCTTTTCATTCATTGGTCTAATATAAAAGGAGAAATCTGCCAAGCGCTTCATCACTTTTCTTTTCTAGGCACAGGTACCTCCATACACATCCCTGAGCTTATTCAGAGTGGTGTGTAACATCCCTGAAAAGGTTCCAATTAGAACTAGAATTTTGGCTTCAAGTGCTTAAAATTTTAAGCCACTTAACTGAAGTTATGAGGTCTTCATTCTTACAGCAAAGTCTGAGTTCTGCATGCACCAGAAACTGCCTTCTTCCTTAACTCAACTGTTCCCTTAGTGTGCCAAAGGGACAAAATGGATGCAGGATTTTACAGCTGCTTGACAACAGATGTCTCTGACCTGGAAAGTTGATTATTATGATTTAATTTATTGATGGGATATTTCAGTAATTTAAGTCAGCACCTGAAACACTCACCTGTTCAAGGAAATCACAGCTGTGAATAGTAGGCTGACAGCAGTTTACAGAAAATAAAAGAGTAGGAATGGGGACTCCTAGATAACCAGGACACAGTCTCCAAAAGACAATGGGAGTGAAAGCTTCCAAATAGACCTTTATTGCAACACAGAGTTGACAACATGTTCTTGTATTTAATAGAAAGTATTTGGTCTCTTGGTGGTGAAGCGTGGTTTGTGCTGGCGACGCAGAACTCTGTGTGGCAGCGGGAACTTGATTTTAGAATCCTGCAAGAAAAATGTTTCTATGTTAATTGAGGTATCAGATGAACAACATAAAATAGTTTGGAATAAGTAGCCAAGCTGTATTCAGTGACTATGCTTAGAGAAGTTATCTATCCACAAATTAAGATATACTTCACAGGACTTAAATTCATCAATTTTGCATTCTTTTTTTCAAAGTAATGCCAGTCAGAGGCCTGTTTTCTGTACCATGCATTTGCTTTATTGTGACTTTCTTCCAAATACTTGTAGCAGCAGAAGTTCTAATCATAATATACCATAATCATGAACATATGCACCCAAGTTTGGTTCCTGCCCTAGGAACCAAACTGCTGCAAAGCAGACCTGTACCACACAAGAGAGATCCCCTCTTCCAATCCAACACTGGACCAGCACCCACCAGCCAGTGTTGGCTCACTTACATGGAACTGCTTGACTGCTGGTCTGCGGCACTTGCTGGCAGCAATCTCCTCAACCTTCATGATCTGGATAGAGTGAGCACGGGCACGATGACGGGCTCCCATATCACGGTCTAGAACAACAGAACTCATTAAAAAAGGAATTTTATGACATTTTTAGTTCAAGAATCTTACAGCCCTTTGTTCAAGAATTGTTCATAGTGGTATCTGCAACTTGTAAAATTTCTGACCAGCTGTAATTGACATCACTGTTTCTATTATGTAAAGTGATGGCACAAGTATCACAAGACCAACAAGCAGCAGCAAATTCTTCCTTTAAATAAGCTCCACAACAGGAAGAGCCATCTTACCCTTCTCCAGTTTCAAGAAAGTACACATGGACACAATACATCTAGGACTACTAACTCTCTTGCAAGAGAAAAAAATCCTGTGATTCAGAATCAACACTGAAATATTACTGGAAACACACACAAACTTCAAAATACTTTCTGTTCCAAAAGGAAGGTACAAATAAAAGTAGGACCTGGGAATATCTTTACACTCACTGAAATTGACCAGCAACAGAACCATGAATTGATGTTCATCCCACATAATCAGGCTTTTTGAATAGGAAGAAGCACCTGTACTTAGGCTATGGGAAAATTCCTCTCTTCAGCACTGCAAATCACTGGCCTCAAATCACACCCATAGCTAGCTCCACAAAGTAAGCCTGTTGAAATAGTACTGTGTTTCCCATGAAGATCTAACACTCCTATTAAAACCTTACCTGTCACAACTATTCTTGAACATAAAAGTACTAGCCATTGTATCATGAAAGGTTTTCTGGGTCTCTTAAGCAATCCTTCAGTATGTTCATTAACAGAGATTATTGTATGTTAATGTAGAACCTTAAATTTCACTTTCAACAGCACTTCAGCTTTTGAAAGGCGACAAGATACATTTAATATTTGCACACATGACAAGAATATCATTATTAAGAACAATATTCTTTGGGTTTTTATGTGCAATCTGTAGTACTTATAACACTTTGGAGTCAAGTATCAACAGCATCAGCTATACTAATGGTCTATCCCTCAAGTACTTCACAAAACAGTCTGAAATCAGGACAACCATTACTTCTCCATGAAATGAGGCGATGAGATCTTGGAGTTACAATAGAGGCTTTTTCCCTGTGTGTTTTTTTTTTCTACTTGCTCAATAAAGGACAAATTCTAGTATACTCCCCATGATCTCTGACATATTCTTTTCACAAGACTTGGGAAGATATATTCAATTTTCTTAAAACATCACAGTGCAGGAAATACAGCACCTGAAAAGTCATTAAATTCTCAGTTTGTAAAGCAACACTCATTACTAGAATTGTAAAAAGATACACCAAAAAGAAGTGGGAGTACTTTCCAGTCAGAAAAACCCTATAAAGAGAGGTAACAAGTCACCTACTGCATGTATAATAGATAAATATCTATGGAATAGCTAGAAACCCTCTCCTTTAATTTTCCAGTGTTTCAGTTATTTTACCATAGATTAAGTCAGCATGTTTTATGCCCAGTTTGAGATTTAATCTTCCGCTTGTATACTGCTCCTACTATGTGACACCTCAAACAGCTACATATACTTACAGCACTGAGTGACAGCACCCGCAGTGGTCAAATCTCTGTACTCCCTGTACATGTTGTGGGTTCCACTACGAGAATCATAGCGCAACCAAATACCAAAATTTTTTACCCGCAGAGGGGACTTCTCATACACCTGGAATTACACAAAAACATGGAAGTGATTAGAGATGATGTACTATTACCATTATACAATTTTAAGAATAAATATTTCAGAGCTCTAACAAAACCCCTGTTTTAAGTCTTACTGTCAAAAAACAACTCTTTGCTCTCTTTCCCCTTACCAAGATAGCTGGATATGTCTTTGTAATTCAGAGTAGAAAGCTTTAGTGATTCAAAGAAAAATACAAGATTTCAGCTCTGAAGAGTGTTGTTGAAATATCAAAGCAGAAGAGTGTAAACATAGACACATTTACTTTCCCAGGGTTATGAATGTCCAAATGTCTCTTAAAAGGTATATTGTACAATGAACCAAACACATGGCTCGTAATTTTGAAGAAGTAAGTAAATTTGTGTTTTGTTTACAAGACATATACCACTACTTTCAAAAACCAAGCTTGTCACTCCTTTTCAAAGAAACTGAAAGACAATGGATTGCAACCTCTCACTCCATAACTGCGATTCCTGTAAAATCCCTTCACATACACCTGCTAGAATTCTGTAAGAACCTTCCACGCTTTTAGGTTTTTAATCTTTCACCTGTCCACAGTACACAATCTCTCCAGAAGACTTCTTCATCTTCTTCAGCTGAGAGACGAAGTACCAGAATCGGGACTTGGCGACGACATGGTTCGGAGCGAAGATCCGCATGCGATACAGAGGAGGGGTCGTGCATTTCGGCGTGGGCAAGCAGCGCCCCACCACCTTGTACTCCCGCAGCTGGAGGAACACGAAAAACAGGCGGACCGCGAAGTGAGCGAGCCGCGGAGCCACAGCCGCGCCCGCCCCGAACCCTTTGAGGCGGCTCCGCAAATGAACAACGCGACGAAAGGAGCTCAATCCATTAGGGGAAGGAGCCCCTTGCGCCGGGCGGTCGATGTCCCCGCGGATCTCCCCGCGGTACCGCACGCCGACCTGGGTCCGCGTCTGGCGGGAGCGGCGCCGCCGCCATGTTGGCCGCTCGCCGCCCCACGGGCCAGGCGGCGCCGTTCGGGCACGCACGGGCCACTCTCGAGCTACAACCCGCCACCGCCGCCCTCCCGATTGCCACCCCGACCGCACTCCCGGTTCCGGCTGCGCCCGCCGCGCCCCGGTCCGTACTCACGGTGCCCGACGCCTTCATGGCGCTCCACCGCCGTCGCTCTCAGGAAAGGAAAGGGACGGAAATCGTGCGCCGCCGCCTGACGTCATCCCCCAGCCCCGCCCCCGGCGGCCCGCGCGGCGATTGGCTGCGACCAGAGCGCGATTGGAGCACGCAGCTGTCAGTCTCCGCGCGCGGCCCTGGCTTCCGGGCTGGTGGCACCGCGTGGCCCGGGCCGACTCGTGCCCCCCCTATCGTTCGCTGCAGGCAGCGGGGCCCCGGCCCAGCCCCCTGCTCCCGTCACCCGGGCCGCGGGCCTCCATGGTCCCGACAGAAGATAGACCTGGCTGTGCGTGACTCCGGCTCCAGCCCGCCCTCCTGGCGTTAGCGTGAAGGACGTGGCAGGGAAGCTCCAGGCGGAGGCACCGAAATCCCCTTGGGGCGGTAGCCAGGAGCGTATGGGTATCGGGGGAACCTTTCTCACTCCTCCTCCGGGATAGCGAGATCACTGGCTACCGTGAGGCTGCCCCCGAAGATCGCCCCCACGCACTCAGTTCCACGGGATGCGTCTTGCGGCTGGTCCCGCCGGGCGCTCGTTCCCCTGTGCACTGTGAGCGGGCAGCGGCTGTGCTGGCAGAACAAGTTTCTCCCGAGCTCTGGGCGCCGCACTCCTTTTGAGAGCCACCCTGCCGTAGCCACGGGACAGGATTGGGGTTTGCTTCGGAAGATACTGTAACAGCAGCGCGGCTGGCACGGGGTTGTAACGCAGTTGCTCGGGTTTGGGTCGGTTTTCAGTGAGGCCGAGCGGCCAAGCGGGCGTGTGGCTACGCAAAGCCCCGAACACGGCGCCGCTTCGCAGGAGCCCAGTGCCACGTGTGCAGACACAGCTGTGTGAGAAACGACGCTCACTTTTAAAATTTCAAAGGTTTACTAAACCCTAACAGAATACAAGAGACTGAATAAGGAAAAATTGCAGCGCTCAGAGTACGTCCCCAAACGGACATGTGCTCGGCTACAAAATAGATACTCTGTTTTTTATATCCTTGGCCCCCTCCAAAGTCTTGACAGTCAACTCTTTCTCTGCCGTCCATTGGTGACGATCACTTTCTTACACCTTGATTGGAGATCAGGTGTTGCCATGCTGCGCCTCGTAGTAACAAGCCTGCCCTCCCCTAAATGCACTGACTAGTAACAATACCGGGGGAAAGGGCAGAGGACTGTGGGAAGAACGTACCGAAATAACATAATTATGCATCCATAAAACTTCTCTTAACATACACATAATGCTCATCTCTTAATTATGAGAGCCAACCATCGCATTGGCTATCTACAGCAGCTGGATTCCTCCTCACCGACAAGCGCACGCCAGCCCTAGCCCTGCCCTGTGCGTGTCCCCAAGCAGGTCGCTCCGGCCGCTACTGGGGAACTCGCACTGGCGGCCCGGCCCGGCCCGGCCCCGCCACCACTGACACAGCGCGATTTCCAGACACTGGAGGCAGTTCGGGGGCGCGTCGGGACAGCCCTAGTTTATTCCGCCGGTGCGGTCGGTTTTACAGCCGTGCCGGCGATACTGAGGCGGGAGGGGGGGTGCGACTACGATTCCCAGGCTGCCCCGCGGCTGGGGCACATCCCGGTGTGCTTCGCGGCCGGCCGGCTTGGCGGAGAGGGGCGGTCCTGCTTAGTCTTCTTCTTCTCCTCCGCCTCCTCCTCCTCCTCCCGCTGCCAGCCGAGGTGGCGCGGCCCGGCCCGCTCCGCTCCGCTCCCTGTGCTCGTGGCGGCTGCGGAGCTGTGGGGGTGGGTGGGAGCCGGCGGCGATGGAGCACTGACCGGGAAGGTACCGGCAGGGGGGCGCGGGCAGGACGCGACACGCGGAGCGGGTGACTCAGCCCGGGGGGGAAGGGGCAGTGTGGGCTGAGCTGGCGGCGCCTGCGGGCTCCCGCGAGTCCCCCGGCCGGTTTCCTCAGCCCGGGGCCGCCTCCCCAGCAGCCGAGAGGCTCCGGGAAAGGGGGGGAGGCACTGCCGCGTCCGCCTGGCCCAGCTGCTGGGGAACAGCGGGGGCTGCAGCCGACCGGGCCCCGCCGGTCCCGCCCTGCGGGTGCCACGAAAATAATCTGTGTATTTTTCTGCTAATACACGCTGTAGTCTGTAGTGCGGTTCTGCTCGCGGGAGCTGCCGCCTAGGTGGCTGTCCATCCGCTATGGTTCTGGTGGGGAAAGGAAGGAAGAAATCGTAGGACGGCAGCGTGCGGCGAGGGAGGGACCTCCCCGCACTTCCATATTCCGCTGGTCGCGGCGTGGTCGGAGCGGCGGTTCCCCCGTGCGGGTGGTGGGGCTGGGTCACTCCCAGCGGCCCGGGACGGTGCCGGGGAGGTTTAAGGACAGGCCGATGGCTGTGCCGCGGGGCTGAACGCGGGGGCTGTGAATTCCCGAGTGCCCGGGCCGGCTGCTGCGGAGCCCTGCTGGCTCTTCCCAGCCACAGGAGACCGGGCTCTGACCGGGCCTGGGGAGGGGGCAAGGAGGCCTTGCCCCTTACCGGAACTCCTGCCGGTAAAATTGTGCCTGAAACTGAGACATGATGTCACTTCCAGAAAGAAAAACTTTTCTGTCCAGTTGAAAAGTTGTCGAAGTAGCAGTAGTTACGCAGTTGTTGGCTTTAACCGCCTGTTAGGTCAGTGTAAAGGGTCTAGAGCCCAAAGAGGCTGTAAATAGGCCCAAGGTTTGCAGCAAGCAAACCGCAAAAAAGATTGTAAAAATGAATTTTGATGTCTTTGTTTTATTAGAGAGAAAACTTGAGGAAATTCAAATGAGGCATACCACTGGCTCCCCCTGTGTTACCGCATCTTGTAAATACTTAAAATGACTGCTGAACATGAAGCTTTTTATAATTGCTGATTGTTCCCGTGGTTAGCATCTGTAGTTAAAATGCTTTGAATGCTTTCATTGTTGGGATATATCTGGATCCAAATTACACACTTTGGCCACGTCTCTATTGTTCATTGGGTAGTCTTGCCCAATTTAAGTGGCTTGAATTTTTTTTTTCTGCCTCCTTTACACTATGAAAACAGTCTTTACTGTCAAATGTGCTTTTATGTATTTAGTAGGGGAAAAGGAGTAAATTATTTTGATGCGACATACCTGTATGACTTTCCTGGTAAGGAACTGCAGCCTTCTAATTACTGTAAGATGAGTTTGCCACCTGACATGGTGTACTGGTTAACAAAAAATTATCTCTAAGTAAGTAAGACAATACTTTCTGCACAGCAGCATATTAACTATTAACGTCATCTATTGTCTTTTATAAATAAAACTTGCTTTAATGCCATATTTGATGTTATAGCTAAGTGGATTTTGTGAATTATTAGTGCTATTAAATCACTATTTAGTTTTGCTTTTGAAGTGTAACTGGCTGGTTAAGTAGATACGTGGCAGAAAAGCTACCTGCTTAAGTAAAACCATGAGGCAAGAAAATTCATTTTATTAATTTTCTCAAGAGGCTCATTCAAATATTTTATCTCATTAATTGTCTTTTAGAGTTGGCTAGTCAAGATGAAATGGAGAAAAGGCTATATGATAGAAGTTGAAATTTTAAATACGCTCATGAGGCATTTAGAAAATTAGTAGAATAGATTGGCATTGCTGTTAGCAATAACAAGGAATACATGTTTGAGTCACGTTATTTTTATTAGCAAAATTTGTCACCCAGATATAAATCATCTGCCCAAAAGATAAAAATGTACTGATACCAGTAGGTAAATATGCAAAAAAAAAAAAAAGCCTTTGTATATTAAATAGTTGTATAACTCTGGACCATACCCTAATCAAAGGATGCAAAAAAAAAATCATTTTTCCCTACAGCATTTAACCTTTTTTTTAGTCTGTCTCTTCTGGATGTTGATTATGGGGGAAAACAGATTGGGGGCTGGGGCCGCAGAGGGAAAAAACTCAGCACAGCAGTTTAATCCCTAAAGATTCTGCCCCTGAGGGGGATCACTGTGACTAAGGCAGTCTGTGAGGCTTCCTTTGCCAGGAGTCATCACTTTGTTCCAGACTTTCTGGTTTCTGTACTGCCAAAACCTGCAAATTTTTTTGTATGAACTCAATTTTACTTATTAAATTGCTTTTCATTATGCATAGTGTATTCTGTCTTTACTTTGGCATAGTGTATTCTGTCTTGACTTTTCTATAAAAGTCTATTACCACGTTAAATTTTGGGCTCTCCTTTTCAGTTCTGCTTGCTGTTGCTTGTCACTGTGCCACCTTTCTTCCCGTGGGGGAGGGTGAACAGTAGAGTGTGCATGAGACACAATACTAAGAAATTAGAAGTTCTACCTATGGGTATGTAGGCAGCTTCAAACCACAGCTCCTTTGTATTTCATCTCTTCCTCTTGTCTCTTCCTTTCCCCTACCTCCTACATACTTACATAACAAGGCCTGATTTCAGGCCTAATTAACTTTGTTATCATGGGGGGGGAGGTGGGGCAGAGCTCTGAAGGATAGATGGATTTTTGTCCCCTCTTATTATTTAACAGCATCCTAGTATTTGACAGAGAAGTTTTGATTTTTTAAAATTCCCTGTGTTTTACTAGAGCATTGCAGAGCAGCCTATAGTGGCAAGCCATCTTTAGAACATTTGTCTAGCTCACTTGTTAATTTTACACTGAATTTTCTAAGTAAAAATCATTGCTAGTGAATCAGCACCCATTGGTAGGAACAGAAAACTTTTGTTAACTACCTAGTGTGGTGTATTTTGTGTTAATTTCTAAGATACTTGTATGTGCTTGCTTTAGAAGAAAGATCTCCTAATGACTTTGCCCCCACCATGGGAAATACTTCATAAGTGGGTGTATGAAGCATCATATCTATATTGGAGTTGAGTAGAGATTCTTTTTTGGTTTGGTTTTTTTTTTGTAGTTAGGTTTGTGGTGGGGAAAAAAAACCAGTGACCTTTCATTTAAGGAGTAGATTTGTGCTTCTGTCATATCTTGCTGAAACTTCTGCATGCTTGAAGTTTGAATTTAAGCCTTTCAGAATGCCATCTTTCTGTTAACCAGGTTCTCTTTTCAAGAGAACTGAAATATATGGAGACTTCAAAGTTTCTTTATTCAGTACTAAATACAGTACTGTGAAAAGTTGATTAAAGGACTTACAATTACAGTATTTGTACTGTAGCATTCATGTTTAGTTGGAGTGCGTTTTTTGAGGTTTGTGGGCTACCTTGTGTAATTGTTGCTGTCCTGGTTTTAATTTTTCTGGTTCTGCTGAGCAAATAAATTTTCTCTCTCTCTATTTGCAGATGATGGTATTTTGCCCTCTAGAAGCAGTGGGCAAAGCAGTTAGGAACGGGAAACAACGAATATAGCAATAGTCATGGATGAACAAGCCCTTTTAGGGCTCAACCCAAATGCTGATGCGGACTTCAGACAACGAGTATGTAATTAATTTTCTCTTCTCTCTAATCACTGGAGATGGTATTGCAGTGCAAAAAATCTAATGTTTTCATGGGCTGGGTGGGGGTTTTTTGAGTTTGTTTTGTGAGCCAAATATGTAGGATTTGTGGTGGCAAGTACAAAGCAAAGTCACATTGCAAACATGTAAGCTGAGAGGTTTGTATTATCAATTCTGTTGCATTTCAGTTCGATTGCAGTTAACATGCAGAGAATTGGTTTTTCTGGACTGACTGTTTAAGTTTTTTCAGTTCTTTGTACTTGTTGCTCGACTCCTTACATAGATTGTCATAGAATGAAAATCAGCCACAGAAAGCAATTTGCTTGAAATTAGCCTGTTGATTCTTAGATGTTTTTAACTATAATCTTAACAGGTTTAGTGTCTTTTTAATGAAATGTGTGGGTTTAATTTTAGTGAAGCTTGTGTTATTGTAAAATAGGTTAAGAAAGTAATCATGATACATGGGTAACATTTGCTGCACAAGAGATGATCCTATGAAAAGACATTATTATTTATTGAGTAATTATCTCTGCTAACTGATTACCATGTTGATTTAACTGTCTAAAAGATAACTTATAGTAAAATCTTTCAGGAGTGAGGATGTTAATACTGTGGTTTTGTGTTCGTAAAACAAATCCTGGAATGTTTAAAAGAGTTACAGATTTGGTTTGATTTGCTAAGTAGCCTGTTAAATATGTTGGTTCTGAGTATTTATCCTTTTTAAAAGGATGGATATAGCTAATCTTTAGTGATCTGTCAATAAAATATGACTAAAATTTGAAGCTTTTAAATTTGACCTTTTAACTATGCACTCTGCCAAGTTTTGAAATATTTCATAGCAGAACGGGACCTACCTTTTCCACAGTCACGTAAGATGTAACATAAAGGAGGTATCAAACCATTTCTAGTAAAATAATACATTAAGTATAAGAAAATCACTAGTACTAACTACAGGAAGTGAATTCTTATTTTAGGACTTAGTTCTGAATAATTACTTTGGGAGATGACTGGTTAATGGAAACCTTTATGAACTAATGCAAAACGCAGCCCCTAAAAATATCCAACAGCCAAACCTCTCCCTTGAAATACATGCATTCATAGAATTGAAATAATGTTGTTAATCTAATTTCTGCTTCAAAACTTGCTTTACTCTTCTGTATTACAGGGCACACCAAGCCTTAAAGCAATTAAGTCAAATTAACTGTTGTCAGAAGCTGTTTAGGAGTCCTGATAAGTAACGTGATTATTTAAAATTTGGTAGAGGTTTTCTCGATTTCTGTAGAAGATTCCTATACTGACAGTTGTCCAGGTGGTTAGGGTTTAAATGTTTTTTGAGCTTGGGATGTTGAATACAAGCAAAGTGGTGCAACAAAATGTTGAATTGTTTTCAGTGAAAAATCTAAATTACCACTTCTTTAGAATGTGTGGAAGGAATTGTAACTTGCATGTGAATTTCCTCCTAAATGGAGAGGCCCTGAGCAAGCTGCTCTAGTCTAACCATGTCTCTGGAGGTTCCATCTAACCTCAACATTTCTGATTCTATGACTTCTGTATTCAAGTAAGAAAAATCTTTGTGTTGGATATGAAGTGGAAATGGGTACCTATCATACTAGCATTTGGAAGAAAGTCTGCTTGGTGTTAAGGTGATTAGGGAGCCACTGGAATGTATCCAAACAGTGTTGGTGTTTTGAAGAAGAGCAGCTTAAATACAAGGGAAAGTGTGAATGAGATGTATTGCCATGAGCTTTGTTCTTTTTAAAGTGAAACTTACCTTGATTTTTGCAGGCACTAGCCTACTTTGAGCAGCTCAAGATATCTCAGGATGCTTGGCAAGTCTGTGCAGAAGCATTAGCTCAGAGTATATACAGGTAATATAACTAATAATTTCTTATTGTCATTAGTAGTATGTGTGGGTCTGATTTAGCTGTGCAGCATAATAGGCAAACTAAGTTGTTGAAAGTTAATATGGTCTTTGTACTATTTTTAGTATCCTGGTTGATCTGTGGCCTCTGTATAATGCTTTTCAAGGAAGAGCAATGTATAAATTATACTCCATGTTAATTTAGAAGCCTAAAGACTGGTGGGTTTTGAAATTCTGGGGAAAAGAAGTGCTGAGAATTTCCCCCTGTGAGACTATAGGCTTTATATGCAGGAATCTCATAAGTAGTTCTTTGCCCCAGTTTTATGGAGTAGTCCATCCCATTTTTCAAGATGCAAAGCATGTGTAATCACCACTATTTTTGTACATAGTTGTGTATTTACATCAAAAATACTAGTTTGTCACTGTTTTATGGAATAATTCAATTTGGAAGGAAATTGAGTGGTGCATATCTCCTGAATAATAGCAGTAGTTTATAGTGAAAGCCTTTTTGTAAATGATTTATCAGAACTACTGACTCCATCAGAATGTGCAGTAATTAAAACCACATAAGATTAGAAATTATTATCTTTAAAATACACATTATGGTTGTTGCAAGCTTTAGATAATAAGATGAAAAAGCAGTGTGGATAACAGAGCATGTGGAATGTCTATGCTTAATCTACACTTCAGTTTGTTTTTACCTTTGATTTTTAAGATGCAGAGTACAACTTGCACTTAGTGTAGTAGTGCACCTCAGACATACTATTGAAGCCTGACAGATTTTTGTAAGGGCAGGATACTGTAGGTATTGTAGTTTTGTTTGTTATGCTTTGATTTCAGTATTGAACTAACAGGTGGCTATAGAAGAAAAAAGACTAGTATCAAACGTAAATATTAGTTTAACAGTTGCTCATTTCTACCAGATTGACTGCTCCACTATTTGTAATTTTTACTTTGAAGTAAAGCAGTAGCAGCAAGTTTTTTTTTTTTTTCTGGTGCCAAAGGGGCAATCTGATTGTAATATTTGAGGAATTTTTTTCTTCACAGAAATGTGAACCATATTGCTTCCAGTAACAGAACTTTCTTTTCTAGTGATGATCACATAAAGTTCTTCTGCTTTCAAGTTCTGGAACATCAAGTTAAGTTCAAGTGAGTAATTTTACTTGACACCATCCATATATGTTCATTTAATTTTTCCTTTTTATTCTGCTTGCAAATAAAATAGTATCTGTTCCCTAGTTGTGATTGATGAGGTGTCTGTAGTCTGCTGCAGAGAGCTGGCTTGTATTTCTTTACCTTTTCCTTGGAGAGGTTTTGAGCAGCATGCTCTGCTCTCAGCTACTCTAACACATCTATCTATGGCCCAACGCAGACCCAGTTAGCAAAGACTGCTTGAAACTTCGCTATTCCTGTCTGGAGATTCAGGCCTTACTCTGTACTCTCACTGACTTTTGCAGCTGTGCTCTGTACTGAGTCCTGGACTTCAGACAGAGCCCTATTCATTCAATAACCTTGGCAGAGATGTGGAGAAAGTAGTCTTTTAACTGAGTGGTGGTTTCATAGAACCATAATTCTGGGGAAAAATACTTTTTAATAATATGAATGTCATTGCACAGAACTATGTTTTTTCCCACTTTTGGCTCCCTTGGTGTGGAACTGAGCATCATGGACTCTTTTAATATCATTGTGACTGCTTGTAATACACTGAACAGGTCAGGAATTTAGATAGGAATAAGATGTATTCTGTGACTGATTTTTACAGCTTGATATGAATGCAAATGTTAAACACTTTTTTATTTAACCAATTTTACCTCACTGTCTACTTTTCTCTCCTTGTTTCATTCCTGTCACCTGCTTCCTGCAGTATGTTTTCTCTTGTTTCCTGGTGCCTATTTTCTTTAAACATTTTTGGTGGGGTGTTTTTTTCTTCTCTTTAATGAATAGTTGGCTGTGACAGGGACACTAGAGTCCCATTCAGCAGTCATTTCTATTAAGGGCTCTAAAAGCCTATAGCTCATTCTCTTTGCAGTAGAGTACTCTCAGCTCCACTAGTCCTAGCAGAGGTATGGCTAGTATTTGAGGTGGGCTGGATATAATGTCACAGTTTGCCAGGACTATATGTACGACATAAAGCAGAATTACTTCCTTGGGTTTTTTGACATAGGCTGGTCATAAATGTAGTGTAGGTCAGATCAGTTGAGGAGCTCTTGTACTCATTAGTGATAGTCTTCAATGTGTAGTGAAAAAGTTCAGGCATATACAGATGTTTCTTCCTTCTCCCCTTGGCCTATGGTGAAATGTTTATTTTTGTCAGGATCATAAGTCCTGTCCCTGATAGAGCAGACTTCTGCAAAATTTCAAGCTTCTACTCCCGTATAGGAGGTAGTAATGCCTCAAAATGTGATCCATCACTATGGGTAAAATGTTTTTTATTGTCTTTGCCTTTCAGTCAGAATTTTAACATGCAAATAGCTTTGTAGATTGCTGTCCTAGAAACTTTTCATTTATGTTAATGTGGAGCATTACATACCATATAAAAGAGTTTTTGCTTAGCTGAGTGTTGGTGCTTGCCATGGAGCACAGTTGTATTTTGACCTCAATATTTTTTTTTTTTTGTTTCAGATACTCTGAACTTACTGAAGTCCAGCAGCAGCTAATTAGGGAAACACTCATAACATGGCTGCAAGCACAAGTATGTATGTTCTTCACTGCAATCTTACATGTTAGTTAGGCTTTTAGACTAACATAGGACATTGAGTGTAGACTAAATGTTTAAACAGTTTAGTTAAACAATTAGCTGTTGTTTGACTATAAAGATGGCCTTCTGAAGATATTTGGTATCTGATTGTTAAAGGTTTGTGAGAGATTTTTTAAATCAAGTGTTCTAAAGAAGTCCATGCCTGAACTTAGTATTAAGTATATAACTCTTGTATCAGATAATGACTGTGGTTTAATCAATTATGTATGAAATAAGGTCTATTAAAAGTTCCTCTTTAGAGAGGCATAATAGAGATTCCTGATGTTCCTGAGTGTCTTGAGGAGAAGAAGGCCTGCTAGTTATTTTTCTAAGACCCTGCTGAGTGAACTCCTGTCTGCTTAGAGTGCTGGCAGATGTTTATCACTCTGTGATAAACCATGTTAGTACCATGGTAGAGTATGAACTATTCTTTCTTGTGGATTAGTTACTGTAGCCAAACTTGTAGTATCAGCCCCACCCAGAGGTTTGCAGTCAGCAGAAGTATCCACTCGTTTGCCCATACCTGCCATTGTAGAGCTGTCATTCCACTTCTGCACTGAAGATAAACATAGTTGCTGTGTAGAAAACTTAACAGTAGGAAATGGAAAGCAATACAACTTTAAAAAGAAGAGATGATTATGAAGTGGATTAAACTGCTCTTTGTGGCAAACTGTTCTGTTTAGGAGTTTGAAAGAAAAAGGAGATGAGATTGGTAGTGGCAGATTTCCCACCCCCACCCCCAGATTAGGAACTATTTGTAGCACTAACATCTAACACAGGTGCAAGCTAGCTATAGGAGGACTGTAACTTTCACCAAACTGACAAATGAGCTTTTAGTCTTTGAGTAGTTAGGGTGGTTTTTGCATGGAAGCCATTTTTGGAAGACACCTAATGTCTTGCTACTGAATGAAAGGCTTAGGACTGTATCACCCATAGAAAACATTTTCCCTGTTGTAGAACACTTTAGCCATTTTTTCTTCAAATTCCTTGGAGATGTAAGGGTTTGTTTGTTGGTCTTAGCCAGGAAGAAGGGTAGTACATTAACTACTACAGAGATCCACAAACCTGTAAGATTCTTCTCTAATTTATTGAGAATATACAGATGAAATGTCTTGTTTCTACCAGATGCTGAATCCCCAGCCTGAGAAGACTTTTATTCGCAACAAAGCAGCACAAGTCTTTGCATTGCTTTTTGTTACTGAATATCTTACAAAATGGCCCAAGTTTTTTTTTGACATTCTGTCAGTAGTTGACCTTAATCCACGAGGTGTGGATATGTACCTCAGAATCCTTATGGCTGTCGATGCTGAGCTGGTGGACCGGGACGTTGTTCATACATCAGAGGCAAGTTATTATTTTGTATTAACACTTGTTTTAAAACTTTAAGTTCTCTTACTTAATTAGAGCAGAAGGTTTTTAGATATGCATTTTTCCTGTGGCAGCTCTGCCTTAGACATATTAGGTGGTTTAAATTCAAAATACTATGTTTAGCTTTGTTGTTTAATGCTTTTTATGATTTCATACTTTTCAGCTAATATTGGGTTTTTTTTTCTTGAAAGCTTGCAAACAAAAATTAATCAACTGAGTTCGCCAGTATAATGCTAGACTGACTAATTTTGAAATGTTAATGTTTTCTAGTGCACGTTTTAAGGGGTCCTAACCCTTTAAAGTCCATTTAATGATTTAGAAAACTGCTCTTCTTTTTCTGCTTTTTCTTTCAGTGTTCAGGCACTGTGGATAACAAAAGGGGAGACTTGGGATATTTTGGGTTTATTTGTTGGAAAGGAAAAAACATTCTCTTTAGGTTTCTGATTTATCTTGCTGTGACACATAATGTCTGGCGTCTGGATACAAAAATGCTGCTGATTTGACAAGATGCTAATTTGTGACAGGGCTGATTTTATCCTTTTTCTGTATTGATAGGAGGCTCGTAGGAACACCTTATTAAAAGATACTATGAGGGAACAGTGCATTCCAAGTTTGGTGGAGTCGTGGTACCAAATCTTACAAAATTATCAATATAATAACTCAGAGTTGACATGCCAGTGCCTTGAAGTAGTTGGAGCTTATGTATCCTGGATAGATTTGAGCCTGATAGCCAATGAAAGGTAAGAAAGTTTTGATGGAAAGGGTTTGCAAAAATCACCTTGGCAGTGTGCTGACTGTATAGAATGAAATATATAAAAGTCCTTCAAAGATGGCTTTTAATTCTATCTTTGGAGTTTTGGGAATTTTAGGAGAGTGATTGTTTTTGCAAGCCAAGCTGATATAATGGCCAAAATGAACAGTACTCAGTTTGCTGTGTTCTCTTTAAAATGCATAAAATGTTGAGTTTTATCAGTACAATAGAAAGAGGATTGTAAAAAGACATCATTGTAAATATGCATACAAATAATATAAAGTTTCTATACAATGTTATTTTATATATATAAAGCTGAACTATTTTTTCTCCGAAGGTTTATAAATATGCTGCTAGGTCACATGTCTGTGGAAGTTCTCCGGGAAGAAGCCTGTGATTGTTTGTTTGAAATTGTAAATAAGGGAATGGACCCAATTGATAAAACAAAACTGGTTGAGTCTTTATGTCAAGTATTGCAGTCTGCTGGCCTCTTCAGTATTGATCAGGTTTGTGTATTGATTTTTAACAATAGGAATGAGTCATAGGTTTCTGACAGTTCTTAAGTTGATGCACAGAAAATGATATAACAGTCCATAAGTTAGAGGGAAGTGCTTGTGCTTCTGCATCAAAACTGAATACTTCTTACAGTTTTTTCATGCTTAAATTTAAGAGCTTGTTATTAATGTTCATCATTAATTTGAACACACAAGGTTTCATTCTAGAAGCAGGGTGTTATGTAACTCCCCTCTTTCTCTCCTAAAACATGTTGTGCTTACTGTTAATTCAGCTTCTGTGTTTCTTTGTCTTGAATCTTCTCTCCTGAATGATTCTGTAATAGGTATTGTAGGCAATATAGCTGATCTAATGTCTCACCCTAAAAAATGCTGTGCATAATTAAGTAGGGCGAGGAGCTTTCTTAAGGACACGTATGCCGTTTTGCACGTGTGCACCATCAAGCACAAGGCTTGAAAAGCTTATCTGTAAGCTGGAAAAGTATACCTGCTAACTAAACACACATTTTCTGGCAGTTGCCTTATTTAAGGAACAGCTGTTCACTACCTGCCGTGGAGAAAGAACAACCAGTCCTTATGGAGCTGTAGTCCTTAGATTGCAAGGCTTTTACCTCTTACTTTTGAAACCTTTGTCGAATTTGTATTCCTACTGATATAAATCTTGCCTCAGTCTTTCTTAAGTAGACTTATTATTCTTTCACTTTTGTATCGTTACGGCAGAGTACAAAAGGTCTTCTTGAGGTGGCTGCTTTAGGGGTATTTCTCGATTCTGATCAATGCATTTCTGCAAAGCAAGCCAGAAATATTTACTATTAGCTCACTCTAACAGGCAGTACTGAAAGGTACTTGTTATCAGTATTTCTGAAGTGAGCTGCTGGTAATTCTTTGAACTTTTTCCATAGAAAGATTTTCCTCTTCTACAGCCTAGAATTTGTGGTAGGCATGTGCTGCTGCTTTTATTTTGAACCTTATTGCTGTAAAGAGAGAAACAAACAAATCTGAAGAGATCAAGCAAGCTACTGTTGTGTAATGGAGGACAGACAAATCTGGCATTGCTTTAACTTTTTTCTCTCTCCATTCCCAAGGGAAAAAGAACCAATTGTAGGCAATTGGTGATTTCCAGCTAAGAGACAAGGGTTGGGTTAATTCTACATACTAGACATGAGTAGAACAGTCTGTAGTCTTGTATTATTTAAACATAAGCTCTGTTAGTATTTTTAATCAGGTGTCTTTTCTTGCAGGAAGATGATGTGGATTTTCTGGCCAGATTTTCTAAGCTGGTCAATGGGATGGGGCAAGCCTTAATAGCTAGTTGGACTAAACTGATAAAAAATGGTGATATGAAGAGTGCTCAAGACACTCTACAAGCTATTGAAGCAAAAGTGGCCCTGATGTTGCAACTTCTCATTCATGAAGATGATGACATCTCTTCTAACATCATTGGCTTTTGTTACGATTACCTTCACATCCTGAAACAAGTAAATACATCTGGCTTCAATTTAACACCAATTCTGACATGATTTCATTTGATTTTTGTGTGAATGTCTCATACTTTGTGCAAACTGACTTGCAAAATAGGTTTTTTTACTAATTAGCATTCCGTTTCTTTAATGCCCGTGGTCCTGCTATTTCTGTAGTGTTGTTTAGAGATCTGAAGGCATTTAGTTAAATCTTGTGTTAAGGGGAAATGCAGATCATATGGCTGTTAAAAAAGCATGTCTTTCTCTTAGACAGTAATGAAGGAATAAGAATACAAAAATATAACACTTTAATTTTATTTTCCAGCTTTCTGCACTTTCAGACCAACAAAAAGCTAATGTAGAGGTAGGTATTTTTTATTACAGGTTCTATACTTCAAGGACACATTAGATCAGAGTATTTAATTTTGCTGAAACAAATAATACTTCTTTTTTATGCCTCAGTGTGTATGTGACAGTAATTAAAAGTAAGGACAGTGTGTTCCATCTTTTGCTAAGTAACTACAGTTGTTTCTTTAAATAGTAAGTCTATATTGAATTGTGTATGAAGATGAAAGCTATTTTAGAGCTGGTCTTCCCAAACAATCCTTAAGCAAATGCTTGGCAAGCTCCTCTGCAGGCTATACTGTTGAAAGAATATTCTTAAATCTACCTGGAAAAGTTGTTTTTTTTAAGTTTTTATTAAATCCCTAATTCCAAAGGATTGGAAGAAGTCTAGGAAGGATTGTCATAAATATAACTCATAATAATACAAGTTAAGAAAGAAACAACAATTGAGAGATAACAATTGTAATTATGAGCAGTTATATGTTAAACATTGCATCAAATATACATTAAGCTCAAGTAGATAATCTTAAATTTATATATAAAATATGAAGTTCGTGTCCAGTTTTGCAAGTAGTAAACTTATGATGGATTTTTCAGTCCTGTCTGCACCAGTGTAGATGTACTGATTTGGGTGTTGAACTGGTTAGATTGGTGCAGTTATTTCGTAAGTCCATACAGCTAACAGGTTTGATTCCTTTTTCCTTTACAAAGAAAACTGAATTCTGTACCTGTTCTAACATGACAAGTTGAATTTGGATAACTGTGGTGTAGAGTATCTTGATTTCCTTTTGTCTAATGTCTGTGTAATTTGGATTAGGTAACACAAAAAGAGAACTTTGATAATAACACTGAATCTTTTTATTTTTGTGACTGTCTTTTGTTGTTACAGCTAGATCAAATAATGTTACTGCTGCAGTATACTTAAGACACTAAAAGCTGGAATATGTTACTGCCTGAAATATGTTGATTTAAGTTGCTTTCATACTGGAGATTTTCATGTTGCAAATATTTCTTAATTTTGCTGAGCACTTCTTGAGGATTTATGTTAAACAGAAACAATCGTAACAAATTTTTGTCTTTGATCCACCTCATAATAAGAAAGTAATGGGAAATAGTCTAAATCTTATTGTTTGCCTTAAGCTTTAAGTTTTGTGCTTAGTGGCATTCTTAAGTTTTGCGTTTTAAAGTATACACTTTCAACTTGTTCATTATTTGAACAGGAAAAAAAGGGGGTTTGTTTCTTGTGCCTCTGAAGTTCCAAAGTTTTTTCTCATCAGCAGGATCACATTTTTAGTTCTTAGAATGACAGGTCTTTCTAAACAGTTTTGGCTGCAAGTGTATTGCATTAATATTTTGCAGTTATTTTAATTCTTAAATATCCCTTCTTACAGAGAAGCAGATACTTCTCACAGGTCATGGTGACACTTTGTGTCAAAGTATCTATTTCTGCAAGTCAACCAAGATTTCACCTCAGTAACTTAGGTTCAATCCATTGGTCCATTTAGATGTTGATGAATTTCAGGTTTTGCAGTAAAAATGAAAAATAGTAATCATGATTTATTTGTCAAAAGGTTTTTTGTTTCATTTTGTTTCATTTAGACTTAAGTAGAGCTAAGGTCAAGCCTTTATAGCTGCTTTAGGATGTACCGACAGTCCCTGCCAAGGTTATATTGCACTTCATTGCTGCTGCAAGTTATGGACAAAGTGTAGAGAGACCTTCCCATTGAGTGACAAGGTGCAGAAGGGGCCCTCTTGCTTTCTAAACTCCTCTAGAGAGAAGTCTAGGTGCAGCTGGATCCAGTCTATCTCCCAGACTTAGTCAATGGTTTATGTATAAAGGATTGCATAGGTAAAGCGTTTTGCAACTTTGTTCTGCACGATTAAGGATGGCAAACCAAATCTATAAATGATTGATTTTATTGATGTTGATGATCATGATTAGACTAAAAGTCTCAAATCAGAAGTATTTACCACATGCAATGGATAGTAGTTACAGGTACTACAGTATAGTATACCATTTCTTGAAGCAATGTTGAAACAGCAGTGTTAAAAATGGCAAAACAATATTGAATACAGATGGATGTTAACACACACCAATTACTATGGACTATTAGAGAAGTTGATGTTACAGCTAAGCTGAGTTATCCCTTTAAAATAGTGTCTTGGACAACCTGTTTAGTTTCCTCTGCCTAGTTTAGTCTTGATTGTTTTCCATGCAAACTGCACAGCACAAATTACAAGCAGGAAGTAAAGCTAGATAATACTATCAGAGACTGAAAGCTCCAAGAGGTCTACGCTGCCTATCTGGAATAGCATCTGTGTATTGTTTGGATGTAATCCATCTGTTTTGATTTGGACTGTTAACTTCTGCTAAACCTCTGAAAATAATCGTTTTAAAGGGACTAAAAATATTTGTAAACACATAACACTAGCTTCAATGTTTTCTGTACTGTAGTATTTTTCATGATTGTTTCTTATAACTTGTCTACTTCTATGCTTATTGTTCTGTTTTTATCCTAGGCAATCATGTTAGCTGTTATGAAGAAGTTGACATATGATGAAGAATATAATTTTGAAAATGAGGTATTGTGTTGTAGGAATAAACAGACATGTGCAACTTAATTATATGTAGCAAAACTTGCTCACGCTTAAAATATGCATTTTTCATGGACTAAAGATTTAAAGGTAGGAAGCAAGGGTCCATAGGCTGAGTTTTTTTCCTATATGGAAAGCTTCTAGGCATGTCCACATAGGACAAAATAACATAGTAAAGGTATATCCAAGCTGACAATATTGACTTTACAATATTTGTGGCTGTGTTTGTACAGAGTATTCCAAGGCAAATACAGCTGTGCTGATAACTAAACATAGCTGTTGAGGTTCACTGCAAGTTTGCATGTTTCTACATGTCACCTCTGTCTTGCAAAAATACATGAGAAATACTGTGTAATGAAACTTTCAAAAGAAGTGCTGCTTGAGCTACTGGAGACAGTCAAACCTCTGCAAAAATGAGCTAAGGGTGGGGTAAGGTCTTTGATTTCATTTTCCTTCCAGGCTTAACATCTCCATCAGCCAACAGTAATGATTGCGTATGTGAGACAGACTTCGTCCCAGGCTGTTGAGAGAGCAATAGTCTTAAAAGAGTTAACTTAAACTGTATCCAGTCCATCATAAATGTTGTCAGTCCAATTTTAAAATAAGCTAGATGCTAAGAAAGAATGTCTTTGAGGAGTGAGTCAATTTTTAAGAATTGGGTCAATAAGGCTTTGCCAAGAGCATTTTCTTTATTGTACTTTTGGCTGGTTTTCATTTTGGAAAGCCTTTTTAGTATGTTTCTGGACTGAATGCAGTGGATCTCAACATACTATATCCAGCCATAAAAGGAGCCTGCTGTTATGTTGCAAGAGCACTGGATGAGCATTATTGAATTCTCTGAGTGTGCTATACTGGTTTTGTATGTACATGTTTTTGCTTTGGGTGTATTTGTCTAAAATAGGCGTGGATGAATTTAAACATGAAAATAAGGACTTTACTGATGTGAATTTTTTTTGGTAGGGTGAAGATGAAGCAATGTTTGTGGAGTACAGAAAACAGTTGAAACTGTTGCTGGACAGACTTGCTCAGGTGTCACCAGAATTACTGTTGGCATCTGTCCGCAGAGTTTTTAACACTACACTTCAGTAAGTTGAGGTTTATAACTTGATTTGTATGAAGCCTTTTTGGGGTTTGTTTTTTATTTTCCTTTTGTAAACCATCAGTCTGTAGTGAAATGTGTGATACAGAAAGGTGAAGTCAATTGACAGAATGAGCTCATTACAACTTAGTGATAAATATGGCTTTGTATCATCTGTTACTCAGCTCCTTAGAAAGAAAAAGCCTTCTTTTGTAATCTTAAATGGCAGCTTTTCTTTCCTAGAGATGTTTCTTGATCTTTGTCACTTACCTACATATCACCAGCTGTTTGGAGAGGTGTTCACTTTACCACATGTCATAAGAGTGTCTTTGAGGTGTAAATATTATGTATTACTTTTATCAGTAAACAAGGTTGGATGGGGGGCGGGGGGGGGCAAATCTAAGTGAAGTATTTTTATTTTAAAAAAAAAGTAGATCTAATCCTGGAAGCTGCACACAAGTAAAGAAACATTACTAGTTCCCTGGCTAGGAGGAGAGTTTTGTGTATACAAATAGAAATCCAGTATTGTTTGTGGCCACCTTGTACCTTAACTGAGTCTCTTCTTATGTGAAGCTGAATGGCTTGTCCTCGTGTCATAGTAGGTGTGTTTGTATCTAAATAAGCACAATAGAAATCTGTAGCTTTCAAGTGGAAATTGGCAAAAGAAAGTTGGTGATCTGATGAGAAGGTGGTATTTTTGAGGATAAAGTCTCTCAGAAGCATCTTGAATAAGTGCCTGAGCCTTCCAGTGTTTTACTTAGTTTAAATCTGTTCTTTTTATGCTGTGCATCTGAAGAAGTCTCAAAAGAAAACATTAACATGGTATAATTGTGAATATTTCAGAAAGTACTAAAGACTAACATGATCTTCATATTCTTTCTCTAGGAACTGGCAGACTACACGATTTATGGAAGTAGAAGTGGCAATAAGGCTGCTGTATATGTTGGCTGAGGCTCTTCCTGTATCTCATGGTGCTCATTTCTCTGGTGATGTTACTAAAGCTACAGCTTTACAAGACATGATGAGAACGGTAAGCATGTCTTGAGAGCTTTTAAAAAGTGCCACTAAAGCCTAGAATGTTTCAGTTCAAATGGCTTGGTGTAATGACCAGCATGTCACTTATGCTGTAGTTAGGTTTTCTAAACAGCTAAAATACTAACTTGCCAATGCTTTTATTTGTAGCTGGTGACTTCTGGTGTTAGTGCCTATCAACACACATCAGTGACCCTGGAATTTTTTGAAACAGTGGTTAGATATGAAAAATTCTTCGCTGTTGAACCTCAGCACATTCCAACTGTACTAGTAAGTTTCATTTAGTTTACATTTTTAACTAGGTGAAGCTAGTTAAATTCTTCAGACTTGAGAAATTTTCCTATTCTCTGAAGGTTCCTAAGGAAGCTGGGTTTCTTAACTTGTTGAATGATTAGATTTTCCCCCCTGCTTTGTTTAGACACTCTAAGACTGAGATGCTTTATTGATTGCAGATGGCATTTTTAGATCACCGTGGTCTTCGTCATACAAGTCCCAAAGTACGGAGTCGAACAGCTTACCTCTTTTCCAGATTTGTCAAGTCTCTTAAGTGAGTAAATAAATGGCACTGAATTTACTGCATACAACACTTCTGTATGTCCCAGTTGTCATTGGAACAGCCTGGGTTTCAGATGGACTGCAATGAAGTAAAATACCAATGCAGTGCTCTAGCAGCATTGTTCTACTGTGTAATACTAAAGTAGTAGTGGAAATATTTGTCACAGCACAAAGTGGAATACATATGCCTGGTTTATTTTGATCAGATGTAAAAGCTGATCAACAATAAAAATGCCTTTTCTACTTTTTCTCAGTAAGCAGAGCTGAGTGTGAGTGGTTCTGGAGACTTTCAAGAATAACTATTCCCTGTCCCTAACTAAAATTTGAATTCATGATGAATTCAAAATTTGAAAATTTGAATTCATGATGAAGTTTACTCAGTGTATGAGTCCTTTGAACAGTGCTGTCCTTTTGGTCTTATTTCACAGGCATGCATTTAATTTAGAGACAGAAGAAGCTCAGAGATGGCTCAGATTTCAGTATGCTTTTATTTTTTCAACTGTTCAAAATACTTCACTTAAATCATGCATATTTTTTTAAAATGAGGGAAAGAAAGAAATGGTTATTTCCCACTATGCCATGTATTTATTTGGCATACCACTAGCATCATACCCATAAGCCAGATTTTTCTGCAGCAGTGCTTTGATATTTAAAGGGGATTCCTATATGGAGAAGGCAGTTTTGCATCTAACTTCACAGCTTACATAATGTATCTTGAAACCTGTAAAAATGTATGTGCTTCTAAGTAGTGTTATGTACTTGTGTTTACTTCAGTAAGCAAATGAATCCCTTCATTGAAGATGTTCTGAACAGGATACAAGACTTGATGGAACTTTCTCCTCCTGTGAGTATTTGCAGTAGGTTTTTTTTAATGAGTGAGGCTTGCACTTAACAGTGTGCCTGACTACTTGCTGAATTGTAAGCTTAGCATGCAGACATTTAAGCACAAATAATTATCCTGCTTTTTTGTGTGAGATTACTTGCACACCTTACTTTGTACCTAATTGTAATAATCTTGCTTATGTGGGTTTCTGGGAGTATAGGTTAGAGATGGATGTATATATAGAAGGCTATAAACTTTTGAGAAGACAGCCTTGATAGAGAACACTTAGTGAATTATGCCTGTTATCTTCCATTGTAGGAAAATGGCTACCAGGCGCTGTTAAGCAGTGATGATCAACTTTTCATTTATGAAACAGCTGGAGTGTTAATAGTTAACAGTGAATACTCTGCAGAAAGAAAACAGGTTCTGATGAGGAATTTGTTGACTCCGCTGATGGAGAAGTTCAAAGTATTGTTAGAAAAACTGATGATGGCACAAGATGAGGACAGACAGATGGCACTGGCTGACTGCCTCAATCATGCTGTTGGGTTTGCTAGGTAGGTACAGCACAGTAACATTCTATGTTTCTGGTTTGAGTAAAAGGGAAATACAAAGCCTTTATTGGGAGGAGGGACTGAGATTTCTATTTATTGACCTAGAAAGTCATCAGTGGTTGTGGAATTTGTGATAGCTGAGAAAATAAGTTAAGTCCCCTTAGAAGAGTCTGCTTTGGATGTATATACAGAGAATATTGAGCAAGTGCATAATGAATAAGCATCTATTTCTTTGCTCCAAGAATTGTATGGAGCTAATCTAATCATATGTCATTGGTAAATTGTTAGAATTTAATTCTCAGAAACTGCCAAAGTGATGCTACTTCATATGAAAGTATTCTGTTCATTACTTCCACTGTCTGGCTCCCAGTTCATGAAATGGAGCATTGTAGTTTAGTGCCTGGGTTGGAAAGCATTTGTTGTCAGTGTTACTGCTTCTTCATTGTACTGGAATGTGAGCTTTTATAAAACTTGATGTGTGCTTTTACAGCCGGACCAGCAAGGCTTTCAGCAATAAGCAAACTGTAAAGCAGTGTGGATGCTCAGAGGTTTATCTGGACTGCTTACAAACGTTTCTGCCAGCTCTCAGTTGCCCATTGCAAAAGGAAGTTCTGAGAAGCGGTGTCCGCACTTTCCTTCATCGCATGATTATTTGCCTAGAGGAAGAAGTTCTTCCGTTCATTCCTTCCGCCTCTGAACACATGCTTAAAGATTGTGAAGCAAAAGATCTTCAAGAATTCATTCCTCTTATAAACCAAATAACAGCTAAGTTTAAGGTATGATAGTACATAAGCTTTTCAGGGTCAAAGTGTTGCTGAGAGATCTTCATGTCTAGTTCCAGAAAAACAGTTATGTGTCAGAAACCTCCTTAAAAATTAGCAAGTGTATTTTGAAGGCTGCTATTGGGAAACACTGTTTTTGATCACAGTCATATGTTGCTGGACCCACGGTGATTAAATGACTGATTTTTTTCTTTGATTAGTCTTAAATGTTTCTATTGTGTTAAATTTTTTTTATTTGATATTTTCAAATATTACTTGCATCACAAATTTTTCTTATTGACACAATTAACTTCATGCTCTCCACTGAAGTTTTAAGCTAATGTTGCAAATTAGCTTACAAATACGCACAAGCTTTGAAGTGAATTCTCATCTTTTATAATGAGATTTCCAGAAGATACAGAAATATCAAATATGTGTATAAGGAGGAATATAGACTTATATCTGGGAAAACAGATAATTAAAAATAGCCTGTGAAAGATGAGGAAGGTAAAATAAAAAAGTCACAGGAGCAAGGTGGGAAAAATACCATGTTGAGGTGTAATGTTTTAAGTCTGTATGATACAGTACTATTCTTATTGTAACATGGTAAAATAAAGATCCTAGCTTCTACAGTCTCATCTTGAATACTTTAAAGGCATAGCAAAGAGAAGATAAAAGGTAAAATCTTGCTTAAGCATTAACAAATTAACATAGGAGTTGTTTCTTTGTGGAATTCTGATGTGACTGAATAGCACATGCCTTCAGTTTTTCAATTCATAATTAATTTAGTGCCCTTACATATATTTTACGCTAAAAGTGTTGTGACAAGTTTATTCCGTAATGCCAGTAGGAAAAATTTAGTAATCCTTAAAAAAATTTCTATAAAAGCTGGCCTGTTGCCAGTTTTAACATCTTAGAGATGGTATTTCAGGATATTTGAAATTGTCTGTCTGAACAGAAGAATGAAAAATCCTGAAAAACCTTTTCCTACACAAAATGAGGCTAGACAGGACTAGTTATTTCTGTGCAAAAGGCTTAAAATAGGTGGTGTGTAAGTCAAGGTGCAGTAATGTTCATAGTGACCCTGATGCAGCTTGCTGTGTTGTAAGTAATTATATGAAATTACTAACATTAAAAGTGGATCCAAGCTGAGAATTCTAACAAGACTTTAGTTCTAACTTCTTAATGTTCAATTTCTCTTTTTGAGCTGACACACTCTTCTGATCCTCACAGACACAGGTTTCGCCTTTTCTGCAACAGATGTTTATGCCACTACTTCATGCTATTTTTGAGGTGTTGCTCCTTCCAGCAGAAGAAAATGACCAGTCTGCTGCTCTAGAAAAACAAATGTTACGGAGGAGTTACTTTGCTTTTCTGCAGACAGTAACTGGCAGTGGAATGAGTGAAGTCATAGCTAATCAAGGTAAGGAGTCAAGTTTCTTAAAGGATAGTACTATGGATATTCTCACCTACATTTTATTTAAGGAAATTATTAGCCCAGTTCCTGGCAAGTACTAATAACTGTCTTACAACAGAATGGATTAATGGAAATACTGTGTTCAGCTTGCCTGATTCAAATTACCTGTTGTACAGGAATTTGGGGTTTTGAAATCAAGCTATAATAGGCATATTCTTCCTATTGATCTTTTCAGCTTAATGTGATCACTCTGCCTGTTAAGACAAGAACACTGTATCCTGTCTTCCTGTATCATTGTACTTCTCTGGTGGAGATCCTACACCACATACCAATATATAGCAGTGTTCAGACTGCTGGGCAAGATCACTCACAGCTGCCACTATTCATTCTGTATATTTTTGGAAGGACACATCAGTAAATCCTGTAAACTTTTATTACTGTTGCCTGATCTTGTTATCCATGGTAGAAGGCATCATGTGACTTAGTATATATGGAATTACCAGGTTTTCCTCACCTTTACTGGCCAGATGCAAATTAATTATTTTTCACAGTGGGAATTTGAAGTCAGACATCTAGTTGCTTGATACTTTAAGTGATTCTTTCTATTTAAATTCCATCAAAATGGATAGGGACTTCAGAAAGTTTAAAATTACTCATCTGGTAAGTGAAGCTCAAAATTTTCTCCCCGTCCTAAAATGGTGGTAATACTGCTGGAACCAGAAAAAGTAGTGAGAGCTTTCTTGAAAGAGGCACTTGGTAGTTGTGATGGGCCAAGACATTTTTAAAGAGATCAAACAAATATGCATAGATGCAGCACAGAAATTTTAAATGCTTGAAAAATAGCTTATGCTGCAAGATAAGTTAACTACTTCAGTGCTGCTGAGTTTTAATTAACACTTCCAAGTTTGGTAGAGAGGACAAAATTTTTATTTGTAAACAGGTCAAAGTACTGCCCTCACCATTGTGTGTGTTTAAGGCCAGAAGAGCAATTTAAATCTCCAAACTTAAAAAAAAAAAAAAAAAAAACCTAAATAAGAGTTGTCTTGCATCGTAGGGGAAACTTCCCAAAAATATTTGAGATTTGTGCAAAAAAGAGCTATTTTGAAGTTGAAGCATATCTTCCAGGTCAGTATTTATATAAAATAGTGTATGAGTACCAAAACATTTTAGGCTGCAGTTGGAAGTGACAAATTCATTTTAATGTGTTTAAGGTGCAGAGAATGTGGAACGTGTGTTATTCACTGTCATTCAAGGAGCGGTGGATTACCCAGATCCTATTGCACAGAAGACTTGTTTTATTATTCTATCTAAACTGGTGGAGCTCTGGGGTAAGAATGTCTTTCCAGAATTCCTTTTCATCTGCTACTACCCATGAAGAAGTAATAGAACTGGAATTTTTTTTTTCTTTTTAGGAGGTAAAGATGGACCAGTAGGTTTTGCAGACTTTGTCTACAAGCACATTGTTCCTGCATGTTTCTTAGCACCTTTGAAGCAAACGTTTGACTTAGCAGATGCCCAGACAGTACTGGTGTGTATTATGGATTTTTTTTTTCCTTTCATTCCTGTGAGGCAGACTGAAGCTAACAAACCTACAGTAGCCATGGGGTACAAAAGATTGTAATCTCAGAAATAGTCCCTTAGGTTTTGCTGGATTTTTTTACATTGAGGTATCTGTATGATTAATTATTGGATATTCTGGTGGTGTATCCTGTAGTTTACCTAGGCTCAAAGTCAATTGGAGATCTAAGTATTTAACATTGATCTGCATTACCTATTAACTAATGTTCAGTGAAAGCAAATACCCAGAGTGGGCTGTTCTCTAGTTCATTTTGGATTCAGTTGTACAGAAGTTTTTCTGATTTTCTGATGAGTGGAACAAAACCTGGAAGGTCAAGGCTTGGCATTGTGTGAGGGGAAAATGAAGGGATAATGGCATGAACTAGCCCTTGTTTTGGGTCTTATGAGGTTCTTCAGCTTTGAATAGTGAACCAGTAGAGCAATGCAACAGTCTAATGCTCTGTATTTCATTTCAGGCTTTATCAGAATGTGCAGTGACATTAAAAACAATTCATCTCAAAAGGGTAAGCTTCATCATACTTCATAGGGAATAATAATAGGTTTCTTTCTAGCAGTTTTATCAATTTCCAAAAGTTAGATACTTACTAGGATGAATTCCTACTGTACTGTTATACAAAATAACAGGATGATCATAATGCTGTGCATGGATACAGGATCCAGCTGTTGTACCTCTTGCTAAAATAATGCAAAATACTGACTCTTGATTAAGGAGAAAAATCAGCTCACTTTGTTGCTGTTCTAGTTCCAGGGTAACTTATGTGAATTAGTAACACTGATTCACTTTCCTTTGGTAGATCTGTTGGATTATGTTTGTATTCTGCCAGCTTGTGCAGTAATCTCTCCTGTACTGAAACTTAACTGATAAATATAGGTAAAGAAAACAAAAACTGAAGTGTTAATCAAAATGTTTGTTTCACTCAAAGGTTTGGATATTGCATTTTATTATTGCTTAGTTCACTGCAGATTACATAGTCAATGTTACAAGAGAAGTACTGTGTTCATCTTCTCTTGGCTACTGAATTTTGCAGTGGGAGTAGTATGGTAAAGCAGTAGGCAGATGCTAATACCCAATTATTTTATTTCTTCCAAATGTCAGATAGTTAATTATGGAGACAACTCTAATTTCACTATCTCTTACAGCTGACATGTAACAAACTGTTTGGCTCTATTGTATTTCTTACTTCAGTGCAACTTTTAGTGCATTTTTCTTCTGCGTAACAAAAGATACCAAATTGCAGTAGAACCTTTAATGCCAGGATTGAGAAATCTTTTTATGTGCTAACAGCTGAGAATAACTTAAACATTTGAAAAGCATTCATTTTCTGTGAAATGGTGATGTAGACCACCATACAGTATAGGGCTATAATTTTTCCATCTGTAAAAAAATGCATGAAGAAAATGTGTACTGCTTTTCTTTAGGGTCCTGAGTGCATTCAGTATCTTCAGCAAGAGTATTTGCCTTCTTTGCAAGTTGCTCCTGAGATAATCCAGGTAGGAGTTCCTAAAAGAAGATTTGGAAAACTCTTTAACAATCATAAGTGTTAAATGGGGAGAAATGGATATTTACAAAGTTAACCTCCTTTCATCTCAAAATTTACTCAGTTATTGCATATGAGAATAGGATTAATTTATCACAAGGAATAAAGATACTGCAAGGGTATCTTGCAAAAAAAACCCCAAAAAACCAAGCCTAGTGCATCTAACTGTCTAAACAATCTTCCTACTTTAATTCAAATTTAAACTTGAAGATATCCTTGTAGATAGTCCTATTTCTGTCTCCTCAGCTAAAAGTGAACAAGATATCCTGTATTTGAAAAAAAAACCAAACCACGAAACAAATAGTTTTTCACCCTAGAGTGCATTTAGACTATCATAGGCTTTTACAAATGTTTATCCATAACATGCTTTTCTTCGGTTGTACATTAGGGAAAATACAAATTAATACCAATGGCTTTACATATGAATGTATCTCAGGTTGCTTTGTTGCTTCACTTAGTTACTTCTTACTCGTTGCGTTTAGTTATTTCTTTATTTTTTCTTACAGGAATTCTGTCAAGCACTTCAGCAGCCTGATGCGAAAGTTTTTAAAAACTACTTAAAGGTATAAAGTTTTTTTTCTTTCAATAGCTTTTAGTTCCATTTGAACTTTACCATACCATTCAGTCATAGTAGTGACTTGAAGTAAAACCAAAATACTGAATTGTTAATAGTTTTCAGTAGATTCCTATTGGGAATCTCAAAGGAGCAAAGCAGTTAATTGGAAAGACAACAAACAAAAACAAACCTGCATCTTTAAAATGGTCACTCATTCTTAGCACCTTGCCATCTCAGTAGTTTGATATTCTTGTGGCTTTTGTTTAATAGCAGAAAAAGCAATAGTGTGATGCTATAATTGTAGAGTGTCAGAACAGATCATTTTGATGGTGTGAGCATAAACAAATAGTACCCCTTAAACAAAGAGCATAAACAAAGCACCCCTTAACAAAGTCATACCCTTAATGTGTTAACCATTATGTTAAACACAAAAATTAGCTCTGTGGAACAAATCTTTTTATACCTCAAACATTCCATGTCTTACATTTCCTTTGTTTTTAATTTTTTTAAAATAATTTTTTGCAGGTTTTTTTCCAGCGAGCCAAGCCCTAAGGAAAGTACTGGAATCTCATGTACCTGTTTCCATAATGCAGAACTCTGGTTGTTAATTTATAAAAATGCTAACTCTTGTGCCATTCAAACTGGTCTTGTTTTTAAGAAATGTTGCTTTGTGCTCACATCAGATGTACTTTAACCTTCTGCAAAAAAGAAATGCAAATTCCCCACCTGTGTCTCAGACATGAAGGTATGTGACAACATTAAAAATTATCTGTATACACAAACTTTTATTATGTATAGGATGAGTTAAGCTTACACTGTAACACATACAGCAAGGAAATGACACTTATTTTTTAAATTAAATGAATTAAATGTAAAAATACCTTCAGACCATAGCAATGGTTATAAAAATGTGTACATTTTTGATACGGAGTAAAATGTTTTAATAAGACATAAAATTCATTTGTTCATGTATGGTGACATGAAAATAAAGCAATCAAAGTCCTTCTTGTAGATAGTCATTTTATTGAAGTTGTCTTAATGATAAAATATATATATACCTCCTATAAAGCAGATTGGTGTAATAAATGATTTCACTTAAAAGTAGCATCTGGTTCTATCTTTTTTTTACAAAAACAATAAAATTTGATGCAGTGAAATGTCTAAGTCTCTCTGAATCATTTTAGCTGAATCTTTTACAGCATTCTTGAATCTTCTGGCTGTTATATCTGAGTAGAACCTGGCAATTTTTCTGGTGCTTAGGTAATAGATTATATTGCTCCCTTGCATGTGGAAGATCCTGGCAGAAAGAGAGAATTGCATTCACTGCAATATTTCAGTAGCATCAATGGTCTATACAGTGACTTTTAGCAGAATGCTTCTACTTTTATTTTTTTAATTCTCTAATGTGACAGGTTTTTATAGCTATCTCATAAGGGCAGGGGAAAGTTTGAGTCTTGCCATGCATGGGATTTATAACACTTTCCTCATGAACTAATGTCCATAGTAAAAAGCTGACTTACCTCTAGTGTAATTAGATGAGCATTTTTCCTAGACTCTGGGGTGCCGTGTTCTTCATTCACTTTAATTGAAAAATAAATGGGAAGGTGGGTCAGAAGCAGCATCCAGGATCAGTGTGGTGATGTTTTGAGCATTTTCATTTTTCCCTGAGGGAAGAAAGTACTGTTACTGCCTTCAATAGGACAGTATTACTTTTGTAAGATTTTGTTCCTGATTTATGTGTTTAATCAAAAGTTTCTTTTTATTTGATTTGTTGTATCATAGAATGAGTGTCTGTCGTGCTTTTCATATTTCCTAGTTTCACAGTACTGTTTCCCTCCCTTTGCTGCCATACCAATGCTCCATTTCATCTTCTCCCATACACTAGAAGGCTTCCCTCTCTGGCTTGGTGCTTTCCAGGTGCTGCTGTTCTGCACCTCCCTGGCATGAAGGCTGCACCCCTGACACTGGCTGAGGATCTGCTGTCAGTCTTCTGTGTCTGTCTTGGCCTCCTCCCCCACAGTTATGGAAGCTTTACCACACCAAGGGGAGAGCTTTCAGTAGGCAGATTATGAAGTGAACAATAAAGCTTTTTGGGTTTGAGTCACTATTAGTTTTTATATGGGAATTAGGGTTTTGCCTTCTCAAGTAAGGGCAGTACTGCTAAGAAGATGATTTAGCTGTTAACAAATTAGACCCTCATGAGGAAAGTCTTTAAACTGGCCTCTTCCAAAAGACAGTCTTTTCCTTCTTCAATCCACCATCCTTCACCACTCCTGTAGGCCCTTTGTGCCAAATCTGGAGCTCCTCTGTGCCCATAATCAGCTATCCAGGAAGCTGAAGCAGTAGAAACACTTCCCCCGCACAGTGTGTTGCCGGCTTTGGTGGTGGCAGGTGAGAACAGATAGAAAGCCGAGTGAGCCAAGTGTGTAGGCTGGAGCTGTGTGTAGCACCCATTATGTGGGTGTGCCTCTGTTATAAACTTGTACCCTGCCCTCCCATCCATCACTGAACAAGTATCCTGTAGGATGAGTAGTCTGTATCTTCAGAGAATGTAAGTTGGTTCAGCTTGAAGAATTAAAAAAGGATTGTTTATTCTTGTATGCTTTGACTGTTCAATCAGCATACTGTCCTGTTGGGGCTTAAGCAATGTGAGCTGTAAAGCGGCACCTGTGGGGTAGTTTCTGTATCTTTAGCCTAACACGTAATTACTGATTCTGGCTACAAGCAGGTTTTTGGTCTTTTCTGTTTTTTTTTTTTGTAATTTCCTTCAGTGGTGTAGATGGCACAGCTGCTGTATCACAGTTGGGTTTGTGGTGGGTATGAAGTGCCTAGTAACATTCTTTGCAAAAAACCAAGGTTTAGAAAGGTAATTGCTGGGTTTCTCCATCTTTACTTTGAAAAAGTGGATTCCTGCTGTGCATGTTTTTTTTTGACATCTGGACAGAGAAGTTCACTACTTGCCCCCAAAGAGAAATCTAGTGATGTATCTCATAATCAAGAGTGTGAACTAGATCCTTCAGGCAGTGTTTAGATACTTTGAACATATTATGAAAACTACTCAAGTACATGGTGACTCTCAGGGATGGTCTTGTGCAGAGCCAGAAGTTGCAACTCAAGGATCCTTGGTAGATCCCTTCCAACTCAGCATATTCTATGACTGTGATAGTTTTTGTGGGGTAGAAGGGGAAGAACATAAGAGATAAATGAGAGTACTCCATGGAGAGATTGGGTTGACAGTCACAGTTTATCCTTTTCCAGGCAAACATTAATGATCTCTTTTCAAGGCTGCACCAAACACAACCACCTGCAGCTTTCCTATATGACTTAATATTGTTGTGGTCAAAGTCCCCCTATATCTAGACTGAAGGTGTTTAAAATCATCATCACAGTGGTAATTCCTTTAGTGTATGAGGCAAATTGCCTCTTGTAAAGAGTATTTAAATGAAAAACACAACTGCAAGTCTTTCTAAGATGAGGCACCTTTTCCAGAGAGATGGTACCTTTTATTTACAAGCTGGTGTAATGGCTAAAGACTGATAGGCTTTCAGGCCTGTGTGGCTACAGACTGCTGAATTTGTGAACATGAATGAGAATCCAAATACAAGAGAGGTGAGGAATACCAAAAGTTTTACTTGTATGTTAAAAACAAATGGAAGCAAGCAAAGTAAAAAAAATTCTAGCATGAAACTGCAATGGCAGTTTCTTTTTTTCTGTCCGTTTTCTCCTGTTCTTAAATTGGGCATGTTTTGAAAGATGCAAGGACAGAACACAAATACCGTAGGGAACTATCCCCTCTACACTACAGCATTATAAAGCAAAGTTCAGATGCCAACAAATGGGGAACATAAATTTAGCATTTATATTAAGACCATAAATGCATCCATGTATCAGTTTCACTATGGAGAACTTCGGAAAAACCTTAGTGTCCCGTAACAAGTGAAGCTGAGAAAGTCTGAACTTCTGATAAAAATCATGACAGGTAAGAGAATAAGAGCAAAGAAAGCCTGGGAGCAAGAGGCTGCTGTCAGTTCCTCAAGAAAACGGGCTTCCAAGATTTGGGAAGATGGCAACTCTAAACAAGAAATACAGAACATCAAAAGAGGGATCGTCTTGGAAGGAAAATTTCAGTATTTTCTCACTATAATTATGATCAGATTACATTATACATAAATTATAAAGCTATCAATATTTCATTATCTAGATCATTTACTGGAAAAGAACCATTACCGAGGAGACAAAAAACACATAGCAAGGGATAAATCAGCCGAGAACTTTGATTTAAAACATATCAGTAACAACTAAGCGGGAGCGAGAATGTGAGAACTGCCACGACTTCCTGCGGTTTTAATGAGGTGAAACAGAAATTACAGGGGGCGGGAAGACATTTCTCCAGGTATCCCTTGAGCCTGCCATGGGGAGGTGGGGCGGGGGCAGAGGCAGCTCTACCTGGGCAGCCGAGAAAGCGAAACCTCCGCCGGACCGATTACGCAGCAAAAAAATCACCACGGAACCCTCCCCGGAAACGCTCCGAGCCCGTTGGGAACATAGCGCCCGGAAATCACCCGGAGTGACCACTTTTATCCAACACCCCACTCCCACTTTCCCATGTTTCCCAGATATTTTCCTGTCTCGCGGCCCACCTCCTCGGGCCCGGGCGGCGCAGCCCCGGCCCCCGCGCGCGGGCTCCACAGGGCGCGGCGGCCGCGCCGCCCGGGCGGTGCCTGGCCCGCTCCGCCTCCCCGCGCCGCGGCAGGAAGCCGGAAGCGGCCGGGGCGCTGGGCAGGCCGGCGGGAGGCGGCTGGTGCGTGGGGCTGCGGGGCTGAGCAGGGCGGGCTCAGGGTGGCCGTGGAGGGCCGGGCCGAACCGAACAGAACACAAGTGGGCTGCGCCGGCCGCGTGCCCTCGCCGCCATCGCGCTGGTGCCGAGGGGAGGCGGCAGCCGCCGGGCGCGGTGGTTTCAGTTTCCCGGGGCGGCGGCGGGGCCTTCGCGGGAGCTGCCGGGTCACGGGCGGCGGCGGCGGCGCGCCCCGAGGTAGCGGCGGGCCCGGCCGTGCAATGGCCGGAAGGGACGAGGCGCGGCTGGCCCGTGGCCTCTGCGGCGTGCCCGGGGCCCGGCCCTTGCCCCTGTCTCGGTGACTTCTATCCCCGCGAATGTGAGTCAGGAGGCGGCGTCGCCTTCGTGGCCGTAGGAGTTGTTAAAAGTTGTCCTGCTGTGGGGATGAGCCTCGGTGCTGTGCCTGCCCGCTCCCCGCCGAGACAAGGACGTGGCCCTCCGTTGGTTTCCAGGAGCTGCCGTCCCAGACGGGCCGAGTCCTGTACCTGCATTACGGATTGGACAGTCCTAAAGTAGGGGTGATGAGCAGCCCTGGAGCCAGGCTTGCCATTTGCTTTGTGTGCTTTCGGAAGAATGTTAGGATTCAAGCAGCAAGCGCCTTGTGTGGCCAAGGGCAGGGTATTTCCGTGATTGAGATACCAGCTGTTGGACTGGAAACCCCCTAAGGAGGTTATAGCTGAAGAAAGCACGGGTAGGAAGCAGGAGCTTTAGGGAGAGGAGATTATTTTCTAAGCCTTGAGAGAGGGAAGTATAAAATGTTAATAGTAACAGACTGTGAATAACATTTATTTGGAACCTCAGCACCTTGTCTGTTGGCTTTGGTGGCATCTAGGATCTTGCCTGTACACAGAAAGAGCCATCACTTAAATTTTGTAATCTGTCCCTGCTTGCCTGGTGAAGTTGTATTTTGCAGCTGTCAACAGGGGAGCCATACCTGCTTTGTGTGCTTATCCCGTGTGCCTGAGGTAGCAGAAAATTCCTTCCTCTTAGGAGCAGGCAGTATTCCTGCTCCAAAGCATTGGGAGTTTAAGAATAATTGCATTAGCAATGCAGTCTTTTTTTTATTATGATCCCCTCTGCTGATAGATTAAAAGAATAGTAGCATGGCCAGAAGCAGAAAAAAAATCTTCAATAAAAAACACCTATAAAGCAGCCCCCAAGCCCCTGAAATGCTAATGAGTCATGGGGGATAATAAATCAAACTGCTAGCTGGAGAGATTTCTTTAGATGTATGTGAGGAGCTTTTGACTCATCTAATACCAGACTTAGTGACCAAAAGTGAGATGTGAAGAAATAGCAAATTCAGCATTAAGTCTAGTGACAGGATCAGTCATACAGTTAGACCTTTTTAAATTTTTTTTATTTACTATTATTTTAATAGGAAACACTTAGTAACTTGATTTAGAAATATAGTGGAAGAAATGAAGAGAAAACTTGAGATGTTGAGTATTTAGCAGAGATCAGTTATGACTTTGTCAGAGAACACAAAGTATTAAAGGAGACTTAACATGTTAATTGATCTAATTATTATAATTTGAAGGTTAAAGCTGAGTGAGACTTTATACCTTAAAAGTGAGGACTGCCAAAAAGAGTGTACTCTTTTAACAGGAAAAGGGTAATGGTGCAATACTGACTTTGTTTGCCACATAATATGTACCCTGGGATTAATATTGCTATATTTATATCTATATTTTGTTTTAAGAGTGAAAAAGCCCCAGATCTTGAGAATCCATTAAATGACTTTCTGGTCTGGGGTTATTCTTAATATCCACTGGATGATACTGAAGATCATCTGTTGCAGTCATGTTCTTTTGTTTTTTCATCCATTGACCTTTGTGCATATTTAATTATACATTAAGACTGTAAAGAAAAAGAGCTGATCTTGTACATAAGCTACCTCATCTTTATTATTCTGGGAAATATAATAATTCAGTCTATTAATGGGCTGCTAATTTTTGTTTTTATTTGAATAGATTTCGATTAAGAATTTCTGTGCACTGTCTGTCTGATTAGAAAGCATTCATTATGTTTCTGTGTCTTGCTATGAATCTATGAATGGTGTTTTGAAGTAAATCACGAAGTAGATGCTTACTGCTAATGTGCCAGCTGGCCTGTTAGAAGCAGGAGTTTAATTATGAGAGGAATGTTTTAACTTGAAGATTTTACAGATGGTTTGCAGAGCAGGCTGTGCATTATTTCTTTGCATCCTCTCTTCTGTACCTTCTGTGCCTGCATTGTAGATAGCTCAGTAATTGCCTGATGGGAGAGGTCATCTTATCCTCCTATTGTAAATTGTCTTGTCAGAGTTAACCAAGAATTGTCAGAGTTGGGAATGTGGTGTTAGGGGTTATTTTTGTTGCCTGGATTTGACATACAACCTTTTGTCCCTTCCGGAGGTATTAAGAACTTTGTCAAACTTTGCAGATGGCATTGCGGCGTGACTCTCAACTGCTGAGTAATGTCAGGTCTTTGCTTCGTTTCTTAGCACTCTGTACGCTACATGTAATCGCTCGGATGTTTTGGGACAGCTTTGCAAGAAGCTTCCCATCTCACATGAGCGAACAGCTGAAGGAAGGTGTGCACTCTGCGGTCACTACAGGCCGAGCAGCGCGCTCAGAGCCGTGAGAAGGTGTGCGGTGTGCAGCGTGGCCCGGCGGGATCGGGATCGGGATCGGGATCAGGAGCAGGGCGGGCCGTGCGCTCCGGCTGGCTGCCGGGGCGGGCTGGGGCGGTGGCGGCTGCCCTGCGGCTCCCTCCGCTCTCCTGGGCGCGCACTGTGCGGCTCCTGTGCGCCGGGGAGCTCTCAGAAAGTGCCGCTGCTGGTAACAGGGACAGGAAATTCTTCAACAGTTACAGGAAAAGCTTCTTTCATTGAGTATCGGTCAGCAGTTTCCTGTCAGGTATCACGTGCAAGTAACATGCAGCGTCCCCTGCCAAGCTGAGCGAAGACCTTTACTGTTGGAGCTTCTCCGGTCCAGTTGCCATTTTGCTCTTGAGATTCTTTAGATTTGGGAAGCTCCATCTTTGATTTTAGAACCTTTTCCTAGGTTTAATGGCAAAATCAGTGTGTTAAATGAACCAAAAAGTTAAGGGTATTCACCTGCAGCTCCTGCTGTTTTGGCAAACAAGAAAATCTGGCAGCTCTAATGTTCTATGTTAATAATTTCAATTTAATCAAACTTTTTTTCCTCTTTCTTTTGAATCTGTGAAGACCGAGTATTTGACAGTTCATATTTCAGGAAGGGTGGGGAAATTCTGTAGATGTGACATACCCAATATGAAATTTTAGAAATGAGAGAAACATCCCTTAATTTCTTTCAGTAGTAATTGCTGGTTCTAGCTAGTGGATGAAAATGCTTCTGTCAATTGTAGCTTATTTTGAATTCATGTAAAAGAAGTTTTTTATGTGTTGTTAGTCCAGCTCCTTTACGGTTCTACTGAAATGCAACTTCCAGAGCCAAAGTGATGTAAAATATCTGTATACATATCTAACATTGTCACTAATGTTTGTTCTTTGGCATATGTACAGAATAATGGAGTTCAGTTACAGGTCTTGCTTACCTTTAGAAGACCTTGTGCATATGTTTTTGCCTCTTTTCTATGTATTTTGTTACTTGATCATTGCAGCACCATGTACAACAGTAAAGAGATTATAAGATTTTCACCTTTCCAGTTGATCTTTCAAAGTTTGGGGAATACAGACCTTAAATGCAGAGAGGTGATGTGTCAATGGCATTAATTTTGATTGTTTGGCTTATTTTTGTTTCCATGTTTCGCCTCTTGTTCTCTATTTGGTTGTTCTTCATTCTCCATGTCTTTGGCGTTTTAGTTGGGGTTTGGACATTTATATTTCCTTCTAATTTAAATAAGTCCCTTTCATGTATTTTACTATATTATAATTCAGTGTATTGAACCTTCTGTTTTAAGGTGAAAAGAAAACTGTCTGATCAAAGAGCAAAGATGCAGAGCACTTCAAATTACCTCTGGCTGTTGTCTGACATCCTGGGACAGGGAGCGACTGCAAATGTTTTCCGGGGGCGACAGAAGGTTTGTAAGGAATTTTCATATGCAGATAGCATCATGAAATCAACAAAAAAAAGTTCAAGATTTAGGCCTAAAGCAAATGTATCTGTGTAATTATTCATGCTTAGTTTTTAATTTTTAGTATTTGTCCATTGAATTAGCATTCTGTAGTTCGATTTCTAAGGATTTGTTCTTAATGTTGCATTATTTTTCCTTGTAAAATATGTTAGTAATTCTTCATTCCTTTTTGTTCATTTTATGGAAAAAATAAGCCTTATTCAAGAATTTGAATAGAAACAAATGACCTACGGGTTTCTATTACATGATCCTATTATATGTATCTTTGTTAAACTGTCTTTTCTTTGGTTTTTATATGTTCTTTTAAAACCTGTTCACAAAGCACACCTTCTCTGACCACAGGAAGGCTGTGTCCTTAGAAATAATGTTACACCAAGTGCTAGTGCAAGCTTCTTCCTAGAGTGGGCATAGGAAGATGCTTTGCCCTGAGAGGGACAGGAGTTACACTTCCAGCTGGTGCTGTTGTTGCCTGAGTATGTTGAGGCTTAGTTCCTCTGGAGAACTTAAATCTGATAAAGCTCATGATTGTTCTCCTGACTCTTATTATGTGGGTTTGAACTGCTTCAGGATTTTACATGAGTGCCATGTAGTGCTCGAAACTGCCTTTGAAAAAACCAAAATACTGGTTTATCAGTATAAACAGAACAGTAAAGAAAGAGAGATCAACATTCGGCTACCAGAAATTGTCTTTTAACTTAAGCAAGCCAAGTATGTGCCTGCCTCTCATTGATTAGTGCAAGTAACTCTTGTTGAAAAAATATTTTTCAGGTAAGTTTAGGAGTAATTTTTAAATGTGTAACCTTTGTTATACTAACAGTTCTCTTTTAAGAACTCTTAGGTTTTGTGACCTAATGAGTATTCAGCGCTTCTAGTCTGTACTAAACTAATGCAATTTAATTTTTTTAGCAGAATCTTAATTTCCACCTTAGCACAAAGTAATATTTTGCAATATTTTTAGTGTGGTTATACTCAGATGTAAAAAGAAGATCTGAAAATGCTTGGATAATGTCTGTGTATACATTTACAATTTTTTGCTTCTGTTTGATGAGTAGTTTGTTTGTTTTCAACAGAAAACTGGAGATTTATACGCTGTCAAAGTATTTAACAGTATAAGTTTCCTTCGTCCTGTGGATGTTCAGATGCGAGAGTTTGAAGTATTGAAGAAACTAAATCATAAGAACATTGTCAAATTGTTTGCCATTGAGGAAGAGGTAATGAATTGTGTTTGTGATCTGAGATGCATGGAAGTAACTGCAGTAACTGTTTTTTTGTTTTATCCACAACCATAAAGTGTACAGTTACATTTTAAAGAGTGGTAACATATATGATGATAAATACTTGGACCCTACCACCACCATATTTTGATTTTCTTCTTTGTTGTTGTTGTTGCTGTAAGAAAGAAAGGGTTTCCTTGCTTTCAGTAGGTGAAACATCTTCAGTGTGTAGGTTCAGGTAATGAATCTTATCTCAAGAAGGCACCTGCCCTAAGTTTTATCTTGAATTAGGATTTTTAAGGTATCTACATGTATTAATATTTAATAATTGAATAATGGAACTGTTTATAGTTGAAAATGTTTCAGTAATCCTGACAATTTTATGCTTTTCCTTTTCAAGCAACTAAAATGATGACATAGGATACTATTATGCAGTAGTATAATGGTATAAATTGGAGCAGTCAAACTGAAACTGAGACTGATGAATTGAAATGACCCAGATGATGAGTAAAGAAGGACAGTTGATATTCTCAGCACTTATGGTGTGTAGTTTCTCACTTGTCCACCTGTCAATGCTGCTGTCAACCTGCTAGTGCCTAGAACTTGAGGCTTTCTTAGTTATTTTCCCCTCTCCAAGTTGGAATATGTGAAACAATATAAAAATCCACCTGCACTTTTTTGGAAGATCACCAGAATGGAAATTATGATATAACTATAGATTTTACTTTTCTATTTTGAAAGTAAGGTCTTGTGGTTATAGGTAATTTCTGACATTGGTGTCACAATAGTCAGATTCTTAATCTCTTTTTTATTTTTTTTTCAGACAACTACTAGACACAAAGTACTAGTTATGGAATTTTGTCCATGTGGGAGTTTGTACACAGTTTTAGAGGAGCCGTCTAATGCCTTTGGTTTGCCAGAGTCTGAGTTCTTAATTGTTTTGAGAGATGTGGGTATGTAGACTTAGCTCTTTGGTCTAATTTGTTGACTGAAACAATCTCATACTTGTTTTATTTATCTTGAAAAAGCAAGAGACAAATTTAAATAACTGTCAACTAATTGAACAAATTAATATGGTCATATGGAATCACGTATTTATATTTATGTTGCTATAGGTATTTGCATTAAGAAGTCATTTCTGTGTAAAGTATTGATTTTTTTTTTTCTTTATTTCAAGATTACTTTTCACATATTGATCAGACTTCTAGTGAAAATTTCAGAAGAGTTAATTAGAAAAATAATATGGTTTACCTGTGTTTACCTGCCATAAAATTTACTTTATGGGAGAGATGTTACTGAGAGCAGGAAATGCTGTAATTTAGCTGTTTGGGAAGAAAAAAAAGCAATCTATGGTCATGGTCTTTCTGTAATTATGTGTCTCTTCTCATTCCCATTTCCCAATGAGAACATAAGCATGTCTTCCTAGCATCAGTTACAATTCAGTGTTTGCACAGTGTGTCACAATGTGTACATGAATTCTGTATTTATTTTTTCAATTGAAGTGGCTGGGATGAATCATCTCCGTGAGAATGGAATAGTGCACCGTGACATCAAGCCAGGCAATATAATGCGTGTTATAGGTGAAGATGGGCAGTCTGTTTACAAACTTACAGATTTTGGTGCAGCAAGAGAACTTGAAGATGATGAACAATTTGTTTCTCTCTATGGCACAGAAGAGTATTTAGTAAGACCATACAATTTATTTTCTTTTGTAGAAATGTTTGAGTCCTGAGGCTGTTCATGATTATAGTTGAATAGGTCAAGGTTGTTGGGAATTAGTATTTAAACCTTTGTATTATAATTGTTTTTATAACTTTCCACTGGACTTTTTCACCTTGAGTCATACCATCTTCTGCTGGTGTAAATACATCAGCCTTGAAATAATTTCCAGGTCCAGCTTTAACTCTTGCCTTGTGTGAAAGGAGGAACAACGATATTTTAGTTATGAATATATTTGCCTTTATCTCTGTAGATGTGTTTTAGTTTGTGTTTGAGCTACTTGGATGGTGTTAGGTGTAGTTAAGATTCACGTGAAAACTTGGCTAACCAAAGAGGGGCAGATAGAGAAGTATCAAGACAAGCACCTTAGTATGATTTTCTTCCTGCCATGTTCTCCCACATGTGATTCACAGCTGATGCTCTCCTCTGCTATGGATCTTTTTTCCATTTGGTTTCTGTTGTTTCAAAATCATCAGGAGGAATACTGAATTTCTTCTCTTTTTTAGTGGTCTTTTATACTAGTAGTCACTCTCCAGCTGAATTTCAAAATATTTTTTGCAAACTTTTTAATAAAAGCAACAGTCATACCTAGGAATATAGTGATGTTTGTCAGAATAGCTTAAGCAACTTCTATGATATAAGCAAGCTTTTCTTTTTTAAAGAACTGAAAGTTTAGACTGATAAATTACCTTGCTGTGAAAGGATAGATTTGGTTTTTTCTTATAAAGCTTCATAAAGCAATTGTAATTTTTTTTTCTCTTTAGCATCCTGATATGTATGAGCGAGCAGTTTTGAGAAAAGAGCATCAGAAGAAGTATGGAGCAACAGTTGATCTGTGGAGCATAGGGGTGACCTTTTACCATGCTGCTACAGGGAGTTTGCCTTTCCGACCTTTTGAAGGACCTCGTAGAAACAAGGAAGTGATGTAGGTAATTTAGAAGGAGAATTTTATCTGTTGGTAAATTAAATCAGCCCTTGAAATGCTTTTTACCAGGGAATCTGCACACATACAGAAAAACTTTAAAACAGTGAAAATATTAAAGGAAAAACACTCTCTTGTGTGGTATAGCCCCAGCAGGCAGCTGAACATTACACAGCTCTTCACTCACTTCTCTGTAGTGGGATGAGGGAGAGAACTGTAAAGGTGAAAGTGCAAAAACTCATAGGTTGAGTTAAAGACAGCTTAATAAGTAAAAAAAACCAACTCCACAATAAACAGCAGCCCTTGCCTCTTAAACCCAAAGGGAAACAAAACCAAGGAACACAAGTAATGCAGAAAAATACCCAGTTGCTCACAAGCCACTGACTGATATGCAGTCCCTGACAAAATGCCGCCCTGGCAAATTCTTCCCCACCTTCTCCTTAGCTTCTGTTGCTGAACAATATGGTGTGGAATATCCCTTGGGTCAGCTGTCCTCCTGTATCCCCTTCAAACTTATTGCCTGCCCCCGCCCTACTTGCTGGTTGGGCAGTAGAAGAGGCCATGATGCTGTGGAAGTGCTGCTCAGCAATGGGGAAACATGCCTGTGTTATTGACACTGTTTTGGTCACAAATCCAAAACATGGTACCATACACTACTATCACAGAACTTGACTCTATCCCAGCCAAAATCAGTAGAAACATTCTGCTTCAACAAGGATTTTACTGTGTGGTGCCTTAAGATCTGAATTAAGCATTTAAATTGAGAAAGACCTGAACTGAGCTCCCCCAAAATACTGGTGTTTTTCCATACATCTTTCTTTCAGCATGGCACTAGGCTGGTCTGTTGCAGTGCCATTTATGTAACTTGGATACTCAGGCGAAATTATGATATTCTGAAGTGGGGTTTCAGTGCTGGAAATTTTTGTTGTCCTTTAAATGATGGTCTTACGCAGCAGTCTTGAAATGAGTGCACTACCAACGAGACTGACATTTGAGTGGTACAGTTGTGGACTGCAGCTGCAGATAACAGGGATGGCTCCTGGATGGAAAACAGAAGATATGCCTATGATGTGACAATTGTATTTGATTCCTGTGTCATCTTAGTCTGGTTCTGTTTTGTTTTTCTTTGTGTTGCATTTTAAGAATAAAGCAAGGTGGTACTTGGAACCTCTAACACATCAATACCATCTCTGTTCTGATGCTCCGTGTAAAACTGACTCCAGTTTTCTTAGTTGAAGAAATTTTCCATCTTGTGATTTTTTCACATAAGAATTCTTGTTGTAGCTGCATGAGAGATGTTTTGTATGAATCTTGTCCTCCAGAAAAAGAAAGCACAACTGAAATACTCTGTTGCAAAAAGTCTGTTGATCCTCATTAGTTTCATGAAAAATTTGAGAAATACTTGCCTGTGCAATACAAAGTTAAACAATGCCAAATTGTGTCCAGATTTCTGGATGTTCCTTCTCTATGTCCAAGCCACTTTGTGGTGGCTAAATGTTGTCTGTTGCTGTGGAACATGCTTGAAGTTAGCACATTAATGTGTAAATTGAACTAAATTGACTTTGATAAATAAACTCTTGTGAAAACCTTTGTTTTCCTTCAGTATGCTGGAAGTAGCTCCAGAAGTTTTCCCCAATGCTGAGGTAGACAAATTTGCTTCTCCAGCATAGCTTTTTGTTCTTTACTCTTTTAGCACTGCTCTGTCAGCTTGTAAGTGAAACTTCCTAATTTTTGCACCATCTACAAATGTAGGCCAGCCTGTCATTTAAATTTGCATTTTTGCTGCCCCTTTGAGGATTAATTACTTGACCTATGCATGTGTAAGAGGTAGTAGTTGAAGTTTCCATCATTTTTGTAATGTATTGCAGGTATAAAATAATCACTGGAAAGCCTTCTGGTGCTATTTCTGGAGTACAGAAAGCAGAAAATGGACCTATTGAGTGGAGTTGGGAGATGCCTGTTTCTTGTAGCCTTTCAAAGTAAGTTTAAATTTACAGATGTTCACAAAGTGTTTCAATGCCACTTGATTGGGCTTTTCCAGTTATTTTCTGGGATTGTGTCTTTAGAGCAGAGATCTGACGCTGTTTTTTCTTTGAACTCTTCAGTGCATCACTACAGTCTGATATTTGGTTATCAAGTGTTTTTTTTCTTCCCATCTGTCCAAATAGTTTCATGATTGCTAATTTACAAGTGAGCACATCTGATGTGGTTTGAGAAGAAATATTATTATTGCATTTTTTCCACCCTCAGGACTGAAGAATCAATAACTTTGATGGCCCTCATGTCTTGCAAGAATGTGACTTCAGACATGACAAAGATTAGGCAGTAGGAAGGAAATGATAAGCAAAGACAATTCAGAGGCTTTTTGCTAGGAAAAAGTTCACATCAGTGCATTTTAACACATACTTGTATCTTTTCAATTTTATCATCATATTTTTGCTTCATGTGTCCGTAATATTCAGTAGGAAGAGCCATGGAAGATCTAATTTTGGTGTGACTTTGAAAACACTTCCCATAACCCATTTACCTATTTTTCTTCCTGAGACTTCTTTTGTACCTTAAAGTTACTAATCCTTTCATGGTAAAGGAGGAAATAAATAGTTCTATGAAGAGACTGTCGAAACAAACTTTTTTGAAAGCCAAATATGTACATCCTTAAGGGGTGTAGAGTTAAAGTCTGGTTTATATGAATTCATTAGTTTAGAATGTGCAGAATTTGCAATTTGTATGTGTTTTTTATGATACTGCTCATTTGTTCCTCTGCTTATTCTGTACAATTGAACTGCTTGAAATTTTAAAGGAAGCAGATTTTTTCTCATTAAACATCTGCTCACAGTAATCCTTTTAAGTAGTATTCAAACAGTATTCAGTGTTACAAGTTTAGTACTAAAGTGAGTTTGAACACAGCATCCACTGACCTCTAATGCAGTCAGAAGTGTGCTTGCAAGCCACTGCAGCTTGCTCCAGAATGTTACCAGTTTTATTGCTGGATTTAGCCTTGATGTGTACATAATGTTAAAATTTTGGAGAAGTTGTTAATGGGAATGCACAGGTGGGATCCATAAAGTTCCTTACCATTCAGATGCTCAAGGTAGAAATGCAAGAAATTTAAGCTGACCTTTGTCCTAGAATAGTAACAACTCTAAGGCAATGGGTAGCACAGGTTTTTTTGCAGCATTTTGTGCAGAGTACTTATTTAGCCCTGTCTCAGTCAAGATGAATTCTTACTGCCGATAGTTTAAATAATAAGTCTTTGCTGATCCAGCTGATTTTGATTGAAGGCAACATAGTGTGCTCACACAAGCATCACCACCAGCAAATCCTAAATAGCAGTAGCTTCCTTCAAAATTATACACTGTGGTGTGTGGGGTGACCTGGGTAAAATGCTACTGGGGTGGTAGAAAGTACAGCTCTACAATGTAGACTTAGTAAATTTTATGTAATTTTTGCAGTGTGACTGAAATTTCTCAAATACCAAAAAAAAACCAAACTTGATAGTTAAGCCTGAAAAGGAACGACTTAAAGTATGTGTATTAATGAAAAACAATAGACATTGCCCTTGAACATTTTGTTGCTCAGTGTAGGAAAAAAGGCACTAACGTATTCTCTAAGGAATAATAGATGTGTATACATGAGACAAGTCAAATGAATTATTGTGATTGGTTGCAAGATAAAATGTTCCAAGTAGAACCAAGTTGTCTCATCTCTTCCTGGCTCTAGGGGTCTGCAAGTGCTACTCACACCTGTCCTTGCGAATATTCTTGAAGCAGACCAGGAAAAATGCTGGGGATTTGACCAGTTTTTTGCAGAGACGAGTGACATACTGCACCGAATAATAATCCACATCTTTTCATTACAGCAGATGACCTTGCACAAGGTTTATATTCACAACTATAATACGTAAGTGCTCGCTCTCTCTTATTTGCATTACTTTACTCGTGTTCAGACTAACAGCACTGTGACCTCAGATCACCAGTTACAAATTCTGTAACCTGTGACCTCATGTCACCAGTGTGGTAAATTCAGCAACCTTTCCTTGGCAGTTTATCTGAGGAAGTAAAAGGGTGCAATTCTCCTACATAGTCATAGTGCATATAGAAACATGTTGACCAAAAATACAAATAATGTCCTCAACCATACAAAATGTATACATTGTCTCTGGTGTAAAACTCTCACAGGGGTTCTGAAGTGGTAATTGGTACAGTTTAGGATCCTGATTTGTATAGGGTTCACTTTATGACCATGAAGTGCTGATGTTAAAAGCTGTAAGACGTACAAAGAAATGCCTTTTCTCTGCTGTGTTACAGATAATACAGAGCCCGTGTTAATTTCTAATACATGGATACATACTGTTACTTCATCAAATGTGTAAATACAGTTCTGCCCACTACAATTTTTCTTTTCTATTCCATCACTTTTATTTTGAGAGAGCCCAAATACTGTTTTTGCAAAGAAATCTTGCTTCTAATTTTTATTATTATTTACATGTATGATTATTTATAAACTAGCTGTGGTATTAAGAAGCAATAGTGTACTAGTGCTGCACAGGAGGCAAACTGGTCCTTCCCGTTAGTGTACTGAAGGTTTTTCTTCTTTGTTGGAGGTTTTGCTAGTTTGGTATTTTTGGTTGCTGTTCTGATAGTAGGCTTTTGTGGTGGGGCTTTTTGGCGGGGAGAGGTATGGTGGTATTATGAGTTCTTATCCTTGTATCTGTTGATTGCTGTAAATAAAATTCCGAAGCGTCTTTGCTCTTCCTTATCACTGCTGTTTTAGGAAATAATTTTGCTATATGTTAGTGTTAGCTTACTGGCTGAATTTAATTTTTTGAAATGTAAAACACCAGACTTTGCTTTTGGAGAGACCATCCATCTCCTTTCAAGAAAAGGATATGCCTTAGAAAACTTAAGTAGGCTTCCTTCCCCTCATTTAGTGTTGCCTGTTTTTACTGACCTTCAGACCAGAGCAATTTTGTTTAGACAGACGTGCTTTGGCAGATAATCAGAGGTAGAAAGGAAGTTTGATATTTTGCAGGAAATAGCTTTTATTTTTGTAACACAACAACCTGGGATCTTAGGCACCATGCTACTGTTTTTTTACTTAAAAGTCAAGTGCTTTATGTGTAAACCCAGTTCTTAATTAATCAGAAATAAAAGCAATTTTTATTTAAATAATACAAAATCTGAATTGCTGAACCGTTGTAGTGAATCTAACTGCTACCAATTATATTGTTTTTATTATAGAGCTGCTATATTTCATGAGTTGGTCTACAAACAGACAAAAATACCATCTCAGAATCAAGAACTGATATATGAAGGTCGACGCTTAGTACTAGAGCCTGGCAGATTGGCACAGCACTTCCCCAGAACAACAGAGGAGAATCCTATCTTTGTAGTAAGCAGGGAGGCTGTGAACATGGTTGGATTAATCTATGAAGAAGGTATATGAAAGTACTTTCCCTTTTCTCACAGCTGTCTTTTGTAAATAGTTTGGGTTACTTAGTAGAATTGTTTTATGTCTGTTATGTCTTAAAAATAATATTGGAAATTTTCTTTTGTTGATATCTGAAGTTCTAAGTATGCAGGCCAATATTTTTCAAAGCTGCTGAGTATCTGGAACATTTTTACAGACCCAGTAGCTGCTTGTAATGTCCCAAGTCCTTTGAACCTGAACGTGTGCTAAGATGTAGTGGAGCTTATGGAGTTATGAACCTTTTTGAAGCATAAAGAGAGGCCTATGCCAGAGCCCTTTTTTAATAAATGATGAGCAGGAGGACATAGCTGCAGTTGAGAGGTCGGTGTTGCTTTTGTCAGTATGTCCTAAATACTGACTGCTCTGGCCAGCTGGCACTCACTCCCACAGAGGTGCTGAAGAGTTTGGATAGGAGAGCTCTTTGTGGAAGGATCAACAGGGCCTTAATATTGTGTCACAGAGCTTTCTGAAGGAGCCAGTGAGTGTGAGAACAAAGGAGATTCAGGTGGTAGGGGCAACCTGAGGTTGGTGAAGTGCTACCCTTAAGAGCCTCAATGAAAATAAGCAGCCATGTGATGAGAAGGGAATGGTCTCGTATGTGGGCAGACATGGTGCTGAAGAACAGAGAGAAATAGTTGGCTCTCTTAATGGAGAGAGATTGCAAGTAGAGACCTGCATGAATTCTGTGCTGTGCAGCATGTTCAGAAGTGAGTCTGGAAAAGGAAGGACAGTTTGCTGAAGATACCAAGTTATTTAAATCAGTTAAGACAAAGGCTGGTTTTAAAGGAGTGCATGAGAGCAACATGGTATTAAAATGCATATAAGCGGTGTACAGGGTGGGCAGGGGAAATAATCGGAACTTTTGAAATCTCTTCTCAAAAATAGTAAAATACAGACACTTGTTTTATGTTTCAGTTTTACTTCCTAAAGTTCATCAACGTTACGATTTGGATGGGGATGCCAGTATGGCTAAAGTAAGTAATTACCATTTTAAATAATATACCTGTTTTGGATAATGATACTGGAATGAAAGCTACTTAATTTTCAAATTAATAATGTTAATAAAACTATTTTAGAATGCTGTTGAGGATACTGACTGATAGAAATGTATTTATTAACAGAGGATCTAAAAGTATATTAAAGCTGTACTTTGTATGCAAAATATGGTTTGGGTTTTTTTTTTTAAAACCAAACCCTAAGTCCAGTCTTCTAAATTCAAAGTGCTCTGTTACTGTATAATGCTGGTGGGGAGCCTGACACTATGTAGTCCTAAAGTGAGTTAGAAGCTTCATAACTTCTAATGTTGCAAAATTTAACATTAGAAAAATAATTCTTGCTCAATAGAGAGGAGTGTGTAGGACTCTGCAGAAGGGGTGGAATTTCTGTTGCCTCTTAGAAACTTTCAAAATCTGTGGGAGACAAGTAAAGGATGTTGCATTGTTTTGGTTGTTTTTCTAAAACTACTGAATGTATGCACAGCCATGTTTGACATTGTGAGGACCGCTTATACATGTGAAATACTGACTGCTGAGGAACCTTTTATTCAGACATGGTATGCCTCTTTAAGTACCAGTAATCTTGAAAATTAATAAACAGAAAAGCATCAGTTGATACTAATTATTTAAAGTATTGTGAATTATAATATCTAAAACTTTGTTCTCAATTCTTAATAATATAGCAATCTTGTAGGTGGAATTGGGTAAATTGAGAGAGTCTCTAGCCTTAGAATTTAAAAAAGGGTCAGTTTTTGCAAGTTCCTTTTAATGTATGTGCTTGATTTCTAAAATATTGAAGAAATGTACTTGTAACCAGGTGCTTCAGCATAACTGGAAAACCCATGTTTAGCTCTGCCTTCATAATGGCTGTTTGGTTGTTGCCTGGGTAAAGCTTAGGCCAAGTTGCACATTTTAAACTGCCTTTCTCAGGTTGCTTTCTTTTATTAATCTGTGTTGCTTTGTTGTGATGTATTGTCTTGAAGTAATTGTTAAGAAAATGCCAGATCAGTACTTATGCTGGGTTTTTTTCCTCCAGGCAGTGACAGGTATCGTATGTTATGCCTGTAGAGTTGCCAGTTCTTTGCTACTTTACCAGGAGCTGATGCGAAAAGGAATTCGATGGCTAATGTAAGCAATTGCCTGCATTTCATTATGCTTTTTTTTAAATTGAGATATGCCTTGATTATCAATACATAATTCTGTTATCTCTTGATATCTTAGGAAGTTTTGTTTATCCTTGAGTAAGGATAGGCTGAATTTCTCCCTTTTTCCTGTCATTAGGGAAACAAACATTTTTGTTTTAATAATTAAAGTTAAGGTGTTTACAAATTTACTTTCTTCTGTGTATAATTTAAGTTTAACTTTTGGTAACGTGCAGATGGAACAGCTTGCACAAGATATTTTTATATGAGGATTATGTTAATGCATCTCTGACTGAAAACAATTCCTCCTGGCAGTTACTGCTGCAGGAATATTACTGATTGCTGGTAGGATGGCGCTTGAATACTTTTATTCATTACTTTATACATTATCGACTAATGCTTTACTTTTTTAGTGAAATAATCAAGGATGATTACAATGAAATGGTTCATAAAAAGGCAGAGATTGTCATCAGGCTGGATTTCTGCAGCAGAAACATTGAGAAAGCTGAGAAAATGTGAGTAGAAGCACTACACCGTACACATTGATTCTTCATTATCATTTTTAATGACAACAGTGTTATAAATTATGATTATTTGCAGTGGTTTTGCATATAAAAATTAAATTTGAGTCAGCACGGATTTTCTGATGGCACTGACTTTGCAGATTTAGTCATATATGTTACTTGAGTTAGAGTATTAATTTTGCTGCTTAAACTAATAAGAACAGGTAATTACTAATTAGTGGTAGTTTTTCTCCTTCTCTGACTTAGCTCATTTGCTTTTTGACTCTAGAAGCTATAGTAAAGCTTGGACAAAGAACCAAGTAGCTTTGCTTTCATTAGTGGTTTTGCTGCTGCGTGTCGTTGCGTATGACTTCAAATACTGCCCCTTAGACAGTTTTAAGACTGTAGCATTTTTTGTGTGGAAGGAATTTCCTTGTTGAAATACAACACAGAGCAGCTGCAAAAAAAACCCCAACCAACCAAGCCCAGCCCCCCATGGTCCCTTCCCAGGAAGATGTTATTCTTAGGCAGTGTGATAAGAATTTTAAATAGTGCCTCTTCTTAGCATTCTCCTATGGGTGGTAGTTTTCCTGTTCAACCTACTGCCAGTCTTTCCCAAATGCTCTCTTAGTCATAGGATTTTGTGAACTTCTCACCAGGCTGCTCTGAAAATGCAGATACCCACAAGGTGGTTAACACGCACATGTAGAACCACTGGGTTTGCAGAGTAGACTTAAGAATTAGACTTTAACCTGTTGGAGCTGCTGTGCCTGTGCAGATTGAACACCTTGTAGTAGTAATTGTGGGTGCTCAAGGGTTTGACAGATTTGCTCTGTGTGTGCCAAACCTATCTTAAAACCCAGGTGTGTCTGTTTGTATTGGCTTCAAAAACACCAAAAAACCACAACAGTGAAATAGTGAAGTTGGTAACTTGCGAGATAACGCCTGTGCAGCCTAGATACAAATCATCAGGGCGAGAGCCCAAACTCCTCTTCAAGCCCATTTGCACTAGTTGGCAGGACTAGATCTTGTACAGTCTGTGTTTGGTTCAGGTAGTTTCTTCCTGCATTCAGAAGAAAGCCACTCAGAAGAAACCACTGTCACTTCTGTTTTGTGACTCTGTTGTGCTCAAGAGTACCTCAGCAATAGTTTGAAAAGAAATTACATTCATTTGCTAACTGGAGTAGTTGTCATGTGGACTGAAATTTTCTGTGTTTGCACATGGTCTGGCCTCTTACAAAGGGGCAGGATTTTCAGTTTGTTTGACTTTGCTAACTCCATAAAAGTATTCTAAAGGACATGTGCTCTTGTTTGTCCTTCCTTTTTAAGGCTGTGCTTCAAAGCATGACAGTGCAAAGTCTTTCTTTGAAAAGGTAGATAAAGCATTGAACTTGAGTGAAGCATGTGTTTTTGAAAGCAGTTGAGCTGTTCGTGATGGTGTTTTTAAACGAAAATGTACATGAGACTCAAGAGAAAAAATATCGTCCTGAATAATTTATTTGGCACTTGAGCTATGGTCATTTGGAAAGTATCAGTATGAACACATGGTCCTACTATCCCAGCCTTTAAACATTTAACCCAGTAAGTTTTCTCAGAAAAGCATTTTGTTACATTGAATTATTAGTGTGTTAATGACTACTTCAAGTACCTTTAGTTTGATGAGATTAAAAAAATTACTTGATGAAAGGGTATAGTCTTCCACTGCTTGTCAAGTACAAGTAATAAAAGTAGAAAAAAGAATTCAGGAATGGAAATTTCAACTTTATTTTAAGAGTTCCAGTTAGGCAAAAATCAAGGAATGTTTTTTTTTAATCTAAAATCTTTCCATTATTAGTGGCCACTTAACTTTGTCAGTTTCATGGTTGTTGCTTGACAGAGACTGTATTTCGTGTACAAGAAGAGGAAGTTATGATCTGGATTCAAGAAGTACTTTAAGTGTATTCACTCCTTGTTTATTTTTTTTTCATCTGCCTTCTTTTGCTGGACAGATACGAAAATTTGATGCAGATCAACTTGGAAGCATCAGAAGTGGATGAAATTTCAGAGATACATACAAAACTCTTGCGCGTAAGTGTCTGACAAAGTTACCCTGTCATTCTGAAAATGGTGTTTCTACAGAAAAAGCCAAATACACAATAACACAGGCTTCTCTGAATAACAGCTCTGAAATTTCAATGTAGCTTCTAGATTGCCAATTGTTAAGATGTCCATACTAATGTGAATATCTTTCTGAAAACAGAGCAGATCCTTTTATATTAGCTCAGTGTAGTGAAAATGGGTTCCTGAAAATAAATTCCTATTTTCTAAAATACTCAAGAATTATAACCCTGAAATATATTTTGCTTTGCAATTTTTTCTTTTCAATTTTTTCCTTTCCTTAAGGAATTATTGACTACTTTGTTGGCTTTCTAAAATGTTACATTCACAAACACACTTCAAAGTGATCTGCTTTGAAATGTGCATCATGTTTCCAGACATGAAAGAAAAAATTGAAAATAATTTAATACACGGGGAGCAGATAAAAAGTTCTCCATTCTAAAAGGAAAAGATTATTTTTATTTTGAAGGTTGTATGGACTGCAGAGAAAGGAATGTACGAATCGTGTGTATAGTTATTATATGAATTCATAATAAACCAGAAAAATAAGGGTAAAGTAAATAGAAGTAAATAAGGGATTTATGAAAGGATTAAAGTTATTGTTGAAAGAAAGTAAATTTTAACTAACAGAAAGGCCAGCATCAAATATGATTCTTTTTTTAATAATACCTTGCTTAATCTGCTTCTGGCTAAGCCTAGGCAGATAATTGGACACATTTCTTTAATGGAGATCAGTGAAACAAACAGGTTTGTAGTATTAATGTGCTCAAGTAATAATCGAGCAATATGCTCAAGCAATAATTTTTCAATTTATCTAGTGGTAAGATTGAACCTTCTTGCTCTTATGTAGCTCTCCAGCTCTCAGGGCACCATAGAAACTAGTCTGCAAGATATCAAAACCAAACTTTCTCCTGGTGGTTTACTGGCTGACACCTGGGCAAATCAGGAAGGCATGCATCCAAAAGACAGAAAGTGAGTAACTACTTAATGTTCTAATATGTATTGAATTCTGCATTGAGTTGTAGTTCACAAAGCTCATTAATAGGTACTTGAGTTTATGTATAAAACATCTAATTTTCTTTCTTTTGTCACTCTAGTCCAGAAAGGCTGCAGGCACTGCTGTCTTCCATCACAGACATCTACTATCAATTCAAAAAAGACAAAGCAGAACGAAGTAAGTAATTTATTTGATTCACTTTTAACATAGAATGTAATGCAAAGGACAGGTCAGTCTTAGTTTGACTAGGGTATTTGTGGTAGGTGTGGACAGTTAGCCACAGTGCATATGTCTGTAGTTCCTTAGTACCATGCTAAAGCTCTTATGAATGAAACATCACTATCAATAGCATAAATTTGAGTTGCAAGACTAGAGAGGAGGAAAAAAGTGTATGATGACTTTGACCTCTAAAAAGAAGGAAACTGTGTAGGAAATGGGTAAACTTAGTAGAGTTTTGCATAAATACAACTAGCAGAGTTAGATTGGTAATGTTTGTCATCTGCTCTGATCCTAGGGCTTCCTTATAATGAAGAACAAATACACAAGTTTGACAAGTAAGTTTCGAAGTTACCTTTGGGAACTACCATGATTGCTTTCAGGTCCTCCAGATGATCTTGCCAATAACCCATTCTATTAATTTTATTGTAAATTGTAACCTCTTTAGGGTTGCTTTGTAAAAATTTTCTTTTAAAAATCTTAAATACATAGGGGTACTAGTGTATGATAATGAAGTACTTTCTGGCTGTAGAGTGTTTTCTCTGATAGGCCTTCTAAAAGGAAAATACCTCATTGTTATTTGGGCATAACTGTTTTGTAGGAAGTTCACTTCTTCCCTCTTTTTTTCAGGCAGGGAAAAGCCCTGTGTAAGATAAAAATCACTTTGTAGCTAAGGTGGAGATAATTTTCTACAGATGAGTAAAATATATACTAGCTGAATGTAATTCTAGAATGATTTAATCTTACAGGAAATATAGCACACCGAATTAATTTTAATGCCATTCTCCGTGCTTGCTTAAGATTGTCACTCATGCAAGGTGTTCACATTAAGCATCTGTGTGTAACTTGGGTCTCTAAACTCCCGTAGTCTCCACTGATTTTATACTGCTGTCCTTGTCTCAGGATTTATTCAGTTCCTCATATGCAGATGGCTAATGCCATTTAAGTTGCCCTAAAATATCTGAGACATGCTCTGAGACTGGGAGATAGGACACAAGTCAAATGGTAAACCTGTCAAATGGACAGGTGGTCAGAAGCAGGGCAGGATATCTTTGCTGGAGAAGAGAAGGTTGCATGGAGTCCCCCTAGTGGCCATCCAGTAGCTGAAGAGGGGCCTACAGGGAAGCCGGAGTGCCACTCTTCATCAGGAACTGCAGTGATAGGACAAGGAGGAATGGCTTCAGACTGAAAGAGGGGAAATTTAGGTTGGGTTCTGCTCTGTGAAGGCAATGAGACACTGGAACAGGTTGCCCAGAGAAGTTGCAGCTGCCCCATACCTGGCAGTGCTCTGTGACAGGGCCAACTAGATTATTTTTATGGTCCCTTCCACCCCAAACCATTATAAGATTCTATCTCAAATGATGCTAGGTGCTTAAATAAATAATTCTCCCAGTGGCTGGTCAGTTGCATGGTTCCCTAGACTTTACTAAATGCTGCATGAATTTAGACACCACTTACATAATTTTCTAAAAAGTCTTGCTCTTCCTACCATGCATGTGGCTTCACTGACAATTACAGATAGAAAGCTGTCATGCAGAGGCCACAACCTTGCCACTTGACTTTCCTATAGTGAAACCTAAACTGGATAACTGCCAAGCAGAGGAGAGGGTTTTCTGCTACTAAAAACATGTCCTTGTCTTAGTGTATGATAAACTTCAAATAAGTATGCTTCATTTTCATGAAGTGAATACTGGTATATTGAATACTGGTTTGAATACTGGTATATTTTCTACCACAGATTATCTCCCTGGGACTGTACAGGTTTGAGGTTCTAAGTCCATCTTTTTTATACTTGATTCACGACCACAGGGAAATGGCAGTGGCTTTTGTTAAGGACTATGTGCTATTATCAGCCGAGGCTGGCCTTTTTATACTTATCTCTAGGCAGATAAGGGAGCAGCCTTCAATTTGAATTTTATTTTTCTGGTCGAATTATAGGTATGCATTCCTGATGACAGTCCAGCTACACTCTAGCTGCAATTTAATTAACAATATTTATTATGCAAGACTTAATGAAACTCCTGAAGTAGGTGTTGGTCTGTAGTGTTCCAGTATCCCTTACCCTTACTGGTGCAATGCATACCATGGTGAGGCAATTACACTGGGACTACTGTCTGCCACCCTAAAAAGAATTGGGTTTTGTTTTCCTTTCTTTTCCTTTTCTGCTTGTTTCTTTTTCCTCTTGTCATAAAATTAGGCTGACACAAAACTCCTGTTCTTTTTCTTGCATGTATGTAACTCAGTGCAAAGGATTATTCATATATGCTAGAAGTTCCAAGTATCTGCAGTAGGCAAATATGAAATAACTAGGACTTTTGTCCTTTCCATTTAAAATTCTGAAGTATACCAGCTGACTCAAGGAAGACATTTGACCATTTATTCATATACAAATATGAATACAAATACAAACTAAGTGCTTCAAATAATTTTCTTCCTCCCTGCAAGGATATATCTTTGAAACATAAATTGTCAGTTCCTGTAGAATGTTGAGTTCTTACACATTACAGCAGCCTGAATAAAGGTGGCTGCACAGATTTTAAGTCCACAAACCTTTCTCCAGATTTCAGAAAGTTAGAGGAATGGGGTTTTGAAAGCAGTATGACTGGTTTGGTTGTTTCTCTGTTGCAGGCAGAAGCTGTATTTGCATGCTACAAAAGCCATAGCTCTTTTCAAAGATGAATGTGTCAGCAAGTATGAAATCTTTTTGGACAAAGCTGAGGACTGGACAAGGCAAGCTATTGATTTCTTTGATATTTGGTAATGTTCATTCCACCACTTTTATATAAGCAGCTCTTAAAAGAAAACTCTTTTTCTTTTAGGAAAATGCTTCACACAAGGAAGCAATTACTGGCTCTCACCAACCAGTGTTTTGGTATTGAAGAAGAGGTGTCCAAATACCAGGATTATATAAATGAGGTAGAATGCTTCAAAGTTATGGGAAGCATTTGCATAGTTAAAAGACTTCCACAAATTTTCTTGTCAATAGGATTGCTAAGAGTGAGTCTTACATTAATGCAGTTGTATTTAAATACAGGCCTTTGTGGGTGCTGTGGTCTCCAGTAGCTTCATTGCCATGTCAGTGTGGACTGCAGGATGGTGTTCTTTTTTTAATAACTGAATCATGTGATTTTGTGAATTGTAACATGATTTTGGAATTGGTGGGGCTAATTTGGTTTGGGGTGGTGGTTTTTTTTAATTTGCATGGGCGTTTTTTGGTGGAGCTTTTGGGTTTGGATGATTTGGGGGTTTTTTGGTATTGTTAGCAATTCCCCCTCAAAAAAAATCATTGCAAATGGATATGGGTTCATTGAGAAATGTTCTGTGCAACTGTTACCATAATACCTAGAGGGTTATCCTAATTATCTTATGAAGTATAAAAATGCTGCTTCCATAGTCAAGATTATGGGATACATACTTAAGGATGTTAAACTAATGATTTGGATGGTGACTCTACAGGGTGCAAACTTACCAGAATTACCTCAGGATTGAGAGAATAAGAGCATTTTCATGTAGTGAAATTATTATTTTTTTAGAAAGGAAATATAAATGAACAAAAAGCCCTGGCTAATTGTAAAATCCGTTTAGGAGTGGTGGACAGCAGCATTTTACTTGTTATTTGTATTTTAGTTGCACTAAAATACAAATCCATTGATTAGGATCCTGCTGCCCTAGGATATCTACAGACATAACAAATAGATAACTCTTCCTTTCCAGAGTTTAATATGAAAGTATTAGATAAGAAGATGGAACAAACCAGGGAATTATTTGTCATGTCAATACAAAACTTGCTGTGATGATCTTATCTTGGAGCATATCAGCCACCTTAGTACTGTAATGAATTTATGAGATATCACAGCAACAGAGAATTTTAAAAAGGGTTTTAAGGTGGACATCAAGATATACATGACAACTTCTATTATAACTTAAATTTCCTTTTTATCTATTGCAGTTACAAGATGCCCTGCCACAGAAAATGTTTGCAGCTTCCAGTGGGATGAAACATACGATGAATACAGTCTATCCGAGCTCAAACACATTAGTAGAAATGACTCTTGGGTGAGAATTTGCGATGGGATTGATGTAATACTGTATGCTTGCTATACAGGGAAATTGCAAAAAAAATTAATGACTTAGTGATTGTTGTGTAAAGATCAAGAATTCTAGATTGTTATAGTGGTGGTACAGATTAGGAAGTGAGTGAGGGATAGCACTAATGTATCATTTGTCTCTTTGTAAATAAACAACTTACCCGTCCCTTATTTTGGATATAATAGCAAGTTGCTGAAGACTCTGGAGGTGTGTGATCAGAGCAGGTATCTATCCCAGTAAAAACTTTAATCTTTCTTTTGCTTCTTGTCACTACAGGATGAAAAAACTAAAGGAGGAAATGGAAGGTGTTGTTAAAGAGCTGGCTGAAAACAATCACATTTTGGAAAGGCAAGCAATTGTTTTCCTTTTTGGGGCTGAAACTAGGGGCAGCCTTAATTTGGTACATTTAGATCATGAATTTAAACTGAGGGAACAATTCTTTAATGTCTTTACCTGTAAATATATTTTGAGCTGTTCAAATGAGGCATAACAAAAAAATAATTACTTAAAACCTTGGAACGTGGCTGTGTCAGAATGCTCTTACAGCAATTTTTGTGGCATTTTTGTTTCATGTTACTTTGGTTTAACTATAAATATTAAAATATAATAAAATAATATATAAATAAAATAGAAATATAGTAATATATATATAAAATAAAAATTCCTGTTGCACAGACGGATCAATTCTGATGTTAAACACAATAATGTTGCAGCAATGCAATGGTGTCTTGTAATTCCTCCCTTTTAGATGTTATTTTTGACAGCCATGGAATTACACCAATCTGAATTAATGATTTTGCAGTTTTCAGATTGCTTAAATAAAGTGAAGAGGCAAACATGTTTCTTACAATCCTGAGAGGGTATTGTGATTATCACACAGACTGATTTTGATTTTTTTTCCCCTATGAAGATGAGAAAATATATAAAATTAAGTATCTCCTGAAAGTTCCAGGGTAAATTGCTGGTAAAATGGACTTTAGCTTCAAGCTGAATTAGTTTTGTTTTGTTCCCACTCGCAGTCCCATACTTGCAGCAAAGCTTCTTGTCTTCCATCTTCTTTGCAGATACAAAAGTTAGGTACAAATGCCTCTGTTGGCATGTAGCAAGGGAAAGGAAAACCCCATAAACAAATTAAAGATTGATTCTATGGTCTAGTCAACCACCTAAAAATGTACTGGTTTTCTGCTTTAGATTTGGTGCCTTGACTATGGATGGTGGCCTGCGGAACGTGGACTGTATCTAGCTTCCAAAGGATCCGAAGAGGACTTGTAAATTTTTTCAAAGGGAAAAAATACTGTTGGGACAGTTGAAAGCAGATAATAAATCTGTATCCAGGATTTTTTTTTTTTTCTTTCAGCAACTGTAATATTAAGAAAATGTAAATATGTATAATATGTAAATACAAAAGAAATATATATCTTTTCTTGGTCACTTTTAGGATAGAATAATTTCTGGCAGGGATTTGAGCCCCTTGGAGGATCTCTGTGGAGTCCTAAAGGGAAAAGTATTGTTGATGAAGTTGACATTTGTCTGCTTTGAATTTTGCCCTTTTTTTCAGAATGCAATTTAGTCTTCATTGAGAGGACTTGCAGTACTCCAAAACACCGTTGTATAAAGGGTATTTTGGATATACTTCCACAACCACTGTTATGTAGGAGTCTAGCTGAATGACTTTGATCATCACAGAACATGATGAATGTTTTAAATAAGGTGTTTTTAAATGAGTGTGAATAGGGACTAAGAGTGCAGATAGGACAGAACAGAAATGCATTTCTCTTTCCTTCACATTCAAATTGTTAGTTCTCTTCTACTTGAGAAAGCAAATTCACAATATTTTTTTAAGTTCTCTAAATATTTGGTGCCATGTTGTCTGTAATTGTTTGACTGCTTAGTATATGGAAGTTTTGCACTCCAGCTTGTCAGAATGAATGTAAAAATTCATTTTTTGGAGTACAGCATTTTCAGACTTTCCCTGAAATCTTGTTGCTCACCACAACAGTGGGTACTTAAAACAGCTTCTTCTTAATTTTATTTGCAGGTATAATTTTTTTAAAAGGTTAAAAATTTCGTATGAGAAGAGTTTGTGGACAGTCAGTAGACTGAATAGTATCACACCTCAGTAGTAGTAGTAGTAACTGAATAGTGGAAAATAAGGTACCAGTCTAGATTTGAAAAGGGACCACTCCCACTGCTGCCTTACAACTTAGGTACCAAACTTTGAAAATGTAGTAAGACTGTATATTTATTTTCCAGCATCAATCGTTACTACTTTCAGTGCTACATGATTGGGATGCAGAGATGCAAAGTGAAACATTCTGCTCCAAAATGCATAGGAGAAAGAGAACAGGAAATCAAAAAAATTCTGGAAACATCCCTTTGTTTGGATACTACAGATGTACATACTTGTTTCAGATGAGCATGCAAATATTACAGAACTTATTCCTTCCTTGTGGAAACCTGGCCATGGATGTTCAGTGGTGTCCAATAATACCTCTCATTGCTGCATTACACCTGTAAGAGCTGGACCAACTATATTTAGAATTTTCAATAATTACTGGTGTAACATTTAGGTGTAAACTAAACAACATTGACCAGTAATAGCATCTGGTAGTTTTGTGATGCTTATTCCCTGCTTATCTGTCCAGGTCAGAACACAAAACACTTTCATTTCCTTTTTAGAAAATATTTGGAGAGAAACTTAGGAAATTTATAAATGAGTGTATCATTTAAAAGGAAAGGAAATTCACTTGTCTTGATGTCCAAGACCTGCATTCCAGTGTTCTTGGTGAGAACCAAAAAAGGGAATTCAAACATTTTTACACTCATGTGAGCAGCTTCTGTCTTTGTCACCCAAAAAAATCTAGCTATGCAAAAGGAGTGCACAGTTTGTCACACATCTTTCTTTGGCATTCTTAACAGTTTTAAAATACTGGAATTATGTCTAACTGGAATGTTTTAATGCCTGCTTGTACATTTGTTCATTCACATCCACAGTCTCACTGAGTATCAGTAAAACACATGAATAAATGTTAAAAGAATTGGGCTCTCTAGATATGCATAAACTGTATTTTGTTTCCAACATTATAACACTTTGTTGTGTCAAAGTTCTTAATCTTGAAAGAAATAAAATGCTAGGTGGAATATATAATTTTCAACTTCCTTATACTGAAGCAGTCTGAAAAAGAAAGTTAATTGTAGTAAAAGTATAGTCTGTATGTTGAAATATGTGCATTTTTTTACATGTTTGAAAATTTTTTGTTATATTTTATGTTCATTTTAAACATTGCTGGCTTTAGTCTTGCTGAATACATCAGTAAACTTAATCGTGTTAAAATTTCTTTTTCTAAAGCAATTTTAACAAAGCTGTAGCTAAGGAACTTGAAGTAATCAGTTCATAATCATCTGATTACATTATTATGAAGCAAATAATTTTTCAAGTCAAAGCATAGTGTTGTACCATCAACTTTTTGCTCAAACTAAGTGTCCTGATGCTATGAGTCTCGCTATTCATTTGCCAAAATAAGTAATAGAAAGTAATATATGGTTCTTCTTCCTGAAGCTGGTTTACTGGTTTGGGGGGTTTAGCTGAATATATTAATTATCTGTTACTTGAACAAACCTGTCTTCATATGAATTGTGAAAATGCATGAGTGAACAGCTTAATGGCATAAATACATCATCAACCACTTATTGTGCAGTGTGTACTTCTGCCTTTTCATAATTTAATTTTCTGTTAATTTCAGGATTTCCTTACAAGATTTATTTTCTTGTAAGCACAGTAGAGAGCCTGAAACATGAAATTGCAAATTGCAGCTCAGTTTGCATTATCCAGCTGTTCAGAAAATGTGCCCTGCACAACCGAATCACTAGCATAGACAATATGGTAGAGCCACTAATTCTAATTTTTTTTTAACTTTGTGGTTGATACATGTTCTGAACTACGTTAATTCTTTTAATGGTGGTAAAATTCCTAGTCTCTGCTCACTGGTAGAACTCAAATCAGTTCTAATAGAGTCAATCACTGTAGAATTGTAGAACAGTTCTGGATAGTCCTAGCAGAACTGGGAAAAATGGGAGTTGCTGGCTGAAAGAAGGGAGTACTGGAAGAAGGGGGAAGTAAAAGTCTTTGGTAGTCTACAGGCTGTTCCAGAAGATCAGCATTTACTGTGACTGTGGTGAAAGCATTATACATTACTAATATAAACTGTTATTGAAACAAAAAAACCCAGCCTACAACTCTGGAGAAACCTTTCTAATGGTAAAGAGAGGCAAGTGCCAGAACATTGTACTGGGAACAGCAATACCGTTTGAAGAGGATTCATAGGAACAGGTTAACTGGTGGGAGCTCTTGTGACAGATTCTGCCAGTGACGAGGCTTCACGACCTTCCATTTTTCTGTGCCCTAAATAGCTTTATTTTTTCCTCAGTCACCAAAAATAATGTGGTAGGAATAGTATCCCTCGGTGGAATTTGCTGTTTTGTCACTGGTACTAGCTCAGGCAGCAGTAGTTGTACGTGCACGTCTTTTGGAGAACTTTGCTGCCTGTGGGCAAGTAAGGCCGGCAGCGGCAGGCTGAGCTGCTGGCGTGCTGCAGCCGGGCACGACGCAGTTCCTCAGCGTTGTACTGCTGGAGCTCACAGTGCTGAATGCAAGCTCTGACCACCCCGGCCGCCACAGCCTCCCCATCCAGGTGTGGGTTATGGCAGCTCTGCCCGCCCGGGGAAGTATTTCCCCCGGTAGCTGCTTTAGGGAACTGAGGCAGATCATTTTAATGGGAACCTATTGAAGCGCATCACTAGCTCTTGTGAGCTCCCTCTGCGCCCGGGGCTGCCGCAGCGTCCCGGAGCGCGTTTGTGCCGAGTGATGCGGAGTTTGTGCCTGCCGGGCGCGGGGCGGCAGGACTCGGGAGGTCGGGGAGAGGACGCGGAACGGTGCAGCGCCTCCTTCGCCCCCGCCGCCTCCCCGCTCCCCTCGCCCGCGGGTGCCGTGTGCGTGAAGCGGGCAGAGGCGGCGGCGGCCCCGCTCCGCATGGCGGCGGCCGCGCGGGACCGGCGGGAGAAGCCTCGGCGGGGCCGGGCGGGGCCCCCGCAGCCGCCGCTCCCGCCGCCGGACGCGCCCGCCGCCCGCCCGGGCCCCGCGCTCGGCGGCCGCCGCCGCCCGGCGCCGCCGCGGCCCCGCCACGTCCGCACCATCTTCGAGGCGCCGCCGCCGCCGGAGCCCCCGCACCGCTTCGGGCCGGCGGCGGCGGGAGCGTGGTGCGACCTGTGCTGCCGCTTCGTCCTCTCGCAGGGCCTGCGCTGCGCGGGTGAGCGGCTCCGGCGGGGAGCGGGCCGGGAGCGGCGGGGCCGGGGGGACGCGAGATCCTCACAGAACCGAGGGGCGCGGGGCCAGGTGAGGCGACTCCCGATCCGCGCCAGGAAACAAACGCGCTCCTCGCCCAGCCCCGACGGGAGCCAGGGTTTCGCCATGTGAAGCGTTGGAGCACGACGGCTGCCGAGCGGGAGCTGAATTGCCGGGACGCCGGCCTGGCGTGGGGGTGGATGCAGGGTGATCGGGTAGAAGTGCTCCGTCCCCAGCCGACAGGAAGGCAACGCGTGTCACAGGGTGTGCGGAGTGCTCCCTGAGGGGCTCGTGTGTGCTCCCAGCCCTGCCAAAAGCCGTGGGCTCTGCTCCCTGGCCGTCAGGGTCAAGCCCAAGGCCAAGCTGTGTTAGCGTGTCGCATGTCACATGTACAGCGTGTGTACATACACGTCCTTTCACTCTCTGCGCTCTGATTCTTGTAGGCAAAGGTGTGTTTTCCTTTCCTGCATAGAAAGTGACTTTCCTCCTCTGCGCCCCTTTCGTTACCAATGCAGCTATTTCGCTCATCTTCTAGCTCCTGTCCTTTACATAGGACAGGATACATTATCTAGTGCTGGTGAAGAGTCCTCTTTTGCCATCCCTTGGTTGATTGAAAAGGCTTTGGCCGCATTGTTGGGCTTCACGGTAACCTCGAGGGTGGTTTCTGCATGGAACTCCTTGGGCAAGTTCACTTGGCTGCCTGTTCCTCGCCCACAGCTGCAGTGCTGCTGCACTTTCTAGGACAATCTGGTGCTATCCCTAGTGCTGTGACATGTTCAGGTGTGTGGTTTGCTCTTGATTTACATCACTGAGCCTTTGTTTAACAGCTGATATTTGAAACACAAGGTGGGAAGGACAGGTCAATCTTTTTTTTTTTTTTTTTCTCTTTTAAGGAGATGTAACAACCTCATACTGTCCTCTGCTGATGAATAGAATTTATGTTATGACACTGTTCTCACAGTTGCACTCACTTTCAGTAGCCCTATTTTTACAGTTATTCTTGGCATGGAAATACTTTGTGAAAATAAAATACTTTTTATTTATCCTTTGCATTAATGCACTGTGTGTTCTGACAGGATGCGTAGTGCACTGATGTGAAAATAGACCTTAGAAATAATAATTTTTAATGATCAAATGCTCCATGACAAGAACTTCAAGTGTCACATTGAATTATGTATCTTCCAGCAACATTTTCTCAGAACGATTACAGCTTACAATGTTTTTCCTTCTCCTCTGTGACAAGCTCAATTTTTATGAGGCATAGTACTTCAAGCTGCTCTTTTAAATTGCTGTTTAAATAGCAGAGGAAACATTCAGCTTTTATGATCTAGAATGAATATAATTTTTAGAAGCTGTAAAGTGCTATGGAGATGAAAGGAGACACCAGCTAAAGAGCGCAAGGGCTGATGTGAGAACCTCTGTTCTTGCCCACTTGGCAGGCACAACCAGTGAGCCAGACTGGTGAGCAGATCTGGCTGATAAAGTGGCTGAGGGCAACAGAAATAGGGACTGGGTCAGGACAGCTCAGAAAACCTGAAGGAGTGTGTGACTGGCTGCCCTCCTGGCTCAGAGTCACTAAATCCACCCTGGCCAGATGTCAGTCTACACTCAGAGTCACAGGCTGTTCTGTGACCAGGTGAATATAGGAGAGGAAGATGTGCCCTGCTCTGGGAAGGCAGCAGGCATGGCTGTGCTCAACAGCTAAAGGGTGTCTAGACTGGCCTTGAAAGCTGAATGGGATGCATCCAGGGCTGTAGCCAAATTTGTGGCCTCTGTGGTGGCTTCTGTGAAAATGCAATGGTCTCCTTTGGGTATCCCTTGCAAAGCAGAGATTACAGCAGAGGTTAGAAGTACCTTTCAAAGATTTTAATCTGCCTGGCAAGGTGTGACAGTGCTGGAAGTTTACCAAATAAACTTCCCATAGGTTTTCCAGAAGCCACTTAATGTCATCTAAAAAGCCAAATAAAACAGCATCTTCCAGATGGGCATCTGGTAATAAAGAGGGATCTACATACTAAATTCTCATGATTCTGAATCACAAAGACATAAATACCATATTTATTTAAATTACCCTCTCTCAGTATTGGTTGAAGTCAGATCAGACTCACCAGATCATTGCCATTAGACATGACCTAAGTCAGACGTGGTGAGTGTAGTGTCAGGGATAAAATGGCATGAGAAATTTCCTGTGGGATAGAGAAGCAGTCAAAAGGCACATTAAAGGAGTAATTTTAAAGTATTTAGATACAGACTTTTTTTTCTGAAAGAAAAGTCTTTGACTTCTCTATGGGAATGGGGATTTCTTTGAGTATCTCTGTCCTTCCTTCCCTACAGTGTATACGAGAAATTCCCCAGCTGAGCTTCAGTAGAGGTTAGGCTTTATTCTTACCATTTTTCAGAGGGTCTGTGATTGCCTTAAGGTTCTTGTACACTCCTTAGTGTACCTCATACAGTGAGGTGTAATCCCTGAACAACCAAGAAAAGGTCTTTCTGCCTTTTGTGAGACCTTTGTTTGGAATTCACAAGTTTTCACGCTTCTGATAAAAAGTTGAAAAACTATTTTCGTTTGATTCAGGGAAGAGAGATCAGAACAGAAGAAAAAAGTCAAGATTAAGGATTGTCTATTTCAATGCAGTTCACAAGGTGCACATTATTCAAGGAATTTATTTTTTGAAAATAAGTAAGACAGTGCTGATATTCCTGGACCCCAGCCCAGGAAGAAAGCCAAGTGTAATGAAATCCCTCTGGAAAGGACACTTTGTAGTATCCGACTTCTTGCTGTTGTTTTGGATTCTTTTCAAGAGAGGCTTAATAGATTTTGCAGTTCAGGTTTGCTCTGCTAGCCACCTTTTCACCTCTGTTATTTGGGGTAAAAACCTGGTGCAGATGCAGAATTCCATTGCCTGGCCTGACTTGTCTGCACAAAGTTGTTTGAAATAGAAGCAGTTGGGATTATTCCAGTTTATATAATGGAATGGTGTACAGTAAAGAGTGGGTTTTGTTTTCTAGCATTCAGTTTTTTTCTCAATCTGAAGGTAGTCTGGAGTGAAAATTCTCTATTTCTTATATCTTATTGATGATGTGTAGTATGATGTAGTGTAAGAGGTTGTTGCATTGTATCAACATGTCATTTGGCATTTGAAAAATGAGGCATTTATCATTACTTTGGATGAAAGTCTCTACTGCCAGGCTATGAAATACAATTTCTGAGCAATTTTACTTTCCTCATAGTCTGGAGAACAGACTGGTGGTGAGAGTGTGAAAGGAATTACTTTGGGGACCACTTGCTCTTGACTTCCTAGTTAATTTCTGTAACTTTTCTTTTTCCTTGCATTTTACACTTTTCCATTAAACCAGATGAAACCAAATGAAACCTTTTCAGAAGTTTTACTCTTAAGAGAATATAGAGAAATTACAGGTCCTACATGATTTTCCCCTCAAACTTTCTAAAGATATTTAAGCAGATGCTTTCGAGGTTCCATGAAAACTAGGTGGCTACTTTCCTGGATTTGGTGATGGGACACGGTCTCTCCACTACGTCTCTTTTTAAACCAATTTTTCAGTCTTTGTTTTTTGAGCAAGCATTCCCTGTGAAGTGTAGCACAGTGTCAGGGCTTGTCAGGGCCTTCTGCTTGAAGAAAGTCTCGGGGAATGAAGGAGGAACTTGATGTTGTCATGGGAAAGTTTTGAAGAGCTTCCTGTGACTTTATGCTTGTTTTATACAGTTGTACCATGCTCAGAGTTCAACAGATTAGCGCTGCTTGGGCAGGAGTTTGGGTCATTCTGGGATGTAATGATCCAGGTGCCTTTTAAATGATGTTGTGCCTGCATGCTATATACATATTGCTAGTATCTGTGATTTTAACCCACTGGAGACAAAGGTAAAACTGACGGTTTTAATGTGTCTTTTTGTCATGGATAATGTGTCTTTTTGTTAAATGACTAACATGGTTTGGGGGTTTTTTTTGCATTTAGGGCTAGCAGTAGGAGGCCAGTGTAAGTCCCTAGTAGAGAGTATGCTTGGACAGGAAGAAGCAGTCCCCCTTTGAATTGCTGTGAGCCAGGCAGACAGAGATGGGAGCACTGATATATTAAGTAATATTTTACCCATGAGGTCACTGGTCAAGCCAACATGAGAGATCAGCTCTTGTCAGGGACTGTGGTTATCACTTCCTTGTGTTCTTAAGTGGTGTTGACCAGAAATCTCCAGCCTTCCTGGAAGGATCTCTTTATCCAGACAGTGAAATGCAGGTCAGCAGTGTGCTGGCGGGGTGGCTTTAGGAGCTGCTAGACATGCCTGTTTTCTCCACACTGTACTGAGCATGGAGGAATGCCTTTTTTTATTTTGCTTAGTAAAGGAAGAGTGCATTGTGTGCAGAAGCTTGGGTGCCATAGCCTGACAGTGAGTGTAAGAGCTTGCAGGAAAGTATGAAGAGCTACAATGAAAGTCCTCTTGTATTGTATTTTTCTCTTATACTTCTGCTCTGAACATTCACTTATTATATAGTAGCTGCCATGGCTAAAGAAATGTTTACTCTTCTAAGAGAGAAGAAATGTACAAGGTGCACCCTTGTTGGGCGCAAACACCATGGAATCACTCCCAGTGCAATGCAGATATCTAAAGAAGGAGGGTCACAGCTTGCCTGAACCCTAAAAATGATCAGGTTTTAAGCAGATCAGATTAGGATGAACAAACTTACTGTTTTAGCAAATTTTAACACGTTTTTGCTTTTCTGCCTCAATCAATTTTTTCTTAATGATAGTTCCCTGCGAGCTCTCACTGAGAAGTTGCTAATTTTGGCACAAAGTCACCCAAAGCCCAGAGGCAAGTTGGTCTGTCAGGCACTGAGTCAAATCCTATGTGTCAAACTATGTTACAAGGCAACTCAGTATCTTCTCTCCGGTTTTAGCCATGAGTTTTATTTTTCCTCTGCTATACAGCGTAGCTGTTTACATACAAAAGTGGTTTTCCTAAAGACTGTTCAATAATTTCCCTGAATTTGCTGCTACTAATATAATATCTACTGCAAAGCTAAGATGAACATGAGTCTGTTATTTTCACATTACGCCATTGTTCTCTTCATCTGGCTTTATAATCTTATATTCAGCTTTAGTTTTGAGGCAGAAACCTACAGACATGCAGTAAAGCTGCAACCAAACCACATTAAAAAGGAGCAAGTGCAGCACGTTGTACCAGCAGCAGTCTCCAGGAAATGGTGCATTACCTTCCCGATGCTCAGCTGCAGCAGCGCAGCAACGCCCTCCCTCACACACTTCCATCACAGTGCTCTGCTGGTCCTGCCTGCCTCTGCACATTCCCAGCATCTGGAAAACAACATAAAGCAAACAACAACAAATTTTACTGGTTGAAGTATTTGATGTAAAAAGGGAATGGCTGTACGGTACAATGGATGACATTGAAAAGAATCAAGAAGAAATATTGCTGAAATACACAAAGAAACATTCTTTTCCATGTAAAAATGCAGGAAGATATTTATTAAAAGTGTAATATATTGTAGAGTTAAACAAAAACTAATCAGATATGAGCTAACATGCTTTGGAACAGTGATTTTCCTCCTCAAAATCCAGGATATGTTTCATTTGAGCTATTGCTAAGGAGAAAGCTTCCTACTCCTTACATCTTAAGGGGAGAAATCAAATTATTCTCCAAAAAGAGTCATTAATAGATCATTAAATCTGATAAGAGATGTATTTCACATCAGTTTGAACTCTACAGTTCTTCAATTACTACCTTTCAAAAGGAGGCAAGGTTTTGGAAATTGCAGATTGCCAATCACTGTTTAATTTTTAGTCCTTTCTTTTTGTGTACGTGCAGCTGCTGAGAATCAAAAGTTTTTTTAGAAAGCTCACAAATATAGCTGCTTATTTTTATTAGGGAGGGATGAGCAGCTGAGCTGGAGATTGGAAGCATTGTGCTAGTTTCAAAGTCAAATACAGCAGTTTTTTGTTTCTTTTCTTTCATTGGTTGTGTTCTTTATTAACTTCCTAGCAACTGCATGGCCTTGTCACACATCATGATGTTATAAATTATGTTTTGATATGAAATCAGTGATGCTGTGTCTTGGCAGTGTCATGGTAATGCAGTAGTGCTGAATCCCAGGCACTAGTTAGGCAGGGCCCTTTTTGTGATAGCTGGATAAAATTTACTCTGGCATACAGCTGAACAGAATTTAAGGAAGGTTGCAGCTTTCATTTATAATTTCTAGGTAAATATGTTTCACATATTCCATTGTTTCAATGCATGGGTACAATGTTTCTCTGCATAGCCCAGTTCCGGATTGCAAAAATCTTGCAGTCTGTTTCAGATCTCTGTCAATAAAAAAACAAACAAAAAAAATGGTGAAGGGAAACAGTTTATGGAGCTCTAGAAGTCTCTTCTTTCTTCTCTGGAAATTCAAGGTCCATCAGTATGGAAAATATCCTGGTGAAGGCTGGTTTGTGAATACTTCTCCATACTGACCTGTGCCTGTATGTGTGGCATATATCACAGTGACATACCTCCACACTGGGACAGGTTGGAAAGACACCACCTTGTTTTCCAAATGTGTTATTGCCTGCAAAGAAAGCAAAACCTCATTTTGAGCCTAATTAATAGGGACATTTACCAATGTAGACAAGCAGACACTACTTAATACACTCAGCTTTTCCTACACACAGTTCTTACTGTGAAGAGGTGTGTGGAGATCTTTGTTCCTGAAACCAGACTAAATGGAGGAGTTGCAGCTGAAGTCAAAGCAAATGAAACCCTTTACTCATCCCAGCCATTTGCTGCCTAAGAGCTGGGGGGAGTGGAAATGGCAGTAAGTCCTCACTGAGGAAAAATGCTCTTCTGCTCTGGAGCAGAGTGTTCTGCATCTGCCCACATCTGGCACCGCTGCGTGTGCTCCTCCTGATTATCAGACTTCATAAAATATATATTATGAGACTTTTAAAATATATAAACTCAGCACACCCCAAGAGAATATTTCCAGTCAAGCACTGCTGGTTGTTTACAGTTCATTTAGGAGTATTTTATTGTAGCAATGCAGGTTAGTTTGGGGTATTTTCTGTTCTTTCAGCTCTGTCAGTGGGCATGGGAGGGCTGCAGTAAGGCAGCCCCTGGGTCCCTGTGTATCCCCCTCTGCTCAGAGCTGGTCTGTTGAGCTCTGTAGGTCAGGGTAGACAGGGACATGTCTAAACTGCTGGGTGTTTCATCAGCACCCCTTTGCTTTCCAGCTGGTGTGCACAGGGTGCCATGCAGAAAGTGGGTTGGGAGGCAGATGTAGAGAGCAGTGTGGTGGACCCAGCTCTCCTGACCAGGTGGCGGCTGGCCACACACCCTGGGCACCACACACATGGAGGCTCTGTGGGTCTTTCTGCCCTGCACAGGGGCCCTCTGAGCTCTGACCTCTGCACTCTTGTGGGGAGGTAGGAGGTCAGGGGCTGCCTGCATAGCAGAGGGGACAGCTGCTCACCTCCCTTCCCAGGCAGGTGGGACAGCAATGAAGGCAGCAGTCATTCCCTCCCCTCCTCCAGACACTGCTTAGATGAGCAGAGTATGACTTGGGGGTTGAAGTCTGCTGCAGGAAAAAGCCTTACATGGTTTTTTTTTCCCTGAAGGGAGGCAGGGATCAAGAGTCTGAGTCTGCTCACATTTCAGGTCCTTTTGTCCTCCTTGGAAAGTATCTCTGTGCTGTCTCTGTCAGAGTAGATTGAAAGGTACACATGCAGCCCTGTGTAGTACCTTTCTAATACAGTGAATTCTTAACTTTAATAATACATCAGTGTAATGTGAGGAATCAGAGTTCACTTAGGAGGAGCTCTGTGGACTTTCCTGAGTCCAGCTGAGAGCAGTGCATTCCTGTGCAGAGCGCAGGGGCTCATATTCTAAAGCTAGCGGTTCAGGTTGAGAGGACCCCCCATCATCATCACCACACACCCCTGATCCCTGAGCTGTGGGAGGCAGGCTGTTGTTCATTAGCTTTACATTTTGGCCTAACTATGGCCTAAAAATGTAAAGTGATGGAGAAGTTGTGAAATTATTGTACTCTTAACTACCACTGCTGTTAAGTTTAGCTTGAATTCAGGTCTGTGTTCTCATCTGTATTACCTGGTTTGTTGCATAGTATAATTGTCAGATTCATCCCAGTGATGTTTTTTGTATAGAGGAAGTTCTGTTTGCTTTAAAGTAATACACAGTGTTTTATGCTCTTGCCTATTTTTGTTTCACTAAACATTGTAAGGTATAAACATCCACGAGTTTGTTACTGTCATCAACAAAGTCAGTTTATCCCCTTATGTTGTTCCAACTGGATATGTTTTACTGAATATTTTTTAAGCCTCATAAAATACCAGGACAAAGATACTGTATCAGCATTTCTGTTAAGTGAAAAAAAATATTCCTGTGCCCTTCATATCCTGCTTAAGGACATATATATGGATTCTTTGACAAATTGCAAAACTAGTCAATTTACTATATTTATTTAAGGTATGAAATCATAAAGGATTTTTTTATGCCTCTTTGATTTTCATTAAATTTTATATGTATAAATTCCAGGAAAAAAAAGAAGTCATTGTTTGATCTTGTATTTGGCAGATGCCAATATATACTCAGACCCCTGCTATTTCCTGAGAGAAGCAAGTTGTCTGTTGTGTCTTTAACTCTGCTCCTTGCCTGTTCTGAATTGGGTGACAGACCTCCTACTTGTGCTAAAACCATCACTTTGCTTCTAAATTCCTTCTGGTATGAAAGGCTGGAGCTCAAACAAGACAAAATCCAGTGGTTTGTGTCCTGTCTTCTGCTCTTTTTATTGACACTGGCTAAAGAATTGTGACAGATACAGTATAAATGGAAACGTTTATTTGTTTTTAGAGATACACAACAGGTAGCCAGTAGCTCAGTCCTGACAAGCAGGAGTATGTTTAAAAAGTCAGATGTATAAAATGGGGTTAAATGCTTCACATATTTTAGTGTAGAAAAATACATAGTGAATTCTGGAAGATTTATTAACTGTGTGCTGTGAACATAGCTGGTGTAACAAAGCCGTTACTTTCTGTCGCTTAAAGGTTGATACAAAAGGACCTTTGTTTTGTAATGACATTAGTCTTGATTTTCCAGGGATTTCTGCCATTCAGATCTAGCAGAAGCAAAAAAATCAAATCCAATGTGAGAAGTTGGACACACAGTCAAGGAAATCCTACCATCCTTGGGAAATAGCTACATAGTCTTGCTGTTTAAAAGTGTACACTAGAAGTTGTGATAAATGTTGCAGGGGACATTGCAGTAAATAGCATCCCTGGATTAACAATTTAATATGTACCGTGGTTGTAGTGGGTGTAGGCTATGTACTGAGATGATGTTAATTTCTTTGTATAGTGATATGTTAATAGATGCTCAATTCTTAAGTAAATTGTGGCAGGGAATGATTTGACTCTTACATTTGCCTTAAAATCCATTGAGAGGAAAGTTGCATTTTGAATGATGTGTGTATCCATTGAAATCTCTGTTAAATTTACTGCTCAGAACCTTCAGAAGAAAGTCTTTGAGAGACACTCTCTCCAGAGAAAACTCTGTTGATTTACATTAAGGGATTTTGAAAGAGAACTTGTCACTATCAGTTTTGTTGTTTATTTGTTTTCAGCCTGGAGAAGGTAGCTAGAGATGAACAAAGGAGCCCTTCAAAGCCTTTCCTGCAGAAAACATGTCTTAACATCATTGGAAACACAGTAACAGGTTAAGACTCCAGAGCATTGGTCTTTCTTTAGCTGAAGCATCTATTAAAATAGCTTCTCCTTGTAATAAAGAGGGAGGTCTGGAGGGCTCTGAGCAGAGTGACGGAGAGGGAGGGGATTTAGGGCTAACAGGTGGTCCTGAGACGTGCTGGCTGACGCTGAGCTCAGAGCCAGTGCGCTCGCTGTGGGTGTCCGTGGGCTCTCCTCTCTCCTCTGCATACATGTGCCTCTTGTTCCTGCTGTAGCTGTGGAGCCCTTTCAGCCATGGCAGTGAGAAATGATCGTAACAAAACCATCAGGAGGCTAGCACGGTTTTTCTACTGGTTTCCTAAATCATTGAGCAGTTCGAGGAGAAGGACGGTAAAACTTCTCTGGAAATCTCCTGGTAAGTCTGCTGCTATTTTTCCCCAGTTTTTTTTTTTCCTGCTAAACAAAACAAAAGAAAACAAAACAAAACCAACAAAAAAAAGGGGGGGGGGGAAAAGGGAAAAAAGGAAAAAAATCTGTTTCCATTGAACTGGTTAACCTTTCCCGTCCAGAATTGTTTGCATTTTTTCATGCTTGGAGGTTCATTAGGCAAAACTGCCAAAATATTCTGGAAATGCAATAGAAGGTTCATCAGGCATGTTCTGACAAAGAGTTCCCTTGCAGCTGCATAATTTATTCACATCACTGATACTTGGTATCTTGTTTATGCTGTGTTTCTCTCTTAGGTATGTATATAGGAGCTCTAATATGACTCAAATAATTTCCTGGAAATTATTTGGAATTGCCTTGAGCTGTTAATTGGTCTAGAAGGCTGTGCAAAGACTGAGCTGACTAAAGACTTTAACTCGTTGTACCAGTGTTCACACAAAGTGATGGGCAGCTTAGAGGGGCTTGTCTTCAGCAGTGATGCCCTTGCCTTCTCTTCCATTTTATCAGCTGAAATGCAGTACAGCTCAGCTCACCAGTTAGTAAAAGGCATTGTTCCTCACAGCAACTCAGTGCTCTGATCCTGGTCCAGGCCTGGCAGAACGCTGTTTGCATCTCTCAGACTGACGTTCTCATGAACACCCTTAAAGCCCAAACACAGTTTTGTCCCTTGAGCATGGTCTGTGAAGGCTGAGGCGCGTTCTCAGCATTTGGAAGAACGTGCGCTGCCATAGCGGGGGAAGCCGAGTTCCTTCTGTTCTTCTTAAGGGACTCGTGGTACAAGGTCAGTTTTCTTTTGGTTGGGACTCTTTGGAACAGGACGGTGAACTTTTCAATTCTGCAACATTAATAACAAGTTTGTGTTTGCGTGAGGTAGAATTTGGGTCAGTTCCACAGCTGAGCAGTTTAGTGTTGTACTTCAGACAACAGATCTGTGACTCTTGAAAGGGGATGTGCCATCTGAAATCTGTCACAGAAAGTTTGTAGGTCCCGTGTCTAAATGACACACAACTTCTTCCCAAAGGAGTCCACAGATTTCAAATATTCAGAAAGAAATCCCAGGACATTGAAGTCTGTATGAAACTTTCCTTGATGAATCTAGATTTTTGAACCTTTCTTGGAATACTGGTAATCTCAAGTCCTCCTAATACATCAAATCATCCTGAGTCCTCATAACACATCAGATCATTCCTGCATCTCTTTTATTACTGTAAAAACTATCAATTAATGTTATTGAGAGTTTTAATTGCTAGCTGGGTTACATACATGTGAAAATCTTTGCATGCCAGTTATCTTTTCCCCCAGTATTGCAAAAAAATTATTGCATCCATGACTTGTAACAAGAAATGAGGTGAACTCTGAGTGCTTTAAAAATAATGCTTTTTGTGGGTTGTCTTTCCCTCTACATCTTGTGATTTGAATAAGATTTACCTTTTTACTATCATTTTAGTGTATGTTTTAGCATTTCTTTTGAACTGAATTTGTAAATAGTGTCTAAAGTGCCCTAAAAGTCCTTTGCTACCTGTGCAACGTGATATTTGTCACAAAATCGTGGGTTCGATGGAAATGTGTCATTTCAGCAGAAGATTGAGTCCAAGCAGAAAAAATCTCAGTGTGAAAATTCAACTCAAATTTCTTGTAAGTTTACAGAAGCCAATCTCATAAACTGGAAACTGAAGTCCTGATGCTCCTCTCACAGGGGAGGGGACACAGCTCCTGATGGCTCTTCAGCCTGTACAAAGACAGCAAGTTACACCTGTGAGTTAAACCTCAGCTACCCTGAAGTCCACGGACATTTCTGCCTTCTTCTTCAGTGTCCAGAATTTTCCTTTAGTTTTTGATGAATTACAAAATTACCCACTTCCTCAACTTTCTCAACTCTGAAACACCACATTTCGGTAATTCTTTACCAAGGTGCCCTTCTGTCCTTCTGAGAGAGTTATTCAACACAAAAGCCTACCCTGAGCAGTACTGACCATCTACCTTGAGCAGAATTGGCTACCATCCCTTGGTACACAGAGATTTACCCTTGCTTTCTAGGGTAGAATTCAACTTTTTGCTGCCTTTCTGCTGGGTTTTACTCCAGGACTGGCATTAACAGAATTTTTTATTCAGGATGACCCAGCAGAACAATTTTGTGTCACTAGGCTTGCCCCACAGATGAATAACCCAGCTGGCAATTAAAGCTTTCAGTAATACTTACTGATAATTTTTGCCCATTTGTGCTTTAATAGGTAAATTAACATTTTAACAGCAACAAAAGAGCAAAATTCATTATTTGGACACGTTAGGAAGATCAGAGATTGTGTTCTCTGTTATGCTTTGTCATAGATTTTGGGTGATCTCATTCATCATGGGAACCAAGAGATGGGCACTGTGGCTCTGCACAGTACCCCCGGACTTGTTGCTCTTGTTCCGCTTCGATCACTCCATGTGTCAGGATGCCTTGTTCTCTCTGCTTGACCCAGAAACAGAATCTGCCAAAGCACAAAATTAGGTTTTTAAGTATAATAACGAATTTAGTACTGTTGTGGGTCACTGTGTTCAGAAAGGCGCATTTGACACAATTTTAGAAGGAGCTGTCAAAGCGTAATTAGGTTGCTGTTCCTAAAAATTCTTAGCTTTTCAGCCTGACCTTGGATGGGTACTTTGGGATTGCTGACCACAGACTTTGGCCTACAGGTAATGTGCTCCTTGCAAAGCTCTAAAAGAAGGAAGAAAATTTGTGGGTGCTCTTCAGCTGCTGATTTTGCCTAAGTTACTTACTGAAGGATTAAGAAGATGTCTTAGACATGGTTCAGAATATACTAAATATAGCTGATAATCTTTTAACTGCATTTAGTTTGATGAAGCATACATAACATTTTATAAGAGGCTTAAACTGAGGGATGTAGATTTTAGGGTTCTGAAGCCTTCATTTCTTTGAAATATGTTTGAATTTTTCCTACAACATCTTAGGAGAATTTATGCTGGCACACCATGGGACTAGAAATTTTATCATTATAAAGTACATATGTACAGGGAGAGATATTGAAAGACAAAGGAATTAGAAAAAATATCACGAAGGGCCATGATAAGACTACAGAATGATGCAAAAATTCAAAATAGACAAGTAACTCCTGTTTTTTCTGTCTCATAGCAGAGGAATAAAGTGAGGGGTGACAAACATAAAGCAGATAAAAGGATTTTTCAAAATTATTTTTAATTCAGCATGTAATTAAATTGTAGAACTCATTACCAGAGGATGCTGCTGAGGTCAGGAATGTAACGAGATTTAAAGAGGGTCTGGAAAAATAAGAATATTCAATATTATGATAATTGAAGCTACAATAAAAGCTTTGAAAGACACATAAATCTTCTTGCTTAAGGGTTTAAGATAATTTTTAACAATTAAGGATTAGTCTGTGATAATTTTGTGGCTCAAGATCTCACAACTGTTACTGTTTCATGCAGTTTCTCCTTAAGCAATGCACCCCCCCAGAAAAGATAATTTTATGATCTGCATTGATTTAAACCTTTATGATATTTTTTAGGCTTATACAGGAAAACACCCAGATTTTAGACATGCTCAGAAGATAATCCCATGTTATCCTGTGGAAAACATAAAAAGCACAATGCTTGCCGACTTTTTTTTTTTTTTTTAGTTTGCAAAATTGCCTCAGGGGAAACTCTGCTTGTTCTGCAGCCATTACAGTAAATAACTACAGAAATCAAGTCTGGCTGAGGTGGGTGATTTTGTGTCCTGTTTCTTGCCAAATTCTGCTGGCTCATGAAGGCCTTTATTCTCAGCACTCATCTGGTGAGAGTTCTCATCATTTTGAGCTACTGTTTCTAGTAGGTACTTTGGAAGGTTCTTTCAGAGGGCAGAAAGTGAGAATTTATTGACAGAATTTTAAACTGACTGTGTTTCAGGCAGCTGGAGATTGACTTTTACCCTTTGCTGTTGGTTAACATTTTTTGCAACTTTTGTGCTCTATTGAGTTACACCTTTAGTCCTTCTAGAATATTTTTATTGGTTTCAAAGGACTTTTGGTCAGAATGATTAAGCATCCAATGTAAAACTACATTTATGTAAGAATATGTGTTATGGAAAATAAGTAGAAATCTTTACCTGGGTATGGTGATATGCTTTAAACTTGCTACCTCCTCAAAGAATTAACAAATAAAGCTTTAAGTGATCATACAGTACAAAAACTCACCTTTCAGCTCTCTCTTCAAAATATATCCAGCTGACAAAATAGATCTATAACACCTATGGGATGGGAGGACAATGTTAGCTCAGTATGTCAACTTAGATCGTCTTAGGTTAAAATATTTGTAAATTTTTTTTTTGTTGTTTTCATATTTGGCCAACTAACATACGATGGCTTATGCTGTAAGTGCCCATGTCCTTCTGTGACCTCTTTAATTGGATTATTCTGGCAATAGCTTGGGAATGTAGAGGCAGCATACCTTCATTTGGGGGACTAGATAAGACTATAGAATGATGCAAAAATTCAAAATAGACAAGTAACTCCTGTTTTCTCTGTCTCATAGCAGAGGAATAAAGTGAGGGGTGACAAACATAAAGCAGATAAAAGGATTTTTCAAAATTATGTATGTAAAAATGTAATGAACAGACAATGTCACTCTATTTCAGGGTTCTTGTCCAAACCCAGCTGGTGAAAGCCATTGCGTCCCTGTCTCCCTGGGGCCAGGGGTGGGTGACACCTCTGCAGACACAGGTCAGGCCTGTTCTTCTGCATGGATTCTCCTGGTCATCCGACAGTTCACTGGAGCCCTTGTGGTATCTGGGGTCAGTGTGGCCCTTGCAGGCCCAGCATGCAGAGCTTGCAGAGGGGTTCTGAGAAGGAGAGTGGCCACCTCTGGGAATGATGGAGAGAGTTTTGTCCTAAGACAGATGATAGAGCGTAGAGGCATTTGGGATCTGTAGCTCTGAAGCTCTACATCTCTTGTTGATGCTACATTTCTTGTTTCTTTTGCCAATGTCAGGCAGAAGCAGCTGGAAGATGCTGTTTCTCTGCACTGCACCTCTTGGCTGCCCTCAGCACTAGAAGGAGGATGGTGGAAGACAATGACCAGCTGTTGTACATTTAACTAAGCACCTCTCCAGAACAGCTGATTCAAGATTCACTACCAGTGCTGGCATGATGGCACATAACACCTGAAATAAAAGCTGTGAACTGGTCATTTATGAAGAGTAACATTAATGAATTAGTAGTGTGGAATTACCTGTTTAAAAGAGATAATGTAACGTTAGAACTTGAGATGTAAACATAGGCCAAGCTTGGATGCAGCATACAAAAACAGGTTTAGAATTGACCTGTACCCAGTGTGAGGGGTGATCTGCAGAAGTGCAACTATTTTTGTATTAAACTTCATTTAATTTGATGGGTTTGAGTCAACTTTTTTCTCATCTCACATTTAAACAGAAGAGACTGCAGGTTTTGTTTGGCAGGAAGTGCAAGCTTTTAAATTTCATGTGATCTCTCTGAAAGGTCTGGCTTCTGTCCTGGTAGGATATGACTGCTGTTTCACTCCTCTGATGGAGTGATCATTGATCCTGCAGCAGCTATTCAGAATCAATTCCCAATCCCAGTGTTGTGGCCAGGTGAAGCAGGGAGCTCTTCTGAGCTCTCAGGACTGCTTTTCTCAGATCCATCTCCTCTGTGAACTTGAAAGTCTTGTTTGTTACCAATTCCAGCAATAAGAGGGAGTTTGTTAACTCAGGTCTGGTCAAGAAATTACAGTTCTGGGAGTGTACGGATGGAGAGACCTAAACTATACTTTTCTTTCCTGTTGTGTTTTCATTGTGTTTCTCCTAAAAGGAAAACAAAGGGAAGTGCTGCTTTGCGAGTATCCGTAATGTTGGCTATTTCAGGGATTCAGCAATAGAGGGCACTAGAGTAAATGCTTTACAAAAACAGTATTTTTATTGGATTTGCACGCAAAAGTGAAAGCTCACTTCTGTTTTTCTGTGTGGAAGGGATATTGTACCCATTTGTTTGGGTTTTTAATGTTGGGAAGAGGATAACAGTCAAAGCAAGTGGAAGTCCCAAGATACCAGCATGACACGTAGTGGAACGGCATAAATACTTTGGACCAATTTTTGACTTTTTAAACAGAAATTCTGCTATACCTTTCCATTGAATTTGCAGTGCAGAAGTGTATGCAGCAATGTGTTCTCGAGCCAGGTGTTAATTGAGTGTAATATCTGATGCCTTTGATTCTGTCAAAGGTGGATTTCAAATACGTTTTAAGAAGCCGCTACAAAAGGAAAACCAGGTGTGAGAACGTGTGTAGACCCACATCCCCATTCCCGTTCAGGCTCTGTTCCCCCAGAAGTTGGGAATTCAGTGTATGCTCTGGGCTGCTGCATTTTGTGGTCTCCATGGGAAAACAATTTAAAGACAACCTGAGGTGCTTTTAGACTATTAGTAGAATTTACTGGGTCTGGGGGATTAGGTTGGTAGCTGGGATTCAAATGCCTGTGGACAGGTTTGCCAGAGGAAAGGGGCCATAGCTGCCATTTTACCATCCTAGCCACTCTGCTGCCACACTGCAGCTGCAGGGGCAGCTCTGTGCAATGCCAAGACACCCCTCTGGCTGCCTGGCTTTATGGAGCAGCCAGAACTCCTTGGGGAGCTGCTGGTGTCTGTCCCTCCAGCCTGACTCTGGGGGCTGTGGTGGCACAGCACAGGGCTGTGTGCTGGATGCTGACCAGGGGCTCAGCCCTCTGCTTTTCCCCCGTGCTGCTTCATGATGGGTGGAGATACCTAACAGCTACTGCAGGCTTGCATAAGTCAGCTTAAAATCAATAGTTCTGTAGGAAATCAAATGTAAATGAGTTATTGTAAGCTGGATTGGTAAGGCTTTTACCTACGGGGCACGGGGCACTTCTGTGTGTGTGCGTCATGACTTCACTGCAGATTTGTTTTCTGTTCCAGAAATGCAATCTCTTTGCTCTTGAGCTGAAGAAGAAATCCTCTGTGGTACTCTGGTTTTGTCACTGGTACATGTGGTCAGTAAAGCCTGATGCTATCCAGGTCCACCAGATTTTCTGGAGCCTGTGGGCCTGTGTGGGAGGGGTGTGTGGTTCTCTGGGTCAAGTGTACAAAAAACACTCTCTGAAGTTTGTCATGAAAGGACAGACATGGTGATATGTCAAGGTACCTGCCAAGTTTCATCTTTAATTCATTGTCTGGAGTGACTGCACGGAGGAATTTGGCCTCCCCACCCCTATGGAGAAGTAGAGTCTCAGTGCTCAAGGCAAAAGCCATGTAATCAGCCCAAGGAAGTTGTTTCTTGGGCTGTAGCCTGGAAGTTAAAAAAACTAAAGGATGCCATAGATGTCTGTATATGAAAAGGACTAAAGGAGAAATGAGGCCTCTCCTTTCCCTCACACTCTGGCATTGATTTGTGGTGTTCCTGTGCCCAGGTACCTGCAGGCATTTCAGGCTTCCTGGGGAGGGAGAGCTCAACCATGTACCTCTCAGTCTGCCTCCCAGAAACTGGCATACTGAGAGCTCCCAAAGTCATGATAGCTGTGGTATAGCCTGAGGAGGGGATGTGGTCCAGCTCTCCAGCTAGCTGAAACAGGTAAAGGAGATTGTGAGAAGTAAACATGACCTAAACTTGATTTTTCTTGTCTTGGGCTTTCATTTTTAAAGTATTTCCATTATTGCAACTTTATGTTTTAATCCATACCTCTATTGAATGAAGTGAATATTCTCAGCCTTGTTTGCAAACAGATTTTGTGATTATTTCAGGGTGGTCTGGCAATCACTGGGTGTTCTGTTTCTGTGGGAGTGGTGACTGTAAACAGGACTGTATGCAGAGCAGTATCTGGCTAAAAGAAGTGTAATAGATTCCAGGAGTAGAAGCCTGTTTATAGGCTAGTTATGTAGGATCCCACGTTTGTGCAAGAGTCTCCTGTGGCAAGTCTTCACTGGATAATGTTGGCAAGCACTGGAAGGAGGGAGAAGACTTGAGTGTTGTCACATTGATAAAAATACAAACAAGCTTTATCAAGCAATTAGATTTATTTTAATTCTTTAATACTCCAGAGTAAATCAATGGGATTTATGGTCCTATATCACTTAGGACCAGGTCACTTAGGGCTCAGAGACATTTAAGCATCTGAGAACCAGTGTAGATTTCAGTAGCTGAATCCTTGACCCTTCTCATGGCACTGGTGCCAAGAGTGGAGAATCCTCCCTCAGTCAGGGACCTTCTCTGTGGCAGCTGCCAGCGACCTTAGCTGGCTAACAGAGGTCTCTTAGAGATGCTTTATTCATGCTAACACCTACATCCCAGTTTTCCGACGTGCAGCTAGATGGCAATGTCACCTTCCACTTCTCGGAGAGGCTGCTGAGCTGCCCTGAGATGCCATGCCTGGCCAGCCTGCCTCATCTCCTCCCCCCAGCCAGGGATGACCATGACACAGAACACGTGTCCTGGTGTTTACCAGTTATCTAGCAAACCATCTGGCACAAGCCATATTAACATTAACTCATACAAAAAAAAAAAGTATTTAAAGGCTGTAAGATAGATGACAGAATTTTGGAGATTTATAGAGGTTCTAGCAGCAGAAAGTGGAAAAAAAATCCAGTTCAGGCTGTTTACTCTAAAATACCTGTCCTTCTTTCCTGTTTTGCAGATGGGAAGCTGAATTTAGGTATTAACCAATTATTTGCTATCTGGTGCATGAAATCAGAAATATGGTCCCTGAGTTCCCAGGCAGCAGGAACATCAAACAGTCCCAGGTTCATGCAGGCTGCTTTTATACCTCCTCTTCTGCTTTGGACCTCCCTTGGAGTTCTCAGTTAGTGATTCACTCAGGGAAGTGTTTTCTTCTTACCAAAAGGCTGATCACTCCCTCCTGCTTTGCAAATGTGATGTCCTTTGCATGTGGCAGAGTCGGGTTGCCTGCCTAGATGATAGATAAACTGTTAACTAAAAACTCTGAATCTGAAACTGGTGAGTAATATGGCAAATTTTTTTTGCACAGTACCCAAACTCCAGCTCAGTAAGACACTTGGCAAACAAAAACAGCACAAGGATTTGTGTTGGAACCTGGACAGTTTGATTAAAGCCCTTGTCTTTTGCTGAGGTCCAAATATATGCTCTTGATGGAGCATTAACGGTCTCTTAATGGAGACTGCTACAGAAGCTTATCCTGTTTCCAGGGCAGGATTCCTGACCCTGAGTTGGGCTGTGACACAGACAGGGCTGCAGTTCAAGTGCTTCTTGGAGAATTTCCCTAGACAGCAGGTTTCGCCAGTCCTATGGTCTTTCTGTTCTTGGGAGAACAGCAGAGGATCCTCCCTGTGGGAACTGTGTATCCCAAAAAAGGCCTCAGCATCTGTGAATGGCCATTGTACCTACTGAGAGCAGAGTCTACAGAGACACAGCAGAAGACCTTAAGTGGTACTTGTAGATAGTCACAGCTTTACAGGAGTTTGGAAGATGTGGGCTTTGCTGGACTTCAGTCTGATCTAAGCCTTGTGTAGCTTCTCAGTGGGGAAAGAGCACAAAATACACAAAGATCCCTCAGGGGAAAGGATGGCCATAAGGACCTCAGAAATCCTATCTTATTTGTAATAATAGTGATCCCTTAAAAAGAACTAATTGGGAAATATGGTTAGAACTTTATTTTAATCTCAGACTGATGTTAAGTGTGACTAACAGATAAACAAACAAGCAGAAATAAAGCATATTTCATAGAGATAAAATGGATGGATGTTACTGCAGATCACTTCCTAGTAGCTGTGCTTAGAGCTTTCTGGAGGCTGTTTATTTCAAATAGGTTTCTCATTCAATTACAGAACTGAGTGAAACAGTTAAAAAAGAACTTTGTGGCAGCTTTAGCATCTAGCATGTAACATCAACTAGAATGTAGACATTTGGGCGTCAGCAAAAAAAAAATCAACACAACATATATTAAGCATTAACTGAAATGTGACATGCTGTTACCAATGTATGGTAGAAATAACACAGTTCAATTCTGTCTTGCAGGAGAAATATAGCTGAGCTTCATTCTCCTTCCTTTTGCTACCTGCTGGCTGAAAAGGGATTAAAAAATAAAGCACTAAACACCTTACATAGTTTGAATAATTTTTCCAAGAAGCTTTACAGGCGTACTTTCCACAGAGCAAGCACAGCAGTAAAACTCTCTTCTGATTTCTGGGAACCAAGACACAGGTTCTCATGTAAAGATGATTTTACTTGCTAACTTCCCAACACAGTAGCAGGACCAAGCAGTGTATCCTCCTCACACTTTCTAATAAAGACTTTTTACTGTGGTTGATAAATAATGCAAAGGGAATATAAATTTGGCTTCGAACTTTCCATGTACTTCAGTTGTTTAAGGGCAACATACATTTTGCATATCCATTTGGAAGTTAAATTTGTCTGGGCCATCACAGAAATGAAGTCACACATTTCCTAGGCAGGGGAGACCACAGCAGGATTGAGAGACTTTGCTATTGAGCTTCTCCTGCCTCTGCCTGCCTCTGCCTGATTTACTAATGCTTAGTTATTCACTAGGGTCTGATGTTGGAGCATCTGTGGGGTTCCTGCCTGTTCCTTTCCTTGCTTTCTGCTGCACTGGCCTGGAGCAAATTGGTTGTGGGAACAGCTATTTACAAGCTATCAGGCTAAGTCAAGTTTTGGGTGGAGAAAACCCAAATATCAGGTCCATTAATGTAAAATGAACATGCTGAAGCCTTACAGTTCACCCCTTCTAGGGCGGGATAGGAGTGGTGTTGATTTCTAGCAATAATTAAAGTTATTTTTTTCTATGACTCTCATAAAGCAATTGTTGCAATAGAATAATAAATCATAAGGTGATTCATTATGTTTCAGTAGCTGACAATGAAACTTCCAAAGCATAATATTTATATATTTAATAAATAGATACTTACTTTGCATTTCTTAATAATTCAGGACAATTTTCATAATTAATATGCATTGATGCATCATTTTCATACATAAATTCAGTATACATGACAATCTGAGCATCAGTAAAATAAAACTATTAGCTTTCCTAGTTGTCAGTGAATGCTTTTATCAAATATGCTAAGTCCCCAGAGCTCTGATTTCAAAGAATAGGATTCATTTCAGACCACATCAGGAAAGAGCACCTGATTCTGATTGCTTTCCAAGCAGAAATGATATGGCAATCCATGATCTGATCACCATAACAGTCTTTGCAGAATTATAGCTACTTTTTGAACTCATGGAAATTTTGGGAGTGCTCCAGTAAAGGTTTACCAGAAGAAGGCATTTTTAAAATTGGATGCTGTCTAAACCTTTGTGGAACATTGTATGCCACAATTGGAATGAAATAATATATTTATAGCTAAAACACATATGAAAAAAAGATCATACATAGATCCACTGTTTTAGGGGAAAAAACATCCTTTTTCTAATCTTGCTTATTAAATTTATAAATGGTATGTTAAAATCTAGCTTAAGATTGAAACAATTTTAGAGATGAAGCTTTTTTAGAGACGAAGCTTTCACATTTTTTGTAATTATGCCTGTAATAGCCAGGTGGAAGTTATGGGCTTGTCTTCCAAATGACATTATAGACTCACAAATTAAAATGAATATAAATGGCAAACAAAATAGCATTGGGAGATAATGTTTCCTAACTGAATAAGTAATCCTGTTTCAGAACACTGTTTAGCTAACAGATTTTCTCCTAATATTATTTGTGAATTAGTGCATGCTCAGTACATACAATTGTGCAGTCATAGGAAGCTGGGGAATTTGTGAATGAACCCTGGTGTCCTACAGATTTGTAGGACATTCTCCATAAGCTCCTCACCACACAGGTGATGTGCAGTAGCTGCTTGCCCAGACACGGCCAGACAATGGCATAATGGCTGAATTTTGCCAGCTTTGCCCTGAGTGTGGGTGTTAGTCTGGATCTCCCTCCTTCAGCCTGGAGATAATTTTCATAAAACTTAATTAGCTTTTAGACCATTTGTAGTTGAAATGGTCAGCTCTGTCACAATTACAGGGGGAGAATTGAAAGGTGGGCATACAGCGCAATTTTATAACCATTTTTTCTAGAGAAGGTAAGTGAACTTGCAAAGTAAAAACCACAGAAATTAAGGAAAAAAGAAGAAATTTAAATGCTACTTTCATTTGATCTTCTTTTGCTTATGCACTGTAATGTAAATTTTAAGTGCTCCCATTCTGGCTGTCTCATGGAGATGCCCTGTTCCCTTTCCTGATAAACAATGGCTCTGAATTTTATTTATTCCTCTTGGCTTTTCCACTGCATCTTATGCGGTCCCTTCCCAAAGACAAAATCCTTCTCTTCTCAAGGCATCCATGAAAATTATTGTTCTCTCTCCTCCAGAATTTCATGAGGTACATGAATAATCTGAAAAATAATCCCAGCTGCGTAAGCATAAAACAGAGCCCTGGGAAAACCTCATTTGGGTCAAAAGCACAGTTCTCCCTGACTTCAGCTGCACTTGGGAATACTCCATGTTTACTAAAAGTTGGATAAAGGAACTCAAATGCGGAACCCAGGAGAAATTAGGCAGCAACTGAAGCGAGCCTAACGTGGCTTGCCAGCATCACACAAGGATGTAGGGACAGCTATCATTTCTCCTGGGCACCATTCAGCTGCCTAACCATTCTTTTTATTTGTCTCTGTTGTCTTCTGTATTGCTCCACATTTTTCAAATTCTGTGTTAAATACTCTTTTCGAGTATTTATTAGTGACTCTTTTAGAGAGTTGGAGTCTTTTTCAGTGCTTTGATTTATACTGCAACGGGGTCCTTTGTAGCCCATAATTAGCTGGAAGCTATTTGCTGATGTCTCAAGAGGCGTGTGACTTGGGATACAGTGATATTATTGTGATATAGTTGTTGTGATGAAGTCAGTTGTTTTAAGATCAGAAACATCCCAGTTATCTGCCTTGCAATGCTGATCCAGGATGGACTCACTATGCTGGGTTGCTGTGTTGAAAAATTTTGACAGGCTTTGTGCCAAATAAATACAATTAATTTTGCCTTAATGCAAGTGTAATATAAATTCAGTATCAAGCACAGGAATGTGATGCAGGTTTACAGTTTATCCACATTATAATTTTTACTTGTGAATGGTCTGATGGTACAGGGGTCTTACATTAAAGATCCAGTCCCTAGCCAAGAGTAACATCATTTCAGGGAACACTCTGCTGTCTTGCCCCATAACACCATGATGAGTACAGATTGGAAATGGGAAGGTTCAAGAATTTACTTTTTGCAATGGGAATCTAATTAAACATAAGGAAAACTGAAAATTTTGAGAAGCTGTTAAGGGAACAAAAGAGCCCATCCGGGATTCTTCTTTTGCTATAAATCTTGAAAGTGTAAAGCCTTGTAACATCAATGAAAAAAAAAAAGTAAGCATAGCATAGCTTAGTTAGAGAAAATTAAAGCATTTCCTCCAAAAGTCATTCTTGGAAATGGCTGAATTGTTTTAGCTGAAATGTTCTAAAACAAACAGCATGATGTTCCCCAGCATGGAAACTTGAAGTACAAGTGGTTGCTCTTTGGCAAAATTATAAGCAATTTAAAACCTAAAAATAGAAAGTGACATTCAGTCCTAGACAAAGATGGCATGGTGAACTCTGCCCAGCTTACACAGAAAACCAGCAAACACAACAGAGCTTCAAAGCAAATACAAGCTGGTTTTGCAAATAGTCTTAAAGTGATTCTTTCTTTGATATTAGAGAGAGTACGAATCATCTATTTCTTACTAGAGATAGGGCCATCTGCCTATTATAATGAATTTACATTTCTAATATCCATCTTTGTTGACTTTGATAGCCAGCAAGTGAAATGTTTGAATTGTTACTGAAGGCAACTATTTGATTTATCAGCATAATAAGCTTCAGATAAGCCACATATTCTGCTTTCAGTATTCATGTGCATATTCTTATGAGTACCTAGAGCTTAAAACATGAGAAGGCATGTAGCAGTAATTCTGTGTGGGTAGAATTTTTTGTCTGTAAGTCCAAAATGTTGTGTCTTTTCTGAGAACTGCCCCTTTCATGCTTACATTGCAACAGCTAATACCTAGTTTGTGGCATGGACCTTTTGCAAGACCATCTCAGTGAGGCAGCCCTGATCTAACTAAAGACCTGCTTGAGTGCAGGCCTGTCAGTGTGACACTGGGAGGTGTGCTGCACTGTCACCTTCGCTCCGGTGAATTTACATCTCCAGCACTGTGTGGCTATTATTATCTTTGATACGGGTGGGGAAATCCACTTGAGAGCTGGGTATTTCTCTGAGGTCACGTAGCAAATGAGGATGTGTCTCACTCCTATGTTCTGCCTGCAAAAACCTAATTTCTAAATATCATTTTAATTTCTTTTCTTTTTTTTTTCTTTTTTTTTTTAACCTGGTGTCTGTGTGTGGGTTTTTAAGATTGCAGGTACACCTGCCATGCTCACTGCCGAGACCTGGTGCACCTGGGCTGCCGGCGGAATGGAAAATTAATGGACTGCCTCTCTTCACATGATACCTTAGATTCATCCTACAGCAGCAGTCAGGTAAGAGATCTCCTGCTCATGTAATTACTGCTTTCTCTTGTCGGCTCTGTCCTGAAGTGTGGTCTGCCTGCCTCATCTGGCTGCTTGGGAAAAATGTCTCAGTTAGGCACGGATTTCCCACCCAGTGCTGATTTTGCAGCACAGCTGGGTCGAGGTGCAGCTGGCTCCTGCCAGCTGGGTCACTCCTGTCCCAGTTTGTTTTCAGCTAAATTGACTGAAAAGTAATCCCACAAAACTGTTTTGGCCACTGTGGGGTCATTTACACCTAATCAGTAGAAACCTCTGAGATGTCGCTTGTGATAATAACGGACACTCTCCTGTTTTTATTTTTAGGGGGGAGGGAGGATGAAGAATTGTGTCAAGTTTTTGTGTGTAAGTTCCTTTTTTCAAGCCTTTTATTTGAGCATCAAAAAACCTCTTCATTAACACAGGTCTGGTCTAAACTTAGACTGTTACTGTTTTAACTGAAAAGCGTTATTCAAAACATGATTAGTGAAAACAAATTGGTATGTGCGTATCCACAGTGGTCAATTTAATCCTTTTAATGTCTTTAGAACTAATATTGAAGAAGTGTTCTTACTGGGGGAGAGGGTTAAAATCCAAACAATCCCAGACCCAGCTATCATTGGTAATGCTCATTTCATTCATGGTAAGAATTTATGTTGTTTACTGTAAGAATCAAGAGAGATTCATAGAACAGCCTACCCTGACTTTCATTATCCACAGAACTGCCAAGCACAGGCTGCACCGTGCTACAAGCGAGCAGCTGTAAAATTTGTGCCCACCCAAAATACTTCTGTCTCCGAGAAATCTCCTCTTCCCTTCCTTCTGCCCCACCATAAAATGCATTAATGAATAAAACTAATGTTCTGACACACACCAGTTGTACACCCTGTGTCACTTTTCCTACCCAAGGGATATTATGTTCGTAGATTTGTGGGATGGGTTGTTTGGGTCTGGGTTGGGGGTTTTTTTTCAATAATGTTGTACAGAATAAACATTTTTAATTTAAGTTAAGCATATTTTGATATCTTATCAATAGTTATGTTAAGGTCTTAAAAGATGATTTTGTATGGCAAGAAACTAGAATTCTTGTGTATTTTTTCTTGTGGTGTTGTCCATAATATATAGTGGAGGCAGTATAACTGCCCTCACAAGCTGCCCAATTACGTACATGAAAGATTGCTCCACAAATATATTAACATAGCACAGCAGATACCCCTTGTAGACAGCAACTTCTGCTTTAAATTTTTCTTTCCTGAAATCAGTCTGGTCTAAGGAATCAAACAGATGCCACTTGTCTTCAAAGTCATTACTATCTTCCTACTTTAATTTACCAATAGTGGGATATGCAGTCACAGGTGATTGTAACCATAGCCCTATTTAAAGGCAGATACTAAACAATACTAAGGAGGGCAAGGGAATCCTCCTTGAGGATTGCAAAAATTTATTCTGGGTCAGCTCTGAAGCCCAGCAACACAATCATTCACTAAAGATGATGCACTGCCATTTCAGTGAAATAGTCTGAGGACGCACAAAGCAAAGCAAGCTTAACTTGGTGGGAAAAGCAGCAAGAAATATTAATGCACAGTTGAGATAAAACCCAGGGCTTACATTCCTCTGTGATGATCACTCACTCAGTGGTGAATCAACCAAAGAAGTATTTTCTCAGAGGATTCCAAATTAAAAAATAGTGCAGCACTTTTCTTTTCCAGGTTCCTGTTAAGCAAAATTCTTATAGCATATACAGAAGGCCTAAAATCCAGCTGGGAAACATTTGTGATGGACAAAGTTAGACTTTATCCTCAGTCCTTGCCACAGACGTCAGACAGATTCCAGGAAGCATTTTTATAATTTTATTTTTTTAGCAGGAGAAAAAATAGAACTTGCTACAGACTTACGTCAAAACCAATTTTTATGAAATGATAATTCTACCAAAAAGTAAAACAATCCAAGTAAGTAAAAACAATATTTGGTAACACAAAGATGTGTAAAGACTTCTAGTGACTGGAGTGATTGTTCAGGATAGTCCTGGAACAGGCTGCCCAGGGAAGGGGTGAAGTCACCATCTGTGGAAGCATTCAAAAAATGAGTAGACGTGGCACTCCACAATATGGTTTAGTGGCTTTAGTAGTATTTGGTTGAAGGTTGGAATCAATGATCTTGGAGGACTTTTCCAACCTTAATGATTCTATGATTTTAAAATTTCTGAGCACCCTTGTTGAGCTTGGTGTGTGCCCTCCAGGTCATCACTGAATTTTCTCTGCAAGTGCAACATTTTATTTTGTAGAAGCTCCAACCACCACCCAACTGTCCAGCCATGCAAACTGTGACTGAGGACACAGTGTCTCTCTGTGAGCTCCGTCTGTCTTGCTCTTGGGAAGACTGAAGGGGAATAACTCAGATGCTGAAAGGCAGAGCAGCAGTGATGGAGAGGAGGAAGTACATGGCAGCACAGGTTTTGGAAGTGTGGGTGACTGTCAGCAAGAAAATACGATGGGAGCAGAGAGAGAAGGGCATTAAAAATAATTTTTACTCAAAAAGACACATACAGCTTGCCTGGAGAGGTCTAAAAAAGAGCAAGTGCTGTCCTGGGTATGAATACTGAGCAAGGAAACTGTTTCTTGCTCTTTGAGCCTTACAGTACTTAGGGGAGCCAAATTTCATGTGCATTTGTTTGTGTGCAACAAGATCGCATCAAAGAAGTACTGTTTTTTCCTACTGATTTCCTTCCTCTTGGAAGAAGCCACCCTTTGGCTGCTTGCAGTGGGTGACAGTTGTTGCAAATCTCTTTCCTCACTAGCTGTTTGGGTCAGTGTGTGCCTGACAACTGATACACGAAAGATGAGGATTCAAATGCTATTTTCAGCATCCATCATCCACTGGTTTTGAGACAGCAACCATTTACATGCAGAAAACCTGGAATGTTTCCTGTTGGGTCATTTTCTTTATGCACGGCTGTCCCACATGCACAGAGCAGACGGAGCTACCACAGGAATCTGCAAGGTTTGAATTTGCTCCTTCCTCTGCCACTGACCTGCTCAGACCACTTTGTCTTTCTAGGACTTGTCTACTTCTCTTGTAGGTAAAATTAGAATTTTAAAAAATAATTTTAATATCTTTGAATGGGAGCATTGTTGCAAAAGCTGGCATTAGGTTACAATTTAATTAAACAAAACTTCTAGCTCAGCTGCCTTCTCAAAATTACTATTTTCTTCCATACTAAAATTTCCTGGACTTTATCAGCCGTAAAGGTGATTTTTGACTTTCTCTTTAATGTTCGAACCTGCATCTCATGTATAAAACTGAACAAGTATTTAGTATAAGACCATGAAGGGGTCAGGGGATGGGAAAAAGATGATGGTACTGAACCTATCTTCTTTACAAAATTATTCTTGCATTCTTACTCTGTGGATGGTGTCTAGTCTGCAGGGTTTTACTTAGATGCAGGACTGTGCTTTTGAAGCTAATCTTCCAACTGTCTTTACTTCCCTTGTTTTGGTTGATATCAGGGAGTAGTCATAGGACAAAAATCAATTCCATTTCAGGTGAAAACTAAGCTGCTTCCTGAAGCCTGTGAGAAGAGGCACTCCAGGAGCCAACCTAACACACTCAGTCCACTGGATCAAAGCAGAGATTTTCTTAAGTAAACATTATAAAGGGTTTATATTGAGGACTTTGGATTCTCAGCACCGCTTGCTGTCTTTTACAGAGCTGTGTGTTGCACTACATTATTTGCTAAAATAGGCATTAGATTCTTGGCACAGAACTTTTCCCAGTGATGCCAGCTTTGGCTTTATCTATATTGTGACTTTGGAAATCACATGGCATGCAAAACCAGTTAATTTTGCATGAGCTATGCTAGTCAAATGCAGAGTTGCAAAGATCACAGATGTATTTGGGAATGTCTCACCCATACAGTGAACGTCAATTTAAATTGTGAAGGGATTTTGCAGGAATATTCAAATTTTTTAGTATTTATGGAGAGGGATGACTTGCTAACAGATCATAGTCCTGGGATTCGTGCCTTTTCTTCCTGGGACGACTGTTTTGTTTTGAAGTGCATTTTTTTTTTTTTAAACACTAAAGCATTCGTTTGAAGTCATTATACTGGCATTCTTGTGCTGGTACAGGTTAAAGAGTCATGGCACCTCTGTATTTGCAAATGCTCCTTCAAACATGGAGAATATTTGGGATGATAGTAGGCACTGCTTTGAACTCTAACTCTCTATGACCTAACACCATTTCAGATTGGTCAGGCAGTGTGAAGGTATCTCCTGCTTGATTCAGGTGGTATAAACTGCCCTTCATTCTGCTGCAGTGACCTGGGGGTGCCCTGAATGCAGCAGAGCTTGGCACCCAGCTGTAGCTCCTGGCCCTGAATGCTTGTTCATGCCCATACACTTTTCCATGTTCTCCTTGCTCTTACACTCCCAGTGGCACCAGGACTGCTGGTTTTGGACGATGCTCTTTCAAAATGGGTCAGGAAAATGTTGAAGCTTCTAACCTTTGTCCTTGCAAAGCCCAGTCAGCTCTTCAGTTCTCAACACAGCCTGTGAACAGTGCTGTCAGAACAATAGGGGCTGGGTGTTATGATGTGGCTGGAACACCTTAAACTCCAAATAACCTTGAACAAATGTCATGTTGAGACACAGTTTGAGAATCTAGACTTAAGATTTCCCTTATGGGGAAGAGGAATTTCTTACGGGCTCTTAACTGCTGATTTTGCAAAGAGAGTCTACAGATTTTCAGTGGATTTCCCTCCTGTGCAATTCTGCCAGCAACTGGAGCACTTGGGTGCACACATGAGTGGTCAAACAGTCTCAGAAATTGGAATGTGGTCACACAGCTTGACTTTGTTAACAAGTCTTTGGAGCTCAAAAGACCTAATTTTTGAGCTTCTTTCCCTGAGTGTGTATATATACACATATAAATATTTTGTTATAAAAAAGTCAGGGAAATTCCACAATGAAACTGTTCTTACAGATGGCTAAGGCTGCGGGGTTAAATACTTGAAAATGAAACTCGCGATGTCAAACATACTGCAAGTATCCAATGGCAGAAATATATGACTCAGGTGAAAATTGTGTGGCCCTAGATGTTTCCCTCCTGAACAGACTTCCTATGGAGATTAAAGAGGAAATTATGTACATAGGTTCTCTGTGGTCTTGTACAGAGCACTCAGAAAAAGCTGGGGAAAGAGTTGCCAGTTTCTTCCACGAACAAGCAGAGTGGGATGAATAAAGCTCCTTTCCAGCAATCCTCTCCTGTGCTACCACATTGCCAATTACAGGTACACCACCTCTGACTGACATGCCAAGGCCTTCTCAAAAGTCTAAGACGTACCAAAGCCGTAATGTGGATTTTCATTTTTTCCTGTTTTTCTGTCATCTTAGATGAATCAAAATGTGACAATTTTTATGCATAAGTCACAGAATTTCTTTTCTTCAAGTTGGCAAGACTTCCCAAAGAGGTCTCACTACACTCAAATTTTCTCAAAGACAGAGGGCATTCAGAGTTGAAGTTTTACAAGACCTGAGGCACTTGATAAAGTATAGAAAGACTTATAGGATGCTGGAAATGACTTGGATAACAACACCCCCCAGATTGCCTCAAATTTCATGAATGCCATGGAGAAGAATGAGAGGATCTCACAGTGCTAATACAGAAACTTCTGGATATGGAAGGGCACTGAGGTTGTCACCTAAATGTACCTGAAACTGAAAGTGGTTTCAGATCCTTCCCTTAAAAGATGTGGTAGTTGTACATTTCTTCAAAAATAACCCATGGAGAAAAAAACTGACAACACAGAGAAGATGTAGGTGTGTGCAGTTCGTGATTAATAATGAAAGCTACCTTTGAGCTATTGATTGCTTTCCTCTAATAACTCTTGGTAATGGTGTGTACTCTGTACAATGGGCATGGGGCTTATGGCTCACATATTTCAAATCTATGTTAAACCTGGTTATGCTTGGTAGTAGTTGAAAGGAAAAGAGGAAAAGCGAATTATGTTTGTTTTGGCAGGCAAAATGAGGCAAATTTTAAACTTTGACAGTAACTGTGAAAGCTTTGAAACCAAAACTGAAGCTGAATTCAGTTCTAATTGTGTATATTGCTCAGGTTGCTCTTAGGGAAATATAATTGGCAAAAATAAAAGGCTTGATCAATTATATAAACTAGAAATTAGTTCCAAGCTTTCAAAAAATAATTTGAGAGTTTCTACAACAGTTCCTGGGGCACTACTGGGGCACTACCCTTGAAACCCTCCCTCAAAGGAATATTATTAAAATGGGCTTTGCACAATGCTGACTTAAGGTCTTTAAACCATAAATTAATTGTAACATTTTATAGAGTTGAATTTACTCTATCAGATTTTTGGGCTTCCTCAGTATTCTCTGGTACAAACATCATGGAGTAGTCTGTTGGGTTTTCTTGAGCACACTGGACAAACACTTGGGTTGATGGGGACTGAGGCAGTAGTTGAATATTGCAAGTAGGATAAATCCAAAAGACACATTAAAAGAAGGAGAGAATTTTAGAACTCCAAGTAGACCTCAAAGTCCAGTAAGTACAGACTGGAGGGGCACGTGGTGAGGGGACTTGTTTCATGATACCACCAAACAGAGTTAATACTAACAGAATTCTAACAGAATAAATTTCAGCTTCCTGGTGGAAATTTTCAGCCCACAGAAGCATTCTGAATTGTGTTTGTACACCTTTATGTTTTTTAAACTTTTTTTTAAAAAACAGACACTTTTATCAGTAAATCTGTCTTTAAAATTTTTTTCTTAAGTTGGGCTTGTTGGAGGTTTCTTTCCATTTTAAGTACTTGGTTAATATTCAGGCCCAACCTTTCAAACAGAAAGGTAACAAGGTCTCTGCTTAAAGCACACATTAGTGAAACCCAGAGAAGGTCAATTATCAGTTGTTTAGCAACCAGATCAATATAGTCAAACAGCTCTGATTTTCTAGTTCCGTTGAAGAAGCAGACAAGGCTTCAAATTAGAGGAAAATGCTCCTATTAAACAAGGAGAACATTTAAAATGTGCTTTTGATTTTTTGTACAGTTAGGTGTTTTCATATTCTAGAGGTTTGTATTGTCTTCCTAGAAAATACATTTCCCTCAAATGTGGCCAGCCTCAACCTGCCATTTTGTCAGCTGCCATTGTAAGATCAATGTTCTTTTCCCACTATTTATTTCTAATACACATACTTTTTCACAATCCTTTCCACTGCTGTCAGTGGTGTGCCAGGTGTAGGATGTAAAATACCTACTGTATTTTTTATTGTGCCAATTTTCTTCCTAATTTAGTTATTAGTATCTCCCCAGTATCTCAGCAGAGCACAGATGATAAGATTGCTAGATTAATACAGGTAATACAGTCTTGCAGGTCCTGTATGTTCCAGGTGGTTCTCCAGTATTCAAATAGCATTGCTTAATCGTGTTGCAGAAGAAGTTCAAGGAGAACTGATCCCCTAAAATGTTAAGTTCTGTGTGGAGCCTGATGGTTGGGTTTGTGACAGTTTGCAGCAGAGGGATCAGAGAACATTTCTGTCTTATCTTCAAGGTAGATTTTTCAACAGGCAGAGCAGGACAGCAAACAGTAGGACAGTTGGTTTTGATGTGGCATGTGAAGGCAAATGGATGTGGCATCCAAACTTGTGTACTTGAAGATGTGTATTTTGCTGGTTTATGTTGTAGATCAGATAGTACGTGGAAGCTGCACAGTTGCTGGGTGATAGATCACTGACCATGATAGTGTCCTGAGTGCCTTGCTGAACCCTCAAAACATGCAAAGAAAATGAGCTCTGGTAGGGAAATTGTTAAATGGGGTGTAAATGCTTGGCCCTGCAAATCTCTGTCTCAGCGAAGTCATAACACTGATTTTTCTCAGAAGTCCATATGCTGTAGATGACAGATGGAGTACTGAACTTTGCCTTTCAGTTAAAGACAGGCTGGCAAACAGAGTGACAGTGGCTTTCTTTCTACCCTTCACGGCCTGATTATGTTTTTCATATCCATCAAACACCTCACTCTAAACAGAATTACCAGCAGCCATTTCAGGTTTGTCCTAACCTATTAATCCACAGGGGTAAAGGGGTGACTGGTTGTCAAGTATACAAGGGCTTGAAGAGATATTTAATATCAGACACTTTCTAGGGCTCTTACTCAGGAGGCTGATTTTATTTTGCATTTGAATATTCAGGAAGGTAGTTGGGCTTGTGATATGAGGCAGACTGCTTAATTCATCCCACGTAGACCTGCCCTGAGCAAATAACGAGATGGCAGTGAGAACTGATTAGAAAAGAAAGTCAGAACTGTTGGGAAACTCACATCCCATGCTCTCAAATACTCCTCCAGCTTCACATTATCTGCTTTTTTTTTTTCTTTTTTTTTAATAGAGTTTCAGCCTTTTTGTTTGACTTATGGCATTAGCAGCTGCTGGAAATATACACAGAAGCGATTGCTGCTGCCTTTTGACTCAGTGCAGGAAGGGCATGATGCAAAACCTTCCCTGGTGGGGAAGGAAGGTGGGGAGTGGTTTTTGATTATTTTTAATGATAACATTGCTGGGTGAAGATAGGAAAATATTTGTTCCCAGTCTTTGATCCAAGTAGCATGCCAACCAACAGTAACAAAGACAGCTGTTAGGAAATCAGGTGGACAACAGAGCCCTATGTTATTCTGTTTGTTTTTCTTACAGAAATGAAAAGTCTTATTTCCCAGAGTGCAGAAATCAAATGACAGCAGGTAGCATTTTTTCATACTGATTCATGGCTTCCTCTAACTAGTGACACTGCCTAAAAGCTGCCCTCCAGACTCTTCCTCAGTGCAGAAGGGCCCACTTGCTCTTGGCAGCTCAGTTTCTCCCCAGCTATGTGCATGTGCTGCACTCTGTGTTCCCCTTCTCTAAGGAATCTCATTCTACAGTGAAGTTCCTTTCTTGTATGTCTTGTCTCATATCATTGTGCTCCACAGGAAATGGGGATAAGAGCTTAAACCTTCTCCATTTACTCTGCAAGTAGTTTGTATAGATGTGTAAAAATTCAGTGATATAGTGCTAGTGCTTCAATATCTTTACTTTGAAAGGGGAAAATGTCATCAAATGCATGCCATTTAAACGCACAACAATGAAGTCCTACTAGTTAAACTTCTGGGGAGTAGTCTTTTTGTTCCTGCCCAAAGCATGAAGAAGTAGCTGGTTGCCTCAGATCAAAACATGCTGGGTTCTCTGAGCACTTGCAGGAGACCTCAAGCAATAGCTGGTTTGTCATGTTCCTTCCTCTCCTTTTATATCAGCTATGGTAAGCCTCCATTCCTGCAGCACTGGTCCACTGGGGTTTCAGCACCCCTGCTTCCTGAGACCTTATGATACTTTACTGCCAAGTGATAAAAGCTGCCTGGATACAAAAGGCTGTTGTATAGTTTCTTGGGAACACAGAGGCACAGATACAAAATGTATACTCCTACAAGCTTTTTAGATCTGGTTTGTTCTACAAATAATACACTGATAATCAGTTGTCATTGGTTTTTTGTTGGGTTGGTTTGTTGGTTTGTTTTTTGTTTGGTTGGTTGTTTTTTTTTTCTGAATGCTTATTTCGCAAATGATGTAACTGACACTGTTGAGTCAGGGACAGAAAGAAAGACTCCAGTCTTCAGGTGGATCAAAAGGCTAACTTTAATGAAATAGTGAGTCTTTTATAATGTGACTCGCTAAGGTGATACCTGATTGGGCTCAAAGTAGAAACATCTCACTCTATTGGTGACTATGAATATGTTCATAGCATGTGCACTGTGAAGAACCATAACTATAAACAATGGTTACAGAAAGAGAGATAATGATTGTTTTCATTCTTTCCTTTAAGATTCCCAGGCTCAGCCTGGGAGAAATGATCTCTGTTCTTTCTTTAACTGAACTGAGAATCTCCACATGTAACAAACCTTTCAAAAAATGAGATAAAGTCCCTTTACCACTTCTTTCAAGATACACACCTTACATTATGGTTGTGATGCCCCAGTTGGGATTTTCAGTCCAACAGTAGTTTTGCATATTGATCACCTTTCATCTGTGACCTTCATGTTACTTATCACTTGTACCTTGATTCCTAATCAAGAGGCCCCTCGCATGGATGAATTTTGGATCAGCTCCTGGCCCAGATGATGCTGGAGCCATGATGCTTGGACACTGGACAGTTTCCTGAGAAAATAAATCTGGGTGGTCTCTGCATGCCTGCCCTATTTGGATAACCCCTAGTGAAAAATGGAAAAATTACCTCCCCTTTGCATTTGAGAAGAAAACTTTCATCATGGGATCCCAAGAGATCCTCAGACACATGTATGTCAATTAGTCTTGTGAACTCATGGAAAGCTGCACATGCCTGTTTCAGATATTTTGCCTGCTGATATGTTGCAGTAAGATGGATAACTGGATACGATTACTTGATTTGCCTAAATCGTACCCTATACTTCTCCATCTTTTTCTCTGCTGATGCTTGCAAGTGTGTACTGTTGTCATGGTAAATCCCCTTTTAAGGCTTTGTCTTTTCTGACAGTGTTTGTTTACAGGAAGATAAATACCATCATTGATTATTTTGCTTTACAATCCTAGGTGAGAACAAAGCAGTGATGATGGTTACCATGGGGCAGCAGGATGAGGTCAATACCATGCATCCTGCCTGGGGTTGACCTCACTCAGTTAACTTCAGGATAAAAATTACATTGTCTTAATTTCACTAGACTTTTCTATCACAATTTCTTATCAGAAAATTCTGCAGCAGTTTTCTCTGGGGAAAGAAGACCAGTGTATCACAAGGCTGAACATTACTTTTATATTTCCCAGTACTCCTGAACTTTGGTTTAGAGGAACACTTTTTTCCAGTATTTTTCTGTTTTCCATTTACATTGTTCTCTTCCCTTGACCTTCCTTTTGCCATTCTGAGTAAAATTTTCCTTTACAGTAACCTTGAAGAGAGATTTCCTTATCTGCATATATGACTAATCAGTAAGGTCTTATGATTATTATAAAGCAGTTTGTTGGAAGTGGGAATTAGAGCATGAAACAGGGACTGAGGAAGCCAGATTTGCAGTCCTTGCTCTAATAATGACTGATTATACATGGCCTTCAGCAAGACAATTTGGCCTAGGTTTTCAGATGTGCTGATTTAATTTTTTGTCTTTTGCCTCCGGCTTTCTTTTTTTCATTGTTTTGGGGGGAGGGAGTTGCCCATGGCATACAAACCTGCTATTTTGTTTTATCTCAAAATATGTCCCAGTCTGAGCAGTCAGAAGTAGAAGTTCATTTTAGAAACAGTTGTGAGGGGTGTTCCTTACCTATTACCACAGTGAGGATGAACTCTTTCTTGCAAAATGTTATGGGTGAATGAATGCACTAGGTGGCACAGGGTTATGAGTTCTGAGAACTTGATTGTTTCTTCTTTAAGCTTTATCTGTAACTTCTATGAATATCCCTGAATTTGTTAAAGAATCCATCATTTGGGGGAGGAAAGCAAGGTTGATTCCTTAAAGCTGAGGATTACAGATTAGGGTGAATTTAGAGTTAACTCAGTATGAGAGAGTAGAAGGAATAAAATCTCTGGCACTTGCATTTGTGAACTATGATTTTACTAAGTTCTTTATATTATTTCCCCCACAATCAGCAGATATAACTAAAGACAGGAACAATATATTGGAGTGAATGAAGAAGAAAAAAGTGTTCTGAAAATACCTAGGATCCACACGTTCAGTTGTCATTTGGCAGCTGCTGTCTGTCTGAGAAGTGTCCTTAACACAATCCCTTGTGGGTAGGTCAGGAGTCCTCTCCTTTGGCTGAACCATCTTTCTGAGCTCCTTCCATGCTCCTTCTCTCCCAGCAGGAACTTGCCAAGCTGTGCTGGGCTGCATGGCTCCCACAACTTGCTCTGCCTCAACCCACATCCCAGGCTGCTGGGCTTCACCCCTTTGCTGCCAAGTCCTTCCACGCAGTGCAGGAGCAGCCTGTCAGATGTGTACGTCCCCTTGTGGGGCCAGAGAGAGGACTCCTGCCAGGAAAAGAGAGAGACAGAAAAGGGACAAGAGGGGCTGACATGAGCCATCTGGATTTTTTATTCTTCTTTATCCCTCTGTATCCCATCAAGCTGTCTAGGCCTCCCAGAGCAGCCCCACTCTTGGGAATTCTTGAGAATCATGGCATTAGGTTAGACAGTGAAAAAGGAGATGTAGGGTCTAGCAGTGATAGTAAAAGTAAAGTCAGTAAAAGCAGAGTTTTGCTGCAACAGATCCAGTTTCACTAACACTTTGTAAGCATCCATTTTCTTTTTTCCTTTAAAGTATCCTCAACTTGCAATTTTCATTCTTCTTTGGACTGAGATTGCCTGATGGGGAGTCAGTACATGTCCCTGAGCCATGGGGCCTCTGATGTGAGGGAAGTATGTGTGCCTCCATCCCACCCACCCTCAGGCTATCTGAATTTTAAGATGAGTTGGCCACAGTCCAACAGTGGCAGCATTTCATAGACAAGTCCTCTAGACTGTGCTAAAGCGCTGTGTGTAAGATTAATCTTATTTTTACACTCTTCTCCACACTTTCATTTCTTATAAGTCACCTGTGTGTTTTGGCATCAGTTAAGAAGGAAAAAAAATCTGGCAGTTCTGCTGTAGTCAGATTTGGCAGTCTCACTGGTTACTTCCAGTAATTATCTCCATGTCACAGATATGCTCTTGGTGCCAGTTTTAGGAAAACCTTCCACCTTTTTGATGTTAAGGAAATGGATTCTTTAGGAAATTGTTTTTGTTCGAGAACAACCCCTTCTTTACAAATGCTCTCACTGTGATCTTTCACAAAAGGCTGCATTCAAAATTTGAAATATGCTGATGTGCAAATAATTTCAATAGCTGACCTGCAGAATCTGTTGGCAGGGCTGCTAGAGGCAGTTTGCTCTGATTCCAGCTGCCTGCTTAATTCTGGCAGCTGCACGCTTTCTGGCCCAGATGCCTGCAGTCTCTTGTCCAAGTTAGGAGCTAGACAAACTCTATTCACTGTCCTGTCAGTGCACCTCAGCTTATCATCTACATGAAGAATTAGACCTAAAGCTTGAGCTGCCTTTTGCCTCCCAAAGTTATTTTAAATGGACCCAGGCAAGCTGGATCCAGGATGCGCAGCGGTGGCTGTGGCTGCCGGAGCCTGCCCGAGGAGGGGGCGATTGCCGCCTTGCCTTGTAAGGGTATCTGCGCGGCTGCAGAGCGCTGCCAGCCACCCTGAGCAATCGCAGGAGGCCTTTGGAAGCAGCCAAGCACACAGGGGCAGGTCCTCTGAAAGAGCAGATGCTGAAGCAGATGTTAAGGCCACACCGAGGACCACTGAGTGCAGCCTGGTGGGGTTGTGGCAGGAGATTGCTTCCAGGACACAGATGTGAAATTCTTAGGTATGGCTTGCAGTGTTGGTGTGCCTCTCTTTCAAATCCTCACACCTCACAAAAATATTTTTAAAAGTTTTGCAGACTTTTTCTAAGTAAATTTAAAAACAGCTCTTAGAAACAAAGAGTTTTTAGAAAGACTTTCAGACCCAAAGAAAATGAAGGTAGATACCCTAATGCATACAGCACAGAGCGTGAGCTTTTTAACATTGTTCTGCTGCAATCATAAGTGATGTTTCTGACATGTTTTGAGGCCTGCATGTAAGACTACAGGTTCACTTACCACTTACTGACTTTTAGGTCCAACCCATCTTTCAATTATCCTGTGACTCTGCTAATGTGGTCACATGTCAGAGGAGGGGAGGGGCACCCACAGTGTTAAGTTACTTGCACATATGGACATACATCTGTATCTGTGTTGAGCCACATGAAGATAACCTCTCTTTGGCAATGTGTTGCTGCAGTTTGCTCTCCAGGTCTGGCACTCCCAACACTGAGTGCAGGCACGGAGATGCGGTGCTGCCCCATGGTGATGGGGGGGTCTGGCACTGCTCCTGTGGGACAAGAGGCAGAGGGTGAATGATGGAGACAGCATATGGCTGATGAGAATAAGCACTGACCAGCAGAACTCAGGACAAGGTGTGAGGAAAAAAGAAAGTCCTTTTTAAAACAAAAGTCGTGCACTATTCATGCCAGATGCAGTTTTTTCACAGTTGGCATTGGTGGCAGTGCCTTTGTAATGGCAGCTAGCCAGACAGATCTGGGATCCAGTTGGTAAATGGCATAAAAGGAAGTGCTTGTGACTTATGCAGTCTGGTACTTTGTGCCCCAGTGTACTTTGTGCTCCTCTCCTACATGGAGCTTTCCAAGCTCTGACCAGTGACATCTTACCTCGGCATTGCTATGGTAATCCCCTGCTGCCCCAGTACCCAGCTTGTTTTCCTCTTAGAAAGCTCCAGTTTGCCTGGAGGGATGGCTCAGCTGATGAGGCAGCTGTTCTACTGTGGCAGATTTCAGCCTGGTGCTATTAAGGAAAAAAAAAAAAAGGAAAAAAAAATTGGTTCCAGTTTATCCTAACCATCTAAGCCCTAAATTGAGGTGGTTCAGCAGCTGCCTCAGGAACAGCTGAGCTGCTTGTGCAGAAGGAACCTAAACTTCTCAGAGAGAGGCAGCTCAGACTGATAGTTAAGGGCAGGAGTTACTACTTGTGTCAGTCTCTAGGTGCACAGGTTGTGTGGCACATCTCAATATAGCAAAGGAAATTGGAGTTGTGGGAGATGTCTTTGTGAGCCTGTAACAGAGTATTTCTATGTCAGTGACAGAAAAGAGAACATGATGAAACATGTTCAAATGTTGTAGGAAAAAAGCTATATTTAGCTGCTCTAAAAATTGCTAAGCATCAGACATGAGGGAAATGGCTGCGGCAACCTACGCTCTTCCAGTTTCACCTGTTGCAGTGTTTCTTAGGTCTAGAACTATCTATAAAATAAGTTACATAGCAGTTTAAACTTTCCCAGAAGAGGTGAAAACAAACTAAATTCACTTGCTGGAACAGCTATTACTGAACTATGAATTGACCTTGTGCTGTGTCGATTCGCTGTAATGCAGACCATCTGCACACTGAAACAATTAAAGCCTTCACATCTCCTAGGAGTTTCCTTCCTCCGATTATAACTTATGTGCTGTGGTAGAAGCACAGAGGTAAACAGCTAGTTAGAGTGGCCCTCTGTGTCTCTGTGTCTGTGTAATTTTATGGTGCAGCACATACAAAACCATTTTCATTTGAAGTGGCAGCCAGCTTTCAAGTAGAAAATACAGCATATGCTTGGTACCAAATGCTGGAGCCATAGCTTGTAAGACAGCCTGAGTTAGACACATCTGCTCTGCTCCTCTGCTTCCCTTCCCCCAGCCTCTTCTTTGGATGTACCAAGTTTTCATGAAGCACAGGCCGTGCTGGAGAGGCAGCGTGTAAATACAGCCTGCTCCTGTGTAAGGCCCCTCTGCGTGTGCTAAACTGAAACCCCTGCCTTCTGTAAGAGCAGTACCTGAGTGTGCTGAGCCTGGGCTCTGTCTGAAGTGAAAGCCTTGGATAGCAATTACACATGATTTGATACAAGTTTTATTTAATTTACAACCACTTTAGTTTCCAGAAGTTCCAAGTTTACACTCTTTAAAGCCATAAAAAATCAATCTACAGCCATGGCATTAGAGTTTGGATGTTGCTGTGGTGGGAAAATACCAGAGATGTTGCTTCTGTAGGATTGCTGTACAATTTGCTGTGTCCCACAACTGGCAAAGTTTCATATTCAAATCTCTGCTCTATAAAAACTCTTTTTAACATGTTCTTCCACCATTTATGTCCATACAGATGACAGTAGCACTAAAACCTCAGATCCTCCCTCTTCAGATCACAGGAAAGAGTAACCGTGCAAGCTCAGTAAAATAAGAAAATACATTTATTTTGTAGAAATAGGTTTTTTTCCCTGGAAAAAAGTTTTAGATACTCATTTTTAGAAAACATTAATTTAGATTAACATTCTAGACAATGTAAATGTAAGACTGTAAAATTAAAATAATTAAATATTTTTCTTTTAAAGTTAAGCCTGAAAAGTAATGAGTAGCTGCAGCATAGTTTCTGAGCCAGCCATGATTATTTGCCTCTGTGGGCAAAGGCTTCCATCCTAGGGAGTGACCTCTGGCATCTGTCCAGGTCCCATAAAGCACCTCAGGTCCACATTTCTCAGAGCAGGCTGTGTCCTGCACGCCTGTATGTGTGGATTCCGGATATGGCATGCATGTTTTATCCCTTCAAAGTGCCTGGAAAATGTGTGTGTGTGTGGGGGGGCTGACTGAGTGACACTGGCTGGGATAGTGTAAGAGAATGGTGAAATGCAGGAAAAGACGGGCACTCCACACTCCATGATAATGTGATTTCTGGTGCTGACTACCCTTGGAAGAACCTCTGGGGTTTGTTTTGCAAAAAATGTCTTGATTTGCTGTAAGAGAGGGCGCACAAATGAACTCACATGTGAAATAAGATTTTCAGAACACCAGGCCCTGGGGCTGAGCTGGGAAAGGGAATTATTTGGCAGTGTTGGTTCAAGTCCTCTAAATTGTAGGTCATGTACATGTTATGTATAAAAGACTACCTATAGCAAATAGACAAAAGTATATAAATTGCTAGATTTATAGTTTCCTCTGCGACCTGAGTACTGACCCATGTCTGACCCTCTGCTGCAGGCTAGAGAAGTAATGAGGGTCTTGTTCATGCCCTGCATGAAGGGTTTGCAGGAATATGTTAAGCTTGAGGCAGTCTGTCACAAAAGAGGCATTTCCCACCTTACAAGTACATGCCTTTGAGACCCAAATAGATCCCCTTTGTGTTTATTTTTTATAACATCACGGGGGTTTTGTTGATGAAACAGATGAAAAAAAGTAATGTCATCTTCCCTGCATCAGCCCAGGGCTCAGGGTCTGACCTCCTCACCCACTGCAGGGCAAGATGTGGCAGTCTGTGGAGGCATAAATGGCTTCTTTCCCTCGGGGTGGGAATGGTTCTCCTGCTGCATTTAAGTGCATATATTGTTTTTTTCCCCTCTGGTCACCTCTTTTTTTCCCCCAAAGTGCTGTCTGATTGATAAAATGTAGGCAGAGGAGAGCAAGAGCTGTACTGAACTAGGATGCCTCTGGCAAGGCTACAGCCCCGTGTGATCTGCAGCTCTGCTGGACTTCTCACTGATGTAAAGCATCCACTTCCTCCCTTTCTCTTCCCTTCATATGTTAAATCTCCTAAACTGAGGATTTGCGATGCTGTGTGCACATCATTCCAGAATTTTGGAAACAAATTAGAAGCACCATATTTTCCTTTTGTTTTTTCTTTCCTAGTTCTCCCGTATCTTCTCAGCCCTGATACACATGCTTTCCTTAGCTGCGTTTTTTCATGTAGATTACTTTTTAAATTATGTGGCAACCCAGAACACCAGGAATATTTCTCTGTCTGCTCTGGGTTGTCCTGATGCCCAGGGGAGCACAGACTTTGACCCTCATTCATGGAGAGAGTTTCCTAGACTTCAAGATAGACTAGAATCCACAAAAGTGTGGAAATAGATTATCAAGGGTAGTGTAGGTGTATCACTTGGTGAGAAATTTAGGTTTTGGGATTTTTAGCTGTGGATGGAAGCAAGATGGACGGCACAAGGTGTTGTCCTGGGTTTCTTTTTCATGCTTATTCCTTCTTTGGTTTGCTTCTTCCTTCTTCATTTTGTAATTGGGCAGAAAATCCTCATTGTGGGCCCTTTGTGATCAGTTATTGGGTTAAAAGGGAAAATAATCTAGGTGTCAGTTCTTAATTGAATAGTTTAGTCCTAAAAGACCTTGGAACAAGAGATAGTTAGCCATTTTGGGCCTTGCTAATGAAACGCTGCTGAACTCATGGTTGTGAGACTGTTTCACTGATAAGAAATAATAAACACCTGAGTGTGAACATGAACTACTGTCTCAAGTGCCTTCAGACCCAGAGAAACTGATAAAATTATATTAATTTCTAATTTTTCAGTACGTTTTTTCTCTAAATCTTCCTTCAAAATTAGAAATGTACATCTCAGCTTTCCTAAATATGTGCTCTTTTTTCACCCAGAAATCTCCATAAACATTTGTTTTGGAATTTTATGGAATTCTGGTGAGGAAAATTTATTTCTATTCTAAAATATCACCTTTTTAATTTGGGTTTTACTTTGCTGACTTGCCTATTTCTCACTTCCAACTTTTGCCTCTTCCTGCTCTCCTGTCTCTTCTTCAAACTGTCTTACTTTTTTCTCCCCCTGCAGCAGTGCTCTCAGTGAGGGAGGAAGAGCGTGATAGCAAAGATGGCAATCAGAAAGGTCTTGGGCCAGTGAATGGGACACAGACCAAATATGAAATGAGTTAGTGACATTAAGCTAGGGTGGACTGGAGGGATTAAGCAGGCATTTCAGCAAACAAGTTGTCAGATCTGTTGTCCTGTCAAACAGCACTGTTTTTCTGGGATGGTTGTCTTCACGGTCTGCTGTTGAGATGATTTACTAGGAAGTCCTAAACTTGTGTGGGCAGCTTCTAGGGAATTTCTATGATCTACTGCAGTCAGACTTATTAAACAGAGCAAAATGTCATCTCATACACAGTATGACAAGACAATTTCTAGTTCTTTGTCTAGAAAATGACAATTGGGATGTGATTCCCAGACCAGAAGGCCCCTTCCCCCACCAATTCACCAGTTTGAGGACAGATGCTGGGAATCAGATTGCAGCTAGAGTGCATTAGGGCTCACATTTTCCTGGTATCCACAAAGCATGCTGAGCTTCCACAGTTGTGGTTTCTATACTTAAAACAGAAGGTCCTAGTTAATTTTACTGCCCTGGGTATTTTTATACACTGTTAGCAATTAGGAACTGAATTAAAAGTAGGAGAATGTCTGTTTTCTGTACACTTTGTTATACAATATTTCCTTGAGATTATATTCTCTCATGTAGTAGCTCTACTGCTTACCCTGGCAAGACAAGGGTGCTTGTAGAGAATTGGCCTCCCAGGCCTCTGAGCTTCCTTTATGCCAACCTTTGCTTATTCAGTCTGACTATTCACATCAATGGGACTGTGTGAGTAAGGATGTTTATTTACCTGTTTATTGAGTTGGAGTTTCTGAGCTACATCTGGGTCCTGACAGACTTTGTCTGACATTGTTGGGGCCGGCTACAGCATAAGCTGAAAAGGCTATTGCTGCAGGGACTGGATTGCCAGATGGAACATGGCTCTCACCTTTGAATTCTCTCTAGTGCTGACATATCCCTGATGCAGCCTTGGAAATGAGGGTGAAGGGCAGGGCAATTCTCACTTCAGTACATTTGCACAGCTCTCTCGAGCCCTCTGATTAAACATATTTCAGACATATAAAATGTTTTTTCATAATTTGAATTATGAAATCTATCTTATCGGATCCTTGACAAGAAAGTACCTGTTTAATAATGCAGTCTATAATCAACAGGAGAGGAAGAAAGGAAAATTACTAACAAACCTATCTATTTTGGAGAGCACTTCTGCCTAACTGGGATGCAAAAAAACTGATAGGAAAATGCACACCAGTACAGCAAAGGACTGCTTTATCAGCTTTATCAAGATCCTTTCAAAGGCAATGGGAGTCTTTCAGTTGGCCCCAGTGGGTTTTGGGGCAGGGCAGGATGTGGGAAGGTGAGTGCTAACACCACATAATGAGGCCAGACTCCATGTCAGTATCTTCAAACTGCAGAAATAGTCCCTTGGGGAAGGGGGGAAGGTTGTACTTGTAGTCTTATCCTGGCCAACACTGAGCCATCTTGCTAAGCAGAATTGATGACATATCTGCTTGAGATAAAAAGGTATAGAATATTCTGGAAAGCTGTCAGACTCTAACACAAGGATGTTGGTAATTCCAAAACTGTCAGAAAGGTACAATTTTATCTTTATAACTTTAGGTAGCAACAAGATAAAGAATCCTCCAAACTACGTGTGTGTTTGAACCTATGAATAGCTCAATTGATTTCAGTTAAACTGTGCATTTAGGTAGGTGGCCACATGTTTGCAGCATCACAAGAAAGGAGACAAGCAGAAATCTTCTTGTTCCGTCCATTTCTTCTCCCCGTTCAAACTAATGTAGGTCTGACTGCTCTGAGCACAAAGCTGGGGATGGGAAAGGTGAACTTACTCTGATTTCTGTTATCATCAGACCAGTCCAAGTATGGTAAATGAAGAACAGAGATCTGGTGAGTGACAATGTGAAAGCATGTAAGAAAGTGATTACACAGGTTATTTTTAATTTCCAGCTATCCCATTCTTTCTGAGGATTTTGCATGAAAAGTTGCACCATAGGGGCCTAAGGTTTGGGCAGAATCAAGAATTTGAAGAGCCAGAAAAGGATTGCTGACAATGCTGTCTAAGGTTGTGACTGCCATAACAAGCACCTGTCCCCATGGCATTTCTTCACCATGGGATGGGGAGAGGCTGTTTACCTGGCTCCTGTTTGTTTTCAGTTGGCACTCATGTGCCTGTGTGGCTGGAATGACCTTGTTTGAATTAACAAGTTGCTGGGGTATGAATCAAAGGATAATTGTCACTGCTGCCAGTGGTACTAAACAGACCTGAGCTTTTAATTCAAGACAAATGGAAGAAATGAGTAAACAGAAAGTTTACTGGTATAAGAAAACTTCAGGCTTGAGTGGATGGTTTGTGTTGGTTGTATTTCAAATTTATTGCTTTCCTTTGATCATTTGAAATTACTACTGTTTTCAGCTGGAATGTAGAAAAAACAAAGCCGACACGATTAATTATTTATTCCGATTTTAAAGGACAGTCTGTTACAAGCTATCTTTCTTCCTCTGCAACTTGTTTTTAGGACATGTTTTCTATTATATGGGCATAATTTAAATAACTAACATAATGAAATAATTATATTAAATGTGTTACACAGAAGCCAAATCCAATATGCTATTTGGTAGGAACTCCTTTGGATTTCACTCTTAAGCATATCTTAAGATTTAGTATGTCCCATAGGGACTAATCATCAATAAGACTACTGGGGTCAGGGACAGAGTTTGCAAAGACATAAGGAGGCAGAAAATGAGAGGGGGAGAGAGACTCACAGCACCCCAGAAATGACCAAAAGAGTTCCTGGAACAGCCAGGGGCTAGGGGCATCTGGCAAATTCATAGCAGCTAGAATGAAATACTGCTAGGGTCGTTAACGAGTCTTCTTGAAAAGCACTGGTGAAACTGGAGGGATACCAAAGCAGACTTAGAGAGTGTAAGGAAGTTCAGTCCCTGTGACGACCTTTCCTTCCCACAGCCCATGTCCTGCTTCCCTTCACTGCTCCCCACCCCATGGGAGGCTGCTGCCCGTAGCTGTGGGGCCACCACAGGTCCTGCTTGCCAGAGCGTCCAAGCACCCTTGCAGGATTTCAGCCAGGGGAGACTGAAAAGGGGAGATAGAAAAGGAGGAATTCCTCTCTTGAGATCTCCACATTACTTTTTAAATTATAATAGAAATGTAGTAAATGCCACAGGACCCTCCGACCCAGGCCGTACCTTGCTTTGTCCCTTCCTGCTCCTTTGACCCAATGCCTTTTGATGTAGTCTGGCACAAGCCTGGAGAGAAGACCAAGGCTTGTGTGCAGAAGTGAGCATCTTGGTCCTGAGCCTCAAAGCAGAATTACTGGCCAAGTGAATGTTCTGCAGGTTTCCCATTTCAATGAGTCCTCCCAGTTTCTCTGTCAGAGGGCTGAGGGGATGTTTTTAGAAACATGTAAACATCATGCAGTTGGTAATGGAGTTAATGTAAACTCCATAGGATGTTTTATCAGTTGTCCCTTTGTTTAGTCTGGGAAGCAGAAGAATGGGAGGAACAAAAAGAGTCCTCAAATACCCAAAAGGTTTCTCTAAAAAGCCAGCAATGAACTGTTCTATCTCTGTTTCTTTTGTTAAGAAACAAATGGGCAGCGTTAAGGATTCAAAATGAGATGTTAATAAAAGCTTTCAAACTCAATAAATAACTTAAACACTGGAAGGGATGGCCTATAGTGGAGGTGCTACAGCACCACACTGCATTTTAAGAACAGTTTAGCTAAAGGACTGTTAGGGATGGTGTAAAGTACTATTCAGAGCAGGAGATGACTTGACTGAACAAATAATCTGTGTAATCCTGTTCAACCATACTTTCCTGAGGTATTTTAATTACTTAATAAAGTGATATTTTAATACAAATAAAGCAATGAAGCTGCAGGACCTTGTGAAGCAATCCACCTCTGCAATTTGATGTCTGGTTCTAAGGGTTACTTCAGTTAGGGTCGTTCAAAGTCCTACTTCTTGCTCGGTTCATAAAGCTATTCACACCTGTTTTGCCATTTAGCAAGTCAGCTTTCACTTCTCTATGCTATGCTTGATATTTTATTTCTCTCAGCTGACTCTCCAAAACCACAAAGTGATTTAAAACTGAATTTTATCCTAGACAGGAACAGTCATTTAAATTATTGTTTTTCCTCCTACACAGCAAATCAGTGTATATCACACAGGTTATCTTTGTCTGTGATTGCTTTTTATTCATATTTTATTCATGAGATTCTTGCTTTGAAATAGAGTGCCTATTACTATTTTAGGTTGTGTTACTTGAGCCACCACTTTTAACTGGCTACAGTGTAAAAATACTATGAAATTCTATCTATGTCATCAAGCTTTAATTAAAAAAAAGTTCATTCTCCTTTTTTTCAGGGGTGCATTTGTAGTACTGCTTGTTACTTGAACTCATCCCAAAAAGGCATCTCCCTCTTCTCTGCTTGCTAACTGCCTGTGTGATCCTATGATACCTGACTGACAGCTTAATTTCTCATGGGATTGGATTATTTTCCAGAGGGACTGATTGAGAGCCTCATAAACTCTGTGTTTCAGATCCCACTCCTGGTGCCATATTCCTTGGCTTTTAAGTTAATTTTTTTTGAACAAGTATGCTTCCAGAAAGCTTATTACTATCCTGACACATGGCTATTTTTATTTTCATTATGAAGTGCTGTTTGTGTTTTCTTTGTTGACTATTTAAGAGACTTGTGAGAATAAACCAAAAATAGTGCAAGTGTTGTAGTGTAGACATTTCAGTGCAGCACCTAACAAAGAGTCTTACTTAATGAATCTTACCTCGGTAAGATTAGAAAGTCAATTTGAGAATGTGGAAGAGTACTCATCAGGGAATAGGAACCTTAAAAATATGGGCAGAGAGTAGCCAGGGCACAGTGAAATCCACAGGGATACCAATTGATATTTAAGTATCACACTTGGAAAAAACTTGGTTTTGTGTATGATATTTTCAAGCATGAAACCAATCAACACTGAGAGGCATCACATCTGTTTGTAGCTTGATGTGAATTGTTTGGCTCAGTGCCACGTCTGAAAAAAAAATTAAAGTGAAAAATCTCTTGTCAAAACTAGTAGGCTAAAAAACTGAGCTACAGTGGAGGACTGAACTCATACTGGAAGATATATCACAGAAAACTTAGACACTTTTTCTTCATTATTTTTTTGCTGCAGCTAGAGAAAATAATAATGTGAATTTGGTCCTATCAATATAAATGATGCTTTACAGAAGAGGTAAATGCCATGCCTTGCTGCTAGGGAATATAAACTTGAGCCCAGGACTTGCAACTGATCTTGCACAGATGAACTTGAGCTCTGCTGCAGCAGCTTATTGTCTCAATGATCCTCTTTGCCAGCCTCAAGTTCCACCCACACACTATCAGGTTTGAGACTGCAGCCAAGCAAACAAGCTATACACACAGTGCCTCTTGTTCCTGGGGAGTCCATCCAGTGTGCCAGCACATAATATATAAAAATACCTTTGTAGTTTGAAAACACAAATGCCATTTATAATCACACCTGAGCCACTTAAAATTCTTTACTTTAACTGTGATCATGGACAGGGGTGTTTTTCCCAAAAGTGTTGTAAACTGGAGTTACTGGGTCTTGGACAGGTTCAGAGGCATGCCCAGCAGATTTCTGGTGTGACTTCCTCTTGGCATGGGTCTGGGCTCAGCGAGCCAGGTAGCACAAAGCTTGTTTGTCTAAGCAAGCATTTTAATATGTTTTAGTCGCATTCAAGGAGCTTGGCATTCAACTTAAAGCTATCTTGCATGCCACAGGGCTTTACAGTGCCAACAAGTAGGCTCAAGAGCTGACACATCTGCATCTACACTGTTAAGACTCAATTATTTGTTTTTAAAAGCTATGATACCTTCTAATCTGCCAGATGCCAAACTCCATATGAAAATCTGGAAGAATCAGAGTTGACAGGAAAATAAGGATTTAACACCTCCCAACTGACTGACCGGTTTTAGTTCTCAGTGGGAGTTGTTTTGCCAGTTTTGAGGTGACTTTATCAATATGTAAGACATACCCGGTCCAGGAAGAGCACCTACCGGCAGAAACAGACCCAGTCCCTGCTTGGGATAGGAACAGCACACAGCAGATGAGGAGTGTGTGAGGGACCAGCGAAATGGGGATCAGGAAGAGGGAAAGGAGATGTTAGCTAATGGTCTCCCAGATAACATCTGTATCTGAGTACTGAGACCACGGGAACTGATGTGTAAACGAGCAACTTCGAATATGTTTAATCTGAGGCTGTGCTGTTGCTGAAAGGTATTGCCATTCTGATCCCCATGTCTCAGGGGTTTGCTCTGGCAGCAAGTGGCTGATATGACTCACTTCCCCCTGTGGGACCAGCGCTGTGGCACAGGGGACAGCAGGAACGCCGGGCTAAGGGCATGCAGGAAAGGCAAATCTGTTTTTACGGGCAGCTGCACAGCTTTAGGAAGCCGTACCTTAAACCCAGTATCCTGTCGGTGACAGTGACCAGCCCCAGATTTAAGGGAAGACATGAGACTCTGAGGCAGGTAATTACGGAGTGATCTGGCCTTCAGGCATTGTCTGTCATTTCCCCCAGTAGTGATGAGTCTGATGTTTCTCCTGTGTCTTATCAGGACTTTTGTGCTTTAAATATGTTTTCCAGTTGCAGATCTGGATCTTCTTGCTATCTGCACACATATCTAATCCCTGGTGAGTCTTCACAAGCCTCCCTCCTCGCTACATCCTGGGGCGATGAATTCCATTGACTTAATAGTCCGTGTGCTGATGGTGGTGCGCGGGGCGGCCCCGGCCGGACACCGCGGCGGCTGCGGAACTGGAGGCTGTGACTGCTCAGCCGGAATTCATGGATCGCTGGAAGAACTGTAAGGGAAAAGCTCTCCCCAGTACTTTGCCGTCGGTCATTTAAAAAATGACTATTCTTACAGTGCATAGAAAAGTGAAATTGAGTAATTATTAGGGAAAGGTTTGGGAAGTTCTTACTTCATCAAGGCCCCCCTCAGCTGCCTCGCTGCTGTAATGAGTATGGAGGTGCGGAGGCGCCGGCACAAGACGGGGAGGGGGTGAAGCCGCGGCGGGGCCCGGGGCCGGGAAGGAGCCACCCGCGCCCCTCACCTGCTGCCCGGGCGGGCGGGGGCGGCGCTGCCCGGGAACTCGCGCGGCAGGAAGGGAGCGGAGCGAGGGCGGGAGCGGGGCCGCCGGAGCCGCGGCTCCTCCTCCCCGGACCCCGCGGGCTGGGCGAGGAGCGGCAGCGGCGGGGCCCCATGCGGCGGCCGGGACGGCGCTCTCCGCCGCCCGGCCCCAGCACCACCAGCAGCCCCCGCCGCCGCCGATGACCTGGACCAGCAGCATGAGCAGCGGGTACAGCAGCCTGGAGGAGGAAGAGTCCGAGGAGTTCTTCTTCACCGCGCGCACCTCCTTCTTCAGGAGGCCGCCGGGCAAGAGCCGCGCCGCCCCACAAGTGAGTGCCGTGCGCCGGGCAGGAGGGGCGGCTGCTGCCGGGCCGGGCCGGGCCGGCTCCCTCCGGCTCGGCCTCCACGTGTCCGCCGCCCCCTCCCCCACGGGGAAGGACCCGCCGAGCCGCCCGGGCGGCGGGACGGAGCGGGGCGGAGGCGGCCGGGAAGGGCTTCCCTCGGCAGGCTTCCAGCGGGGCTCCCGTGCGACCGGGCGGCGCTGGAGGGGCCCCCGCCGGCGTGCCCCTCTCGCCAGCCGGGCTGAGGGACCCCCGCTGCCCCAGGCAGGGATGTGACCAGACATCCCTGTTTGTGCGGTGAGTGTCCGCGCTGTCGGCCCCGCTGCCGCCGCTGTCTCCTCGCTCCTTCGGAGCTCATTCCGAGGTGAATGACAGCCTCTTCAGCTGGTTTGTTGGCAGCGAAAGGCCCTCTGAAGTGTTTAAGTGGCTTGGTTTAAGGATTCAGGCTTAGGCAAGTGGGGCTTTGAGGTGAAAAACTAATTAAGTAGAAAGCAAAAACTCCGAACCAACCCCTTGTGTGGGCAGCGTTGAACTTCAGTGGAGGACCTGTCCGACCCCGAGCACTCATTAAACCATATAGGGTAAACGTCACACTTTTTTAGCTAAGCAGTCTGTCCCCCCTCATTTCCCTCTTTCCAAAGTGCAGGATCTCATTGTAGAGATGGCTGGTGTCTTTGGAAACTATAGGCTAGCGAGCCTGTTTTGTTCATGCTACTTCTTCATCTGCTCCCACCAGCATCTGTGCCTTCTTTCTGTTCAGTGTCTGTTTCTTTCTACAAACTCTTAGTAGCTTTCCCCACTGCATTTCAGTGTTAGTATTACTGCCGCTGTAGGGACCTGGTTAAAAACTTGCTTTTGAAAGCCTGGCTATGCCAGCTGCCCTCTGGTCCGCCTGTGGCACTTGTTGAAAAACATCATTTGTTGCCCACAGCCATTCCTGTAGGCTGCGTTCTGCTGCAGAAAGCCAATCTTGGTTTCTGTTTCTCTGAGGTTATTTATGATTTGCTTAAACTGAAACCCTCTAGCTGCCCCTCAGGAAACTCCTGCTCCCGTTTGAGGAAGTGCAAGAGCTCTCTTGAACTTCAATTTCCTTTCCAAAGTCTGGCAGGGAGCCAGGGCACGCCCTCTTCCTACACCTGAGCTTGGGCACTTGGAGCAAATAGGTTGGGACCAGCTATGTATCAGGTCATGGCTGCTTCTCCAGGGTACTTCTCTTGACACCTCTCCTCAGTGTTTGTTTTTGTCTCATCCATTTTGAGTTTCAGCCTCCCACTAACCTCAGGTAATCTGTGGAAGCTGCCAAGTGCTGTTGGGTGTCCCTGAACTTCATCTGGTAACCTATTTGGCCAGCACTGGCTGCCACCTGGCCCTTAGAGAAGAGGATCCTGGTGTCACCCTACTGTGGGAATAGATACCTAACTGCTATCTACCTCAGTGTAGTTACTGTATCGTGACATCTGAGAGTGTCCATGGCTTAATTCAGATCCTAAACACGTACACATCTTTCTAATGCTATTGTATGAGTTGTGTTGCTAAATATTAGCTGTATAAGTAGTAAGTTGTGCAAATGTGTAAATTGTGTGTGGCGTTAACATTTCCAAGCAAGAGGGACTGGAAAAAACGCCAAAAACCACCCCCCCCCCTCCCCCCCATAACTAAAATTTTATATTCTACTCTAGTAATGCTTCCCAAGAGAATATTGCAGTGAGGTGTTGCAGGGTACCTATTTAAGCATGTATTTACTAGGCTGGAACAAATTCATCTGTATTGCTGACTCTGCAGCATCAGAAATACTCAGCTAGTATTTCTGGTCATAAAGTTACTACCAGTTGCTCTCATCTGATGATTTATAGAGACAAGAAAAAAAAAACCCCTCCAAACAATGCTGAATGCAGATTTCAACAGTCATGTGGCCAGTAAGAGTGAGTTTCCCCTTCCAGCAATAACAGTCATAATAAGCCTCTTTGTAGGGATGAGGATGTTACTTTTGGTTTGTATTTGAGGTTTAGTTAAAAAATGCATACTATGTCCCCTTGAGCAAAAAGAGGGGAGTTGATAGTTATTGTTTCTGTGTCTTTCTCAACTACACAAATATTAAGTTCTCCAGTGTGGGTTTCTCTTCTTGCAGAAGACCTTTAAGTGCTGGCAGTTAGTTTATCCTTCTGTCTTAGCTCCCTGTGCCTCCATTCTTGCGGGGAAGAAATGGTTTAGAGCATTTGGTTTGCAGCTGTGCCTACAGAAAAACTGAGAAAAACTCAGTACTAGTGTTTAGCCTTGTTATGTATGGATTTCCAAAGAGAAGAAAGGAAAAACAAAATTCACTTAGTTAAGTAGTGAATTTTTGTCTTCATCTAATTGGGCAAGGATGGGCTTAAATACATCAAATTCTGCAAATGAGACAGGATTAATAAAATGGCTGCAGTTCTGGTGTAAAAATTTTGTGATAGTACCTTTGGTCTTTGCTTAGGATCTGTTGAGTGATTAACGATTTAGACAACTCTTCCCATTTCTATACCACTTTTAAAAGAAAATTGCAGCATAAAACCATTGCAGTGTATAATAGGCAGGATGGTGTTTTAGGGTTCAGCAGTAGTCCCCAAGTTATTTCTTAAGCAGGAAACACTTCAGTCTGAGGGCAGTAGGAATAAAAATGCATGTTGCCTTTTGCTGTCTTATTGCTCCTGAAAGTTTAGCTTTATTTAAGGTTTCTTATCAACTGCGTCTCTTGTAAAATTTGAATGTCAGAGACTAGATTAAGCTCAGTGTGGCCCTGTTTAATGTTTGCAATGAGTCATTTAATAAATGGAAAAAGGCAGAACTGTAAATATTTTTGTCCTGCCAGTCTGACTACTCAGGTGAGATAAAGTTATCCGTATACTTAGGCTTTTGCAAGATCAGACCAATGCTTTTGTATGATCAGTTTGGAAATTGTCCATTCCCTGTAGAGAAAATACCAAAATAAGATGTTTGGCAAACTTTTGAAAACTGACCCCTTTCTCTCCCTGTTTCCTCCCACCCACCCCCATCCTTCAGGAAAATTGAAAACAGTCATGCCTGCTGCTGCAAGCCCCACCATATGCTGGAGGGATGTGCATCTTCCTGTGTATGTTTTCTGCACTTTCCTTCCACATGCCAGTTCTCTGAATTATCTGAATTATCCCACTTTGAGCAGGGTCGATGTAAATCCTTGCAATTGTTTCCTTTCTCATGGGTCTCAATGGACAGTGGCCTTTCAAGCATTGTAGGTGGCTAGTTCCAAGCCATGCTGGGCTCACATTTTCTGTCTGGATGACTGCAAAAACCTGAGGACATCCCTGTACTTGGTTCTGCCTGCTCTATGTTTGAGGGCCCCCTCCACTGTAACTAGAAGGGTTTGAAACATGAGAAGAGGCTGTAGACAAGCTCTCTCTCTGCCCTTATGTGTGAGGAATCTGTGAGACAGGACATCACTGTACTTTGGAAATCCTTGCTTTGGAAGCTGGCAGTGCTGTGGTGGTCGTGGATCCCAGCTAAAAGAGGGCCATTCCTGCAGGTTCTGTTCAGCATCTGAATTGTGAATACTTTGCACACAAAATGTGAGAGAGTTTTGGTTGATGTCTCATGCAAAATGGCTTGGAAATAGGAAGTTTGACACTTGGATGCTACTTTGTTCTTTGGAGTCAAAACACAAAGTGCTGCTGTGTGCTCTGTTTTTCTATCATTTCATACTAAAAGTTTTTGCAAGAAAAATGCAGTCTCTTCTGTTGGCAGTTTCCAAAAATGCACGTGTTCCTTTTGCACCCAAGAATGTCCCCATTGCCTCACTGTCAACACTGGTCCTTCCCTGTCTCCTGTCTGGGGTCTGATTTCTCCCTCTCTCTTCCCCTTACTAGTCTTGGTCATCACAGCTTCCAGACCCGCCAAGTTCCTTCCCCTGCACTCTCACCTAGTGCACCCTGCCATGGCATTGGTTTTGTGGCTCTCTTTTCTGCATGTCAGTGGGATTTGCAACTGTGCTAATGGTGGTGGGAAAGGAAATTCATAGAAAAGCTGGAAATGGGAAGCAGATAGGTAAGAGCAGAGGAGGTGTAAAGGGAAGGGCAAAAGGCAGAGGGTGACAGTCTCATCCCTAGCTAGTCCTGACAAGGTAATCAACTATCTCTCATTTCACTGTTAGAGAAGGAGATTTGAAGGGAAAGGTGTAGCAAATTTTTTTTTTTTTAATGGGTGAGCTGGTGAAAATGGGAAGAAGTAGGACAAACTTCTGGGCACAGATACCTTTTTTTTGGTTTCTTCTTCATGAATTTGCTCGGTAGGTTGAGGCATGTAATTGAGAGGAAGAGAGATAATAAAAACACCCATTTGAATTGGGAAGAAAAGTTTCTAGTAGTAAAACGCAATTTGTAGCTGCTCAAGCCTAGTGAGGAGGTCTTTGTGTTACCAGTGTCCGTTATTAATGTTTCACGTTGTTTGGCCATTGCGACTCTTCCTGGGTTTCCTTTTAGTAACATTCCCCAGGGAAAACGGCTCTACTGACTACCAGAAAAAATGAGGTTTCTAATTATAGGGGGCTTGCTTTGGAGCCAAAAAGTTTAGGTTTGTGTTTGACATGTAGTCGTGAAACTTACTTTAAAAAATGCAACTAAAAATATCCAGTAATATTTTGTTGGGTTTTTTTTAAAAATACATTTGGCAGTCAGTGAATATTATGGGATAAACATTGTCGCAACTGAAATACTTGAAAGTTAAGGGCTGAAGGAATGAGGAGGGTAGAGATTGTGTCTATTTTAAGCCCACATCACTGTGATGGTAAACTAGAGGTCGTTATTTTGTGCTTTTGCCTCACTCTTCTCTCGGAGGATTTGATGTGGCATGTGTGCGTCAGTAACTTGGAGGGGCTTGATGGCCATTTTGTGGTGAACTCTGAGTCCCCTGTGGGTGTCTGACAGCCTCTGGAGGTGAGATGAGAGTTATGCTCTGAGCAGAGGGTGCTGATTGCTGTACGCTCGTTTATCAGCACAGCTGGTTCTTGGAATCATCAGTTTAAATTTTGAGGACTTAACTATATGAAATAGTAACTACTAGTGCACACAAAAATGTAAGAAACAGGTTTAGGAGAGATGGATTAACATATTGTCCTAGTCAGAGTTCAAGTCACTAAAACATGTGATGGGTGCTGTTAGATTCAGCAGTTTAAGGGTCACGAGTGCAGCACCAGCAGCAGGTAGTATTCAGACTAGATGAGTAACTCTTAACATTTCCACTGGTTTCTTTAGTCTATTGTATTAATACTATATAAAGTGAATCTCAGGCACTTCTCTATAAACTTTGGGAGCACAAACAATGTATTATTATCTTTTTAATTGACATTTATTTAAATACCACCAGAGAAACACTGATTATTTATTTTTCATTTTGTTGGAGAAAAAAAGGCTTTGATTCACTTATCAGAATCTTGGGGTATAGTAGCTAGGCTTCACATTAGTTAGATCAGAAGCACTTAATAAGTGTAGGTATTTTGTGAACTCAGTGATGTAATTGAATTGGGATAAATGTGAAGGTTTAAGTGTAAATCAGAAGGGTAGAGCTGTGGAATTTTGCTGAAGTCAAAAAGTATTGGGCACCTATAACTTTATGGTCCAAAATTTTTAGACTTAGGCTTCTTCAGACACATGTCAACAGACATGCAGACACAAGGAGTTTTCTTTTAACTGAAGAGTCTGGTGAATCCAGGAAAGTGCTCTGCAGAGCAGCAGAGCTCAAGGTCATTTGAATACACTGAAGAGATTAAAAAAAACCAATAAAAAGTTACTTAATGAGAAAATTTGATACCTCCTTTTCACTATCTGTTATTTCAGCTGTAGATCAGTGTGTAAGAATAATATCAGAATGACCATTTTGGAAGAGGATCTTGCTGATTAACATCTAGCTATGGCCATAGCAAAATTATGAAGAAAAACTGAAGTAGAAACTGATGATACAGTTTGTCTCTTCTGTAAAAAGTCAGTGGCACCAGTGCTGAATTAACAGTTGTAAACACTACTGGCTCATGGTTTGGGTGCAGAGGGTCAAAGTGAGTCATCACAGGCTGTCAGCTGACCTCTCATGGAGTACTGCAGGGCTGCATCCTCAGCCCAGAGCTTGTCCACATCTTCATTAATGACTTGGACGCAGGACTGAAAGGAATACGAAGTAAACTTGCTGATGACACTAAATTGAGAGGAGCTGTTGAGTCCCTGAAAGGCAGAGAGACATTGATAAATTAGAGAGATGGGCAATCATCAGCTGTATGAAGTTTAACAAGGACAAGTGACATATTCTGTCCTTGGGATGGGGCAACCCTGGATGTATGGACTGACTGGGGAATGAGAGGCTGGAAGGCAGCCCTGTGGAAAGGGACCTGGGGGTCCTGGTCAAGGGAAAGTTGAACCTGAGTCAGCAGTGCCCTGGCAGCCAGGAGGGCCCAGAGTGTCCTGGGGTGCATCAGGCACAGCATGGCCAGCTGGGCAAGGCAGCGGGGGATTGTCCCACTCTGCTCTGCACTGGGGCAGCCTCACCTTGAGTGCCCTGTGTGGTCTTGGGCAATGTAAGGAAGATACTGCCCAAAACTGGGAGGAATTGGCACGGTGTAAGGAAGATATGACGCTATTGGGAAGTGTCCAAAGGGAGGCAGTGAAGGTGTTGAAGGGTCTTGAGGGGAAGCTGTATGAGAAGGGCCTGAGGTCACTTGGTATGTTCAACCTGGAGAACAGGAGAATAAGGGGAGAGCTCATTGCCATCTCCAACTTCCTCTTGAGGGGAAATGGAGGGGCTGGTCTTTCCACTCTTGTAACAGTGAGTGTAACTCAAAGGTATGTATGGCCTGAAAGTGTGTCGGGGGAGGCTCAGGCTATGTATCAGTAAAAGGTTCTTTACCCAGAGGGTGATCAGGCCCAGGAGCAGGCTCCCCAGCCTGAGTTCAAGAAACATTTCGACAATGCTCTCAGGCACACAGTGTGATTCTTTGGGTGCCCTATGTAGGGTCAAGAGTTGGACTTTGGTGATCCTTGTGGGTCCCTTTCAACTGATGATATTCTGTGATTCTAAATAAACTGAGTAACAGAGAGTTTTGGATTAAGTGGTCTGTATGTAATGTATCATTTTGCCTGTGACACTATATTAGTGAGTCAAGACAAGCAATGTGTATATATATATACACACACACACACAAAATATTTAGATTTATCTATATAAATTTGACACATGCACGTATGGATTTGTGCCTTTTGAGACCAACATTCAGGAAAGGTCTTAAAACCAGCTGTCCCACAGATGGTGGAGGTGTACCCTGATGGGACTGAAGCTAGCCCAGCGTAGTGTCATGCCCCTGGTTTCAGTGCAGCACTTACCTGACTACTGCATTGACAGGCTTTTGTATGGGTTCAGGTGCCTGTGTCAAAGCCCGCACGTTTCTGTAGACAGGTATGAATTGACTTGGGGGAGTAATTGCTGCTTTCCTTTTGGCGTGCTTGCTGTTCTGTGAGGTTGATGAAATACTGTGGACAGTTTTGAGGAGAGTGCTTCCTATGCAGACGTGTATTTGGCTATGCTAAGTAGCCACATGTGATTTATGTAGCAATTAAGAATGCTTTCTAGTTACTCATCTGTGTGTGTGCTGGAGAGGAATTTGTGTTTCTGTATGCAGAGGAATCTATGCTGGGCTGAAAATAATAGTAAAAGCAGCAGTGGTTCATCTGCCTCTGAGGATGCATCTAACGCTGATGTTGGATATGTAGGAGTACTTGGTGTGTCAGTTGCCAGCTTCTCTGTCTCACTCTACCCACTCAGTAATTGTGGAAAATGCTGTTTGCTTGTGTGTTTCTTTTATAAATTACATAAAATAATATACTAGGGGCAAATTACAAAGGCAGTTGTCTCTAATCTTTTATAGATATCCCTGTTGTCCCTAATTAGGACTGGGATCTGTCTCCTCACTGATCCAAGGTGTGGTCAAGTGCATGGATGCACAGTTTAACCATGCTATAGTTTTCCTCATAGTGCACAGTCCTTATGTCCACAATCAGTACAGTCTCTCTAAAGCCTGGTAATAATAAAAACTGAATATCAAGTTCTTCTCTGACTGAACATGATAGTTTGCCAAATATTTAACTGCTTAATTTTATTTCTGCTGAAGCAGGAATCCCATGTTTTGACTTGTCCCCCTTGAAGTAAAGTTTGTAATAGAACAAATTTGTTAATACTTCACGAGTAGTTTAACACCTTTATTGATGGCTAATAACTTCTGTTGTAGAGGCTTCCTCTCAGTGACTTCTTATGTACGTTGTGCCTAGGTCACACTAGCCTGTAAACTGGAAAGGGTTTAGTTCAGATGTTTCATTTAGAGCATTATTTTTCTCTTTGAGGGTTCCTCTTTCCTGAAGAATTTGATGCCTCAAGATCAAAGCCTGCTCGTCTTGCTGTTCAGTCCACTAGGAACTTGATTTGGTGTGTTCTACTTAGATACATAAGCTGAAATTGTGGAAGTCTTTTCGTTCAGAGCCGCTCATCTAATTGTAAAATATTCTCATAGCTCATATGAGAAGCACCTGGTAAAGCCATATAAACTCCAGCAACTGCACTAGGGATTTCAGCATGACCCACTGTGATTGTGTGTACAGAAATTGGCAAATTCTTTGGCACTGCCTGAAGGATTAGGAATTTGGTGGTTGTGTATTGCATAATGGGAGAATTGGTCTGCATTGTTTCTCCTCATGTTTCAAATGAGTAAGTTCAAGAATCAGTATTATTGAGATTAGCATAAGAGTCAGTGCAAATTTTTAAAACAGATGCAATCTGAACTACTGTATTCCAATTTTTTATTATATTATTGAAGTGTGGAAAGGTTATGTAATATAGGCATAGACAGCTATCTTATGTTACCATTTATGATAAAACATGTGAAAAAAACCTAACCTTGTTTTTTTGATCTTTGATTGGCTTGCAAGTAGTAGAAAAGCTGATGTGTGGCAGGTGACCTAGGCTGTGCCTAAAATGCACAGCAGGTACATGCTGTAGCCAGCTGCAGGAACTGATCCCCCAGCTTTCCAGACTGGTGACTTAAAGAATAGTCAGCCCCTTTTTTGTTACCATGCATGTGTGTTTAACTTTGAAAAGCAGTGGAGAGCGAGGGTTTCTGCAGAAGGGTTTCTTGATTTGTCAGGCTAGGCTGTTGAGCCCAAGTGTTGAAGACCAAGGAACAGAAATATGAGCAGGAGGAAAGTTTGTTTTAATCCTGTCATACATACAGGCTCCCATTTCCATCATCAGGAGTACTTTGATACAGAAATTAGACCCACATGAAGGCTGTGATATAGCCAGGGGTAAATGCTGCTATAAGGGGATGCTCCTGAAAACTGCTAAAATAAATCCCTAACTCCCATGTGGCATGGACTTGGCAGCTGAAAGCTAGAAATAGGTGTAACTTTTATATCTGATAGGGAAGGACGAGGAGAAGGAAGGAATCTTTGTGTACAAGACTTGCTCCATCTCTTGAAGGATAATATGAGCACTTATCAACTGCTGAAAGCAAACTGGAGTAAATTATCCTGCATACATGTGAGGCATGGTAAAAGTCATTTGAGATGGGCAGTTGATTTGTGACTCTTGTCTTTTAGGAGCTCTGTTGGAAAGAAGGAAGAGAAAGTATTCTGTCTGTCCTGCTGTAAGTGCAGTTTGAAAAATTGCCTGTTCATATTTCTGCATGTAGGATCAATGTCTTATGTCCTGTGGAAAAATACACAGCTTAAGCAAAAATTCATGCTTGAGGCAGTTGCTCCATTAGGTACCCACATACAAGTGCTGGCAGTGTAAGAACAGCAGAGTCAGGGGAACATTAGTTGTGCAGGCAACCTGATGCAAGCAGTAACCAGACTCCCATGTAATCTGTACAAGAGAAATCTGCTTTATTAAGGGAAACTTGATCTTTCATTAAAGAAATCTTCTAGTCATGGTTGTCACAGCTTTCATGGAGCCTAACTTAGCACAGTGTTACTTTTCTACTGCACTGTCTACATAAATTTATAATTCTAAAGTCTGATTTTCTGTATTTAGAAGTTTATCCAAATCTTTGAGTTAATTTTGATGTAAAATCTAAAATTAGGGAGAGTTTGCAGTTTTTGCATGAGTTAGCAGGTCAGCTTAAGATGAACTGGGAGTATTTAACTTGACATTCAGGGATCCTTTATTTGTTGAATTAATAGAACACCTTCTTCCCCTTCCAAGAATATGGGATATGAAGTGATAACTAATGTCAGGAGCCTTAATCAATTATTTCTGTAATGAAAATAATTTAGAGAGCCTGCTTTAAGGGAGCCTAATAAGGAGATCTCAGGATCTAAGTAAATGGTTTCACAATAGCTAGTTAAGATAGTCTTATGGAGTGGGGCTGTTGTAGAGTTCAAAGACTGAAATGTCTTTTGTTGTATTTGTTAATATAATTTAGTTATTTAGTTAGGTAATATATTTTAGTTATTTTAGGAACTGACTCTTAAAATACTGAATTACTTTTAGTTACCTTTTAGTCACTGTAGTGGTAAGAGACTACTGCATATGCATGTGAATGTCAGAGGAGACAGCAAAGCTTCTGGACATCAGTCAGATAAACCTCTGAATCAGATAATCACATTATTCTAAATTTCATTTTTCTATTCTCATTGAATATAAAGTTGAATTAATTTATGTGATTGATTCTTAAGTTTTTTCTTTGAGCTCTATGACTAAGTAAAAAATTCTTCCTGAACAATTTCCTACACTCTCCCCTGCTCCCCCTTATTTTTTCTTCAAGGTCCTAGCCAAGCAAGAGCTTGTTTTATTCTTTGGGTGCTAATTACTTTCCCTTCTTCTTTAAGTCTGAGACTGACTCACACTGCTGTTGCTTATAACAATTATAACAAGAATTGCTGATAAATCTAAATACTTTCTTTAAACATTCTCCGTATCAACTGCATAGTATTGTGTTGGGGTCTGATTTGGGCTTCATGGGAACAAGTTTGTTTTCATAGAAATTGAAAAATGGTATTAGTGTTCAGCTGACCATGTGATCTATTACTCTGAACTTTTGGTCCCTGGCTTGCCTAGGAGGTATTTTTACTGCTTTAAAAATGTTAGCAAAACAAAATTCAGCTAACTAAAACCACCATGTTTTAATTAAAGTATGTTAAAGAAAATATCTTCTATAAAAGTTTTAATTCTGAGCTGTAAAGGACAACTTTTTTCTCAAGTGAATGTTCAGTAGTCTGTGTTGTCAAAGAGTCTGATAATTGGGAGAATGTTCTTATTGCTAACTCAAACCTGTGAGCAACAGGACTTCATTAAGCAGATTTAACTGGGTTTCTGGCTTTTTGTTCCTCTGGTCAGAATTCTTGTTCTGTAAAATGAAGCAGACAGTTCCTGTGCTTAGTATGGTGAGGTTTTTGTATTCTGGATTAGGCTGGGTGCCAATGAGCCAGCCACTGTCTACCCTTCACAGTGTAGACAGTTTTTATATCTTAGACCTGATCACAGCCTGTGTAACATTATCCCAAATAATTGCCAAGTATTTAGGCAAGGTGGAGAACCAGTGATGCTTTGTAAATCAGAGTGGCTCTGTTGCTTGCAAGGCATGTTCTACCAGGGTTTGTCTTTTGGTTTGCTAAACCATCAGGCACTTGTGATTGTCTTGATACTGTGATAGGAGGTTTGTTATAAAATACAGAGGTAATTCCTGATATATACCTTTTTCAAGTTCTGAATAAGAATGGAATTGTTTCTAAAACCCTAAAGAAATGTTCAGCTATCAGGAGATCAAGTAAGTTGGTTTGAAACATGGCAGGCTGTGTAATGCAAATTTGTTTGACTTCTTTATGATCACCAAATCACAGTGAGGTTCCTGGGAGTTTAATTCTGTGTTTTGTCATCAGAAAGCTGCTTTGTGCTCACCTGTGCCTGAGATTTACTTGTGAAGGGTGTTTTCAGGCAGCAAGGTTATTGGCAGCACCCTCTTGGTGCTTTGGCTCACTCCTCTTGGGTGTCCTTGGTTTTCCAGTTGCTGTTAATGCTGTTCCCCACTGGTGGCAGTGGGCGTGGGAGCTTTTGGGAGGAGTCTTATACCTGCTGAGCCCAATCCTGTGGAAGAATGATTTTTTGTTTTTCTCGTACTATGCTCCCCTGGAAGGAGTCATCCCACTTGCAAGGAGACCTTTAGGCACTCTTACAGGTGAAATCTCTGCTTTGATGGTGATAGCAGTTGGCGATTCGAATATCCAAACTGTTGTTCCATTGTTCCACATGTTCCTGTGACTGAGGGGTGATAAGATATACCTTAATACAAATCTTGGAGGATTTAAATAACTTCTAGGTTATTCCAGTAGAACAGAAGTTATATTTTTAGAAATATCTTTCTAAAGATCTTCTGTGTTTGTCCAGTCATGGACAAGAGTGATTAATAGTTATATCGGCTTTGTTTTACGGCAAGAGTTTGTGGGTTTGTCTACACTGACAGCTGCTTTTGAATTTATGTGAATGTGTTCACATGTTGGGAAGCTTATCTCAGGATGGGGGAACATGACTGTTTATATTGTGCTAAAAGGCTGATATGTGAAGTGAAACATCAAAGTAGTTTCTAATGCTCTGAAGTTTAAAACTCACAGTTAATTTAATTAAAAAATAATTAAAGGCATGTCTTTCCCCACCCCTGAATGCAGACCCCAAATATTCTTCAAAGCATATTTGATTTTAATGATTTGGTGATTTCCTCCCCAAGGCATTTTTAACTTGTCACTGGCATATAAAGATGTAGCTTTGAGTTGCAATGATAATAGATTATTACTGCAGTAGGTGTTTGCCTCCTAAGACAGTAAAATGACATGTTTTGTAGAAATAGCCTCATATTAAAAAAAAAATCCTTAACAGAGTGATTTTTCCTCTAGCAGTCTAAGTTCATGATACACTTCTTTTTTTAGTGATTTATAGCTTGAACTAGCTCCTGAAGCAGCTTGGTTAAGTGCATGGTATGGAATGCTAGCATGCCACCCTTGTTTCTTCACTTTTTTCTTGTTTTGTCTCCTCCCCCTTGAATTCTAATGAAGAGTCCTGTTTTAAAATGAGTTTAAAATCAGCCTTTATGGTCAATGCTGGAAAATACCATGTATTATGCAATACAGATATACTGCACTAAGTAGTTGTAAAGATGTTTTGTGGAGGATGTAGGATTGGAGCTCCATGCTACCTGTTTGTATGTAACAAGTAGTAACCTGTATGTTTTCATCTTCAGAGATCTGTCTGGAAGATAGAGTGGGGAAAAACCACCTTTCAGAAGGCATTTAACATTTGGTAGTAATTGTGTCAGAAACAAAAGGCAGCAGAGATGAGTATTTTTTACTATAAGATTAGTAAAACTAACATTGGTATTTCTTTCTGTTGTGGGTATGGGCATTACAGTGCACTAAGGGCAGTGTCTCAGTCTTGTCACCCCAAGACAGGCAATCATTAGAAATGTGGTGCCACTCCCTGGATATGGGAAGGAACTGTGTTTTTTAGGTACTTGCAGAGATCCTTTCTCATTCTGCACACACTCCTGAGTAATGTGCTCTGGGAGACCCTGCTTGAATGGGGAGGTTGGGCTGGTTAGTCTCCAGTGGTCCCTTCCAACATTACCCGTTCTGTGATTCTTCCCTGTCTCCTTGCTCTGTGTTTCCAAAGGAACCTCGATACTGCCCTTCCAGAGAAATCCAGGCTTTATTCTGAACAGACAGGTGAAAAAGTCTGAAATATGGTGGGGATGCCATGCTGAAACTGAGCTGGAATTGGATCCCATTCTCTTTCAGATGTGTAACACCAGAACACAACTTTCCTGGTCAGCGCTTGCTCTGTTCCCTCTTTGTTCTTGTGCTTTCTGTGCATTTCCATGGCTGCATGCTCACGAAGGAGATCTTTTAACCTGCAGTAGCAATTGGATTGCTAATCTGCACAGGTTGTTGGTAAATAGGTTGGTGGGGTTTTCTTGGGTTCATAACTTCATCATACTTCACTTTTGGTGAAGCAAAACATCTTGGTGAAAGCACAATAAACTAAATGTTAAAGGTAAATTGTTTTAAGATGTAAAAGGTCAAAACAAAAGGCCTGGTGGAACTCACAGCACTCAGTTTTTTCGGGTGTTTTGTAGAAGGGGTGTGCCAAGTACTGCCAGGTTTCCAGTCTCCTAGATTTATCCCATGAACCACTGGGAACAAGTGATATCTCACAAGGCAAAACACAAATGGATCATCTCAGAGCAGTTAATCCTACCTCTGTTGTTCATGCCCTGTCATATCTCAGCCACACGCCTGCAAGGTGGATGCTGCAGGTTGAAGGCTGTTTCAGTGTGGCTGCCATTGCTTGAGCAGAGGGTGTGGTTCCACTGAAGCTTCAGTTTAATTAAGGTAGGTTTTTGTTCAGATGTCTTCCTTCAATCAGATCTCTCTGTGGTTGCAAGAGAAACAACTCTGGTGCTAGAGCGGATGGAGGAATGTGCAGATGAGGAAACTGACTGAGAGGGTGGGACCACAAGAGGCTGTGCTTAGCTGGTGTAGCTGCGCTTTGGGAGGGAAAGCCCCCGCTGATGGCGCAGTGAAGATGTGCCTTAGAGTGTTTGGACAGATTTCTTAACTTGGTAGACATGATACAGGTAGGCAGAAGGTGAAGAAGTCTGGACATTTTGGTTTTGTGTGGTTTTGGTTTGGCTTTTTTTTTTTTTTTTGTGTTTGTTTTTATTCATTTAATGAATAATGGTTCTGAAAGGAAGAAAGCAGTAGTACTTCTTGAATGGGAAATATGGTTTATGCTTTGGTATCTGACAGAAAGTAATGCAGCAAATAGGATTGCATTGTAAACCTTGGATTTACTTGCAGGTTCTTGATTTTCAAAATTCATGCATTTGTGTATTTCTAGCTCTTTGTATTTTCTGTGGCTTTAGAATCCTCCCTCTATTTAGAGCCCTGTAACAGGTTTAGCAGGCTGGCCCATCCATTTAGAGAATAAAGTTAAGGGCACTATTTTAAACATACTGAAATGTATTTTGAATGTTATGCCATACCAAAAGGTAGCTGCACTCTTTCCTGTGCCTTGACCATCTTCAATCTCCAACTGTTATAACATCTTTCCACTGCGAGTATGAGCCTGTTGATGGCAACTGGATGTTAGTCTTTTGCTTGTTGCCTTGCTTGCCAGTTTTGAGAGAAGGTTGGAAGGAATTTATTAATGTTTGACAAATGTATCCTCAGTATCTATTTTCATGCCACTTCATAAAAAGTTTCACTGCTGAAACTGTCTGCCTGTGGTAATGATTGCTGTAATCAACCTTATGCCATGATTTCGTTTTGTTGGTTTGGGCTTTACTGGTTATGGTATGAACTGCACTTACTGCTGTTTTTCCCAAGTGTAAATATGGGCAGCTTTTTGGATGCAACTGCTTGAGAGGAAGTAAGTTCCTTTTGCTGAATAGAAGACAGAAGAATATAGGTGAAGAAACTGCAGCAAGGGAGGAGGCAGCTGCTCTTGGCAGGAGATCTTGCTCTGCCAGTGGATCACTGGAAGAAGAGAAGGCAGGCCTGCACGCTCCTTCTGCCTTTCTTTAATCACAGCATGGGGACATTTGAGCATCTTGACTTCTGACTGTTTAATAATTTTATTTGCTAGTTTTAAAGAGGGAGAACATTACCTGATTAGCATCTGGACAAACTGGAAGGCCACATCATGATTCTTTTTTTCTCTTTTTTTTTCCCTTCCTTTTTCCTTCTGCCCCACAAAACTGAAAATAACAAATAGGACAGAGCTCAGATGAATAAGGCGCTAGTGTTGTCAGGAATGTGGTAGATAGCAGAGCTGTGTATGCTATTCATGTAAGGAAAGTATGAAGTTTAAAAAGTACATAAAATCATACCTCATTACTTGGCAGATTAGATCTGTTTTTTTACCTTGGTTGTTTTTATTGTACGAGACACAAGGTGTTCCCTCCCTTCCTTGTTCTCTTAGATCTTTCTTTTACGGATGTGTGAATCTGCTTCAGGTATTTTGTTAAAACAAGGAACAAGTATGGACGGCTACTAGGAGACTGGAGGGCACCAGCAGGAGCAGAAGGACCAAAACCTGACTGATGCTGTCAAGACCGGAAAGCATTTGATGGTTTTTTGAAGGCAATCTCATTTTGTAGTAGTGTCTGAACTCAGCACTTAGATGAATACAGTACACTGGGGCACTCAGAAATCTGTCTAAATACTTAGATTTGAGCATAATCAGTTTTGATTCTGACAGTTAATAATATTTCTTAGGAAGTAATTGCAAAGAGCTGAAAAAGGGAACCGTTGGATTCAAGAGTGTGTGTGTGTTTAGCCTTCAGGAGAAATGGAGTGTCCTAATCAGGGTGAGGAGACTAGGTGACGCTGCATGGCCTGTGCCTCTTCCTTCTTCCCTGGCTCAAAGGTTCCTTGTGTGTAGCACCTGTGTGAAGAATTAGATCTCCTCTGGGCAAAGGGCTGATGTGAGCAAGTGTAAGAACCGCTTTGAGTGCTCCAGCTCACCAGTGTGGCTGTGGCTGAGTCTCCACTCCCAGCAGGCATTTCACTCATGTCAGCACAGTGTGATGGCTTTGATAGGGGGCTCCTGCCATGGCCTTGGAGAATAGGCCCTTCTTCTCTCCAGAGAGCTCTGCCGTGATCTGGGTACAGGAAAAGGCATCTGGGCGACCAAGCTGCCTGGAAGGAAAGGGAGAGCTCTGGGTCAGCTTCTGTGCAGGTGAGGGGTACTGGAGTTGGGAGGAGGCTGTGAGCACTGTCGTTTGAGTGTTCAGTTCATTCCAGTTAGCAGTGCAGGAAGCTGGAGTGCCAGCATGCTGGGCCCCTTATCCCAAGAGAGAGGAGTCCAGAGAGCTGAATAGCAAAGAGAATGTCTGCAGAGAGCATCTGCTGGCTGCTGGAGTGGAGGTCTGCACACATGCTGGGTGCTGTGGGTGACCTCAGCGGGGCTGGTGGCCAGGTAGAGGTGATGGTCTGTGTTTCAGCAGTGCAGCTGCACTGGTTTGTGGAAGCTCTGAAGATGGTGACTTATCTGAAAGGAATGATGAGTCTGGTCTGGGCTGTACAAACTTATGTATGAGCAGCTTATGTATGAGGAAAGGTGTGCAGGGTGTTTTTGTCATCTTTTCTTCCAGTGACTGTTTTCTTGTGTGTCAGAACTGGCTGGACTAGCTTTATGCTGATACTATCAACTTTACTTTTGTATGTTCTTTTAAGCCTCTTCCTTGGTGGCTGTGATGCCTGGAGAGGTCATAAAACAATACCTGACTGCATGCAAATGCTTTTCAGATGATTTTTATCACTACCACTTACCAGACATCTCTTAAGCAAGCCCATTTATAAGCATTGGTATGTTGGGTAATTATTAACTGTAAATCCCTCCTGTTTGCTGCTTGGAGACTTAAGGATAGTTGCTGATGGTAGACAGGTCGTTAAATGTCCATGCAGAAGTCCAGAAACCACAGCCTAATACTAGTCCATTGACTTCTCTTCCAGTATTAGGTGGATATCCTTAAGAGTTTAGATGTTGTTTAAAAGTTAAAGTCTTTTTTGTCAGTGTGACTGTGCTAAAATTGAATGGACTTTCTCCAACAGCCTTCAGGATGCTTTAGCTGTTCTTCAGAGAACTGGTTTGGAAGTAAATGTAGAAAGTACAGTTTTTTTCTCCTGAGTTAACACAAGCGATAAATGAAGTATGTAGTAAATATAAGGGTATTTAAAATTTGGGTGTTGACAGACAATGAAAGTGGATGAAAGACTGGAATTTGTAAAGCTGCTGTCCACTAATTGCACTTTTGTATTGCATATTTGCTAGTATAAAGAAAAACTTTATCATTTAATTTTGGGCTAGACAGGCAAATGCCGACCAGTTGCGTGGAAGTGTTTGCTCTGGCAGCCTTCATTGCTTATGAGAGTCTTTGCTTATGACCTGAATTCTGGGAAGGTATCCAAGGCCTATGCAGGCTGAAGTGCTTATCTCTCAAGTGTTTTCTTTTCCTTTGCACAACAGAATACTCAGACCTGCTCAGCAAATGCAGACCTACTTAGCAAATGCCCATGCAATTATAGCTCTGTGTCCTATTTTAAATTCTCCTCCCGCCCCGCCAAGGCTATGCATTTAAAGATCTTGTTCTTCAGTTGCACTTTGTTCTTGTCCCTTAAACCTTGATGGTGTCTCTTTTATTCTTTTAGTTTGAAAATATTCTTAGTTAATCTTATGGCTTATTTTCAAGGTGACCTGTCATCTTGCATTCATCTCTGAAAGAAAAATTAATTTTCTGAGCAAAACAAGTTGTATTGTTTTTATTTGAATGGTTGCACAATTAACATAAAGCGCATTAAGAATTTTCGCTTTTGCATCCATGTTACTGATATAACACTAGCTTCTTGCAAGAAGCTGCTATGAGAATGGTGTTTTTGTAACTCTTGAACTCCCTCTTCATTGCTGCTAGAGAGTTGTGTTGGCATAAAAGATCTGTGGTGTTCATGGAGAGCCCCTGTCCGGTGCCTGGGGAGTATGTAGTATATAGCTGTTTCAAAATCAATTGTTGCTGTGGAGGAGGTATAGCTTAAGACAAAACCTTTCCTGGTTGGCTACTTGTGGTAGGATCTCAAAACTGTCCTGGCTATCTATTTTTAGCTCTTTCCCGCAGGAGTGGCACTTCCATTCCCTCTCCTAAGCTTCCATAATGTGTTGACTAGAACTCACAAAGGCCTGGAAACACATAGGTATTGAAGATTCTACAGATCTTTAACTAACCTGTAAGAAGGATTTGCAGAGGAACACACCCCCCTGGTGCTCCAGCCAGAAGGTTGGCAAATGCCATTTGAGACATTGGGGCAATAGCTCAAACGATAAGCTGTACTATTTGTACAAGGGCAAACAGCTTGAATCACAACTTGCCTCTTTGGAGGCATCCATGTGGAAGTGTCATGTAGTTTCGTTCACAAGTAAGTTGTGTGCAAGATCAAGGCAAATGGGGCTTTATTAGTTCTTTGCATTCAAACCACTTAGGGGTTTCTTGTTGCCTTTTCAGAGGCTCCTGGAAGAATTTTCAGTATTGAATGGAGCTGATGCTGTCCCTGACCTTGGGTCATTTGAATCAGAAAATGTTTTTAGAACAGCCTTGCTTTTTTAGAACAAAGGAGGACTGGGAAGTTTTGAAAAGTTGGATAAATAACAATGTGTTTGTATGGCTTGTAGCAGCCTGGACTCTTTATGGCAGGGAGTATAGCAGGAGCTTTGTTCCACATTGCTGTCCTGGTCCCTCTGGCATCAGTGGCACTCTGTGAGTGCTCAGTGTAGGGAAGGGAAATGGGATGTGTCCACTGCTGCTGACTGTGGCTGTGTTGTCAGTTCTATGTGTTTGTCTAGAGAAGAGTCAGCATCTTAAATGTGTTTACTCCCTTACATGGTGTTTGGCATAGTTCAGTTCATGCCTAGACAGCCCAGGGGCTGCTTAGTTAGAGAAGGCAATCTCCTTTGGTCTCAAAACAGTGGAGAGCTGTGAATACTCCCAGTGAAGGAGGCTTGGTATTACCTTTTCCCTGCACTTCTGTGTATTAGTTGCACTACAGAGGTTATTCCATTATGCACTTTCCCTTTGGAGTTGTGGGTACTCTGACATCCTTCCCATACTCCAGTTGTGCCTCTCAGTGCTTCCTCTTCTGGAATATAGTGCTGCAGGACTTCAAAGGGCTCTTTCAGCTGGGAAGCTCCTGAGGTAGCCATGCTCAGCAGCTGGCCTGTTCTGGATTCTGGGAGGATTCTGGTGTGCTTTCCCCTAACCATTCTTATCATGAGACACAGATGAAAATGGACAGATCCACAGATGCATCTTTAATGCATTTATAAACCTCAAAGGATTTGGCTTTCTTTTAAAGCAGGCATCTGGCTTTGCATTTCATACTTTGTTTTTCCTTGGTTACTTGAAAATCCCCATGTGGTCCGTCCTGACTCTCACCTTTTGAAGATATTTATTTGAGATGATTTCCAATGATTAGTGGGATTTAGGAATGATTTCTAGAAGTGATATGTCTTATTTCTGCAGAACTGATTTTCTGGAATAGCTCAAATCTGTCATTGGTACTGTAAACAACTCAAGACACCTTGTGTGAAAAATCTGCTTCTAGATTCATTCTGTGTTGTATGACAGCAACTGAAAGGCTCTTCAACAGTCTAGTTCCCTCTAGATGAGGCAAACACTGGAAAATCTTTTATTAGGAAAACCAGATCAAATATTTCTTCATACTAATAATATCTGTATTTTTTAGAATTAAGCAAAGGGAATGGTGTGTTTTGGTCTTTGCAATTCTCTGACCTGAATAAATTTATTTGTGGTGTTTTGGGTTTTGGTTTTTTTTCCTTAACCAACAGTTGGTGTTAGAGGAGACAGGGTTGAGAACTTACTGGTCTCTAAATAAATCACCCTTCCATTTGTATATATACCCAGGATACAATTTTTTGTGTTTTGACAGGGAAAAAAATGTTTCCATTTTGCAGTTCACGTAGGATGTAGGATTTAGTCATATATGATAGGTGCTACATGTCAGAACAGAGGATGTTGTTTTCTTAATCTCTTTGCTGCTTTTACCAGTCCCATCTTTGGAAAACAGGATTCCTTTGGAGTTCTTCATTATTGTAAGTAGCTAAGTATGTGTCTTTGCTGGAACACACAAATGACTCTTTCTAGTTTCCCTAGAAGCCAGTTAAATTGATTGGAAGCATGATAAATTTGTACCTTACTTGTAATTATACTCTGGGATGTCAGGAAACTGATAGGCTGTCGAGGAAAGCAGTGTCAGTAAAAACACCTTAAAATAGTTTTGAATAAAATAGTTTTGAATAAAATAACAGAATATTCAGTCTGGCTGAATTTCAGTATCTTTTGCCTGTCAGCCTTTTATAGAGATGCTTCCTTGCCTACCGAGGATGTCTTGCTTCCTTGCCCCATCTCAGTAACTGCGTAACATGACTTTGATGCTTAGAAGAAAGATGGTTCATTCTTCAGGGATTTTTTTTTTTATGAGAAAATGATTTATAAGGAAATCATGAAGCACAGTAGGAAATGTTTTAAACATTAAGACTGATTAGAAGTATTAATAAAGGAAACACTTCTTCTGAATGCGGAAGTGATATCTAGAGAAGGACAGTGTGACATTTGCAGTTCTGTAATTTTAAAATAGTTTCTGGATAAACTTTGCCCATTATTTGTTTCAAGTAGATGTTGTTTTTATTGTTAATAGTCAACTACTGGATATAAGAAATTCACATTTAAGTTAATGAAATGTATATCTTGCTAAGTAAGTGTGTGAAAATTCCGGCATGCACGAAACTTATTTCAGAGACCCTGTAATATCATAAGGGCACATGGTGATTTCCATCATTTCAAGTAGCATTTTCCCATACTAATTCTCTTCACTACAGGCTCTAAGTCAAAATTTGAATGGTGCTTTATCTGCCAAACCTCACAGCTGTCCCTTGCTTTAGAGCTGACAGTTCATTCAGGGTGCAGAGGAAATGCATCATCTGACTGAAGAAGTATTGCATACAGTATTATGCATATAAATATATATATATATACACACACACACACAAACACCCCTAAACATACATATATATATATACACACATACATACACACATACATATATGTACACACATACATACGTACATACGTACACACATACAGCAAACCCACACAGGCTTGACTCTGCTCTGGCACAGAGGTAATTTGTGAGGTTGTCCATTAGCTCCCAGTGAAAAAATTCAGCTGGGGATGGGGGGCTTGCCAAGTTTAAAGGCACATGGTGAATTTCTGAGGCTGGCTGCCAGTTGTCTGCTTAGGTGTGCCTGATGGCTCCGGCATCAATACTATAAGTTCTTCTCTAGTTTGTGCTTATTATTCTGGGCAAGGATCGTCCATGCACAGTGACTGTTGCAGTCAATGTACTCTTACATTATTATTGGGACTCAGGCTGTTTTCCCAAGGCAGGCATCTGCAGTCTTGGTGACATACTTTCATACTAGATCTGCTCTTTTAAGGCTTTCAGTCTTCCCAAAATGAAATATACAATTAGAATAGGAGGAAAAAAATTTGCATGTGTAGTTAATTTGATGCACTTTTTCAAAAAGCTTCACTGATGGTGAAGAAAATCTTCTTTCAAAATCCATGTTAATACTCCTGAAGTCTGGATTTCCTCTAGATCTGATGGGTTGAGAGCCTTAGATTTGAACTTGTACATACTGAGTTTTTGCCTATGCTGTTTACTTAGGGAGCGTTTTAAATGCTTCTCCAGTGGAGGAGGGAAGAGTCTTTTAAGGGTAAGGCAATGTAAAGGAATTCAGCAAAGACTAGGCATGTCATTTGCAGGTTTGCATAGAAATGCCTTTCATTTCTTGCATTTAAGAAGGAACCAACCTAAACCATAGAATAGTTGTTAATAGAGCATTTGGCACTCATGGTGTGAGTGGGTCAGGAAGTTGTTGACTGAGTAGAGCTGGTTGAAGCTGCTGGAGAAAAGTCTTAAAGTACTCTGTGTATTGCCTGCTGTACTCCATGCTCCTTGTTATGTTAGTGTAGTTTTTCTTCTAGAGTTAGTATCCTGACACATTATTGAGCTGACTTTCATTCACCGAGGGTTTGATGAAATGCTGTGAGCCAGGGAAAGAGGTGAGACCCCACAGATGTAGGGAAGTGAAATACTTCTTATGTCCTTGAGAGCAACAACAAACTGCTGGGTTGTGTCACACCTAGGAAAACCAAGCACTCATGTTTGACCAAGTCTGGGTGATAACGCTGTGGTGTTTGCTCCCTAGAGCAAGTGAAAGCTGTTAGGACTCTTGTGCGACATGAATTGATGGCTGTGTTGCCCAGTGTAACATTGGTTCCATCCGTTTAGCTTGCTTAAGCTGATACAGCCTTTGGTGGGGCTGTAGTGTGTGAGATCAGGGAACTCCAGTACCATGACTCATCTAGGAAAAAAGGGAGTGGGGCTGTTTGGGTATGTGTGCCAGCAAAAAAGAATCTGTCTCTGTTTGGAGCTTTAAGGTTGCCAGTCAAGATGCCGAGGACGTGAGAAGGCTGATTGGGGTGTGGAGAGTTTTGCAGTGCAAGGACTGGGTCCTGCACTGTAGCTCTTGGCAGTGACATGTGCTGCAGGGGTGCCTTGGTGTTTCAGGAGGAGCTGCTTGAGGTTGAGCAGCATTTGTAGGCAGTAGCTTGGTACTAGCTATGTCAGTACACTGAGAACTTGTGTGGGGGTTTTCTGCATCATACTGTTCACTGCTGATGCTTGCCTCACTTCTCTTTATTTTCCCAGCTCCCCACAGTAGAAGATTGACCAGACAATGTTGGGTTTTTTAAAATAAATGCCTTTGTTTAATGGTGATTTAAAGTGACACACAGCACCATGCAGTGCCAGCTACTCATAAGTCTTGAGCATTAAGAAAATACATGGTAGCTACAATTCTAAATTACTTGCTATTGGGAAATCTAAAATTGGACGCGCAGGCTTCAAGTCTGAAGATGTTATCAGTCTTTTGGAGAGATCTAATGAAGAGTGTCTTTTTTACAGAAGTACCTTTCATTGTTAGTCTAAATTTGTATTATAGTGCATAATAGGCTCTTTGAAGCATTTTGTCATCTCATAAACAACTCTTGTAAGTGCTCTCTGTCTTTTCTCTTGGTTAGCTCTTCCTTCAGCTTTGTTAAAATGGCAAGAGATGACATGTCAAAAAGTGGCAGAAGAATTTCTCTTATTTTAAACAAAAAAAAAAAAAAATTGAGGTGAAACTACCATGTAATCTTTTTCCACATATTCATATTTCACTTTTGGTGCTGCAAATGGAAGCTAATTTTTGTTGAAGTCTAATAACCATTTATTGCTTATTACTTAGAAAATACTTAGGCAGGTCATCTGCTCTATTCAGAAGTAATTTGTAAGCATACTGAATCTGTCTGCCAAAGTTAGCTTAAATGCCATTTGAGAAAGACCAAATATGCAGTGTTATCAAGCTTGCAGCAAGTGATGAGGGATGTTTTGTTTTCTGTGTTATGGCAGGCATACCATAGTATTAAATGTAAAGACAAGACTAAGCATTAAATTAATTAATTAAAATTCATAGTTCTTTTGAACTTTACTGTGCAAATAAGTTTTCTTGTTAGAGGTTTGATATGGAAAGAATGAAAGGATTTTTTTCTTCAGTGCAACTGACAGCTCTTTTTCCCTACACCTTCAGAATAGTTGCTGACAACTTCAAGCCCTTGACACCTATGAAAATCAGACTTCAAACTCTTGAAGTTTGGAAAAGCCTTTTAATCTCCTGACCTTTTAAATATGATATTGAAATGAAAGGTGATTTGGAAAAAATATTTGGGGTCTATAAACCTCAAATTTAACACTACATTTAGCTTTCTCTTTTATATACACTTCCTAAAATGGCTTAACTGTTGTGACAGGTACTTTTACAGGAGAAAAAAACCGCAGGTTTTTTTGACAGCAGTGCTTGCTTAGAAGTTTGCTTTACATGTAACAATAGGAGCACCCTTGCCTTTTGCTTCAGCTTTAATTTGAAGTTAGTCAGCCGCACCCAGCAGCTTCCTTTGAGACATGCAGTGGGTTCAGTGATGGCTGCCCCAAGATACATAAGGACATTTGGTGAATTAAGGTGCACCTCTGCAGGAAAAGAGCTGTCTTTCCCATGTTTTTAACATGCATTTTAAATATCTTTAGCTTTTTTATCTGTTGAAAAGTGAAATGCTGCTTCCTTTTTCCTTGGTTTTCACAGTGAGTAGAGACAGACTGATTTTGATTGTTAATTAGCAGCAACCAACTATTTTTGGTACCTCTAGATCACCAAACTGTACTGCCGCCACTGCTTTTTCTTATTTACTCTATTGTATGACCAAGGAACCTGTGCTACTTAAGTCACAAATCTGCTGACTAGTTGCAGTTGGCTCTTTATCTTCATTTCCTTTTTTGCTTGCTATGTAGTGTGAGTAGTATCTTTAGGGAAAGGAGGAAATTGAAGTGATGTTTGTGCAGGCCAGACTGCTATAGCTTACTTTCATCTGTGTCCTCTGAGACTGGCCCAGGAAAGGCAGGAAGACAGCACCTGCTGCAGGGAGATCAAATAATTTTTGTTGTACTAAACCAGAAGGAGGGTAAGCTGTAAACTAAGGCTGAGCCTTCCTGGGCATAGTATTGACTTCTGGAGACCTGGAAGTCAGAAGTGTAGCAGACTGTTTCCTGGCCTTCTAAAGCAGATCCTTAACCAGAACTGAGGAGAAGTGTCTGTATGTCCTGGACCGTTGAACATTTCTGCTGGGATACAATATAAATGGCTTCCCAACTGCTTCTCCTAAGTGTTTCCTCCCGAGACATGGAGGCTGTGGTGGTGTGACTTTACTAGAAAACACTTTTGCTTGTCATGGTGAACCATTGCCATGTCCAAAGAGCACCCTGATTGGGCGGCATTTGCGGTGCAGGGAAGTGCTCATGGTGTAGGAGCAGTGACTGTGGCTAGTGGCCTGCATCTATTTTTTTATTCCTCTTCCCCAACCCTATCTTAGCTGGTTTTGTTGGGGTTTTTTTCTCCCTGTGAGGACTTCTGTTTGCACATCTCTTGGGTGCAGCAGGATTGCCTTTTCCACCATGGTTTGAGTACTCACTACCATGTTTTTTCCAAGCTGTTCCACTGACTCAGCCTGTGTTGGGTGAGTGTCTGCAGCTTGAGCCTTTAATCTCCTCCCTGCACTACTACTTACTTTTCTTTGATCTCTGGTTCCTCTTAGAGCCATTTTTTTCCTTTGTCAGATACCACAGCTACTAACCTGCTCTCCGTGCAGGTACTTGTAGCCCTCAGTATTTACTCTCTGTAGCTGTTTCCTTCCCCAAATGCCAGTGTTTGTTTTAATCCCTTTGGGATAGGTCAGATCATCATTTGCACTTTCTTCCTGACACACTGTAGTGTGGTACAACCAGGTAATTTACATTCATCAAGTCTGTGCCTTTCAGAAGCTCTGTGTAGGAGGCCACTGTGTTTTTTCAACATGATGAAATTGCAGGAGCCTGCACCCCCTGTGTAAGTGCAGCCACATCACAGGCTGCGACATCCACACTTGGCCTTCCCCAGATGTGCTCAGTGCGGGTGGGCACTAAGCCAGTTGCTCTCTGGGCGGCTGTGAGCTGTCCTTCAGAGGTCTGCTGGTAAAAACAAGATGGGGCATGAGAAGTCTCTTATGCAGGGAGGGTGTCAAAGAGACTTCTACTCCCTTCCTGCCATGGGAGTGGAGGGGTGTTCGGAATTCCTCATTCTTTTCTTTCTGCAGATGCCCTCACTGGTGTGGTTTCTCAGTTTACCCTGACCCCAGGTGGTATATATTGCCCTTCTGATCTGCTGGCAGCTGCTTGCAGCAGCCCTATCCTAATGTGTAGCCTGCTCTTTACTTGCAAAAAGTTAATGTTCCATTATCTCTCCATGCATGCCTCAGCCCAAGGGTTTTCTGAGGGAAAGTTGTAACATCAGGGCTGTAGCAGAATTTACAAAGTGTTGAGAGAAACTCACTGATAAAGTAGATACTTCAGATGAAATAGAAGATACTTGTCTTTATCTTCTAATTTCCCAGGCTGTAGCTGTGTGTTGGTGCTACTCGGGGCAGAATTTTCTGAATTGTTCAATAGAGGCCAGTGTGAGGAGCAGCGTTGCCTCAGGGGATTGTATGGTTTAAAACACACCCCTGCTATAAATGGCAGCAGATGGTGGTGGGATTCTTTGAGGTGGACTTTTATTCAAACATGACTTTCAAACAGCTTCCCACCCCCCCCCCCCCCCCCCCATCCCTTCTCAGTGCAAGTTTTTGGAAAAGGTGTCAAAATGAACAAGGGAAGGCTGACTTTGGTTTTTGTTTTGCAGCTGCAAGGAAAACACTCTAAGACCTTGAGTTTCCTTTTTCTGTGGTGGCAGACTTAACTCTTTGGTCTCTACCAGTGCCACTCTGCTTATTACAGGTTAGGGAAATGTAAACAAGTGTGCAAGTAGGAATTTACAGTCTCTCTGCGTATTTTTAATGCAAACCATATTTGTTGAAGGGTTGCCTGGCATGCTGGGTTTGGTCCCCCCAGTACCCAGGAACACAGAAGCTGTTCTATTAGTTTCCAGCTGATAATTTTTCATTTGCTCAGGGAGGGCATGCTGTTACGTTGGCTTCCAGCCTGTATCTGATTACCCCATGAAACATGAATGTGGTGTTGAACTCTTAGCCAGATACCCTATCTGCTCACATTTTCCTTTATTATCCTTTTAAGTGGTTTTGTTGTTGTTGTTGTTTGAGGGGTTTTTTTAAATGTTAGTTTTATTTAATATCCTTTGCTGCATGGTAGGTAGCAGGATGGTAGTTCAACTGATTTTTCTTCTAGTTATTCTTTACTTGGTATCCCTACTTAGATTAGGCCATCTATATTATGAGCTTTGCTTCCCATTTCTTCTTATTTCTTTGTCTGCCGATATTCAGGCAGAAATTGTGCCCTTTTTTGTAGTTTTTGTTTGGTTTTAGATTTTGTCTTTTATAGCAGGCTGTTAATGGTTGCTGCATTTGAAAGGCAGATATTACAAAATATGAGTCTCTGTCCTCAAAGGCTGTAAACAGAGGGAGTAATTCTTGCCTTTTGTTTTGCCCTAGCCAGATAGATTAGCTCTCATGTGCTTTAAGTATGCAGGATTTGCCGATCACTCTTGACCTGTCAAAATGAAAGCCAGCTGTAACAATTTGATACCTGTCTTATGGGTTGAAACAAGAGCTGTGTTTTCTAAAGCTTGGCCTGATATTTGAAATGCCAAGTTTTCTTTGAGAGAGTGGAAGTTTCTTTGGCAGATTTTTTTTTTCCCCTCAGCAGAGACCCTGGAACAGCTACTGTCTGCAGTATGTGTGGTGGGCTGACCATACTTTCTTCAGGAAGCAGAAAACTTGTATTCCTTCTTTTTCTGTGGGCTCCAAATGGAGCTCTGGAACAAGTTGATGGTGTTTTTAATATCAAAACACCGATTTCAGATTCAAGACTTGTGTTTGAAAGCTGTGAGTTGAACAGGTGAGAAAAGAGTGCTATGGTCTTGCTAAACTTAAGGTACCAGCCATCTTGTCAGATGCCTGGGCAATGCACTCACATGGTGCTGAGATAGAGCAGAGGAGAGCGTTAGTAACAAGGAGAAAGCAATTACTGTAATTCAATTGGGACCAGCAATGTAAGTGATAACTAAAACATCTAAAGCAAGAAAATGTTTTAAAGACCATTTGTACAAAAGCTAAAGTAATGCTTCCCATAAGAGATGAGAGCTCTTGAAAAAAAGTCTTTTTAAGAGTTACCTATGCTGCCATCAATTTTAATAAAAAAGTGAGAAAGCATGATTCCTTTTTCCAGTGTTTCATCTCTTCATGAGCTTATTTTTCCATTCAAGTTCAACTTCTACATCTTCTAGTTTATCATAGATCTTGTAAAAATGAATAGTTCTTTAGCAGAATTCTTGTTGAGGTAGCAGTGTGTGTATGTGCATATATATGTGTATATATATATGTGTATAAATATATATGCATGTCAGGGCTTAATATTGTAAAGTTAACAGTAACTATTTCATCTGAAAACATCTCACTGGCCTTAAGTGTAAAATCTTGTCATAGTCTTCATAGATACTTAATGAACCCTAGCTCTGTGGTAATACAATTTTATATTGTGCTTTCTAGGTAATAAAATAATTATTTTATAAATGACCACATTAAAGTGTTTTTGTGTTTATTTTTAAAAACACTTGATAGCTAAGTTTGGAAAAGCCATCGTTATTATTCCTCCTTGTCTCTCTGGGTTAAGCTACAACTTTTCATTACATTATCACTTGCCAGCATCCCTCCCACAGACTCTTTGCTTCATCCAGCAACAGATTATATGCTGCTAATCTTGATGAGTCTTTCCCCTTCTCCTTATGGTAGAGTATGTGGCATAAAGCCATAAATTCCCTGCATGGTACTCAAAGCTTGCTTTAAAAGAAGAATTAATCATTTCAGCAAGGATTTTTTTTTTCCTATGATATTTCACAAATGTTTGTGAATGTGCCTTCCAATAATAACATATTAACAACAGCTTCTTCCCTTCTGCAAGTACACCACTGCTCATGTTGCTGGCTTTAAGTCAGAGTGTGTTTTGTGTTGTGGTTGAATTGGATGATCGCTAGCTGCTCCACCTCGGGCTCTGTGCGTGCCTCATCTGACAGTCATCTTGGTTGGCCAGCCCCACTTTGGGACCTGCTCTTTCTCTCTTGCACATTGCTGATGATGTTCCCATTTCATATGGAAGCTGAAACATAAGAAACGTGTGGATACCCATATGAAGTCAAAAGCCAGATCTGTCTTAGGGGAGTGTTTGGCAATTATTAATGGTACATACTAGGGAAGGGTAAGAGAAATGGGGCAATTATGCAGTGATGTCCTGACAGAACACTCTTCTAGCCTCTTCAATTTGAAGGCTGGGATGCTTTTTCCTGGGAATTATCTGGTTGCTTTTGCACCCATGTAGTATCCCTAGAGTGCTGTGACATGGAATTCCACTGATCCACTTGCAAAAATCACGCTTTCTAGGTTTTTAAAGTCTACCTCTTGTGGATGTGACTGGAGTAGGATTCAGCTCTGGACTGAATGCTCATTTGCCGGTGTGAGAATGCAAGTGTCTCACTGATGATGTTGGCAGCACAACTAAGAGCCATTCAGCTCGCCACCAAGTCAGCCTGTGGGTTGGGACTCAGGACTTCTTAAACCAGATGTATCTAATGTTGTCTGGGGTACTGCTGGATGAGTATCATGCCCAATCCTGTTGCCACTTGATAGGTTGCAGGCATCCAGCTAAACCTCTGACATATCTGCCTGCCCTGTGCAGGCATTGGGGATGTGCTAGGATTTCTCACATGTGGCACTTGTGTTTATCTTGTGGAATTGGCTCCTGTCGTATTGCATCATCTGTCATGGGAATTAAACTGTTCAGGTGTTTTGATCAGATGAGATTTGATCAGTGTCTTGTGTCCTGTCCTGTCCCCTGCTTTGCTCCCTCCTCTGTGTAGTAAGAATTGTCCTCTGCTTCTGATCTGGTTTGGTCTACTGCTGTGACAGATTTCTGCATGTATCTCACATTGCAGAGAGCTTGTTTGGCTTCTGCTTGCTTTGCTTGCAGTTGTGAATGTTCATGACTCAGCAAATCCCAATAATTCTCAGGTCTCAAGTCAGCTCCCCTAAAAGGAGAGAACCTGCCATTAGCGATCATCTGTGGATATTTTTTGTGCTTTAAACTCCTTTTCAGGGCAGGGGTAGAACCTGTTCCTGCCAAGCCAAATTCACTTGAGAGGTTCCTCTCGCTGTTCCTTCCTTCTTTGCTGGGCTTCTTCCAGTTTCTGCAGCAAGGGATCTTACAGACCCAGCCTCACAGTTACAGCTGCTTGATGAAAGTATCACCAGAGAACACCTAAAAAGGCTTGTGTTTGCAAGTGTGTGAGGAAGATAGTGCTACATGTAGTGTTGAGAATAATACACTGATGGTAATGCATAAATGAGTTAGTTTGTACTATAGTTCTGTTGATGAGAACAAGTCTAACAATGCTGCTTAAAAAGATGGATGCATTTATTTATAGCATAGGTGAACCTTGAATTGAGCAACAATTCTGAAACAGCACTAAATGCATCTCTTTCAGCACATGGTCCTGACCTACTGTGCCTGTGCTAGCTTTCCCCACTGGTTCCCTGTCATCCTCATGGACTCCACAGTTTTCCCTTTGCAGTTGCAGCTGCTCCAGTGACACTCAGAGGAATTTGTCATGGACAAACCCCTTTCCCTGCAGCTTCTCCCTCTGCTCCAGTGGAGCTGTTTGGCTGGAGTTTTGAGAGAGGGGAAAAATTTCTTCTTGATATGTAATGTTGTGAACCTTGGCTCAACCTTTTTAACATTAGTTGCAGTTGTGATCAACTGAAAAATGGCTGTTGCCATCTGTGCAGTTTTGGTCAATACAAGCTTGTGTACCCATAAAGGTAATGGTTTGTTTTCTTTTAAAATAATCTGTTTGCAAATTATTGTTGCAAATTTGACTCTTGGATGTTTGCTGTATTTATCTTCTGAAAGCATTTTTAGTCCCTTTCCTTAGCTTTATTTTCAGTGCAATACACTTAAACCCATGACTTAGTAGTTGTGTTCAAGTTCATAGTAAAGCTTATAGCCTACACTTGCTGAGTGCTTCATTCAGCAAAGGGCACACAATTAAAAACACACAGATTAAACCTCATCTTGAAAATACATGTGTATTCATGGCAAAATCAGAACTGGATCTTCATTCCTGGTTTGAGTGCTGGAATGAAAAATACAGACTTTCCCCATTATCCAGCTGCAGAGACAGTAAATTAGAGGCCTCTTAAGGGGCCAGGTGTCCCTTGGCAGCATTTTGATGTCTCTAGTTTCTAATAAACAGGCTGGATATTGGGAGTTTCTGAGTCAGTCTGGGTATGGGGAGGGTTGCATTCTGTTATTTATAAGTCTAAATAAGTATTGCTGTGCTTCTTTCCCTCCTCTTTCTTATGTTAATCCTTAGTTTTTAATCTTGTTCAACTGGATTTGTTCAGTGTTTTTTACTTCAAAACTATGCAGTCACTTAAACAGCTTGAGTCAAGACAGCAAATATCAGCAAGGACTTGGACAGAAACTAAGATCATGTTCTGCAAACAGCTGTTGTGGTGGAGGGTGGTGGTAGCCATTTCAGTGGGAGTACTCTGTGAACTGGAGCAGTCAGATTTGGAAGCTCTTGTAATGTTAGAAAAGTTAATGTGAGGATCAGTATTCTAGTGCCAGCATTCCTGATAACTTGGTATTTCAAAACATCCCATTAAATAGATGTATGGGACTTGGTGTAAACTGGAACCACAAGTGCTGAGGTTATGGGTGCAGGGATAATGTTTGCTTTTTCTGTGTAATGTTTAGAAAAGTTTTGCTAAGCCTACTGTTTACAACTGATTTGCAGAATATTCCCAGGAATGTACAGTTGCACTGGCAAATTATTCTCTTAACCAGTAGTAGTTTTCAAAGAGATCCCAGAGGGAGTAGGAGTGTCCAGTTGTAATACACAGGAGTGTGTCTGATGCTCCCAGTTAAATGGCAAGTCACTGCAAAGGGCTGGCATTCCTGTGCCTGCCAGCGGGGAGCCTCTCCACCCATCAGCTGTAGCAGCCAGTTGGGCATCTACCTAGCATCTATTGTTAATTTATAAGAGAATCTGCTTCTGCAGTGAAACTTCTTCTGTTACGTGATTCATTGACAACGCCTGAACTAGCTAAAACGAGGGCATGACCCCCTGGTGCTACTACATCTGCCAGTTTACATGCACATGAATTCCCTTCAAAGCACTTAGAGATCAGGTTGGGCACAGGTGTTCTGCTAGGAAAACCAGATAGTGGTGGCTGGTGGTCTCCTGAGGTGTGCCAAGCAGGAGAGGAGGGGCAGTGGGGTTAGTTCTGTTGGAAAAAATAGATTATTTCCTGCCCAACATCATCCTCTATGTCTTGGAGCATGGAGTTGGGACTGGTGGCAGCAGGAGAGCACAATGCAGACTCTGTGCAGTGTCTGCCCTCCTGTCAGATGCAGAGGGTGCTTTGGAAAGCCTCATCCCAGAGCAGGCTGGGTTACTGCTGTGTATCTGTGTGGGAGGGTGGCTGGAAGCAGGTGTGCTTCCTTTCTAACATAATTATGTGGCCATGTAAAACTGCTTAGGAGTGCAAAAAGCAGAGGGCATTTTCTCCTTACGTTACCAGTAACATCAAGATGCTGCTGGTCTTGATCACTCTTTCTTCAGAGTACAACTAGACTTCTTCTGACTCACTAGAAATGTGGTATTTCCTAATCTGGTTAAACCTATAAGATGTTCGAGAGTCTTGTTAATTTTTCAATACTGTAAATTAGTTAGATATATGAGATTGAGAAATTGCAAACAAAATGCACCTTTACTGAAACAAAACTGGAAGGTGTGGTGGCACCTCAAGTTGTATACCCCACAGCTTTATCTTTTCTTAGGATCACATACCTCCTTTGTAGTTTGCTTGTTTAGATTGCCTGTGCTCTTTTTCTGAAACACTTCTTCCCACTTTGCATCATAAAAACTATTTGCTTACAAGCATGTAGTAAGCTCCCTTTGTTCCTTTTTCGACTTTCTACACTTTGATGTTGCCATGCCATTTTTTCTGAAAGGTTACAATTCCTGCATATGCGCATATCTTGGCATCAGTGTGTCGCCTTAGTCAGCCTATGTAAGTAACTACTTTGACTTTTGTTAATTTTTACTAATTAATAAATGAAGAGTCCTGATGATTTCATTAGGATTGCCTAATGAACGGTCCTAATAATCAAGGACTGTGCTCTGCCATTTTGAGAGAACTTTCTTATACTCAGGGTGCCATTTAGTTTTCCTGTAAAAGTGATGCTTATTATTATGCTGCTGTAACTTTCAGCATTCATAATGTGGGACAGAAGTGATCAGATGCTAAATTAATGCCTCTTAACCACCCTTTGCATTGTTCTCTTGTCTGTCGTTTCCAGTTCTTTTCCTTGTGTTATAATATGTGCTGCATAGGGGAAACACCCATGTGTTCCTCTCCCCGTTCCCTACCCCTTGCAAGCAGGCATTACAGAATAGCTTTTTATGTAAACCCACAATGTTTATTGATTTGAAAAGTTTTTGCTATCACATTATGCAAAGACGTACTGGTAGAAATTTGGCTGAATTTCAGTGTTCTGGCAAAATTGCCTGTACAGGTTTGGAGCAGAAGAAATACCAATACTTTAACTAATTACACAGTTTGATTGAGGTAAAAGCTGAGGCCCTTCACATGTGGCAATTAGAGAGGTCTTGTTAGTGGACCTGTATTATATACGCTCAGTGGAAGAATGGATGTGAACTGACTGGTCTGATTACAGGCTAATGCTTTTGTCTCTGTCAGAGGTTCCAGATGTAGTCTTAATTTTTCCAGCTCTGAGAAAGACTCCCCTTTACTTTGCAGCTTTAAATGTGCATGTGTATATTTGCAAGCTAAGAATGGTTCCTGTGATCTATAAACTTCTAATAAGATAAGATAGAGGTATAACTTAGTACCTTAACAACTGTAAGTTTAAAAACATAGGCAAACGCTGTGTTCCCAGTTGGGTGATGGTTTGTTTTTAGGTTTTTTTAACTTTTATTTTGATCTCCTTTTAAAATGGTGTTGATATCTGGTTGCATGCTTCATTTTATTGGCTAAAACCATGAGTTCTCAGTATTTTCTGTTAAAATACAGGAAATGTTAACAAAATATTTCCGATACTTTTATTAAAAGGCAGTTGTGATTTTGCTTTGCAGAGTTTATTGTTTATTTGAGGAAATTTTGATTGCACTGGTTTCAGCTTATCTGGTGCTTGTCCATAAGGTGACTCATCCTTTTCAATGTCTTCTGAGTGTTTTCTCAGAGGGTGTGGTGATATTGATTATTCTTATTACCTCTAACAAGGATTTTTTTTTAATGAAAAATTCTACTAGACTCTTTTGCTTCCACCTGAAATGCCTATCAGCTCTAGCAGATCTCACCTTCATATGCTTCATAATTACATTTCCTGAAGCAGCAGTCAGGCTTAAGGAAAGGTGGAGTAGCAGCAGCGCTTCCTTGTGCCTGTAACATCCTGCCCATAAAAGCAGGGAAATAGCTGTTTGGAAAGGAAAAAAGAACAACTTTTTGAACTTTCTGTTGTAAAGTCAACACATTCTCCCATTTGCTCCTTAAGAACAAAGCATGTAATCATTTTCCCCCTTCTCTGGTTTCCTGGTGGCCATTCTCCAGCATGGCAAAATAACTTGTGTTTGGAGTCAGGCCATGGCATCAGGTTGTAAGCAAGCAAACCCTGTTCTCCAGTGCAGCCTAATTGCTGTTCTCCTGACCTTTCCTCAGATTGAGAGTTTGTTTATCCAGCTTTTCCTGTGGGATATTCATTAACCATGTTCTGAAGTCTTCTGTTCACACCTCCCTTGAACGCCTACCGGTTGTGGCCTCCTATTCTCTTCTCTCTCCACTATGTCCTGCCAGTATTGATCTAAATAGCAATGCTGTCACTCTACTCTTTTGTTCATGGTATTAAAAAAAAAGTCTGAGTGTAACAACTGTCCTGCAATTCTGAAGTGATTCACTACTGCAGAATGGTCTGCTCAGATGCAGAACTGTGAGTTGATGAGAAGGGAGCAGCATGCTCACATGAGCACTGGAGATGTTAGTGGTGTAAACTGTCTGCTGACACATGGCACCAGGCTAGCACAGTGTTTGGGTAAGTTGGGACTTGTGCCATGAGGTGTTTATTGCACTGAAGTTCTCTCAGGCTGCAGACTTGGTTGATGCTTGTTTATATTATCTGTGGGGCGTTTTTAACCTGTGCAAAAATAAAACCCTGGCTTTCCCTTGCTAGTTCTTCTGTTTTCATTTTTTTTTTCTGTTCTTTTTCAACTGTAAAAAGAAAAAAAATCCCTTATTCATCCTATTTAAGAAAGGATTTATGGAAGCAATCCGCTGGCTGGTAGTGATTCTGTTACTGGATGAGGGCTGTGACAGCTGACACTGGTTTCTCAGACAGTGGTAGCATCTAACGGAGAAGCAGGCATATGGCTAAAAGCAGCTGTCTTTTAAATTGTCTCATCATTGGAGGCACCTGAATTCATTTGAAAGAAATTAATGTGTTGCGTGTATATTCTGGAAAATAAATTCATACTGAAACTGGGCAACAAGTGTATTTTTGCAAAAAGGGTTGAAACACAAATTGGTGGCAGTTTTAAATTTTTGCAATGGTAATAGTATGATTTGTCTTTCTTTTTAGAAAATGTGAGAGTTTTGGAGAAACTTGTCCTTTGTCAGTCTCACTCTGCTTGCAACTGCATTGGTTGGTAGCTTTAAATATGTGTGTGATAGATAAAATCCAGGTGGTAGAAAAACAAGAGCTTGAAACCCCCGAGAAGCGGGTTATCATTACTATGATGATGAGTTTATTCAAGGCATAATCTTGTTGACTCAATTGGTTGGTTTCCTCACCATGCAGAGATCTGAGGATTGAGTACCGTCTTAGCAGTGTGATCTTGAGGTCACTAGGACATAGGCTTTGGTGGGTGATGGCATGGGGCTGGAGGGCAGAGGTCCAGCAGCCAGCTGCCTTTACCAGTTTGTTCTCAGCTCGGCCATGAATGCTCTACTGCATCCCTCATCCACAAGATGAGAGGAATAACTTAAAATGAGGAGTTGAAGCAAAGAGTCCAAGACTGATCCAAGCCTTTTATTTTCCTTCTTACTGGAACAGCAACCAAATCTGAGTTCTGAAGTCTAGATATGTTCAAACTGGAATTCCACTCAAATTGAATGAAGGTGGAGAAAGAACTGAAAAGTTCCTGTTTGCTGCAGCTTTGCGATAATTGCCTAAGGGATTCTTATTTTTTTTCTTTCAGCATTTCACTTCCAAGGTTACAAAATAGAGGTAAAGGCAGAGGTTACAAAATAGAGGTAAAATCCTATCATTAAGTTCAATGGAAGTTTACACTACAGTAGTACATGGTCGCCTAGTTTGCCCCCATCCTTTTTTCTTTCTTGAATTTTTGCCAGATCAGTTCAAGCAGCAGTAAAGCTAATGATTACAGTATGCTGGTTTAGAAATGTCTTTTGGCTACTATCTGATTTTTAATAAAATGTGGTAATTAAAAGGCTGTAGCGAAGGGTACAGTCATTACAGTTTTAATTGTTAGTAAAATGTGCCAGGTGATTTAAATTTTGTGGAGCGTGAAAGAAGGAGGAAGTTTTTCATGCAGGCCAGGCTGTAGGGGTGCATCCTTTTGTCTGCACCATAAAATATCTAATTTGGATGTCTCTTTGAAGAGACTGGTTTTAATATTTCTGTGGAAACTCTGTAGAGACTTAATTGCACAAATTGCAGTGGGAGAGGTTGTGTTGTGTAAAAATATTTCCTATGGACTTACTTCATGAAAACCCAACTTGTTTTAAAGTAGAGCCACAGTCAGTGTAGACTGTTAGATTTTGGATGAAGTTAGTTTTTAGCTCTGTTTGTTTTGCATATACATAAAGCAGCAGTTACATAAGTTGGCTGTAATTGCATGTGATGGTTTTCTCATGATCATATTTAACATCCTAAGAAGATACTTCTGCTGCTTTGGCTTAGAAGTTGGGTATGTTACTGAAGATACCAGTGATTGCTTACAAGTTTGAGCATTCTCCGAGTCTGCCAAGGTTCTTGTTACAAGCTTTTCAGGCATTTCAAAAGCAGACTTCATTTGAAAAATAGATAGTTGTACTTCCTTAATTTTGTGGGGGTTTGATATGCATGTGTGGTAGAGGAGGGCATTTTCCCTTCAGAAAAGTTTCAAATGTGAGATCAGCACCAGAATGATAAAGACAGTAACAGTAACTTTTTGACTTTGAAGAACTGTATGTTCTTCAAAGTACTACATCCTCCCCATAACCCTGGCATTTTTTTGAGCAGACTGTTCATCTTTCTGAACATTTTTTCACTGTAGTGTCTATGATAAGGGAAAATTGTCGGGGTTGTTCTATATCCGAAGAGCCAATGTGTGATATTTTCTAGATGAGAATTGTTAGTGTGCATTTTTGAAATTTGTGTTTTTTCTTTTAAGTGGAACAAATCCAAACAAAAATTACTTGGTTGGTGGAACTGTTGTGATCATGTGCAGTTTCACCATTTCTGTCTAACATCAGCCCTAAAGCTTGGCCTGGTTACGAAGTTCTTGTCTTTTCTTGGTATAGGTTTTAAAAGTAATTTGGTTACACAATCTTAGAACTACCCCACCAAACCCAGGAAGGGAATGTTGTTCTAAAGATAAAATGGTGTTTGACGTGCGTGGCAAAAGCTGGCACATCACCCAGCTTCTGCTGAGACAAGGCCCACAACTGAGCTTGCTTCAGATGGGAAAGTGCTGGCAGTAAGTGCAGGGAGAAAACTGTGCCTTGGCCTGGCATGGGGCTCGCTTCCCCAGGAATGGCTGGTTGGTTTCCAATGTCAGCTTTAAAGGAAAATGGAGATAGTTGCATTTGAAGACCTGTCATTGTAAACAACCTCTTCCTACCTTCTGTTGTATGGAGTGTGTTGGATTCTTGCATTGCAGGGTCATATGCAAATAACGGCAGTGTAATAATCCAGAGCCCTAATGTTACTTAGTTGTTTGATCTCTACTTGTGTTAGTACCCTGGGCTTCAGACCATACTTAACTTTCAAGTACACTAAGTTTTCAATACAATATCCTGTATAAGCTTGTTTCCTAATAGTCTTTTAAAAGCTTGATTTTGTTGTATGGGTCATAGAGGCTGGTAATCCATTTTAGTTCATTAAACACCTTATGTGCTTAAATAGCCAGCAGTTAAAACTCACACTTTCTGAAGAGGAGACCTGAAGGAAATTATTTATTTCCTGTGGTACTTCTTACATGTAGTTTTACTGAAATTTGCAAAACTGAAACAGCTGTTAAATGTTATTTAAATAATGTAATGTATTTCTTTAAAACATGACATAGTCTGGAGAGAGGAAAATGTATAAATCTGTGTAAAATCTGTTGTGTCTTTAGGAACAAAATCTAATGCTGAGCCTGAGTTGCTATTATTTGTACAGTTGGTTTTCACTTTAAACAGATGACTGCTTTTTTGAAACTGGGTTGCATGCCAGTAGTTAAAGTACAACCATGTAGGGTACGACAGGCTTTGTAACTAGGGGTTTTCAGAGGTGATGTCATGATGAACTTAAATGAAACTTAAGCAACAATGTTAATGTCACCAACAAATATATTCAGTTTTCTAGCCTTCCTTTCACAATGCCTGAATATGAACTGTGTTCATATTGCCATATTGCTTCTGTTTGAAGGAAAATAATTTGTTAAAAGGAATAAAGGGAAGTTACAACTTTTGTTTTGTTTCTCTTCTACTTAAAAATATCCACCATATAAACATTTGAGTGTTTACATCAGAGGGGGCAGATGGAGCCATAATGTTTTACTTTGTCATTCATTGCTTTCATTTGCATGCCAAACCACGTGGTGATACTTGGTAAAAACTGAAAATAGTCAGAAAGTAACAAGTATTTATTAACTGTAATGCTTGTACCTTGTAAAATTGCGGTAAAATTATAAACTGTGTTGTTGCATGGGGATTTCTGTAACCACTATGGAAGGGAGACCACATTCCATCATGGATAAAAGTAAAGATTTTTTTATGGACCTGTAGCATACAGATTTATAAACAAAGAGCATCTAAGCTTTTGTGCACCTATGTCACAAGTTCTGATACAGGTCTGGTCCCCAAATCCCATTCTTGTGGTTAGTCTCCCTGCTGTAAAATGATTGAGAGGGTGGAACAACTGCCCTAGGAGAGACTGAGGAGTTCACGGCTCCTCTCTTTGGAGAGGGAAAAAAGGGTGTGTGTGACTGCGGTTTACAAGATCACAAAGGTGATAGAAAAGCTGAAAGTGAAACTCGAGTTTACCAGGTCTTGTCATATTAGGATTAAAGAGCATTCAATGTTTTTAACAGAAGTTATCTTCTATCTTAATAGAAGATCAGCTTAAAGCAGATGGCAGTACCTCTTCACCTCTGTCATGAATCTGTGGAACTTGCTGCCACAGGAGGTGTAGAGACAGGCAGTGTTGGCAGGTTCAGAAAGGGTTTATGTGCCTGCATAGGCACCAGGGCCATAAATGGACACTGAACAGACTCGGAAGGGAGGTGCCCTCTGAATTCCTGCTTCCACACTTGTGGATGCCAGCAGAGAGGCTGCAGAAAAGGCTCACGTGCTTGCTCAAAATAGCATTTGTTTTTGCTGTGTTGAAGGCAGAATATCAGGCTGGATGCCCTGTACACCTGACCTGGGAGGGTGCCACTTCTCTTGCTCTGTCAGCAGGACATGTTGTGGGCTGTTCTTGAACTCTCTCTTAATGGTCAGGATAATTGTTCAAACTCATGTCAGCCAAACCTGCTTAGAAAAACAAAATCTTTTCCTGAAAAAGGGACTGCTTCCTTGCCCTGTGTGCCACTGTGAGAGTGATCTCCCTAACTGCAGAAAGCAAAAGGTATTCAGGAAGATACGGAGATAATTCTGCCCACATCCATGCTGTCAGAAAAATTCCTCTTTCCCTGACCCAGAGAGCAACCTCATCTTGTTCAGGAGGACGCAAACATTTCAAGATTCAGCTGTGTGATAAGATTAATGCTTGGAGATACTTGGATGTTAACATTTCTTCTTGGCCACCCTGCCCCCAGTTGGTCTTCACACCTTTTTGGCTACTGGTGTCTCTGACTGGCTGTGTCTAGTGTCCCTGCTTGGTGAGTCTCAGGGTTTCAGATGAAGGAAGAGCACATATCTGGAGTTCAGGCTTGCCCGAGGATAGAAGGAGAAATCACTGTCACTGGGAAAGCTGCTGTGCTCCCAGGAGAGCTAGGATGAGGGAAGAAGTAAAATGCTTGTTTCAGAATAGTTTAATTGCAAGGTTTCAGTTTCTTTCTTTCCTGTAGGAGTGCTGTCAGGCTATAGGAAAGAGTGTTCTTTCTTGTAGGAGTAGCAACTGAGATCAGAATTCCATTTCTCTTGTTTCCTGTAGGCTCTGTTGGGCTTTTTTTGTTGTATGATAGCACTGTTACTTAAATCCTTTCTTTAATGCAAATGTGATGTAAGTAGGATTGCACTAGCTGTAATTTTTATGACTTTTTTTTTTTTTAACATTATTTAGGCTGAATTTCTCATTTTCAAACCCTCAGTGTTTTATTTAAAAAAATATTTCTGGACACAGTTTACAGCAAGATCATGACATCTTCATTCATCTGACTGAATCATGGTCACAGTATGTGTAGGATTAATGTGAAACATGAGAGCTGAGATAGGGACTGTTGTGTCTTTGAAGATTGCTTGAGTTCCCACAGGTCTTTGGTTCTTCAGATTTCTCATAAAAATGCTTTATGTATCTTCCTGGGATAGGTTTAACCTTTTGACCATTATATTTTCCTCTATCTCTCTAGCTGCAATAGTAAGAGGAGCTTGGTTTGTCATTCCTCAAGAGATGCTAATTTCTCAAAGTTTTGTGAAAATAACAGGTTGCACGGTAGACCTTTTTGTATCTCTCCATATATAGAAGACTGCAGTAGCAGTTTGGGGAAGCCAGGCATTTGACTCAAGGCAGGGATCCAGGCTTCATGGATGCAGGCTTCATGGTTTTGGAGTTTTCTTTCTTTGTGAAACTTTTTCTCAGCCTCATCCCATAGCAGCCTGTAGCTGTTGAGTTTATTAGTGCTTTATTACTGCATGCAGGACTAGGGTTTGGCAGCAATCGTAAGACTTAGGCTTCCATAAAGCCACTGATGTGATGTGATTCTTCTTTTTTGGACCACAAGTTGATTTGCAATACACTTTAATTGTAATTTGTGCCATTTTAGTTGTGTTTCTTGAGGATTCATGCTGAGCTAGTCTCATCTAGGGCTTTGCACTCGGCATAAATGTTACCAAGAAAGTGCTGCTTCTCTAAACATCTGTGCTACAATAAATGAGATGAGCATGGGGGGTGCGGGCAACAAAGAAATAACATTTTCTGCTCTTTTTCTTGTGAGGAAGCTCAACTGTGAAGAGGCATTGCATCATGAGCTCTAATGAAAGACCAGCTATTCCCCTTAGGAAAATGAAAGCACTTGCTTCATTTCCCTCTTACTGGCAGCTGTTGCTTAGGAATTCTGTTTGAGAATGAAATGCTGCTTTGGTTGATTTGAGAAATGGCTTTAATACAAATGGCTGCCAGTGGTGAGCACTGTAAGTGTTGTGAAGGACAGAAACATTTTCTTAAAAATTAATAGCTCAGACTAGAAAATTAGTGGTTTACACCCAAATAAATTATCTGCATGAGTTCTGGTGTATTCCACTGTGTCCTTGAGACCAGTTTTTGTCTTTCCCATCTGTGCTGGTCTGAAGAAGTGACAAGATCACATTAGCGTCAGGGAGTGGAAGGAGACGAGGAGCTCTGATGAGGAAAACATTTAATTGGACTGGGAGGAGAAACGGGTGTTGATGTGGCAGACAATACTGAGAATATAATTTGGTTAAGTGGTGGAAGAGAACCTAGCTCAGGTTCTATTCTATATATTTTATTTACTTTTTACAAAAAATAGCATGGAAATGTTTGTGCATTGTTTTATAGAGAAACTTCATTTTTTGAGCACTCAGAAGTGATATTGTTAAGCCTGGCAACATCTTGGTCTTGGCTGATGGAAGAAGACACAGTGTGAATTGCTCTGCTGGTTGTGCTCATACTTCACTCTACTGCTGTGACATATACAAGGATCTGTGGTTAGGAAACTCATTACCAGGCCTGATTTTTGAAGAAAGGCAGTTTCCCAATTCCCTGCGCTGTTGTGGGGTGTGTGCTGGGTGTCTTGTAGGGAGCCAGAGATGAATCAGCTGCATCTGAATCAGCCTGGAGATGAATCACGCTCCCCTTGTGCCTGAGCAGTGCACTGGCTTTGAGAAGCTGTGCCTAATCTCACCTCCAAGATGCTCTTGCTCCTTTGTTTAAAACAGCTGCCTTTGGAGCAATTGCTTTCCCTGAGCAGGTGTGGCTTCAACCACTTGGTGACCATTTCAAGAGCAAGATGTCAGAAGCACATTGTAAAGCATGGTAGAGATGAATGAAGTACTGCTCTTGTGTTGGATGACTCAAGGTCTTCACAGGTAATAAATTTACACATGAGATAACCAGGTGGAATTTGATCTGTCAGACAGAAGCAGGGTTAGCAGGGGACAGCTTTTCTTTTAGTGGGTCCTGTTATGAAGGACCTGCTATTTTCTGTGGGAAATGAGTTTGTCAAGTCTTCCTCAACCCACCGAAGTATGCTGTCAAAGAAGACTTTATTATTTTAACTTCTAATGTAGCTAGCAAAGCTGTATGGCAAAATTTAGGCACCAATGTATACTGAGAGCAATTCAGCCCCAGGAAAGTTGAAGAGAAAAGCCAGGAAAAAAAAACCCTGTCTAACATCTTATTAGCTTCTCTTTGCATATTGGCTAAATATAATTAGGAATATTAAAATATACAGGTGCCTCAAATCTGTGTATTCTGCTTTATGACATTCAGTGAGAGCAGCTGACCCAGTGAATCATGGTGGGCTGAGGTTTTCTTGTTCATAATAAACCCAGTGAGTTGTTCCTTTGTTGGCTTTCTGTTGGCAGCAGTCATGTGGGATTTACTGTCTCTGCAGTTTGTGTGACAGCAATGTGATTTTCTGTAAGTCCTGGTGTGTAGCTAGTGAGGAGGTTTTGTTTGCTTGGTTGAAGTTGTACCCTGATGAATGAGTAGTTGGAGTGTTCTGAGCTTTTTGTCTGGGCGCAGGATGGTATCACCAGATTAATTCATGAAGATATTGGTCTTAGGTTTCCAGTGGCATCGAGTTACTTCCTCTCCTGGGTCACATCTTCACTTTTCACTGCCTGTGGTCTTGATAGTGAAAGATGGAGGAGTAGGGTGAAAATGATGACTGAAGTAAACAGCACTTCTGCCTATTATGTCTTATATTTTTATTGAATGATTTTGGGTCCATTTGTTTGATTTAATCTCAGTAGTCCTCTTTGTATTCAGTTCAGAGATTTGCTATGAACTACATGCTGTTGAAGTTAATTAAGGCCCACACTGTGGTTGTTAGAAAACGAGTTGGAGGTACAGAACGCTCACTACAAAAGGAGGCAATCCCCGCTTTTGCGTAAACACACAGATGGGTTTTTTGTGGGCTTAATGAAGCTTTGACAAAATTGTCCAGCCTCTAGTGCTAGTGCAAGAAGGGAGACATTCCTGTGGTATGTTCACGTATGGAATCATATCTAACTCATGGGAGGGAATGACAGCTGTCCCAGTGAGGCCTTGTGGCTCACAGCTCTGCAGTGGAGCTGTACCTGGGATGGCTGACTACAATAGCATCACCAGAGCAAGTCTGTGGGAAATCAGCTGGCTTGGCTGCTGGGCTTCGATCCTGTGCTTGGATTTTGCTTGTCATGCCTGCTTCTATGGCAATCCACAGGATTAGAGTGATCTCGTGGGCTGGTGTCTTTTCTAAGCAGATCAAACTTCTGTGATTTTGGGAGAGCAGTATGAAAACTCTCCTGTGTGAAAATAGGAGAAAGTTTCTTGCTGTCTATTCATGCCCACCAATTCGCCAAGGTTTTTTTCCTTGTCCTTTTTTTTCACCTTAATAATGCATATAGATAATTTCCTAGATGTCAGCCTTGTGAACTTTACCCTGTGCCATTGCCATTAAAGGCAATAGGTTCTTTTTGTCATTACAGTTATTAAAAATTGGTTTCGTGGAATTAAATCTTAAGGTGCACAGAAGTTAATGTGGAGTGGTTGTTTGATTGTTTATTGCTTTTTTTAAAACAAAGGTTGATATTCCAACATAAGAAAGGTGAGGTTTTTTCCTCTTTCCTAGTTGGTGTTTTTGCTTAATAATAGCACATGTTGTGGGTGACTTCAGTAATCATGGTGACAGTTCCAACAGGGTAGGTACCTGCTTAAACAGTCAGAAATGAATTAATAATAAGCATTAAAGCTGAGGTGTCCAGTATTGGAATTTCAGTATCAATATTGTTAGTATATTGGAGAGGTATGAATTCCACAATGTGCTTGTCTCTGAGGTGAATCTTGGCTGGTATCCATGTGAAGGAGTTTGTCTGCGCTTACACTGACAGGGAATGTTGCAAGTTAAAGCTTGGGTTCTTGAAATGTATCATGTAGATGTCAGATAGAGGCCTGCAGACTGTTAGTTTCCTGTCCCTTTAGTATCCACTTTTTTTCCTTTGTGCCTCTTTTGTTTGCCCCCACATTGAATGCTATAAAGCTGAAAGAGCCTTTGGGGAGATGAAGTGGGCAGTTTAAATTCAGCTTTCCTTATTATTTGGGGCAGTTTGGGGCAGAGGGAAGATGGAAAACAGAAGGGCAAGAAGGCTTCATTTCTCTAGGGAGAATAGACTTGAATTCTGAAAACGTTCAGTAATTGGGTATTTGTAATATAGTAGGTGGGGTCTGGCAACTGTGCAAAATGCTGCACAATCTTAGAATTGTGCTTAAGGAACTAATGGCAGAGTTGTCTTTCACTGTGTTCCTTTTTTGCCTCAGTTTCCTGATCTTGAAATAAAGGTATGTTCTCAGGGTTATGCAGGAAATCAGTATCTGAGCTCAGATCAGAATTCAAGGTTTCTGGCTTCCAAGTTCTCCATTCAGACCACACCTTTCTTTTTATAGCTGTGGGAAAAAAAGTCTGCTCCAGCATGTCATTTAGTGAAATGCCATATAGAAAAAGCAAAACTAAGCCTAAAAGAGCTAAAAATATTTGATTTTAAATAAGGAGACAGAAAAAGTTCAGCAGATTCTTTCTGGCAAGCGGAACCTTACAATGCCACAGCAGATGTGCTCATCTTTGGGGTAGTGTCTGGAAAACTGAAGTGCCTGCAGAGATATGTGCTGAGTTGTGCTGAGTGGTGTCCAAGAGAGTGGGATATGGAACAGGCCACTGAAGTCAGGGAAGCCCTTCCTCAGGATTACATTACAGTGGAGTGTCTTTGGGAGGACAGATGGAACTGTGGCTTGGTTTGTGTGTAGGCTGAATGTGCTCAGGTGTTCTCTGAAAGCATCAAGGTTCTTCAAAGCTTCTTCCTTTTCTAATTGAAGCCTTGAATCATCAAAGCTGAGAGCTGAAACTCTTTCATACTATATATGGCATTTGTGCTAGTGGTAGAAACTGGAGTGTATTTATAACACTGGTTTGCTGCTGCGGGAATACAGATTGGGAACAAATGTTTGTTTGGAAAAAATCCAATTCCAGGGTCTTCTTTTACTGCTGCACGTGAAATCCACAGCAACCTTGTAAAAGCAACAGTTGAAAAATCTTAATAGGGCCTTCCCCATGGAAAAAACCATGCAATTGGTGTAACATTATGTATATGGAGAGTTACTTCTGATAGTTTATGTAGTAGGCAGTGACCCTGTATGTAACATCCCCTCTGTCACATTGGAATGTAGGGATGCTGTCGTGTTGTTGTCACACACTGGGATTGTTGGGGTTACTTGCTAGGACGTGCTGCTGTTTTCAGATGTACTCTTTTTTTCCTTCAGAAATACCCTACTTGTGCCCCAAGTAATATTTAACGAAAATTTTAAATGTTCTTAACAGGATAGCATAGCATTGACTTGAGAAAATCAAGCCATAAGCTGAGCTGAGCTGTCTTGCATACTGCTGCAAAATATTTGAAGGAAAACAGTTGTCAACAGAAGGGCACAGGTGTCTTTGGGTGTGTTGATTAAACCATCTCCATGCCATCTCCCTTCAGTCCTAGTGTTCTGTTTGATTTGCTTAATGTGTTAAACCTTTCTGTTGCTGCACAGCTAATTACTGTTATGTTGAGCCTCTGTGGAATGATTACCATTTGGACTAAATGTTTGTATCCAGAATCATAAAATAGTTTATTTTATATTGTGTGTTTTAAAACTGCTGTCTTGTTTTTGAAGGATGTTCAGAAGGAGAGAGAACCGCATGTTTATCTCAGCAAAGAAGAAGTTAAAGAGAAGATACAAAGCTATAATTCATCTGTCACTGATAAACTAAAGATGACCTTGGTAAGCTTTGCATAGAATTCCTGTAATTTTTAATGTTGAGTTGTAGCTTTGTAGTGCATTGTGAATTGTTTTATTCTCAGCATCTTACATATGAAACTCTCTCTGTTTAGATGGTTTTCTAAGAGACTTTTCCTTAGACTGGCAAATTAAATCTCATGTCTGAAATGCTTTTTATCCCTGTAGCTCTTTTACATGGACTAAAACAAAGTGTTGTAAAAACAAACTGATGTAATTTGAAATGTGTTTGAGGTAAACTATCTGCTGACACTAAGGTGTACATTTGTCAGAATAATCTTACAAATTCTGAAAACATTCAGATGGTAAAAATGAAGGTATATTTTTCTTGTTTCTGAAGATAAACTTTTGTCAGATTTCTTTGATAAGTATGCTCAAGCAGTGATAAAAGTTAAAACGTGCAATATTTATTATAGGGTCCTTAACTTTCAGAGTAGTCATACAGGTTTTCAGCATGAAGAGACTTTCTTCCCCCAGAAAACATAGAAATTACAAACTGAAATATTCAGTAAGGTTTGATTGGCTTTGCTATTTTGTCTTTCAAGAGCAACTGAAATAAACAATTTCAGATGTTAATTGGATTGGCATTTATTCTGGGGTTTTGCCTGGGTTTTTTTGTAGTTTTTTGGTTGGTTTTTTTTTTTAGTTTTTGTTTGTTTGAGTTTTTGAAAGGGTTTGTTTGGTTGGTTTTTTGTTTTCTTGTGAGTTTTTTGGTTTTTGGTTTTTTTTCAGTTGGTTAGGTTTTTTTTTCAACATGATTTGACCATCTGAATACCTCAGACTAAATTGACAAAGACACCTAAAATGTGGGAGATAATTTATGTATTTCCACATTAAATCTGTTGCTAAAGATGGGTGTTAGTGATCTTTTTCACTTCATAGTTCTCTCCTAAAGTGAAAACTTATCTCTGTATGTTGTACCTTTTTTTTGATGAGGGGCTAATATAATTCAGCAGTTATTATTAAAAAAAATTAATACTCAGTAGTTATTAATAAGAAAAACTAATGTTCAGAAGATATACCAGAAAGAATAACTGTCTGAGTTATGAAAACAATACCTTTCCTGTGAGATATCATGTATTGCAGTGGTATTTAAGTAGTGCTCACTGTGAGCATTTTCATGTGCCTGCTGCACTGCTGTGCCACAGGTGGTCACTGCTGATGATGATTTGAACAGTTCAGGCCTTTCCTTCGTTGCAGAACGCCAATGGGATTTACACTGGCTTCATCAAGGTGCAGATGGAGCTGTGCAGACCCATCACTGTGCAGTCCTCCCAGGGCCAGGGCAGGTGTGCTCCCAGCAGCCAGGAAACTGCTTTCTACCTGCCCGACGGCTGCGTGAACACCCTGCACATCAGCAGCACCAACACCGTCCGGGAAGTCATCGAGGCCTTGCTCAAGAAGTTCTTTGTGGCTGACAACCCTGCTAAGTTTGCACTTTATAAACGCTGTCACAAGGAAGATCAAGGTATAAACTGAGCTTGTGGCATTTTGGTCCTGGAAGGGTTTGGGGAGGGAGTTGTGTTATAGTAATACTTGAAATAAGCAAGGGGGAGGAAGTCAGATAAAGGGGGGTAACAGTCTGCCTACCTTGTCTTATTTTCTGTATGTAAAGTAGCATGGTAAGACAGTAAAAGACTGGGGGTGTTTCAGGATAATTCATCCAAGACAAAGTCACCTGCTAAAACATTACACAGATCTCCTGTGCTTTGCGCTCCATTTTATTTTATTTTATTTTATTTTATGCCCTTATCAGGTCCTAAATTTCAGCTGGCCTGATACACTGCAGAGTTGTGAGATGAAGTTACAGGCCAGGTTTTTAAAAAGATAAGCCATGGTGTGTGTGATGCATGAGGTACTGGCACTGGCAGACCGCTCTCGAGGTGACGGCCATGGGCACGTGTTGTGCTCACGTGTTAGTGCATGTGGCTGTCCCTGGGCACTGGCTGCTGTTAGGAGTTTGTTCTAAGTTGTGATGGAAATACCAGAAGATGGAAAAGGGTTTTTTTTAGGGAAAGGTGCATTTTGCCAGTCTTGTGTTCTTGCACTTAAAACCTGCCTTCCTTCCATGGACGCTGAGAGCAGTTTCAGTAGTTCAGATGTTTCTGACTGTCAGGCAAGCAGAGTTGTCTTTTAGACTTAGTGTGTGAAATTTTAAGTGGAGAACTTAAATCAGAACAGTGATACACAGCTCTGATGTCATAAACGCTTAGGGCAACAGATCTGTGTGTTGTATTTTTTCTTGTGGGTTATTTTTCCCCCCGCCCTGCGTGTACTGTGTTGACTAGAGACCATTTCATTCCTGTGTAAATGCAGTGTTGCACTGTCACCATCAGTCACCTGCTCAGCTCCTCCCTAAAACTCACTGCTCAAAACCAGTATGTAGAGTGATAGATAAACAGTGTGTAAATTTTGGCTACACATGCATCTTTCCAAAATTTTTTTAGCATTAGCTAGCGTTAGTCATTCCAAGTGTTTGAATCGTTGTTGGTAAAGATGGTAATTACTGTGGTTTCCTTCTCCTGCAGTTTATACCTGCAAGCTGTCAGACAGAGAACATCCCCTCTACCTGCGCTTGGTGGCAGGCCCCAAAACAGAGATGCTCAGTTTTGTTCTACGCGAGCATGAAACTGGAGAAGTCATGGTATGTCACACTATCCTGGGTCAGCGTTTGTGTAACCTCCTGGATGAGTGGCCTTCTGTTTGAGCTGTGCTGACCAGGCAGATCAGTTTTTGGAAGCAGACTTTTTCCCCTGTTAATTTCCTTTGTGCCTTTTGTAAACATTTCATTTGCGGTTAGATTGACCTGTTCTTACTTGCAGAAGAAAAAAACTAACTGAAAGAGTAAAATATTTTCAGATGCCCTAAGATTTTCAAGGAAGGTGCCTGATACTGTTTCAGTTGGAAAGTGTCTACAGTGTCTAAGGTTTTGTTTGGAAATACTGCATCTACAAAAGATGTATGAATTTTCTGTTCGTCTCATCCATTCTTTGCTGTCTTTGTCTTTCCAGTGGGAAGCTTTTAGTATTCCTGAACTGCAAAACTTCTTGCGCATACTGGACAAAGAGGAGAATGACCAACTGCAGAGCTTGAAGAACCGCTATGCAGCTTACAGGGGCAAGCTTGAAGAAGCCCTTCGTGGGGTGCTGAAACCTGGTTAAAAAGGGGCCAAAGGACACTCAGGAAAACGCACGCTACCAAATGTCAATAGAGCATGCCAAACCCAACGTACAAAGAGCAGCAGAGAGTAGTTTTCTTTATTCAGAAGACTGTTTTGTGATGCCAGGGTAGACTTAGTTCCATAAGCCAGGTCACTTAGCATCTTGCACCCGCAAGTAAGGGATTCTGCATGTTTGTACATCAGTTTGCAACCCTCTGTGTGCCTAGAGAGTTTCCCAAGTTATCTTGGTGCAAGCTGTGAAACTGTAAGCAATTTCCTAGGATGCTATGAAATAATACCTTTTTTTTCTTCTTTGCTTAATGGTATCTTTACAAGTAAGGATGTGCAAATTGATGGGTTAAAAAAATATTATTAAAGCCATTTGGATGAGAATTAGAGCACTATCTTAGAGATGAAATTGATTTGCACTACCTTTCTGTTTTTGAATAGTTACTGTATAATTTGTGAGAGAACTGTTATAGGTGGAAAGCTTATGAGATCCTGTGGTTTGTACTGTGAAATTGTGGAAAGCTTTTAAGTGGTCTTCATAAAGAAAGTAAAGAGAAGGTGGAAAAGAAGGTAAGAGTTGGGGGAGAACTCTAATAGCTGACGGGAGGTTTTAAATGAAAATAGTATTTACACAGAGGAAAGTTGGAATACCAATTCTACAAGGTTAAAGTTTTAGTATGTTTTGATATTGTGAATAAGTTTTATGGTTTTTAACTGTGTAAATCCACACTGGAAAAGAAATAAAGAGAATAGAAATAGTGGGAAGGAACGAGAAGCAAAAGCTAAGTAAGAATGGAAATGGAGCTGCACATACAGGTCCCTTTTGGAGAAGCTGATTCCATAAAGGCATAGTCAGGGTCTGAAAAGTGTGGCAAACCTAAAAAGCTGCTACTTGAATTCTGAAAAGTGGTCCACGTCTCAGATAACTCCGTGAGCAATACCTGCCTAGTGAGGGTGCAGACATAAGCTACAACTACCGATGCATTTGATTTTTATTGTAAGTCAGGTCTTTCCTCTGGCCCAGTGATCCATTTTTAGGCTGGATAATCTTGAATTACCATATCTGAAAGACAGAAATAGCTTCCTCTGCTTCTTTCTTTGTTAAAAGCTCAGTCAGGCAAAGAAAGTAGAATTTCTTATTCACATTTCTAGCCCAGCAGAACGTTAACATTTATTGTCTATTTTGGTGACTGAGATTAGTAACTCTTGCTTTTAATAATTCAAAAGTTTTTTTCCTTATGGTTTTAAACTCTTATGATTATCAAATTCTGCGGACTGCTGATTTACTTGATTTAAAAGTAGGGAAAATGTAGCAGGAAAACTTTTTACTTTAGTGTAAATATAGTTGTTGTTCTTTCAGAGTTATTTATCTAAAAAAAAAAGCATGATCAAAAGAAACCAAAGAAGTGGGTGTGCAATAGAAGCATGGAAGCATGAGGCAGATTTGAGTGACTGATATTGTAGTCATTATCATGCCAGAGAGGACATGAGTTATGTACTGGGGGGTGGGGGAGTGGAGGAGTGCTAAGGATTGAAGAGCAGCAGAACTTGTGGTGGGGTTTTTCCCCCTCTGTTCTTAATGTGTTCGATTTAAATTCCCAAGGAATTGTTAAAACTTTGGTGACATCTAATGGATACTGTGTGAAACTCCAACATGCTTCTGTTCTTCCCTTTAATTTTATGTAATTGTGCCTTTGTTTCCTTTACTTAGTAAGATTCTTTTTAAAACTCTTTACAAGGTTTTTAGGTAAAAAGAATTTGCAAGCTTATGAGACAATCATAATGTTTTAAAGAGTTAAGAGAAATTAAGAGTAGGACTAACTATAAAATATATCTAAGGCATATCTTGTTTGTTTTTTTAATTTCACATGTAACATTGTAGTGCATGTGTGAGTTAGTAACATTATCCTCAAGTGAGACACTTTATAATGGTTCAGGGAATGCTTTTGTGTTTTGTTACAATTTGTTTTTCTAGGAATGTAGCAGTGTGTTGGTGGGTATTCTGTTAACATCTTAATTTATGTTTCTGCCCATAGCTATGTAATCATTGCATAACCGCTGTCAATATTGAACCATTTGTTGCTCAGATTTAAACACTGTTTGAGTTTTAAAGTTGAGTATAAAAATATGTGAATTTTGGTTTTACTTGAACTAAACTGTCAGTCTTTTAAGTTGGCACATCTTCATTTACTTTAGCCAAAACCTCAATCAGTGTTGTATGCACTATGAGTCTTGATTTGGGGGGAAGGGGAAGGGGGTGGGGGACCAAAATAAAACTTTTATTTTAATTTTGTCTTAGTCCACAGTTAATTATTGTAAGATGTCATGTGTGGAGTTAATTTTCTTCTTTTTTGTTCTACACACTGGCAGTTACAGCAGCTTTAATTTAAAAGAAATGGTCATGCCTGGTCAGTTTTATCTTTTTTTAATTTTAGCATCAAATTGAATTGTCAGAGCTTTTGTTGCAAAACTGTTTTCTTGTCATTATATGATGGTACCAGAATGACTAAATGATGAGGGAGGGGGAATGCAGGGAAACATTAAAATATATGTCTTTAAATACAAACATTTAAACTATTTATAATTTTAACAAGCTTAGTTTTATTTTTGTAGGGAAGTTTTTATTCCCCTTAAAGTTATTACTGAAATGGCAAAAAAGTGATGGTTCCATTATTAAAGCTGAAGTTGGCAATACTTGGTTACGTGACGTGAGTTTGGTTTTTCCTTTACCTGGCGATGTGTTATGATTGTTTTGAGGCCAAATGGATTTCTGTGTAAAGCAGCAGCGAGTCCTGTGGGCAGGCAGAGCTGGCCTTTGGCCTAAAGGAAGGTTTGCCTGGGAGAGAGGGAGGGAGGGGAGCTGGGGGTTGTGGGGCTCGGGGAGCTGACCCCTCCGTCGGGGGAGCGCAGTGGTGCTGGGTGGGACAGCCCACGGGCGAGTGGTTTCCTTTCTGTTAAAAAACACATTGCAAAAATGAGGCAAATACACCAAAACAGGAGGTGATACCCCAGCCCTCTCTCCCCAGGAACTGCTTTTTACTCCTTTGTATCTTTATTGGCTTTTTAGTGGTTTCCTTTGGTAACATCCATGTTTAGTTTTACGGTTACTTATTCTGTGTTTCATAGAAGTGGTTTATTCCTCCCTGATTTAATTGGTAGAAGGGAGCTGCTGAGCTGTTTGCTTTGGTCTCTGTGGCACTTCCCTGGGCACCCTGGCCCCGCAGCAGAGGAGATGGCAGTGGCTCAGCAGCACCTTGAAGGCTGGTTTATGTGAGACCTCATGGCTGGTGTGTGCAACAGCCCCACTGCAGAGTGCTTGCACTTGGCAAGGCCTGCAAATGACAAGTGCTTCAGCACTCAGCCAGGGTGGGATGGATAAAAGCCTTAAAGATACTGGAGGCAGCAAAGCTGCTGACCACACAAGTCACTGGGCTCTGCCTGTGGCAGAGTTGTCTACTACACCTCAGCAGAAGAAATCTCATGTGTTTTGGCTGGATCAGGGGCAGAATCATCCATCTGGAGACTGATGAGTTCAGTGTGGAGGCAGAGCAGGACAGCAGCACTGTCTGTGGAAGCAGTTGGGCCACTCCTCTCCGTGGCAGGGATCAGCAGATTGTCAGTCTGCTCTATCTTCCTGCAGGCTGAATTTTTAGCTCTGAAATTTTTGAACATTTGCAACAAACCCCACCAGACCATTCCCTTCCTCCCCTCTTCCTGTATGTGCGTGAGTATAGAACAGTTTTCTTTCTTCCCAGGTTCCCAGCATGGGGATTTCCAGCTGCAGTTCTTGCAAATTTTGTCAGCATTCACTTTTTACCATCTCCCATTGAGCTAGAACCATTCAGGTACGTTTTGCTCCTTCATTTTAATGTTCAATGGCATGCTTGTGTTTGTTGGGAAATAACTGTGCTTTCAAAACTTTCCCTACACTTTTCATCTTGCAGGAGCGTATAAATTACACTATTTAAGTTCATACACAGAAAAAAATCGTTTCTCCTATAAAACTGCAAAATAGAAACACTTTTTTTAATAAGTGAGTTTTGAGCAAAACAGTGCTGACTAGTGCAGTGTTCATACATTCCCAGAGGGAGATTTGTTAGTATACCTCAGACTAATGATAAGGAATAAAACAGTCAAGGATTATGGCAATTTTGTGTTTGTTTCAGAAAATAAAGACTCATGAATGTCTGTATACTTTCAGGCTTGGGCCTGAAAGCTCCACAGAATCCTTAATTTAGTCTGAAGTACCACTTTTAACAAATTGTTTAAAAAAATAAGTCAATACCTTGTTACTAGTATCTCTGGAATAAAGTCCTATTACTTCAACTAACTTTCTAGTCCAATGTTGTTTTGTTTCTTACATCTACTGTATAATTAATTTGGTGCCATTTTGAGACTTCACCTCTTGCCTTAGTTGGATCAAGTGAATAAAAAGCTGCAGGTCATTCTTACAGGACATCTGAAAGGTTCAGAGTCTCTTACTCTTGATGATGAAGGCAAGTGAATGACTTCCAAATGGGTAAAGTTATGCATCTGCTACATCTGCTCGGTCAAGAAGCGGGGACTGTGTTGAAAATTCAAACCAGGTAAGAAGAGACACACTCTGATCTCCTGTTTAGAACACAGGTTTAGTGCTGTGAACTGGAGACTTACCTGTTCTGGGGGAGTTATTTTCCTCTTGATGTGTGAATAGGTAAAAGAGATTGCTGCAGTAGCCAGTATGGAGAAATAGACAACACCCAGTTCAGAGCAGTTTGAGCCAAGCACTTCAGACACTGAGCCTGGCTGCTGGCACTCATTCTGTGGTATTTTTCAAGGAAATACAGTAAAGGCCAGGACATGTTCGTGTGAAAAGCACCTTCTTGTGCTATGTGCAAGCAAGGTGAGAGGTAATTCTGGAGTGTTCTTGTTTGCCCTTGTGCAAGCTGAAATTGGAAGTGTTTTCAGTTGCAGCAGCGTAGGCCTGAAAGGGACCCAGCCCAACACCCTGCACTGAAGCATCCAGTACTAGTAAATGGCTTCTCAGGCTGTTTCATTCCTGCTTTCCTCCAAGGTGGTTTTAAAAAATTGTCTGTTTATTGCACTTTCTGTTCTCTATCTGTCCCTTTACACCTCCTGGAAAGGGCAGTGTTCAGAACTGGAATTTTGAAGGTTTTTTTAAATCCAGGATTATTCCTGCAACTGCCAAATCTAACTTTTTATGATGCTGTGTAAAGTACTAACTTGGTGCTGTCTTTCTTGCATTCATTTTGTATGTGAATAAGACAGGGTATTATAGATAAAGTAGTTCTGTTTTGCCTTCACTTTACCATGAATACCAATGAGAGAAGTAGAGTGCAAAACTCCCTTCACTAACTCTGTAAACCTAAATATAGCCTTGTGGCCTTGCACATAGCATGAGAGAAAATAGCATTACAAGTCTAAGATTTCTCTCTTTAAATACAGAATCTGGAATGTGATCAGAAATTTCAGCTGTTTCCAGAATGTCTCAGGAGGAATTAGAATGCCAGTATATTTTATGACAGCAAAGTTCAGCCTCTTGGTTTTTTTCCCAGGCAAAGTTGTATTAGAACACTGGCTCTGAAGCTCTCCCTCCAGATAAACAGGTGCTTTCTGTATGCCAGTAATCCTAGACAGTTCTTTTAATCTAGACTTGTCAGATGATACTTTCAGAATCTGCCCTCTTTGCTCCTAACATTTTTCCACAGGTGTGAGTGAGCAGATGTTAGAGACTTCTGTATTTTTATCTGCTCTGGTTTGTCAAATGAGCACTCAGAGTCAGAACTTGTGGTTCTTATAGTCCTTTGTGGAACTTTTAGTAATACTGGTAAAGAAGGGCAGCATAACTTGTACAGAATATCTTCTAACACCTGTTGCCAAGTGCCAGCACTCATTTTTAAATGTAAACTAGGCTGAGTGAAAATGCAGGTCACATGGAAAGAACACAACATCTACCTTAGTTCAATCTATGTAAGTAAAAGATGAGGAACGTTTCCAGGAAGTTAACAGGCTTTACACTACAAGTGTGTTTTGTTGAACAGTAGGTCTAGGATTGGTCATGTGCATAGTGCTGCTTCAGAGCCTGGAGCAGCCCAAAGGCAGGAGGACACTCTTTTCTAAAGGTGGGGCTTAATTACTGCTGGTGTTTTTTCTTTAATACCTACAGAGAAGCTTTTGAAGTTTCTATACGATTTCAAAAGACCTGAAATACTTTTATGAGGTTTTTGCCTTGTTAATTTGAACACTTCAAAAGCAGAGGAGAAAAACCACGAAGCAGGTATCCAGTAAAAAACGTAGTTAGCTCTGTAGTATAAGACTTACATGTTTTTTGTATTATTTTAAAAGATCACAGCTAAGCAAAACCACAACACAGGTTTTTTTTTGCTTAGGATTTTCATGTTGTAGGAGAAGAGTTCTATGTTCTTGGTTTGGATCATTCATTGGACAAAGGTAGATCATGTGAGCTCTGCTGATGCTTTCACTGATTTTCATCAACAGCATGAGACTATCCCCATGAATCTTTAGTCTCATCCTTGATGCCTTTGCTGCCAACACATAGGAATCTGCAGAGTCATTCTTGCCAAGCAAGAGTTGTGCAGCTGGCTTTTCCCTAGAACTTGCACAGGAAAAATGAGGAAGTGGGTGAATCAGTTGAGTTCTATCGAGTCCCTCTTATTTCATGTTTTTAGAAAATGGGTGGATTGTGGCAGCTGGAATAAGTTCAAAGAACTTCAACACCTTGAGAAATCAGATTACAAATCGGAGATTTGTGAGCAATTACTGGACCACTGCTCTAAACACAGTCCAGTGGATATTATCAAAATACTGACAGCTGAATCTGACTAGAGCAGCATCTGGAAAGCAATAGATTAGCATTGCCCTTTCTTTCTAATCATGGAATTCCCCTGCTCCATCCCTTGAATGAAATATTAAGGCTGTGTATTTCTTTTTCTAAAACAGGTGATTCCTTTAGCCTTGTAACAGCAGTTTTCTTCACAAACATGGCTTGTTCTTAGAAATTAATGACAAGGAGATGTAGCAAGCTTTTGTGACCCTGATGGTAGTGTCACTTGGGCTGTCAGTGATGGGAATGTCTAAGTAATACAGAGCTGCCCTTTCTTGTGGTGCTACAGTAAACTTTATAGTTTTCATAAGCTGGAACATCAAAAGAAAGCAAGCAATGTGCAGGCAGCCATTAAATATTTTTGTCTGCTTAATGGAATACTGCTACCTCCTTGCTGAAGGAGAAATGAAACTGATACCACATGGTTAAGCAGAAATGCAAATTAAATGCAGAAATAGATGTTTTAATAGCTTGTGAAAGCCTCAGGCTTAAATAGGTTAAAGGTGTACCAAGTCACTACCTTCTATAGTTCAGGAAATTTATGTAGTAGTTTTAAACAGAATCATGCAACAAATTCAGCTCCGTAGCAGGGATTGAGGTGAAGAAGTAGCATGTACCTTATTGCTGGTCACAGTTCCCATTCTGGAAAAAGCCTCACATGGGATTTTAGTCTTCCTCTTTCCTGGGGCAGAACATATTACTCTTAATTATGAACAGCAGTTTCTCCATTGTGCTTTCCGTTTCCCATGTATTCAACACCACCAGTTTCCAAGGAAATGCAAGCAAGTACAGGTTGCATTTCACTTTGTTCCCTCACCTCAGGCTTTCTTCCTGGTGCAAAATAGTCAGGTGGTGTCCTGCTAGATACTAATAAGATTCCTTGTGGCCATATGAAGTAGCCCATGTTAGGCAGGAGGGCAGTAAAGCAGAGGCTTTTAAAGGCTTATAAAATAGGAATTCAGCCATTACGCACATGGCACAGCTTATTCCTGTAGGAAGGTTTAACTCAAGCTCAGTAACAAAGACAAAGTTTGATAGGCAGTTTATTTTTTTCTTTCTTCAAAAGTGCAGCAGTGAACAGGGTCCTCTGGAAGGGCACTTTCTAAACAGATGTTCAAAACAGCAGAAATATACTCATGACATGCTACAGCAAAGTATGCTCACATACAGAGAGACATACAAAGACAATTCATTTTAATTGAATCACAATAAATGAAAGCTGTTTCATTATGTTCAAATACTGTATTCAGCTTGATATATCAGTCTCAAATTTAACTTGATTGAAAAGTTAATATACTTGCTTTGGGTGTGCATTTCCATGTGCATGTCCCTGCTACAGCTTCCTTCCCCATCATGAAGAAGCCCAGTTTTCTGGGCCCATGCTGGGTAACCAGCTACTGGCTGTATTCACTTACGCTGAAGTGATGATAATGAATGTTGGTTTGATTTAGGGTAACATGATGAAGTTATTAATTGTATTTCTCCCTGTATAGTATCTATTTTACCAGATCAGATCACTAAAAAAAAAAAATCATAGCTCTGCTTTTGCTAATGATTTTTTAAAAAAGTAAAAAACATGATCACATTTTATTTAAACTCAACTCTGTACCAGTAAGGCCCTTTATTTAAAACTTTATGTTTAACATTAATGCCTTCCATAACCAGGTATAGATGCAAGCTGTGGTCAAATAATACATGAAAGGGAATATCCAGAAAGACCATTTAGTTTTACAATAACTTAGCTGGGAATTAGATCAGGATAAGAGTCAAAGATCCTTCATAGTGGTTTTTTTAATTATCAAGGATAAGAATTAACACTGTTCATTTGTGGCTGTAAAAATATTCAGAATTAACTGCTTTATGGCAACAGACACAAGTGATAAACTGCTCTAAAAGCAATGGAAGGCAGGCAGCTCTTGGTTCCTGTTCTTCCTTTAACTACATGCTTAACAATTTTCAAGTCTTTATCAAAAGTGGGAGCAAATCAAATATTCTCCTAAACCACTAAGGACTGATTAATTCTGAATCTCAGTTTAATAGAACATTTACTACCTATGCCAGATTTCAGGTATAGTGTGGTTCTCTGACAGTGTGTTAGATTACTGAGCCTTGGAATGAAATGCTTTACAGGTATGTGCAGACAGCAAGAGTATTAATTTAGTTAAAACATCTGGTCACTCATACTGAATAATCTGCATCAATTCTGTCAACTTTCACATTACTAATTAGGCAAAAAATAAATAATTCAAAAGAACATGTCCTTGTTAGGGCTTAAAATCACTTTAAGAAAAGAGTGTATTAGAATTATATTTCTGTACCCATAACAAAGTTTTTTTTCCAATAAGGAGCAACAGAATGAACATTACTTGCACTGAAACTTAAGCAGAAACTTGATGTACAACCCAGATTTGATAGGACTGATGAGGGTTTAATGTGCAGCAATGTATTTCACACTAGCCTCCACACAGCTACCAAAATGAAGTTCAAACAAAGAACAGGTCTGAATTGCTAGAATTCTCCAAGCAAAACACTACCTACACGAGCTCAGTAAGAAAACCCTTGGGAGCATGAAGACAACTTTGGTTTGGTTTCTAGAGACAAAACAGTGTATAAAGGATACTGATGGCCAATACTAAAGCTTGAAAAACAAAAAGCAGGATAAAGCTACAGTTGTAGTTGAGAAAAAAAAGTCCTGAGTCTTTGAAAGCATGTCAGGAGTCTGACTATCCAAAACCCTCTGCATTTATACAGACGCCTCAGCTGAAACATTACCTTTCAAGCTTTTTTTTTCTTCCAAATATTTGGTCACTTCTGAGAGATTTGAAACAAAAGTTCTATAATAATCAAACCTGCAGAAGTTTACAACTCTAAGCTACATTAAGGACTTCTGTGCCTCAGAACTAAAAGCCAAGAAAATTCGACTTATTTTGTTCTAGCGTTGCTTGTATCCAGTTGGTAGATCTGCACACTGGGGTATGCATCTTCACAGTTTTGAGTCATACTTTGTTGCCTGCTTAATGATTAGTTGAAATAATCATGCTCTCTAGTGGGGTAGGAGATGTGAAATAACTGAACACCAAATAGTTTTGCTACAGTTTGTTTGACAAGGGAATGATTATCATGCCTGAAAACAGAGTTAATTTGCTCACAAGCAACGCAACTTGTCTTGCAGAAGATCCATAATTCAGTGTTTGCAGATGGTGTTTTGCCAGTGAATCTGTACAGAAGTTACATGGTAATACAAGTTTATGTGTTTTTCAAGATTTAAAAAGATACTCAAGTTTGGGTGCACATGATGGCTGCATTTCAGATAAGCCTAATCAGAAGGCTGAAAAGACATCACCCTTTTGGAGGGAAACCAAGTGACTTCTGACATGCAGACCTTTGGTGTGAAGGCCACTTTTTGCAGGTTCCAAGTAGTGGGGTCTCAATCAAAAACAACACTCTATGAAGCATTTAAACTGCCTAAAATAGCTCTTAGCCTAATGTCTAGTGAACAATGATTCTATGATTTATTTTACCTAGTTGCTTTCAAAATAATTTACTTTCAAGAATCTAATCAACATAAGAAGTTAGACAATTCAAGAGATTTGGAAATTAGAAACAAATCACCTCTACTGTGGTACCCTGGTTGTTGGATTTTTTTTATTTTAGTATTACTTCTGTTTGTGGATTAAAACAGACTGAAGAGTTAGCTCAAAGTACAGGCACACTTACTTGAATACTTGTTAGTATCAACAGTCTCTTAACTCACTAGGAAGTCAGTCTAAAACCCTAAAAGGTTTTTCAGTAGTACACAGTAACCCAGCCTAGCATTTAAAACCAGGAGGCTGAAATTACATTCTTGTTTGCAAGCTACCAGAGCTGTCCTACAAAATTAATTCATTGGTCTCATCTCAAAGTGGTCTCATTGAAAGACTATTTAGTAGATGGATTTTAATTCTGTACAAGACACTTGCTACTCAGACCCTACACTCTTGACTAATGCCCTCCTACTCTCTTTTGGGCTAGTTTGCTATTCTCCTTAACAGCCTGGAGCTCAATACAGGAAACCTATAATTAAGCACAGATTTTAAGAAGATCTGTGACACTGAATATGGGTGAGCATTACTGTGCAATAGCACCTGCCTATCTAACCTGACTCAAATGCACACTTATTTTTTAGAACAAAATAAACTGTTCAGATTCATAGACATAGGTTCACCTCTGTGCCTGTGATATGAAAAGGTACTTGAAAGACAAAGGTGGTAATCAACGATCTGAGCAAGACAGATTAGCTGTGTCTAACAATTTACAGTTAGAGTTCAGCTGTAAAATATATATATTGCACAAGGCAACCAGCTAAAGACAAGGGGTTTCCTTCCAAACAGGGTTTGAAAAGCCCATTAAAAGTCTTCCAACTGTAATCAGCGAAAGTTAACAGAGACAGACCTGCTGCAGTCACTGGAGAAACTGGTTGGTGGGAGCCCATTGCAAGAGGCCCCTAAGGGTCTTACAAGAACTGTGCAGAAAACCTCCGAGCCCGTAGGCCGTGATTGCTGAACATGAGCCGTGGGTCAAACCTGTACCTGCAGAGAGCAACAGAGTCAGCGTGAGCTGCTTGGCTTGAAGTGAGCGGCACTTTTAGAGAGCTTTGTGCTAGAAGAGCTCTGGTACAAGGTTGTGTGAGAAGCTGCTTCCTCAGCAGTACACAGCAGCGACAATTTCTATTACAACAGATAAACTGTAACAACATGCAACCAAAAAGCTGAGTCTCCAAAGAAATAAATCCTAGCTACAATGTACAGGCAGCATAGGGGCGTGTATAGCATCAAGCATTCAGGAGCTACTTTCTAACAGAAAGCTCTGCTGTCCCAAATGACAAACTTATGTTGCACTTTAAGGACACTGAAAGGACATTTTAAATACTGCTTAAAAAAGCTTTGGTGCAAATGATCAGTGACTGAGTTTTGAGGCACAAAGTGCTATTTACTTCCAACAGGGAATACAGACAGCTCAGGTCCTGCAAGAAACGTTCTTGCAAACAGCACCTCCAGGAGCAATCAGAGCTAGTACTTGGAAAATACCTGCCTACAGAAACCAGTAGAACTTTTCCTGGTTTGCAGGCAAACCTGAGGTCAGTCACTTGACTACTCAGAACAGCTGAAGTGTATAGTTGTGCTAAGTCAACAATGTCTGACAACATTAAAGTACAAGTATCATATCAAAGTTATACATGGTAAGTTAAAATATTGATTAACCATTAAAAAGCAGCAGCATCAAGAAAACATCTCTATTAAAAAAATCAGTATGTACATCATAAATACCCTCTATAAAAGCAGAATTTTAAAACTCCATAGTTCTATTTCAAAGGGTTACAGTAATGAAGTGTAACAGCGTTTACCCGGGATCGAAGACACCTGGTGTACGGCACGTTGCTCCTGAGCAGGACTGCAGCATCATTAGTCGATAGTTCATCTTCTCTAGAATTTCTTGATCGATTGTTTTAGCAATGTTATTGATCTGGTGTGGATCTGCAGTCAAATTATACACTTCCACAAACACCTGTAGAAGAAAGTTCCTGTACTGTATTAAGTCCTGAATGCTAATTAACAGTCATATTATTTGAGACAAATGCTTTATGGCAGCACACAGTCTCAGATGTTAGTTTGAACTCTGCTGCAGCAGCCCCACACATAAGCTGTGTTCAGCCATGCAGCTGTGTGGTCAAAGACAGGACAGCACACAAGCTTTGCAGTAGCACAGTTTTGTTGGAAAAGTTTTTACTTTCATCTAAAGTACTCACCTGCCACAGCAGATTCTTTTCCAACATTTGTTTAATGACTGTAAGACTACAGTAAGAGGCCTTGCCTAAACTGGCAGTCCTTTCACTAATGGATCTCAAAATAACTTTAGTTCGTGACCATTACATCAACATTCTATACTCATTAGCTACTTAGAGCTATCATACTGAGACAGGTGTCTTAACTTCTCCATGTACAAAATAGCTGAATACAAGAATGCTACAGCCTCAAACAGGAAAAGCTTATTCTGTGTGCATGTACTTTCAGTTTTGTCTGGAGGATTTTAGGGCAGATTAGTTTTTTGGTACATTAAATCTCTAGACACTTCTGTGGGACAAATACTGGTCAACAGTATCTCAAGAATTTAGCTGTGGTTTTGTCTGTGCTAGAGTAGGAGGCCTGACTGAAGATGGTACTGATAAAAACTGGCTGAGTTGTGTCTAACTTTGATAAAGACATATCTGGGCAGACTTTGGCCTTTTTCTTACAAGGTTCACTGCAAGGTTATAGAAGCCACATTGTTGCACCTTTCCCATACTGTTGGTTTTATTCCATCTAGCTCAGGTAAGCAGAGCGACCCAAAAATGCCACAGATGTACCTTAGTAGAAAAATTCCAAACTGACATGAAGAGTATTATTGAGTCAACTTTGGAGACTACTTTTACAAAGAAATCAACAAGATTGTTTAACTCGATCATAATTTGTCAGAAAGGGGAAAACCGAAGTCCAGGGTCTGCTAACTGATATTTTGGTTTCCTGTACAGCTTTTGACACTAATTGCAGAAACATCTTGTGGGATTTCCTCCCCTGGCTCAAGCTGCTCATCGTAGACTACCACACAACATGTTGTGTGGTGCATGTTCATGCAGTGCCTGACAGCACAGTTTGTTAGATCTGTGACCCAACTGCCTCAAACCCCACATCCTTGTTGGAGCAGCTGTGTGCAGACAAGCACAACTCAAGATCAGCCCTGTGACACACCACCTTTTGCACGTACAGCATGTGCTCCCATAGTGAGCAGCCTCTGAAGGGGGGACATGATGTCCCTTACACCCAAACTACTCAAGGTCAGAGACCTTTCTCACTGTTGTAACTTCACTACTATTTTTGCCAGACAAACAAGCAAGTAATAGATGAGAAATTATTAACCAGGAATTTCAGGTGTTCACAAGTAAAAGAGTTGAACACTGTACCTCTGCTGTGTTTATGGTATCAGAAAATATTTGTTGCTCAAAAGAGACTGCTACATGGAGCTAGGCTTAAGAGAGAGAACTGAAACCAGTCCAGCACAGCTCCCTGTGATGCTGTCAGGTGATACCAGAAAGTAATCATAGTTTAGGCCTCACTCCCCTCCCACACCCTTTTTCTCCCTCCTTCCCAGAACCCTGCTACAGTTTTGGTCAAACATTCACAATAAGAGATAAGTACTTGAGTGTTTATCCTGCAAGCAATGCCAGTCTGCCTTTCAGAGTACTTCATGGAAACCTTGAGAGCTGATAAGAGTGCAGACAGACACAGGTTGTGCACAGCTGACATCTGCTAGTCAGACACACTTACCTCCCGGTCATCAAATTCACAGTACTGCAGATCCCAGGAAGCTGACAGGGTCCTTACACAAGCATACGTGTTGTTATAGGAATCTTCACAGACACAGTCTGGGAAGCAGTGCTGTGAAGCAAGCAGCAAACAAAAACTTCAGGGCAGATTAACTTTTCCTAGAGTCTGTACCAGCTCATGCTAACTGCAGCTAACAGATGAACACCCAGATCTTAATTTAACACATGGCAAATTTCCACTGGGGATTTTAAGCAAAAAACTCAGCGTTGTTACTAAACTCACCATGACTAAGTGCATTTTGTCTGGGAAACAACACACTACTGAAGACAGCACCAATGGGATGCTTTACTTTAGTAAAGCAAAGCAAACCTGCTTTGATTTAAAGTAACTAGTGACTTAAATAATAATCACAAACAAGAGTTGTGCAATAAGGTTACTGAAAGTTTAGAAAGAACATTATGTCATTGCCACACACTTGACTTTAGCCACACCTTCCTGCATCAGTCTCCAGCCCGGAGGCTCCATAGATTCCCAATGAAAGGATTTTTGTCCTCTCTCTAGTCATATGGATATGTCACTTCCACATGGCTGGACATCTCCTTCCAATTGTCAAATGCAGCATAGGAGCTACAGAGCTGGCTCCTGCTTACCAACACAGTGGGAGCTTACATACAGAACCAGGTTAGCCCACACAAACAGGTTTAATTCAGCAGCTAGTCCCTAATATTAACAGATCTTGTCTTACTTACTGTGACTCCAGGTCCTAGGCCAGGACAGGTAGGATCACTGCCATTGTATCCTTCTCCTTGGTACTCCACCAAGAAGTCTGATCTCCACGTGACATTTTTGTCTCCTCTCTACGAGAGGTTAACACAACTTAGTATCTACTGTAATGTGAAATAGAGAAGATTCTCCATGCTTGGAATAACACTAACACTGTCCACTGCTTACTAGGCAGTATCAGTCTTAAATAATTAGCTTTAGGTTAGAAGGTCTTGTGTAACTGGAAGACAAGGATTAAACTCCAAAAATATTAGTACACCTTCCTGTGAGGGTTTAAAATACTATCTTCAATTTATAAAGATCGTGCAGTAATACCAAGTAGGAGCCCCATGACCAAGTCCTACTATCCTACAGACAAAATCCCTGCAACAAGGCTGCTTCCCTTTGATTTGTATCACATTACCACAAGAGATGGAAAAAGATACCCTTGGCAAAAAACCAACCAAACAAAAAAAGAAACAGCTTTAAGAAACAGCTAGGTTTTAAGCTGGTCTATTTGTAGCTGCATTTTAAAAGACAGAGGAAGATGAAAGTTTACAGTTAATATACAGCACCACCACAGGCATATGCAGCAAAACAATGAGTTTCAAATTTGATTCCACCAGAGTTTAGAACAGGTGCCTTTTACCTGCTTCTGTCTAAAGAACAGCTTAAGGTTTGGATACAAGGTTTAAAGAGCAAAGCACCATTTTAAGTCTGGATGATCTTTCCAAGCTTACTTTCCAAGTAAGCTGCCTTCAATTTATGGACTAAATTTAATTAAAACTAAACAGATCACCTGCAAGCAGCTTTATTTAAATAGGCTTCTGCTCACCTATTAGAAAGGTCAAGTTTGCTTTATAAAACCATATGCACTCTTCTAGAGTGTGGCAGGAAACACCAGTTCTACTGAAAATGGAATCAAACCAAAGATTTAATAAGAACAGCCTGCTTTTCTCCTACTCCTATGCTGAGAAAAGCTAAGGAAAAGGGGAAGGAGAATGCAAGATGGAAACAAAATACAGGCTTCAAAACAGGAATTATTACAAATGTGAGAATTATCCAAAGGATGACAACAACTTTCTATTATAATATGACCACAAAGTTGTAGTTGCTTATGAAGTTACATCTACATTTAAACATACCTACTTTTTTCACTCAGCTATGAGCTGATCCCACTTGAAAACAACATCAAAGGAAGAATCTGGGTTATGAGTCAACCTAATCTATCAAAGGAAGTAACACTGACTTTGAAGAATTACCCCTGCAAGAGTCATTGGTTACTATCCCTGTCCCTACTTACCAACAGTGGCAACAGTGACATCCCATCCATCTGGGTTTTATTCAAGTCATATCCCGCAATATCCAGAATAGTGGGCCCCAAATCAATATTTGCAACAAGCATCTGCAGGAAGAGAAGAACTTCAGAAGTTCAGAACCTATGTTAAATACTCATATTTGTAGGTACATCTAAACACTACCTAATTTCATCTTCATGGGCTAATGGATCCTGTAACATGGACAAACAGTGGCAGGGAATTTAGAAAGTGAGTCATTTGCTTTTGTGGCCTGCAATGGCTTAATTCAATTCAAGCAGGAACAGACAGCTTTTTTATATGGAGGCCTAAACATTTTCTACCACTCTGTGTATTTCATTTTATGGATACATATATATAAGCAGGGCAACAAATTAGCAGCTAAAGTGGTAACTATGAAACAACATTAAAAATAAAATCTGTACTGGGATTTCAGTTCTTTCTTACCTTGTTTGTCTGATTTGGTTTTATCCCTGGTCCTCGAACCAGCAATGGAACTTTGATATCAAACTCATAGAGCTGCCGTTTGTCTATTGGCAAAGAAAACTGGCCTAAACAAGAGAAGATGGAAAAGTTAAATGGCTTCTTGTTTACATTATCAGCCTTGTGTTACCACAGAGTGGTTTGGGTTGGAAGGGACCTTACAAAGATCATCTAGTTTCAACCCCTCTGTTATGGGCACATTACTACTACCAGCCCATTTTTAACGAAGAGAGCTTGTTAACCTGAACTGTATTAAGAAACTGGAGGACAGCAGAGATAACATCAAAGTATAAACCATATCTTCCAAAGTTTAACAGCTTAGATACTGCACTTTTAGTTGTACAACATGATACAGACAAGTCTTTGACAAATTTTTACTGGATAACCCTCTTATACCAACTCTTCCTACAGAACACAGAGACCCTTCCTTTATTTCTGTCCTAATTTTATGCATACCAGGATACACTGGTAGAAATTAATGCTGAAAACCACAATCAAAAAAAACCACCCAAAAATAACAACAAAATCCCAAACACCCCACATTGCAACTCTAGATTGTTTCACAATTCCAATCAGTACTTCTGACACCTATAGCTTTCCACAGCTGCTGTTCCCATTTTCTGGAGTGGTCATGAGGGTGAAAGGTTATGCAATTCTGGATCCTCTACAAATAAACAGTAAGCAGTGAAAATGTTACCAGTGTGGAAGCCATTGTCAGATGTGTAAAAGATGTATGTGTTGTCTAACTCTCCATTCACTTCCAATTTCTTCACAAGTTTCTCTATCAGGTCATCTACTGACAGCAGAGTTTGCCACCTATAAAGAAACAAAGTACTCCACGTTTGAGTGTGAAAAAATTTGGAATAACCCTGACTGCAAGTAGGGCATTTATACCTTGCTTCCAGTCAGCAGTACATGCACTGTAAGTGAATTATTTTGCTTACAAATTCTGAAAAAAAAACTTCATAAACTCCTAGACTTCTTTTTAAGGCTGCAATCAAAGACAGAAATACATTGTTGGTTCCCAGTTCTTGTTGATTTCTGTAGTGTCTGTGAAAGACATCAAAATGCAGATTACTTCTTATCTGGACACAGTGAAGACCAACCTTGAAGCATGACGGTGACAAAGAGTCAGTTATCTCCTGCAAGGTCAATTGTTATTAGTTCTTTATACGTAATTTAATATTAAAATGCAAAACAACCATGAATTTAGTTGTCTTTATGGGATCCTTTCTGCTTGAAAACTGTACCAGCTGTTTTGTATTACTCATGTAATGTTAGGGTCCATTATTTCAGTCTATCTAAAGCCTTTGACAGGCACAAGTTCTTTTCTTTGTCGTGGGATTTGCTGCTGAGAAAAGTGATTGCTTCCACTACCCTCTACAGACTAATATCACGCTAACTTAACTACAGCTATTCAATTCTTGGATTCTGATGTCTCTCAGCTTAAAACTTTGTTGCATAATTTTTACCTTCATGTTTTATAAAGCAAAAGTCTGAAAAATCTCGGGTTTCCATCTCAAAGTGACAAGATAATGCCTGGTAACAGCTCAAAATTAAGATCAACACTTTAGGTAATGTTTGTTTCAAAACTTTTAAAGAAAGCATCTGTGGTACAAACAAATATCCTTCCTCTTTATTAAAAAAGGGAATAAGTCTTGTCTGCACATTATTCACCACATCCCCTTTATAAAAAGGAATCTAGCACTTCCCCTGGCCAGTCAGGCATTCCCATGTACAGACTGAGAGGCACGATTAATAAATCAGATTGGCAGACAGATCAACTACATTTGATGTACATCATGTAAGAAACTGGAATTAAGTGAAGTAGAAGGTAAGGTCAGTTTTTATATAAAACCCTGTGGTGGAGCGAAAGAAAAGAATAGAGAGACCAGGTGAGATTGTTTTTTTTTGTGACAACTAATGGCAGCATTTGTGAATATGGTATTTCTGAAGCCAAAGTTTATTTGCAAAATGTAAACAAAGTCAGGAGGTCTTCTGAGACAAGTGACAGAGAACCATTAGGGGTAATCTGATATCAATTGTCAGACTTACTACAACTTTTTTTAAAAATCCACAGCTTTTAAATTCTGGTTAGAAACCTTAAGCAACAGAAAAATTCTTACCGCTTTCTGTAAGCATCATCAAGAAACTGGATTGAAGAGTTGCTCATTGGAGTCTTTGCTTGTCGAATTAACCAGTGCTTGTTCTAAAGGAAAAAAACCAACAAAGATTAGAGTATGGGAGAAGCACCAGGTTTTAAGCCTTTCTTAGAGCAATTACAAAAACAATTCCTATGAAAAAGTCTGGCAATGCTATCAAACTGACCTGACTTTAGTTTTCCCTGTTGGTTCATGCAAAATCTAAGTTTCAAGATTAAGATACAGTACAGCTCCATTATGCTTGGCCCTTGATGTGAAGAAAACAGATGTGGATCTTTTCAAAGCACTTCAGGGAAGAAAGCTGTGAAAGGATCTAGGGAAGGCTCTCTCAGAGGTAAAAGTGTGATAGTGTAAGACAGATCTGAGGAAGACAATGTGAAGTGTTGAACATCACTGTAAGATTGAATTTGGCTGTCAGAAGTGAGGTACTTTTGGGACTAATATTGGTGAGCATCTCAACAGGTAGCAAGGTGGGCAAAAGCACCTGCACCCAAAGCAATTAGAATTACTTGAGTTATAAACAGATGAGTTCAAATATCTGTAACAGTGCCACTATCAGATCTTTGGCAGTCTAAGAAATCAGGGCTGGTGACTACTGAATGGAACAGAACATTATTATTTTATTTTGAATCCAAAACAAGAGCATTTCTTTAGCTGCAGCACTGTAGATTCTTCTAGATGTATTCCCAACTTTCAGAAACAGCCCCTTTCTTTCTTTCCTCACCTACATCTCCAAAGTAATGGAAATGATGCAATTCATATAAAGAGTGAGAGTGATACTCCCACATTGAAGGACCAGTCTGAGCTGGGTCACCTGCTATACAAATACATGAGAAGGTCTGTTGTGACCAACCTGAAAGTTAGTATCAGTGGGGATCAGAACAAAGAATGCAGCCATGTCAGGGCAGCTTTACACTTTTTCATTTATTAGGTCAGAGATGACCCACTCATCACCCTCAGCTTAAGGTGGTCACTCCTATCTGTAGAGCCTCTTGTTATGCAATTTCCCTCCTGTCACAAGCAAGAGACTGAAGGGCTCAGGCTTTAGGGACTCACAACAAAGTGACTCATATCTCAACTCCCCTGTTTTCTGCTCTTGACTACCAAAGGAAAGATTTTTGGCATGGAGACTTAATACTCTGTCCATTTTACTTTAATTCTGTTGCATTGAGCTGTTTCTTTTATAGGAGTTGTAAAACAATTCTCTGGAGAGACACAGTGTGTCTCAGCTGAGAGAGGAAAAAAAGTAAGGAAATACAGCACAAATCCTACCTTCAGCTCAGCAGAAGTTCTTCAGAGAACAAAGGTGCTGGCAACATCACCAGTGCACCAGCTACCTTTCACAAAGGCTGTTCTTAGGAGGAGCTTCGTAAGGCAAAACCACACTGGGTAACTCAGACAGGTAAGCAACCTAGTGCAGCAGAATCCTCCTCTTTGAATATTTTATTCTTCTTACCTTTCTCTGAAGTTTCAAAAACTTCACACAGCACTCAAACACCTTTGTGGATTTCAATAAACTTCACACTCACTCCGAGTTCTCAAATCTGCTTCCCTGTCATGTCTCTTTCAGCACTTACATACAAAGTAGTCCACCAATCCTGCTGCCTCCCTAAGCTCCATTCTTGGAGAAATTCTAGGAGATGGAGACAATATTCAATGTGTTGCAAGAAACAGAACAGAACTTTGATGCAGGAAAAAAAAAGGCATGCGAGGGAGATACCCAACACATATCTTTAAGTTCTCTTTTGGAATGGCTTAGATAAAACTCATCTGGTCTATTAATTCTGCTTGGGAATCCAAGCTGCTGATCATTTCATACCATTTCTAGCTGAGGATCTAAAGCAGAAGTTAAACTCAGACTCTGACCCATGATGTATACAAGAGCTTAATTCCTATTTTCCATGCTGAGATTCTGCCTAAATAGTTCCCCTTAGCAGCTCTTGCCCACATCCAGTACAAGGAAGTGAGGCGACATTTCTCTAGGAGTCAAGACTGTACAATCCAAGACAGTCAAGCAAGCATTACAACATCACTGAGGGTCTTAGCCTATTTACATGTTTACTGCTACTGTAGGAGTCATGCTCGCCCTAGAGAACAGTGAAGCTCTAGAAAACACTGAAGTTCCTAGAAGATTTAGGCTTCAAGACCACAACACACCCAGCTGCAGAAACACACACTAGCTGTGTCTAGGAAGGAAGGTAAAGCTAGTCTTGTTCCTCTAGTAAAACTGCTGTGCCCACAGATACTAATTGCCAAACATTAGGTCCAGCATTTTGTTCTGTATTATACAAATAATACAGAACAAAACAGGCAGAGCTTTTACACCACGTAAGGGAACTCCACAGTGCACATTTTGCCAGCTGCTGACTTCACTGGTCAAGTTACTTCTAAATCACTAGTTTAAAAGCACTCTATTACTGTAATGGAGTCTTAAGACAAAATCTGGAATCCCTTTATGGAAGAAAAAACCTCAGTCTGATTCCCACTCTCTAGTTTGAAACTTAAACTAATTGGGCTAAAATATTTGTTACTGCCTGCAGCCCTTTTCTGTCCTTTCATTCATGCTTTTCTATCGTACTGATGAGCACATGGTAATTTTGCAAGCTACAGTCCTCAGCTAAAAACAAGTCTCACTCTGTACTACAGGAGTCACAGTGACCTGAGGTATGACTGGGCTCCCGATAGGCATTTAGGCAACAGTATCTCAGTCTTAAGATTAGAAGCAAATCTTGAAGTGAAATAAATGAACACTGAACAGCAATGCATTCTATATTTTAAATTACTTGAATCAAAAATATAAAACTTCTTTAAGTTTTCACCAAATTAACTGCATGTGAAGTTCACGCACTGCCAAAGTAAACTGCAGCAGATTAGTCTAAACTAGACCATATCTGGCCATATTTGCTGGCAGTGGGAGGTACTGCCCTGTCACGAGGATGTCTGAATTTGTGACATTAGGTTATTTTAGCAAATAAGTTTTCAAAGCACTCACTAACTCTGGGCCCTATGGTTTATTATTCCAGACTCCTCTGATTAATCTGACACACTTTCACCTTGAGGAAGCTTTGCCACAAGCTCAAGGAATGGACTGCCCACATCCACGAGCAGATGTGTGAAGGAAGACAGGGCTCTTGCCATTCTTCACCCAAGCCTTTGAGTAGCACATTACCCATGTGTTCCCCTGAATATGCCAAGAGCAATCATAAGAAATTTTTAAGAGCTTCAGAAGAGTCTAGAAATGGGACACAGAATTTACTTTTTGCCTTTATCAATTGTAATTCCATTGTACTGCCATATCACTCTTGCCACTATGTTGTTTTTCTACAAGACATAAGCGCGCAAATACCTCAAAGTCACAACAAACTTATCTGACCCTGACACACACCGATTTAGCTGATTGAACAGCCAGCAGTCCTAGTACTCGCCTATTCTAATGTAATATGCAAGCCAGGGCCACTGCCTTCTGCTCTCACAAGCTAGAATAACCTACACACAGGTTCTTGCCAGTAAGCTTACCTTGCCATGAATATTGAAATTGCTGTTTCTTGGTGCACTGACATTCTGAAAGCTCTTTGTATACTGTGGAGCAGGTGTCCAAGGGGAGTGCGGTGCTGGGGTTGCGATCATCATAAAGAAGGGTTCAAAATTAGATTTGTACTCCAAGAAGTCCAATGACATGTTGGCCTGTGAACAGTATTGTTGGAGAAAAGTCATGCCTCAAAGGAAAACAGCAACTATTTGACAAACCCAAACTAGACATTCATAACTTATTTAGAGCTTGGTAATACTGCAAACATTTAAACTATTTCAAAAACTTACTGCTTGCTCATGTACAAATGTCTAGAACAGCAGTTCATAATAAAAATAACCCCAAGTGGCTCATGTTAAACAAATCATTTTTTTCACATCTTCAAACGACTTTCTACTTCAGACCCTTGCATTAATTAGATCTGGAAAGCTCATCAGAAGTTTGGGCCTATTCCAAGTACAACAAAATCCACCTATACTCTGGTTTAATCAAGTAAAAATCAGAGCTTTCTTCAACATAGTCCAAGTCTGAGACTTTAGGATACCATCTCCCATTTGACAGATCTCAGTTTAAGAGCTTCAGCTTTCTTTAGAAATAGCAGTAGTTCTGAAAAAAAAAAAAAATCAGCCCCACTGTTTATAGCCTATGCTCATTCTACAGCAAGCTGCAAGATTACAAGGGCTGAAAACAGAAGGTCTGGTGAAGAACAGTGCCAAAATGCACACACTCACAGCACTCCACTTTCATTTTTGTTTCAGCCTATACACAATTTCAAGGAGCAAATTAGAAGAAATTGCGAGTTCCATTTTCACTTCCCCTGGGTCAGCCTTTAAAACTACAGCTTCAAAGGTATTACTTGTAGATGAGTTCTTCAGTATTTCAATCTTGCAATATTTTTTTCCTGCCTGATAAGTATAGCCCATTTTGGATATCCTTTTCTTTCTCTAGGAAAAAAACAATACACCAGGAATTCCCCCTTCCTTCCTTCTAAATTTAGCATCTAAGCAATGAGGGCTCAACTTCAGTTATACGTCAGCAGAGTCAAGAAAGGATAAGAACCATTCAGAAACTCATAGCGCGGCCAACTTTGATTTCATTAGGAGCTTAAACTGCAACACATGAGAAGTGCACTAAAAAGATTCAGGTGTTTGGATGCTTAATACCACACTCAAGTACCCAGGTGCCCTTACACAAGAAAGCTTGAGCATCACATCACGCAACACAGGAACTTGGCATAAGCAATTTATTCCTGTGCACTGCCCAGCAAATGATTTGCACACTGTCTCTGAAATGCTGGATACACGTTCGGTAACTACAGGAAGAAAGTAGAAGGCAACACACTGAAAATCATGATACACTGCTGTATCAATAGGCAACATACCACAAATAAGCAGTTTATGCAACAATGACCTGTTGGACAAAATGCTTACGAGCTGCTGAAGGATCAAAAAAACCCAGTACAATGCCAGTAATAGGATAGTCTCACTTCTGGCTTATCAATTCCAATCTAGCTTTAGACAATGTAAATCTAAATTTAATCAGACAGCTGTTCAGTACCCTAAGAAACATCAATCTGTGCTGTTGCTAGTGAGCAGCTGTCTGTATTCAAGCCCCCAGTGGAATTAAACTCCTCAGGGTCTCAATGAACCTACAGGACTGAATGAGGAGACATTTCTAGGGAAGAGTTTTAGTGAGTGCTAAGCTATATATACACTGTAACACAGTACCAACCTATACACTGTAACAGCACGTCAAATTATGACTCCAGCTTGGCAGATGGGAGGAGGACAATTCCCTCCTTTCCCCCAGCCACCGCTACTTGCCAAACAGGGCCTTAAGAGAGCGAAAGTAACTCTTCCATCTTTTCTCAAAGGATCTGACATCTTTGTTACCTCTCTATATTTTACGCACATAAAGAGGCTAAAACCTCCCCGATCAGCTACACATTGCCCTTACATACTATGAAGGATTGATTAGATTTTAATATTTACAAGTTATCAGACTGATGGAGCTGGAGACTACCGGATAACAACACATCATAACATCTAAGAAACAAAACATGGTGGGAAGCTTATTTTTACATGCTTCCAAATGAAATCCTGACCCAGTTAATCTGTTAAAGAAGTTGCATATTATAATGAAACATATCCTTGTATCAAGTAAACTAAATCTCTGCCTACCTGTTCCTCCTGCAGTACAGCAGCCAGTATTAACGCCTCAGTGAGGCTACTGGCTAGCAAATGGCCAGCTGGAACCCCTTTCCTCTCCACAGCTCAAATATAAGCCTGTCATTTTTAAATATACTCAGTCTTGCTTTGCTGATAAACGACCACAGACCCTCATGACAGTACAATTGTCCATTTGTGAACTAAAACAGCCTAATAAATTATCTCAGCCTTTCCCAAGTCCCCAGCACGAGGCATTATCTGGTCATAAGCAGTTTCTGTACCGCACATTGCAAAGTTACTTACCAGTACATCTGTTAGATAATCCACACTGTAGTTCTCACCATGCCTTCGTGCTTTGCCATTTACCGAGAGAGTATAGTTGTAGTACTTTGAATTTTTCTCCTGTGAAAAAGAAAAGTGACACAGATACTTATTCAAAGCAACATGTACGTTGATTACTTGAAAAAATCCCAATTAATTGCCCCTGAGCATTTGTGAAATAAATTATGAGCATCTGCCATAAGGATACTGCAAAAATTCTCAGAAGTGGTCTCCATCAACAAAACTGGGTTTAGTGCTATCTCATACTGCTCTGGCTTTACAATTGCTTTTTTTTCCTCTAGGCACCCAATAGGAGTTCCTCTTGTAAAAGCCACAGATCAAATGTACAATTAAGGAAAAAGGGAAAGAAAATTTTCATTAAATCATTAGATGTTCTTTTCCTGCTCTTTCATAACCAGCAAAGTTAGAACATGAGTTGGATTATAAAGCAAACAAAATTAAGTTATTAAAAAAAAAAAAGTCACATACCAAAGCATACCAAAAACTCCATCCAGGAGGGACATGACCTACTCCCCCTGCATCCTCTGCTCCATACTGAAAAAAGAGAGATCATGACTCACAGTTTCAATTGTGATGAATCAAAGCTAGACAATGTTTCATATTCATGTGCTTTATTCAATCCTACTCAGAAACCATGTGAAGCCAAATTCAATTTCAGAATGTGAAAAACCACATATATATGCATATAAAAACACACAGAGGGCCTATTAAAGAAACCAGGGTTCAATAACTAGACAGTAACTGAAAGTTTAGCAATAATCAGAAAAATTTAAGTATTATTCCCTGCTCCATTCTGCACGTGAAAATATGCAGAGATCCTGGAGAACATAGGGTACATATCAAATAATGAGCAGCAATCAAAACATCCATGTGACAAGACACTTGCAGGCTTTGTGATAACAGTTCACAAGATACTAAAGAGAATTCCACACAGACCAACAGCTTCCTTCATCCTCCCCCAAGAGGGGTAGGAACTTCAAGTAATGCTAGCCTCTTACCACCTCAGTGCCAAATAATCTACAACAACTAGGCTTTAAGACAGCAAAATAGGGAAAGTAGCTACTGAGTCAGTGCCAAACTCAAAACAGAGGGTGCCTTAGAGCAACACAACGGGTTTTCTCAGGGCAGCCCTCCCCAATCTACGTGGCTTGCCTAACTGCAGGCATGAGAGACTCTGCTGAGTCAAGGGATGCTCAGAGGAAGCCAGCTAAGTTTCCCTTCCCCTTGCTGCCTCAGGAACATCAGCAGACACAAATCTGTGCCTGGCTATGAAGATTCACATTCCATTGCTTTATCATACCACCGTTTTCCAGCATGAGATACAAAGAAAACATGCTGTTAAGAACCCCGTAACTCATACAGCTCCGGATGCAATTCTATCACAAATGAGGAACATGCAGCCTTACAGCTTTCAGCGCTGAATTTAACATCTTACTATGAGCTACTAGAAACTAGAGCCTAGTTAAAAAGGCAAAAAACCTAAAGCACACATACAAGTGACTCAATAATAAAAGTGCTGGGTAACTGCTATAAAAGAGCTCTGAAAATACCTGTTCTCCTGATGAATTTGCCTCAGTGAGCACTTGACTCTTACAACAAACCACAAAAAAACCAAACACCAAATACCTCATTTAAGTACTTTCCAGCAAAGAATGTTTGATAACCACACATAGCTTTGAGCAGTGCTGGGAAGGTGTACGGTTCTTGAATCTTCTGCCACAACTTGCTGCTACAGTTCCCTTCCAGAGTGTTATTGACGACATGATGATTATGTGGATATTTTCCTGTTAAAATGCTAGCTCGACTGGGACAGCAAAGTGCACTGGGGACATACTGGAAAAACAGAATGAGATGATTTAAGACTGGAATAGTAAAACAATTTTATGTCAAAATTTATAGTTTTCAAATATATCAGCTAACAGGTTGACTAATATATTAAACAGTAAAGCCTACTTCTTTCTGGACATCCAGAATTATATCCAAAGTATTTTCACTAGTAAAAAACTGCACATGAAACCAGCTTCAGGCCTCTGCAGCACATGCCCTTCAACTTCTCACCACCAGTGTGGACATGGCTTTTAGACGGGGCAAGAACTCACTAAAATACTGTCTGGTCGTTGACTCCCTCCATTATTTTAGCCATGGAGGTACATTAGAATATGAAAAGAGTGAAGTGACTTTTCATTGGGCATGAAGCTGATAAAAGTTTTGAGCAGCTTCTTTTAATGTTCAGACTACGCAGTTTTACTTTACAGATTAAGGAAGTGAGCACGAGTGCTTTCAGAAAGTGAAACTACAGCTTTTGAACATCATCTTAAGCTATATTCATTTTGAGACCTAAAAGTAGGTAGCAATTGAATTTTAAAAACCCTACATCCATACCTACAGGTTTCCTAAAACTGATACCATTTTTTGATACCTCAGATACAAAAAACACAAATGCACACACCTCAGAAGTTCAGAGCTTTAATGCAAACACTTACTGCATTTACGAAGGTTATTCCCATCTGGGCAATAAGAGTGTTAGTCTTCTTTAGGGGGGTCTGAAAGGAAAGCACCAAAATGGTATCAGCTAAAAATGCAAGGATGCCAGGTGAAGCCAGGGATTTGAAGCAGGCTGCCTGGAAAAAGGCCCAACACTACAGGTTTTAGGAACCACCCCGGCAAGACACTAAGAGCGCCCTTTCCTTCTCGCTAGGGCCTGGCGCGGCCAGAGCGATTGCACAAGTGTGGAGTGCTTACAGGGGTATCTGCAGCGGCTGGTCTAGAGAGGCCCCAGCCCCGGCCCACCCGAGCCCCGGCGGCTCCGCAGAGCGGCTCAGCCCACCCGTGGCAGCCCCACCGTGACGCTCCTTCCGCGGGGCTGCTTGGCCTGAGGCCGCAGTGAGCCCCTGACCGACCGGCTGCGGGCGGGCTGGGCCCAGCGCGACCCCGAGCGACCCTCGCCCCACACCGCGCCCGCCGAGCTCGGTCTCGCCGTCTGACAGCTCGATACGCGATCCGGGCGGGCGGCGAGCCCCCCTCGCCACACTGCCGCCAGCCCCGCGCCCCCCGCCGCAGGGTTACCATGCCGCCCAGGCAGACGTCCTGATCGTCGGTGAGAATAAGCACCACGTTGGGCCTCCGCGCCTGCCGGACTGCCCGCGAGGGGCCGAGCAGCAGCAGCGCGGCCAGCGGCAGTGCCCGGAGCAGCGCGGCGGGGGACATGGCGGAGCCGGGCGGGTCGGGGCCGCCACAGGCGCGGAGCGACCACGGAGCCGGAGCAGCAGCGCGCGGGCCCGCCCCGCCCCCGGCATATGACCCGGGAGCGCGCGGGGGGGCGGAGTCACGTGGCCCGGGCGGCAGCCGCGGCTCCGCCCCAAGCCCCGCCCCCGCCCCGGGCTGCGCGGAGGCGCTTCCCGGGCGTGAGCTCCGCGCTCCGCTGCCGAGGGCTGGGTAAACATCCACGGGAGGCGTGCCGGCAGGATGGAGCCAGCTCTTCTGGGTAGAAGAATGGTCATCTCAGCCAAGCAATAGGGCGAGAGGCCACGGGCAGAGACTGATGTACAGGAAGTTCCACCTGAACATGAGGAAGAACTTCTTTACTGTGCTGCTGACTGTGCACTGGAACAGGTTGCCCAGAGAGGTTGTGGAGTTTCTCTAGCTGGAGATATTCAAGAACTGGCTGGACGCAGTCCTGTGCAATGTGCTCTGGGATGACCCTGCCTGAGCAGGGACGTTGGAGCACTCAACCTTACCCATTATGTGATTCTGTCCATTCCTGACCTGAATTAGTCGCGGCTGTTACGCGTGTGGCCGGGCCTCCCTGCACCGCCATCGGTGCCGCAGCCAGAGCCCGGCTCTGGCGGCTGTGCGGACTCCGCCATCCGCTCCGCGTTGCAGGCGGTGTCACAGGGACCGGCCACAAGCACAGGTACTGAATTGCTGGCAAAACCGGGCCGTCCCTCCAGCGGGGAGCAGGAGCGGGACGGCCGGCAGGACGGCGGTGACCTCCGCGGCAGCCGCACAGTGCATGGGTACCGCGTCCGGTGTCACCGCGCCCGGGGTCACCGCCCCGAGGCGGAGCGCGGTCCCCGCCCCTCGGCAGGTGCAGCGCCCCCGCCCCGGCCTCAACCACGGTGCGCGGGGAGGGAGCGGAGCCGGGCGCGGCGCTCCTGGCTGGGCTCTCCGACTCGCTTCCCTTTCCCCTGGCCGCCCCTCCCGGCGTGTGACCGTGGGACGGGCCGAGCCCGGAACCCAGCGGCGGCGGCGCGGAAGATGGATGTGGCGGAGGCCGGCGCGGGCGGCAGGGTGGGCAGCAGCGCCGACAGCCTGGCCGAGGAGGAGGAGGAGGACGAGGACGAGGCGGGTCCCGGCAGCGGCCGGTCCAGCCGCACCTCGTCGCTGGTGAGCGGGCTGCTCACCGAGCTGTACAGCGCCGCCGAGGCGGCCGTCCCCTCGGGCAGCGCCCGCTCCCGCGCCCTCCGAGAGCTGCAGCAGCGGCCAAGCCAGGTCAAGTACCTGCGGCTGAAAGGTACAGCCCGCCCCGCCCGCCTGCCCCTGCCGCTTTTCCTCTGTGCGTGCAAGGCAGTCCTGCCCGAAGATGCCCTCCGTGCCTGCGCGCACGTGGCTATCTATGTGTGTCTATATGTCCATTTCCAGGCTTTTTGCATGGCCGTGGCTCCCAGAAGCTTCCCACGTGCTGTTAGCTGAGAGTTCCTTTTCGCTAGGGCCTCCTGTGCTGTTTGCCCCTCTTTCGTTTCAGGTGCCCTAGGAGCCGAATTAGGGTAGTCTGCTATTAGTTTCTGTGACAGACTGCCTAAGCTTTTGTGATTCTGTGAGTTTGGTGCTTTTCCTCACTTACAGTAATGAATAAACGTCCAGTTTTTTCTTTTTTCTTTTTTCTTTTTTCTTTTTTCTTTTTTCTTTTTTCTTTTTTCTTTTTTCTTTTTTCTTTTTTCTTTTTTCTTTTCTTTCCTTCTTTCTTTCCTTCTTTCTCTTTTTTCACTCAGTCCTTATTTTCTGAATGTAGAAAAGATGGTGCACATCCAGTATCGTAAGAGTTTTTCTCAGAGCCTTTTAGTTCTGCTGGACCTAAACTAAACTGGACAACTGTAAAGCTTATTTGGACGTTGGCATGTCTTCCAAAAAAAAAAAAAAAAAGGAGTTTAATGAAAAATGTTAATGCTGGAGTCAATCAGAATCTAAATGAAATTTCCAAAGAATTCTTATGAAAGTTAGGAAGTTAGGTAGCCTCAACAGCGCATGTTTGTGAAAGACTGAGACATGCAACTTCAAGTTGATCCAATGAAGAGGAAAAGAGAACAAAGGCCTCTTGTCTGCTGATGTTTAATCACTTTTGCTTTTAATGAGGAAAAAACTCAAGACGTGACTAAATATGCCTGTTTTTCAGAGCTGTACAAACAGCTATCTGCTTCCGTGTTTGGCTTCTTAATGAGATCACACGCCTTCTGATGTTACTAGGATGTAGCTCAAGTTCTTCTGTGTGTCCTTTGGCAACCTGCGACTCAACAGGAAATTTTCTTGTTCAGAAATATCTTCTGTGGTGTTTCAACTCATTAGTTTTGCTGCCAAGTTACTCTTTTTTTAGAGGCACAGCTAAGCGGCACAAGTTGAAAAGAGTAAAACACCAACACCAGACAACTCCAGTGGTGACTGTATAAATTAGTTAAATTAGTACAAATGCAACCTTTTTTTTTTGTGGGGTGTTTTTTTTTTTGTTTGTTTGGGTTTTTTTGCTTTTTTTGCTTTCAAATCCATAGATCTCGTTTTAAATTACCTTACCTGGTACAGATAGTTGGGAACTGCATCAGAGCAGCAGGTGCTGAAACAGTGTAGTGGCTATAAAATACAGTATTGTGTTTTCAGTGGCTCCCCCGTTCTTGTAATCATACTTTTCACTAGCCCATGGTTGATGGTCATTTCAGCCTAATTTGTCCTTTTCTTTAAGCTCTCCAGAGTTATTGAAAAAGCTTTGCCAGATGAGCTGAGCTGTTTACCATCCACTGATAGTAGCTTTTCCTGGGTGGGTATATATTTTTCTCATTAGATCAGGTTACTGAAGAATGGATTTTTTGGATTGATTTTCTTTCCAGTGTCAGGGAACAGGGGTTGCACTGAAAGTGATAGTTTGAAAAGTTAGCTGCAGGGAGCAGGCAGCTGTGTACATGCTGGTGGCAAGCTGTACCAGGCTGTTACAGGGAGGAGCTGAAGAAGTCAGCATGTGATAGGCAAGACCCAGGATTTCACTGGTGGGGGGTGAGAACAGACCAGAGGACTCACAAAAATGAATAGACTTAGGACATCTTCCCAACAACTCCCTTTTCTGGTCTTGAAGCTCACCTCATGAGGGGACAACAGAAATATTAGAACTAAGCTGAGACATTTTGATGAACTGAAGGGGTCTGGTGGTGCTACAACTGGCTGGTGGAGATAACTGAGGCCATGACAGAAGTGATTTAGTTGCATCTTAGTGAAAAGAATTTCCCTCTTAGAGCTTACTCTGGAGTTGCATTTGTAGCTCTGCAGGCATCTTCTTGAACGTGTTCCCTTGTCTGCTACAAATGTATATCTTGTCCAGAAAGCTTCTGGGAGGTACTGTATTTAAAATGTATTCCCCTGGTTGCACTCTTACTGATATATTCTGTCTGTATCTGTCACGTTCCTAGGAGTTAATAACAGTATAGTTGTTAAGATTCATACTCTGTGCAATAAATTGAAGTACTTTTGTTTAAAAGGAAATTAAAGACTTTGGCTCAGATTCTGAAAGTGTTTATAACTGGGAATTACCCCAGTCAATAGAACTTGTCATTTATAGAAAGCTTGTATTTGTAAATGTCTGTGGGGCAAGTGCCTTTGCGTGTCAACTACAATAAGCTGCTTGTGAATTCTTTTGGCACGTACTGAAGTTGTTTTCTCTGCTTGTTGGCAGATGTTGATGAATTAACAACTATAAAACGAGAACTGAATTACAGAATTTCCGTTCAATCAGCAAAGTTGCTCCGTCTTCTGAAGCAGAAAGACAGGCTTGTACAAAAAGTCCAGAAGAACTGCGACATTGTCACAGCTTGTTTACAGGCAGTTTCCCAGAAACGTTGTAAGTACTTTCTGTATACTAGTGTAAATAGTTTGTTTCATTAATGTGGGCAGTGTTTCATTTAAGCCCTCACTCTTAATTTAAAGTCAAGAGGCCAGGCTATGCTATTCCTTAGTTATGACTGTCTCCTAATGATGTCAGTAGTACCTGGAAACAGGCAAAGTTCAACTAGCTCAGCTGGGTAAGCTGCTGTAGCCTCAGCTGTTAATTCTGTGTAACTCCTTTCTACCAAGTTGATTCAAGGTGAAGAGTACTAGTAAAAACAAACCTACTTCCCTCAAAGCCCTTTATTAGCATCAGTATTTTGGGGGTTTCTGAGAGATTGCATGGGAAGGAGAAGAAATGTTCTTTAATTGTTTAGCCTTTTTCCCCCACCCAGTAAAATCTTTTTATTTGACTTGGCAAAGTTGTCATCTTAAGATAGACTGAAGTGCTTTTTGGTAGTTCTTCTAAAGTAAAACTTCACGTAACGTCATATGTAAGAATAAATAGAAATTATGGCCTTGGAAAGGATGTGTGAAAATAACCTAATGTTCCATCTTATTTTTTTCATTAACATGCAGCCTGACAGGTACAGAAATGTTCAGGTACAGTAAATAAAGCATGGTCTTTTCATAAAAATGTCTGTAGGAGCTTTGAGGTGCATGTAAAGACTTTACTAAAATAATTTCACTGTAGTGGTATGTGCTAATGTAGTCAAGGTAAGAGCTTGTGTGTTAATGTGAAACTTAATTTTTAAGCATTTAAAAGTGTTTCTTTGTTTTACTTAAACTTGGCATGAAAGTTTTTTGCTGTCATCTAGTGTGTAGGCATATTCTTCTCTAAAACTCCTTTCTTAGCGTCAGCTTGATAATCAAGGCCTCCATGCCAGCAGTATGGAAGCATATACTATAGTCTCCTTTTAAATGAGACTACTTGAATCCTCTACATATTTAGAGGACTTGACTGTAAATTCTGAATTCTTTTTTCCCCACATAGTGGAATCTCTGTGTAGAGGTAGAACTGTAGTTTTCAATTAATCTTAAGTTCACATTCAGCTGTTTGAATGCTTCCATTAAGCAATCTATTCAGACCAATTGCAAACAAATACTGTTTCATGAAAAGATGGAAATTCTGTCTGACCCTTTTTGGTTACTGCTTGACAAATTAACTCCTTGTGGTAATTTCAGTTAGTTCAGAAATTACAGGGCTGATAAATTTGATCTCTTGTTTTCTGGCATAATTTTTATGATGCTCTAATCCAATTCTACAGATAAGAAAAAACTGTTAAAAAAACTCGATTCTCAAAACTGTGTTCAGTGTCTGAAAGTTGAGGATCTGTGAGTTTTGCAGCTCACACAGGAAGCCATCAACTCCTCAGTCTTAGACCTGTGCTGGTTCTTGGTCTCTGCTGCGTGCACAGAAGAGGCCTGGCCCCTGACAGCTGTGGGAGCCCACATCTGACTTGCTTGTGCTTCAGGGCCACCAACAGCCAGCCCAGCACCTTGGGCCCTGGAGTGGGTAGAGTAAATGTGGAGGAACGGTTGCCAGGGTCAACTTCATAACTTACTGTATTTCTCATTATGCTGTTGACCCTTGTCCTTAGCAGGTGATGCTTGTTTTCCATTCAAAAAGGTATTACCATAGAAAATAAAATTCACTGCGGAGTGAAATACCTTTTGGTTGGATGTTCATGGCTCTGTTAAAAGAATGATAAATTGTTCTATAGAATATATGGTAAAATCAATACACTGTGCAGGACTTCTGGTTTGTATGATATATGAATGAAGAGTTTCATTTTAATAATTCTTTTTTAACCCAAATTTAATTATAAAGAAAGTAAATAAATTCTCCAATGAAGAAAATTAGTAAGAAAGCAATCACAGTGATGGCCTCATGGCAGACATGGCACTTGCTTCTCTTACTCTTGTGATTTTGACTTATTGCTGTAAGAAAAGGTATATTTGTCCGGAAGCACTATGAAATATTTCAAGTCCATATTAGAAACAAGCAGAGTGCTTTATACACTTAATCATATCATTTGAGAAAAGCAGAATTCAGTAAAAAACAACGAGGTTTTGCAGCTGTCATCTAAAGAGTATGTGAAAGACATCTCTTGTGCTTTACATAGTTGTAGCTTGCTTTCATTACTAAATATATTTTGACTGATCAAATTGCAAACCAGAAGTTCCCTGAATCACAAATTGTGATTGGTTTTAATCAAAACAAACCCAAAAGTCAACCAACAAACAACCCAAATCAAAACCATGTATTATCTGTAATTTATTTAGGAATAAAAAGATCCAGCTTAATTGTAAGTCAGTCTGGCTGGAAGCAAGCAGGAATTAAATCTGATTCAATATAAAATAAGCTGAAGTTACAGAAACAGAAATTTCATTAATATTCTCTTGTATTTTTAATGAAGAAATAGTTTTAGTTGAACATTTCCCCAAGATATAAATAGTTTCTCTGTCACAGCTGTGGTGCTATGTGCCTATAATAACTTTAAATGGGCCTCATGCTGTGTTCAGAAAGATCCTTAGTATTCTTTCTTGTAATACTTGTTTAGAAAGTATGGTTAAAGTATTAATCTTCTGTTATTTGAGCATTGCTTCTGTATAGAATTTTCTAAGATAACAATAAACATTTGCTTCCTAGTTTTTCTTTTCCTTTTTCTGGTTTGATTTAATGCAGTGCCAGTAGAGGGAGACAGAATATTTTATTTTGTGCAGAACTAGAGGTGTATCTCTGGTTTTGATTAGGATACAAAAGCCATCAATCTTCCTTAAACATGAAGAGAAGTGCTTTACAAGTGTGGTCAGGTAAGAATTGGATGAAAAGGTTTAGAATCAGATTGTCAAATAAATGTTACTTGCAAAGGAAATACTAGTTTCCCTATGTGAAATAGATGGAAAACAGTGGCAAATAGCTTTTTAGTTATAACTGAGATCATTAATTCCCACGTGGTTGTCAAAGTTATTCAGATGCTCCTGAACTGAATGTTTTTGAATCCAACTCCATAAATTCAGAAGGTTATGCCTCAGAGTGTTAATTGGACAGAAAGGCAGCATGAACTGGCATCATCTGGGTACAGATTTGTCCCCTGCATGTCCCCTGAGCATGAAGAGTTTACTGGTAGAAGGCTGGGCTGTGAAGTCTACTCAATTTCTGAGAATGAGTTACTGTCTCTATAGCATCAGCTTTTCTCACAGGGTATGGAACTCAGAGGAAACTGGGAAAGCATTGCCTGATGTTATTTGCATGATGCATGATTCGGAGAGAACGGAGCAAGATCCCATTACCATGTGTAGCTGGAGAAGTCCAACTTAGACATGCAAAAGTAGTCATACATCTAGATTAAATTTCTGGTTTTGTCTCCTCATTCCCTTCTCAGTCCTACTGCAGTTCTGTGTCCTGTCCCATCCTATTTTTTTCCCTGCCAAATGCTTTATTAGCTTTTCTTAATGACCCAATCTTTAAATATTGAATTTTCCAGCTCTGTTCCATTTCCCCATCCCTGCATCTTGTCTGTCTTGCAGTGTCTACCCCTGTCCTTGAGTTTTCTTCGCAGTATTCCTTGGTCCCCTTCAGCTGTTCTTTCTTGTCTTTTTCCTGTATGTACTAATTATCTAGTTGCCTATTTTCTCTATCCCTCCTCTTCCCTCAACGTGGTTACAAAACCAAGCCATAAATTCACAATTTTTAGTTCATAGGATAAAAGTTTGGTTAAAGGTGTAAGAACAACTTTAACACAATATAGGGTGGACACAGCTAATATTGATTTGCCTGAACTTGAACTTGATAAGGTTCTTGGAGGAGAGGAAAATTTTTCATAATGAAAACAATCAGCCATTGAAATAATCTCCCCAGGAAAGTGGTGGATTCCTCCATGTTGGATGCTTTTAAGATTTGGCTGGACAGGATGCTGGGCCATTTTGTCTAGACCATGCTTTTGTTGAGAAAAATTGATGATCCTTGAGGTCCTTTCCAACCTGGTATTCTGTGATTTGGTGATTGATTTCATTCTGTGTCAGATGTCTTGCAACATGGGGCAAGTACTAATGTACATAATAATTCATGCATATCAAATTTTGCCTCTGGCTCATCTGTCTCTTCCCACTCACTTCCCTGTAGTTTGATGTACTGTTGCAGTTGTATAAATATGCTTTAACCTGGAACACCCCCATTGCTCTGGTTTAATTTTTTAATTTCTTATGAAGACTTGAATTGCTCAGTGAATATTGCTGCCATAGCAGTTTAGTGGAGGTGAGCGGGGCACTTGTTAGCAAGGATTTTCTGATCCATTCTGTGTCATGTGCTGGTTTGCCAAGAGTGAGGTAATGGAGCAGTTAGAAAAGGAGATAACCTGTATTTAGTGATGCTGGAGCTTGGCTCAGTGGTAGCTGTGTGCTTGGTCCATCAGCTGCACTGGGTCACTGGGCAACAGTTCTTTTGATCTCTTGGTGAAGTTCACCTGCTGGTCCCTTGGGATGGGCATGCACAAGGCAAAATGGCTTTTGATCTAAGTGTGCTCTTAACTGACTTGTTCACTTTTACCCAGAATTATTAATAAATTGTCACCAACATGTTTTATGAAAAATCCTTTCCTTAGGATTTTTCATCCTGAGAAGCTGAGAGGCCTCAGGAACAAAATGTAAACAGTGATTATCTGCTGCTGTGGAATGCAACAGGTGGATCTGTGATTGCTCTCATGTGGTTGTTTCTAATGAATGGCCAATCACTGTCCAGCTGTCCAGACTGTCTCGGTCAGAGACAAGCCTTTGTTATTCATTCCTTTTCTATTCTTAGCCAGCCTTCTGATGAAATCTTTTCTTCTATTCTTTTGGTATAGTTTTTAATTTAATATATATCATAAAATAATAAATCAAGCCTTCTGAAACATGGAGTCAACTTTCTCATCTCTTCCCTCATCCTGGGACCCTTGTGATCACCGTCACAATAAATTATGTAATTTTTGAAAATATTACAGAAGAGCCTTTCAAAAGACCCACCTATAGCGATGAATATAATATTAAGTGCCATTTGACTTACATACTTCATTCAGCTTCAGCCAGCAGAGATTCTGGAAAATCTGAAAGCTTATTCAAGTGCAATTGGAGCCTAGGCTGAGAAGAATTACTTTTCTTTTAACATTAAGCTTGGAGGAGAAGAACTGCAAACTTTCTGCAACCTTCATTGCTGTGCATCAGGGCATTAAGAAATGTTTCAATAAGTAGGTGTGTGTCATGTTTAGTATTTGCTAATATAAATTAGATTGTGTATTTTGAGTATCTGTTAGACTAGGAGAGAGTTTGAGTATTGTCAAACATAATAACAGCTGTGTTGACGACAGACTGACAACTAATCACTCACAGAGTAATCCCGAGGAGTTTTTAGGCAGTGAATTCCATGGTTACTTTCTTTTAATGAGAATATCATCTTGGAACTGGTCTTTGAGCAGCACAGTTGGGATGCTGGGATTTGGGGAGTACTTTAACAGAGCAGCAAGTCAGTCAAGTTCTGGTGTAGCACTGTGTCCCATCCCTCTCATAGGATATTGTTCTAGAGAGCTATCAACGTAGTACCCAGATTTAAAGTATAATTGTGCTGCTGATGGGATGTGAACAGAGAGGATCCTCTTGCAAATAAGGATTTTTGATGTCTTTGGTCACTTGACGTTCAGTAGCATTGGTAAGCCCTAGGGGGAGAGACCACCCCATAGCCAGCCACTATCTTCAGAATGATCTGTGCTTGCCCCAGAATGCTGACTGGTGTGTGAGTCAACAGAAGCCCTTGTCGGGCTAATTAAAAGTACTTAAACTGTCTGCCATCTTCTCTTGCTTTTACAGCTGTTACAAAGCCATAATATCAATTCTAAATTGGCAAACTGTGCAGTCAGTTTCCTTACAAACCTGGTAAAATGTGTGATTGTGCAGATTTGACACCTCTCAGAGGCTACTTTGAGGCTAATTTCAGTTTCTTAACTCCTAAGGTGAAGTAAAGTTTCTTTACTTTTCTGGTGTTGAAAAGATAATTTTTTTTCTTTCTTTTTTCCTTGAAAGAAAGTGGCTGGATTTGCTGTCTAATTTGGTCATATATCAACTGAGAAGTTCTTGTTGTCTGTGTCACTGCAGAATATCAGATTCAAAAGGTGGCAAGAACTAAGTGCTTGGAGTGTTACAGAACATGGAATCCTCACTTTTGAGGGAAATTCTGCTTTTAGGATACAGCAACTAAAAGATCTTGTTCTAGAATGAAATGAAACACCCACTCACAAGAGTCAATTGCTTATGAAGCAAAATTCTGAAAGTTCGCATTTCAAGCTAAAATGCTTTGTTCAGATGCCTTTTTCATTTCATATTATGTAACGAGCTATTTTCAAGTAAGATGATAAGATGTTTAATCCTAAAAAGAGTGAAAATCATGCTTTTAGCATTTGGAAATCTATTTTAGTCAAAGATGACATTTTGCTGCAAAGGACTTTGCTTTCCACAAACTGATATTTTATGTCAGACCTTTCCATTAAAGTGGTTTCAACCAACTATATTACAGAGATCCTCCTGGGAACATTCTGCAGCTCACTCCCTGGCTGCTCAGCACTGGGATTGCCAGGCTGGTTAGGGAGCTGAGGAGCCCACATGCATTCCTAAGCCATATGTTTTCCTTCTGAGTCTGTAGGGTAATGTTATATGAATATGTACTTTTCTGTGTCTCGTACTTTCCTAACTCCTTTGTCCCTAACTCTCACCACTGAAGTGTCTTATGTCTACTAAAAGGACTTCCCAGCTTCCTCATAACAAATACCATCTCATAATTGGCTAAAATTTGAGCAATTCTTGAAAAAGTCTTTTATTATGGGCTCCTTCAGCTATATTCTTCAGGATTTAACTAAGCAAACTCTCTTGGTGGCTGCTTCGACTAGTGTCCGGAGACAGAGGTAAGATTGCTTTTGTTCAAAGCCCTGGGAGTCTCTTTCAAGTGACTCTGGGCTGTGCTCAGTGTCAGCACAGGGGATAAGACTACACCTGACTGGCACTTTTTTCTTTTAAGTGTCATTCTACTGCTACTGTTATAAGGGAATTGGCTGCATTCAGAGCTGGGGTCTCTGCTGCTGGTAAGTTCCTGGGGACAGTGTGGAGCCTGCTGACTAAGAGATCATTATGTCCCTCTGGCTTCTGGCTCACTGCTGCCAGTCGTTTTCCAGTTCAGTGAGCTGCTGTGTCAGGGGTGGTGAGGTTTTCCTTAGAAAGGGAAATTCCAGGGGTTCAAGGCTAGGTGGAAGCTGAGCAAAATGAGCAGCTGACCTCAGGGCACTTGTCTCTGAGAAGAGAGGGCTTTCAGTTGCCTGTTCACTTCTGCCTGTTGAGCATCAAACTTGGCCCCAAATGTGCTTCACACAGAAACAGGTGGCTGCTCTGAGACATACCCTTCACCCACAGCAGTGTGGTGAGACCTGGGAGACCCTGGTTGACCAGCTGTGCTGTCCCACTTCTGTATAAACTGTGGGCCCTGGGACATAAATAGCCATGCTCCTGCAGCCTATCATCTCAGCCCACGTTGAATGCTTCCCCTGGGAGATGGCAGACATCTGGGATGAAGGTGTAGTGGGGCTAAATTGGCCTGTCTGAAGTGTTTTGGGTATCCTGTAGTTGGCCTCAGCCTCTAAAATGAAAGGTGCACTCTGCAATGGCCACCCGAGATGGTGAGAGAATCAGCCACTGACCATCTAACTATAAATAGTTCTCTTTCTTTCCTCCCTCCCTTTCTCCCTTCCTCTCTAATAAATAGTTCAGCAGTATTTTTTTAATGATGTAGAAACTTGATGGGATAGTAACAGTGGATGTGGTTACAACATAGAAAAATATTTTGCAGAATAAATATTTCATTGTTTATCATGGAACTGAACAGTAAATTCAGTAAATCTGTAAGCAATAATCTGGCTGCTTAATCTAGGCCTGGTTTGCAACAGAAAATGCAGATTGTTTGGTATAGGGATGTACAGATCCCTGTCCTGCAGCATTTCATGGAGGATGTTGTAACTGTCCTTTGTCAGTGTGCTAGCAGCTGTGACAACAATGAAATTGGTTGAGTTAGTGCTACACCAGAAGTTGTGTTTATTTTGGGTATGCATACAACCTGGAGACTGACTGCTTAGCTGCTTCTCCATATTTTTCAGTAATCCTGTTGCTGTTGCAAAGTCACAGCTAACCTCACAGGATTAGCTTTGTAATGCATGTAGAATTTTGACTCCACTGAATTACACTTTTCATAACAGCTGTGCCATGACAATTTGATGTATTAGAGAGTGCTTGTTATATAAAATACTTTCTTAGTATTAGAAATAGGGATTAATGCAACAGATTATTTGTGGAGCTTTTTGGATTGCTTATCAAGCAATACTTGTAGTATTTCTATACTAATTTGCCTGCAAAAAGTTGTTCTCAAACCAGTGATCTCTTATTTCTCTGGTACTGCAGTGACTTTGGAAGGTGGGATTTGATTAGCTCCAATTGAGGAGGCATGCTGGAGGAAGGATGCTGCTGTTTGGAGACAATGAAGTCAGAACAGCCTGTTCTCTGTCTACAGTCCCTGTCAGTCAGTCATGACAGTAGAAATAACTGGCAGCCACTGCTGTTCCCTCTGCTTATTTGCAGCTATTCAGATGGATACCTGATCAACGGTAAAGTTTTGTTAGTCTAATAATTCCCTGAAAAACTGGAAAAGCTTTTATTCAGTCACCTAGGGATTATTGTGATTAAATGAAATGAAGTACCAATTTCCACTTAGGTTCAGGAAGAGTGTGAAGCAGCTCATCCTGCTGCAGCCCAGGTCTGCCCTGGGGCAGGGCAAGTGCTGGCCATGGGGGCAGGAGTGGAGTGCAGGGCCCAGCTGAGCAAAGGGCTCAGCCTGCAATGTCTGTGTGCTAAAGTGTTTGTGTGCTTTGCTTCGAGGCGTTATCAGCATCCAGGCTATAACCTAGGAGTTCATTGCACTAACTGGCAGTTTGCAGGGAGGCTGCTCCACAACCCATGGTGCCAAAGGCCACATGGGAAGCAGTGATGTGTGAGAAATGCACCTGAGTGCATTCACATTTCACAAATCTTCACAGTTCTGAACTGATGGTAGATCTGCTCCGATACCTGCAGGTAGTGAGAGCCACAGCATCTGTGGCAAATGTTGGACAATCAAGATGTAAGGGTTTGTGTGTATAAGCTCACATCAGGGGTGGCTGTGTGAGCTGCACAACTGTAATATCATATAATTTCAGTCTTTAATCTTTTTCTGACAAGCTTTTGGATGTGGAAGCAGCCTGACAGAAAAAGTTCTCTTAGATTGCATGCATAGTCTTTCACACTTGTCTAGCTGAGCACTGCTTTTCTTTTATTCTGCTGGGGGTTGCAGTTCTGTAAAAGAAACTATGCTGTTCTTTTTTCCTACTGAAATGCTCTTTTCTAAAAAAAACCCAAAAAACTCAACCCCAAACATTGTGACCTTATAGGAGGGTTAATGGGGCTTCAGTGAAAATACCCAACAGGGTCTATGGCCTTTAAGTAACACAGATGTGTTTTATCTCTAAGTGGTACATGCTAAACATTCTTTGGTCACATCAGCCTTTGAAGAAAAGATTTCCTGGATACTGCAGATCAAATGGAGGATAACAGATGCTTGGGATAATTAGTGCTAGGAATAGACTGATTTATGGAGCATCAGGCAGTGCCAGCAGCTATGTTTCTGCAGCTTTGAGATAGTTTGGTGTTTAAAAACAAGATAGAAAAGTGGGCTGTGGCACTTAGTCGGTTTGAATCAATAGTCCTGCTTATAATTCTGCACTGGAGCAGGTCTGAAGGAAGAGTTAAATGTGAATATCAGATTTTTAAAATGTTTTTCTCCTTGAAGCTTTTAATAACCTGAATGAATCTGATTTACTGAGCAGTAAATAGTGCTCCTCACATACCCTTGAAATTTGCCAGAGAAGTCAAGTCTGTGTTCTATCTTCACATAACATCATCTTACTTACAAGCCTATAATTTATCTTTTTCTTAGTAAAATCTGGAACCTTCTTTCTATGTTTTATCAACAGTGAAATATCTTCTAAATTTAGTTCCCTATAAATTACTGGTAACTCCCTAAAATCACAGAACCTGGTTCTGATCAACATGGTTTTTTTGCCATCCATACAATACATATGGCCAAATACAGACCATGAACAGTTTTTGGTTCTTGGGCTAGATAAGGAATCATCAGTAGCTAACATTTTATTTTTCTGTGTGTGTTTGTTGTTTGTTTGGGTTTTGGGGTTTTTTTTCCCAACATGTTATTACTAATTTCTAGTCTTATCCAATGCTCATTGGCAGAAATAGCTATTGGACCTTAGATCCTGAAGGAAAAATGATTATATGGTGAAACTAAAGGAAGTCAGGGTGGGGAGGTAATCAATGTACATTTTTTTAAAATGTATATTAATCTGAAGAGCTAAATATTACTGATATTTATAGTAATATCTGGAGAGGTCTAGAAGTCAGGTGCCTATTGAGCTGGACAAACTAGATATCACTGGACAAATAGATGGTATGAGACTCTTTGGAAAACAAACTTAATGAGACAAGGCTACTTGAAGGCTGGCAGAAGAAGCACATGTTTAAAGAAATGATGTGAGTTGTCCTGAGCTATGCAGCAGTAAGTAAATAGTCACAGCTTTGCTGTTAGCCAAAAACTCATGCTTGTGTGTTGGTGCACATGCTCAAAATCAATTTTAATGGCTCTAGGCTTCAGTACTAAATGAGCCTTTGATTAATCCTAAACACATCCAATTCAATAAACTTGCCCTGTAAGACTGAGTTATGAACTAAGTTTTGTCATTTAGCTGTTGAGTCTAAAATCTTTAAGTAGTAATGTTGTTGGAACTGAGAACTATTTTCTCCTCTTCATCTCACAAACTTCATTAAAGAAACTCCGTGTCAAACTTGCTTAAATGGCTAACGTGTGTATTTTTTTCAGAAAGTGGAGGTGGTGGTTTGAGGTTCCTTTGCTTTGCTAGCTGCTTTGTTTCCAACACTTGGAGAGTATGCTCTGTGAAGCTACATCCCACTTGGGAGAGGAAGAGAATTAGGTGGTCTGGAGAACTTGTGGTTGCAATAGCTTCACGGACATGAAAAACTTTCTTTATGGAACTCGTAGCATCTACAAATGGAACCAATGCATACATGATCAAAAACTGGGGTGGTGGTGCAGGCCTTGCTATTGACTGATCAAGGTTTGTGGTTCCAAGAGCTCTATGGTGCTTTTATGAGCTTCTCCAGGAGTCAGCACCATTCCCCTCTCCAACTCCAGAAAGAGTTGTGTTCCTGTTCCTGTGGAGGCCATGTGTACTGGGAGAGAGGATCCATGCTGGAAGCTGGACTCATCCTTGGGCAGTGTAGGACAGCCTGGCTCTTTGTTACATGTCTAATGAAAGCCTTCCATGGGCTGAACCTAGTATTTAGGTTCATGTCCTTAGCATTACTGCAAATAACTATGAGTCAATGTATAAATCTTTTATGTATAAATGTGGTCCATTTCTATAATAATTCCTGGTCCAAAGGAAAGAGATTTCACCATTAATAATTTTTTTTAACTTTCAGTTAGTTTTTAATCTAGAATCTTTCCAAGTGTTCTAATTGTGGATAAATCTTGTCTTGGGGATATAGGATCATTTTGCTTTTTTTCATTATGCTGGGCAGATAAAAATCCTGCTATTTCTGAAATAGCAGTTCAGATCAATGAAGCTGGTGATTCACACTATAAAATTCAATTTGTATGCTAGGTGCTAAGCAAATAATCAGATTCTAATAAAGGAAGAGAAGTTCAGTTTTAGATCTGGGACGTGCTATGACCTCCATTTTTCTGCAATATTATCTTAAGCATAACTACAAATCATACCTGTCAGAATTCTTTTTCTCATGTATTGCAATAGTTTTTCTGCTGAGTTGATAACTTATTTTTTTAAATTACCATGTAGCATTTAAGCAGGATTCTGGAGTGTGACTACTGGCCAAGGTATGCATTTGCTTCATGTTGTTTAGCAAGGTTAGGAACATTTCTTAACTTTTATAATTGTACTTTTCAGCAATTTTTTTTTATTATGTAGGCCTCTTCAACAATTTTTCTTCTTAATATTTGCTTTACCAAAATAATGTTTTGAATTTCTTTTGTAGATACAAATAATTTCTCTGACAAAAAGAAGGTCATTTGCTCTCTGAAACCTCACTTCCATTCATTACTTTGCATTTAATTAAAAGGTGTTCCCTCTATATTTTATCAACCATGTAAGCATTGCTATGACTTTTAGTCCAGTTGTTAACTCCAGACTTTATGCTGCTGGTTACTGCAGCAGTTAAAATATATTGTTACTCTAACATCTTTTAAAAGCTTGCTCACAAGATGCAACTATCTACTATAGCTTTACTGCTATAGTTGGCACTTGAAGGCAATAAGTAAAATACATTGATTCTCCCCCTCCTTTTATATTCTTCATCACTGTTCCTCAAGTGGCAATTATAACTTCAGGGTTTATTTACACATTTGAACCAAATTAAAGAAAATATAATAAGAAACCTAGATGCTGTTGCTGAATTACAGACACACAGCCAATTTTACAACATGGAGATATCAACCCACTTATCTATAATTTTTCTCTGATTAAGAGCTTGTTAGAAGCATGAGGAAACTTCTGCAAGCTCCTTTTTTGTTGGGTGTACTTTCCTCCTTTTGGAAGACAACATATATATGAACAAAGAATTAAACATAAAGTGGAATTTCAGCATTGGATTAATCACCTGTTTCAGTGTTTATACATATGTTTTTACTAATTCTATTGTGTGTGCTTTCCTCATGGTCATTGTAGATCTAGTCTGTCTTCCTCTTGTTGCTTTCATATCCAAAACTCTTCACAGCCTACTTTTTTCTCTGTTGTCCCATCCTTATAATTTCTTACTTAATATACGAGCTTGGCTCCTGCCTCCTACCTCCATCCCACATGTGTTTTAAAACAAGTACGTTTTCAATTTCCCCTCATGCTGACATTTTCTTCTAGATGTTTCACCATATTGAACATGTTGATGATTAAAACCTGATCTCTTAGCACGCTTATTGACCTTGCGTGTTCATGGTGCATCCCTTGGAGCTCATCTCTGCCATGAAGGCCATAGAAACAATAGCAGCTCTTATGTTAAGAATATTGTGGACTATGCTTTTCAATGTCATCTGGCTGTTGACCTGTACTTCTCAGTCTGCTAATGTGTTTGCTAATGTGTTTTCTCTCTTTTCTTCTGAGCTTTTACTGTACTTGAGCAGTACCTGTAGCAACAGTGCTGGAGCCCAGAATCAGGATTTACAGGCACTGCAGTGAATATAGATAGCTTTAACAGTACATCAGGCGTACTCAGTTGTGCAAGTTTGTTGTCCTTTATTATTGGCATAATAAGGTGAAATAACTGCTGTTTTGTGATCAAGCAAAATTAGTCTAAGCTCCTTTTTGTTTCCCACATAGATAGTTCTGAGTTAAATCTCTGCCTTGTTCTTTCAGTGTAGCTATTGAACCATATGTTAAAAGTTTCCACATCGCATCCATTTTGTAATGTCAGTAAGGTTTTAGGTTTATTTTCTGAAATATTTCAGGTGCCTGTGATCTGTGCTGCATGATGTTTAAAAAAACCATGAGTTAGTTTCTACTTTTTTGGAATTCTTTCAATTCTCTCCTTTTAAGCTCTGGAAACAGTCCAATCCCAGTGATGGGCCTGGAAGTGATATAAGCCACCCTTTGCACCCAGCCCGTTGGCATTAGTTGCTGTCACTTGTGTGCTCTGGGTTGCTGAATTATCAGCAAATTTAAATTCTTCTATTCTCAAAACTAGTTTGACCTAGGAACTCCAGGCACTACAGAATGCAAGCTTATTAATGGTGTGGTAGTGAGAGATGGTGACATAGAAGAGTTAATAATTTGTGAAGTAAAGCGTTTGAATATTAACATATTCAGTGTTAGCTTGATGTGGTTGTGTTGGAAACAGGTTTAAGAAAATCTTCTGGCTTACTGCTGAGAGGTTTTTTGAAGAACTCAGGGAAAATAGGAGCTTTTTACTCTACTGGATCAAGTACAGATCTGGGAGATGGGTTTATGCAGTTCTGCTGTTGCCGCCTGTAGCTCTGGTACTATACAGATGTTAAGTCTTTCTGCATGTCCCTCATTCATTTGCAGTTATGTATTTACAAATGGGTTATGAGTGGGTGCAGGGGGATTACAGGCACATCTGTATGTCTGTTTTAGTAACCTGCAGTGCTTTTGAAGGCTTTCATATACTCACCAACATGAGCCAATTGCATAAGCATCTTGTGCTACTCTATGAACAACCAAGGGATTGAGGGACTGCAGTCAGCCTTACCTGCACTGATTCACTGCCCAGGAATGTGGTGCCTCCCTAGATGGGAAACTGGTCATTGCAGCTCCATGCCATTGTGCTGTTAACTGCTTTCACAATTGATTTGCAGATGTATTATATTTTCAAGTGCTTTCACTAATGCTGGAAAACTCTGGCATACTTCTCAGGGTGTATCTGTCAAAAATTTCAAGAAGCAATATGACTATGAACATTATTCAACTTGAATACACTTACTGGATATAACTGTCCATCATTCCCAAAGAATAAGTTATAACCTGCACTTGTCGGCAGGGGATGCTAGCTCTATTGAGGGGACCTTCTTCTCTGCTCTCATCAATCCTGTCATAGTATATGCAAGTGTGTAGTACAGGAGGGAGGAGGGGATAATGTGTGTGGGAGGAAAAGGGAGAATTAGGTAAAAAAACCCCAAATGCCACAACTAAAGATCATAATAAAGAATCTTGAGTCTGAAGTTCTTGTGGCTGAATCCTGATTGTGATGGCTGAAGGATCATGTAGTGTATATGCAGTTGTGAGCATCTTACATGAGTTACAGACTGGGAGATTCATTTCCTGTTGAAAGATATATACCATTCTAAGCAGTATATTTAAATTATTATCTCTAGATTAGTCCTCAATAGATATGGCTAAACAACATGCAAGCAATATTCTTTTTCAGATATCTTACCTATAAACTAGAGAGTTCCCTAGCTTCTCTGTCATAAACTCACCAAGAACAAATGAGCTGGTTTAGGCTTTCCTTAAAAAGAAGGCTGTATTAGTGTAATTACCATGCTCTCAGTTTTGGAAGGGGGAAATAAGTAATAAGGTTATGTGCCTGAAGTCTAAAGGAAGAGGAAACATTTGACTAGCTGCATGCTTCCTTAGACTAAATCATATAAATTTTTGTTCTCTGTTCCTGGAAATCACAGATGTTATTTCCTGTCCATTGTGTAGTTTATATCTATGCTGAATACCTTTGTGGAGAAGGATTGGCTCTGCAGCTTTTGTCTGTGATATCTACTATAGGACACAGTGAGGTCTTGGCCTCTTCTGTGACATTTGTGTACAGTCATACAAACAATGACTAATGCAATGAAAAGGTTTAAAATATTACAGCTGTGTTGATGAGACTGTGGTGTGTGAACACACTGCACCATTTTCCTGAGCCATTTTTCCTGCTTTCAACAAGTGTGTAGAATTAACCTTCGCTAGGCACAAATACAATAGCAAAAATTTGTTTTTGTATTTTTTCTGGAACCATCCTTTGTGCAGTAAAGACAACCCTGGATTACTCGTCTAGCAACAGAAACCAGCTTGATGGCAGAACTGAATCTGCTAGTCCATAATCATGTTTCTCCTTCTGCATAACACAAATCTCTCCATAGGCTCCCTTGCTAGGTGCTCCTGCAGCAGTGATGCAAACAGATACACAAAACAGTGCCACAGGCTCTGTGCTTGGTGGTCCACACGGTACTTGCAGGTAGCTGGTGGATCTCAGCGTGCACTCCCTGCACTCAGGTAGCACATCAGTGCCAGGGGCTGTGGACAGAGCAGCATGGGCAGTGCAGGAGGGGATGCTCCCCTTGCAGGCTGATGTGAGAGGAGGGCTGGGCTGTGCCACCTCACAGGCTTTTGTGTTCAAGGGAACTTTTGTGTTCATGCTGTAGCATCCGTGCCCCTGTGGTGTCAAGGACCCAACGAGCCAGAGACCTCTTCTCAAGCTGTCAGAGGTGGCTCCATCTTGTGTGTTGGAGAAGTGTGAAACTCCAGGTGGGTTGTGCTTGTTTTTAGGCTTTTAGGATGAAGCAGAAGGAAGCAGGGCTGTTTTTTTCAGAGGGGATGTTTAATAATAGAACACGCATAGAACTTGGTAGGATAGAAATTTTGTGCCCCAGTGGTGGAGATGGTTTAATGGGCTAAATGTATTTAAAATAGTTTTTCCCTCTGGGAGAATCTCAGACTGGCTTATCTTTTCTTGTCTGTAATGTGGACATATTTCATTCCATTTGTTTTCTCTTGTATGCTGTCATTTGAAAGTAAAATCTTTTTTTCTTTTGAGCCTCATGGTGAACTACAATACACCTCAAAACATATGTTGGTTTATTTGCTAACTTCTGTAGAGCTATTTGAAATCCTGTGGTAATAGGGTTACATTTTCTGGATTTTTGGGGGCTTTTTAAAGTAGTATATTGAGCCCTGGGGCTTAGCAGACAGGGAGCCTATGATATGGTCAATATAACAGGTTTTCCCTTGTGGTTGCAATACATTTTTCCCCCTCATCCTAATGATATATATTTCTTTCTGATATTTGCTGTATCATCAGATGCTGTTTAAATGTAATTTCCAAAATCCTCTTGGACGAATCATATTACAGTACTATCATACAATATATTTACTCTATTTTTTCATGGGTACATGTAATTGTAAGTATTTTTGCTGACATTGGTGTTGAGAATTGTGGCAAATAAGCTTTGACTGTTTTACTGGGATGTTGTGATGCAAATCAGAATTAAGAGAGGTCTCTACAATTTTCTGTGAAATAAAGGGGAGGATGTGGAGTTCGTGAAATACAGTGACCCAGCTGAAGATATCTTACCATTTTTAGTATTTTAATTATATTCAGTCTTCTTAGCATACATCAGAAGAGAGGTGGTGAATTGTGCCCTAATTGGGCAGTTGAAGCTCCATGCAAACAAATAGATTCTTTAAAAGTAGATTGCTCTGTGGCCCCATTTCTGCTGCCTGTCTTTCTGTTCCTGACACTGCCCCATCTGTTTGTACTCATTGTCCCTTTCTGGCAGCCTGTGTTTTACCTCATTGTCCCAGTGCAGACACAAGTGGGCTAAAGATGGAGAGGTTATGGGTAAATGGAGTTGGTTAAAACCTGGCATTGACCTTGGGACTGACCATCCTAAGTTTGATTGCAACAAAGGAACAAGAATACACATAGTATTCTTAATTCTGGCCTTAAAAATGGCATGTGTGGCAGATGATGGTAAGATTGTAAAGAGGTACCAAATGAGGAGGTAAGGTTTTTCAGTAAGTGACTCTGTTGTGTTGGAGGGAATACATGAACTACAGAGGGAGGAAAAAAAGCAAAGTCTCATGTTGATTATTACAAAATACTGGAGATGAAATATCTTGCCTAGCCAAATGTTTTGATTTTTTTTTCCCCTCAAAATCCTTTCTGAATGTTATCTGTATTGTCAGTAAATGCAGATGAGGGCTTGTGGACATGACCAGATTTCCATGCACTGGTGGATCAAACTAGGTTCATGATGGTGGACATGTCCTGCCACAGGCAGATTAGAGGCTTTGCCTGATCAGTGATTAAAACCCAACACCATCCACTTTTCTAGAGGCTAGGTTCTGGCTCTGAAGATATGTATATGTATGCTTAATGGGAGGCTTATCCCTGCATCTAAAATCCATTTGTACTAATGATCCAGTGAGTCATCAAACCTATTAGTATGGCTTGGCTTCTTCCTTTTGTCTCCTGAAGTTCAATTTTTGCACTTTTTCTTTCAGAATAACATTGTATTAATTAGCTGGCATGCGGGAAAGCTCCTTAATGGTGTGCTTGGAAGTATCTGTGTGCCAAATCACAGTATGATTGTCTTGGTTGTTTCCAGTTTTCTTGTAGAGACAAGATGACAAGTAGGAGAAATAGCAGTGATGGGAATACTGAATTCATTTTGAGAGCTGGTTATCTTCCTCAGCTAAATATTGATATCTTTCCTAGACCTGATTTCTAATTGTTTAAAAATTGGAGGTGACACAGTTTAGTGTGATGACTGATACTCACTGTCTGGATAATGAGTGGTGATGGCTTTGGTTATGGCTTCCAAGACTTTGGGCAACAGCGTGTGGTGTTGGATTAGTCAGTCTTGAAATGATCCAAGAACGATGTGGTGCTATTTGCAAAAGGTGCTCGAGCAAGAGGAGAATAATATTACAGAGATAATATGGCTATTTCTGTATTTAAATGTTGCTGCTATAGTCCCATTGGTACAATCTGTACACCTAGGGAGACTAATTGATTTCAAATTTGATGCTTTAACCACTAAATCATCATCTCCAGCTGGCACTGAAATAAAGTGATTTGCATCATTTACATCAGCAGGGAAGTGTCACCTTCGTTAAAAAAAGAACCACCGACACACAGACTTAATTATCTATTCAGAGTGCAAGCTAGCAGCTCAAATGTAGTGACTTTTCTCCAAAACCCAAGCAGATATTTAAAGAGGCATGATCAAAATCACACTTCTCTGAAAGCTTAACAGTGACTTCTAAAAATAGTTATAGCTGATTTTAAAAAGAGGCTGGATTTTGTTTTATATTGTGTGTCTTTTATATAATTAGCTTTACTGCTTATCTGTTGCCAGTTTTCTCTCCTCATAATGTGACTGAGGAACACAACTTTTTAATAAAGGAGAAAAATGTTTCAAAGCTACAGTTGTTGGCAGGTAGACTGAGACTTCTGGTAGCTTGGCCTTTGAGCCTGACTAATGTGGTGTGATAAATCTGCTCTCCTTCCACAAAAATGCTGAGTGGTTTAGGTTATAAAAGCTACCATTATTTCAAACGCTTTTCCTTTTTTTGATTTTTGTCAAATCACTAGTTTGAGAATCTCTGAAACCTTTTTAAGATGCTCTTAGGCCAAATAGCATTGGAAAATGCATCTAATAAAGTGCTTTGGAATAGCTTCTTTTAACTATTTAGTGCCTGGCATGTTACTTGTAAGTGCAGTTGCAATGTAGATTCATGGAAAAGGCTGTTATTTTAGCTGAGGATTGTTGTGGTTCGTGCAGAGGATGTTCAGGGTCTCTTTGGTGGTGAGTGAAAAACAGAAACTGTGCAGCATGCTTGCTTGTGCTGCTGCTGGGGCTGTCGCTGAGCAGGACCCCAGCCTGCCCTGGCACTGAAATGCTGTTAAACTCTTTGCTGTCCCCCTGCTCCGTGGTCTGATAGTGCTGGTCACAGGACAGCTTTTTGAAAAAGGCAGTAGGATTATCTATATGTGTCCAGCTGTAGGCCCGAGTACCACGTGAGAAGACCCTTTGGCCGATATTTACCTCGTTTCATTCTCGGGAGAAATGTCACTACTGCCGCCGGTTATCAGGCATCAAGCGCGCCGTGTCCGCATTGCCGGTGTCGGGCGGTCTCCGTGCAGCCCGGGGGTCGTGCAGCTGCCCTGGGGCCCTTTGGCACAGCTGAGCCCCACCGCTGCCGCCGGGGCTCCCTTTATTTCTAAGCAGAACTGCTGCTCCCCTCGCCCGCTGCATTCCAGGTGGTGCTGGAGGAGGAGGAGGAGAGGCTGCGAGGCTGCTGGTTTATTCAGGCAGTGATGCTAGGATTGTGGGCGGGAACAGCTTTTTTTTTTTTTTCCCTTTTTGTCTTTCTCCTCTCCTTGTCCTCCCTCCTCTCTCCGGCACTCGGACTTCGCTGTCTGCAGTGCGGGTGCCCGCACGCCATGCCCCCCAGCCCGCCGCCCTAGGGCGAGCCCCTGGCACCATGCGGCAGGACAGGCTCACGGGCTCGCTGCGGCGCGGGGGGCGATGCCTGAAGCGGCAGAGCTCGGGCGGCGGCGTGGGCACCATCCTCAGCAATGTGCTCAAGAAGCGCAGCTGCATCTCCCGGACCGCGCCGCGCCTGCTGTGCACCTTGGAGCCAGGTACCCGCGCCGGCCGTGCGATGCTGCGGCTGCCGCTCCATAAGCGGCTTAGCGGGGCGGGGGGAGCTGCCGGGGCCTCGGGGTCAGCTCAGAGAGGAGGAGGCGGCCGGCGGGCGATGAGGGCCGCGGGTAGGCGCGGCGGGGCGGGGGGCAGCGCCCGGGGGCGGCCCCGGCCCGAGGCAGACGCGCCTCTCCGGCCGTCGCTGCGGAGCCCCGCCGGGGCCCGGCCGGCGCGGGGCGCCGCGGTCGCGGCCTGGGGCCGGCGGCGTGTCCGGAGCGCGGGGCTCCCGCCCGGGCTGCGGCGGCCTGGAGCGGGGAGCGGGGCCTGCGGGGTGGCCCCGGTCTGGGCAGCGGCCGAGGCACCGCGGCGGGTGCGAGGCGGCCCCAGCGGGGAGCGGGCCCGGGCCCCGGCGGGAGGCCGGGGGCGGTCGGGGCCCTGCGGGGAGGCAGCGCGCTGCCCCTGCCCCGGGGGACTCCTCCTGCTCGTGTCCCGCCCGCCCCGCCGATCCCGGCTCCGCTCTCCAGATCTCCTGGTCCTTGCCTTGCTCCTCCCGCCCGGCGTCGCCGCCTCGCAGCGCTTTTGTGTCGTCTGTCCCTAGTGCCTTTCTCCCTCCGTCTCCTCTCCCCCGGGCACGGCGACTCAGCTTTCTGCCAGTCCCTCCCCGAAGTCTCCTCGCAGCCTCCCCAGACCTTTCCTGATAAACCTGCTACCTCTTGACCTGCCGGAGACCCCTCCTACCGCCCAGCCTTTGTCTGCGGTAGGGTGTTGTCTAAATTTGCAACCGTGCCTATTCCAAGGGGAAGGCATCAGCTCTCCGCTGTTTTCTAGATCCTGCTTCAATATCAAATCTTTTAAGAACTGGGTGGCCAGCAAACGACGTGTGTCTACTCCAGGGAGGGGGGCTCTCAACAGAAGCACAGATGGATGATCATGAGTGAATGCTAGATTCTAGTTGCCTGACTAGTTGCATCAAAATTTTGGATTTTTTAAAAAATGAAATATCAAGAAATTTCATTTCAATTTACCATGTTAGAACTGTCACTTGCAGCTAAAACGTTCTTGATCTGTTACCTAATTTTAGGCATTTACAAAGCATGCAAGCCAGAGATCCACTGAAACACAGAGCAATACATGGAAATAAATAAAGATCAGTTTCCCATTGTACTAGTTGTGTGTGCATCAAGCATACAATGCTCATTGCCTCTGTGTTTGAGATGAGTTTCAGTAGCTGTTATTAATAAGGTCTCAGATACATTTTGGTAGATTTATGGGGCTGCTGTTTTCAAGGAGATTTCCTGACTTGTAATTCTCAAAGACCCCTGCTCCAACAGTAGTCTGCTATTATCCCAGGTAATGACGTTATCTGGATAATGACATTCATGTATTTACACTCACACAAAGACCAGGGGATGTGATTGGGGTGTAACTATGAATGCCACAGTCCTAAAAATCCCCCTGGTTTGGGGTTTCCATATTGTTCATATGTAGGTAAAGACAATAATCCCGTTCAGGATACACGTTTTCATAGAGTGGTGGAGATGGGACAGCTAATGAACCCTTTAAAAATATGCTGGATGAAATACTCTTCAGATTTACTTAGTGTCTCTCTTAGCTGTCTGCATTGTGAAGTTTTTCTAGACTGAAAATTTTAGATGTGCTTTGATACATCCCAGTGAGCTCTGGCTCCTGATAGAACTGGTTTCATAAAGAGTTACTCAGGATGTTACTTTTAGAGGCAAATTACAAGGCTAAGAATCTTCCTGAAACAACCAGCAGCATAAATTGATAGTTTACGTTGACACTTCTCTTTCCTTGAGCATGGGCTCCTGCTGCACACAAATCTGCTTTAGGCCTTTTTCCTTGTTTATTTTTGATAAAATATTTATTTGCATTCTGTGGGAGAGGTTTCAGCAGCTGTGAAGTACAGCTGAGAACCTATAATGCTACTTCGCAAGTTTAAAGATACATCTTTGTAGCTTACAAACGTGCATCAAACACATCATCTTCCTACACTTTCTTGTGGTTTGATATTTCTGAAAAAATCCCAGATTTTGCCCTGTCCTTTTGTTTAACGTTGCTGAGGTTGCACTGGGAATTTGATTCCATCACCCAGGTACTTGGCTGCCAGTATTTTTCTCCCCTCTTGTGTCTCTTTGTGTGGTTCTGTGCTACATTTTGGTTATGCAGAGGAAGACTGCTAGGGTTTGGGAATCCTAGGGATATACTCTTCCCTCTTACACCCTTCTCTTGTCAGGAGTTATTGTGTGTTTTTCACAGGAAAGGACTGTGGTTGGGGGGGTGTTATATTTTCCTCATTTTAATTTTTTTTAATATAACTTTTCTGCAGTGGTTTCTGGTGACAGGCTTGGAAGGGCATTGAACAGAGCTTATTTTGGCATTCCCCTACCTTTCAGAAATTTGTTGTCAAGCATGTACTTTTGTGTGTCCTTGTATTTGTGGAGCTAATAATTCCAGAGTGTTCCCAGCATATTCCTGCTGTTATGAGTTAATATGCTTCTCAGACATGAAGAATAAATTGAAAGTGTATGAACTGGAGGTGATATTTAATATGTCAAATGACACTACAGCCTGGCTGATTTGATGTGAAAGGGTTGAGTTGTACTGACAGCACTCAAAGTAAGAACTACTGCTCCATGTGTGGTGCATCTATGACAGGCTGTCCCTGCTGAGGAGCTGGGAAGAAAAGTTCTCTTAAGGCCTGAAGGGGTATTTTTTTGCAAAAAGCATGTGTTTATGTAATGGAGAGGAATGTGACCCAAAGATGGAGGACTGTTAGAAATGGGAAAATCCAGTGAAAATAGGTGCAGACATGTGAGAGGGTTGTATGGGTGTGGGGTACTGAGGGGAAAGAAACTATTGGGGAATCTAAGTTAGTTTGTGGAGAGAAGACAACTGAATAAAAAAAGGGCAATGCTGGAGAAAGGAAGAATTAGGAAACCAAGAGAGGCTGAGTTAGGGATAGGCATTAGTTTCCTTGAAGCTCTGAAGCTCAGGAACAAATTCCTTGGGCAGAGTGCAGAAACTACATGTAGCAAGATGATTCTTGTGCCAGAAATAAGTAGTGGGCAATGAGATGCTGCTCCCATTTTGCTGGTTGCCTTCTTTGCTCTCTCTGTATGGTTGCAGCTTTTTTTACACGTGTACTTGCTGTATTTTTTATTAAGCAATGTTGTAATTTTTTGATTTTAGGAAATACAAATTCTTTAAAATGAATGGGAATGAGGAACAATTTGTATATGCTCTGGGATTCATTCCCCATGGTTCTTCCCCTCCCCTCCCAAAAAACTGTCACATAATTTGATTTGGAAAGTACTTCTAATGGAGAACAAATAAAGAGACACAGATTCTGTGGCTTTTACTAGAGGCTGTTATGCACGGCCTGACCAAGCAGTTCCTCACCATGCTGAAGTCTGGTGTTACCATGTCCTGTAATTCTCATTTACAGTAATTTTCACACCTGTCTTAATTGTTTGCTGTGATTTAATTAACTTTTGTAGATGGATGATCTCGTTTCAGTCTCATTTAATCAAGGGTCTCATTTGAAGGGTCTCATTTCAGTCTCAGGAGGGACATGTACCTTGACTGTAGTGTGAGCTCCCTGGTCATGATGTTCATGTAACTATAGATAGATTTTTCCTTGCTCTGAGCTTTCATCTTGCTGTACTTAATCTTTTGAAGACCTGGAAGTATCTGCTTATATAGTTCTTAGGAAGATTCTAAAACAGAGAGAAAAGTTGTTACTGGGATCTTTTAAGTCTTAAAAAAACTGAAGTAATTAATATTTGGCTGCTGGGTTGGAAATGAATACATGGTCATTTTGGAATGCTATTGGTTCTTTGCTGCAAGGTAGTGTTAGGTAATGTGTCAGCATCTGTTATTTTAACAAAAGGAGTTCTCAGTCATGATGTATTTTTGTATGTATTAGGGTTTTACAGTACTTACTATTTTTTGCTTGAGAATGAAGTTCACATTTTCCAATTTTAGCAAGTGTGATATAATTTAATCTTAGGTTGCTGCCATTGTTACATTGCTTTGAATTATCTATTTGGAGCCCCTGCCGAGAGCCATTGCGCCATGGGAAGAAATGCTAATAAACAGTTACTTCCAGGAATAGCTATTAATCCTTCAATGTTTTTTTAAGACATATCTGTTATAGTTTGAAGTCTCTATTTCTCTAGGTCTGACAAGCATGTCTTTTCGATCTGAAGCAGGGAAACGAAAGCACTAATCCCCAGGTCTCAGTGAGGCAATTCTAAAGCGCTACAATTCTAAACAGTGCTGGAGTTTGTGGGTTTTTTTTCTTTGTTTCTATTCACTCACTCCCAACAAAGAAAAAAAGCCATGGAGAAAAAGGTTTTGTCTTTAGGTATATAATTATCAGGTAGTAAGGCTTTAAATTACTTACCACTTCAGTATGCAAATCCTCAAAGGCATTTTACATTTCATAAATAGCAAATGCCACTACAGTTGGGTTTTCTGTCACACTTGTAGGTTTAGACCTCCAAAGAACTGGGTATTACTGATGAGTTGATTGGCATGGATATTATATACTTAAAACCTTGCAGGATTATAGTCTGGGTTTTCTGGGCATGTTTATATATATGTGTGTATGTATATATATATTTCTATATTAAAACTGTTTGGTTTCATATTCTGAAAAGATGAGAAGCTATGAGTAACATAATTGTAAATGTGGAACAATAGCATTGTATTAAATTGTGGAGGGAAAATAAAAGAGAGCTTCATTCTCTGTGCCAGCCGATGGGAAGGAGGGGATGTGATCTGATGCTGTGTTCAGCACCTGAGTTCTGGACAGCGGCATTTGAAGGTCCAAGGAATTGTACATCCAAACTGTGGGATGGAAAGCAAATTAAAGACTTTACTGTGGATCATGTTCTGGCATACTCCAGTGGCATGTTGGGATCCACTTGAGATTCTGATATTTTATTTAATATTGTATGAACAATTACTACACCTGCTTCATAACAAGTAAAATAGTTTGCTCATATGGCCAAAATAAAATCTAAGCTTAAATAACAGTACCACCAAATATGTGTTATGGTCTGAGGAATTTGAAAAAAATGTATTCTGAACAGTAAAATAATTTTCACACATCAAACTTATAAATTAGTTTTGATTGACTTAATGTCAGGAAGCTGGCATAGATGAAAAGAAACTGTCTGTGCACGTGTATTTTTCTGTGGAAACATATTACAGTTTGCAGTGTCCTAGTATAGTTTGTAGACCAGTGAACTATATGAATATTAGTGAAATGAGTTGTGTCAAACTACATTATTAAAGAGCACATTACTGCATTTTGAAAATGTTTTGTTCGTGTACTTCTTAACATGTTCCTTGAATCCACTTTGAAGACAAAATTCACCAAAATAGGCTGAAATGTAGTTATTAAAACAGGAAGATAAAATTTTGTGTTCTTGTTTCAGCTGTGAGATTTTTGTGTTTGGGGTTTTTTGGCTTCTTTTTGTCTTCTGAGCTAAATGAATTAATGAGCTTTTTTATTTTTTTTTCCTAGGGGTTGATACAAAATTGAAATTCACTCTTGAGCCATCTTTAGGTCAAAACGGTTTTCAGCAGGTAATTTGATTTTTTTTTTCTTGAGTTTATGAAGGAGTGGGTTCTCTGCAATCAAGGTGCTTGCCCTAGTTCAGAAGTGCATTTGTCATCATTATATCAGCATATTATTTGCAATTGTATCAAGAGCTGTTTCATTCGTATTCAGAAATTGGAATGGGCTTTCCTTGTTTGCTCAGATATTTTCTAAATCCTTGTGTCCTAGAATATTATACTTTAGTCAAATCATCAAGTAATTAATCTGTACCTTCCCTGTGAGTGGATTAAGCAGTTATACTCTGACATGTGTGCAGTAAAATGAAATGAATGTGCATGTCTGCAAGGTAGCAAATGTTGCTATGCTGTACCATTAAACTAATGATGCATATTTTACATTTTTGGATGCTTTTGCTTTTAGTGGCATGATGCCCTCAAAGCAGTGGCCAGACTGCCGACAGGCATCCCAAAGGAATGGAGAAGAAAGGTAGGTAGACCTCCATGCCTTGTGGGCCATATTGCCTGTAGGTTTCTCAGGGGAGGTGAATTACATCAATATTATCTGTTGGTGGGTTTTGTAATGCACAACCTTTTAAGTTGTACTGGGATTTTTCCTTATTTGCATTATTCAGTGACAGCCTCACAGGAAAGATGGAAAGGCTGAAGAGACAGGTAAAGATGATGTTTTCAATAGTTGGGTTCTTTCTGCTTCAGGCTTAGGTAACTTATTCTGGTACAGATGTTATTGCCTCATACTGTCAGTCTCAAAAAATTGCACTGGTGAAATTGCCCCCACATCTGAAGACAACTGAAAGGAGAACATATCTGCAGTGTGGGCTGTCACACTTACGAAGGTGAAGTTGATAGATGCTTAATGCTGACAAGAATGCTTATAGAAACAGTTGTTGGGGAAAAGGCAGATTACCAAAATTAGGGAAGTTCAGAGTAAGGAGTGATGTAGAATGGCAAAGTGCAGTATTAATGGGAAATTGCACTGAGTGTTGTAGAAAAGAGTCCATTGGGATTTTGCCAGACTTATGTTATTGCATTCTTCAACATTTGAAGTCCCCTAGTATAAAAAGAAGCAGGTCTATTAATTTTTTCTTAAAAACTGAGTCACACAACCTCAGCTTTTATAACAGTTTTAATAAAAATATTTTCAAATATTCATAAAATATGTAGTTCCGTGTAAAATGTATAACAATAATATATTATTATATATAATATATAAATTATAAAGATAAATTATAATTTTATATTTTATATAAAATATATGATTTATATGATATCTGTTACATATATAATTATATATTTTAATATATATTATATATTTACATAAATTATAAATTGCATATGAATTATATAGTTCTGCATGTTTCTGATGTATCAGCTTAATTTCTTTTTCCTGTTTCTGCTGTCTTTCTAAACTGAACTGTACCTCTTTACAAATCAGGGGAGAAGGAAGAGAAGACTTCATGGCATTGTTTTCCTCACATCATGATTAATTTATCTTTAATCTACAACTTCAATGAATCCTTATACCCATCTAACAGCCTTTTTTCTTTCCTGCAATATTTTTTCCCACACTCTAGAAAGTGTCTCAGACACTTTTCTGTGGTACGTGAGGGGCAGAGGTCACAGAATCGCGGAAGAGCTGAGTTTGGATGGGACCTCTGGAGGTCATCTGGTCCAACCCCTCTGTGCAAGCACGGCCACCTACAGCTGGTTGCCAAGGACTGTGTCCTGGTGACTTCTGAATATCTCCAAGGACAGAGATTCTACAACCTCCCTGGGAAATCTGTGTCAGTGCTCAGTTGCCCTCACAGTGAAATTGCGCTCCTTGATGTTTGAGGAGAACCTTTTGTGTTTCCGTTTGTGCCCATTATCTCCAGTCCAGTCATTGGTACAGTCTGGCTTCATCTTCCTTGCATCCTCCTTTCAGGTGCTTAGACACACTGGTAGGATGTCCCCAAAGCTGCCTTTTCTCCATTCTGAACGGTCCCAGCTCTCTCAGCCTTCCTGCCTAGGAGAGATACTTTGCAACTGGGTGTCCCCAGCATATACTGGTGCTTGGAATTGTTTCTCCCCAGAGGCAGGATATTGCTCATCTCCTTGTTGAGTTTCATGAGGTTCTTGTCAGACCATTTTTCTGTCCTGTCAAGGTGTCCTTGGGCTAACCAGCCACTCCTCCAAGTTCTGTGTCATCAGCAGACTTGTGTGTGCTCTGCCGCATCATCCAGCTCAGATCTGTCTTTCCTTTTCACTCTGCCCATCTCTGTGTTTGCTCACATGTGATGATGACATGATGCTAACCAAAGAAGTAGTGATATGAAAAGAGATGTTGTCTTTTTACTGCTATTCCCCGGTTTCACAATGATTTTAAGGTAGATACCAAAATAGAGGAAGTATTTTGTGGTGACAGCATGTTGATTGCCTCCTTTGCTGTCAACAAAAGGAGCAGGTTGACCTCTGCATTATTGTTGTGGCATGTGACATCTGGTTTCTGGGGCTGGCAGAGATAAAGAATCCAGTCAAACAACATCTATAGGATGTCAGCAGTGCTGAGGCTGTTGGGAAGCAGAACAGTGGTATTCCTCCACATAGGTGGCTTCACAAAAGTGTAGGAAGGGACATTTAAATGCAGAAAACATGAGATTCTGGTAGCTGTCTATAAATTCCTTCGTCATACAGCTATCTCAGTGTTTAAATCTGTGGGAAGTGTCTAAATTGTTTTTCTCACTTGGGCGAATTAATGGCTGATATAAAACTTGACCAGTTTGCTTTCATGATTTCTTTCAGTTTCCTGAAAGAAAAGATCCTTTATTGTTACTTGTTGTCATTGTATGATCTGTCATGTGCCTTTCATGGTTCAGGAAGTTTTCAAATTTTTAATAAAGGTCCAGCCTTTGTCTTCGATACACAGGCATAAATCTGTTCTGGCAATTATTAAGCTTTAAAAGTAGTGAATATGTTTGTTTCAGAACTCCCTGTAGCACCAACAGTTTAGGAAGCCCTCTTGTAAGAGTAAGTTGTTTTGATCCAAGTCATGCTTTCAGATCAATCCCAGATGGTGAATACTAGATGCTATTTGTTCTGCAAAGTCATCAGAAGAGACTTCTGATAAAGAGAAGCACCAACACTGCTGGATTTCTTTTGGGAGTTTCCAGGAGATGTATCCATGGTTGAGTTTGAGGAAAGCCAGCAGCTTTATCCTTTTATCAAACTCTTTATCCTTTTATCAAACTCTTTATCCTTTTATCAAACTCTTTGTTGCTTATGAGGATAGAAGGTCTGAACTGACAGAGGCTCCTTGCCTTGTGTTTCCATTTTGGAGGGCTCCTGTGAATTCACTGACAGCTGACTTGCATCTTTGTAAGCAGTCCACAGATCTGGATGCTGAATACTGACCATTTCCTTCCTTTCTGTTTTAGGGAGCAAGGTGTTAATTTAATTGTACAAAAATTGTTGTGGCTAAAATCCTCTTCTGCATATTTCAAATCTAACAGCAGATCATGTGTGGGTGAAGCTGATAAGGTTTATCTAAGGTTCATCAATATAGACTGACACTTTATATTTTATATAATCAGAGAAATAATTAATTTTGCCATATGTATTTCCAGGTTTGGTTGACCCTTGCTGATCAGTACTTACACAGTATAGCCATTGACTGGGACAAAACCATGCGTTTTACATTCAATGAAAGAAGTAATCCTGATGATGACTCTATGGGCATCCAGATAGTAAAGGTAGCCAGCTAATTTGTCATTTCTTTTCTAATTTTTAAATGAAAAGTTGACATTTGAATTTGGATTTATTTTCATCTCTGCAACTGCTTTTGCGAAAAATGTATCTTAATTCCCTTTGGCCCACCAAAGTTTAGGTTTTTTGCACTAGTCTGGTTAGTGTTAGCTAGGAAAAAGATGCTATTTCTGGGGTTTTTTCCTTTCATTTTTACTTTCTTTTGATTTTGAAAAAGTGCTGGAGTTAATGAAGACAAAGTGGGTTATGAACATAAGTGGGTTTTTTCCTTCTCTGTAAATAAACACAAATGTTTTCTGGGAGTAAAAGCATATTTTAAAATACAGCAAATGAGCATTCTTCAGTTGTTTTACAGGAGTGAAACACATTTGCCTATTTGTATTTCTCAGCTGATTAATGTTTAATATTTAAAGCAGTCAGCCATTTTGTACATTTTGCCTTTCACTTATAAATCACTTAAATTTCAAGGACACAGTTTCTGGCTTGTGTGTTTGGAAAAGTCAGTTATCTGCTAGTTCTTTTATACTTTGATAAAAACAGGCACCTTTTTTTCTTCAATTAAGCAGCTGTTGTGTCTTGCCTGTTTGAAACCCAGAGATTTATTAACATCTTCCGTGGCAATGCAAAATCTTTTAGGGGACCTGTTTACCCAAGAGCTTGCTGAAACTATTTCTTTTGGGTAAGGTAAAGGTTTAACAGACTAAAAAAGAAACATTTTCATCAACTTTGAGAGTATGTACTGGGAGGGTAGAGGTGGAAGGAAAACTGGGAAAGACAAGAGAACTAACGGGGTACGGAAAAGACATCTTTTCTCTGCTTGTCTTGTCATTTTTATTTCCCTTTTCCTTTAAAGGACCTTCACCGAACTGGCTGCAGTTCTTACTGTGGCCAGGAGGCAGAGCAAGATCGAGTGGTATTAAAACGTGTTTTGCTGGCTTATGCCAGGTGGAATAAATCTGTTGGCTATTGTCAAGGATTTAACATACTAGCTGCACTTATTCTGGAAGTAATGGAGGGCAATGAAGGAGATGCCCTGAAAGTGAGTAAATTTTTTTTTTCAGTGTCAAAGGTTGCTTTTACTTAGTAAACTTTAGAATAAACCAGTGTGTGAATTTTGGAGACAGACTAAAAGAGCACAACTCAAAAGAGTTAGCTGATTTATACTGGTGAACTTTTTATTTTGTTATCCTGTCTCAGCTAAAATGAATAGTTTGAATGTTATCAGTGTTAATTTTTTTTGGGAAAAAAAAATGGGACCACTGCTACTTACTTTAGGATATCTTATCCCATAATCCCAAATCTGCTTGCAAACACTATAGGTAGCTGAAATATTAAAATTCCATAATCAGCATCTTATGTGGCAGCTCCGTGTGAGGCAGTTGATAAATTGGCTATATTTCAAAGCAAATGCTAGGAAAACTAAATATTCAAAATGAAAGTAAATCGCTTTGAAGCTAATTTCTGGACTAGGGTAATCTTCCATTGTTTTGTTTTCTTAGATGGTTTTTATTGTAAATAAAAAAAAACTTCATGAGAATTTTAATATGTCAGAAAATGGAAATACAGTTTACTACAGGACGTGGTTTAAGGTTTGGCAAGATCATGTGCAATTTCCTTAAATAAATTTGCTCATATATGTGAGTTGGGGTCAAATTAATAAAACGTGCCTGTGACTCTTCAGATACTGAGCTGTTTGTTTTGCCTTAGACAATGATTTAAATATGGTAAATATTTAAATTCACACAGAGCTCCTAAAATATAAAGCTTGTGGCAGTAGAGTCGAGCTAGCTGGTATTTAATCCTTCATTCTAGACAACTGCCTGTAATAGGAAGAAAATACCATAATATACCAACTTTATATCAGAAAGTAAAATTTCTTTTCAATAATTCTTGCTTAAGATTTCCTCAATATTTTAACTGTAATTTATCGTGTTTATTGTGATCCTATACTGTCCAGAAGGTCACCAAACACATTGTGGTAGCATAGGAAGTAGGATTGCCCAAGGTTTATGAAGTCCAAGTTGATGATAAGAACTGTGTCCATCCTTGTGGTGTCTGTTATTGTGAGTTGTGTCAGGCTCCTTGTGTGGAGGAGACAATGAATGGAGCCAGTCTGCCCCAGGGAGGTAAAACACTGAAGGCTGTTTGCATCAAAACTGGTCTTACCTGGCAAAAATAAGATTGGAAAATAAAGTGATTTCTTTTCCAAGCTTAGTGTGTGGACTTTGCAGGGTTGGAATTTTCCCAGCAAACAGAGGGAAGAGGGGAAGGGCAAGAAAAGGGCAAGGAAAGGGCAAGGTGGGTGGGAGGAAATAAGAATTTTGTCTTAGCATGTGATGGTTTTGTTGTAGTCACTGCCACCTAAAGCAAGCAGTGATTGAACAGCTACAGAGGCCTGTAAAGGTGCCCTCAGGATTGTAGCTATGGGGTAGGTGTGTTTGGGTTATTGTAGAATCTGGGAGTTAAGGGAGCAAGGGCATTCTTTGGTCTTGCCAGTCAGGTCCCATTCCTGGGGAGGACATTATAAACTGAAGCTCTGTGTCTGGGAAGCATCTCCCAGGGGCTAGGAAACAGCAGGTGTTACTGATGCCAAGGGGCTTTAACAGCACAGGACCCAATGTGGTAGCTTCAGTGAATGCCCAGCCAGTCACACTTGAGTGTTCACTAGTTAAGGTAAGCATTAAGTTAAATCCCTGGAGTTGCCTCAAAGTTAGCCTACAGAAATTATGCTAAGCAAAAAAATCCCATCTTGGATGAGTAGAAACTATAAAAGTCTCATAGATACTGGAACTTTAAAAAAACTTTTCTTGCACGTTATTGCGTGGAAATGCTACAGAATCAAATAATAAAAATAAATATGTAGATATGTGTTACAAAGAAAGTATCTATTGCAAACTGGTAAATACATGAACTGCTTTAAAAAAAAAAGTCTTCTCAAAGCAATTAGCATGTTGGTGAAACAGAATGAACTTCAGTGTTGAAAAAGATTTCTGTTCTTCTCTGTGCTCTCATATATCAGAGATCAATGAGGTAATACTATTCAGTGGGAAGGGAGCAAAGGCCCTTATAGGAGGGTGTCTTTAACATGGGGGCTTATAGCTTATGTCATAAGGAATTAATGAAATCACAAATGGCATAGTTGTAAGTTGATGTTGCTACATTAAGTTACTCTTCCATTGGTTAAAATACATCTGAACAAAATAAAGCATATTTTTACAAGACTGTGGGGTAACCCACTATTCAGCAAAGGTTAGGTAATGCATCTGACAAAATATGAGCCTGTCATGCAGAAGCTGTTGATTTGCCTGTGTTGACTACTGTTCCACATGCTTTAAACCATGGAACATAAGACTGCTATTGCTGGAGAAATCTTTCAAGGACAAGTGGCAGAATGTGGTCACAAGCAGCTGGGAAAGAAAACAGTAAGACTATGTCAGGTGGTGCTCTTGGTAGTCCTGTGTCTGAGAAGCTGTTTCTGTGGGCCTGTATGTGGAGGTGCAATGCTTCTCTTGAGAATTAAGGTCTTTATGAAACATGGTAAGAATGCTCATATGAGAGAAATGTAGAAGAGGTGCAGATGGGATGACTGCAGCCTCTCTGGATGTGGTTAGTGTAGTGGCCGTAGAGATCGTAAAAGATCCTCAAGTGAAAGGTCAGTGTCTTCTGTCAGGCTGATGATAAACATCAGCTTCTGCATATTTTTTGTTGCTTTGTTCATTCTCAAAAGTTTGACAGTATCCATTTAATTCCTTACCATCCATGTAGCTGAGATACCTCACTTGAAACAGATGTCTGCTTAAAATGTCTCACGCTGCTTAATTTAGCACCTTCTAAAGTGACAAGATGGAGTGCAGCATATGGTAACAAATCACAGTAAAATATATGGAGAATTTCTTTTTAAAGAACAGTACCTTGCATTTTGGAGGGGCAAAATGGGGGATTTGCAAAATCAGTCTTCTTGTTGTGGCATTAGCCAGAGAAGGGATAGTGACGCTCTCCAGCAGTGGAGAATCTCATAAACAGTTCCAACATCAGAAGTGTCAAAAATTGCTTTTGGTGGGGGTAATGCTGCCAGCTTGAGTGACATAGCTTACTGTGATGCTGATTTCAGTCATAGATTTCAGTAATTTCATGGTTTATAAATTCTGGACAGTTTGAAGAGGCCTTTGTATCTTGAATGTTTGTGGATACCTAGGGTACCTGAGGATGCTCAAAGTGATAATATTTTCTCCCCAGTATAAGTGGAGGTGCCATAAGCATCTGTTGCCACTGGCTCCAATTCATTCTTTAGTGAACAGAGAAATTTTATTTTTCTGTTATTCCTAGAAAATATCTGCTCTGTAAGTCCTACATGATAGTCTTTCATTCTGCCCACAGATCATGATTTACCTAATTGATAAGGTGCTTCCTGATAGCTACTTTGTCAATAATCTCCGTGCTCTCTCTGTGGATATGGCTGTTTTCCGAGATCTTTTACGAATGAAGCTTCCTGAACTGTCCCAGCACTTAGACACTCTGCAAAGAGCTGCTAACAGAGAAAGTGGAGGTATGTTCAACAGAAAATGCTATTCAGGTCTGTCTTGCTGTTGTTTCATCTGAGCACTGATTTAAAAATACAGTATTTTAAGTGTTTACATGAGTTTATTGTTTAGAATATGTATTTTAAATTTTTAAGATGAAATATGATGGTTTCTGTTAATGATAACCTTCACATAAATAGGTGTACTTCCAGGAAAAAAACAAAAGGAAAGAGCTTTGTCCCACCACTAGCTGTAAATAGAATTGTGTTGACAAGAATATACAAAGCATGGAGTGACAACACTAACACGTAGCTTAGTACAAGGGCTACCTTGGAAAGGTAATTTCTTGCCTTAGCTCAAAATAGGTGTCCTCTTACTGCTCTGTGTAGTTGCTGGCTCATATAGCTGCTCTGGGAAGAGTTACAATGTGAGAACCAGTGGGGGCTGGTTAGTATTTCTTCACCTGGATCCTTACCAATAGACAGGTACAAAACTCAGAAGTATATCTTGGGTTCCTACCTGAAAACTGGCTTTGCATTGTGATTTTTTTTTTTCCTGGCATAGCATTCTGTCCAGACTTACAGCTCTTTTATTTGGGAATGTTCTGGGGAGGGTTGTTAGTTGATTTGGTTTCTTTTTCAGATTTGGTTTCTTTTTGGGAAGTTAAATGCACTCTGAGTTCCACCTTAGAAAAGATCTGCTGCTATGATCCATGTGTCTATGCCCAAACTGTATAAAAAACAAACAAATGGTATCAAGGAGATATTTACTGTTTGAAGGTGTTTTCACAGGCTGGCCTCTCTGGTCATGGCCTTCAGTTCATCAGTTGATACTAGGATGCACAAAGTGTTGTCTGAGCATAGCAAAAAAGTAACATTCTAGAGTTTCAGCCTGAAATGCTGCATTTTGTTTGAAACTTAACAAGTACACCAGGACATTAAAATAATAGATATGACTTTACAGAGACAGTCTCCTTCACCTTATCTCTGTGTAGATAAAGAATTATGCCATCAGTTGGTGAAAAAATGCAGCATTTGGAGCATTTGATGGGGAAGTTGGTGGATTTTTTTTTTAATTTTTTTTTTTTTTTTGAAAGAAGCTTTTATTTCATATGGCTTAAAAAAGTGTGGTGGTGTATTCCAGGGTTTATAGTCCAAAGCCAATGATGCTGCTTAGTTTTTTGCAGTGCAGCAGAATGGAAGGTGACTATATAATTTTTCCATTGTTCTCAGCGTATCTTTGGACAGCTGCAGGCTAAGTAAGTTTTGAGCAATAACAGAGGTGCTAGAATGTCTGGTGGATTTTATGATGCAGTTTATACTCCTTGTAAAATGTTAGTAAATTGCAGTTACTTCAAGTAACTTGTTTTTTGCTTGTTTGTTTTTTTAACTTCAGGAGGCTATGAACCCCCACTAACAAATGTCTTCACAATGCAGTGGTTTCTGACACTCTTTGCCACCTGTCTGCCTAACCATACAGTTCTGAAGATCTGGGATTCAGTGTTCTTTGAAGGCTCTGAAATTATACTGAGAGTAGCTTTGGCTATCTGGGCAAAGCTAGGAGAGTAAGTGGTCATTTTTATCTGATTTTTCTTTTCAGTATGAGCAATGTTTAATTTTTGTTTTCCTTAAGATGTTCTCAATTCTAAACAAGACACAATCTTTCAGGAGAATGATTGTTTTGAAAAAGCTGCAAAAAGGACCTTTATGGTTTCTTAAAAATACGTGATTCTAACATCATGTCAGAATGGGCATGATAATTACTTGATCCTTTTTGCAGAAAATGCCTCCAGTAACATGTTGGAGTTGTCTGTGTATATTGTCTTTGTGCTGTGCTAAAAGGTTGGACTTTCCTGAACATAAACCTCTGAAGGAACTGATAAATATTCTGTATAAAGGCACCCAAAGAGATTTGAGGGTGACCAACTAATTTAGTTGGGTACCTGAAAGTGGGGATGTTAATTCCCTTAGTTTCACTTGAGGAGATTTAAGGATTTGAGCCCATTGGCTTTGCCCAGTACAAGAGTTCAGTGTTACTAAGGGAATGACCCTGTGGTATGTGAGTGTTTTCTGTTAAGGCCTGAAAATGAATTTTCCTGATATTCTCTGCTTTTCAGCACATTCCAGCCAAGTTTCTATTGTAGTCCTTTGTGGCCTTGGAAACTCACCACATGGCCAGAACACAAGACATGGTTAGCTCTTCAAACCCCTCTGTTGTCAAAGCAAATATTTGCGTTCCAATGAGTTTACAGTGCTCCCAGAGAAATGAGTTTTGTCACTGGCTTCAGTGGGAGGTGTGAGCTCTGACAGGTCAAGCAGATGTTAGTTCAGCTGGAAACATTTTTCAGCTGGCATCAGCAGCTGCATCGATTTTTTTTTCTTGTGATGCCTATTAAAACTCATCTTCCTTTGTTCTCTGAAATTGAACCACTGGGTTTTATGTTCAGTTCTGTCCTTGGAGGTTTCATTTCCTTTTTTCTTTCTGAGTAAATTAGCACTGCAGGCCAGTTGCATTGTAAGAGGATTTGTTTAGTACATTTAATTTTTAATCTGAAGAATAATAATTAGAATAATAATTTCTTGAGAGCTTTTTTAATATTCATTTCAGTTCAATGAATGAAACTTGCATAAACCATTTGCATTGGGATTAAGCTGTATGTAGTTACACAGTGTTTTAGATAAAAAGTTCTTCCAGTGGATCTCTGTACACTCAAAAGTTATAATTGTGAATGGTACAATTAATAACATGATAAAAAGGAAGTTACTACTTTGAAGATTTTACTGTAAAACCTAAAGAAAAATTAAACGTGTTTTAAGAAATTGAAAGGAACAGAATCAAGAAATATGTAAGAATGTGTCTAAGAGAAATAAGTTGATCACACTGCACATCTTGTAACTGTTGTTTGTGGGGAATGGGAGAAGCTCTGGTAAAAGACAAGGCCCTGTTTATGCTGGGAGAAGATTGTGGTATTTCTATTTCTCTTTGTCCAACATTAGAACTAGAACGGGGGATTTAAAGAGGTGTGGCCAGAAATAGTGTTCATAGTCTCATGATCTTCATACTTCTCAAGATTCATTCTCAAAATGAAAATAGGGTGAGAAGTGCATTTTTAAAATGTAGGTGGCTCAATCGTACTTCTGTTTTGAGGGAGGCTGAAGGAATGGGGAAGTTAAATATAGGTGCAGTAGAGAAAGCAGTGTGTGGAGGTCATGAGAGACTGAAGGTATCAGCGCAGGTAAGCCATAAGTTTGTGATAATTGGCTACATACCTACTGTTTATACTACTTTTAATTTGGTTTTAGCTATGTAATCATTATTTTACCCGTGTTGAGATTTCAGGAGTTTCAAAGCTCAATGGTTGTTATGTGCAGTTGCTGAAGATCAAGGGAAGCTGCTTCTTCTATTCCTTAAGAAAAAAGGCAGTGTATTTTTTTTCATCATTCCACAATCTGGGTTTTAGAGGAGACGCTACAATATGTAGCCATCAAAGCAGTTCCTTGGGATATAAGAAAAACAAATTTTTCACTTGACAGGAGAGATGTTTAGCAGCTGACCCTGATGTGTGTAGCACACCAGCTCACAAAAGCATATTACTCATATTTTTTTCCCTCTAGATGACACTCTGTGTGTTTAGAATGATTCTGTGCTTTTAGAAATGTAAAGAAAAGTGCAGAAAAGTATCCAATTGAACCCCTCCTTCCCAAACAAGGCAAGCAAAAGCATTCTACCAAAGCAAACAAACAACCAAAACCAACACTGTCGCCACCCCCAATTTAGAAATAGCATTCACAAATATGATGAGTGAATTTTCCTTTATTGTGCTTTATGTTAGCCTAATTATTTTTTAACACAATGACATGTATGAATGCACCTATTCTTAATTTATTCCACAGAAATGGTTTCTGGCCAGTGAATATCTTCCTGTCTGACAAAGTTCAGACAGTGAATTTGGCCATTTGGTGCATGGTGAAGAATGGATGATAGATAGTAATAAATCTTTATGCTCCCTTTTTGAGCTGATAAGAGAACCCCTCATGCTAGTAGGAGGCAAAATGTATTGATTCTTGTGCTGTAGAAGTGAAAGGGGCAGAGGGAATAGCTTGTCTGGAGATACATTAATCTGTTATCATGAGGAGTCAGGACAGTAAGCTGTAGTCAGTGCATCTTTTTACTGCTGCAGCTTTTCCAATGTTGTGTGCATAGTTTTATTATTTGGAAGTCTAGGCAGAACTGCAAATAAACTGAAAAGTTAAGCCGTCTAACAGAAATGCATATTTTATGATGACGAGAAAATCAGTTTTGTTTTGAGCATGTAGAATCATATATAAGAGTCAAATAAAAACTAACATGTATTTTGATGTAGGCAAATTGAGTGTTGTGAAACTGCAGATGAGTTTTACAGTACTATGGGCAAGCTGACCCAGGAGATGCTTGAAGACAGTCTGATTGACAGCAATGAACTTATGCAGGTGAGTAATTGTAACATAATTAATTTTTGTGTTTTCTGTGTTGATTTCTTCTGGTCTTGATTTCTAACAAATTACATTTTTCTTCAGACACTGCAGAAACCTAAATTCTCCTAAGAATAAAAGTTTCAGATAACAGATTTGAGCTAGCAATGAAACAAGCAGATGACCTGCAGTTAGAGCTAGACTCTTACTTTTATATGAAATGTAGAGAACCACCAGGTGTCATTTAATAAAAATTGATTCTATGTTGACAGCTGAGTCTTTTGGGATATAATGCTCAATTCCATTTACACAAGATTTGTCCCCATTTTTAGGGTGTTCAGCAGTCACCATTTTTAGGATGTTCTTTTGCCTTATTTTTATGTTTTGGTCAGTTTTTTATTAGACTGTGTCCTTTCCATTCTGCAGACACTGTGGGAAATAAGGGTTTATGAAGTGAGAAGTGTATAAAAAGTCCTTCATGATTTTAAAATAAACAAAACATGAACAGTCAGTAGTGTACTGTAAACAAAGACATTTGTAGATAATTGCAGTGCCTGAATTATTAAAGCATATGCCATTGTATGAGAACAAAGACCCACATTGTTCTGGGAAAAAGCCTTTATTATAGCAGATAAATTAATTAATTTATTTACAATTACACTTATTCTTGTGATACTTTTAAGGTGTCTCCTTAGATGCTTTATAAGGACTTAGTGCTACAGTTCTGGAACTTTCCTTCGATGAGTTAGAGCATACTGATCAAATGGGAGCAGGTACAAAAAACATAATTAACCTGAAACTTTGTACCTGACTTAAGGGAAGGAAAAAAGTCAGTCTGTGAAGCCACAAAAGTTTAATAACAGTTGTTAGCAAGTGACTTCTATTACCTATTGTTGGAAGACTGTGTTAAAATGCACTGTTTTCAGTTCTATTATTTTGGTCACTGTTTTTTTGTCTAGTGAGGAAGCTCTAGGAATGGGGGAAGTGAGTGTTGTGGCTTTGTTTTGCTTCAAAAATGGAAATGCAGCTGGTCAGAGGTGCTCACAAGCTTTTAAAAAAAGTGTTCAAGTTCTTCACAAGTCAGTTCAGAGAGTGAGGATGTGTAAGGAGGGCAGCACAACTGACATCTTCTCATTTTGTTTCAGTTCCTAGTCTCCAGTGTGGTAGAAAATCAAGATGTGGCACTTATGAATAAGAATCATTTTGGGGAAGCTGGGCTGGTCTTTTGTGACTCTGTGAATTTCTTTCTTTGCTGCTGTGTGTAATAGAAGATAAGGCATGGGTAATTTACTGGTTGGAGGGATTATTTTATTTTTTTTAATTCTTGCAGTTATAAAAACGAGCAAATTAGCAATCTTTTTGTGCTTCAGCAAAAAACGAGTATTTGGCACAGTACATATGTGTGTTCATAGTCTGTGTGTGTATTTATGGCACTGACAGGAGTGCTAAGATAGGATAGCATTGCCATTGATAAGGAGAATGTGGCAGGTTTAAGTTCTGTGTATGGAGGAGCAGTGTGTGTGGTTTATGTGTGTCCTCTCAGTCGCAGAAACCACAATATAGTTTGCAGAGCTTTCTTCAAGTCAAAGGCAGGCACTGGCAGTGTAGCCATCTCTGAGGTCTCCACTCTTTACCCTAAGTGGAAAGAATAAGGAACTACAAGATTTACCATTAGGGCATATAAGTGCTACTATGTATCTAGTTGAAGAAAAAAATTAAGAAATATGAACCATTGCATTAACGAAAAGATCCAGGCTGCTTTAACATGCTGGTTTTTAAATTGCTTTAAGCTTTTTCAGAGAAGTCATCCAGAGATGCTTTGTTTTCTTTTTTTTCTTTTCGCTTTTCCCCTAATAAAAATCATAATTACTAATTTACATCTAGTATTTTTTACAAGATGGCTCGAGGACTAGTATCCTACTGTGGGGAAAGGATTATAATATCCCACTCTGCCTTCCCATCACATTTCAGAAGAGCTCGCTGGTGGCAATCATCTCACTTCTCTTTAGACTTGCATAACACTTACATGTGCATCTAAACTACTTGTCCAGGCTCACTTAAGCCAGTGTAACAGGCACTTCTCAACCAGTGGAAAACAAATTGTGCTCTAAGAGCCTTGTTTCTTTTAGGAGTTAGAGGAGGGAGGTACAACTGGTCCTTCAAGGGAAGTGTTGACAGAGCAGATGTCTAAAGTAGAACAGGGGACTCATGTCCTCATTCTTTCCACCAGCATGTATAGTTGCTGCAGTTTTATTGCTCCCATGCAGACAGTACCTATAGTTAGGATGGGAGCCTTAAAACTTTTGCAGATTTGGCCCTTGTGTGACAAAAGCTCTTAATGTTTTACTGAGGAGAGCATGAAGGCATTGGAGGAGCAAGCCAGCCTACAGTTTCCTCCTTTTTCAGATTGAACAGTTTGGGTCAATAAAGGGTAAGTGCTGTACACATCAGATTCTAGGCTGGGTATGTATTGGTTCCAATATGGGGACAGAGGGCTGTACATCAGGTGTCTGCAGACATTCTAAACACAGTGTGCTAAATTGAGTCTGTGCTTCCATGCCTTGTCAGAAAATGAGCATTTTTATAACCAGCTAAGCTGATTCAGTTTGTACACCCAGGAACATTGCAGCACAGAGGACAGAAGCCAACTGGAGGAGAGGCATCCCTTTGTATTTACCAGAACGGAGGGGAACAGGGATTAATCCTTCTGAGGTACTCTAGCATTTTGGACTATCTGCCTAGGCAGCTGCCCTGATTTGATGGTATTCACTATTAACTTGCTACTTGAGTAGCCCTTGGTTTGTTTTCTTTTGGGTTTGTTTTTGCTTTTGCTTTTTGTTTTGTTTTCTTACTCAAACTGAAAAGAAAGAAGATCCTTAAACCAGTGAGGGGCAGCTACGGAGATAAGTATGTTTGATAAGTTGTCTGCAAAATGGCTTACCCTGTTTGGAAGCCACGGCTCATCACCTCCCATATGGTGTTCTACTGAGGGTGTAGACAGCTTTGCATTTTTAGAGTAAGGCAAAGGATTGTCAAATGATTTGAGGTGAGAATAGAGGGGTTTTGTCCTTGTCTCTTTTCTTGTTCCCAGGATCTGTCCCTTACGTAAATAAAATGCTAAGTTTGGCTGCATCATGCTTTTGTGTGTAGGCTATTTCTCTCTGGGACAGTTCCCTAGAATTAACCAAATGGCATCCAAGGCTGTGTGATGACTAGAAAAAGAATGCTTTGACTCTGAATTGTTGCTGGGGGGATATCAGAGGTGTTGGCTGGCAATATTTTTTTTAAATTTTCAGTGGAACTGGCACTGGCATAAAATTTGTTTTGTGGATCTCTTAGCCAGGTGGTAAGCAAGGCCTGCAGTTATAACCTAATAACAATAGTTAAGCTGAAAATATGTATGCTAAATGAAAGAACTTGTACGAGATGTGGAAGAGACACAGATTGGAGACAGGCAAAAGCTAAAAGCATAATCTGAAACAGTAGGTACAAGGAGCAAATGGAGGAATTGGAGTAGACTGCTTCACTTAAAGGGTAACTGGCATATGGAACAAGTTACCTGAGAAGGACATTGACGTAAGGAGTAGAAATAAATTCCAGACAAACCTCTGGAGAGAATTGAAACATATGGAAAAAAATAAAACCTAACAGGAAAGTATGGTGGAGATCAAACAAGCAGGCAGACATGTTGGGCTGGAGCTAGGTCTTTCTCCAGATCATAAAATCCCTTTGTCTGGTAGACCAATGGGAAATCTTTGTTCAGGCTCTAGGGAATATTTGTCTTTCACAGTAGCATTGTAGTTTAATTGAGTGGCAAAACTTCAGTTCATGCAATGGATTTTTGAAGGTATCTTCCTTTCCGTAGAGGCTGTGCAGGGCTTGAATTGTACAAACATTCTCACACAGAAGCCTGCTGAGGGGCACTATTACTCTGTCTCTGATTCAGAGAGGACTGTCCTTCCTGCTCCTCAGTGCTTACATCATTGCCATTAATTAAACTTTTTTCCCTCCCTATGTCAGGAAATGTCTAGTACTGAATTCATGTTTGCAATTTTCCTTAGTGTACTTAGCATAGACAAGGCATGGTTCAAGAATGGATTATGTGGAAACTGTTCAGAATTTCCTTTCATCTTAATTGAGGTCATTTGCCTTCAGATGAAAATGTCACTGACTTAAAAGCACAGGAAAAAAAATATATAAGTGAAGATTTACTGTCATAGCTAATGAGAAAATTTTATGTTGCTGTCTTTCAAAAGATATTTAATTTTCAGGATGTGGAAAAGCTTTAATGTTTCAGAGAAACTATGGGAAATTATATATATATTTTTTTTTTTTTCTTCTGACCTTGAGACTTGGCATGAATTATTTGGCTGTTATTTGAAAGTTCTGAATAGTGAACAAAAACAGGGGAAAAAAGGCACTAAATTATGTAGGAACAAATCAGCAGTGATATTGCAATGAATATGATATATCCTTATGCCAGGTTGGCTGGTGACTTACAGCAAAAATAATGCTGAAAGGAAATGCATTTGCAACTATGTATCTTTTTAAACTCTGAGTATTGATGTAAAGAAAATGTATTAGCATTTTGATGACCTTGTTTTAGAAAAACTACTGCTTTTACCCCACCAAATCCCACCTTTAGCCTCAAAACCAACCAGCAATCAAAACTAGAAACAGAGGGAAAGAGAACTTGGTATGTTGGATCATTTCTCTTTAGTGATGATTTTTGTGCTGGCATGATTTCCTTCACACAAGCTCTTGAGAGTCTCAGGTGAAATAATGAACCAGCTAACAGTCCACATCAATGAGCAACTGCCCCTTCCTATCTGTGCTAGTGCTAATACTTAGTTGAATACTTGAGCAAAAGCTTAGGTCTCCTGGAAAGATCCCCAAATCCTAAATGATGCATTCTTGTAAGTGAAATCATAATTAGAGGATGATTTCTGGTGTGCTGTCAAGAAGGGGTTGACAATAATTATTAAATGAATATAGGTGTTGTGAAGGATCCTACAGCTCATGGTATCAGTTCCTTTTTTTTTTTTTTTTTTAACAGAACTGTGTATCTTTCTAGTGAGTCAGTCTCTATTTTTCTTACAGGAAATACTGACTGATTCATTAAACTAGACCATTTTCTTACAGCATGTGAATGTGCAAGAATATGCGGCCTTTAATCCTGCAAGACTGCTGTGGAAGTCTGTTCATGGAAAAATCTTTTGTGGGACTGTTACTTAAAGCAAAAGGTTTTTAAGTTGCCTTTTTTTTTTCACCCCCAGACTGTTTACACCATGGCTCAGTTTCCTTTCCCACAACTGGCAGAATTGAGGGAAAAATACACATACAATATTACTCCTTTCCCTGCTGCAGTAAAATCAACTTCATTTTCAGGGTAAGTTTGAAATGCACTGCTTATGGTGTATAGAGTTATTGTTTACCCTTTGCAGATGAAAAGGTAGGATCCTCCCTTGTGCACTTCTAAAATAGATAAAAATGCTTGGTAATGTTCACATTTAAGAATGTATCTTCCTTACTTCTCTTATGTTCTCTTTTGACAGCAGGTTAGGCAGAACCAGAGACAGTGATGAAGAGAATGACTTAGATGATGAAGACTCAATTGCTAATGCAATTGGCTGTCTTGGACCATTAAGTGGGTTTTTGGCACCAGAGCTCCAAAAATACCAAAAACAGATGAAAGGTAAAAGTGACTTCTTTAATTTTGGAAAACACAGTTAAATCTATACGACCTGGCAGAAATTATTTGCAGTTCTGTCTGTGAAAGCTGCTATGGAAAATGTGTTTTCTTTGCCACAGAGGTAACAGCAGGTACCAAATGACTTGCTCTATGCTCCATGAAGATGTTGTCAAAGCCAGATTGGAAGGTTGTAGGTGTACAGTAAATGATGGTGTGAGTTACAGATTTGGCTACAGTAATAATAGCAAAACAACCCCATAGTGTGGCCCACACACAAAAAAGAAGCATATGTGAAAAAAATTCCACCCTAAATCCATGCATATTTCTGAGACAGCTGTTAAATAGTCAGCATTTTCTGAAGGATGTTCATTTAATAAATGATCTTGATCATTTATTGACATATGCATGGCTAATACTGGAACCTATCAGCAGTGAGTGAACTCTGCAGGTGATTTCACTGCACTTTTGGCCAAACCTTCAGGTTGTTGTATGTTTTGGATATATTCAAAATGTCACCATTTTTCAAATCCTTTTGCATGGAAATTTCTTGACAGAATTGTATGAACACCAGTGCAAATTCTCTACAAGCAGTACAAGCTGCTGATCCATACAAGAAAAGTAATAGCCTTTATGAAATGGTACTGGATCAACAGTGATTTCACAGTATCTTGGGAGAGGCCATTTTTATTTAGCCCCAGTTCAGCACCACCTTACCCTCAAAAAACCCCAGACTGATGTAACAAGTTGCTGTTCACACTTCATCATTCTTGTGTCTTGGTTTTGCTGAGACTGGTAAGCTGCAATTTTCCTCTCGATTGCTGTGGTGTTTTGTTTTTCCCTTCCTGGGGGACTCTCTACCTGCTGCTTCAAACTAGCACTTAGTCAGAACATCAAACTGCTGTTGCAAACTAAGCCAAAGACAAATAAACATTCCTTGAAAAAGCATTATCCTCCTGACCCTGTAGTGCCAGGTTGGTGCATCAGAAACAGCTGTGAAAATAAACTGCTCTGCTGCTAATGCTCTGCAGCTGTTGGTCAGAGACACTCAAGTTGTCTAATCCTCAGCTGCTCTGTGCCTATCCTTTTTGTTGCTGCTAGCAGCTTTCTCCCTGTGGTATTCTGCTTCTTGCTGGTAGCACTAGGTTGCTTGTTTGATCTCATGCCTGCTTGGCTGTATATTATAACTTGCATTTTTGGCCTCTACGACAACCAAGTATCTTTAATAATCTGTTATTGAATTACTTCAGTGGTGGCTTGATGTACTTTTGAATATTTGAAGAGCTATGCTTACAACTTTGCACTGCCTTGTTAATTGACTTTTGTACTCTTTAACCTCCCCTCAAACCCCTGCTATTCTTAAGCAGTAGTGCTATTTATAATACTTCTTATTGTAAATAGCACAGCTTAGTTAAATATACATATTATAATAATTTTTGAATTGAAGGTTACAGTTAAATAAGATGGTAGGAATCAGACTTCCCTTGGAAATAATCTACAGAAGTACAGATACATCTCTCGAATATGCCGGTTTATTCCTCACCTCCACTTTATGCCCTCCTTCTACAGATCAGAATGAAGAACAAAGTCTTGGTTCCAGTAACATTGCAGAATTAAGTCCAGGAGCAATAGATTCTTGCAGAAGTGACTATCAGACTGCTTTTAACAGCATGATGATGGAGCGTATGACCACCGATATTAATGCACTGAAAAAGCAATATTCCAGGATAAAGAAGAAGCAGCAGCAGCAGGTTCACCATGTGTATATCAGAGCAGGTAACACATCCAAAACGTGCTTCATTTCCTGATTTATTGCAAACTAACTTCATCAGGCAAATGACATTATTTTACATTTAACCAAATAGACAAAATAAGAAAGACTGATGATATAACATTATAACAAATGATGACATTAATGATATAACATTAGTAGTAAAGTGGGTACCACTTCATGCAGACAGAAAACAAGAAGGTGATGTTTTTTCTTCTTTTGTCAGGATCTGAAGATGATGACCCTGGGGTTTTCTTAGGTCCCAGGGACCAACTAGACAATGGTATTTAAAAGTGGCTTTGCTGTCTGGGTGCATTGTGTTGATCTCTCTGATTAAAAAAATTAAAAGTCTTGGCATTCTTGGAATTGACATATTGATGCACTGAAAAAATTGAATGCAGAGATGAGGATGCTTCAGATCATGTGGCAGGTAGATTCCTAGCTGGTCTGTATTATCCAAACGCCTCTAAATTCATCTGGGCATGACAAATTATGCAACTGAAGGAACTGGCTTAGATGTTCCATTGTGGCTGGCAGTTTCCTTAGCCATAGTGATATTGTTGTGAGGACTGAGCTGGACATCAGACCCTTATCTAACAACCCATGTTATGGAGTCTGTCTCCCTGTCAGACTCAGCAGTGCCAGGGTTGGCATGAAATGCGTAGCTGAAGGTTTTACTGGGTGTACAGGCTGAACACAGCCCGCCCCAGTCATTCCTCCCTGCTTAGGTGTGTCATCCTTCTAAGTTCACTATTGAAATTCACTATGCAAATGGGTCACTGTGGAGAATTTTTATTTCTCTTCTAGATTGGCTAAGCCTGGAGCATTGGAATACATGGAACTGCAATTTTTTATTTACATGGTTTAGAAGGACTTTTTTTTTAATATTAGTGAAATGTTTGCTTTGAACAGAGGCTGTAGCCAGCAGAAACAGTGCGAACCGTAAATGTTGATTCCCAAGGATGCCAACCCCTTCTTTCCAAACACAAATCTTTCGAATCTTACTAATCATGATACAGGGCTGGATTTGTCATTTAATCAAACTGTCATCTAATCACTAATTCTACTCCTCTGTCTTAATAAGACATGGTTTTATGCATTAAAAGTACTTGAGTTAGTTTTCCGTTTTCCAGTCACACAAGCCTCATGGAGAGGCTTGTGTGACTGACCTCATATGGAGACTGAATTGCCTCTTGCTGTTGGAAGAGAAATGAAGGAGAGGGGAACTATCAGAAGCCAATATTAATGTTAAACTATCAGTTATAGTTCAATTCCAAAAATCGAGAAGCTATTTTTTAAATTATATATTTTCATGGAATTCCTGGCTTTGGATTTCCCCATAGGTACAAAGCAGTGAGGGAGGGCAGAAAATCCTTATATGGAAGGTGCTGCTTTGTGTTCAACTCCAAGACATAAGTGAAATTCAGTGATGATTTTTAAGTTTGGATTGTTTTTTTTAAATAGATTCTGTCCTACAAACCTTTGCCATATCTCAAGAAAGGTCTCAAATTTGGTGGTAGATTCTTAGAACATTAATTTGTTTTGTTCTTTAACAATACTGTGTTTCTTTTGAATGCTTTCTTTCAGACAAGGGGCCAGTTACCAGCCTCCTCCCTTCTCAGGTAAACCATTCCCCAGTGATAAACCACCTTCTTTTAGGAAAGAAGATGAAATTGAATAACAAGTCTCTGAAAAATGCTGTTATTCACATCCCAAGCCATGCTACGGGGAAGATGTCTCCCATTCCCCAAGAAGATCTTAAAACAAAACTGAACTCTCCGTGGCGCACTCACATACGAGTTCATCGGAAGAACATTGCCAGGACCAAAGGCCAGCTGGGCTACGGGGATACTGTAGGACTGATAGATGAGCAGAGTGAGAGCTGTAAAACAAATAGTCCTGGTGCAAAGGAGGAGGCTTCCAAACATTCTGACTTTGCAGAAAGACAAGAAGGTGGTTTGGATGACAGGACTACTCGGAAAGCTGAGCAGCAGTCATCTGAGGCAGACTCTATGGACAGCGGTACAAACATGTCCATGGTTCAGCTAAAACTGGAAGCACTGGAACTCACCTCAGATACCCAAACTGATGTGGAGCCAACATCCCATCAGTCCAGCCAGCCATGTTTATCAGAGTCTTCCACTTCATCCAGAGACAGTGGAAACCTGGCTAAATCTCCCCAGCCTGGGAACCTAAAGCCACAAGTCTTCAATCCTTTTCCCAGTGTCAAGCCTCTTCGAAAGTCAGCCACAGCCAGGAATTTAGGGCTATATGGCCCCACTGAAAGAACACCAACAGTACACTTCCCACAAATGAGCAGAAGTTTCAATAAATCTGCCAGTGGCAGCAGCGGGACAAGGAAGCGATGATGTGCTGGTACTTATTATTTCTAACAGCAACAAAAGAATTTGTATTGCCTTTTTTTTAATGTGTGCATGTGTATGTGCGTCCTGAAGCGTTTCTAATTGCTAGTTAAGTAACAGGGACAAAAGTGGTTACCAGATATATAAATAGGTGTCTTTGAAAATTGTACTTCCATGTTGTTACAGGATAGATTAGTGAAGATGCACTCTGGCACCCTATTGTTAATTCTGATGGTCCTGTGCAAAATAAACATTAATTTGCAATGTGAAGCATACTGTTTTTTAAAGTCTAACTCAGACATTAAATCACCAGCTGCCTTTAACTCCTCAGCCCCCCATGGCTGCCTCCTGTCTAGCTGAGCTCAAAGGACCAATTGTCTAGAGCAGCAGACAGGTGTAACAGTTTTTGTGACTGTTAAGCAGCTTCCCCATCCGACCTCATCATCATACTCTGGGATGTATGGAGAAGCCACGACAAACAGAAGCACAAGCAGCCCTGGCAATCAAAAGTGTCACTTTGTGACATCCAGCTTCAGATATTCTTGAGCATCATTTTGTGCTTCTCTTCCCACAGCAATTCTCTGCTGATACTATTTTTAATAGAAACCTAAACACTGAGCATGAGAACAGCAGACATAAGTCCATCCACAACACAGGTTTGCTCTTTCTCTGTTACAGGTGTACATACATACATTTCTGTTACTTACTGCTGGAGAGTTGCAGCACTGTAAAATTAAGAATTAGGTACAACTGTTTGTATGGTTGTATGATTATTATTCTGACGCATCTTGGCTTCAATGGATTTAAAAGCTATTATCTAGATTAGACTTGTAGTTAAATAATATTTGCCAGCTTAGCAGTAGGTAAAATATATGAATGTTCCAAAGTAGTTTAGGGGTTTAAATTCTATAAATAGAGTGATTAGATACTTAGAGTGCCACTTCCCATTAAAAGCCAACACATCAGCCACTATGTTAGTGGGATGTGCCCTCGGGCTTCCATGTCTTGGTTCCTCTTTGGTGTGAAAGTGATAAACTGAGTATTTATTTCCAAATCAAAAAGCAGAGCTGATAAATACCGTAAGACAAGTATTTATATGTATATAGCAGAGCTAGACAGAGAAACTAAACCTAGATCATTCAACTTCACGATTGCAAAATCAAGTATTTATACTCCAAGAAATTCAGGTTGTTCTTAAATCATTGCAGCTCTGTCAAATGGTATGTACTGACTGTGATTCATTACCTTGATTCCAAGTTTCCTGTGGCATGAAAAGGCCAATATTTTAAACTACAATAATGATGAATCAGCACCATTGTATGTAATATCTTACTTGCTTTAAAAAATTATTTGTTAAATTTGCAAATTAATATATATCATTGTGTATGAATGTATTCCATAACCTATAGTATGAGATACCAGTTTTACTGTATACCATAACTTATAAGCTGTACAATATACTCTCTTCATTGTTGTGGGAACAGTTTTATTTTGCTGTTGTTTCATATAAGTGTATGCATATAAAGTAATATACAACTATGAACACTATAATTATAAAACAGATGTAGGTCTGATCTTGCCCCTGCCTTATTTCAAGGAGATAGTAGTATTGTCACTAATGATTACTTACAGTGCTAAGTAAATTTAAAATAATGTAGAATTTAGTCTCTGATTATTGATTGTATGTGAATTGTTTTTGCACTGAATTAGAAGAAATGGACTTCTCAAAAATTTTTCTGTGAATCATCCTCCCCAGTTTTTCTTAGCTTCAGTGTATCACACAGCTGTATGCTGAACCCATAGAAATAAAAGAACTGTCAGTCTGTAAAACCTGCTAAAATGGTCTAATTATGTGCATGAATTTTCAACATTTTATGAAGTAAGCAGTGGGAAATCAGTAAGTTATGCATGATATAGGTCTGGGGAAAGAACAACACATTCTAATGATTCAGAATGAATAGTAATTCACGAGTGTGCATTCAGGTCTTGGACTGTTAGGATTGAGGTGAAGGAACCACAGCTGCTCAGTGCATTAGTTTGATGATGCTTGCTGCAGGAAATTTTCCTAAAGTACTACTTGATGAGCAAATAGAGTGTCATGTTAGCTACCTCAAAGGTGCATTTCTGTACCTCAAAGGATATTCACTCTCTACCTGAAATACTGTTGGAACATACAGCAAAAGAAACTTCATTGTTTAGTACGGGGACGGAAAATTAAAATGAGGTCCAGAGAACCAGGAACTCCAGAGAAGTTTCCCATTATTTTTCCTTAAAGAATCCCTTGAGCAAATGAGGTCTAGTGGTGAAGCAAGTTGTGCTTGGAAGAATGGCATCGCAGCACTGAGGATGCTGGGAAGTATGATCGTGGGAATCTGCTCCATAAATATTTTGTTCTCTTTGAACTTTCTTGTTCTAATGCTCTCTTCCCTGTGACAAAATGACATTTCTTATTTGTTGAGGTTTTTTAAAATTCCTAGCATTTGGTTTTTGGGGGGGGGGGGGGGGGGGTTGGTTTTTTTTTTTTGTTTTGTGGGGGTTTTTTTGTTTTGTTTTTGGTTTGGTTTTTTGAAAGGATTTTAATAGGCTCATGTTGACTTTTACTTCTGAGCATGGGTTTCACCATCATCAAATGAAAGCTCTCAAAGGACAGGCATTCGATTCCAGTTTGCAGATACTTACAGGTCTGCAAGTGGAAACAGGTCCACAGCTATTCAGAGATTATTAGAAATTGCCTATGCTTTGGGGGTAAAAATAGCAGATAGAAGAGAAGTTTTTCAGAGTTGCCTTCAGCAAAAATTGGTTTCATCCACAACTGCAGCTATTGTGCAAATTTAATGTTATGTAACTCACAAAAATCCTACCTCCATTCAAAGCAACCTAAGTGGTTACTAGAAAGGCAGCAAAACATTATTTCATGCAAAAGTAAAATGCAGCCCTTTACATAGGTATTTCCAACTCAGGTAAAAGCTCGTTTTCAAAATTCAAGACTTAAAATCTCTATCAATTTTTCACAATATCTATTTTAAACAGAAATATTTCATACAGAAATAAGGTGAGTTGTTTCACTGTACTGTAGTTTTTCTTGACCTCCCTTGCAAGGAGTTATCTTGTGCCCATCCATGGGCAGTAGTAGCATCTGGCTGAGTGGCAGGGAGCCAGTATCATCTGACAGCAGCTCCACTGAAGTATGAAGAGATAGAAAACTCATCCAAATGCATCCCTATCCTAGTCAATGCTTCATTTGCTCCAGTTTTGCTTGCTTTTTATTGGCGAAAGATTCATTCAAGGCAGGGGGTTGTCATAGAGGCCTGCCAGTGATTTGAGATGCTCAGTCATGCCAGGTGAGCAGCCTCAGGCTGTGTGCCATCAGCCAGCAGGGACTGGGGAGGTGACTGATTTCTCAGGCAGCCAGAAGCTGCTGGGACACCTTTGAACACCTCTGTGTTAACAGTGGCCTTGGGAAGGTGGGCTCCTTTGTGGGAGGGGTGAGCCCAGCACACTGCAGGAAAATGCATGTGTGAAGGGTCTCTTCTGCACACCCTTTCCCAAGGAAGAGCCCTCAGGGCTTGCACTGCCTGATGGGCTGATACAGGATATTTGACCGGGTTTAGGACATAGAAGTGGTTGGCAGGGTCAGACCATGCTCAGGCCCAGCCTCCCCCAGCCTGCAGGATGCCATTTCAGCTGTGCTTTGACCTACAAGCAGCACACAGCACTTAATGGCTCACCACAGGTTTAGAAAGAACCACAAATGCTTCCAAGTCTTTTTCTGATAAAACTGTATCAAACCACACTGGTTTACCACAAATAAGCAGGCAGGCGTGGTGGTGGCACCAGAGGCAATGCATGTGGATGGAGAACATGGGAGGAGGGAAGGATCAGCTCTTCCAGGCAGAAGGTGCAAGAAGTTTTGAGGGAAAGCAAACTCCTTGGTGCCTGCGTGGCTTTTTAGGGTTTTTTAGTTGTAAACAACAAGTCTATGACATGCTGCTTCCTGCCCATCTTTGCTGTGTTCCCAAAGGTCATGGTCTTGCCTGATGCCAGCAAGGTGCACATCCTGCAATGGTGTTGCCCACCCACTTGGTAGCCCAACCACCCACAGTGGTTGCTCCTGCCCTGGCAGGAGGGAGATGCAGTGGAGAGCCCTCTGTTGAGGTTCACTGTGGCTCACTTCACACTGAGCTATCTAAAAGGGCCTCTTCTCATGGACGTGTATGGGTTTTTGTTCTCGCTTGTTGATTTTCTGATGTTTTATATTTGTTGGTGTCATGGGGAAATTTTCTGATCCTTTTCTCATTTTTTGAATACTGCATCAGGAAAGACAAATGCTTTCTGCATCTCGTGACTCAATAGTTTTGCAGCTATTCCTCTCTGTTTGGCTTGTATTTTGCCTTTGTGAACTCCCAACCCTTGCTGGTATTCATTGTCTGGGTGTTTGATGAGAGTTTTCAGGAAGAAAAGGATAACCATGCTGGTCAGCTTAGCCCAGTGTCTTTTCTCTGACAACTAATGGTTGGAAATGGCCAAGTATGGAGTCCTGCAGGAACACAGCACACCCAGAGATAGCCTTCCCTTGGGGCAGTGATCCAGTTTTGTCTGGGTTGAGTACATCACCCAGAGGTGAGCCAGATGTTGAGCCAGCAGCTCACCCACAGCGGCGTGCTGATCTGGGCAGCTGAGTGCACAGCAGGGACACAAACAGGGGTTCATAAGCAGGATCCTTCACATGGAAAGGATAATAATAAGGGAGACATGGCCAAGAATGAAAAGAATAATAAACCCCACTAAATGTGAGCCTGGAGCAGCAGCTGTTGTCGTGGTTCCTGCTGGGTGCCAAACTGCCTCTGTGGGCTCCACTTGAGCTTCCAAGCTCATGGTGATTCCTCCCTTCCAGGCTGACTGGGCTCCCCTTGCAGGGGAGATGACAAGGGACTTAGCTGGAGGAATCCTCCAAAGGGGCAGAAGGTGGGAATGGACGGGAAAGCCTCACAGGCCCCAAGAGGGTCAGACATGCTGCCAGCCCCAGACCCAGTGCATCACACAGCTTGTTCAGTGATTAAGGACTCACGGGCTGTAGTTCCCGGCCAGTTTTTCAGCCCCTTTTGTGTCGGGGTCTCTATCTTGTCAGAGTGACCCCAAGAAAAGTTGGAAAGTCTCTTTTCCCAGCCCAGCGCTTGAAGAAGGAGTCAGGGCTCTTCATTTCTCGGTCTCAAGGTTGTTTATAGTATCTTATCTATAAAATCCTTTCTCCTGTCCTGCCGAGGTCCGCTCAGCAGGATAGTCAGAGGCACTCTGCCTGCCCCCGGGGCAGTGTTATCTTTATATACTAAAATCTGCTGTAACATGTTTACAATATTTTCCCATACCTATCACCTATGTTAGACAGTGAGCTTCTACTCTAAATCAATCTAAAAGTGCCAACATCACCACTGAAGATGGAGGTAGAGAAAAAGAAGAAGAAAGGCCAGACACGCCCAAGTCCCTCCATCTTGTCCCCAAAAACCCCTATACTAAAAGTCCCAAAACCTACATTTACACCCTTTATTATTACACTAACTTTATTATTACACTATTTAAACTGCTGTGGCTTTTAGGTCTTCATGTAAAGTTGGCAATTTGCGCCACGGTTCATAATCGAACCCAGAGGTGTTCTGGGCTCTGTGCCAGGGTCTCTGAGCCCCCTGGCAGAGGTCCCGGCAACTCCGGACTCCCAAAGGGATGTCCTGAGTTCCAACACTTTTGGGCACAAACAGTGGGGTTGCTCTGCTTCTGCTGCTCACCTCCTGCACCTTGCTTTCCTTTCCTAACAGTTCCAGTGGCTGCTGTAGATGACACATGGGTACAAACCCCGAGTGAAGGGCAGGTGCCAGTCTGTGCAGACCCATCACAAGGACAGATGTGGAAGGAAGGTGTCCAGCCAGCAAGAAGGAAGTAACTTTATTCCTAGGAAAAATAGGAAAGGTCTCCAGCAACCACCCAGCATAGGCATAGGAGTCCAATGTTAAGACTTTGAGAGGCCAAAGATTTCCAACTCACCAGCAACCAGTCACAGGTGCTCAGGGAGAGGAGAGCTGAGTGAAACCTTGCAATGTATGAGCCTGTAGTTCCAGGCACCAAAAAGTGTCAGAAATTGTACCATTTTTTTGGCCCAACTTTGACTTATAATTGCAGCTTCTCTTACTCTTCTAGTGACATGTCTTAATGAAACTGGGTTTCTTTTTTTACTTTCTTTTACTTTTTTTCTTTTAATAAACCTTTTTATCTTCACCAACGTACAGACCTGATCACCTTCTGCTTGTTCCCACACTACTAGTCACTTACATTAGGCACACATATTGCCCTTTTGAACTCCAGATTACTGTGTACAATAATTTTTATACAGTTTCCCCTGCACTAGTAAACTTTTCACCCAGTTACAACAATACTGTTCAGTGTCTGGCCTCCAGCGCTCTTGGAGAAGAGGCCTTTCTCCAGAGGGAACAAAAGGACTCCTGTCTGCTTGGCAGAGGGCCAGGTGACTCGGTGTTGCTCACGTTCCCTATCCCCAGTAGCCAGCGCTGAGTCACTGATTTCCATCCAGACTGGAAAGTGTTTGTTCCACGAGGTGTTTGTTGCTGAAGAGGTGCTGCTTCTGCCGCCCTGGGAGAGGCCAGTAGTGCCACACTGCTGAACCTCCAGGCTGGTGTGACAGACAGAGCTGGGGAGGATTTAACTATTGCAGTTGGCAAGGCACAACAGCAACTTCTGTAGAAGTGCTGCAGCGTCTGGCCACAGAGATGCAGTGCTGCTGCCAGGGTTAGACCAGCTTTGCAGCCATCCCAGCAGCAGGGCAGCGATGTGTGCTCCGGCCCAGAGCGCTGTGGCTTGCTGTGTTCACCCCATTCGAGGTGATCTTCTGGGTACGGTCACTAGGTGCCACTGGTGCTCCATGCAAACACCACTGCTGCCATTCCTGGGAAAGGAAATACAGCCACAGCTTACTGTTTTCAATTTGTATTCATTTTCGATCAGATGTGAAGCAGTTTCTAGTCTGTTTGCCTTTTATTTCACATTGCAACCCCTCTGCTCTATTTGACTCCTTTTAGTAAGCTCACTAACCTTGCACAGTGATCCCAGAGCACAGAGGCATCCTGACGGTGTGTTTTTGGAAGCAGTGCCCAAAGCAAGACTCTAAAATGCTCTAAAGGCACTTTCTCAGTCAGAGGTATAATAAGCTTTCTCTTTGGTGAATGAGCCATCAAGCAGAATTCCAGTTGCAGGCAGATGAAGGAAGCTTGTTGGATTCACTGAGTTGAAACTTATTTTATGAGTGAATCAGCAATGACAACCAGTTCCTGCCAGTCACGAATCAGCTGAGGTATTTTACTATAAATACAGGAGTTAAGCTGTTCCAAAGGCTGAAAGAAAAAACCCACCTTTTGGTCAAACTTCTGCAAAAAATAACCTCAGCAAAACATACCTGTACTAATAAACTCCTCTCAGATACTTACCAGCTTGCTGCTCTGCCCTGGAGAGCTTACTGCTCAACCCGTGAATGTTTTAAACTTCTGGCGCTTGAAAAAAACACATTTAGGTATCCAAATGTGGATCTTGTGCCTTGAGAATTGCTTGCCTTAGCTGAGAACTGGAATTTGAAGTTCACGTGCCAGTCATCAGTAATCAGTACTGACTCCAAGTGGGCCCATGGGGATCTCATGAGGTTTAACAAGGCCAAGTGCAGGGTGCTGCACCCAGATCAGGGCAAACCCTGGCATCAGCACAGGCTGGGGATGGACAGATGGAGAGCAGCCCTGATGGGAAGGACTCAGGGGTGCTGGGGGAGAGAGGCTGGACATGACCCAGCCGTGGGCACTGCCAGCACAGAGAGCCAAACATGTCCTGGGCTGCATCCAGAGCAGGGTGGGCAGCAGGGCAGGGAGGGGATTCTGCCCCTCTGCTCTGCTCTGCTGAGAGCCCACCTGGAGAGCTGCATCAGCTCTGGGGTCCCAGGAAAGATGAGGAGCTGTTGGAGCAAGTCCAGGGCAGGCCCCCAAAGATGGATTGGAGCACCCTCCTCTGAAGACTGCCTGAGAGACTCGGGGTTGTTCAGCCTGCAGAAGGATGTGGGGAGGCCTTAAAGAAGCCTCCTGGTACCTAAAGGGGCATTTTAAGGAAAATGGTGACAAAATTTTTAGCAGAGCCTGTTGTGATAGGACAAGGGGGCTGGTTTCAAACTAGAAGAGGATTGTAAAACGCTGGCACAGGTTGCCCAGAAAGGTGTGGATGGCCTGGAAACACTCAAGATTAGGCTGGATGGTGCCCTGAGCAACCTGGTCTATTTGAAGCTGTCCCTGCTCATTGCAGGGGGTTGGACTAGAAGGCCTTTAAAAGTCCCTTCCAAACCAAACCACTGTGTTGTTACATGGTGGCTTCTCAGGTAGATGCATGATCTAGACACAGTCACTGTCAGCACCCAGCAAAATGATAGGAGCCTTAGATTTGTAACTCAATTTTTCAGCAGCTTGCTCTGCAAATTGTTGTGACCAGACACAGGCACAGGCTTGACACAGCCTCACTGAATGTGCACCAGACAGTTTGCTGCCAGGAAAAAGCATCAGCTGAATGCAGGTCACTTGAAAAACAACCATCCTACATCCATTTAAGGACTTAGGCTCTTAAAGCAGGAGCAAGATGTTATTAAGATGCTTAAAAAGAAATGCAGCCCTTGCCTAGCCCTTGCAAGCCCTCACAGAGCAGCAGTGGCCTTTGGTGCTCTGTAAAATTCCCCTGTTTGGGTTCAGCACTTCCCATGCACCTAGAATTGTCCTTTGCTTGTGTCACCTCTGTGTCCCTCGGCTAAATCACATGAGAGCAATCCAGTGAAGCTGAAAAACGGACTCTGATTAAATCTGAGATTGATCTGGTACATCTAGAGCTCCTCCTTGCCTTTTAATAATGAAATTCAACACAGGGCAGATCTTGATGTGTGTGGGCAGAGCCAGAAACAGACTGATTTGGGGCATGAAATCAGGATGTGCCAAAAGAGATTGCGGTCGTTTCTAGATCAGAGCAAGTGTGATTAGTTCAGCAATGTCTGGAGAAATTCAGCAATTAGTTGCTTTAATTGCCATTTCCAGATACACTTCAGAGAAAGGTGTTACTTTTAGCTCAGAATTTGTTTTTCTCTTGTACAGCCAGTGATGTCCATGACCAGAATCCTTGAGACTGGACAGTTCCACCCAGTGGTTCCCCTCCTGAGGAACAAGTGTCTTTACTGTTGACTATACCCTGTTTCAGAGGATCTGCAGCTCCTGTTGGGGTGGCAGCACCACACACACAAAGTTGAGTTCCAGGTGCTAGAACATGGCTCTGTGCCATCTGCACAGGATGCATGGGTTTAATCCTGTGGGCTGTGGCTTGGCAAAGGGGAGGAAGATATTGACCTTTCCAAAGTTGCAGACAATAGCCTTGTTTAAAAAATAGCTGTAGATGGGTCTGTGCATCCACTGGAAAGGCTTTCAAACATGAAGTGTATAAAAGCTGTGTCCTAGAGTTCTGACCTCTCATGTGGATGAGGGAGACCTGGACCCCACCACATGTGTGTGGTTAGATTTTTCATTATACTGTAATTATGTAAAAAGAGGATAGAGCCCTGTGCAGGGAATTGTCTCAGCCTGAGGCTTATTTCTTTAGATTAATAAAAAAAGGATGAAAGATAGCAATGATGTAATTTAAATATAAAATCTCTATTGGAGGTAACCCGTAATAAATCTGCTGTGTCAAATCTCAACTTGCTTTCAGGCTTCTATTTGGCAGTGAGTACAGAAATGAGACCTGAGCACCTTTGGCTGGAGTGGGTCTGTATTTTGAACACACAGATTTGTGCATGTTTTTTCCTTCAAGGACACACAGCGTGCAGGCAATTGGCTGTTACATTTGTTACAGGTATTACCAGGCTGCACGGTGAGCACTGCTATTTAAATTAAAGTGATGGCAAGCCTGCTGTAACCATTCCCCTTTCTGTTAGAAAGTGACAGCGCCTCAGGCAGCAGCTGGCAGAGAAGGGCTCTGGGCTCTGAAGCCGCAAGCAGCACTCGATGATGAGTTAGAGGGGCCAGAGCACTACAAACACATGCAAGGTTGGTGTTTGCTGGAGCTCAGTACCAGGAAAAAGAGAGCTGGAAGCATCCTCACTGTAATGAAGCTGCAACTGCACAGTTCATGCAGGCAGGTGATTGGTTTTTACCCTGTTCCCCTGCCAGCAGGTTACCCTGCAGTGCCGCTGGTGCTGATGCTGACCATGGCTCCCAGAAGCTGCTGCTGGTCTCCAGGAAAGGACTTAAGGCACAAACAAATGTTCTGGGTTTGGCTTAGGCCTTCCTGTGTCCCCATGGCACAGGCTGCTGCCACCACTGTCAAAGCTGGCAGTCTGAAGAATTTCTATTCCTTCCTTCCTTCCTTCCTTCCTTCCTTCCTTCCTTCCTTCCTTCCTTCCTTCCTTCCTTCCTTCCTTCCTTCCTTCCTTCCTTCCTTCCTTCCTTCCTTCCTTCCTTCCTTCCTTCCTTCCTTCCTTCCTTCCTTCCTTCCTTCCTTCCTTCCTTCCTTCCTTCCTTCCTTCCTTCCTTCCTTCCTTCCTTCCTTCCTTCCTTCCTTCCTTCCTTCCTTCCTTCCTTCCTTCCTTCCTTCCTTCCTTCCTTCCTTCCTTCCTTCCTTCCTTCCTTCCTTCCTTCCTTCCTTCCTTCCTTCCTTCCTTCCTTCCTTCCTTCCTTCCTTCCTTCCTTCCTTCCTTCCTTCCTTCCTTCCTTCCTTCCTTCCTTCCTTCCTTCCTTCCTTCCTTCCTTCCTTCCTTCCTTCCTTCCTTCCTTCCTCCCTCCCTCCCTCCCTCCCTCCCTCCCTCCCTCCCTTCCTCCCTCCCTCCCTCCCTCCCTCCCTTCCTCCCTTCCTCCTGCCTCCCTCATCTAGTCTCCCTTCCTGCCTGCCTTTTTCTGTCCTTCTTTTATCCCTGAAAAGATCAAAAGCATTTTCTAGAGCTGATTTTTAGAAAAAAGCAGAAAATCCCCACAATGGTACCAGACCTGGATGTAATATTTAATTTATCCAGCTTTCCATTTCACATTTATTTTTTCTTACACAAGACCTGTGATGTGTCTCTAGACTTTCAGGAGAAGAGAACTGAATGGTTTATCTCTCTTCCAGTACACTGCAGTATCTGGTGATCAACAAGGCAATTTTGACAAGTGCACTCCTATTATGAACCAGGCACAAGTTTCATTTTTTTTCATGTCTACTTTTCTCCTCATGAAGCTTTGTAAGGTGGGGTTTTTCTTTTGTTGTTGTTGTTGTTGTTGGGTTTTTTGTTTGGTTTGCTTTGGTTTGTTTTTTATTGTCTTTCCCCTCTGTTGCAAGCCCTGTCCATTAGATATCAACACTGTGGAGTTTTTCTCCCTTGGTGGATTTTTTTGGAGCCTTAGCTGCTCACATCAGACCATACCAACAAAAACACCCCAAACCCCAAACCAGAAGAGAACATTGCAAGCCCCAAACCAGAAGAGGACATTGTTTCTAGCTCTCTTAGGTTTAAGAAGGTTTTTGCTGAAAGTTTGAACATCAGAAGGGAAAAAGTTCTCCCAGAGCTGTTACTCCTATATCCAAAATCACCTTCTGGGTGATTTTGGAGGTGTAATGTGTGACTTCTTAGCATTCTGACATTAAAAAAAAGCGTTGCTGTCCTTCAAAATTGAGAAAGTAGTTGTTATTCAGGTTGATAGCAGCAAATAAATGACCTGCCTCTTGAAGGCAATCATTCTCAGAGTAAAAGATGAATGAGAAACAGCAGAAGCTTGAAGGAAAGTGAGAGCAATGCTCCACCCTGGAGAGGACTGGGGTGGGCCTGGCTTTTCTCTTTCTTTCCTTTCCAGTACAGTGCCCTGTGCTCTGGCTCCCTTTCTTAGAAAACAACTAAAGTATGTATCTGAGACTATACTTTGGCCTTGCTGGAATTGCTCCAGTGAAATACAAGTCTTAGAAGGGAATTACTACACAGCTGACCCTGCTACAGAATTAGCTGCAGGTTAAAATTTCTCACTGTCTGCATATTTCACTGGTGCCCAGGGAAGATGGAAGAATGGGAATTTGCTGCAGTCAAAACTGACTGTGAATGGTGAGTGAAATACAGTTATTTTTTCTCTCAGAGGTGTGTTCCACTCTGAGGTTCTGTTGGAGACTATGGATAGCTTTGATGAAGGTCCTTTGACGACAATGAAAAGAGCCATGACATATGTGCAGAAAACAAAAAGGAACTCCTGGTTTTATCTTCTCCTTTTCTCACACAATGGGCTGACTAATTGGAAAAAGGATTGGTAAGTTGCATCTTGATTGTTCACCAGCTTTTGAACTCTATACAGAGCAGAGCATAAGCCCTGCTTGCTTTTCTGTCAGTGCCCACAAGATTTTCAAGCTCTGCCATTCACATATGCAGATCATTACAGATGAAATGTATTTTTCATGATGTTTTGCTCACTACTCCCATGCAGAGAAGAGCTGGGGTGGAGAATGCCTCATATGCACCAACCCTGAAGTTATTGCTTTCAGAGTAAGTGTTGTAATATAACTCTGTTGTCTGGGTGCTATTGCCAGGCTCTCTTTCTGGCTCTTTTGATAGTTTCTAACATTGCTGTGATGCAGATTTTTAGTTGGCTTGCACCACAGGATCTTACTTGAGGTTAAGGCAGCTCAGGATGGGAGGAGAGTGTCAGTTTAGGTCCTTAGTTGCATTCAAGTGGTGGTCTCAGCTGAGCAAGGAGGGATTCCATCTTCCTTGGTGTTTGTAAGGTCCTTGGGCCTGTTGAAGGAAGTGGAGATATGCCAGTAAGGTGTCCCTTGCCCACGCTCCCTGGGCATAGTGTCCCTCTAAATCCAGACAAGTTTCCAGCCTGAGCTGCTGCTTCTGTGCAGCTCTTGACCTAAATCAACTGGTCTGTGGGACTCTTCCATCCACACTGTCACTGTTGTCCTTGGAGGAAATGGGGAGCTGCTCTTGAGGCTGCCCTTGCAAGTAAGCGCCTCCTTTTCCATCTATTCTCACAAGGGAATATGATTTTAAGGCTGAACTACAGGAAATCTGCCTCCCTGGCTTTAGTCTCACAACTTCCAGCAGTGGTTCAGACCCATCATCTAGAGAGCTCAGCAGTGGCTGCAAGAGAGGTTTTCTGGGGAAGGAGCATCCCACTGGCATCTGTCCAGCCAGGAGTGGACAGATCAATAATGAAGCCTGTGGAGAGTGGTGTCCAAACTGCACCCAGCCCCTGTGGCAGCTACCCTGAGGCAACTCTGATTTTCCATGTCAGGCTTTAGTCTGAGACCAGAGTGCTGAACACAGAAGGTCTGAAGGTGTAGGCACACAGATTGTGGTAATTGAGAGTGGGGCTGGGGCCAGCCTCATCCCCATGGGTACAGCAGGTGAGCAGCACTGGCAGCAATGAGCCATGGAGTGCCCAGGGGCACTGACCAACCCCAAAGGGAACAGAGGGGTCACAGGGGCAGTGCATGGACGTGAGGGGCATAAAAGGCTGGGCTGAAGAGCAAGAAGGGTGAATGCTTGCACCCTTCTGAAGTGCAATGGGGTTACTCTGTATGGGTTGAAGCTTTCTGAAATTGTGTGCTGGTACTTTGTGTATCGTGGCATCTCAACTGTGACATGTTCTGTGGCACAGAAGTTGGTCTATGGTTTGCTGTTGTTCAGAGTGAAGTGGCAAGCCAGGACTAAGCTGGTGAGCGAAAATCCCTTTATCTGGAAGTCACAGAACCCTCTCTAGGGAGGTGTGCTGAGGGGAAGGTCTCTGTAAGGCTGCACAGAGCTTTAATGCTTATAAAAAGAAGGGCACCTGGCATTATGATTTTGAGCACTGCCTGCTGCTACATGAATCAGTAACAGATTATGTGTGTATAAACATGTAACCCTGAGGGAAACAAGGCTGACTTGGTCCCACAGTGTGTGGTATAGAGCTGAGAGGAAAAGTGGACTTATATTTTGTAAGAAATGGGTTGAAACATTCTGGGTAGATTTTCCTAGATTTAGTTAAAGTAAAATAAAAAAGAAAAAAACCTCACAGTGTTGCCTATACTTCAGACTCACATTTTTAATGAAACATTGCAATTTCCAGTTTCTATTTTTGCGATGTTTACGCTATGAGATCTAACTCAAATCATATGTCCTATAGCATTGAGAAAACCCTTCTCAATTGGCTTGGGACACCCCAATCCTCTGGCATTTTACTTTTGAGAGAAGAGTGGGAGTGGTTTTTGTCACCCTGAACTAGACTGTTAGAGAAGGGAAGGGGAGTTTGTCCTTCCCTCCTTTTGGCACACCATTTGTGTTTGTCTGAGCACTAGGCAGCCCACAGGTCAGGCAGGCTCCTGGCTTTTGCTAACTGGATGAAAAGGGCTCAATGCAACAAAAATTTGAGTTGCTTCTAGAATAGCTATCAGATTCACCTGAAACCTAAGGCAGATATTGGTCTTTTTAGAAAATACCAATGCTCATCTAGTGTTTGCTGGTTTTCTGACAAAGAATTGGAATGATCTCCCAGGTTAGGATGCTCTGGGAAGTGTGACATGAGACTACAATGCACACATTAAGCAAATAAGCAAGTCATAAAGGGCTAAAGAAGGCCTGAAGAGATGGAGGAGTGGCTTGTTTGAGAAGAATAGGGATGCCTCTTATTTTGCATTAGATTTTACCCTTCCCTTGTGCAGTATTCCCTAGGTCAATTAACAGTTTGCTGTGACTGGAGCAAAAAATGGTGTCTCCTCTTTCTTTTGTTTTGGTCACTCCCAGGCATCTTGGGTTCAGCAGAAAGCTTTCTGACTTTGATCCAACTATTTGCTCACAAATTTCTGATGCTGTTCAGTATTTCACAATGGCACCAACAGGGAATGTGTCAGCACAGGGTTTCTACTGAATTAACAGGCTGTTAGGAACAGCCTTGGGACAGGAGGGGACAGAGGCCACTGCAAGGCTGGGATGGGAGTAGGGGAGGTGAAGGAGGATTGCTGCAACATGGCAATAGAAGAAATAGAAAAGAAAGTAAATAAACCTGAATACTAATAGAAAAAAACAAGACCAAAATAAAATTATTCCATTTTCCCCACACCTTTCTGTTTTGTTTGCCTATTGAGCACTGTCAGGCACCTTGCCTCAGAGATGGCTAAGCCAGTGTATTGCCTCAGCCACTCTGAAGGTAAGCAACAACAGCACTAACAACAAAATTAACTGGTCATTTTTTTGTTTGTTTTGTGAAAGAATGAATTGGACAGATGGAGAGTCTACAGACCTCTGTATACCATGATTGCTATCCTCACTGTTATTTCTTTAGGTACAAGTAGATTGGCATCAAAAAGGATAAAAAAGGGGACATTTCATCAGGCCAGCCTGATACTGATCATAAATGACAACCAAATGATTTGCAGTACAGTCTGAATCTTGCATAGATAGAAGCTACTGATGATTATGATTTAAAAGACTCTGGCTGATTAAAGTTAAAGAATTTACTTAGTACGACACAGTGAGCCAAAACCAACAAAAAGTTGAATCCCTTCACTGTCATCTCCAGGCTCAAATACAGCCATCAAAATTGCTAATTTTCTTCAAAAAACAACCAATTCAAAACAAAAAGATTCCTCTTGGGTTACAAGCTAGTACCTCTAGTGTCCATAAATGGCACTGTCTTTAAAACACTTCTACAATTTTGTAATAACTGTGGGATTTTGTTCCTTCCAATACCTGGTTAACTACACATTTTGTTACTTGGGTACTAAAGCTGAAGTGATCAATTTTATGTATATTTATTTACTTTTGAGAAACCCATAGGTTTGGTTTTTTTTTGGTAATATATGCTGTATCTCAGAGTTCTGCATTCAGTTGTGTTTCTGCTATGATAGTAATGATCTTCCCCTGTTTCACAGTATCATCTTATGTGAATAAGCTTCTCCTGAGCATGTCCCTGCACAAATCTGCTCTTCAAACCCCTGCCCTTTGACATCTACATTTTGTGGAGTGGCCTAAAAATGGAATGTTTCAGGTTAATTTATTTTCTAGCTTTAATTAATTTCCCTCACCTTAGTCAGTTTCTCATCCCCATAGTGCTTTTCCTTGTAATCTTTCCCCTTTGCTTTTAAAATTCAGTTGAAGGTTTTTCCTTGGAAGAACTGAAGTTCCTTCCTTGTCATAAAGCTGTTGTAGACATAGTAAGCCAGGATATTTGAGGACTTAAGGGCAAAATTATCTCTGGTGAATTATCCACCAGAGGATATTGGTTATTGGATATATATTGGTTATAGAGGACCTTGATATTTTGGCTTGTGATTTTTACTGAGCCTTTTATGAGGTAGGTATTCCCTGTTGAGTCAAGGGGAGTTGCAGGCACAGTAGAAAAGGAGGGTACTTGAGTAAGCATCATCATATGAAAGTAAGAAGAGAATTTTGCTTTGTGCTTTCAGTGTCCTTGAGAGTATGGAAATTATGCCAATGGCATAAAGTATTCTTCACTCTTTGTTAACTGTTAATGAAGATTGGGGCTGTTATGTAGTCATGACATTTCCACATTAGTAGGTCCTTCTCTCACTGAAAAGGGGGAAGTTAGGCTTAGTTGTGTGGTTTATTGACCAACTTCTGTTACACACCATCCCTGAGGTTTTAAAAAAGACAAATTTTTCATTTTGGAGGAGAGCAAACTTCTGCTGGAGTGAACAATGGCTGTGAAGGTGCCAAGAGTGTAGGCTGCATTAAAAATCGTTCTCCCCCACCAAAAAACCCCCCAGTGACTGTCAGTCCAAGCAGACCCTTTCCAAAGAAGGGTCTTTACTGGGACCCTGCTGCATGCCAGCAGGGTTTGTGTAGCCCATGCATTTCTGGGGCAGTACCTACCATTCTCTGAGATTTTGCCACTCTATTCTCAGCACAGCTGATTTGGACTTGACCCATGGGCTGTGCTTTTGTGAGTTGAAAGCAATATTCCTTTTGGGTGTTTAATTCAGATTAATTGCTTTGAACACCTTTGCTGATGTGAAAGTGCAAGAAATTGGCTGCTTTTTGTAGCTCTCTTTTCATTCTTCCCTCCAAAATTTCAGAAATGTTTTCTTTATCATGTGGTGATTTATAAGTCCAATGTAGACAATTGAAAAGGAGACAGCCAGCTGTGTTATTTACCTTCTTTGGCACCCTGAGCCTCCAGCTAGGTAATCTGTTTAAATTGTCCAATATTCCTGGCAAGGCTCTCCTCGGTTTTCTCTTTGGTTTAGTCCAAACCCAAGGATATTTTTTCTTTTATCTTCTTGTTCCAAATTTCAAAGCCTTGATAAAGAAATGCATTGTCCTTGGAACAAGTGAAGGTGCCAGAGAGAGAGGAGGGAAGGGAGCTTGCCTGGAGAATCTGGAAATAACTGGGAATATTTCTGAGTGTAAACCAGGTAGGGTCCTGCAAATCTAAAAATCTACAAAATGTTAAAAAACTGGTGGGGGGTTACTTGAGTGAAAGGAAGCACTAGGTGAATAGCTTGTTATCCTCCACCATGTGTGATAAGACTGGAATAGACCGCTGTGGTCCTCTTGTGGTTCTCTGTTTAACACCTTACAAGGCCTCCTACCACTGCAGAGCACAGGGGGAGAGAAACCCAAACCTGTTCTTCTGCAAAGCCTGGCTTCCAGGCATGGTCAATCCCTTCAGATGATGCCTGTCATGTTTAATAGGACTGTGGGCCTTATTTTCTGAATTTATTTAAATGGAAATTCCTAACAGAATCTTGGAGGAGAAACACCTTCCGATAGCAGATGTGCCCAGGTAGGTATGCGCATAAAATTTCAGCGTTCTCTGCCTTAATTTAACTGCAAATAGCTTTTAGTTATTCTCACAGCTCATCTCTGAATCTCCACATTTTTCATGCTCTCCAGAAAAGTACTTAATTAATTCAAGCAAACAGAAACTGTTTCAGCAGGAGAGCCTGAGAGTCTCATGTGGTGCAAGGATCTCTACTCAAACCTCTGCTTTCTGCCAAGGGAGCATAGAGAAGCTGTGGCTGACCTCTGTGTGGGGTCCTGCCCTGGAAATGTGTCCTGGGGAGGTCCTGTCTCATCAGCCAAATAGACTTTTCTCCCCTCCTCTGCTCTGGGAACTGTGCTGTGCCACAGGAATTAGAAACTTGGTGTTTAGGAGATTTAGAAGATTCCTACAGGATTCTGTGGGAAGGAGCAGTGCTCACAACACCAACTCACGGAGGAGATAACATCCAGCTACTGCCCATGGGACTCAGATGGTGCCCCTTGGGCAGTGTGGTTTCTGAGGCTTTCCAGCTCCTGTTTTCTTGCTTTTGGTCATCACTGAAAAAACTTCAACCAGAGCAGGGTTGCATCCAGGACATTACAGTACAGGGCTGTCACTTGAGAGTGGTTTCCACCTTCATTTCTACCGAATTTATCCGGTTCCCTGTTCATTTATGCACCTCCGTGTTCTCTTGACACTGGTGTGACACCTTAGCCAACTGTTAGTAATATAAGAGCAACATAGATTCCAGTTTTAAGCAACATAGATTCCAATTCCATAGATTCCAGGTCTTGCAGCCCTGAAATCTTAAAATTGGTGTCAGGATCTGTTTTCTGCTAGCCTGTCTGGCTAGAGTTAGTTCTAGCACCCTCTCCAAAGCAAAGCTTGCATGCTGGGGTTCATACCCTCAGGGAAATCACAAATGGGTCTGTGGAGCTCTAGTGGCTCTCCTGCCATAAGATGAAGCTGAGCAAGAAATGGTGTTAGCAGACACTTTTTTCCCAGGTTAGTTTTCTATCAAAAGAGTGCTGGCTGAACTCAGCTGAGCCTTCCAAAGGCAGGAGAGTTATATGGAGGCAGCATGAATAGAGCAAGGAGCCAGCCTTGTTTAAGGCTTTCCTGTCAGCAACCTATGACATGAGACTGAGGCAGAAAGTGGAAAAGTACCAAGCATTACTAGTTAAGTGTAGAAAGGGAAAAAAGTGACAAAAAAGATAGAAGAAGATTGAAGTCTCTATATGGGAGGATTTAAGTCTTCAAGCTCAAGTGTTTGTGAAAGGGTTGGGAAAAAATTGCACTCCATGGGCTCTCTCCCCAAATAAATCATTGTCCTCTGTGTCAGCAGCACCACCACCACTTCCCTTCAGTAATAAACCAGCAGCATCATCAGGTTTCTTTGTTTTGGCCTATTAAAGAATTTCCTTTTTTTTTTTTGTTCTTCCACATGCCACCCATAAAATTCTAGCTGTCTTTGTTTCTCTTATTAGCTTTTTATTCCTAAGCTGTACTAATTGTTATCAATTCATCCTTTCATTCATGTCTCATTTCCTTCTCTTGCTTCATAATATTTTTAGCTTATTTTGCACTCTTACAAAGTCAACTCATTTTGTAACCATCACAGCCTTCTTTTCCAATTGTGGTATTGTGGCTTTCTTAGCATCTAGTGAAATATTCTTAAATATCTCCTAATTAACATTTTTCTTTTTCGAGTCATTTCCCAGCTGACTTCAGTCAATTGTTTTCAGCTTGGCTGAAGGCTGGCCCTTTTCAAGCCTCAAGGATGTGTAGAGCTTGGACTCTGTTCTAGTTACAGAGAACAAAGGTACTGAAATCATGGCTGCTGCCTCCTGTGCTTTCACTGCCTTCTACTTCTGCTAATGGTCTTTGTTTGTGTAAACAGGAGGGTTAAATTTAAATCCTCCCCATGCTGGATGTAATGCTTGAACTCAGATACTGCCCATGATTCTCAAAAACAAAGGAAAATCTCATATAGGAAGTTCAAGACCCTTGAAATTCTGATTTTCTCCTTCCTGAACACCCCAGATTGGTCTGGTGGGACTCAGCCATCAGCAGGTCACTGCTCTGCTGGCACGAGCAGCCTGTGCTTTGCTTACTAGGCTGTCTTTTTCTCCACCCATGAGTCTTCTTGCCTTCCTCTGATTTTTCTCCCCATCCCTTGGTAAAGGGGAGTGAGCAAGTGGCTGTGTGGGTGTTTGGCTACTGTCTGGAGTCAATCCAGCCCAAAGAAGACAAAGCTAACAAGGGCTCACAGCCACATATCTAAATAGAGGAAGGGAGGGCCCTTTACCTGGAGGTGAAATCTGAGCTCCGAAGAGTGAACCTCCTCCTCTCATAGCAAAATGTAGAGAATTAAAAATTTATAGCCTTCTTAACATTAAACACTGAACTTAAAGACATTGAAGTCCCAAAAAGAAAGGACTGTTACACTTCAGTGAGCAAGAGAGCACTGAAGGATTGATGTGCGACTGATGCCAGTGTTTGGGTTTCATCTACAGCATCTCCCCTTTCTGTTACAGTTTCCATCAGCAGCTTCCATGGCTGATTGCTCCTGCTGCAGGCACCCCACTGCTTCATGGGATCCTGGTTTATTAATCCAAGCACTGGTTATTCCCCCCTTAATTCTGAATTTTTGCTTTTTTTGTCTGCTACAGAACATCAAAGGATGTGGTCCTTTCTTTTTACTATCCATGCTTTTAGCAGTGGGAACTAGAGAACTTGCTGAAGGACCTGCTTTTCTGGAAATTTCTTTGTTTTCAGCAAGACAATTTCTGGACAGTCAAATGCCACTGATGCATATAGATTTAGTATTTAAAACCAGAAAGAATCCTGCAGTATTGGAGGCACTTAAAAGCAGCAAGAAGGTTTTTTTTTAATTCAGTCTGCTGCTGAAACATGTTTGGGATCTCTGTGAAAGTGTATGTGGATTAATAGCATGATTTCTGAAGAGGAAGGCATCAATTTTCTAGGATTGTGTGGGGTTAATACTGTCTTTGTGGCTTTCTAAAATTATTTCTTCCTAGGCTATGAAACACTGCTCAGCACACGCAGGTTATTGTGGGCTTCAGTTATGATAGAAATACATGTACTTTATCTTCTCCTGGAAACATGAAAGAGCTTTTTTACTTTGCTTTGCTTTATGAACTCTTTCAAAATGTTGTTTCCACTTTGAGACACTGTTACAATAAAATATTTACTAATATCAGCCTATATATCCAGAGGCCAAACAAATACAGACTAAAGACTACATTTACATTCTCCCCAGGAACAGGCTGCAGGCCTATATTTTGGGACCTGTTCTACTGCCCACACTGTCATGATACTTCTGTGTTCTGTGGTGCCTTTTGGAGCACAGTTTTGGATTCAGCATCAGCCATGTACCCCCATCAGCAAGCACTGTGGTAGATCTTGTAGGCACAGGCTGAACAGATGCAGACCCTGCTGTGCCATCTTTGGCCATAATCTAGGGCTATGTCCACCTGGGTTACCTCTAAAAGATGCATGTTGTGGGTTGAGGGGTTGTGTCTCACATCCAGGCAGCAAGAAGGAGGAACAAATTTTAGAGCAAATGTAGATGTATTCACATATAGTCAAAATTAAGTATAGAAGTACCTAAGGTCTCTCTTAGATTGGGAGTGTCTCGGTAGCTAGATGAAAAGACAAACACACTTGAAAGACTTTTTGCCATCCTTTGGCAGTCCATCAGGAGCAGCCCACTCCCCCTTTCTACCCAAGGCTTCTGTGACCTGTCCTGCTCCTTACCCAAAACAAAAAATGCCCCTCTGGAGTAGATTCTGTTTCCAAGGGGAATAGCCCTGGTCCCAAGGGGTGTGGGTTCAAGATACAGTTGGAGATACTCAGTCCACCTAAAATTTAAAGCTGAAGCCACTCCAGAGTTGTGTTGAACATGTTGCATTAATCGTCCCTTTGCCAGCCGTGTTTTGAAAGCTGGGGGGAGGAGGAGCACAGCATTCCTTCATGATATGCAAATCTGGTTGGCTGTTTGTTTGAAGTACATGGCTCCCTGTAATTGTAGTTTTCTACTTTAGATTTCTAATCCTGTTCATTCTGTCATGGATTTGCACATATTATTCCAATCATGGCAGGGCAATCCATAGCTTTCTTTCTTACTATGCAGCCAGACTAATGTCTCTGAAATCAAAGTCCTGGGACTTATTTTGTTTATTTTGCTTCTTTTAAATAAAGAGACTTTCCAAACAAAGAGCCAAACAAATTTTCCAGTGGGCTTCCTAGATTTGTTCTGCTTCAGTTAAAGAAAGATGTAGGACAAGTCAAAGTGTATTATGGAACAATGGAAAAAACAGAGATTAATACACTGCTTTTTCTTTTTTTTTCTTTCCCTTTTTTAATTTTTTTTTTTGTCTGTGTTGAAGAGCTCCCTAAACAAAAGCAGCAACGTTTCAGAGTCCAGATCTGGGTGTCCTTGAAACATGTGTCTGATCTCACCTCTCTGAACAATGAACCTCCTTACAAAGCAAGTGCCAACTGCTCTCCCGGAGTTCATTTGAACCTCCTCCAGCTTCAGAAGAAAAAGAAGCAAGAAATTCCACTTAGGATGCCAGCAGGTCTCGTTCGTGTAGCTGGCAGCTCTGAGGGATTCCAGATGGCTTCAGCCCTTCTTTTGAACATATCTTTTGATCTCATTAAAGTTTCCTCCTGATTTCACCTGCTCTGTGTTTACCGACTGAAGGATATGCAGGTGGACATATTAACTTCACCATAGGACACAAATGGATTTCATTTTGACTTTGTGTGCAGGAGGGAGGTTGTGTAGCACAGCTAATGCAGCTCCAGTTCCACTCCATGATTTATGATTCAGAAACCACAGTATAATTTTAACAGACAGAACAAACAAATGGAAACCCTTGTCTGTCCCCAGTGTGTGTTTTCTAAATGTTACGACGTGTACTCTTCAATCTAGTGGTCACCTAGGAAGTCAAGAAAGAAATGTTTTTAGAATTCACTTCCGTGATCACGCATTTTTTCCCGTTCTTTGTTTACATATTTATAGATCTCTTTATTCACAAACAAGTTGTTTGTCAACCTTTTGAGCTATGTTTAGCTATTGGACATTTCCATAACAAGTAGCAAAAAATAATTTGTTTCAGCAAAGACAGCAACCTAATTACATTTAATATTGTATCTGACTCTGCATGTTGTGGAAAGAGGGAGACCAGTCAGGATCACATGCTGGTAGACTGCTGGCAGAAGAAGATATCAGAGTGCAGCAGAAAAATAAGATTGATGAACTGGATTCTTGTCAAGGAGGACATGGAATGGGTCAGTCTGCAGAGACACAGGACTTTGCTGGTTGGGTTAGCATGTGCCTTCATCTGAGAACAGATCTTCTCAGCCCTTTTAAACTGCTGAGTGTAGAGCACTTCTTAACTTCAGTTTAGGTACATACACCTTCAGCATGTTGGCTGTGTCACGATGAGGCTCAGGTGTAACATTTTCTCCATAGTGTGGTCTCTGTGGGGTGCATGAGTTAGAAGAAATCTGTTTCACATTTTCCCAGGTGTGCTGCTTCTGTGAGAAGCTGCCAGAAGCACAGAGCCAATGCCAGCCAGCTCCAAGACAGACCTGCCACTGGCCAAGGCTGGGCCCATCAGTGGCAGTGGAAGGATCCCTGGGATAACAGATTTAGGAAGAGGGAAAAGTCTCTCTTCAGGAGCAGACAGAGAGGAGCAGAGTGAGAACCTGCAAGAGCCACAGCTCTGCAGGCACCAAGGTCAGTGAGCAGGCAGGGGAGGGGGTGCTGCAGGTGCTGGAGCTGAGCTTCCCCTGCAGCCCATGGTGAGACAGGCTGTCCTACTGCAGCCCATGGAAGTGCACAGTGGAGCAGAGATCCTTTGGCAGCCCACAGAACATCCCAGGCCAGAGCAGGTGGCTGCCTGAAGGAGGCTGAGAGAGAAGCTCTCAGACCCCAAGAGAAGCTCATGCTGGAGCAGGGCTCTTACAGTACCTGTGGAGACAGAAGTCCGTACTGGAACAGGTTTCCTGGCAGGAATTGTGACCCTGCAGGGGACCTATGCTGGAATAGTCTGTTCTCGAAGGACTGCAGTCTGTGGAAGGGATGCATGCTGTAGCAATTTGCAGAGAGCTGCAGCCTGTAGGAAGGACTCACGTTAGAGGAGCTCATGGAGCGCTGTCTCGCGTGGGAGGGACCCCACTCTGGAGCAGGGGAAGAATATGAGGAGTCTTGGCCCTGAAGTGGATGGAGTGGCAGGGATAGCGTGTGATGAATGGACTGCAGTCCCCCACTCCCCATCTCCCTGTGCTGCTGGGGGGGAGGTGGAAAACTGGGGAGTGAAGAAGGAAGAAGAAAAGTGCAGGGGGAAGGTAATTTTAGCTTTGGTTTTATTTCCCGTCATCCTACTCTGATCTGGTTGGTAATAAAGTAAACTGGTTTCCCCCAAATCAAGTCTGTGTTGCCTGTGACAGTAACAGGTGAGTGATCTCTCTGTGTCCTTGTCTTGACCCACCACTTTTCCTTATATTTTCTCTCCCTTGCCCAGCTGAGGAAGGGGAGTTGCAGAGTAGCTCTGGGGGGCAGCTGGCATCCAGCCAGCATCAGCCCACCAGAGTCCATTAGAAATGGCACTGTCAGGGTGAATGGCATAATACACACTGCTGATGATGAGAATAAACACTGCTTAGCGACTCTTCTGTGAAGTAAAATCCAAAACATGTTTTTTGTCAGAAACATTTAAGTCCTCCCCAGCCCCATGATTCACACCTGCTGGAAAGATCTGATTAGGTTCCTAGCCAAGTCACCCAAATGCTCTGAGCTTGCCCTTCCTGACCATTTGCTTCAGAAGGATCTCATCTGACCAGTGCAGATTCTTGTAGCTGACAGAATGTTCTAGATGCTATCTCTAACTAAGGGAGAGAAGCAGGCACTTCCACACCGTGGTTCTCCCCATCCCAAACAAACAGAAAAACAACAACCAAACAGAGCAGTCTCTCCAGCTGTGGGCTCCGCTGATGAGAGAGGGAATATGTGGCAGCCAGCAGGAATTTAACTCATTGCCTAACAAGTGAGATGCAACCTCCTGCCTCCTGATGGCAGCCACTCTTGTCCCTTTCCTTTCCTCAGGGAAAAGTCAGTAGGGATGCAGCTACTTTCTTGGTGCAGTGAGGAGGCAGAACTGACCTGGAGCAGGACGCTGAGCTGTGGAGAGCCCTGCCCACAGCCATTCCTGAGGCTGGAGGCTGGAAGGGCCCCCTCTGACTCTGGCATCGACTCATCCATTCACATGGCTCTTGAGTAACATGAGGTACCTCCTGCTCTCTCAATGACTAAGCATGTTGCTTTTCCTGCCTTCACAGCTCTTGCATCTGCTGATGACCTGCTGCAGGTTTCTCTTCTGCATAGCACAGTGTCCTAATTAATATATCCCAGTTATTGTATTAATCCTAGTGCAGCCTGAATACATCCCACTGAAATCAGGAAAGGTCAATGAAAGGGTTGAGTAAAATTTGAAAAGGGCAATTTCCCTACAGTTTGTTTCTATTTTGTTTGCTTGATTGATTTTAATTTAAAGGTACCACAATTACACCCACCAGATAGATAGCTCCAGGTTCTTGACCTGATTATGGGAAGGAAGAGCCCTACTTGGGCTTTGCTCTATTTTCCAGGTTTCAGTGGAGCTTGTCAGCCTAATTATAGTTTTGAACCTACCATCACCACCATAGAAGGTGATGTGAGCATTTGCTAATATGGACATTTAAACCTTTGGTCTTCAGATATGCAACTCAGTGACAATCCTTCCTGTGCACGTCCTGACTGGTCACTTGCTGGCAATCAGTGTTGATTTTCAGCCTAGAGAGACAGGTTTAGAAGCAAATGTTTCTCATGATTTTTCTGGACAATATTCCAAAGGTTACAGACAACTTGGAATAGTTTGAAGAAAAGCCTTTTGAAACACAGACATGAAAATGAAGCTCTGTTTACCTATGCTGTGTGGCAGACATTTCTCTCATCTCTGGAGTAGATTGTTAGTAATAAAACCACACGAATTTTCATGCAATGTCCCTGGAAAATGCTCACACATCAATTTTATGTGCATGTAGATTGAACACGGCATGGAGACACTTTTGTTCCTCAGTATTCAAAGCATTTTGTTAGAGGAGAAGTGGGAAAATAAATGTCTGGGAGGAATAAGCAGATGTTTGCTGTTAAAGATCAGCATGTTATACAATCGAGTTTACAATAAGTGCTTTTAAATATAAACTAACTTCTGACCAATGTTTTTCAATGTACTGTGAAATCTGCATGTCATTCCTTTTGTCATTTGCAAGTAAACACCCACTGGAGTGTTTTATAGTTTGTAATATATGAAAAGGGCTTTGTTCATAAGAGGCTCCTTTGATTTACTGTAAGATGAAAACCTATGTGCCAGAAGTTTTTGGTTCTCTTAATCAGAACTGAGCAAACTTTTCTTCGTCTTGACCGCTCTGATCTCATTGCCTAAACATACCAGCAAATAGCTAACAATTGTGGTGGCTTTTTTTTCTTCTTTTAACATAGCTTTCTTCCCTCTGGACAGGGCAGATGTTGGAGACTGGCTTCAGCAGCCAGGAAAGGCATCTTTATCTCCTGACAAGCCTACAGAGCTTGAACCCACAAAAACAACGATAATGAGGAAGCTTGCAAAAATAAACAGACCAAATGGGAGCATCTTCCTTTTCCCAGTGCCTCTGTGCCAGATACTAATGCTTAGCTACTGTGCTGAATCAACAGCTGCAGCTATGAAAAGCTATCTTAGGTTTGCTAAGGTGGACAAACCCCCCCCCCCCCACGACTGTTGTCAAAAAGGTCCAACAAGTGTGAAGGACAGGTGTCCCCTCAAGGAGGAATTCACATATTCCTGAAGCAAATGGTCCAGCACTGAGGGAGGTATCCAGTACCTGAGGGAATCAACCATGTTGAAGGTGATCTATAATAACCTGCATGGCAACCAGCACCCAAAGACCCAGGTGAAGTTTGGGGCACGTGGCCCTCATGGTGTAAGTTGTACAAAATGCACCAGTGGCGTCCCCCACACTCCGGTGATAACATCTGGACAGACCTGGTGGCACCGACTGCAGACAAACTGGCCAGACAGCTCTGAGAGTATGAAGCTTATCTCGCTTCCCACGTGGGTCTCAGGTGTCTCAGGCGTGGACAGACTGACCAAAAAAAGTCTGAGCAAGCTGAGGAACATGGCTCATCCTCTCACACTTCTACCAAGGCCTCAGCGATGAAGAGTCAGCCTTGGTCTGCTCACGGGAAAGGGTGCCAGTGTTGCCATACACCAAGTATGATCCTGTGCTTCTTCCTGTGTGACCATGGGGAAGTGGGATGGTAAACCTACCTGGAGACTGGGAGCTTACATACAGGAATGAAGGGATAATAACAATCCAAAAGCATCCATCCAGGAAAATTACTGCTCCAGTGTCTGCTGAGTGGAGAAAAGAGCTGATTGTACCTTTGATCCCAACAAAGAGGCTTCTTTGTCTGTTTTGGAGTTACAAATATTGAGTAATGAAGACTTCAGGCAGGAATAGACAGGCCCTGCCTTTGGCCAGGTGGAGGAAAGGTGGGTTTACTGGACTGTGGGGTTCCCATGCCTGCCTCATCAGCCCCACAGGGGTACAAAGCTCTAGCAGGCATCTGCACACTGTGTACCCCAGTGCCATCAGACTGTAAAGGGGCTGAACCCATCTGCAGCTCTTGAGTGACAAGAAGACCCCAAAAACTGCCTGGCTTGTAGGCTGAGGTAAGTTTAACTGGGAATGAGTGGTAAAAGGATCCTACTCTGACTGGTCTGGAGTCTGTGCATCATTGGCACAGACTGCTTCAGGGGAGAGTACTTCAAAGACCCAGAGGGTACCAGTGGGTGACAGTATGATGCCTTGAGAACAGAGAAGATTCAACAGCTGTCCAGCTGTCTGAACACCTTGCCTGGTCTAGCAGATATCTGTCTGTGGTTAGGTCGCTGTGTTTAAAGAAGAGCAGATTCCTATTGCTGCCATGACAGTGCATGGGGAGCCATCCTGCCCCAGTTGGGACTCCCTGCTTTCCATCCACACGTTGATCTGGTGGCTGGACAGCCCAGGAGGGATCAGCAGGACCTGCTCACCCCTTGGCCTTCTCACCACACAGCCAGTGCAGAAGTCCAAGAGAGTGGAGACTAGAAGTGGACAATGGTGGCCTGAATGAAGTCACACTGTGGTGAGTGCTGCTGAACCAGACAAGCTGGAAATCTGAAATGAGCTGGAGCCAAAAGCTGCCAAACGACACACAACCATTTCTATTGCCAGTGAGCTCTTCTTATCCCTCTGCAGCAGAGTGCAGTTTGCTTTCAGCTGTGGGGGCATGGAGCACACCTGGAATCGACAGCCCCAGGGTAGAAACACAGCCCAACCATTTGTAACTGGGTCTGTTCCAGGGTAAAGCAGCCACAAACAATTTGCATCAAGCTGCAGGAGCTCCTTTGGCTGGTTATTAGCTGTGCATTAGCCACAGCTGGGCCAGGTGGCCCTTGGCAAGGCAATGGTCAGGAAACAGCTGGCAGGGCCCATATTGAGTCAGGGACAATCAAGTAAAAGTTTTAATATTTTCTGGGGCTGATTAATTTGTATAGATTGGAAGGGGCAGGGGAGATATGGAATAAAAACACCATGTATAATGCAAAGCTTTCTTCTTCGCAGAGACAATGTTTTCACACAGTTTTTTAACAAAGCTGCATTTTGCATGACGTTCTACTGGATTTGAGTTTAAAAAGGGGAGATAAAAATATTTTACTTTATGTTCTGTGACAAGATCACTGAAAAAGTGGTTTAAGAGGGTATGATATACATATGTTTATCATATGTGCTTATGAGCAGAGGCGACTTCTCACCCTAGAGGAAGAACTAAATTACAGGAGAAATTCCCAGGGACTTGGAGGAAATTTGGAGCTCCAGCTCTTTTTTAAGCATTATTCTCAGGAGTCTCCAGACAGACAAAAAAAGGGGTGGTAAAAGATGAATTATGTGCTGGAAAAATAGCTGGGTTTTAAAAGGAGTTTATGTGTGGCTCAGCAGGACTTTGGGTTAGATCATTCCCTGAGAACCTGCTGGGTGTTGCAGTCTGGCACCAAGCAGTTCTGGTGTATGACTGCATCCATGAACAAAGCTGAGCTTTGATCTAAACATCTAAGATGTCCAACACTCTCAGAAGAAGAGCTGCAGTAGTTAGCATGCTGGCTAGCAAACAGCAGACTCCTCACTACTTAGGGTTTGGAGATGTCATTTCTTTCTTATAGGGTAAAAAGCCATTTCTTTCAGATGAGATGCCAGATCTGCTTAACCCTGTGGTTTCCAAATAAATGCTTGCTGCTGTCTTTCCTCATTATTATAGAATGTGATGGTTAGAGATCTGCAAAGAGAGGTAATTTCTGTAATACCAGTAATTTCATGAAACAATGCTATAGCAAAAATGTGTGTGGGCTTCACTGGGAGGAGACAGTCCCGGGGCTTGCTTACCTTTCCTAATCCAAGTTCTGTACTTTATGTGAAACATTCATTGGATAGGAGTCCTCAGAAAAGACACAGGAAAAATCATTCACAGGTGTCTGTGCTCAACACTGAGCTGGAGATGGGCTGCCCCACAGAAAGCACGAACACCCAGTGCTGCCTGCTGAACTCTGCAGCTGGGGTGGCTGCAAGCCTCAGAGCTCACTGCATGCAGGCAAAGTCCATTAAAACAATCCAATAATTTACCTGGGGTTCAGTAAAGCATCTCCCTTCATCTTTCTGATGTCCTGAGGTAATCAGTTTTAGGCTCAGGAGGGAATACATAAGTTTCATGGATCCCCTGAGTTAGGAATAGGTCAAGCACCTTGTCATTCTTGAGTGCCAAGCATCGTATTCACCTCACAGATGATGTTATAATTCTGTGATTCACTTAACTTTTAGTGCCAAATTTAGGTGCTTGGTGAACTCCCTCCTAAGCAGCTGAAATGGAGAGTCTAGTTCCATAATCTCTGGTCCCAGGAGTGTTTGTGTGGCCCTGAGCAGCCACCAGCACCTGCTCTGTGTGCTGCAGCACCCCTGCACTGCCTGGGCACCCACCACCCTCCTCTGCCCCTGCTGGACTTTCTGTGCTTGGGCTGGACCTGACTGCTCTGTGCAGCTGCAGCTGATGACAAGAGCCTGACTGCTTTGCCAGGGCTGATGAGAGGGAATCTGAATGCTCCAGGAGGCTCACAGGCATAGGAATGAAGGGGCACACCAACCTGAGGCTGACAATGACTGTGTTTGTGCAGTCACTTGAAAAGCCTACCCAAATAATTTGAGAGCTAAAAATGAATGTTTCTGAGCACTTTCATAGCCACAGAACAATTTTAGCATCTGGTTGATTGCATATTTTGCAGAAACATTTGCTTTTGGCTCAGGGAAATGGAACCACAGAATGCAGGGCTCATTATTGACATTACAGTCCCGCTGTCTGGGGTGCCTTATTTCAGGAGAGGGATGCTTCTCAAAACAGTTTTCAGTCAAACCCTGACCTTCCAGCTACCTAGTGTCTCCATGACAGTCTGCACACAGGATGTCACAGTCTTTGAAGATTTGCTCTTTCAGGAACTGAAAGGACAAATCTAAATAAATAAATAGTTACATTTTACAGATGGAGATTTATTTATTTCCTTGCCCAAGCTCACTATCACAGTTTTCATGACAGCAGAAAGCTCAACCCAATGCTCTTCAGTTCAGTGCCATGATCACAGACATCCTGTTCTTATAAAAATTTCAGTGTGTGGCAAAGTCAACATGCTTATGATAATATTACTTTATTTTTCTCTGATGGTCTCAGTTTAGTGCATTATTATGGTGAATATTCCCTTATTTCAGGGAAAATTTAGGCTTAAAATCTATGCTGCTTGTTTTTAGCAAGGTGTTTTAGAACAGCAAGGGAAGGGGAGGGAATTTAAGTTACATATGTTAAACCCATCTGGCAAAGTTTGATATACCCACCTTCTGTCTGTGAAGGATACCTTAAAACCTGTTACTAAAAGCACAAACTGTGCTTATAAGGTGTCCTATAAGATTATTGCTTAAAGGTAGAAATTTCTTTGATCTTGGAAATTCTACATAAGTTTATGTCAGAACACTTTGACTTCAGGAATTCTGTCAATAATATATTCCTATTATTTCCTGTTTGTTATTTGGGTTTGTTTGTGGGGTGATTTTTTCACCAGTTATAAGAACAGGATGTTCTGAATGAGGACTGAAATAGCTACAAATCTTCCTTACTCCTCCAAAGCACTCAAAGGAGACAGATTATTGTGTAGTCAGACCTGCTCTGTGAGCTTGACTTGGCTGATTTAACTTGAAAACAATAATGCACACAAACAAGAATCTGAGCTCCTTCCCTTAGGGTTTCCTGCCCTGGTCTCTTGCTTGAAGAGACAATTCACATTTTTCATCTCTCTTAAAACAAATTAGACCCACATGCCAGCATGACTTAATGATTATATATTATAAATATTATATATAATTATCATGGATATTTATGCAAGTTTTCAATAGGTAGGCTTGGGATGAGTCATCAGAAGGATTTTATGCTTCTGTGAAGTTTTGTCCTCCCTCCTGCTTAAAAAAATAATTTAGTTGCTACTGAAATGGTTTCTGCTCAGCTTGAATTTAATCAAGATTTTTATGTTATCTGCAATTTTTTCTTACTGCAAATGAGAATTTTAGGTGCCTTTTAATTAGTGCTTGACTAACTTAACTATTTGCATGGGTTAAAGCTGCATTTTGTTTGAAAGTTGCAGACTTTATGTGTCTAGATGTGGATGTTAAGTCATAGAATGAGATTTGAATTAAAAGAGAGAGTAAGTTAGAGCTTAATAGGAAGGTGCTGCTGCTGCAGCACTCTCCATGCTAAGACAAAAATAATTTATCTACCTACTTTGTTCACTTCAGTCTTTCTGACATAATTGCTGTTTATTTTGCTGGTTTCGTTTGCTTGTTTTTCTCTTTTTAAGAAGCAAGACAACTTTTTCATCTTCTAAATTCAGTTCTGGTGTCTCTCCAAATGAGAAAACTTTTTAAAAGGCTTAAAGGCTTCAGATCACTTTGCTTTTTTTTTTTTTTTTTTAATTAAATATCAATTCTTGTAATCCAGCTCAGCTCTGTTTTGATATATCAACCAAAGTTCTGGGATTACTTACTTTCCTCACTGACAATAAAAAGGAACTTTTTGTTTTGGTTTGGGATTCCCTTGTAACTTTGTAGTGTGTAGAAAAGCTTGTCTCTGGTTTTGTGCAGTGAAGAAGTTCCTTTGGTATTTTTTTACCTTTAACAGACTTTATCTGCTACATGCTTGTTAATCACATGTGTATGTCTGTCTTGCTCTCTAGTGTTGTCACAGGGTACTGCTACATTACTGACCTGCATTTCCCTTTTTCTCAGAGTCTTTTTTCAGTCAGGTTTTCATGGCAGAGCTTACACACAAAGCATCTAGGACTGGGTGCCTCGTGGTGAGCACTTTCCCTCCTAGCTGTGCTGAGGAGAGCTCTGCTTTGAATCCATGCCTGTAGCCATTTATTATGAGAAATGAAGGTTGCAGGTGCTTGATTGCAGCACAAGAAGCCTGAACTAACTCCTTCCAAAGGCTGAAAGCATGGGGTCCAGCTCCTGCCCTACTGAACTAGTCTGTGGCAAGTTTTCAAGAGAGCTATCTTTGGTTAGTCCTTGTATTTTATTTTTTTTTTACTCATCTACCCTGCTTTCTTTCTCAATTTCCTTCATTTTCTCCCATCCGTTTTTTACTTTTCCATGCCTGCTTTCTGTATCCTCATATTCCTTTAACCTCTCTTATTTTCTCCTTTTCCTTTGTCCCATTCAGTTATGTTCTCTCTCCTCTGTCTCATTCTTTCCTTCCTTGCTCCTTGCCACTCCCCCATATTATTCTGGTTTTCATACCCCCACACCTACTCCCTTCAGCCTGCTCTGCTGCCAGAGTTGGCAGCTGATCTCTGTCAGGCAGCCCAGCCAAAATTGAAGTTAAGATGGATTTTTTTGGTTGTGGGTTTTTTGTTTGTTTGTTTGTTTTTAATTTTTTCTTTTAAACCAGCTGGACTAGTAATAATTGCAGCTTGTCACACACTCTCAGTGGGAAATGTTTTGTGAGCAAATCTCGGTCAATCATAATCTGGCACTGTAATAAGGACCTTTTCTAGTCTAGGGGCACTAAATAAATTGGCCTTACATCTTTGCTTTCAAGCTGTATGTGAGCTGTGTTTTGTAATTGCATTTACATGCCAGAGGGATTGCGTAGGGGCGCTACTCAGATCAAAGTTTCATTCATCTGGGCTTGGTGTATTAGCTGCAATTAGTAATGTAATTTTAGGAGACAATGCCACATTTGTGGGATGAACTGAAACTACAGCAGCACTTCAGCAAAATAAAAGCAATGTTGATGCAGTCTGTTTCTCTACCAGTAGCAGAGACTAATTGCAGTGGGAGGTATTTATATTACACACACAAAATCCCCTGACATATTTCCAAACTAGCATGAAATACTAACTGAAACTTAGGTACTTCAGGGCTGTGCCTCTCACCAGATGGGAAGGAAGCACTGCAAGGAGAGGACAATTGCTTTGTGTGTTACGTGGGGGCACAAGAGATAAGGGGCCACGAGTCAGAGAGAGAGGCAGGAGGGTTTGGGTTGTATTTCAGGTTCCTGTCTGTTTTCTCATTAATTAGTTGCTGCTTTTCCCCTTCCAAGGACAATCCTGCTTGGACATTGTGTTTGATTCTTAGGAGAAAAAAAAAAAAAAACAACAACAAAACAGCAACCTTTCATTTCACCTACTCTTTTAAAAAAATTAAAAGTTATGCATTTTGGTAGGCAATTGTTTTGGCTCTACTCTGTTATCTTGGTCTTGTCTCTATCCACTGTAATTCTTTCCTGCTCTCACCCTGTGTACAGCAGGGAAGATGGTAACAGACCCTGAGGAAACTACAGATCCGATGGTTACAGCCTTTGCAAAGTATGGCTGAGGGTGAGGAAGGTCATTAATGAGGTTGCTAAAGGTGGGATTACGAGTGCTACACAATGTGGCAATTGCAGTCAAGTTGTGCCTTAAACTTGCAATACTCTTTATCAATGCAAAGGTATCCAGTAAAACTTGTCTTTTGGATAGGCACACTCAAGGGCCTACATTGTTTCAAATTCCAGACACCCTCATACTCTGCTATGGAAAAAAGCATTTTGGGCTGAGCACTGCAGGTTATACTCGTTCATCCCAAGAATTGAGCTCAAGTGAGATTTGTCTTTAAAAAACCAAAACAGATCCAAGGGAATTGTTCTTCCTGGACTTGTCTGACACAGATGGTTTTTTCAGTTGTCCCAAACTCATCTCCATGTGATATGTGGAACTAGCACATGGACATTAGATACCTATCTGTGGTCTTATTACAGATCCCAGACATATCTATCTGTATGTGGCCTTCAGTGAGGGCCATTACAGAATTATAATGCAGGCTGGGAGTCACCTCAGATTACCTGGTCCAAACCCCTGCTCAGAGCAGGACCAGCTGGGAATTGCATCAGGCTACAGATGTTGTGCCTGGGCAAGTGTGAACACCTGCAAGGATCAACACTCCATATCCTCCTTCAGCGTTTGATAGTGTCACCGACATGTTTTATGAAAACTCCTTTCCTTAGGATTTTTTCTCCTGAGAAGCTGAGAGGCCTCAGGAACAAAATGTAAACAGTGATTGTTTGCTGCTGTGGAATGCAACAGGTGGATCTGGGATTGCTCTCATGTGGTTGTTTCTAATTAATGGCCAATCACAGTCCAGCTGTCCAGACTGTTTCGGTCAGTCTGAACCTTTGTTATCATTCTTTTTCTATTCTTAGCCAGCCTTCTGATGAAATCCTTCCTTCTATTCTTTTAGTATAGTTTTTAATATAATATACATCATAAAATAATAAATCAAGCCTTCTGAAACATAGAGTCAACTTTCTCGTTCTCTTCCCTCATCCTGGGACCCCTGAGATCACAGTCACAATACAGTGCTCCACCACACCCATGATAAATCCCTTTTTCCTCTTCTTACAGTATTGGAATATCTCTTGTTGTGGTTTGTGTCTGCTGCTTCTTTTGGTATTGCTGTGCACCTGGTGGAAGAGTATGGCCTCTTCTTCTCCATACCTTCCATTTAGGTGCACCCATTGTAATGGTAGCAAAGAAGGACAAATAAAAGCAAGTAAGGAAAGGAAAAATCTGGGTGTTACTCAAACCTGGTAATAGGACACACTGCTAAAGAAGGGACAGTACCAAGGACTGTGGAAAGCCCTACAGAGGGCCTCAGATCACAGAGGGATGGCTCCTCTCCTTCTAAAAGTCCAGCATGAGAAGGCAATGGAAATGCCCAGTTTAAAGGCATATAACTGGGGTTAGATAGGGAGAGGGAAGGGAAATCTTCACTGCAAACTACTTCTTAGAATGGGTGGATTGGGTTAGTGCAAATATAAATAATGCATGTGGACTGGACTTCTGTTCACTTTTGAATGCACTAAACATAATGTAAAAGGGAAAATATATTGAACTGGTGTTCTTCCCTGCATCTGGAATAAAATATGGAAAGAAGAAGGGGAACTAAGGAAAATGATTGTTATCAAAAATCAGGTTCCCTGAGCAGAAAAATTTAGAATTTGTTATCTTTTCTACACAGAGGCATTACTCTCACAGTGTTAATCACAGTACTGTTTTAATCTACTAGTGTTTTGGGATTTATATTTCTAGTTACAGGTTTTTAATTCAGAAATCTGACACTTTACTTTTAAAAAATGTCTCTCATGATTGTCAATTACTACTCAATTATGAACCTTTTCCTTCTGTGAAGGTCCATTGGTGGTAGAAGCATTTATGTAAGCCAGGCAATTTGGAGCTAGCTCAGGGTCTGCAGTAAAATGCTTGGCCAAATGGTGTTGATTTGTAAATGGAATCTTCCTTTTTTTTTTTTTTTAATATATTTTTAAATGGGTAGATCACAATGGTGGCTGAGAAATCTTTGTGGTTCCCTTTTCTCCCATCAGCAGCACTCATATCCAGGCTGAATAAATCCTTTAATGGCATTCTTTGCTCGGGGTTGTTTGATGTGGTTCCAACGGCTTCAAACACAGGAGGCATCCAAACTGCTGGAAGTTGAAAAGGCTGAAACTCCACCATTGTGGGAGTCCAGAGTGGCAGTGGGGCAGCTTGGCAGTGCCTTGTAGTACCAAAGATGCACACACACAGAGTTCTTCTGCTCTCCTTCTCTCCAACACTCTTGGAGCGCCTTTCCTCAGGGTGGAGGCTGCTGGAGAGGCCAGCAGGGTGGTGGCAGGGTGCAGTGAGCCCCGGGGGCTCAGTGGCACAGGCTGCCTGCTGGCTGGGGGGCAGCTGCTGGCAGGAATGGCAGTGACACACAGTGTGCCCTGGCTGTGCTGAGATGAATGGCAGTGACACACAGTGTGCCCTGGCTGTGCTGAGATGAATGGCAGCGACACACAGTGTGCCCTGGCTGTGCTGAGATGAATGGCAGTGACACAGTGTGTGCCCTGGCTGTGCTGAGATGAATGTCAGTGACACACAGTGTGCCCTGGCTGTGCTGAGATGAATGTCAGTGACACACAGTGTGCCCTGGCTGTGCTGAGATGAATGGCAGCGACACACAGTGTGCCCTGGCTGTGCTGAGATGAATGTCAGTGACACACAGTGTGCCCTGGCTGTGCTGAGATGAATGTCAGTGACACACAGTGTGCCCTGGCTGTGCTGAGATGAATGGCAGTGACACACAGCATGCCCTGGCTGTGCTGAGAGGAGTGTTTCTGCAGCGCTGCCGTCCCTGCTCGCTGCACTGCACTAATGAGCCCACGTGCCAGAAGGTGGAGGTGGAGAAGGAGAAGGGGACAGCCAAGACTCAGGGAGCAGGGTCACATTGTCACTGTTGTGTCCACGAGACTCTTTCCTCAAGTGGTGTCTGGGGGAGGTATGTCTTCTGTGGGTTTTGTTGTTGGGAGTCGGTTCCCAATGTTGCTAAGCCCAGTGGTTTGGTAGCCTGCTGGCTGTGAATGGGCTCTGCCTGCTCAGAAGCTGCAGCCAAGGAATGGATGGACGACTGGAGCGGGAAAGGCTGGGGGAAAGGCAGCCTGGTGATCATGAGCACCTTTCCTGGAGAGAAAGCGATGCCTCTGCGTAGCACAGGTCATTTGTGAGTGCAGCATCTCCCCCAGCAGCAGGAGGTCCTGGGAGTGCAGCTTGAGGGCAAACAGATGGCTGCATGCTCCAGCCTCAACCCATCACCTTTTTCCAAGACCTAGGCTGGCTGCAGCGCACCGATATTCCCTCAAACCAAGGCTTTCTCTCTGATGACTGTACAAATGAAAAAGTTCATTTTAACAACACAATTCCCAAGTAAGAAACCTCAAATAATTAGAGGAAATCACCCCAGGGGTATACAATATCTGGTTAAAGACCTTGCTGAAAACTGAACAGATTATGCTCGTTACATGCGGTTAAACTGGGCCACTAATATTAAGACTGTTCAAAACACAAAATAAATTTTCTTCCATCAGAGCTTGTGGTTCAGTGTTCACACATTCTAGGCTCCAGTTAAATGATTTACTGTACTGCTTAATGCCTTTCAGCTGTCACTTGCACAAAACGATGCCTTGAATGATCTGCCAGCAAATAAAGGCAACACTTGTCCAAGGTGGACTTGGGCCAGGACAACAAGACCCAATGAGCCAAGATAGACAGGAGCAATCACATTTGCCCCTGTGACCCACACTGGGTACTCAGAAAAGTGGAGGCATCACAGCTGAGACTGTATCTGTGAAAACACGTCATTTGAACGCGCTGAGACATTCATTCTGCTGTTGGGCTTTTGTGAGTGGTTGCCTTCATGAAGGTTTTTATCACAAGCACACTGTAGTTCTGTGCCCTCATGAGCTCTTCTCTGTTCCTGTTCTTTAAATGGTGTGAATTTTTGAAGTGTTTCTCAAAACTCCTTCCCAATAGCTTTTTTAATTTCTAATTCTCATATAGCAACAGGCTGAAGAGAAACAGTTGACACGGGACAGTGAAAAATACACTTCAGGAGCAAGGAAGGAGATAAAAAAGCCACTAGTCTTCCCTAATTATACATTTTAGGGTTTGACATGGCCTTGAGTTCCTTGCCTTGTCCTTGACAAGCTGAAGTCATGGCATATGACCAAACATCAGTGTATGAACAGCACCTTGCTGTGCCTTCAGCTATTACTCAGCTTCCTCCACCTCTGGAGTGAAACTGTAGATGCACTCAGAAATTAAATACCTGCATAACGATCTGCCTTCAGCTCTGGGGCTATTCACCACTTTATATGTTGAAGACCAGACCAAGCTGTTAGACCAAATCTAAGGTGATCACAGTGTGGAAGGAACCAAAACCTTCTCTCGTGATTTCTACAGGAAGACTGCAACTTATTTTTTAGCTACTAATGTATCTCTTAGAAGGTCCAGCTTTTAAGACCAGATGATGAAGAATCGGCTGCAGGCCCAGGTAAAACCTAACACTTACTTAATCCACTGTTAATAACAGTGGTGTGCCCTGCTTCCAGTCTAAGCATTCCCTAGATCGATTTTTTTCTGGCCCAGGAGGCATTTTTATGAAAGGAAGTTGGTTTTGCAAGTAGCTGAAATGGCAGGGATACCTTTTCAAGATCTCATCCAGAGAGCTGGTCAAGCTCACTTATTCAGCAGAAAACTGCTTGTTTTTTCTACTGAGGATAGTGTATGGGATGAAGAAAAAACCTCTCTTCCAGCAGCAGGGAGTGTTTTGGGCAGCCCAACCACTCCTCCTGAAACACGTTTTAAGTTCCTCACTGTGTCACACACTATTCTATGATTCTGAACAGCTCTTGCAACTTTCTTCTGAATTCTCATTAATTTTCTGTGATCTCTTGAAATATGGATACTGCAGAAGCAGTATGAAGCAGACTGTTTTTTCCTTGGAACTAGCCCTACACACCTTTAATAAAAAGACCTTTAATTTTCTTACAGAAAATGACATCAGCATCTCTTCCTCTCCTGCCCTTTCCTGTGAGCTATGATTCAGTACTGCTTGAAGAGAGCCACTGTCAGATTCTGATTATTGCTCCCCTCTGTACTTTGATGGGTAACTCAGCTGGGAGAGCTCTGCTAAACTGGGAAAAGCAGGCAGGATCAAACTGCTTGAGATGGCTCTGAGTCTGGGACAGTCTCCAGGGCTTGGCTAACACCACTGGCCCAGAAAGAACATCCTGAAAGTCAAATAAACCTCCACACATTCAGCAGAAGTTACTTCTGGGCTCCAAACACATCCTGTGAAAGAGCCAAGCTATGCTAGTGCTATGTGGCTGTGTTTCCAGATCCAAAGCAGTGGGGCAGCAACTTCATAGCTGCAATATCATTTGTCTCTAGTACCCTCACAGGTATGAAACAGCAGTGTTGTATCCCTGGCTGTTTATAAGATGAGGAAACCTGAGTGGAGTGTTACACAACAGATAGAAATGTGACAGTAATAATGAACCTACAATTACTGTTAATTGCTTGCCAGGTTTTGAAAAGAGTGTCCCCCTACACCCCTGCCAGTTTCAAAGGGACATTCACTGTCTTTTTTGAGACCTTAATTGTTGTGATGGGTATGACAGAAAAAGCATAGCTCCCAGTTAGCCACTTTTTCCATGTAATTATTCCCTCTCTATTTTCTGGAATGCAGAAGGGAACACATATAAAAGGAATGTGTTTTACTAGGAGAGGAAGCAGAGTTAGAAAGAAACACAGGATTCTGCATTCCTCTTTTGATCAAGATGTGTTCTACAGATCTTTTATTTTATCTTAAACTCTTCCAGAACAACCTTTGGTATGGACAGTGGAGGTTTGCAGCACACTCAGAGCTGTTGCATGATGATATGTTTAATAATAAACTTAAAAAATGGACAGGAACTTAAACACCTAAAAAACCTCATGGCACTTTTTTGGGTTCTTTCTGCACTTGACAGCTCACTTTTTTTTACCTAAGTGTTCATGTCACTCGTCTGCTTCAGAGAAGACTGCTGTGTCTCAAGCAGAATAGACTCATCCAAGTGACCAAAACTTATTTCAGTCAAACACTAACCACCAAGCTATTTTCTTATTGTCCTCTAAAAACCCAAGGAAATATCACATCCAAGTCATTCTGCTGGCCTCATTGTTGCTGCTCTTCTTCCTTGTGGATGGTACACAAGGTGTTCAAAAACATTGTAGTACTATCATCCTTCCAGGGACAAGTGGAGAGTTAAATGTGGTGTTACTGCAATATCAAATTGTTCCTCTAAAAAGACCAGAAGAGGTGTATCCTAAACAAATGAAATTTCAGATACTTGGGGTCTATTTAATTATTTGTTTGCTCATTTGTTTATTTGATGATGTATCATCATCATTTGTTTACTTGATGTTAGCGTGTTTTAAGACAAACCAAAAAAGGAAGCATAGTAGAGAGGGAAAACTGAAATAAAATATTTGATTAAAGGCTGGGAAAGTTGGGGTTACTCAGCTGGGAGAAGACTCCAAGAAGACCTTATTGCAGCCTTTCCATATATAATGGGGGCTTATAAGAAAGACAGAAATACTTTTTAACGAGTCCTGTAGCAACTGGGGAAATGCTTGTTAAATTAAAGAGGGTAGGTTTAGAGTGCACATGAGGAAGAAATTCTTGACTGTGTGGGTGGTGAGACACTGGAACGGGCTGCCCAGAGAAGTTGTAGATGTCCCATCCCTGCAAGTGCTCCAGGTCAGGTTGGATGGGGCTCTGAACAACCTGGTCTAGTGGAAGGGAGGAGTTGGAACTAGGTGACATTTAAGGTCCTTTCCCACCCAAACCACTCTGTGGTTCTACATTGCTAAATCATATATTGTAAAGATGTTCAGGAAAAACTACCAAAACCCTCAGTGATCCCTCTTTCAGCTCCCTGGTGGCAACAGAGATGCACCTCCAGGGGGCCACTATCCACACTTCACCTGCTGTCCTTTTTCAAACACCAGCTAGAGGGGTCCTCTGGTGTTGGGGGAGGTCCTACTCTCACTGATCACAAGGAATAGAAACTCCAAACTCACTTCCCCCTAGAAATCCCTTCCATCTCGTTTTTAAGTGGATTGCTGTAAGTTGTGACATGTAAACCACTAGTTAGACCCCCTCAGCTGTCAAACTAGGTTAATATTTCAGCTGCATTTTCAAATACAGTTGGTTCCTCCTAGGAATAAGCCTTGGAGGCAGAACTATCACTGCTGAGTCAGTCTTACAAGGGATAAATACAGTGAAGGAGTACAGTCAATTCCTTTATTGTTGCTGTAGCTGTAAAAGGGGAGAAATCTTTATGCCTTTACAGAAAAAGAGTGGTTTTAAAAGCACTGAGTGGATTGTGCTGAACATTCACTTAACTTTTTTAACAGTGACACCATCTGGGAGATGTGTACATTTGGCAGTCACTCCAGATAGACCAAGGGAGAGGTGATACCCACAGTGGCCACTGAAGGGTGGAATTGTGCATGCTGAGAACAACCATGACTTTAATTAAATGCTCAGACTTTCAGCTGGATTACCCTAATTTAAAGAAAGCCAGAGACCTGCACACAAGCAGCTCCCATAGCAGCCAAATTTGTCCAACAAAGTCTGGCAATTTGCAGTAGGAGGACTGGGGAAAATTCCAGCCCAGGGTCATGGCAGGCTCCATTTGGGCAAGGCTCCTGCAAGCTAGAGATGATGGATAGCACAGAAGCATGATGCACAAGGTATAAACACTGTGGGCCATCCTTTCCAAACACTGCCTGCTGGAGAATTTGGGGAATCCCACTGGTCCTTGCCCTGAGTGAGGCTCACTAGGATGTCTAGGCAGGAAGGATGCAGTACAAGTGCAGCACGCTGATCAGGAGATATATATGTATGTATAATTAAGGGTTGTAAAGTCAAACACTCAGAGCAGCCAGAGCCTGTTAGCTCTGTAAACCCTGTGCAGTGCCCCAGTGCCAGCTCCTCAGCTGTAAAATCCCCCAAGCATATGCCAGGAAACAAAGTGTTTGAAAGTACTTGTGGGGATGTCCCTCATAAGCGTCTGAACTACTTTTGAGCTGTGGTTTGGCCAGACAGGGTATGTGTGTTAAATCTTCTGAAAAAATTTGTATTTCCATGGAAAGATTTCTGCAATGAGGCTGCTCTGATGGGCTGTGTGGAAAGGGATTAAAATGCAATCTCTGTAACTAATATGGATAATAGAATATGATGTTCTAAGAAAATATATAGAGAGAGTGGGGCTTTTTTTAACTTAAAATTGTGAGGGTTCATTTAAATTGAACTTCCTAAAGCCACAAAGATAAGAAATACATCTTCTCAGATCTGCATGCATGCCTTTTCCAAACCTTGCTGCCCTCCTAACCCATTTGTTCTGTGCTCAGTTCAGCTTTGCACTGTTGCTGGGTGTGGGTGAGCTTGCATGGCTGGACCAGGAGTGTGCAGCCAGCCCTGCTCCAGCAGCAGCTGGGTGCTGGGAGCCACTGAGGGACTGACTGCTCTGTGGCTCAGCAGCCACCCTGCCAGAGAGGAGCAAGAAAAAATAGACAGCAACTGGGACACATTTCACTTGAGACTCTTTTTAACTCCTTGCTTTTCTGTTTAAAGCATTACGTGAGCAAATCTTGCTGGCACATTTTAGAGCTGGAGGGGCTGTCACTGGGTTAGTTGGGGTTTTAGGGTTTGGCTATGCCCTGGCTAATCGTAGCACCTCATCACCTCACTGAACACAAAGTCATATTCACACTGCAGGATTTGTGGGATTTAGTGGGATTTAATCCCTGTAATGGATGAGAGCACTTTTGACTGATGCAGTTCCTCTAGGCTGGTGCTGAAATGACTGCAAGGCCTGGAGCTGCCATGAAGCCATGCCTCTGAGTGATGCCTCAACCCCCACTCACACGTTCCCCCTGCCCCAGAGCCATGCTGTGGGCTGTGCAGGCACCGGGGGGATCCGGACACAACTCCAGGCTCTTTCAGCCAGCTCCCTCTCTGCTGCTGCCAGATCTCCTGCCAGCATCTGCAAGTAGGAATTTTTTCTGCAGTAGGCAATCCCGGTAGAACAGGTGATGTAGAGGAGTGAGAGGAAAGGAAAGGTAACAAATCTGTCCAGCAGAAACAAAGCTGACATTTTTGAATCAATACCAGAAAGTCTGGCCAATGCTTTAAGTCTGGCTTTTGGAGTTTGAATCTTACAGGCGGTGAGTCATCTGGAACAATTCTGAAATTTTTTTCTGTATAACCTTTTTCCCCTAATATTCCTTGAAATGCAGCTGAAGCTGAAGAAGAACAGCTGGAGCATTCAGCCCCACCACATGGAGAAAGTGTGCTGGTCCCAGCAGGGAGTGCTGCCTCCCGGCCAGAAAGCCCCAGTGAGCAGCACGCGGTGTGTGCAGTGGTGCTGAGCCCTGCTGCTCCCTGGTACCTCTGCTCTGCAGGTGGCACCAACACAGGCTGCCAGGTCCAGCACAGCATGAACAAAAATGGCCACAATTCTCTCCAGCTGCCCAACAGTCAGGTGAAGAGGCACAGATAGAGATAGGTTTGAAATCCAGCAGCACAGACAGAGCCAACCTGAAACTCAAATTTCAAAAAAAACCCCAAAACCAACCCAGCCCCCCAAAGCATGTGCATCAGTTCAGTAAAGGCAGCAGTACAAAAAAGGCAGTTTGCCCTCAGGATGTCTGCTTCTGCTCTCTTTGTGTGCCTTGTGCATTTGTGCTTTGAAATGTTGTGCACACCTGGACATTGCAGGATGCCAGTATTAGACACCCAAATTAGCAAGTACCATTAGAAGCCCTTTGTAAAGCTATCATTGTGTCAGTTGCTCAAATTGAGATTTCTTTGGTAGAGTTATAGTGATTTTAACATTTGATGTTGTTTTATTCATTTTCATCACCTTACAGCTGCTGCTCACAAGTGCAGTGTTTGGCATCTTGCTCTGGCTGACTACAAACATTCCAAATGTCATTGAAAAGGCAGTTTCTGTCTCACCTATTGTAGTGGATCGGTATTTTGATTTTATTTTTTTTCTATTTTTAAATAATTTTCATCTCTGGCACATCTTTTCTTCCTCATATGTATGTCCTGTCCAGTGACAGAATGTGAAAAATTCTGTAGTTTATTTTCAAATGGCAAAATTGCTTCCAACTTCCACCTGGAATTTTTCTGGAAAATTCACGTCTTCTTTTAACATTATCAGTTATCGTAGACCTTTAACTTAAAATTCTGACATCAAGGACTGTCTCTTACACAGGAAACTTTGCACTCAGACTGCAAAGCCGTGGAGATTTTGTGTAGACAATTGATGTTATTCAAGAAACAGAGATGTGGTACAGTGTGCACTTTGAGGACTATTTTTTTCTTTTGTAACCTTTCTGATGATGTTCTTCTCGTGATTAATGATATTTCCAAAAATCAGTGGTGAAACTCTGAAAACAAAACAGCAGCATAGGTGTCTTTAGGGCAAGGAGCAAAAAATTTACTCTGTACAAAAGAATACACTTGCTGTTTTTAAGGAATCACTTTCTAAGAAATTGACAGGAGCAGAAAAAGTTCAGCCAAAATATCTGAGGAATTTTAAGTAAGAATTTTCTGTGCTTTTTACTGCATTGTGTGATAAACCACCTAATCTTTGCTACAGAAAGAACAAAAAGCATGCAAATGTGGCATTCACGTTTGTACACAGCTCCCGAGGCATCCCTGGACATACAGAGCAGCTACACATTTAATCTCAACCTAATATTAATCTCCTCCTTCCAACACTTTAAAGAAAAATATCAAAAAATGTTTCCTTCATCAACAGCTCCCCCCAGGTTTTCATCACCAAAGTGTTTTCTCCTCTTCCTCAGGCTGCCCCTTTTCCATTTTTTAAAATCTGAATAGGGTGCTTTTGGGACAGCGCTGACTGTGGGCAGAGGCTGAGCTCCTTTCCTGCCTTGGGACAGCACTGACTGGGGGCAGAGGCTGAGCACCTTTCCTGCCCACATCTCCTCTTTCTGCCTTGGTGGAGGGAAAAGCCCAGCTCTAATGCTTTCAACTTTATGTTATTTATTTTTTTATTTTTGCTCCCAAATAATAAGATTGCCAGAAATACACTACGGCGAGGGCCAGTAATAATTCATTGGCTATCTACTGTTCTTCAGTGCAGACAGAAACCACGTTTCCTGCTCCCAGGCCACGTCAAATTACAACTCTCATAGCCCTTGACTGTTGCAAGAAGCAGCACCCAAGCCTTCTACAGAGTGATCACAACACAACACGGGACCATCACCCTTGAGCAGGGAACGTGGCCAGGGCTGGACTATCACCTGCTGGGGCAGAAGCTGTCAGAGGAATATTCTGAGCACCTGAGGTGCCACAAACTGGGCACACCAACACGGCTGGCTGGCAGTGCTGGCGGAAAGGAGGACGTGGTACAAGGAGGACAAGTACAGGGAGTGAAACATTGCAGCCTTCCATGTTCTCCCCAAGGCACAAGAAGCCATTCTTCTGAAATATTTTGAAGAGCTGTGGGGCTAAAAGCAGACAGAGAGAGACCAACCCCACAGTGCCACTGTTTTATGAGGGTGCCTTAGAAAAGCCATGGTGCCAACCCAGCACCGATGAGACCGCAGGAGGCCACACAGAGCAGTACTCAAAAAACTAAAGCAGCGTCTTTATTTTATACATAACAATCAGTATAAAAAGTTTATTACATAAGAGCTGTTCTGTTTACAATATATTATATTGCTTCAAGCTGATGCAGAAACTTCATACATTATAGCTCTACTTTGTTTACAATATATTACGTCAGTTAAATGGTACCACTGCAGTTTCTTTTTAATACACAAAACTGTAAAGCCAAAAATAACATTGAATTGAGTTATTCAGTTTTTAAATTAGGCAACTTATTTATTTATGTATTTGTTTTTCTTAGGGAAAAGTCTAAATACACAATTTGTAAAGATTTGCAAAATGCACCTTTCTTTTGTCTTAGACAAATTGCATCATTGAAATAATTCAGGGTTAGCATCTACAGAGTTTTGTGCTTGAATATTGTTACCTAATTTTTGGATAATATTTGCTATATAACCAAAAAAGGGGAAGTTTAGCTGTAACTGAAGTGTAGTACAAAACACCATCCAAAGCACTGAGAGAAGAAGCCTATAGAATCATGCTACAGAAGTATTTATAAAACTTAAAAGGAGTAGTAAGTGTCAGCTCAGTGGTTTATAATGAAGCTAATAAAATTCCAGCCGGCAATCTTAACTGTAATGAACAGCATTGTAACATTCAATCCATGAGAGGTTAATGAAGGCTGTGAACTTTGTGTAACACGAACCATTTCAGATGTTGGAGCTCACCAGATGTAATTGGATTCGGGTGGGACATGCTTCTCCTCGGCCCTTTTTGGCGAAGGCGTGTGCTGCCTGTGCTTGCTGCCTGCTGGCCTCAGGGCGCTCAGACCGCTGGCTCCGTACCCTGGAAAATTATCCAGTTCAAGAAAAAAGCATCCACAGAAGTGGGCTCACAATCCACAGCTAATATTTCAAATGGAAACTGTCTAACCCATTTGAACAAAGGATTTTTATTTGCCTTACAAAAGTGCTCACGCGTCCGTTACCCCTCAGGACGAACGCAGTCCTGCCGGACAGACGGATGCTTGGCCTGGCCAGGGAGCCCAGGGACCTCAGCACAGCCAGGCTGTCACTCAGCCTGGGGCTCACATCTGTAACCCCCACACCAGGTGGGTTACACTCATGATGATCTGCCAGCTCTAGAATGGGGCGTAAGCAACCTCCTGGGGAGAATCTGCACAGCTACCTGAGCTGGGCTTTGGTTTACGGCTGAATGCAAAGAAAAAGAACACCAGTGACCATAAACACCTGGGGGGGAGGGAAGCCATCTGAAACAGGCTTGCTAGAGCTGCTTTGTTGTGGGAAATGAAAGTGAACAATAAAAATGGAATCCAAAGTATTATGTTGTAATTGTTTATAGGTTCATTTACTCATCTCATTACTTAAAGCTCATGGAAATGACTTGGAAAAACTGAGTTCTCGGTTCAATTTTTTAACCATATATTTTTTAAGAAAACAGCTTTACCAAAGAGCCATTCATTTGATGGAATATGAAGCAAGTCTCTCAAGTTAACTAGAAATCTCCTCTCAAGACCCAGTGATGTTTGGTTTCAGTTGAAAAGAGGGAACTGCAGTGCATGCACATTAATGGGGGTGGATTTTGCCCAAATGTCCATTTCACAGTTTCTTGCTAAATACAAAGAGAGTTTTGCAGTACTAAACGCAGCAGGACTGTACCCAAACTCCAAATAATGGAGGATGCAAAAACTTGGAGTTTACAATCATGTGAGACTATTGACTTCTTATCACAAGGCTGGCGTGAGCTTTTTTTTGTTGTACAGGTAATTACTTCTTTGGTGATGGTCACCTAAAGTAGGTATTTGATTTCATTTGCTATCTGAGTCCTTTATAGGAAGAATATGACAGGAAGAAAAAGTTCATACCAAACTTAAGAACTGTACTTTGTAGTGGTTCATTTCCTTATATCTTTTTTCTAACCATAACTTATGTTAAGGGTATTTCTCCTTCAGCGAGTAGCATGAATACTTAAATCTGCTAGGTAACAACAGAAAAGAGGACTCCCAATTTTCACAGCAAACCTAATTTTCACAGCAAAATCCATTTTAGTTGGATAATACTCAGTTTTAATGAAAATACTGTATTTATTCTAATACATTTTGATGTGACAAAAATCATATGCATCAACAGGTTTTAATAAAAGTGAGCATTCAGTTGATGCTGCAACGTAAGGTTCACATTCCTTGTGGCTGATTGGTTTTGTAGCTGCAAAATTTTTCTACTTTTTTATTATTGACATATAGAACGCACACAACATGTGAATTGGTAGCCAACAGTGATACACATTAGTATCTTTTGAGAGTATATAAACACATACTGAAGATCTGCTGTTACAGTATTGTTGCACATGAAACATAAAATTAAATCTGAAGTTCTTACTGGATATATCCTATTGTATTTAAAGTAATTATACAGTACCATTTTAAGCCCAGTGAAATGATCAGTTGCTACAATAGATGGTAAATGGACCAAAAAGGAAAAAAGACATTTATTTCAAGAACTTTGTTTTGGGGCAATATATTTTGTATGCAGAACGTGGATGGGAAGAGGAAAATTAAAATGTGAAGTTGCTCAGAACAGATCTTGCATAATTCTTCAAGTTTTCCCCAAAATTTCTAAAGGACATTACATTTTTTCTAAGTTTCAATCAGTTTTAAAACCTGACAGAGTTTTATTTTTAAAAATACCTACCCAGCATTTCAAAGCTAGCTGACATTACTGAGGAGTATTGAAAGAATTGGATCCCTTCCATACTATGGTTGGGAGACAGGCAAGGCCCTCCCCTGATTGATACCAGATTCTGGAATTTCTAATACAAACATGGTCATGATAAAACACTTTCAAATTATTATGAATTGTTTTTAAGTAGGTAAAATTATGGAGAATTGAAAGCCTTTGTTTTATTGCTTGGATTAAAGATTAGAGAAAAAGGAGTGTGGTACCATTAATGATGCTGGAAAGGCTCTTGAGGCAGTCATTTCTGTAAAGCACTGGGCGTGTAACACCTCAGATACGACTCTCAGGGTTTGTTTCTCACTTACTTTTATTGCAGTGTCTCCCGTGCCAGCCTTCTTTGCACTGGCATTTGTTGGGCTCCACACAGGTGCCGTACAGGCCACAGCTGGGTTCACAGACAGCTGTAAAAAGTGAACACATACACCTGGTCTCTTAACATTTCATCCAGAGACAGTCACACATCTGCTCTCCCTGATGTTTGGCATGATGAGCCGTCCTGGCACAGGCTGTGGCTCTCAAAGTAAATCTATGCCTTTGCAGCCTGAGCGCAGTCAGAGCCCTGAAACAGTCCACACCCATCTCTTTACCTGCAAGGTCTGGCTCAGCCCCTGGCAAGAGAATCAGGTTGTACAGCAGAGCTGAGCATCCATCAGAACCAGCCAGAGAAGGAGAGTAGTCCCCAGCACCCCACTCACAAGTGTCCTCATTGTATTTTAACATGGCAAAGCATTGACATTTTATTAAGCATTTCTCTAGTACTAAACTGCTACTGCTGAGCTGACACACTGCTGGTTTATAGAACTCAAGAGTACAGAAGAGACTGTGAGGACACTTCTGTAAAATAAAAGTTTCTGGTTTCATCATTTCCTTAAGTCTGGTGTATGATGTGTGTCCAGAAAGTAAAATAACTTGAATCCCTTTGACAACAAACAATTAGCAGTGATGCTATGTGAAAAAGGTCCTGCACAGGGAGCTCAATGTTCCCCCAAGGACTGATGGAGCGGCTTTGGTACTCACGCTTTGAGCACAGGTCTCCCTGGTAGCCTTTGGAGCACTTGCATTTATTCTTACCGGTACATTTGCCTCCGTTTCGACAGGGTTGATGGCATTTACCTAGAGATTGAAAATGTAGAAACAATGATCTTAGTCCCCTGTGCCTACTGGAGACAGGTGTTGGACAAGCTGGCCTTGGAACTGAAAAACTCATCAGGTGTTAGTGTGCACTATGGATCCATCAGGAAAGACTCTGCTGCAAGTCTGTGCTTCCAACTTATAGGTGTTCTTGCCTTTTGACAATATGACAATAATTTGGCATGGCCAAAGCCTGTGTGACCTTGCAGCTTTTGCCCAGGTTTGTGCCACTCTGCCTCTGCATCCCCCTCATGACTGGTCAGTGCTGACTCCTGCTCTCCTCACCCTTTACAGGGAGGGCAGCCCTGCCCAGACCATGTGCTTCCAAAGAGCAGGATCCAAACCTGAGGGGCCCTGGCAGAAAAAAATCTAGTGCCATCTGAGAGCAGTAATAAACTCAGGAAATGACAGGTATGGCTGCTACTTGCAGACAGTGAATAGATTGGCTGGGCCCTTCAGCTCGTAGCACAGGCTGGGAACACCATGGTGCTGTGAATGGTGCAGTGAGGACTGTTCCACATGGCAGCTCAGAAACCGAGGGCACATTAAAAACACACGCCCTTCTTTCCTGTTTGCAAAGAGCAGAGCAACTTTGCTAACAGTAATCGCAACTGGCAGACATTTTTCCAGGCTCTTGGTCTGGAAATGACTTTCCTTCACAAGCAGCCTTTGCCAAAGGCATAGGCTGGGTCAGGTGTTGTTGTAGGAAGTCTTGTTTGGCCCTGGGACTGAGGAGGCCCCCCTGGCGCAGAACCACGCTCAGTTTCTGTCTTTCATGCTGGGCTTGACACACCAGGGGCCTTCCTCAAATTTAACGTCCAATGTCCCACCATCAGACTGCCTATACCTCGTTAGAATTTGTCTGCATTTCTCAACTAATTAAATCTTCACTCCTCTCTAGGAAGGGAAGCACAGTGCCCATGCACTCAGTCACTCCCAGGCGGAGGGATGCTCACTGTCACTTCCTGGGCACTCTTGAGCCACCAGGAGCTGCAGCCTCACTTTCCTGCCACCTTGGTGCCCATATATACCAGTGCAGCTTTTCTCATTGGGGTCCAAAACCATTTTTTATCTTTTCTAATGCAATTAGATTTCCTAGATTCTTCAGAAAGGAGAAAACAAAGGCACCCTTCCTAGATTTAACACTAATATTTTCCTGTATCTGTGAGCAAATAAAAACTGGACTCTGGGGCAGCAAACTGATTCCTTTCCTTTTCTTTTCCCCTTCCCTTTTTCCCTCTTGCTTTCCCTTTCACTTTCTTTTTATTTTTTAAAGAAATGTATTAACTGAGACCTGCACATCATAATTTAAGCATCAACACTAGCTTGCTGTGCTGAAAACCTCATTTCATGATCACAGATGGTCCTCTTGGGAGTTCAACATCACACACAGCACCTGCTTAGCCCTCAACCCCTGCAGACCTTTGTGATATACAGGAATATTGTCAATATAAAGGAAACACTCACTCCTATTCTACATAATTATTTTAATAACCCTGAAAGAAGTTTCATAGGCAGCTGATGGAACACACTGTGCTGAGGAGAGTTTCTGTAAAAGCACAATTCCTCTGCAGGAGCCTTTGGGGAGGGAAATTTTAGGCATTCTAATTTACAAACATTTGCATCCCAAGTAATTAACAATTGGGAAGAGCAATGCTAAAGAAATCAATGAACTTTCCTAGTTCTTTAAGTAAATCTGAAGGATATGGGTCAAGAGACATGACACCAACTTCCATCAAGTTACAACAGGCAAGCATTTGGCTCAGCACAGCTCAATTAACTTTGGACTAAGATATTGTCACAGAATGTGGGAAAGAGTAATAACTCTCTCTGTTATTGACTAAGAAATGGAAAAAGCAACAAAACAGCTGGTGACAAGTAGGAGAGGAATCCAAAGCAAAATAAAACTCTGGATTCAAAGTGAAACACTAATTAGAAAAAAACCTGGAAGACTTTGAATGCTCGTTAGTTTTGTAGTTCAGTACACTTCCCAGGAGTCTTACAGAGGGATTCAATTATTACACAAGCACTGAAAACCTATACCCAATTCTAAAAAAAACCCAACCAAACAAAATCTTGCCATTTTCAGAAGATGGCTTTCTGCCTGTTGAAAGGTTTTTCTCCCTCATTATTTTAAGAATCCCATGATTGAATGTAGCTGGCCCTGGATCTAAGAAAATGGACTGAGTTGTGTTTCTGCTCTGGTGTTCCTAAGCCATGTCTAGATTTCTTGCAATCTTCCACTGCTGTGCTGGGGCAGTGCCCAGGGGTGATGACAGCTGTCAATCACAGTCTGACAATTGCAGTCTTGGCTTCACAAGAGCCAGAGTATGTGAACAGCTTTCCTTGCGCTCATTGACATTGTCCCAGTTTAGGTCTCAGCATATCACAATCTGAATTTGTTCTTTTTTCTTTTGTACAGAAGCTAGTTTACTGTATTTTAATTAATTTAATTTGAGTTTCACAGGTCAGCCTTTTCAGGAAGTCAAAACAGTTGCACTTATCCCAAGCAGCAGACAAATATGAGCTTGAGCTCCTCAGACAGATCAATTAAATGGACTGCCCTTAATTATACATGCTGCAATAAGAGTTCTAAGAATTCTCCTCAAAAAAACCGCCACCAAACATAAAACACATGCTTCTCTCTGAATCAAACTTTAATTTTCATCTGAGAAATGTCAACAATGTTGACTTTTTGGGGACTGGAGAAAGAAATGGGGCTCTGCCAAATAGTCAAATTTAAACTTGACGTAAGCAAAGGTAAATCCACTGAAAACCCATGCTGTTCTTGTGGTATATGATCTGAATTTATATCAATGGGCAATCTTTATTTACTTAAAAACAAAAAGGCGTTGCTGCTTCTTTTTCCCTGAATTTTTAATGCTGTAAAAAGGAGTTGCAAAATGCCTTGTAATGCACAGAGACATGGTGAAACACTTACATACACCTATTGTTAATCTACACATAAAGACTGAGCAAAATGTAAGTCTTGCTGTGTCTGTGTACATTCTTTGCATAGTAATTCACTTGCTGTTGTATATTGGCTGATAGCTAGTTAAGTGTTTATTTCCATGTGTTTTCAAAGTGATAAAAATTTCCTAATTGTGAGGAGGGCTTGTTTCTACCGATGTATATTAAAAAAATCAGCATTTACATATCCTAGGCGAAATACTGCTCTCCATGCTCCTGTGAAGGTGCTGGGGAATATTGGTGGGATTATTTACAGCAGGGAAAGCTTTCCTGCACAGTGCCCTGTTAGAAGTTGTAAGTCCAGGAAGAATGAGGTCTGGCTGTACATCCCCAAGTTACCTTGTGAATGTAACTTTACATGCTACATGAAAGCCCTCAGTTCTTACAGTTCAGTTCTCCTGTTGCCCCAAATCTTTTCATTCCCAAATTACAGTAGCCCTTGCAGAGGTGACAGCTCAAACTTAATCTGCTGTGCCCATGTGTGATTTGCCACAATGTTTGGAAATGCACCCCACAGGCTTGGCATGGCAGCACATCTGTCTGCCACAGGGCATTGCTTGCATACTTATGGCTGGAGGATTATTACCAAGCCTGGTTACTAGTGAAAACAGAACAGGGCAGGGGGTGAGATGGTCCAGCAATGAATCAAACTTCAGAGCAGGAAACTCATTTGGAGGCATGTGGCATCTGACTCTGAGGGTCCCAAACTGCTGTGTGAGACCCTTGCTCTGCGCCAGCAGAGGCAGCTCATGTTACCATTCAGGCACTGACAGTAGAAGAAGCTGTAAATGAAAGCAAGCACACAGAGATGCTACTCACTAATTTCACATTGGTCTCCCTCGTAGCCTGAAGGACAAATGCATTTTCCCAGATAGAAACACGTCCCTCCATTGAAACAGGTTGTTGTGCAGTTTGCTGAAACAAATAAAAGAGGAATGATCTAAGGCATTAATATGAACCAGAACCAATTTGGACTTAATATTCTCTGCTGTTCATCATAAATAAACATTGAGTAGGTTGTAAAAGCAGAATTAACCTCTTTTCATCTGGTTTACAAAGACTGAAATGCAGTTATTCCTACATAATGCTTTACACGGGCACACACACAAAGCAATATAGAATGAGAGAAGTGAACAATACAGCAGTGAGCTCTCTGAGGACAGACTGTGCTACATCTTTATCAACCCTCACACATGAAGCTCACTGAAGGATTAAGGCACTATTGCTGTTGAAACTGCCAGTGTCTGATGAAAGGAGCACAGCCTAGGACTGGAAGCTACTTCTACTTCAGGACACTTCACTACAGCTCTTAGGTAATATTTTGACTGAAAAGAAACCTCTGTGAGTTTTTCTGTGTGGTGACATAGATGCAAATGCTTCGACTTTCAGCTGCCAAATAACTTACATTGTGTTAGATGTGACTTTTCACCAAACAGCTGGGATTCACATTAATCCTTCAAGACATCAGGAGCATTTAATTAAAGTGCACATTTGAAGCATTTTCTAAATGTGGTGAAAGTCTGTTCAAAGACTAGACAGAAGACATGAGGGCATTGACACTTACAGTTTGTGTAAAGTAATAGGAAGGTTCCCACTATTTTGCTGAAAAGGCCTCTAGGACCTTTTGCATTCAGTCTTTACTTCATATAGACCTGCAATGACAAATGGAGCTCGACATTCTGCCATGAGCAGCTCAGTTACATTTCTGCAGGAAATTACTTGGTTCTTTCTACATGGTAGCTTAGACTGTTCCCAATTACTCTTCTGAACAACTGGTTCAGTTTTTACCCTTCATGAGTCCCAATGCAGCAACAAAAAAAATGAATAGCTTGCATATTTTTTCATGTGTCCTGATGCGGCACATTAATGTACCAAATAATTAGTAAAATTAATTTTACTACAGGAAACTAGAGCTCAAATAGGGGCGGTTTTTTTTCGTAATTTTTTTTCTCACCCCAGAAATAGAAGCGATTTTTGTGGTTTACATCCACAGTTTTCAGTGGATCAACTGAAGTGATTATCCCAACACCCCTTCACAGAGCTGGGGTGTATGGATACCTGCAATTTCCTATATTCTTCTAGCAGCTGCCAGGCTGTGCTGCAGCATCTATTTTAAGAACCACAATATTTTAAAGACTTATCTGACTTTCCAAAATGCAGTCCTAGAGGGAAGCTGCAGAGGTGAGTGAAGAGAGGCTGTGGCGGGCAGAGCCCGGGCTGTGGTGGGCGTTTACCTTTGTCGCAATTGATGCCGTAGAACCCCGGGGGGCAGATGCAGAGGCCAGGGGTGATGCAGAGCCCGCCGTTCATGCAGCGAGGAACACACAGTGCTGAGGAGTGGGAAAAGCACAAAAGCATTGCTGGTGGCAATGTCCAAATGTCAGTACCCTCCTGGTATTTAAATACATGGCACATTGACTCCTTAAGCTACTTTTCCTTCTGCTTATTGTTCTAAGTCATCTTTGCAAAGTGCCTCTGGTAAGGGGTTAAATCTATTATATCTTTGGTTTGTATCTGGCAACTTCTGTATAGTGCTACTAAAAATTGTAGGCTAATTGAAGTTCAAATCTGACTCCATACGTACGCAGAAATTGCCTCTTGTACAGTTTAATACCAGACAGGGGAGAGCAAAGCACCTACACACTCTGGATATTTAAAATCCCCCAGACAAGTGCTCTCTACAACTGTATTCTGCTTCCTCAGCTGTACAGGCAGGACCATCTCAGAGGGGCCAGTAATTCAGTGGGGTTCCCAGCCAGGCTTTACAATGAACCTTCCCTACTCCTGCATACCTGAGCATAAGCATGGCTACCTAATTTTGGCTAGGACAGGCTGCTGCACAGCCAAATGGTCCTGCATGCTCCCAGTGAATCTCCTCTGGAGCCCCTGTGCTCTTCCAAGACCTCTCTGCCTTGTGACTAACACAAAAGGCTCTTCAGGGAGGCGTGTTAGGGGGCAATGCTTCACTTTGTGGTTACCCACAATTGGTACAAGCAGTGAGGTTGGGTCCATGCTGGTGAGTTAAACAGCACCCAGGCCCGGGGCCAAATGGCCTGTGAAATCATCATGTGAAATTGTTGGTGGCTCAGCTTTGTCCCAGCTGACCAGCAAATCCTCCTGGCCGCGGTCCTGGGATGAGTAGTGACCACGAGCTCCTCCCAGGAGTGAGTTTGTAATGGGTTTCTTGGGAGGTAAGAGTTTATTAAACATATGAATGTAAGCTGTGCCAGTTGCTCTCCAGGCCAGAGATCAGTCCTTGATCCTTTGTATTTAATATTTTTGATGTAGGCAGAGTATCTGGGAGTGAATGATTGTATTGGAGTAGGATGCCCATGGGGATGGGCGTCTCCGGTCGCCCTAGGGAGGGACTGCCGCTGGGAAAAGGAAGGGAGGGATAGGAAGAAGATCTAGTTTCTTTGCCAAGTCACACCAATTTCCTGGTTCTTCCCTCCTGGAAATGTTGTTTTGGGCAATTATCCACTCATGGAAGAGAAAGAGAATCTTCCCTTCATCTTCCCAGTTTTGTTTTCAGCCTGCTTACAAATCTGATCTTATCTGCAAATAAACAAATGCTGAGCAACTAAAGCCCTGTGCTTTGTTTCACAGCTAGTCCTCATTAGCAGAAGAATTTTATTTAATCTTCTCGCCAGATGGATTCCCTGAGATTAGGGATCACTTAACTATTGCATCAGTTTTTGTTAAAAGTAATTCGTGATAGAGAAAATATTTTTCATGTAAGAAATTTGTATTTCCACTAGACCATAGATGATAATAACAATTCTCTTACATATTTGAACTCAAAATATACAAAATCTTCAGAATAGGCCATTCTTAATTTAGGAGAGCCTACAGTGCAGGAGATACAGTTTTCCTGAGATTGTGGTAGAGAGTTGACATTTTTTATTAAATTACCTTTCTCACAATGAGGCCCGTAAAATCCATCAGGACATTCACAGACGTGTCTTTCGTTGCAAACCCCTCCATTTCTGCATCCTCCTGGACATTCCGCTTCATAAAATAGAATAACAATCTTAATAAAATGTTATATACTTCAGCTGCCAGCCAGATCTCAGCAGGATTAATATACTTCTGTGACACAAGAGTTACAATATTTGCTGGCAGGCAAACACTGAAGAAATGGAAATTCAGCTAAGATTTCTTCAACATAAATTGGTTTCTCTATTTGTAGTCTACAAATAGATGTTCCACCACATGTTCACATGGCTGATGCACTTTTTGGTGGACTCTGCATTTTTATTTCTCTGCTGCTCTATAAGTGCATGAGCAATGTGGATGCTCTGCTCAATCCAGTACTTTATTTTCTGTGTGGAAATGAGCAGGCAGCTTGGCGCAGAACTCGCATGGCTGGTTAGACCTACCCTTAGTGTGCAGGACCAGTTTCGATTTCTGCAGCCTGAAGTAGGCTTCACTGCAACTTGCATTGCATTAATTACCACATCTGTTACTACTGAGGTGACAATGATGAAATCTGTGTTCACATGAAAGAGTGAGCATCAAGGCTACGTGGAAGAAGGCCAGGAAGGAAGATGAAAGCACTCCTGCACAACAGCTCTGCATCGTGGTCAGCTCTCATTCGTATCTCCATTATTGATCAAATACGTAAAAGTGTTTGGCAACACTGGCAGGATTATACAAGGATGAGAGATACTTCTGGGTGCTACCACTATCCTCAAAACACCAGAGTCCATCAAAACAGAAGGCAAACTAAATCAAGCCCTACAGAACACCATCAAAAAGGGCTGCTGGGTAGAAAAACAATTACTCAAAAATGCCTTCCCAGATCCCTCACAGAGAATAAGGCAGGCAGCAGAGACTGCCTATTCACATTAGAAAAACTCAGCATCAGTAGGGATTGGTGGTAGGCACAACCTCCTCATCCTGATGCTCTGTTGTGTGACATTCCAAGTGAGAAGGTTCAAAACCTCTGAGGTAAAATGATATGCCTTAAAAGTAAAGCCGTTTGCAGCCATAGTAATTGTAGTAAAGGACTTTTGGTCCTACTGTGCTCTAACACTGTATTCTAGGAGTTTTTCTGGAAATGCTTCTCTCTTTGTACTCAAATGCAGAGCTGCTATTCATTACAAAAAAAATGCATGCTTAAATACATACCATTTCAAGCAGAAAAATAGGAAAACATATATATTTTCTTCGTGACCACCTGTTAGCCATGGTGGTCAAATCCTCTCTTATCCACAAAATTTCTCCCTTGCTCCCCTCACTTCCTCTGCTGGGGCCTTTTTGTATGGCCAAGAATAACTGGAAACAATGACTAGGGCCCTGACAGGAGCTCTTCACCATTATGATATCTTTCAGAGGAGGGAAACTCACACATACTCTAACACCAACCACTAAAGACTTTCTTATCCTTCTCAGCATCTGTCCTAAAACACTGCTGTTTCCACCTTACTAGACACAGGGCAGGAATGGAAGTTATTCCAGTATGGGCTGGAAGAGATGATGTGAGAAAGCTCCTCCTCTGCATGTCTCTAAAGTTTGGGAAATCTTTCTTGTGTCTCTCAGTTGGCTCCATGAACAAAGAACTGGGACAATAATCAACCCCAGGTTTCCTGAGAGGTCATATGATGCAATACTGCTAATTGGATATTACAGCTCATATAAAAATGGTAACAACAAATAATAACATAGAAATTATAACTTGGATGACTGCTATGACTAAACTGAGTTTGGAGCCCTTCCTCTTTAAGCCACTCTTTCCCAAAATACAGACCTGTAACTCTGCTCTCCCTATTAGAATACCCCAATGCTATTTCCAAAGTTCATTAAGTTCAGTATCTTTGAGCTGAACTGAAAATAAAAAAGAGGAAAAGTTTTATGCTGTGTTTATGCCAGGCACACCGCTTCATACATGAGATGTGATTGTTTTTGTGTATTTAAAGCCTCCATTTTTCTTCCTGTTTCTCTGCCCACTTCTTCTCCCCTTCCTCCACTTTCCCTGGGCTAATTGGCAGCAGCAAGGCTTCAAAGGGGACAAGCAGCTTTGCTATTTGGGCATAGTGATGTTTCAAAGAATAAACAGCTCTTGCTCCCACTGCTCACTCTTTGAAACCACACTACAGCCAATTATCTCAGAGAAAAAAGTGCAGAGAAGAAAATGTGGGACTGTGAACGAAGATTTAATAGGGGAAGAAAAAAACTCTTGTTCTTTGTACATCAGCCCTGCCATGGGTTAATTTGATACAATTGCACATGATATGGGATAATTATCTTATCTTGGACACTGATTTTTTAATTTCCATAGCCTCATTTCCATAGCCTTAAAGTGATAATTATAGTTTGTGGTGTATCAAATTAATTCAGAAAGTCTTATTACATAGTGCATATGGTTCATAGATCAGTTGATTGAACAAGTGCTCTCCTTTCCAAGCAATCACTGCAAAAACTTCATGGCTTTTCTCCTACCAGCGTGTCCTCTGTGCGCTTACTGCTTGATAACTGGAAGTACTGAACACCAACTTCCATAATTTTACCTGTATCAAAAGCCAAGAGGCTGCACCTGGGCTACAGAGAAGATAAAGCCAAGTTTTGCAGAGGTTTTCTGAGTCAAGATTTTTGTATTCAGTTTGGCTGCGCAATTTGAGATTTTGGGAACTAACAACACCAAGCTGGAACTGAGGCACTGACAGCATTAATTGATACCAGTGTCCCCACTAAAGTTCCCAAAAGGTCAGTTCTCCAGATGTGCCATTTCTGGAAACATTGAGCTCAGCCTGCTTCACAGAACTAGCTCTCCTCCAAGCACCTTGACTTGTTTGCTAATAGGGGCTTTTCATATGATACATCTCTATCAATGTCCCTAATTAACATCCTACTGATGTCAATGTGATGAGCAGTGAGCAGCAGGAGGAAGAAATGTCTCCAACCCAGTCTGCTAAGGGTGTTCTGTCAGAAAAGGCTCAGTGAACATGTAGTATATGATCAGCAAATGCACACAGAACCAGAAAGCCTGGAATTCACCATGACTGGTTCACATTGTGTGACTGCTTTACTTCCATCCTCTCTAGCTCTTATCCTAAATGAAACATAAGAGAGCCAGGTGACCTGGTCCAACAGCATTCCAGCGTGTTTTCTTCAGTGTTACCTTGCTGACAGGTTTTAAAGAAGATGGCGTTCTGAGGGGTCTGGAGAATAATATTGCCTTCTGAGTTCATTATGATCACGTTCACTTCAAATGCAGCGACCCCATCTTGTTTTCCAAGGCAAGGAAATCCAACCTGAACAACTAAAAGGATAATAATGCCAATAACACTTATATTTACATGCACATACATACATACAAAAGTATACATTGCAATACTAAAAAAAATAAAATTATAGATGTATCTAAGCTTTGGAGGAATGCCATTGATGAAACAATGTGAGACAGATCCCTTTATTCAGAGGTGGTTCTAGGGTTAAAAGTAAAGCAGGACAGGAGAAGAGCTTGTGCTCATTTGCTGAAACAAGCCCAAGAGTCTATAGTGCAGACAGTGATCCTAACACAACCATGCTTTTCTTGCAGATGAGGAAATTACTTGTGTGGAGGTATCTAAGGATATATCAAAGCAAGCTGGAAGCCTACTTTTTATTTTCTGAGTTGGACTTCTCACTTCTGAGTCTAAATTTTCCATGCTGTCATATGACTTCTGTAAAAACATATATTTAGGGGAAAAGTTACTTTAGGTAAGTTTTTCTGCTTTGGATATTGTAATTATTACCTAAATAAGATACTGGTCTAACCAAAACTTACTCCATAAAGTGCTGACAAATGGTACCCTTGATAAGTATGAGTGCAGTTTTTAAAAAGAAGGTATAAACACCTCACTCTGACAGAACTAGCTCAGCGTAGTGACATTTGGGCATTGCTTTCCCAGGAAAAGTATTCAAACACTTTTGAAATACAAAGAGTTTAGGCATCTAATTAAGGCCAGTAAATCTGGAGTATTTTACTGATGAAGTAAGCCCAATACCTCAGAACTATGGAATTCTCTGTTGTGATTGTCACAAGTGATCTTAAATAATCTTCAGATGAAATGATTTTAGCTCTTTTCTTCAAAATTGCCTCTTCTTTGCTGCCTGATAAGTCAAATCCAACTAATAGAAATTGTTTATTCTCTTCTTCTGAAGCTGGTCTGAGATTTCCTAATAAAATACAGAGCTAAACCCCCTACATTTAGGTTGTTTTAGGTTGCTGCTTATAAAAATTTTGCAAGCCATAATTCGGCTATTTTTGTTATTTTGTGCCTTGGTAAAATACATAATAATTTATTGCTGAAACACATTCTGTCTCTGGTAAGTCCTACAAACAGAAAGGTGCCTTGCAGTTCTCATTCTAAAGTAATTACATAGTTGAAGGGCTTTTGCACCAACCTTTGCAAAGACCAAAACCATGTAAGCAGGTGGCAAGAAGGAAACACAGTTGATTATTTAAAAAAGACATTTTAAATGCTGCAGTAACCTTCTTATAGCATAAGTGCAGGAATTCAGTGCTTGGATTAGGATGTGTTTTAGTTGAACAAATTCCAGTGGGGAGGAAGATGTGGCAGACTGTTAATGACAGCATCTAGATTTCATTGAGTTGGTAGCAACCCCTGAACTCCCCTGAGATCTGGCTGTGGTTTAAATGCCTAGGGAAAAACCCAGCAATGCATCCCTAGAGTCCAAGGCCACAGATCATAAACCTTTTATTCCAGCACTGCCCACTCTGGAATCTTTGGACTCCTTGTGTGTGTGAACAGCTAGGCACGCAGATATGCATTTAAGGACCCTCCTGTCAGCAAAAACCACCGGGATCCTGGCTGAACTTTGTGGTGGTTCAGAGTTGAAAGAAAGCCCCTAAGCTTTTCCTGAATTGTTGCATTTTTATGCCTGTTTGAATAATGCTAAGCACCCACCAACAGCACCACAGTCAAACCAAAGCAGGAGGGAAGTCCCTTGCATCAAAAACACGGCCATGAGCTCCCGTGGCCTATCACAGTGCTGAGCAGGGCCACAGTAGGGCAAACCTCAGCTCTGGTCCCTCTTCCCTAATTCAGGATGCAGTCCACATTTGTCCACCACTGGCAAGAAACAAGGAGAGGGAATCACAGATATGGACTTCTTTCTGTTAACCATCCTCCCACCACCAGGCCAGAAAACAGCCTCTCCTGCACATCTATATTTCTGTATCCTCTGGAGCACTTGTATCCAGGGCTGCAGAGCAAATGGCTCTAATAGGAACAAGGAAAGTTTAACAAATTTGAAAAGCAACCTGAGGAAACCTAGTGACTTCAGCTGAATTTAATTTTAGGTAGTAATTAGAATGCTCTCCTAGGATGCAGAGGATGCAGGTTTTATACCTTTTGTCTGGGAGGTCATGCCTTTTCCCTCTGCTTAAGGAACTGAGGTTCTCTAAATTGTCTTCAGGAGAAGCAGGCTGAGAGTAACTCCTGGATGTCTGCAAGCCTTTCAAGTTTGCAAGCAATTGTGTTACCCACTAAGCAAATGTGCCAAGGCCAACAACAAAAACCCCCTTTAAAAGTCTCCAGTGGGACTCCTTAGGGGACATCTCTGAATGAACAATCTCAGCAGGAGCAGGCAGGAAAGGTCTGGAGAGGAGTGGGAGCCCATACACAGTCCTGCAGCCCACTGTCACTCTCTACCAGGATGGCAGGCAGAGCAGAGATGTTGTTGCACTCAGAGAAGCCACTGATTTCTGCTGCTGAGCTTGGAGAGGTTTTCAGCACGTTTGGATGCTCAGCACCTACATTTTAATGTCTCAACACCATCAGTGTTGAGGGAGAGAAGGCTGGTGGACTGGGGGCTGCATGAGACACTGTGCCACAGCCTGGTCACACCAGCCTGCACCAGCACTGCACTGCCTGGTTCAGACAGGGACAGCAGGATCAGACAGGGACAGCTCAGGACACTCAGGGGGTCAGCTCTTTCTCAGTCACAGGCCACTCCATTGCTTCTGGGCACAGAGCTATAGCTGTGTTTACCTCTCTGAGTGTGGGGTTCAAGATGTTAATCACTGCCACAAAAATGACTCACTTTGTTTTGGACTTGCTAACCTCACTGGACCTTCATAGGCTTTTCCCTGCAGCCAGAAACGAGCAGCCAGCTGCTTCTCACTGGGCAGGTATCCACACTCCTCCCAGATTTCTTCTTTTGCACAAGCTGAGCAGTCTGAGCTCTTTAAGCTCCCACTGAAAAGCATCTGCAGCCTTCTCAACATCTTACCATGTGTTTAGGTGTAACAATATCATGTTGTGAGCACTGAATCAGCTACCAATTCTGGGACTTGGGAATGGGTTTTCAGAAAAGTCTAAGGAACCTAGGTGATTTAAATCTCACTTAAATCCAAGGAGAATTTGGTACCTCATCTCAGCATATCTTGAATTAGAGAAAGCTAAGAGAAGGACAAGGCTGCATCCAATGAGAAGCAATTGAGTAGGGTGGGACTCTTCAAAGTCCGGCAAAGAGAAAAAAAATCCGGGGATACATAATAGATGTGTACAAAATCATGGATACGATGAGCAGGATAGATTGACTATTGCTTCTACCAGTGCAAGGACCAGAACCCATCAGATGAAGCTGTTGCAGCCAGACTTGAAACAACAGGAGGGGGATCTTCATGCAATGGATGGCAGTGAACTCCTTGCCAAAGTGATTGGAGATAACAGGAGATGATATGGACTCCAGGACAGCCTGGAGAAGTACTAGAAAGTGAGATCTGTAACCCATGTGGGCTTACAAAGTAGAAAAATCACTTAAGACACAGGAAATCGAGCTGAAGGTAGTAAAAGCTGAGAGGGTAAATGGAAGTATCACATGTGCTTGTCCTCCTTTTGCTCTTCTACAGGTCTTATGGCCACCATTGGCCATAAGACAAATACAGGCTACAGAGGCCCTACAGCAACAAAGCTGTTCATATGCCTTATTTGGAGACAAATATCCTCAGAGAAGTTTCAAGAGTCCACTGATTTTTATAAAACCACTGGGTTCAATAACCTCTGAATAAGATATCTGTTAATCCTCATTCTTGTTTCCCATGCTCATGTTTACTATAGTGGTTTCTCTCCTTTTATTTCTCCTAATTGTCTGTAAGGGCAATTAATTTTCTTTGGAGTAAAACACTTTTTAAAAAAACACCGTAATTGTTGATTTGGTACTAAATAGAAGCTTGTGGTTGAATTTCTTATGGCATCTGTATGTATAGAAAAATTCGTTGGAAATGCAGTAGACCCAGGCAAACCAGACTAGATTTGTCAACTCTGTTTTTCCAACATGTATATTATAGCAATAACTACAAAATAGCAAACAATCACTACCTTGGTAGCATGCATTTACTTAGAAGTACTTAGTTAATTTTGGCCAGCTAACAGGGAGCATAAAAACCCACCATCACAGTAGTGGCTCACAATTAACAGTGTACATGCTTCAAATACTGTGTGGGTACTGAGCACTGGAACACCAAACAGGACTTAAATACTGCTTATATATACACCCAGTGCAGTGGTGCCCTGCACATGATCCATGTAAGGGAACAGCATGGACAAGCCCCTCTTAGTCCTGGAACTGAGGTACTAGTGCTGCCAACAGGATAAATCCTTTTGACTTTAATAAGATCTCCCATCACGATGGTTAACAGGCCTCCTGCTGCAGCTGTGAGCTCTCATCTCTGGCCTCCCTGCACTTTTAGTTTTCCTAAATACAGTCAGAAAGGAGTCATTTTGGTCTACCCTTTCTAGACAGTTAAAAATTAAGGGAGAAACTAGGTTATATTAGAGAATGCTGAGTGCAGCAGAGAGTGCTTTCCACATATCTCACCTGCTTTATATGGAGATGGAAATAATGCTTAACAAGAACTTGGCCTCTATGACTTTTAGGTTGCTTTTAAGTATCTTTATTTGACATTCATTGGGCTTGGAACCAATTCAATTTCAGCAGTTGTGGTACAAATATCATACCATCTTTCGCTCAAATCTATTTTCAATACCACTCCTTCGATCTGCACTGAATGGAAAGACCAATCATTCATGCTAAATTCCAGGTGTCATGGCAAAAAGCTGTATTGAAACATTACTTCAGTGCCGATCTACCACAAGCTGAAAATGGAGAATATAATACCCAAACTTTCAGAAATTATCCACTGAAAAAGAGAGAAGGAATAAAGACTCATCAGAGATGAAAACTTGTATATCAGTGCTTCATTTGCAGTCCAATCCTCCTGTTTTATTACTCATTTCTTTCCTACATTTATCCCATAGGTTGTCTAAGGCAATTTAGGAAACATCACTAAGACGCTGCTGTCATCAAGATATACATTTGTGCCTTGCTACTAGAGGCTACCATGTATGAACCTGAAACAGACCACATAAACTGTTATTCATCCACTTTAGAGCGAACTGGATTCAATAATCTTTCATGGAAAGCTCTTTTACTCAAATCAGCTCACTACACACCATGGTATTTCTAGAGCTTTTGCATTGGCTTGGGCTCAGCCTCTGCTGTGGGGCTGTAAATTCCAGTGAAAGATTAAGAATGCACAACTAAGGGATAAATGACAAATTATAATAAACTAGAACTTGTGTCTTTGAGCTGAATGCCTGATGACTCCAAATGAAAGCAGAACATCCACAAACTGCAAATTCTAAGAAACAGAATAATTTGATAACTTTTCCGGTAGTGATCAAAAAATTTGTTTTCTAAAAGTTGTACAACTAAGTGACAGCATTCGTGAATTTTATGCAACAATTTTGCACAAGTTTCTGCTGATTTATCCACACATAAAAGCTTCATGTGTCTTGACTCAGACAAAATATGCTGCTGTACTTAGGCAAGGCAATTACAAACTGTTCAGTGCCAAGCACTGTGGCAAGCATCGCTTTAGGCAATAAATTTCAGAACTACAATTCATAATGAAATACTTAGACTTTACTGGCTGTATTTTACAGAAACAAAACTTATAATATCAACAGTACAAACCTGATGCTTTATGAGGAACTGTTCCAAGCAGGGGGATATTTATAGTTGGATCAGCCATTATGCCTTTATCCAAAGAGTGCAAAGACAGGAATTCATAGTAGTACTCGGCCTACGACAAAATAAATGAAAAATCTATATTTCTTTTAATTATATTCACAGAAGCAAACTATTGAGCACATAAACTATAGCAGAACAACTACACTTTTCATGATGCCATTCACTGGGTTAGTTTCTATAATTTCCCTGAGCGCTTCTTCATCTAAACATAATTTTCAGACAATTTCCTCTTATTTTCATAGATTGTGAGTGACCATACACAGTAATCAGCATGCAGCATATCAGCAAGGAAAATGGCTTGCATAGAGTGGAGAAATGTTATACAAAGAAGATGTTTTATACAACCCACACTGTTCATCTGGCAGACAACAAAAATATCTGAACACTAAGCTCATTCTTAAAGCTGTTTTTTGGGCAGAATCCTCCTGGAACTGACTGGTGAGCCTGGGTGACCTGCCTGTACCACGAGTGCAGTTTAAAGGGCACAGGCACATACAAGTGTGGCATGAGATACCCAGGCTTGCTCTCGGTTGACCTGCACAGCGCATTGCCTCGGGCAAACAGGGCCAGGCAGTGAGTAGCCACGCTGCTGGGACACCACAACAGGACCCATATCTTGTTTACAGCTCTGACACTGCCTTGTTCAACCCTACTCCATTACATTTTTCCAAGGGTGGAGCTGAGAGCTCTCCTACCAAGCTGGCTTCATGTCACTCATTAACTGCAACACCAATTATTTGTTTCGGCGATCCCTAGAAAGTGTCGGCGTGATTTAAAAACTGCTTTCCACTACCTTAATCCTACTCCCAATAAGCACCTGCATTGTGGCACAGATTGCAGGTTCTGGTACTTTTGTCCACAGGAGCCTGGCCTGTCTGTTGGGCCATCTGTCCAAGGTTTCTTCACATTTGATGCCAGGTGCCATCATGTGTCTGCAGCGTGGCTGTACTCACCGCATACACCTGATATGTATGCACTTAGCCGGTCACCAGAGGCTTCCACTACTGTCAGCAGCACAACTGCAGGTGTGCAGAGCCAGCTGAAATGAAACTTTTATGTTCAATTGTGGCTTCTCCTTTGCCATGAAGTGTACAAGGGATTACAGATAATTCTGTCTGCTGGTCTCAGGTAAGTGCTTGAGAGCTTAGCATGGGCATAAGCAAATATGTGTTTTCATCTGCTCAATGACAGTAGATGGTACTGTTCTTGTCTACCTTTTAGATAAAACAGTGCAGCAAAGAGAGATTAAAGCCAAAATTTGGGCTGATAAATGATAGCTTGTCTATGTCTATAAGATGTCTGTCCATGTCCTTAGCCAGAACAAGGTCCTTTTTCTCCTGTAATATCCTGGCTCCCTAGCACAAGAAGGACCGATGACACCAGAAAAGCACTCATGACCTGGGTAGAATGGTTGTTATGAAATTCCTGATCAGCCCTGGCAGCACATTCACTTGGTCTGTAGGGACAGTAAGGAGATCCCATAACAGAGAGGAAATGGCATGAGGGGCTACACTCTACATGGGTAATCTTCAGAGGGTGTTGTGTAGGCACAGAGGACTTGCAAAACAATAGGGCAGGAAACAATGAAAGGTTTTAAGTAGGGGTTAAACACATGGAGTAAATGTGTGAGGGAGACAGGACATGGAGAGAAACAGTAAAACAAGAGATGAAAAATGAAGTCTGGGGTAATGTTCAAAATGCTGCTTTTAATTAAAACCTTTTTTTTTTCCAATACAATATACCATGCCAAAATATGAAAAAAAAGCCATAAAGTCAGATTGTGAACATTTTTGTTTTCAAATAAAACTTTAGTTCAGAAAAATAATTGTATGTCTCCACACATCTATAGAATAGTGCAGTGAGTGAGTCAAGGCTCCACTGTCTGTTTCTCATTGGTTAGCTTTGATGTTTGGTCGTATCTAAACCAGGTCATAATGAGTTATGACCTGGGATATTAAAACATTATGTTCTTACTATTCTAGTAAACAACAACTGGTAACTAGTCCAAATAGCTCCACTCCCCTATTTCCATTCCAGACACACTGTTGTAGAAGGTCAGCTTGTGAGCCAGATTCTCAGTTTGTAGGAAAAAGACTGGAATCTCATTTTCTAGAGCCAATTTTCTAGCGCCTAAGGACAAAGACAAGAAGCAAGTTCCCCGTTGAAAAAGGGACCCATTGCTGCATGAGCCACAACACTCACTGCTGCTGAAGGAAGTAATTCCTCTAAGCAGGGCAGAGGTGTAGCAGCGGTTAGTGCCTGAGGCAGGAGTACGCTCTGATGGCACTTCCAAAAGAAGGGGAGAGACATTGCACAACACAAGCAACAGGCTGCTCAGAGGAAAAGCCACACATTGCACTGCGGAGAGATAACTGCTCTCACCATTTCTCTGCAAAAGTTTGTGCATCTGCTGAGTTGACAGAAACTGAACGTCTTGAAATGATAGTATCTAAGAGCTGAAACACCTCTGGTAGATTCAGCTAGCATAACTTCAAAGTCATGTGCTGCAGAGTATGTTTGCAAATCGTGTGTGCTGGATTCAGTTGGTTAAACTTTGACATTAAAGCTACATACAAAAATCCCAGTCTACAGAGGCTGCACAGAGAAGCAGAGTAGTTTCACTTCTCAAATCTGTGAATCTAAAACATGATTTGACTGCCATAAATCCTATCTATTTGGAGAAAATCTGTCTTGACACTAACCCTACATTGAGTCTCCACTATTGTCCTGCTGTAATAGGAGTTGATTGCCAACTCCAATTGCCAATTAACTTGCATTAATCATCACGACTGAAAAGCAAACAACATGCTTTCAGCAAATATTTACCATGCTCCAAACTACCATGAAATTTAGTGATGATGATTAATTGAAAATATAGGTTTGTGCAATTAAAATATTGTCTAGTAACTACTGTCATTTATGCTGTATGTGGTCATTGTGAGTGACCTGGTAGCAAGAACGAAGTTTGCTTGGATATTGTTGACAGTAAAGGGAAAAAAATCATAATCTGTAATTCCCTTTTCCATTATAAAGGTACTCTCACGCTTTTTTGTGGGGTTTTTTGGTTTGTTTTAATCTTAGATAAACAGTGCTGTCAAAGGTGGTGAAGAAAATGGGGTTTGCATTAAATTGCTGCTCACTGACAATTGCACATTTTGCATAGACAAAGGACTTTTGGCTCGACTTCAGGAAGCACCCAAGGAGAAGTATGCTTTACTTCTGTGGAAAATCTTTGTTTGAGATCCTCAGAAACTGAGGCAAGGACCCCTGCAGACCTTGTGTGGATAGTCTGGGGAGCTGGTGCTTTCAGGCAGCAGGTAGCCCCTAGCAGCTGCCCTTTAACAGTTCCCCATGTGGGAAAAGCAGAGAGGAAATTTCACTTTAGGCAAACAATTCCTTGGTCAGGATTAACTTTTATGGACTTTGAATAGCTGTTTTCTATAAATCAGAGGAATTTAAAAGGTTATAAAAATAATGAAGCCCTCTAACAAGTATTGTAGAGAACATGTGTCGGCAGCTTGGTTTTAAACGATATGCAGTTAAAATTCCTACAGATCTCCCTTCCTTGGTTCAAGATCTACTGCATTGAAGTTCTCTTATCATCCAGATGACATGTTGTTTCTGCCTGTTTTTTCTTTCATGTTTTATCAAAGAATTCACAATAATATGCTTCATGTTTTCTTCATTTTACATGATAGACATAGAATTGTAGTACCTAAAGCAAAGCAGAGCAGCTTGAACTGCTGTATGTTATGGTTCAATAGCCTAATGAAATCTGCACCCTTTCTAATTAAGAAGCAAAAGTATGTTAGCTTTGAAAGTAGATGTAAGAAAATAACTATATTTGCTTCTCATTATTTTAAAGAGATCAGTGCTGAATGTTCTGTTATCAATTAAATGGCAAATATATCCTAATGCCAATTTTCTATATTTAAAGGAAGAAACACATCAAAGAAGTTCCTTTTTATCCCAGATCCATGAATATTTCTGGCTATGCACACACTGGAAGATTCTGCCCTGCATTATCCATAGCAGCTGCTCACAGCTGCATATGCCATAAATAAAGTCACGAAGTGAGACAATGTATGTGTTTGTTAGGTGTTTACAGCATGGACCATTGCTTCCCCGAGATATTAACTGCATTAGGTCAGAGAAGCTGGTCTGTGTTCCAAGATGAAGCATGAAGCAAAGTGAGATGAATTCCAACAAAGATTATCCACAGAATATTGAAGGAGTCTGGCCAGAGCAGGAATATGTACATATATGTGAGCATTTTGGTACTGCAGTGCAGTCTAGACACTGCTGCCATGAACAACATAATGGGGCTTCCTTAGGCAAGCAGATAATAAAGTGTCTGCCTGCAGCCTGCCCATTTTTGTGCTAGGGACAGAACCCATGAATTGGTCCTGTCACAGAATGGGTAAACCATTTTCCCCACCTCAGTGCAACACTCAGAAAATTGCTGTCAGCCTCAGGAGGTAGACCTAAAGTGGGAGGCGTGCTCAGCAACATGAAGCAATACTGAAACTTGCTCTCAGAAAATCAGTTTACATAGAAGACAGGATAATCTGACTGTCTCCCAGTATCAGCTGCCAAGAGTATGGGAATGCACTGAAGCAGCAGGGTTAAAAAACCAGAGATGCACACAAAAGAAGGAATAGAGATATTTGCTGTTTCAAATAAATTTAAAAAAAAAAGGACACAAACTAGAACTCAGAGAAATGGGCAACCTCAAAGAAAAATACATTATGTGACATTTGTAATTAGACAATGCTGTGGTGAAATGCTCACAAATCTGTAGAGCCTTTTCTATGCCTGCTTTCTTCACATTAAGGAAATCATGGCAGATTGAAGAAAATCCACACACAAGAAGGAAGGCTTTTTAACAATAGAGTGCATCCCTGCATGAATCTTTCAACAATAACTACTTGTGGTTTTAATGGTTTTAGAAGAATGGTATAAAACTCTGATTTTGCCAATGGAAGATGACTAACTGGTGCTTAATGTCTCCTGTGGCATTCAGCTGTGGATGGCAGATCAGGTCCTCCAACAGAACGATTTAGGAAATTGGGAAAGTGAAATTTATAATTTGCTTTTAAAAGAAGCCTCAGATTTTGAAAGGTGACATTACAGGCTTCCAATAATGCTTTGCACTGGGGAGATGGTCTGAAATCATTGCAGAATACATCAGCTTTTCCTCCAAATAATGAGAAAATAATTTCTATAAAGATAAGTAATGTGAAAAAATCACTGTCAAGAAGCTTGGTGAGTCACAACTTAATAGATTTAGATTATATTTGGTATTGTTTCTGGCAGCTGTCTGCTCTTTGGGAGACATGGGAAACAGAGCTCCTACTCAGTCATTTTGAGCAAATATTTTCAGACCCTGAGCTCTGGAGGCACTCTAGCATTTGAAGCAGTCATTTGAGAGCAATCTCAGACTGGAAGCTGAAGGGCTTGCTAAAAAGGCTGGCGTTTGAGAGGAACAGAGGTGAAAAAGAAAAATCCAAGTATATGAGCAGAGCATCAACTCTGAAAATCATCACCATGCCTAAAAAGCAGGCTCCTGAGACAGAGGGACAAATAAAAGCCCAGTACACATTCCTGTCCATCATTAGCCTGCTGTTGACAGTACAGTTCTGGTTTAGATCAGAGGCAACCACTTGGTGCAGCAGGAACCTGCAGTGGGGACAGTGGGGCTGTTCCACCAGGCTGGAGCCTTGGACAGCAGCACTGGTGCAAACAGATGCACAGCAACTTCCAGTTAAGCACAAGCACGTGGAGACACAGGCATGCAGCATGCATGGTTTCCTTAAAACACTCACGACCAGTTTACATCCTCAGTGATGAAAGTCTGGGAGTTTCTCATTCCTCTACCTTGCTTTATTTGGAAACAAAGAAAGCAAAATAGCCCAACTTCCCATATTTAGACCTTTTTTTGTTTAACACATTTTCTGTAGTGCATTTTAGTACAGCTTCACTAGAGTTACTTTTGAAAAAGATTAGGCTGGAAGAAGACAAAATCACTAAGGTTTTGACAAATATGCAATTAATTATGTCTTGAAAATTTCTAGCAAGGAATGCTATTTCTCTGCATGAACTAGACCTGGTGCACAAGCTTCCTTTAAATTGTTTTCTCTTATGTTTTACAGATGATAATGAGATAATTCTGCTTTGGGGAAGGGGAAAGAAGCAAACAGTATACCAAAAAGAGATATACCATCAAGAGTTCAGATTTAAGGTAAGTAAAACATACACAAGCCTTTGCTATCTTCAACAAAACATATTGCTCTGGTATCCTGATAATTAACAAAGGCTATTCTCCTGAAAAGTTAATTCTTGTTCCAGCACAGCACGGGCTAATTCATTCTTAGTTCACCCAGGAAAAGATTAGTGCTCTCTCTGGTGGACATTTAAGGATCAAGGATGTTCAAAACTCCCAAAGCTAATTGAAAAGGAGAAAATTATTATTGCTCTTAGAGAACAAAATACAAAACACTGTCTCATAGGTTACTTCCCAAGAAAACAAGTCTTTGCAGGCCTGCCACTGCCACCTGCAACACTTCTATGTGGGTCTGTCTACACGGAGAAAAACCCACTGGGCTATTTTCTCCCCCTCACAGATTGAAAAGTAAATGAATAGCTTGGTTGGCTGGTCCTGGGTGGGCATCTTTAGATTATAGTCTGTTTACAGTTTCAGGATTTGGATATATTTATTGATAATTAATATTTACCCTGAAAATTCTTCACGGGGAATATAAAATAATTTGAATAAAATCTTTACAATTAGGGAAATGATGGCACTAACAAGTATTTAGGTTAGTTATGATGGGGATCTGAACAGACACTGTATTTAGTTAAGCAGAATAGTTCTAAGAGCAAAAAATGTAAAGCTTAGAGATGGTGGCTCATCTGATGTGATAAGGGACAGCTCACAGATGAAGAATAAGCTAGTCCACCTCTTGAATGGTGGTAAACACGGATAATGCATACAGATTCGTTTTGGCCACGCTTCAAACTTCCAACCTTTTATTCTTCAGCCTCACAGAATAGCTTTGAAGTTGAGGATAAAGCTCCTCTAGCACACCATTACCAAAGAACAACCTCCTGATTATGATCTCATGAAAGTGTAATCAATTACTTACACAAGTTAAAAGCGTGGCAAACAGCAAAGGTCACATAATTGGCCTTTATTGAGTCCATGTGTTTCAATCTTGGCTTTAACTGGCACTTCTGTATAATAAATATAAATATCTCTCTTCAAAATGTAAGCAGTGAACTCTCTCAAAAGTTGTGAAATCTCACAACAGCTTTTGTCAGACTGGAGTCCTTCAAGGGTGTCAGAGAGGGACACCTCCACTTTTGTGTAGCCATGTGACAGAAAGCTTGCAGCACCTCTGACTGAGAGTTTCTTTATTTATTGCTCAGCAGATATGGCCTTCAGCCTTATTTTACAGGAAGACTAGTGCTTAAAATTCGAAAAGATGCAAAAAACTCAACTCTGTCCCGACTAGTCATTAGGAAAGACTTTCTTAACACTGCTCTCTTTTAATACCTACTGCATGGATTTTCAAATACATTTTTTGTGAAAATTGAGAGTAATTTTTTTCTTATTTCATAGGCTGTCATTGATGAAAGAAAATTCTAGATACTACTGTGAAAGAAGAACTAAATTCACTACTAAGAGCTTTCTAAGTGTATCTGAAAAGGAACTTGTGTGTTTGCTGTTGTACCTGAAATCACACCGATTCTTCTGCTGAATGAAGACTCTGCTAAGTGGATGTATATTGCTGTCAGATTTCCATGTACTACAGAGGCTGCCACACAGTTCTGTCCTCCATAACTATACCCTGAATTATTCAAAGCAAGATGGATTCCTCTTCACAGTAAAGTAAGGAAGAACAATCCTGTCCCCAGTTTCTGATGGGAAACTGAACAGGTTCTACAGAGAGCTTTTCTGCCTTTTGGATTGTTTCCACAGGCAGGGTCAGCACAGCTTCATCCCTGGGTTACAGTACCAGCCTCACAGGTCCAGTCTTCTGAGCTAAGGTCCAGAGTATTTCCCAGCATTTAAATGAAGTATCTTGTTGAAAACCAGCTAGCTCATCCTTGACTTCCTGTACACTCAAAGGACAAAGACCAGTACTTGCAGAAGAAAGTTCAGGCCAGCTAGAATCTGATTTACCTGCAGTCTTGAACCACCTTTCTTTCCTCTCTGGGTACAGATGGACTCTATCTGCAGCATAGGCATCTTCACAAGGCCTTGACAGAGGGTCAAGCTGAGCTTCCAGATAAACCTTTTAAACACACTTGGAGGGAAAAGGCCCATTAAGAAAGGAAGAAGGTTTATTTTGGGAAAGCTACATCCTTCTGTTGTGTTTTTTTAAATTCTGGATAACATGACCTATCCTGTGTCAGTCTAAACCCTGACAGGGAGGGCTGGCAGCTAGAAGTTCCCCAGAAGAGACCCTAACCTCATTTTTATTAGAGAAAATGCAAGAGGAACAGCAGCCTCAGCAATGAGCGCGTGGACCTCCCCAAGGCCAAATTTACCTGTGATGAAAGACAAGCAGGAGTCTAATGGCAGCAAAAGTCTGCACTGTGCTGTAAGACAACTGCCCCATTTGGGATTCAAGAGTTTTGCTAAGATCAGAGATGCAATTTATTCCTTGATGAATACCTGTGGTAAATCTGGTCTGCTGTTGCAGACTGGGACCAAATTGTTCTTTTTGCCACTCAATACGTTCCAGATATGTTGACAATCCCTGATTTCTGCTGGAGTCATAGGCTGCTGGAGATTCCCCAAACACCCCAAACCAGCCTTTACTGATGAATGAAGTGAGTAGCACGGGGCTGAAAGGGGTCCACAACACTTTCAGAAAGAAAAAAATGCTGGAGGGGAACAATGTCCCACACCTCAAACCTTGCTGAGCAGTGAGGTCTGCTCTCTACATCACTACAGGGCACAGAAATGGCTGAAGAACCTCAGAATGATCCATCAGCTACTCTTGAATCAGGAAGGGAGAAAGACCTCACTGCACTTACTTCAGTCTTTGCAGTCAGGGACAGGAACACATATATAAACCTAGAGACAGAAGTTTCTGTTAGAAGTGTTGGGTTTGGGAAGAGGTGGGAAAGCAAGAGATTCTACAAGAATTTGCAGAGATTGTGAGCTTCTTACCCCCAGGTCACCTTTCCTCCTGCCCAGAAACTCTCAGACACTTGGTCCTTTAAAGTATTTCCTAACTAACATAATTTAATAAATTTATACTGTTTGATTGTATTTTACAGGATGAGAAAGCCCTTACTTTTGGATGAATAAAGGTATTCTAAAAATAGGATATGCCTGTCAAAATATTTTACATCTAACTCTGGTGTCAGGTGATTCATAGAATCATAGAATGAAAGTAACAGCAGCATCATGATACTATAAAAAATTATGAAGTTTACTGTGAATATTTGTCAAGACAACTAAAAAGGGAATATTAACTAAGCAGGATTTTCACACAGATACAATTCAAATGTGAACGCTGTCAGTGGGCAGGATAAGGTGCAGACTTTGTCCCATCAAAGGAAAGTTACAGTTAGATCAAGTTAAAATGTGAAACCCATGGTTCTTGATGTGTTGAAGACTTCTAATTTTCACACTTAAGGATCAGTACAAGCTGCTCCACCCTGTACCTAATACCAACACGTCACAGGTCTGATCAGAAGGAATCAACATGTTGGGTTAAAGCTTTCAGCTACCCTCCCTTGCCAATACAGAAATCAGATCGAGCCTGTGCAATAGAAATAGAGGTTCCTGTGCAAAACCAGAAGGAAGGAGGTAAAAAAGCCAGCACAAAGCAAAACAAAACAAAAATATCCATCAAGGTAACTGCCAACATGCTTTGCTGCCAAAATAATTCTCAGCTCTTAATATGTTATGTATTTTATTTGTGGCTCATGATTCCAGACCCAGATAGCTGTATTTTGCCTCTTCTTCCTCTCTGAAGTGTGCTCTGCTGTGCAACCTGCCTGTTCTCCCCGACAGTGTCTGCGAGGAATATCGCAGCCACACAACTGCTTGCAGAAACTTTATGTATGTGTGGCTTCACAACAGGAAAATAAATTTGTTTCAACCTGGTTACTCAAGTAGACTCTGTTTCAACAGCTCAATTTATTTCCCAAAACCTCTGCAAGAAAGAGAACTGGCTAAGGCTCAAACTTGGCAAAATGAGACCAGTGTTTGCTGCAGTTTAAAAGCAACAGGTTGAAGTTGGTACTTGTACTCCTTACTGAAGGTGTTCAGTGGACTTGATTATTTGCCTATGAGGTTTTAAATCTCAGATTCCCTTTGGCTGTATCAATATTCACACATTTGCAAGTTGAGGGCAAGGAAAAAATATTGCAGGAAGAGCCTAACTTCTGCTCATCAGCAAGTTGTGATTTGTCCATGTCTTCCACGTGTTCTGAGAAAAATCAGGTTCCTAATCACAGTACAGAAAGCTCTGTTCTCTGATGGTCAGGATGGCCCAAGAGCCTGCCCTCTGCTTCTCTGGACAGCTGTTATTGCAAAGGCTGGCTCTCTGGCTCTTGCTGCTGGATTCTGTGCTTCAGTGTTCAGAGCTGGTGACAGATCTTCTCATTAGTGGGCTGCTGTTTGGGAGTTTATTTTGCCTGGTGATGGGCCAAAACCTGAGGCTGGGAGATTGCCAGGTTTGATGTCAGGCATATATATTTCCTTTAGGATCAGCTGGGTTTAGCTAGCTTTTTATCCAGGCAAAGGGGCAACTTTGCAGGATTTGTGGGACCAGCTCTGAAAGCGGTGCTTGGTCTTCAAGTTATTCATTGAAGTATTTAGCACTGATGACAGCAAGTGCTGAAGCAGCTCAAAGATAATTGCCCATTTTCCCTTGTATGGCCAAAAATGATGGACTCCACCAGTTGGTTGGAAAACAAAGCAAACTTTAATTCTAGATGCAAAAAAAAACCCCAAAAACCAGGGGTTTTCTTGTTGTATGGCTGGGGCAAAAAAAAAAAAAAAATCCACCCCAAACCTTTGAAAGCTACCCCCATTACTAAGGTGTTCTATGGACAGAGTAAGATTCCAGACACTGTGGTGGACTTCAGGTATCATAGCTGGGTAAAGGCTCCTAGTGCCTCTGTACAACAGTATCAGCATCATTGCTTTATTTCTGTTACTTTTTTTGAGGCAGATTTTGGGTTGCTGCTTCACTGTGAGACCCAGGACTGACCTCTGAGGCAGACCAGTAGGAGCTGCTCTCCAGCTGGAGCAATGCACCTGGCTCATGCAAGTGCCACTTCTCACTTCTTCAGCTGGAGTGTGGTGGGAGGCAGTGCTGAAGGCTGGGCTGCATCAGCACAGCCCTGCCAGCCAGTCAAGCTGGGTATTACATTTCCACCATGTCTGGGCTACAGTTCACTGATGCAGTGAAGAGCCTGGCCACAAAAAAACTGTCAAAAAGCAAACAAAAACCTCCCAGCAGAACGGAAAAAATCCAACATGGTAAAAGAGACTAGTAAAAGTAAAGGAGAATCTTTCAGATGGTGGAATTTGTACAGAAAAAGGCAAATAAAAGAAGAGCAAACCCTAACAAGCCAAATATAAACTCAAAGGAAAGCAAAACAGAAGAGGTTTTGAGATGCATTTTCTTGGGAGCTTTAAAAATAATAATCAGGAACTCATTGTTTTAAGCTAAGGTATTCATCTCTTGAAATTCTGTTCAATCTGATGTCAATGTCTACTACATATCAGCTTTGAAAACTCTGGGGCACGCCACATGCTTCACATATCTGCATGCCCTAGGAAGAGTGTGGTTCCTTACATTTGTTTTGTATGTACATAAGCCATTCTTGGCTAGAATCAAGCCAGTAATAGCTGTAGCTACCCCAAAAAAACCTCTTTGGAAAGTGTGAAAGCAAGAGAAGATGTTAAATACAAGAAAAATTCTTTCAGTTAGTTCTGTTAGTTCTCATTTTTGTTAGTTCTTTCTCATTAGCATTACTTGTTAATGGCATTAACTTTAGACCACTAAACATACCTGTGAAATTGTCTGTAAAAAGAGGTGATGTTGCCAGAAAACATTTTTACTTCCACAAATAGGAAAGTGAAACAGAGGAAGGCAACACAAGAGGAAAACCTGGATTTTCTATTTCAGAAAAATTGTTAGTAAGACGGAGTGAAATCTGTACAATTTCACAAAATATAGTCTTGAAGCTTGGGGCACCCTTGTTAGTTCCAATGCTTTTCAACACTTAATGTTGTACATTGCAGCTACTGCTGTAAAAGTAGTGAAAATAATTTATGACTAGCTTTTTTTTTGTTAAAAATTGATTATTTATAGAAATGATAAACAATGAAAATCTTGAAGAACTGTTTACTTAACACAGGTTTACACTGCTGTGTAAAGAGAATAATTGTGTAGTTTACACACATGCCATGTAAATCACTATGGAAACCAGATGCAGCTTACACTACAAGGTGCCTTGTAACTCATCTCTGCTGAGCAATAAATCCCCCTTTTCTTCTTGGCAAAACTTTGAGAAACTTTACTGCTGTTTTCTATCAGCAGATAGAACAGATGGCTGGCACATGCCTGCTCTACTAAGAAAGTGGGATCTCTACAGTATTACTTTGATCCCTGGTGGCATGTCTACAACACTGAGACGCAAAATACCACAGCTGAGTAGAATCTAAATATTAAAGGTTTTGAGCTGTGCTTTTGATTTGAGAACCCCCTGTCTAAAAATCATGCTCACAGTATGTAAACATCTTCACATTCCACATGGAAATTTTGGTACAGAGGTCAGAAACAAAGTATTTCCCCCCATTTGGTGACATGAAAGTGCAGTGAAGGTACCACTGAAAATCACAAGAGTGTGAGTTTATGCAATTACCTTGACCAAACTTTGAGAAGAGCTGTACTTTTATTGGAAAATATCTCTTAAATTTTGCATCTTAGACTTTTTTAAGCTGAAAAGCATCACTGTAATGACTAGTTATGAATAAGATATTTACAAAAAATTCAGCAGTTTCTTTGAAGAAGTTTCCTTTGAAGGATTAGGTTTGAAATTTGATACTTTATATTTTCTTTCAGTTTATCAGGGAAATAGCCATGTTTGACTGGAGCACCTTATTGCACCACTAATGCCTTAAAATTGGTGGTCCATTAGCTTTCCTCTGAGCAAGGAAACGAATCTTCCCCTGGCATAGCTGGATATTCCACTTAATCTTTATGGTCAGGCTACATCTCAGCAATATAAGACAATTCCAGACAACTCAGCTGAGCTATTCAGGGCTGATGGTCACATTGCTGAGATCAGAACCAGCCTCCAGGAGCTGTTAACTACACCTTCCTGACCTTCACTTTACAATATAGAAATGATGCTAGAAAATGCACTGAAGACTACATTCCCTCTTTCTCAGAGGTGGGCACCTTTTTGATTGACTCAAGGTTATCAATAACTCTTTGAGACTTATTTCAGATGCCATGTCAAGCATTCAACCATGCCCCAGGAGAGGAGCTATGGGCTACTCATAGCAGTGGGGAGGAGGAAGTGAGCCGCTGCAATAATTCATCTGACCACAAATACTTCTCCCATATCTGAAAAGAAGAAAACAGCCTGGGCAGGTTGTGGCCCAGGTTGACTGTTTCTCTGGATCAGACCAGAGAATGCTACACAACAAAAATTCCAACTTGTCTTTTTGGTTTCTTTTTTTCACCTCCTGTCTATTAAATCAACCGAGCTGCTGCTCTGTCACTGAGCATTTGCTGTCTGGGAAATAATCAACTTTTTCATATGGTTCTCTTCCACCAGTATTCTCCAGGATGTGAACTTAATTTTATAGCTGTCAGAATTCCTAATGAAAGTTAAAAATACATGCTGGGTTTTGTGGATTTGGAGATTAAATACTTGTCACAAATTCCTAAATGCTTTAGAGATTATGTTATCACTGAAATCTTTGGAAACTGGTGGACACAGTAAAACATGTTGCAGCATTAATCACTGTGATAGGGTCTCACTGGGAAGTTTTTTAGCTCAGTCTTCCACAGAGGACAAGACCCCTAAAAGCCATTGTATTTTCTTTTGCAAAAACCATCCAGAATAAGAGCAAGAAGCACACCAGTGAGCTCTAGTGGTTACATGGATGCATACTATATACTACATATTATCACTGATTTTTGCTTTTTTAAACCTTTCAATTCAATGCAATGTGTAACTGTCAATTTACACAGATTACATTTCTAAAGAGAACATAGAATCTGTAATGTTATGCTTTAATTTATAGGTAGAAATATAAAGTCCATAAAAACATGACAATCCAGTTTTACAGTACTTTTAACATTCTTGTCACCCCTGGCTCATCCTGATTTCACTAGCAAAAACCCTATATATTCAGCACCCTCAGACCCTTAAATTTTGGGTTTCCCCTTATATTTCCTAATAATAAATTAGAAGTAACGGACTAGGAATTAAAAGCGACTAATGCTTTTCTTTGGTTAATGCTTTCTAGTGAATATTATTTTGTTTGCTTATCAAACGGAATCTTTCTCACATAAAATGCATTCAGGACACAAAGGCCACTGCACAGAAGTGTAACACCTAAATGTAGTGAATTTCAAGCACTTCTGTTTGCACAGAATACAAATGCAAAATAGTCCTTAAAATGTGCCTTTCAACAAGCCATTTTTGAGTTAGAATATTCAGCCATGCAGGACTGAGAAGCATTGCCACTCCCTGGGTTGAATGATTTACCTCAAACCTGGATCATCATTTATCCCAGGAGCAGGCAGATGGGATCTACCCAGTGGATATTTATGCATGCCAAGGTGCCCCATTGGGGATCCCAGGTGTGGTGGGTTGACCTTGTCTGGCTGCCAGACACCCACCCAGCTGCTCTCTAACTCCCCCCTCTTGTTGATATCAGGACTAGGAGCCGAGTAATGCCATAGACATGCTGCACCTTCTCAGGAGAAGCCTTGTATCTGTAGACCCAAAAAGGATTTAGCTATTCCTAGAGGTGGGGCATATACTACTGGGAGCCTCCAGACCTTGGAGTCCCAGAGAAATATCTTCAAATTTCAACTGGGATACAGGCTCAAGAGATCTATAAGGCACAACACTCACAGAAGAATTATTTCAGTTTTACCAAACAGGAGGCAACAGTATGCTAGGTAACAGCTATTTTGCAGAAAGCAGTCTAGCACTTCAGCATTTCAAATGCCTTTCTTCTTTCAAAAAGCACTAGTTTCCATTTCTTTTCCTTCTTCCTTTCTTGCTTCTCTTTCCCCTTTCTCTTCTTTTCCTCTCCTCTTCCCTTCCACTTTTCCTTTTCCCTTCCCTCACTTAGGGAATTCCCAGAAAAGTACAGAATAAAGGTAGCAAGTTGTTAGCACTTCCCTGGATTTGTTAATGGAAACTTCTAAGAACATGTATACTTAAAATCAAAACAGAACACTGGAGAAAAGTAAAAACGTACTCATTTCTTCCCCTCATAAAATACTGGAAATTCTGGAGAAACACTGAGCTTTTTAACCATTTAGGTATTTCACTTACTAATTATACTTTGTCTAAGAGGAATTCTGTAATTCAGAAAATAGGAGGAGGACTAATGGGTTAAACATCTTTGCAGCTGCTCAGAAAGGATTTCATCCTGCAAGTGGCATCAAGCAGAACATTCTCCTATACTGTCTTAAGCCTGTGACTCTTCTCATTGAAATCAGTACTGGAAGCACATTTTCCTAATGACCTACCTGTAGGCAGCAAAAGAGGGAGAGCAGAGCACAAGAAGGAAATCCAAGAGCACAGTGCTCAGTCTAACATCTTGATTACCCATTCAAAAAAGAGCTAGTTTTATCATCAACAGCAACTGAAGCTGGCAGAGAAATGGAACAGAAAATACACTCCCAAAAGACACTAATTATTTCTAGGTATTTAAATGCCAGCCGTGGTCATACAAAGTTGTTTTCTCTGTAAAGCTTGATGGGAACGCCAAAGACCTAGAGCAAGTCAGCCTTTGTGAGTAAGTTTTGTCTCTCCACGTTCACCTTCCTCTCTGGAGGAGGAGGTGAAGCACTTCCTAAACCCAAAGGCTTTGTGAGGACAGCAAAAATTGCAAGGGCATCAGACAACTCCTTGCCAAACAAGTCCTGTAGATAGAATACTTTCAAAACAACCAAAACCACAACAAAATTTGTGAAGCTGCAATTTGCTGAATTGTACAATCAATGATCACAATTTAAATGGAAATATTGTTTCATCTCTACTAAGTTCTTTATTGTATAAAGTCAATTTCCAGCACTGTAAAAATGAAATAATTTTATCCAGGATTTTATGCCACCATGTTTCTTCTGTATTCATGATAATGTACACTAACAAGTTTCAGCTTTATGCAAATTCAACATATGTTGTCAGTGTGTCAAATCATACATATGTTTCTTCACAAAAATATGTCACAGATTCTTACATTTTCAACAAAAGGATCCAACAGGATTCAATAAACTGCAGATTTATGTGGTTTTGCAATTTAACTCGGTAAAATTAAGTCTACAGAAGAGAATTGTTATTTAGTAGAACTACAAATTAAGCCTGCACATTTAGTACATAGAGATCAATGAAGACCCTGTAGCATATGTCCATAAGCTAAAGAAAGTCGAAAGAAAACTGCATCCACGGATCTACCGTCCGGCAAGTACAGGCGACTGGGGTGTTCCTGGTGAGTTGTGTCCCACCCCTGACCAGCCTGCGGGTTCTCCGGCCCCGGGCCGCCCGGCGCTCCCACGCACCTTCCAGCCCTTTCCCAGCGCGCTTTCCCAGCCATCCCAACGCGCTGGCAGCAATCCCTGCTCCCCGAGCCCCCCGCCTCGGACTCCTGCACCCAGGGCTGCCCCAGCACGCCTCGGAGAGGGTTTCCTCAACTATTCCAAGGCCGAACCACCTGCCTGGGTTTACAGAGCCTCCCCCGCCTTGCCGCGGCCCCATCTCTGCACCTACCCGTCCCGTTGCCTGCCAAGTGAAGTTCATCGCGTGGATGCCGACGGGGATGGCGGGCATCCTCTGCTGGGCTTTCCTAAAGTCGTGGGTGAACGGGGCCATCTTCCCCTCGGACACGATCAGAATATCCTCCTCGAAGCCTGCGGAAGGCAAAGGGGCGCAATGTGCGGCAGCCCCGCCGGGTCGGGTCGGGTCGAGCCGGGCTCGGCTCCGGGCTCCCGCCGGCCGCTCGGGTCAGCGGCCGCACTTACCGATGAGCACCCGCGCTTGCTGGGCGTCGATCCACAAGTAGAGGGTGTCGGGCTGGCGCGGCGCGGCCCGCAGGCTGCAGAGGCTGAGGGCTCCGCAGAGCAGCGCGGCGCAGCACAGCCGCGCCGCCGGGGCCATGCTCCCGCACCGCCCGCCCGGGGCTCGCCGGCTCCGCTGCCGCTCCGGCCGCGCCCGCCCTCCCTCTGCCGCGGGGCGGCCCCGGCGGGGCGGCGGCACGGCGGGGCGGGCACGGGGAGGGCGGCGGGCGGCGCCGCGGGCGGCCGGGAGCGCGGCGCTCGCACGGTCCTTCCCCCGCCGCGGAGGGCGGTCAGCGCTCCGCGCCCGGGGCTGCGGGTGGCCGCGCACTCCCCCAAGAGCAGAGCCGAGAGCCGGGACCGTGACCCACACCCGTCCTGTCCCGGGGGTCGCACCCTGCCGCGCGTCCCGCTCCTCTCCCTGCGTTCACCCTCCCCGCAGGGGCACCCCGGCACTCCGGCCGTCAAGGTGGCACCACCGCGGTCGCAAATGAGTCGCTGGAGTCACTCGTGTCTGCGTGAAGAAACGAAGTTCGTGTGTAGCCGCCCCCCTGGCACACGTGGGGTTTGAGTCAGAGGAGGGGGAGCATCGCCCAAGGGGCAGGTGGGTGCGGGGACCCGCGGCACTGCACAGATCAGACCCTAAAGCGAGCCATCATCCGGGCAGTGACACAGGGACACGCTTCCCAGCGCCAGAGAACAACGAAGAAAATGAGGCAACGTGCTAAAGGAAGAAAAGGCTTTCACCTGTCTTTTGTCCGAAGGTCTTGAGAACAGTGGAGACTGAAAAACGCTGAAATATTGCCATTTACACAGAAACTGGAACTGGCTCAATATGGAAACTTAGTTAAAGATTGAAAGAATTTTCTATTCAAAAAATTATTTAAACACAATCACCCCCTCTAAAGGAATAAAAAAAATACTCTAAGTTTTCTGAATTTTTCCATTACAAAAAGAAAAGGTTTGGTTTTGGGGTTTTTTTTAAAGATGCAAAAATTCAAAACTTAGCAGGATAGATAAAGTTTGAGGAAAACCCCCAAGTTTTACTTGGGGGTTTCTGTCTGTACGGACAGAAAAGTTTCACAGACAAGTTTACAGACAAGTTTTACAGACAAGTTCATGTCTGTAATGTTCTGGAAGGAGTTGCAGGGTATTTTCTCCCTGTGATCACTGCTGGCACTCCATCTCATTCTGTTAGTGTGACTGCTAAAGTTACCTCGGTACTACAGCCAGGATTGGAATTCTCTATGTAATGGACAGCAGCATTGAAGTTGGTCTTTTTTTTCCAGACAGATGTAATTGAGTGGCATTCCCTAATAACTTGCCCAGCTGAAAAACCTTAGGTTCCAAAAACTGGAATCAGTGTATGTACTCTAGCAGAAATGCCTCACCCCTAAATGCTTATTAGATGAGGGTGATTATTTGCTATTTTTTGGCTATTTAGTAGTGTGACAAGCAGGTCAAGGAAGGTGATTCTCCCCTTCTACTCTGCTCTTGTGAGATCCTGCTTGGAGCACTGCATCCAGTTCTGAGGTCCCCAGCAAAGGAAGGATGTAGACCTGTTGGATTGAGTCCAGAGCAGGGCCATGATGATGAGATGGCTGGAGCACCTCTCTTATCAAGACAGGTTGAGAGAGTTGGGGTTGTTCACCCTGGTCAAGGCTCATGAGAAACCTTAGAGCATCTTTCCAGTACCTAGAGGTAGCCTAGAAAAGAGCCAGAGAGGGAGTTGAAAGAGAGGGAATTTCTACAGGCGCCTGTAGTGATATGACACAGGGGAATGGCATCAATCTCAAAGTGGGTAGAGAATGGCTTCAAAATCAGAGTAAGTTTAGATCAGAGAGAAATCAGAGAGAAATTCTTTACTGTGACAGTGTTGAGGCCCTGGCACAGGTTACCCAGACAAGTTGTAGATACCCCATTCCTGGAAGTGTTAGAGACCAGGATGGATGGGGCTTTGCACAACCTAGTCATAGGTGAGTTGAAACTCGAGATGCTCATTCAAGTTTCCTTCCAGCTCAAACCATTCTGAGGTTCCGCGGTTCTATGGTTCTCATTTATTTTGTGTCAAATGCTATTTTTATCTCGCACACTCCGCTGCGCTCCCGCGGTCCGGCTGATGCCGTTGGACGGAGGGCTGTGGGTGCGGCGGCCCGGGCCGTGCTGCTCCCGCCGCCGGCAGCGCCCGGCCGCGGCTCTCCTGCGGAGCGGGGCCGCCCCCTGCCGGCCGCCGCCGCCGTTGCAGCCCCGGCCGCGGCTCCCGGCCCCGCCCGGCCCCGCCCGGCCCCGCCCGGCCCCGCCCGGCCCCGCCCGGCCCCGCCCGGCCCCGCCGCGCCACGGGGCCTCGTCCCGCAGCATGCGCTGTCTGCGACCCCCACTCCCCGACCAACCGCGTAAATATCTGATCTGAGAGATTTGCTTGCAAGTGTCTTGTCGGCTTGAAAATACACGAGAAATGTTAACTGTGCTACAAAAGATAAATATAGTGGGGAAAAAATAATATCTGAAACGAAACTTATAGGAACAGATTAAGACGGGACCTCAAGATAGGCAAGAATATTTAATATTCTAATGCAATGATTTACATTGTTGCTTATCATGTAAAGGGGCTTTCTTAAGATCCAAGAAAGGAAGACAATGCAATTGCCAAGTAATAACACTGGAACACAATTTGCAAAACTGTGATGGTACAATTTAAACACTCCAGAGTAAAAAGTGCAATAGCAATCAGCTTACTTTCTGCAGAAGTTAGCTGGTACCTAGTGACTGAAGTACAGTTTGATGGGTATGTGTTTGTACCAACAGACTATCCAAGCCCAGAGGCACGTCTGTAGTGTGTCCCTCCTCCAGCATCTGCCAAGGCTTAGGTGAATCCCGTGTTAGTGCTGAGACTGGCCTGCTGTGCTGCAGTGTATGTTCTCTCCAGTCTCTCTCTGCTGTAGTAATGTAGCACAATGAGATTCACTGAGGGTGAGCTCTGCTAAACTTGTGCTCATACTGCCTGCTTGCATTTGATGTGGAGATGTAGGTATAAGCTTGGTATAGTTCTTGATCCCTTTTTTAAAGGGATCTCTCCTAAATTCCATGACATATTTCAGGGAAGAATAGTCTCTTTTTAAGTGAGTTGAGAGCATTATGGAGAGAGGATTGGAATATACTTGGGAAAACAAATATTTTGTGGTTCTTTCTTTAATGAAATGGAAAACATATATGAAAATAGAACTGTGGTGTGATTATGGCTTCAAGTTCCACTAATTTTCATAAGAATGCATATATAGTGCATTTGTGGCCTGCTCTGACATTCATTGCAATTGACAGCATCCCCCCGATGACAGCCTTGGAATGAATAAATGAAAGGATGGTTTGAATGATGACATATCCAGGGAAGGATATGGAAGTCAGAGCCTGATGCCCTTTGATCATCAGCTATGAATAATATAAAAAGAGGGAGAAAAAGACATAAGTAATAACAGTACTGGGCATAAGTATGGCCCAAGGCAATAATCTTCATTCCAAAGGTTATAATGCTGCTTCACTGCGGAGGCTGGCAGGCCAACAGGGAAAGAATTCAAAATGCTCCCCTGGAGGGAAAACCCCTGAAGCCATAACCACCCTTGTTAGGGTGAGGAAAAAGGCTTCTCCCAGCATGCCTTGCTGTGACATGCAGATTCCATGTATCCCATTGGCCCTTCTCCCTCACTCCACCCCTGTGCCCTTATCCCATTGGCCCTTGAAATCCATATATAAAACCCTGATTTCTCTGCCTGACTGGCTCTTTGTCCCTTGTCTTGAAACTGAAGGACAGAGTTGAACAAACACTCCTGAAAGGAGATATGGTCAATCAAAAATGAAATTGAAAAACCCCAAAAATTTGAAAGGGAGTGACTACAACCAATTGTACCCAGATGAAATTTGGTGTAGAGAAATAGACCAAAACTCGCTGAAATTATTCCCTTTGAAATCCCTAAAATTAGGGAAGAAAGGTAAACAAAGAGACTGAGCAGAAGCAGAAGAATTGAAATTTCAAAACAAAAAAAAAAAAGAACCAGACAGGACTGTGGGAAATTGTAAAGAATTCTCAAAACCTATCTCAAAGCTCACACAGTCTTGTATGTTTGTATGAAAATGCTGAGATAAAGTGTACTGATTTAGGAAGGCCATGGCGTAGAGATGACATTGTTGAGGGAGAGAATGAACTAGAAAAAAGTTTCAACAAGTTTCAAAATATGGGCTTGCAAAATGATTAGATATTTTAGAGAATTAAAACTGAAAAATATGCATTGTAGCAGGACCATGTAGGGGAAAAATATAGGTAATATATAGGTGAAAATATAGGTTAGAAGTAATAGCAGCATTGTGTGGCACGAGCTAATAGGCTGAAAAACATTTCTAAGGTGTTGTAGCCAAGAAATAGGTTAGCTTCTGATAGAATATAGTTTTACATCTCTTGTGTCTCACTATTCATCAAGACTTAGAATAAAATCTTTCACAATGCCTCTCAGTTAGCCCATCTATATAAAAACTAAGAAAATCAACCCTTACCTTCACACTCCCACCCCTTCCTCCCTTCCTCAACCCCTACTTACCTCTAGCCTCTTCCCTAAACCCTTTACCCAAGCCTTCCACAGTCCCACAGGACCCCAGCTGCTGAAGGGACAAGTCCAACAGATCCAAACAGAAAAGATCACTGACAGAATTAATAAATTCTTTGGACAGTGGGGACTCAAGGGTTGGGGGCTTGCTTTAGTTAAAAATGTTTTGTAGATTTTTATTGTCATTTTTATTGTTTTGCTTATATTTTCATGTTTTTTACGTTGTGGTAAAAAAGCCATGGGAGAAGCCTTTTTAATAAATGAAGAATAAATAAAGAAAGAAGCCTTGGTAAACGAAGAAGCCTTTCTAATAAATAAAGGGAGTGCAGATGTGCCTGTGCCCCCAAGGTGTCTTTTCCAAGACACTTATTCGGGAAGGTCGCGGCACTCTGAACACCGCCTGCTGTCACACTTCACCTCAGGTGTACAGAAATAGCAAATACATATCTTATTGGTTCGTTTCTATGTGGTGAATACTGGTAGATAACACCTAACACCTGCACAATTTAAATAAACAAGGAGATGCCAAATTGCAGCAGGATTTTCAGAAGTGCTCAGCCTTCACTGCGTGTATTCACTGAAGTGAATCATAAAATTCCTGCCAGTCTCTGCAGACACAATGCTTATGCATTGGGAATTAGATCCTTTTAAATTCTTCCTGCTTAAGCCACAACAACTCTTGTTAAGAGCTGTCAGGAGAAAATGCCATAGAACTAGTTTTATTAGAAAAATCAATTTTTATTAGAAAAAAATGTTTTTCTGAAATTGAAATAAATTGAAGCTTCTGAAATTTCAAATAGGAAATTAAAGACTCCACCTTCAATTATTCTGAATTTAACATTCCAATTATTTATTTTAGAACATACTCTTTATTGTAGTTTTAAAAATTGTGTCAAAGCAATACTGAAGGTTGTAACAACACACAATACTCTAGAGGCAGAAGTCCTCTATTTTATATCACTTATGATACAGTTCATTATCTCATTTCTTTTCCTACAATAGTCCTGGGTCATCCACTGGAGAACATGAAGTTAGTCTGGCTTTGAGCCTAGTTGGGTACTGAAGAAGACAATTATTTTTACAGCCATTGTCCCATTCTTTACTGAAGCTGAAAAGTGTAGCAAATGAAAGCCTGCAGAAATAAAAATTATCAAATTGTTAGAGAAGTTAGAGAGAGATGTCCTTGTCCTTGCTTCTGTCATATTCTTGAGTAGCAATAAGCAAGTTATTTCATTCATTTTCCAAGCTGGTCACCAATTTTGTTCTTCATTGCCACATGGCTGACATCAGATCTTTGGTCTTGTCTGTAAAATCCCAGAATCTGGTTATGTTATCCCAGAGGTTTTTAAAGTTTTCAAGTAATTGAATTTTCAATGGTTCGAGTGTTTTTTAATATAAAACTTGTGTGACATTTCCTTGCTTCTAAAAAACCAGATCTAACCTTTTAAACTTCACTAGTAAATGCTTGCACTGCTTTAATTTAATTAATATTATTGTAATTTCCATTACTTTAATAGACTTAGTTATTTAATTTTTAAAAGGACCAGTATCATTGTCACTGTTTTAAATAAGGGATGGGACTGTCATTGGGCTAAGAATGATTAATTGCTCAGATAAGCATCAGTCTTAGAGGCTGTGAGATTTTAGAAGAGCAGGCAGTCGGCCATAGCACAAAGTAGTCCCAAGTTCTTTGTTGCAAGACAATATATAACTTTCTAATCCAATGGACACTTATTTTGCTTTTCTAACCTATCACCTTTACTCATTTCTACTGCATTGTGGATATTTTCACCCAATGGGCTTATAACTCATGTGCATACATATGCTTCTACTATAACTTTTAAACTCTTAACTTACTCTATCAACCATGTCACTATACTACCGATTCTTCACCATCTTACCCAGCACAGTTTCTTACTTAAGGCAAATTCTTACTTACAACTATAAAAACATAAGTTTATGATTTTTCTACTTAATGTCTGTGTAGTTTATTTTTACATCAATCCAAGTTCTTTCCAAGACTGCAGACCAAACCCTCTTGAATCTGTGGAAGTTTCTATCTTTCCATTTCCCACAGAACAGTGCACAATATTTTTATTAATTAGTCCCCAAACTAGTCACTGGTATTATCCTGAAGGCATCAGTTCCCAGCTCTCTCACCTGGTAATTCTCTTTGTCCTGGTGTCAGGACTACTAACTTTGCTTCAGGTTTCAAGTTCCATTTCTGAAACTGATTTTGTGCAGGCCTGGGAGATGTGAATACTTCTTTCTAAACTATCAGATTGAAGCAATTTTTAAGAAAAAAAAGTAGTCTTTTGTTTCTTGCTTTTCTATAAATAATTTCTATGCAAGTATATTTTTAATTGTTTTTCTTGAATATTGATTGTTGAATTTTTCATTGAAAAATATATTTGCAGTGCAAATTGTGTCCTTAAAACACTGAAAAATATACTAAACAAAATACTTACATTAGTACTAACACCATTCATTGTACCTTTCCTATTTGTAAGAATTGCAATTGGATTTAAAATTTAATTCAGTCAAGTTTTCATGGAAGCATTTAGTTGTAAAACAGTCTTAGAAATAATTAAAATGAAATCTTTATATTGAAGTATATATATACAAAACTATTTCTACCAGTTTGCTTCTATTGTTTGTCTTCATGGAACTTCTTTAGTGCTTTTTAGTGAATGAAGAGAATACTGCAGACTCACCAAGTTATTTTGTCCTGAGTTGTTTGAGTGAGGATGTAGCATAATGCAGAAAAGGCAGCCTTAGGACCCTATGGCTGTGGGTTCAGCATCTCAGTGGATTGAGAGAAAGAAGATTTTAGTAAAGTAAAAAATAAAACGGAATGAGAGAAAAGTGGATGCCATTAGGTTTCTGCCTTAGAAATTACAGAGAAAGTGAGTAACAGACCTGAGCAATTAATCCTTCACAATTTTTTTTAAATATTGTACCAAACGAAGCAATCTCTTTTATCAAATTTACTTATCTGCAGAATCACTTCCAGTGGGTTTGATGTAGACATCTATTGGAGGAGATAATGGGCAGATTGTTTAAATATTACTCACTGAAAAGGAATGAAATGTATGACAACAGTATGATTTGTTGCTGAATGTGGCTGCCCACAAAGCCTTTGGTGCTTTTGTCATACACTGGAGATTAAAAGCTCAAATTCTGCGACTATAGGATCATGCAAGCTTCTTTGATAACTGATCTAGTGGTCTCTGACTTGCCTAGAAAGCCTGACTTGCAAGAAAACCTCAGGCACTTCCAGAATCAAGGTTAAAACAAAAGATATCATTACAATTATCACACAAATAACAACAAAAAAGCACCTTAAAATCTCTTAGGAACATTCTTGGAAAACCATAGTCAATGTCCAAAAAGACCATCAGAATGACAATGCCTCAAGAGCAGAAAGACAAAATGCATATTGTCCATTCTGTTGTAAGGAAAAATAGACATGGGAGAGATTATATATGCCATAGCATGAAATAATGCCTTACATATGGTAAAGAATATGTGAATTGTAAAGTGGAAAAGAATCACTTTGAGCCATATGTTCCTCTCTGGCACTAATCTGAATGGGAGAACAAAATAATCCAAAAATAATGTAATTTTTGAAGCACAGCCATTCAACTATGTTCCCCTACTGCCTTTGTACACTACCCTAGAGCAGGTCTGAGAAGTTATAAAATACTTTGAACTGTTCTAAAGAAAGGGATTCAAACATTCCCTGCGCTGGAACAGGCAAGAAAACAAAAGAGCAAGGATGGGCAGAGCATAGACCCTGATAGTCAGTTCATGGTTTTGGTAGAACATGAGTCAGGCAAGCAGGATGCCATCCTAGCCTAAATAAAGGCAGTGACAGAACTGCCATTGACCTAATAGGGCCACAACTTCTGTCTCATTATGCATCCTAAAGTCCCCCATCCTCCTGGAACAACTGGGAAGCTGTGGCTGAAGTGTCACCCTGGGCTGGTAAAGGAATTGAGGAACTGAATACCAAGGGCTGCAATCCCCAGCACTCAGGGAAGAAACCTAAGAGAAGAAATGCAGTAACAGATGTAAAAAGATGGGGCGCTGGCAAAGCCAAAAACAATGAGAAGATCCAATCAGCAAAGGCATACAACGTCTGGCATTAAACACAAACACTACAAGCCTTTTTAATTGCACTAAACATCTTTCATATTTATGTAATGACATGTTTGGAAATAATCTAATTAAAATAGGCTATTCTGAGAAAATAAGACTTCTGCATCTCTGCAGAGGGTTGTTGCTGCTTTTTAACTGATAGCAATAGGCATTCCAGAGGGCTTGTGAGATTGTGGCTGTGGAAAATAGTGATGTACAAATGGACTATACTGCTTAGAGAGCTCACCACTGGGATTTCTCTTTATCACATTAATTGCTGGAGATTAGGGTTTTCTCAATAGCCAGGTCCAGAAATATTTCCACACAAGTGATAGACTGGAGAGAACAAGGAAGAGCCTTTTTAGTTCCAAACTGCACAGGCAGCACCTGAAACAGAGTGAGAACAGCCACCTCATAGCATATTTATTAACAGGTTAAAGTACTCCTTCAAACACAGGATGTTCTTGAATTGCATAGTTCATGTAGTACTGAGTGCTCCACAATGAGTACCAAACAGGCAAAGCATAGTGGGTATGGTAATACAAACAAATTCAATACAGAAACCCATGGGAGGAAGAGATTCAGTGGAGGGAATGATGGAGTAGCTGAATTTGTATGTATCCTCAGCAATTCATTCATTACATAAGTTACAGCCCTACAGCATTACCAGTTGTCAAAAGAGAAGAAATAATGTGAGATTATGGGGAAACTGAGAGTAAAACATGAAATCTGAGAGCAACAGATGGACAATGAGAGTGCTAAAATGTATATATTATCTTAAAGATGTATTTAGAAAATTTTGCCTGGCATCAGTTCTTCAGAAAATCCTAATGACAACTGCAGAGAGAAAGATTTAAAAGAGCCCTGACTTCCACAGTTCACAGAATGAATGAGGGAACTTGTACAGCCAACGCAATGTCAAGATGAATGATGTAAAATATAAAAATTGCTGAACTGTGCATAGTAAAATGTTTCCTCAGGGAAGGAACAAGGAGTAAAAGGTTCTAAAGCATGGCTTCAGTAAATGATAATTGAAGTAGGAAATGATCCAAAGAGTTAGTAAAAAAGCCATGGAAAGCAAATAAATGTTATTAAAGAAAGCTGAAATGAAATTACAAGGCAGTGATATAAAATAAATGTCATAGCACCATGAAAAATATATGGAAACAATTTAGGTAGTTAGTGTTTTTATAGAACAATTCAGCTTCGTACATATCTTTATATCCTTTCATATGATAAAAATAAGTCCAGAAATATCTAGGAATGGACATGATGTTGTCCTAGGGCTGAGGATAAAGAAGCATGAAAAACTTGCCTGGGCAAGAGCATAAACAAAATTGTGTTTTAAGACCTATTGGACATTTGTTTTACTGAGATTGAACAATATTCTCAATGTCAAAGGGTTTAAAATATTTTATAAATAAAATCAAAACATAATTTCCATACTAGGTACATTCAGTTGTATATGTTAAAGGTAGATTAAAGCATTCATTTGAAGGTACCATCTTGGTCAATATAAGATACTGCTGGGTTCTTCATATGATTTATAACAAATGGCAGACGTACACTATGTTGCAAATATGCAAATGTATGATATTGAAAACTCTCATTCAAGTAAATAATAATAGCTATTAAAAATCTTAGCTGGCAAATTTTCCCTACTATATTTTGCTAGATGGTTTTCCAATTAATTTCATTTAGATTTGTGAATGCTTAACTTTCCTAAAAGCTGGTCTTCTCTACAACTCAATTTGGACACCTGGATGAAAAGGAATACATCACAAAAGGCTCATTTGAAAACTTTGGTTCGCCTGTCTTTCCCATTTTACTTCTTGCAGCTTGTTGCAAGGTTACTTCCATTTCCCTGGGTACCAACCACAAGGTAAGGCCTGTATTTCTCTTGTGCCTTAACTGCTATATGTTTTCCCTTTTTTGCTGTAAATAAGGTAGTTGACTTTAAAATTATAACCTTCCTTTTATGGTCTAACATATTTTCATTCATTTTTGCTATATCCGCGACTGTTTCAGGACACATTGAAAGGTCTAATAATACATGGCCACATTGTTTTTCTTATAGTACGACAAATTTTAAAATTCCTTAGTCACATACTGCTTTTTCCTCCAGACTGAGTACTGAACTGGCGTTTCATTTTTTGCTTGGCTGACTCTGCTGCACAGATAACTTCCTTTTAGCACATCTTTTGTTTGTTATAGCACATAATAGAAGTCTTCCAGCATTTAATTTTGCTTTTGCTATATAATTTTGCAGCTTTATTATCTCAAAAAAAATACCATTCACAGTAACAAAGACATCACTCTTCAAAAAATCCAGCAAGAGAACAAATGATAGCCTGGGGAGTGCATTGGAATGGAATTCCTACTTTGCTTTTCTATAACATTTTCCATCATCATTCTTGAAGTACTTCTACAAAGATGAATCATTATTTCAATTTGCCTATGGGAGAAACTGAGTCACCTGAAGAGGAAGCAATTTGCCATGCAGCAAGTCGATGGCAGAGCCAAGGGCAAAGAACAAGGCTCCTCATTTCCTGCCTGGTGCCCTCATGACATTAACTCAGTTTACAGCTCTGCCACAGTCTTCTTTATGACCTTAGGTAAGACCTTTTGGGTCCTTTATTCTCCTAACACTGAAGTGCGTGCTTAATTTTTTAATGATCACAATTGGATGACAACTCTCCACTAATACAGCAGATATATTACAGATATGGTTCATCCTTTCTCTCAGGTACTACGAAAGTGAGAATTTTTTGTTCAGCATACTGCTAAATTTCTTTTTCATGCTGTATTATTTTGCCCAGAAACTTTTTACAAAGACTAATCCTAGCCAGGGGGAACTTGTGTCTGTAGATGATAGAAAATGGTGAGTTAGAGGAGCCTCTGTTCTGCTGATCAAAGGGTACAATACCTTTGTATTATGGGCCCCCAGTTCTTCAGATTTGCAAATACTATTTTCCTTTTTCATAGACATCTGGAGAACAACTGTTTGCACTCCTGATGAACTCCGGGTGCAGATGAGAGGAGAATGCACTACTCCATCTACTGCTCCCTACACATTGTGTATGAATGAAAAAACCCCCTTCTTCCCTTGCCCTACACATTGCACATAGAGCTCCTCCAAACATTTCCTCTAGGTTTCCTTGTAAAAGTACCTCTTTGTTGTCCTACAAAGTGTCATGGGGTACAAAGCAGGCATTTCAGTATTTGGCTTTTAATTTGTTCAGTATTACTACTTTCACTGTTCCCTCTTTCTTCTGTTCTCTTTAACTTTCTTACTTCTTCTTGATACTCTTTCTGCTGCGTCTACTGTGTCTCTCTGTTTCATTTCTGTTTGGGTTTTTTCCCTTTTTGTGCTTCTTTTCCATGAGAAAAGGGAGGTGTTCCACTCTAGGCCAACTCATCATAGAGGCATGGACCGAACTGGCAGAAATCATTGTTCATGTCTGGCTGTGCAGGGAGAGGACTAGGGTTTTGCTGCTGTGAGGATTTCTCAGAAGTGATATTGGAGCTGTTCCAACAGTTTACAGTAAAAGGACTGCAGTTCTAATGCAAGTTCAGCAAGGTGAAGGCCATCTTTTTTCCAGGTACAACGACCAATGGTGTCAGATGTGTCTCTGGTCTGAGAAATTAAAGCTTTGTACAGAGTGCTACATGGTACACTGTGGAGATGAAGGATCCAGCCTTCATAGGAAGTCTGGCATTGAAGAGCAGAGAGAGATTTCTGGCCTGTAAGGACCATAAAGTATTAACTACAGAAGGAAACTGAATGCAATGATGACATTCACATGCATTAAGAAAACCAGAGAGTGTGGGGTATGCTAGGGACACCCATGATGTGTGACACAGAAGATTCAGTTCAGACAGGATGAAGCTGCTTTTAGATTGAGATGTTTGTCTAGGCCAAGAATTGGTTGTTATTAATGTTCCCTAAAAGTACTTGATTTTTACAGGAGAAAACAAAGTTCTAGAAATGCAGCATGTACTTTGAGAAGGAAATTGTTGTCTTAGGGCTAGGGGTACTTTTTTCCCCATTGTCTGTGAGTAGCTCTTATGGAAGTTCTTCCTTCTTCTTTGTGAGATATTTTCTATGTGAGTGAAGATATCAACAGTGGAAATAATGTAGCCTAAGGAAATCTTTAAAATATGCCAGGATGACACCTCTGCTCACTAACAACAAAAGGATTGATTCAATATTCAATAAGAAGCTGAGAGTAGGAGAGACAGAGAGACTTGTGGCAGTCTGCACTGCTGAAATGTACAATTGCTTTCTCTAGAAACAGAGAATTTTCTAAGGGCTACTGGATTCCTGCTTATGTACCTTGCCTGCACTTCAAGTCAGAGGTAATGGAGGCAAGTGGGTATTCAAGGGGAAGGGAGTAACTTTTCATGTGTTTGCACAGAGCCAGGTACAAAAGAGAGAGGAAAATGGGTCAGATCTCCAAGTGCTAAAGAGGCATAGACAATACCAATAATTATTTGGAGCATACTGACTTTAGTGCTTTGCAACAGTCTAATGACTGTTAGTCTAATGGACAGAAAACAGAATGGTGGCCCTATTCTTACTTCTTGGATTTGGGTTTTTTCCTCAGCTCTATGAATTTATATTTTGCTTAGTTATTGAATGAACTGAAATTAGAAAATAGAAATCCTGTGGCACAGGAAAATGGACCACACAATTACCCTAGCACAAAAATGTAAAACATAAACTTTATTTTTTCTTTCTGCGCATGATGGCTCTTCTTTTAAGCATTATTAAATGAATTAAATAATCCTAAGTTTTTAAGACATTAATTAGCCTTGGATCAAAGTCAAGGATGTAATTATAAACAGTGAGCTCTTTACAGCTCCATCTATGTTGCTCATCACTTTGGTGCCAAACACTCAAGGTTTCAGGCTCCATGCCACACTTACAGCCATGTTAAAGGTTGTTTAGGGCATGCCAAAAAAAATCTCATCAGGTGTAGTTAACATGGCTACATCCTGTATGGTGTTAACAGGTATGTCCTTATGTGAGAAAGGTACAAGAATGTAGGGAATCAGGCATCTCCAGATTTTCAGGGTTCTGTTGATTTCAGAAAGACAGGGACCCTTCCCAGTATTCTTCTGCGGTTAAGCAAGCAACTCTAGTTCTTATCATTCCTTAGATCTTGGAAATACTGCAAGGGATTCCTAACCATAGGAAAGTAGATGCTGAAAAGCCAGAATAGTGTATTGCTACAACTTTTGGCCGCAACTGTGCTGGAAGATCGTTATATATGTAGAAGTACTTCTGCCACTTCCACGTGGCAAGTATGTGATTTACCCAGCCAGAGTTTCTGTATGTTAAGAGTAGTGAACCAATAATAAAGTACTCTGCCTGACCACCAAGCTCAGCTTCGCTTTTTCATTTTCAAATTTAAACAAAAAACTATGTTTGTAACTGTACAATGCTTCAGAGGACAAAACAGAACTGATTTGCCACCTTGTTAGAAGTGTTGATAAAACATACAGTAGTCTTTAGCAACAATTTTCTGAGACATAAAATAGTAGGACAAGAAGGTTTTAGGGACCAGCAGGTGGGTGAGCATTTTGATACTGTCCTACTAATGAGATTTTTCTGAATAGCTTCAGGATGATCCCCTCAACCATTCATCTGCATCCATGATTTCATCCATCTATCCCTCTGTAACCACAATTTTGCTTCCTGAAGAGGCTGGAAGGAGAAAATTGACTATCATAATAAACATCAGCTTTTAGTCACTATTACTTCTTTGTTTTACTCCTAAGCCCTTGTCTCTCTTGTTGGCATTTTCTTAAATTCTATGATTTCTTTGTCACAATTTGTTATGAAATCTCTCATTTTCTGATAGCTGACATTCTTCTTTAAGCTCAGTTCCAGAGGAATTGAACGCCTCAGTCTCAGGTTTTAAAATAAATATACCTACCTATTCCGGTCTCTGAGAAGAGAACTGAATACAGAAAGTGAATTTAAGTGAAAAGCCCATATGTAAATAAACTATCCTTTCAAAAATAAATACAGTTTTTCAAGCCAGTCTTTAGGATTTAGAGTTCTGCTTTGTGGATAATTTCTTTTCAACGTACAGAGTAAGCAGTAATGCCTCCAACAGTTTCATCAAAATGGCCAATGCCCAGGAAAACACATCATAAAGTGTGCAGAAATTATATGACCTGATCAGGGATGACCACCCAATAGAGGATATGCTATGGGTCAGTTTAAGTTATATAAACATTGATATATTAACTGCAGGAGGGGATTCTGTTACCTTTTTGAAGTCTCAGAGTCATGAACTAGGATTGTTCACTTTTAGCAGCAAGAACTGCACAGTCACAGCAGGTCATCACTAACTTTGTGGGAGTGGAACTAGAATGGGACACTTAGGATAGAACTGTAATCTGGCACCACATGGCCTCTTTGCAGGAGGTGGGGAATCCAGCACACCATGGTCGTGCTGCTGCAATATGTGAATGGTCCAGCACCATGTGGGAAGTGTGGGCAAGAGATGCTTTGCACACATCTTAGCCACAAAAAAGTAGCAATGCAAAGGCAAGAGGCAGCATAAGCCTTTTGAACATTAATAGGATGTCCGCAGGGAAGAAAAATGCATACATAGGCTCACATGCTGAATGGCATGGTCAGTATATAAACAAATAGTATGTATTAGTACCATAACACCACTGCTAACTTTAACAAAGATGGATTTGCTCTCATAAAAAACCCCTCATATGGGAGTTGTAAGGAGGAGAAACAAGAAATTAAAAGAAGGCAAGTGAGTCTGTTCACTCAGAAATGTGGTAGCAACAGTAATATTTAAGACCAGTTTTCTTGGGGGAAAAGTCCATTCAATTTTAAAAGGAAAAGGTTATTTCATGTTCATCATGTAGTATTTAAAACAACTGGATAAACAAGAGTAAATAGGCTTAAAAATCGGTTAGTACAGTTTGTTTTCAGAGTGGAGTGATTTCTTCCAAGGCATACTGTCATAAGAGTAATCCACTAGTTCCTGGAGGTCTGTGATTGTGCAACTATCTCCACTTTTATTAAAAAAGACAGGAAAGGCACATTCTTACTTTTTACTAACATTCACATTCATTACCATCACATTGCTAAGAGAATGTGATCTCAGCATACCTTAAGGCTCAAAAATCAAAAGGTAAATAGAAATACACAACCATTTACAGTACTAGGAGTTTAACAAGAGGATAATATTTCATTTAGATGTGACTCATGATTTCTACATGCTTCAGGTATGCAACAGTGATTTGTATAGGGACTGGGCTGTGTTAATTGAAGAGGAAGTTGCAGTGAGAGACTTGCTAACATTTGAAAGGCAGCTGTCATTCACACATTCTAAGAACTTTAAAAAAGCATAAATATCACACAAATCTGGAATCAGGAAAGAAAAATAAGAGAGGTGTTAAAATACAACTTCAAGTACCAGTCTAATGAAGCCGACATAAGTATGGTTGCTAACTTCCAGAAGAGCTTTTCACCTAATGGAAGAACTGACAGTTTCTTTAGAACACCAGCCCTTTAAGGATGAGAGGGAAAATATAACCCAAAACATCTAATCCAAAAAACAACACCGTTTTTTTCCTTATGAATAACAGTCTCCACACTCCTTGCAGTCAAAAATTAGAAAAGTACTTTAGAAAAGTAAACACTTTCAGTATTGACTTAAAAATTGACTATGTGGAGATATTGATAGAAATAAGGGATTGATACTAATGTATTCTATGAAAGAAATGTAATTTTGGATTGGTAATGGAAGTATCCTAACTTCAGTACAACCAGAAGACATATTTTTTTAAACATTTCAAAATATTTTGGCACACAGATTTTATACCATGATTTGGAATACGTAGACTTCTCAGTCAGCTGTTCCATGTATCTACATGCAGGAGATGATTCAATTTTTGAGGAGATTATTCAAGTTTTGCAGGTGACTATTCGATTGTTATAGTATTTATAGTATTTACTGTACTCCTGCTGCTAAGTAAACAGTTTTATAAAATAACTCATGCCCTTGCTGTAATAAACAGAGAGAAGATAGGAATTGCACTGGTAGGACGACAGGATCCTCACTTTCTTGCAGGACAGCATACCTTCTGCTAGTAGAAGGAAGGTGTCCAAGCTGGTGCTTTCCAGATTGGTGCCGGGGCTGGGACTGACTGCAGTTGGTTTGGCCAGTGTCACAGGCAGCTGGAGACAGGCACTGAATGTGGCCGGGCATGCTCAAACACGTATCCCAACTAGCTGCTGGAAAGTGTGGGTTGCTTCACTGACGAGAAGGAATGGAATGTTGGAAGTATCTCCCATGGCATTTATGATATCAGTCGGCTAGCATAGATTGGGAAATAGGACAGAACAGGTACATTTACATTACTGGTTTAATGTGTGATGGAGGTCATGTTGAGTGTAATCATCCTACAGCTGGAATTCCATGCATTCCTCCCATGCACTATAGTGCTGTACGTGAAACAGCTCCTGTCAGGGAAACAAGAGGCTGTGCACGGTGGTGCCACACAAAGCGCAGCAGCCATAAAGACCCTTGGCCACTCCTCTAGGTCAGTAGACATGGCTTGATCTCACATAGCTGCCTTACAGCTACCTGACCTCCTTTTCTGCAAATATTCCTCAATAACAAAACTAGCAACTTCGGTTTTGACACTAGCAGGGCACATCCACAATATTCTCACTACAGCAGACTGTGAGGAAGAACACACAGTTGTTCATGAAGTTGTATCTTGCTCCTGGACCAATTTGCCAGTGGTGGTGGAAAGCCAGAGCTAGGTCAAAAGTGGAGCTCATCCTCCTGTTTTCGATGTGGTATGCAGAAACTGAGCCCAGGGTTTTGTCATTCAGAGTGGACAGGCAAGCCAGGAGATTTTGAAGCCTCCATATGAGGTTCTGTGGCCAAAGGGCCTATCCAGAAGGGTCAGCACACACAACACATGCTCTGAGAAATGCCAGGACAACATCTCTTTACATTGGCACAACCATTTGACATGTTTCTGTATACAGTCTGACAATTTAAACTGTAATACATATGAAGAACTGTATTTTCCAAAAGAAAGAAGCAAAATACATCCAAGTAATTCCAAAATTGATCACATGGAGAATCACACAGAATTTATTAAGCTGGAAAAGACCTCAGACCATAAAGTCCAACCTATGACTGAATAACATTGCAACAACGAGAACACAGCACTAAGACTGGATGTGGCACTTTGTTTAAAACATCTCCAGGCGTGTCTCCGCCACATCCACGGCCTGTCCATTACAATGCCTAATCACCTTTTCTGTGACGAAATTCTTCCTAAACCTCCTCTGACCCAGCTTAAGACTACGTCCTCTCGTATGTATGAGAAGTTGTATGTCTCCTCACAGCCGAGCTGTCCTGAGTTGCAACAGGGAAAGGTTTGCTCCCACCAGGCACATTGGTGGAAAGGAGCCGCTGCCTGCCACCTCGGGAAGGGCCCGCCAAAAGGTGCACGCAGCCTCCTCCCATTTCTCCAGCCACCTTTAGGCTAAATTTGACACCAGGGAATGGCGTTAGTGGAGGTTCAGGGCTCGGTCTGACGCTGCTCACTGCAGCGCATTCCCGAGCCCTCCGACACTCCGCAGCAGCCGCGGTTCTGTCTGTTCACAAGCGTGCCTGATACAGCGCGTTTCCGTCCAGCGCGGCTGCTCCAGCTCCGATACCGCCGCTCTCTCCCACCCCCGCCGGAGTCGGCGCCCGCAGCCCCGCCACTTCCCCGCCGCCGCCGAGAGCGCCTCCCACAGGCCACCCGCGCCGTGCCGGGGTCCGCCCGTTCGGCGGTGTCCTCCCTGCTCCCATCCGCCGCCCGCCGCGGCGCGACTGCCGCCCGGGACCCCCTCTGCGAGCCCGGGAGTAGACGGGGCGATCCTCAGCCCCATCTCTCACCGGGGCGGCGGGAGAGGCGCTAGCCCCTCGCGACAGCCGCGACCAAGGGGGGGCGGCCGGGAAGGGCCGCCGGCGCCGGGCGGCCCCGCCCCGCTCATCCCCCCGCTCCCCCGCCCGCCCGGCCGCGTTCCCGGCGGGCGGCGCCGCGGGGTGACGGGCGGGTCTCGGCCACAGCCGAGTGCGGCGCGTCAGTTCCGGCGGGGAGCGCGGCGCGGCGCGTGGGTCGGAAGCGCCGCGGCGGCGGCGGCGGGGAGCGGAAAATGGCGACGGCCGCGCAGCTCACGGACGAGGAGCTCTTCTCGGAGCTGAGGCGCTTCGGCTTCTCCCCGGGGCCGGTCACCGAGAGCACCCGGCCCGTCTACCTGAAGAAGCTGAAGAAGCTGCGCGAGGATGAACGGGCCGGGGCCCGCGGCGGCGGCGCCAACAAGACCCGGAACAGCAACAACAATAACACGGGAGCCGGAGCGGCGCCGGGCGGAGGCGGCGGCCCCGGGCGGGCGGCCCCGGGAGCGCGGCTGGCCGGCGCCGAGCACCCCTTCCTCCCCGGGGCTGCCGCCGGAGGCGGCCGGGGCCGCGCCGCAGCCCCCGGCGGGGGCGGCAAAGTGCTGCTGGGCTTCAGCTCGGACGAGTCGGACGTGGAGAGCAGCCCCCGGAGCCAGGCCGGCGGCAGGAGGGAGCGCGCTGCGCCCCTCTTCCGCGGCCTCAGGCCCGCCGCCCCCCACGGCGCCTGCGGCGTGAGCAGCAGCTCCCCCCCGGAGGAGGCGGCCCGGCGGAAGCCCAGCGCCTGGTGGGGGGCGGCGGCCAGGAGACCGACGGCGACTCAGGGTGTGAGGGAGCCCGGGGACGGCGAGGAGGACGACGACGACGACGAGGAGGAAGAGGAGGAGGAAAAGGAGAGCGAGAAACAGCGGTGGAAGAACCGGACCGTGAACGGGAACCGGCTCCTCTCCTACGGAGGCAGCAGGGACAAGTACTCGGACTCGGAGGAGGAGGAGGCGGCGGGGGCGAGGGCCAAACAGCAGGAGGAGTCTGCAGTTCGCCGGCCCAGACGGAGCCTCAGCAAGTCGCCTGCTCCATTCATAACAAGCAAATGCGCTGCAGCCGGCGCTGGCGTGATGGAGACGGGCCAAGAAGGGGTTGGCGGAGGCTGCGGTGCTGGTGTGCTCGTAACGAATGACAGGGCGGCGGGGGCGGCTGCTGCCGGCAGTCTAGACAGGGGCAGAAATCAGGAGGAGGAGGCGGCGGCGGCGGTGGGGGGAAGAGGCGGAGGAGGAGGATGTGAAAATCTGGACTCTAGTCCTCCCAGCCCCAGATACCGCATTGGCCTATCCAAGAAATCCCCATCAGTATTGTTGTTGCCACCACCGCTCACGGACGTGGACAGCGGCAAAATCACTGACCCTCCAGGCACCATTAGGAAAGCGACCAATAATCATGTTCTCAGCGGTGCTCCTGGTACCTGTAATGTTGAATCCAGGATCTATTCATCTACTAATAGCCTTCCCCCGGGTGGAACCACCTCCTCCCTTAGACTCAACCACTCCAATCATACGGGTTCAAATCATACCTACCTGAAAAACACCTACAAGAAGAATCTTTCTGAGCCCGAGGAGGAGCTTCTCCAACAGTTCAAAAGAGAGGAGGTATCCACCACTGGAGGCTTCAGTGCACATTACCTGTCCATGTTCCTCTTAACTGCTGCATGCTTGTTCTTTCTGATACTGGGATTCACATACCTGAGAATGAGAGGTTCTGGAGTAGCTGAGGATGTGGGAACCAACAGTAAGTATTAGGTGAAGGGTAAGAGCAGTTTCTGCAACTGGATGTAACAACTGTTAATACGCCTTTGCGTTCCCAGACATCCCTTACTGAACAGTTCTGGGTTCCGCTTTAGTATAATCTCTCTTTAGAGGATGGTGCACAGAGAAATTGTCTTTCCTTATGTATGTGCTTTGCAAGCTGGTGTAATAAGCTTGTAAGATATTTGAGGATAAACTTAAATCCCAGCATTCCCTGCTGTAATCTGTTGATACCTTATTTTCTAGCAAGTTTTCTTCCCAAAGCAGTTCTGTGAGTTTTGCTCAATTTAGCAGGAGTGTGGTTAATAGAGAATTGGTGAGGTAAGGCTTTATGTTAATCTTGCAGGAGTAAGTGCGCACAGTTAGGTACCTGGGATTCCTGCAGGGCTAAGGTTTGACTGTAGTTGTTTGGTAATAAAGCAGGTTGTTTTCATTCACGTGTGCTGGGGCTTGAAAAGGATCCTAGGTTGAGATGACGTTGCACACTATGACAGACTTTGTGCAGTGAATCCTTCACCTATTGTGTATTGATTTGTAATAAATGATTCCTTCTAAATTTAGTTGATAATAACGTTTATACATGAATTTAGTCTGTGCTTTAGTCTGAAGCTTTTTTTTTTTTAAATACTGAATTTGGGAACTTCTTTAACATGTGGAATTAACTTGGAATGGATTTAAAACCTACTATTTTCAAGTAATGAAGAATATAAAAATGGAAACATACCACCTAAGGGTGGTGATTCATGCTAATTCAGTTCTTGGCTGTTTTGAAATGGACAGTGGAGATTCTAACATCAGAAACAAAAATCATGCCATTGCTGTCTTGATTTTTCATTGCTTCTGGTAAGAAATCATGCAAAAATCTGGTTTTGGGATGTAAGAGTGTTAGAAGGTTCTTGGCAACTTGCACTTTTCTTGAAATGATTGAGGATGGTGTGTGGGGTGTATGCAAGTGTGTACATTTTTTTTAATAGAGAGTAGAGGATTTATGAACTCATTTGTGGACATGTATACAGTGCCTTGTAAGGAAGGATCTGACTGTTACCTTGGGATCTGCTAGATGTCCCAGGGTAGCAGTGTGGGCTGGCTTTTTTTCTATTCCCTTTTGAACTTTGTTCATTACGTGAGGGTAGCAGAATAATTTTAAATTCTGCTTTGTGCTCTTTGGGGGGGTGGGGGCGAGTAAAACATTTGGTGTTGAAGAAGGACAGTAGCAGCAAGGACTTGGGGATTTGCAGTGGTTTCGTTGCAATGGTCCACGTGGCTTTTCAGTCTTGTTCAGTCTTGTTTTTTGAGCTGGCTGTGAACATACACAGGTGGGCTATAATTAGACACAGTATTGTGTGACTGTTTGGACTGCTCATACTCTGGTTAGCTTCTGGCCATAACTGTTAGAGGCATGCCTACATTTTCTTATGTACGGATAAGCTGTATTCTTGTACTAGCATGTATTATATGCTTCAAAACTTAACCCAGCTGGAACTGTTTACACAGGAAAAATTGGGCTCTTCTTAGAGGACCTTGCTTAGGTTAGGCTGGCTAGTCAGTGCTCTGGTAGCCCAGTGTTACTTGGTAGTTCAAGTAAACCAGTTCTTGGCCTGTTCTTACTTGCTCTCTTTTCAGTGGAACTCTTGAAAGTGGATTTCCTGAAGAATTGTTCTGGCAGTGGCACTCGTATTTCATCTGTGCTTCCTCACAGCCCCAGGCTTTGCTGCAACATAACAAATGGGAACGGGGAATAGTGTCCTTTGGCAGAAGCAAACAGCAGGTTTTGTGGCTAGCTCCTTTGACAGGAAGAGGAGCAGGCCACTTCTTTTAAGTAATGTGGGAATGAGCAGGGACTTACCTTGCCCATATGTTTAGCACATGCTTACTAAATTCTTCTGAAATCAGCATATGGAACAAAAATACGGTGGGTCTGTAGAACAGGCAAGAACAGACAAGACATGCTAATAAAGACTGATGTTTACTGAAAAGGGGGAGAACCCTGTCTTCTATTATATGCTTCCTAAGCTTAAACATCATCCAAGAGAGTCCCTTGACTCTTATGCTTATATGGGTGTATTGTCTGTTTTTTTAAATAGAAGCAGAAATGATTCATACTTTAAAAATAATAGTATATCTCAAAAACAGCCTTATCATTTAGTGATTGAATATTGAGATTTTTCTGTCTTTTAGGTGGTTGTAGGTTAGATTCTGTTGGGTGAGAGTGATTTGATAGTGGAAAAAAATCAGCTATTTTCAACTCCAGTCTGTGTCATAAAAACTTTTAGGGTTCAGCAGAGTTGCAATATATGCATCTAATTATTATGCTTACTATGATAAAGCAATAAAGACAGTTATTTCTATATTTGGTGGCTTCTTATTTTAAATTTGCAGGGAATGATGCACAGTGAGCTTTATGTTGGTTTTCTTAATAGTTAATTGCCTAAAATTAAATGCAATCAAAGTAAGGTGATTGTATGTTTGTGGCACTGAAAAATACCTATCCCACTGAGTACAATCAATATCAACACTTAAATATTTGTCAATCTAAGAACAGAGGAGGTGTGTCTAATGAGAGGGAGGCTTAAATCCAGGTGTTGGAGTTGAATTTAGGCCAGGTGGAGTAATATAAATGGGAAGGGGTGAGCAGAGTATTTCACAAGAGACTTGTCACTTACAGTGTGCATAGTGTTCAAATGATTTCTTATGGAGTGCTCTGAAATAGCCATGAAGTGCTTTAGTTTTTTCACATGTAGCATAAAATGTTCAAAGACAAATCAGAACTGGGCTGATTCTTCTGTATCTAAGCTATAAACATCACTTGAAGTAAGCTTTTTATGCATTTTGCTGTCTAAAATACAGATGGGGTTTTTCTTAAACCCGCTGAAAAAATGAACTGCTCTTCAAGTTCACATAAAAGACCCAACTAATGCTAGTGCCTGTTATGCTTGCTATCTCTGGCAGTGCTACATTTGTAAAAGATCAGTTTGGGCTTGGTGCTGGTAACCTCATTAATTTTGCTCTGGCTCTGGCTGTAAAGCATGTTTTGTTAGCACCTGCCTTCAAAATACCGTGGAATTATATCAACTTCTTACCAAGCCAGCTTAGTATTTTGTCAGGAAGATGGTACGCTTTAGTCTACTTTAGTTCTTCAAACCACGAAGAGGTGTGTGAGTGTGTGTATCTCTTTAAACTGTGGTTTTGTGATGTTACTCTGAGCATCTCAAGTGGCTGTTCCTGGAAGTCAGTTCTAAAGTTATTTTTAATGAAAGGTTGATAACTGTATCAGATGGGTTGATGTTGCTTTCAGATCTGGTTCACTTTCTTTCTGAAAGATGTGGGTGCTAGTACAGATGCTGTTGTAGTCTGTAATCTGAAATAGGTTGTATGTAGGTTACTTCTACCATTTCTGCTCCAGTACTTTGTCTGGGAAGCAGTTGATGTGACAAAGAAAAAAACAAAACAGAACAAAACCATCACAACAAAAAATGAATATTGAAAGTTTCAGGTAGGTCTCGTTTAAAGTCTTATTTTCTTATAAGAAGCTTTTTAAAGTGACATCTGTTGCTAGTAATTTTGGTCTTTCTATGATACTTGTTATAAAACAACTGCTAGGAGGATAATCCTTACTATATTTACTACAACTTGTGTTTTTGAAATGTTAATTCAGGGAGACTTAGCAGTTGTGCATATTGCAAGCGTAAGCTTAAGCACATCACAATCCTAAAGAGTTTCATTCAATTCCATTCATGTTCCTTTGTTCTTGACATCTAAATCTCGCAGGTGTTAAAGCTTCTGTGGAATTTTATGCAGGGAATTTAATTGCTAAGAAGTTAGACTTGCTGTATAAAAGACAAGATGACTGTTAAGCTCACAGGTCTGCAAATTACTGTTGAAGTGCTGTGGTATTTCACAGATAACTGTTACAAATTTACTTGCCTTCTGAGATCACCTTCTCAGAAGAGTCAATGTATTCTTTACAGTGTTGGCTTTAAGAGAAGAAAATTAGTTGTGGATAGGAAGTATTTATGGAAGAGGACATAGTAAAGGGAGGGAGAAAAATGAAAAGATTTGTAGTGTTTCTGTGTTCTGTGCCTATTAACATTGCTTGTGCTTTGCAAGGGATACCCTGACTTGTATTTGACAATGTAACAACTTCTATTGAAATATTACCATATTGCTGTTTAACTTACTGTATATTGCTTTAAATCCTAGTTAGCAAGTATTTCTCAAATAGGTGATATAAAAGAAAATCCTGCCGTTTTTCTTAAAGACTAATCTCTGTTGTAGCAATCTCAATTCTATGGCTTGATGAGTTTTGGATCAAGATTAGTAGATCAAACAAGAAGAATCCCTAGGCTGTCTTCATAAGGTAAATCCAGGCAGAGTAGTTAGATTTCCTTAGGATTCTTGACATTCTAAACTCTCCTCTTCCTTATGCTATGTCAGAAATTATTCTTTAAAATGAGGAATAATTTGGCCTTTTATCCAGGAAAGTCTAAGTAATTGCTGTGTAGTACAGAATAGCTCAGCTGACAGCTTCAAGAGCTTCCTAAAGGATTACAAACACCTATTAACCTTTGTAATAGATATGGAGTATAAAGTATAAATAAGAAAATTGCTCAGCAGTGTTTGAAACAAAAACAAGGGAAATTCAGAATTCCTGTTTTTAGGGAGATAGTGGTAGTTGATACTTTGTTCAGAATATTTATGACTACTTTGCATTCATATGCTTAAGTGTGCTGCTGTTAGCAGATGTGCACAAAACGTTCCTTATGCCATTACTGTAGATTCTTATTATGACATTTTTTCAACATTACTGTTGGAAGCTATGAGTTTTTTTGGAGTAATTAATGGAAAATCTGAACTAGAATCGCTTATGGAGCAGGGATGCAGAAGAGCTCTGACAGGAATCAGTCTGTTTTCATTAGATATCAAAAAGTAATCAAAAGTTTGCACTGCATTCTACAGTGCATAGTTTTCTCAAAAGCAAATTTCATTTCTGATGTGAGAAAGGTGATCCAGAATCTGAAAGCAGATCTGGTTGCAACTTTTACATTTTAAAAAGCACTAGAGACTAGAAAGGTGTGGGAAAGCAAAAAGCAGACTTGTTTCATTTAAGAACCTCAGTCAACTCTAATACTGTTCAAGTGCAATGCAGATCTTTCTGCTTAGGACAGATGCATAGAGTGATAATGGATGCAGTGGAAATATTTTAAAGAAGAGCCCATGATACACAAGGACTTAAATTTCACGTTGTAGGAGCCCTACTTTGCACTTTTTTATAGTCTCTAATTATCCCAGTACAGGAAGAGAATCAGGCCTGCAGTCCTCCTACTCTGGGATACAGTTGTGTTTCTAAAAATCATTTACATTTAAATCCTTTTGAGATCTGTGTTTCATCTGAGAGTAGTAGATTTCAAACTTTAGCTTGACTGCTTACCCAGCTAAGCTGGCAGGAGTTGTGGAGTTGTACCAAACTGATCCCTGTCATGCTTCTAGACTTGTGCTTCAGTAACAGTATGAACATTTGAACAGGCCAGAACTGCTGCTTGAGAAAGTTGCTTCACTGAAAAGCTAAGGCAAGTAAATTAAGCAATTACAGTGGTTTTTGGTTGATGAAGGTGCTATTTTAGTGTCATGGAGAATCAGAGTGTTGTAATCATGAGGCATATATTCCTTTTGCCTATATAGCTATTGTGAATGTATTCTCTGCTAAAATTAGTTGTCTGTTGTGATTTGTGTTAGGTTGAGGGGAGTAAGTTTACTGGTCAGTGACTGTGAAATCAAGCTATATTAAAAAGAAAAGGTTTTTTTAAAGAAGAATCTCTTCATTAGTACTTTGTCTTGTCTGTCCTTGGCTCCTTCTATTTTTCCTGGTAGATACAGATCTGTGGAAGAAGGTAGCAATGCCTTTGATGTGATTATAATAAATAATGCCATGGTGTAGCTCAGGTCTTGATCAAAAGTAACCTTGGTAGCATCTGCCCACAGAGTTATTCTGATACAGAAAAACTTGTTGAAAGGGGCAGTGGTACTGATGGAAAGAAGCACACTGATCTGTGCAGGGATAGATTGAAGAACCTCTGCACATCTTAAAGCTGAGCTCATGTAGGTTCCTTCTTTGTTAGAAGGCTTCCTAGAGTTTATAATGTTCAATGTGGAGTCCTATTGTTCTGTACCTCCCACAATGTTATTTAGTGCCGTTTTTCTGTTCTGCTTGTGTTTACATTCTGCTGTGCAGTGAGAGTAGGTGTATGTTAACCGTGAAACAGGCAAATGTGGTGCCTGTTGGGCATAGCTTGCTGGAGGAGATGTGCTGTTATGGATGGCATTTTGCAGAGGTGAATTCTTTTTGCAGAGGAAAAGATCAAATTTTCTTACCTGTAAGCAGGAGAAATACTTATACTTTTACATCTGCTTGTGTAAAAGCAGGTGTGGATAAAAGTGTAAGGAAAGTGTAAGGCACTATGGGAAATAGGGAATCTGAGCTGTGTTAAAGGATATGTTCATGTTTGGGTACTTTATCTTTTGCATATAGTAATAATGCATGTTCATTTTGATATAAACTCAGAAAAAAAACTAAGAAGGGAGCATTGCAAACATCTAAGAGAGCCATATTGCTGTACTGTTTGTACAGGGACCTTTGAACCAGGAGTAGAAATACCAATCTTTTGAGTACTCATGAGAGCTCATTCATTCAGAATGGGCAGGTACATCTGCACAGTTTGATTTGGTGATCCTGGGTGTATTATGATCAATGCCTGCTAAGTTTTACTTCCACCAGGGAGGTGGTACTCCCTGCAGAAACACTGTTGACTGTCGTTTCACTTGTGTACATTGAGCATGGATGTGTCAGCATACTTCAGAATTGTGCAGTGCAGTGGCTTTTTATTTATAACTTTAAACACTTTCTTTTCTTTTGCCCTTCAGCTAAAGGTCCTGATTATTGAACTAACAACAAAAATGTGCAGATTGAGTACAAATGCCCATGAAGTGGGGGGAAGAAAAACCATGAGACGTGAAATCCACTTGTTTTGATCTGCTGTGTAGGATGCGTTGTATTAAAGTGATTACTTTTGAAGGAGAGCAGACTGGAGGGAAATGACATGAAAGTAGCAGCCCTGGGAAGGAGCTGTCCTGGTAATTGAGGACCTAAGGCCAAATAGGGTCTGCCTATTCCTCCTGTAAGGAAATGAGTTAGCGTGTGTTAGCCTTTGTCACTCAGAAAATGGGAATGTACCGAGCTGCTTACACAAGCCTTGGGATCAGACTAACTATATGGCCAGCTCCCTTAGGCACAAGATACATCTGAGGAAAGAGAGTTAGGATCTTGTTCTGTAAAGTTATTTTTCATAGTTCAAGCACTGAGTTTTATGCTACTACGTAGTGACCTACATACTACAGAGTTCTTATCTGCCAAAGGTGTGGTACAGTTTTATTGCCCCTGGTGTTTGAGATCTTGGTAAGACCCACTTTTATTTCCTTTCTGTCTTCTCTTTTTCCTGTTTCTGTATGGCAGGTGAGTTTCTTGCCAAGAAAGGTTTTGGTTTTTCTTGGTTTTTTCCTCCTCTCTAGATCCACCATGGTCATAAGTGTGCGCAGTACTGCTAGAAGATTCATCACCTTAATCCACAAGCTGATGATGTAACCTTTTAACTAATAGGCATAACCTATTTAATTAATGAACAATGATGATAACATTAGTTCAAGTTCAGTCTTAGTTCAAGCAGACTCTTCATCTGAGTAAAGGATAATGGTATGTTACTCCAGTTGTTCCCGTTGGATAATTTTTATTTGAACCAGGTAGATTAATCAAACAAATCATCAAAAAAGCAGTTGCTATGGTAGACAGCCTGGAAGGTTAGCCAGCTCTTCAGTCTTAGTCTGGTGGAGTAAAAATGGAAGTAACTAAATATTGCCTGGTGTCCAGTCAAGTGTTATGTTGTGTATTGCTGCTGAGCTCGTCCTGATTTTGAGCCCTTCAAAGTTCTACAGTATATGGTGTGCAGTTTTCCTTCTTCTCTTAACTAGTATGGATACTTGTGGTAAACTGACTGCTGCTTCCTCAGTGAACACTCATCTTTGTTGTGCCAAGAGACCTGCTAGCAACTACCTCTGTATGTCCTGCATAGAGCACCTATTTTCAGTGTTCTGCTGTTGTGTTCAGGCTATGTAAATGTATTGTTCAGCAGTTCTGTTGCTCTTAGTGCAGCAAACACTGATATACCAATGTGTGCTGAATGATTAAAAGGACAGAGGTGCAACAGAACCCCAGTTTTAAAAATGAAAAATTCCTGTGATCTGTATCTTGACTTTGTGCTCGTGATCAAATGTTGCCTTTGGATGTTGTAAACTGTTCATACTGTTACTAATAGTTTGTAACTGAAGTCTGTCTGGAAGAAGAGGTTATAACTGTGTTTTTATTTTGTAAACTCTTCAAGACAGAAATCCTTACTTGTATGAAATCACAGGATATTTGTATCAAGACTGGGCCCTTTGGCAGAGTGACAGTGGGTTCAATATTTAATTGCAGCTTCCCATTGATTCTTAAACCTTCTGTGTTTCAGTAACACTTGCTTTATTAGTTTGCTTTCCACTTTGAAGTTTGGAGTTTGAGGAAAGCAGGATGCTTCCTAGTTTAACATAAAACATGTTGTGTTGCTATGCTTTCAAGATGGAGTTTCCCCTTTTTTCTAAATTTGTGTTCATTTTTTGAAGTGGTGGGTATGTTTTTAACATTATAAAATGTAGGGAGCTAAAATTATTTGGGAGAGGTGCAGAAGAACACAGAAGAGCTATTTCAGAATCCTGTTCTGATTCTCTACCTATAGTAAAGTGCTGGTATGTGTCTGAAGTCTAACATTTCTCCTGGTAATGTTTTGCAACTGTTTATAAGAGCAGTCTTAGTGTGGTGGGTTTTTTATTTCCTATGTATACACACTAGCCTGTAGTGAATACGTTGTGCCTGTGATTTTAACCTAATTTTTACAATGTACAGCAAGTGCACTTTTGGGCCATTTTCCCTAATAGAACAGAGACAACTGCTTCTTCTATTTTTTGTAATATGATGCAAAAGAGCATGCATGCAAATACTGTTACTAAAAAATATTTCCTTAAATAGTCTTAAGAACTGATAGCTTTTATAATTTTTAGTGGTTTTGATCAGTAATATGAGTACTAGAATGAAACTAATGTTATTATTCTAGTGAAATAGTATAATCTGATGAGAAGCTTTCCCAAAACACTTGTGTCTCTTCTTAAATATGAATTAAATTGGCATGACTTGCAGGAGCATCTTTCAACATTCAGGTGTATTCCAACCAGCATTTAAATCTACCAGGCAGGAGTAGATTTGAATCTTTCTAGAAAGGGTGATACAGCTAAACAAAGGAGATGGTTATTTTGTTGTAATTTGTTGGGCTTTTTATTTTTTTGTTTAAGTAGTGAAAACTACAAAGAGAAATTCTGGTAGGTCATATCGTTTTACCTAAAATAATGAAGACTCTTATTTTCAGAGCTGATAGAATATGTGTCTGAAGTATGTATCACAAATAAGATTTTCAATTCTTTTGGAGGGGAGCTTTGTCGGTAGAGGGGAACAACATGAAATTGTTGGTTATGTCGTCAATCGTTACATCAATTACTCACAAACAATTAATTAAAATTAGATTGGCTGGAAAAATCATCAATAAAAAGCTTTAAACAGAGCCAGTTGAAAAAATGACTAGATGTTAAGGAAAGGTTCAGCCATTTGTAGAGTTTGCTAATCCTTGTGGCACATTATGCTGCTCTTCAAAATTGACACTGCCAAGGATTATTCAAACTGTAATGGGGTACTCATGTAGAAATACAAAAACCATTTCCAGAGTGCACAGAGATGATCTGTATAGAAGGAACTGCTGTATGATTTGATGTCTTACTATCAAAGCAGAGAGATTTAGCCTACTGGTTCGAAGTGGTTTCTACCTGAATTAGAGAAATATGGAGCTGGAAGGTAATGCAAAACTGCTTGTCTGTTTTGAGCATTGAGTAATTACAGACAGGAAAATAAAGGCAGGATTATTTTATATAAGAAGTTTGAAATATGGAGCTCTGGACTACATTTAATGCAATAACTTGTTTGTTTGGTATTTTTCTGGCATTTTAAGGTTTAGGAGTTCTGAGAGACAATGTTTTAGAATTATTCTTGACACATACACGGTATGTCACTGGGTAAATTCAGACCTTGATCCCAGACTTAAAAAAAAGTTTTGAGTTGTAAAATTATTGAAAACTAGTTTCAAGATCATGTTTTCTGATAGCAGTGCTTCTACTATAGTTTCTTACTCTGGTAGCAGTACATTATCCAGCTGATGTATTTGTTTTAAGAGGAAAAAAATCTGATGCAAAACATTAGGTTATCCTCTTACAGAACACACCTGTGTAAGACAGATATTGGAAATGTTACTACTTCTGTTTTGGGGTTAGTCTTGTGGCTTGGTGGATGAAAAGGAGAGAAGTACTTTGCAGGGATGAACATTCTTGTTTCTGCAGAAGCTGGTAACTTGGAGGTATATGTCACAGTGCACAGTCTCTGAATCCTGTGGGTGAATGGTATTTGAGGCTTTGTGTCATCACACTGAGAAACGAGCTGCTTACAGGTTAATTGGGATCATTCTTGTTTCTGCCGCTGCAGCTTTACAGCTCCTTAAAGTTGCATTGGAATTTTGCTTTTTCATCTATAAAATCAAATTATCTCTACATTCAGAGATAGATTATGGCATTACAGTGGTTTTGTTAAAAATGTCACCTTAAAATGTTAGGAGGAACATAGAGCTGCCGAAGGGTTCAGAGGTGGCTTTTATAGCAAGGAGGAAGAGGACTCTCAAATGTGTATGAGTAATGAATGAAGTGAAGTCATGAATGTTAGGGAAGGGCTGAATAGTACTTATTACTCTCTCTCACCTCTGATACAAGGATACATGTTTTAACTTTGTAGCATAAGTAGATGGTAAATTGTTCTTTGAACTCCATTAGAATGTGAGCTTGATAGCCTATTTTTAAGGCTGGCCAATTGTTGGCATGGTAGGGGTCTCAAACCCGTTTTGAGGAGGAGCCTTGGGAAGTGTATGTTCAGATAACAAATCTTTTATTAATAATTAATTCTTAATGTTTAGTTTTGTAGAATAAGAATTTATCACTCTTACAAATATAGTTGCATATTCTAAGAACTGTCAAGAAAGCTTTCCAACCAAGAATGCTGATGTAATATATTGAAATACCTTAGGCATGTTGGAGTATGTGAGAACTTAGCATCTGTGACTGAAGCATGTGGGAGGATTTGGTAAGAGATTAGGTTCTGGACAAAAGAAAGAAGGGTGTATTCAGAAGAGGAATTACTGAAGTTAAGGAGTGGCCTTATTAACTCAAGTGAATTGAGGTTATGTGGTAAATAAATGCAGATTGATTAACAGTTGTAATTGTATATGCAGCTGATAAATTGCTGCAGTTGCATTTTGCATACTTGCCTCTTAAGGCACCAGTCATGCTAAACTAAATAGCATGATGTGTAAAATGTACTTCAGTTTTTGGTTAACAATAACAATCACTAACTTGAGAAGGATTTCATGGAAATCCTATAGCATGAATTAAAATAAGGAGTTTTAAAGATTGCTAAATTTTTGTGATAAGTATTTTTGAAGAGATGGTTGATATTTTTGGTCATTGTAACCACTATGTATTTGTGAAGGGGAGGCAAACATTGACATCTCATCTGGCTTGCTTAACAAATTCAAGGTGTAATTTATGTAAATATGAAGTTGCCCAATGTGAGACTGATTTTACTGGGATTGTGATGCTGGGAAAGTCTAACCACCACCATAGCCTCCACTTAATTGCTGGACTGCCCTAGCATATCTAGAATTTCAGGTGACAGTTTTCAGTTTGTGTTTTTGCAGGCATGGAAATGTTGCATTTGTGTTTGTTTTGTGACTTTCATCAGTCCTTAAGTATGTTAGTCAGATATACTGAAATCTACACGCTTGTGTCTTGTGTTTGTACCCACCTTCCAATCTAAAACCACTACTCAATCAAGCTTTCATGTATGCTGAATAGCATCGACCCTGGAGTATGTAATTATCCTTGTCTGGATAACTAACAATCAAACTAGGTGTTTAATTCTATTTTAGGCTGTTTAGATTAAATGTTTAGTGTGCTGGGTGTGTTTGTTTGCATTAATGAATGAAATAGATAAAACTTTTTAAAGTAGGTAGCTTGATAATCCAGTAAGCAATTGCTGTGAATTTGGACCTATAGAATGAAATAACGAAGTGCTGTAGGGCTTGGTATGCAAGTCTTCAACATCTGCTTCTATCAGCTTTAATTAATCTTATATCTGAATACAGTATTTGGATGTTCTGTGAAAACCAGCCCCTGTGTTTGGGTGGTTTAGCTTTAGATTAGCTTTTTTTTCCATTACTGTATCAGAAGAAGCCAAAGGGCTTATTGGGTTGGTAACATGCTTAATTTTTTTCTGAGCTGAGGCACACAGAAAAACTTGTTTAAGTTGCAGAGAGTCAAGCGTTCTTCATCTAGCACGTGTTTTCATTGTCCTCCTGTTTTATACGTGATTTGTTGGTTGTAATTGTAGGAATGTGGATCTTACCATTGCTACATGTAGGAGCAGAGAAAGGGTAATGGCTTCTACTTCAAACTTCCTTTCAAAACTAAGGTGAAACAGATCAACATTCATCTGCTGACAAGAGTGCTCCTGAAGTTCATGCAGTTAATAAAAATCACATTCTTTTACAAATAATTAGGTTTTTTCTTAGAAAATTATTTTTTTGTTTCTTAACCATATTCACCTACACTTGACTAAGGTTGGGAACCCTGTTTTGTAGGTTGGTCCGTAGTTTCTTTTGTATCCTCCATTTCTCCTAAATGAGAAATCTAGCTATGAATTTGATCTAATATGTCAACCTTTATATTTCTCTTATATTTCCTGTTTATAACTAAATTATAAATATAACTGATCAGTTTGAGCATGGTTGTGGATCAGCAGTCAAGATATTGTCAATCAATCTACTCTTGGATGGGCAACTCTTAATATTTTGTGGATACCTATATGCATGGAAGTGCATGAGCTCTCAGTGTGTCATTGTAGAGCTTTGTTGTATGTATTAGTGGTGAGTAAAAGAGGGGTTTTCCTTTTTTAAATTGTCCACTAAAATGTAAAACCTTCAAATTATTTCAAATTATTTCAAAATTGAGTTATTAAAGCAAGAGTTCAGCAAATGGCAAGCACAGTTCTGTTAGTAAATAAATGGCTGTGAAGTTTGTTGATACAGAAAAATCTAGTTTAACCTAAATGCTACTATACTGCATTATCAAATGCAGAGTTAGGGCAAAGGTTAATAGATGTCTCTGTTATTTGTCTTATTATGGATCTTGTTTTTATCTTAACTATTGCAGTGTTGTCATAATGCTACAGTGTTGGTATACCTTTTTAGTATTTTCAGACCCTAGAGTGAATAAATTTTTTTTTTTGTTTTTTTTTGACAGTCAAGGATCCTTTTAGTGAAGAACTCAAAAAAATACAAGTAAGTAAAACCACTTAACATTGAGATTTTTATCTGTCACATGATTGTATACAAACAATATAGATCTGTTCAGAAGGATGCAGTTTGCAGGAAGTAAATGCACTTCTTGTAACCGATGTTTTAATTTTTTTTCCATCTTGGGCAATATAAGTAATATTACAAGATTTGGCTGTGGCATGCTGGTTGCTTCATACACAGTGAAAATAGTACATAATTTGTGTTGTAAAAAGAAATGAGTGTTGCAAATTTTGGGACTGAATTTAACAGTTTTTCACTTACTGGTACCATTTGGCTCTTGAACCTTGAAAGCACAGCTGGTAAGAGATGATTGACATGAAACCTGATGATCTAATTTAGTGTTATAGAAGAGCAAGGGTTAAGTCCTTCAAAATGGATTATAAAATTTCTCTTTCACTTTGATTCCATTCTGTTACTTGCTCCTATATGTATTTTTTTGTCTGAAGTATCAGGCTAACAATTTTTGAGATGTTACCTTTGAAGCTATCTGTATTATTCTCAGTAGTGCAGCATGCGTTCAGGTGGTTCTCTCTTGTGCCTTGAATTGTGAACTTAATGATCTGCTTTTGCTAGGCATATATAAGCAAGTATTGCAAGATAATTTTGGAGGCTTTGGGGGGGCCTTTTTTTTTTGTTTACTGTCTGGGATTTGGTGTTTTTCTTTGCTGGACTGGTGGGTTTTTGTGTCTGGGATTGAACTCACCAAAAGTGAGTAATTGCTTATTAAGCAGGTGGCCTTGGCTGGCTTCTTGGATAGAAAATGTTTCTGAGTCTCTTGAACAAATTGAATTTCTTGAGGCAAATTCTGGAGATTCTTGCAAAATGACTTTACCAGTGTGGAGAGAATGCATTTTGTTCACTGGACTTGGCCTGAGAACCTGTTCTATATGTTACTTACTCCTCTTTCTGCTGCACTGTTCCATAGTAATCCTCTTGCATGCTTGATTGTTTGTTAGCTACAAAGGTTATACTGTTCAGTTGCTTCTTTTATGCGGTCCAACGGTTAATTAGAAAAAAAAAAGATCGCAGTAATATTTCTCATATTCATCTCACTGTAGCTACTAGTGAAGTCATGGGTGTACCTACTGGCAACTAAATGGAATTTGAAGTACTGCTGGTGGTTTGTATGTGTGCTGGAGGACTGATTTTCCTCCTCTGCCATTCACAGTGTTTTCTGGCCAGGAAATTAGATTGGTTAGTTTCCTGAGGAGTATCAACTACATCAGCTTAATCTCAGTGATGGTTTTGTAGTACCAGAATAGGGAGAGGTGGTGCTGGTAATTGTTGATGGTGCTGTTGGGAAATAATTTGTCCATTGTTTGAGTGATGAAAGAAGTATTTTGCTTTACTCATAGCAATTTTCTTACAGGAAAAAAAATTGGACTATTCACATTTTTAAATTATGTCAATAATGCTGGTGCATCAGAGAATTAAGCCTACTATAGTTACTTTTTTTTCCCCAAAATTAGTATAATCAGCATATGCACAAACAGGAAAATTACTTTTTTGAGTATTTTTTTGAATGAAGGCTCTAGTCTTTGCCATTTGATAGAACTTCAGCATTTCAGGATAGCCTTTAGTGTACGTAATTGTTTGTGTATGTAATTGCATGTTCTTTGTCTTTGTTTTGAATAATTCCTTCTAATATAAAATGGTCCTGGTTATATTTAAATAAAACTGCTTGATATCTTGATAAGTTTAACTCCAAGTAAGTAGCAATTATATGACATCTCATATTCATGCTTCTTTTGGGAATTAGGCTTTTTTGTGTTACGGTGTATGCAGGAAGTATCAACAAGATAGTTTGCAGCTTTCTGGTGTGCTTTGTTTTGGCTTTTGTTTGGTGAGGGTGGTTTATTTGGTTGGTTTTTTTTTAATTAAATTACTATAGTTTGAAGGTAGACAACAAAAATCTTCCTTTGCTCTGAATTTTATGCTGGAATGTGACCAGATGGTACTTTAGTGTGGCTTGTATAAAATGTCACAGCACATTTATGAAGAATAAAACTTTTATTTTTACACAGTAGCCAACAAAAAACCACCCCAAACTCAATTTCTTTTGAGTCATTTCACTACTCTCTCAGTAGTATCAAAATACTACTGAGAGTCTCCTGGTTTTAACTGGCAGATCCATCAGAGCCCAAGCTGCAATCTAGTTCAGCTTCAGTCAAGATCTGAAAATTCAGTGTGGTGTGTACTTGGATTCAAAATCTATTGCCTGCATCATTGTTGGTGTGTGAGACATCACAGCTGTATGTTTAAACCATGGGGTTTTTCCTCATGGTATATGAAGATTTTGGGGGTAAAGGGAAAAAAGTACATCTGTACTACTGCTTGTTTTAACATAAATATGTTTTTCTCATTCTAGGAAGATGAAATAAGTCTCATGATGAAGAGCTTGTATGCACTTCATGATAAATTGGCACAAGTAGCAGGTAACACTTAAAAAATATTGTGATGTAACATTATGGCAACAGCTACAAAAAAGCCCCTGCTCAGATAGTGATTTGCATTAACTGGGTTCCTGATAGCCATTTAGAGCTCCATTTTGGGAAACTGGATATCCTGTTTCTAGTTCACTTACACTGTGTTTTTCCATCAGTATTGCATCTTTTGCTGCAATGTTTGCTAATGAGATAGGCTCTTGAATATTGTGATCCTGTGTGGTTTTTGACCTGATGCCTTAATACTTTAGTAATTTCATTTGGTTAAAAGTCTTAAATTAAATTTACTATACATGAAGAGGACTGCATGGGTTTCTTCAAGGTCATTAATTCACAGTGGTGAAAATAAAATATTTTGCAACAGTGATAAAATGGTTACTAATAAAGTGAACAGTAGTGGTTGAACAAGATTGCCTTGTTAGATAAAATGTCCAACTTAACCATATGACTTATATAGTAATGAAATGTGCTGCATATAGTAATGTCAGATTTGGTGCTCAGGGATACTATGACTGAATATTCAAAGTAAAAAATAGGGTGGTTTTATCTAGAGTCATAAGGAACACAGCTTTAAACTGCACACATAGGAAATGGTGAAGTTAAGGCTGTGATTATAACTTTGGCATCTGGTAAATGAGAGTTAGATCTCAGTCTGTGTCATGACTATTAAGCCATTTTTATCATCCTTGTGTATTTAACCCATCATGTGTTCAGGAGGTCTTACTGGTCTTTGTGCTAACTATTTGTTTGGCATCAGCAAGTTTTACCAAGAAGGCTTTTCCATTACCATCAGGTGCTACAGACATTTCGTAAACATGAAAAAATGTGGAAGCAACTCTGTGTCAGATACGAAGCTGACAATGGAATATGTCAAGGCTTTATAGGAAATGTGTGAGAAGTTTGAGCAGCTCTGTAATACCCTTTATATTGCAACAGTAATCTATCTTCATGCAGAAACATTTTGTTTCCACAGCATTTACAGTGTCTACTGTGAATAAAAATAGGTGTTTGGACAACCCCCCCCATATTTTGGTTTGTTTACAGCAGAGGACCCCAGAATGGGTCAAGTTGGAAGGAACAGCAGTGGGTCATGTGGGCCAACCTCCTTGCTCGAGCAGGATCATCCCAGAGCACGTGGCATAGGATTGCATCCAAATGGTTCTTGAACATCTCCAGCAAGGGAAGCATTCTACATGTTTTCTGGACAATCTGTTCCAGTGCTCAGTCATCTACACAGTAAAGATTTCTTCCTCACAGTCAGGTGGAACTTCCTGCGCATCAGTCTGTGCCCATTGTCTCTTGTTCTGTTGCTGGGTACCACCAAGAAGAGCCCAGCTCCATCCTCTTAACATCCTCCCTTCAGATAATTATAGCATTGGTGAGGTTCCCTCTCAGTTGTCTCTTCTTGTGGCTGAGCAGGTCCAGCTCTTTCAATCTTCCTCATAAGAGTGATACTCCAGTCTCTTGATCATCTTTGACATAGACTATACTATAGCAGAGCGTTCAAGGTGATTGTTGCTGTTCCTTGCTTAGATCACTGTCATGCTGCTTCCCTCTCTTTTGAAGAGTGTAACAGCTTGCTGTTTGTTCAGTGTGTCATCTGGCCCTCCAGGGGCCATACAGTAAAAAATGTACTTGCATGGGTAAAAAGGTTTGGCACAACCATGAAAGAAAGGGAGTTTTCTTTATTAGCTGGGGGTTACTTCAGTGTACAAATCTTTACCTGTCTGCCTTATGAAGAAGAATTTGTATGCTCTAAGACAGCTGCTTGCTTCATCAGGTCTCAAAAATGCATTTTTCTGTATTAGTCTATTTCTGGCCAGAAGGATCTTCAAATGCTTCCTTTTGAAAAATAGAACTATCCTTTCTGGTTAGGTGGTTCTCCATACTGGAGCTGTAATGTGAGATTACCTGGTTGCTCAGTAGAGTAGCTTTCATACAGTCTGAAGAAAGTCCTAATCCATCTTTACTTAGACAGAAATTCTCCTCAATGCAAAGTTTATTAAGATACAAGAGGAAGATGTCTGCCATCCATTTTTAAATACTGTATTGATGTAGACCTAGCACACTGTCTGGAAGCAGTTTAAAAGGCATAAAACAGAGAAAGCTGCAAGGGAGATGCAGGATTTAAGAGTGTTGATCTTGTGCACAGTGCACCACTTCAAAAGAGAAGTTAAAGAATACAGATTTACTCAAAGTGGTGCTTTTCAGGTCTCTCTGTCACATACTTGGAAAAGTTTCTCTCATTTCATACTTGGCTATGAATCATTTGTTCATGTTATAGCTATTAATATTAAAAAGGCAGGCTAGAAACTTGAAGTAGTCTGTTCTGTTAAGCTTTATTCAACATCTTAACTACCATAAAGATGGTCCCCTCAAAATTTGGTTTCTAGCTCTGTTTAATAAAACAGACTTACTGTTTTTACTATCTAGTTTCTTACCTTGTCAACTTCAAATGGAGAGCAAGTGATGGGGATTTTATTTTAGAAGACAGAACATGAAGTTTTTTTAAGGAAGAAAATGTCAGAGTAGCAGTTCGTTAATTTTGAGTTAATATACCATGTTCCAACTGTAGATACATATTCTGGACTGTGTTGCTCCAGTATGTTGTCAAATTATTTCATTATCCAGTGTAGAAATAGGTTGCCTTTAATGCATCACTGTTCTCAGAATTATTAGACTGCCAAACCTGCAGTGAGTAATTTTTTGCCTCACGGGAAACTCAGAACCTGATGAGCAGATATTGCTTCTCCCTTGAATTGACGTTTGTGTTCCCATGTTCTTAACTTGAATGGTATAGCCATTCTTCAAAAGAGCAACTTCTTATAAACAGTATATGTTTCGGTACCCAACACTTTCTGCTAAACCAAAATATCTGCTTTTTTAAAATTACACTTACTTCAGCATACGTTAATTACTGGCTCTCTTGGTCTTTTTTGGAGAGACTTCAATAGATCATATCCATTTTCAGTCAAACTTGCAAAATGAATAACTCTAACCCCTATATTCAGAAGAAGCAACCAGCTACCCATGAATATGACCCTTTCTTGTAGATAAAGGAGTTTTTAGGTAGCCGTTTCTTTTGCCTGGCATTCTTCAGTGTGACAGTCTATTGGATTTAGACAGTTTCCTTCTTTTCACAGGTCCTTGAAGATGCAGGAGGGAATTAGGCTTTCATATGTAATGAGGCTTCCTGATAAATCCATGGCTGGAAGAAAAACCTGGCAAAACACTTAATGTTATTTAATATTAATTTCAATTGTCAGCTACTGTATCTGATGGCTGTCGCAGGCTCTCTGTTCTGTCACTCTCCTTAATCTTTGGTTTTTCAGGTAATTGATACTGTGCTGTTTCCAACCAGTGATTAAACAGCTGTGTAGCAAGTTCTGGTGTTCTGCAGTGTTATTGAGCTGTTGAATTTGCCTTTGGAAGATTGGGCATTCTTACTTGCTCTTGGTCTACTTCTTCTTTTCTTGAGCTACCCACTTTAGTGTTCTGCTGCAAGTAGCCTAAAAACATGAGACCTACTGAACAAATGTCTTGTATACTGCTTGCAGTTTGTATTGGTGGCCATATCACATCTGGCTATAAGCTAGAGATCTGTGCTAAATCCATGTCTTCCTTGAAATATTAGATTTCCACTGTGTTTTACTACCAAGTGAGAAAATGATTTGCAGTGTAAATCAAATACTTCAAAATTTTGAATCTTTCTGTCAGCTGTATATTTTGCAGCTCGTAAGTTAAATGCCTAAATGAAAGTCAATTTGAAATATTCTAGCCTGTGTGGAAAAGAAGATTTGACTTGGTTTCTGTATTAGAAGCAGTTGAGACATAATAAATATTTCTTTAGAATTGAAACTTTAGTGGCTTTTTGGTAGTATTTCTAGAAGAATTCGACTTCTTAAGTGGCTTGCCCAAATACACTAACATAAGCTAAAGTGTAGTTTTATGATCCTTGCTGGGATGTGCTACTTTCTGCCTCCCTTCAAAAGTAAAGGTTCTTTGTTTGTTCTTGAAGTCAGTGATCAGTACCTAAGGAAGGTTTAAGCTCCAAGATTCATGCTTTCTAAAGTAAGCTCACAGCAGACATTATAACAGAGGGGCACTTTTTACAAAGAGCTGAGATGTATCTTGCAGCAGACTTGTGTAAAGTTTTTTTGCCTGTGCTTCAGTTTTAATCCTGAATATAGGGCCTCATATGGAACAGTGGGACACATTTTTGGCTCAGACTATGGAAAGTGGGTTTCCAGGCCAAGTGGTTAATGATTGCACCAAAGTTATTCAAAGTAAGCCTTCATTTGCAGAACTATTAGCTAACACAGTGACTGAAATGGCATATAGGAATATCCTGCTGTTGCAGTAAAACAGAAGATTGTCTGGCTTGTGAAATGCCTAACTTTCTGCAAGCTTTCAAATTCATGAGTTTCTCAGAAGAAAGCTGTTAAATGGATCTCAGCAAAAGATGTGTTGGAATGAGAAACTGTGTCTCCACTAGTTTTTTGTACAAGACTGGAACTCCATAACTCTGATTAGCTTACTTTTTTTGAGTGGGAGGCAAGATGAAAGTGATTTTTATTCCTCTCCCCCCTGCCCCTGTATTGCTTGAGGGAAATTTGAACTGATGTCCCTTAGACATTTTCAGAGCCCAGGCAGCAAAGTTTTGTTAACTGTTAAACTTGTTCAGAGAGAATACAGTTTGAAAAAATTTTCAGCAGCAGGACTGAGAGGAAGCTGTCTGCTGATTTCTGAAGATGAGACCAGAAGCTGTAAAGTCAGTGTGCTGGCTGGGTGCTGCTTAAACGTAATTCCTGGAAGAAGGCACATAAGATTAGCATTTAAAACTACCAAAGTAATTCAGTAGTCCCCTACCTAAGGGAGCTTTTGTTCTGTTGTAAAAGGCAATGCTGTGTTCTCAAAAGGTGGAAAATCCAACATGAACCCTGAAACTTCTTTTTAGAATTATATTTTTCACAATCTGTTTCCTCTTTGTGTGTTTCGTTTGCTTTCTCATCTGCGTATTAGCCTCACCCTTTTTATTCTCCTATTTATTTCATAACAAGGCTTTTATGCTAATCTAGATAATTAAAAAAACAACCAAAGAAAAGCTTCTTAGCAGAAGGGTCTCATCCCCCTTCTCTCACAAGCTGTTTTGTTCAAAGTATGACTGACATGCTTTATCTGTATTAAAAAGATCCCAGAAAGACTTCAGGTCTTACCAAAGAGAAGTCTCAAATGTAGGAATACCTGTCAGACTTGGCTCATATCATACAACTTAATATCAGGTGTAAATTGTACATATGGCTATTAGAGAGATTGGTTTTGGGTTTCTTGTACTTATTCCTTCAGTTCTAGATTTAAAACAATATGTTTACACCAGAGACTGTATGAGTATGATGTATAGTTATTCCAAGTCTGCTAATCTTGAAACATGAAATCACTGATGATTATACATGTAAATTTACAGGCTGTACAGTTTAGGCTGTGCAAAACCAAAGTCTGCCTAAATTACATACAAGAAAAGCCCACGGCTCCAATTCAGGTGCTGAGTTCTAAAATTAGAGTGGGTTTTATGAAAGTGGTGTCAATTTTCAGCAGTGATCTGTCTAGTTTTGCTATTACAGTAGACTCAGGCACTTTGAAAGTCTTAGATGTTGCATGCATAATTTTCAAATGAAACAACTTGTAAAGTTTTCTGCTCAGCACTTGATTCAAAATACATGCATGCACACAGCAGCACTTCTAGGCCAGTTAGCATATGGGCACTCTTACAAACACTGTTCCTATTTCTCTATATCCCAGCAGTAAGAGGATCCCTGTTATGCTAATCTGCTTGCAAGGCCAAATTCTCTTAAATCTGTTGAAGTGTACTGAACAAAACTTCAGCAGTCTGAGAAGGACTTTGGCTTCATAGAAACGTGTATTTCTTTGGAACTCCAAATGAGCGAGGCATGAGGGTGCTTTTCCAGAACTTGCTGGTGTTTCCTAACTTTTGCTCACGTTGCTTTGAATGTTCTTGTTTGTGTAGGGAACTAATACTTGAAATTGCTTTTTTTAAAGTGTATTCCAATAGAAGTGAAGCTTTACATTTTACAGAAGCACGAGTATCTTAAATTTTCTTAGCCTTGCTATGGCTTTGGGAATAGTACAACTTGGCATAGATTCAAGAAGGTAAGGCAGGCATAACACTGAGCCAGTGAAAGACTGGGTTTGTTGTTTCCTATTTTATTGTTTTGGCACAGTAAAAGTATAGTTACAGATGCCAAGATTTAGGGTTTTTTAAAAGAAATATCAGGGGAAAAAAGTGACTTGCCACTGCTGACAGTTCTTCAGAAATGATGGCCTAGAGATAGATGGAAAACTGGTGTTAGACCTTTTCCTTTTCTGTATGGCTTTGTGTTGATATGACTGTCACTATTTTCACTACTTTTTTGTTCATTGCATTAACCACGTACGTTTTGTTCAGCAGAGAAAGCCAGGGAGATGATGGCACATCTGAGGACTGACTGTGCCTGTAAATACCTTATTTCCTGGCTACTTCTGCACACATTCAAAAACTAATAGAAGATGTTAAAAATGTCCATTTCAAGCTATAGTGGGATATTGTGCATGTTCAGGAAAGCAATGAGTTCCAGAATAACTTAGGCCAATCTAAAATGCAGTAACTTCATAGTGCCTGAAATACTATGGATGTATTTCAACTGGAATTTGCGCTCTATAAAAGATAATACAGGTTTCGGAGTTAAAGGAAAATATCTGGAAGCTGAGTCAGGGTACAGTAACTTTTATGCTAATGTCCTTCTGACAGTTCTTCATGGTACCCATTGTTCTGCTTTGGTGTAAATACCAAAACGTGCTTTCTGAGCAGCACATGAGATCGTATTGCTGTGATTTGTACATGTTATTAGTTCGGAAAATCATCGGGGTTTTTAAACTTCTTTTGACAGGAGAAATTTGTGCAGAGATTTTTTCCATATTTTTAGTGGAGCCTATGAGAATTACTGTACTACTATGGCTGCTTGTGTAAATGTTGTTAACCATAAGCTGGTGTTTAGGTGATTTTATTTTATATAACGCAGTAATAAACAGATCAAAATCAAAGTTTTCATTTTACCAGGGGAACATGAATGTGGCAGCTCTATTCAAAGAAACCTTACCGTCCAGGAGGCAGCTGCATATTTAAAAGTAAGCAAATAAGTTATTTTTCATTGATTGTATAGAAGATCTGTATAAGTTACAATTTGTAAGGCCTGTTTTTGTACCTACTGTATTGACTAAAATTTTAATTAGTGTTGAATATTATTTGGAAATGATCAGAACTGATGACTTTAGTGCATGCTACATATGATTTTTATTTGGGGATGTAGTGAGCATTTGGGGAGAGGGAGGGTAAAGGAAGCTGACTTCATTGCAGTGTGTAGCTAGTAGTGCTTCAGTGACGGGCTGGGCTTTTTTCTCTTTCATTAGAACACCAGGAGATGATTTGGACTGATGGAAATAGTTGACCAACATGAAAATAATAAATTTATAATACTCAAATATCTAGACTTTTCTCCAGAAATCACTATATTGGTTTTTGAGACTTAGTAGAAAAGGATACTGTTTTCCATTCTTTGTGGAGAAAGGTTGATGGGTAGATCTGTGCAAGCAGCCTGACAGGTAGTAGCTGTTTGGAGAGGCTATTAATTGATTCTTTAAATAGAAATGGTCAAAAAAAGGCCTTTTTGTTAATTTGATCACTGTGCAGTATTATGAAATCCCACTCTCTTGTTATTCCTCTGCCTCACTCCCCAAATAAAAGATGACTCTTGCCTTGTCTTGACAGCTGTAGGGTTTATTTTAGCCCACGTTGGTGTACCCTTCAGTGGAAAACTACTTGAAGCTTTTAAGAGGCAGGGAGTGTAAGATTTTTTTGATTGGATGGGGAGAAGTTAAACTGATGTATTTAATATATAAATGTGTAGAAAGTTTGCATTTTGGCAAATGTGTATGTAGTAGACAAAAAGGGGCAATGCTTTAGAGCATCCCAAAGAAGCTGCTAACACTGGTTTATGGTTTGGCAATAATAGTCTATATCTGTTAAAATCAGTCCATTGTGGAAAAAATTAAGATGATCCCTTAGAGCTGATTGTCTTGCCTATCTGTTATGCTGGAAGAACGACATAACAGTTCACTGTTACCATAACTGTTTCAGCTCTACTAGGAGGCTCAAATTTAATATGAAAAATTGTTGCTTTGTGGGAAGTCTTATTTAACCACACAGTTGCTTTGCAGAATTTGTGTTCAGTGATAAAATTTTCAATACTTTAATCTCAAAGATAAAACCATTACTGTCTTTTCTTAAGTACTTATGCTTGGATTCTAAGCCAATGTAAGGTTCAGAGGAAAGATGAAAATAAAACTTCTTGAGGACTATAATTTCAAATACAACAATAATTTCTATTTTCACTTTTCTCTTTCTGCAAAAGAACATGCAAGATGAGCTATGGAGAAAGCCTTAGCTCAGATAGCAGTGAATGTTGTCCTATTAGAATTAATATAAAATAATTTTTTAAAAAGTCAGTATAGTGATATCAGTTCTTGATCTACAAATACTGGAATTTTTTTTTCAAAATATCTGTAAAAACTATATTTACTCAAGCTTCTTAAAGAATGGAGCATGGAACTGCTTTCATAGGAGGCGTTTCCTGCGGCGTTTGGATCTAGTTGAAGTTTCACTCTCGGAGTAGGTTTCCAGTGATCGCCGCCTAGTGGCTGAATAGTTTTTTCTTACTCTAGCTTAGAGTTTGGGAATAAAGTGGTGAATGTGGCTTTGCTTTTCCAACAGTCCTTAGTCTGACGGAAGCTGATGAGTCTGAGAACTGCTTGTAGCACAAATAGATTTACTTTGTGCAGTGAACATCTACTGAAAATCTGAAGTATCAGGAATGAAACAATATAGTTTTGGCTGCTGATCTGTACAGTATCTCAGTTTTATTGGCATGATAAGTCCCTGGTTATTTCTGAAATTACTGATTGATATTGTATTTTGACAGAATTTAGATCCAGAATATGAAAGTGTACTTAACACATCATTACAATGGATCTTGAATAGTGGGGAAGATGTTGGCATAAAGTAAGTGGTGTTTATTTCTTGATTTAATTTCTTCTAAGAGAATGTATCCTTTTTCATCAGCACTGTATATTTTTGAATAGGTGTCTCAGCAATGACCCTAATGAGATGGATGTCACTAACGTGACAGATGTGAAGTATCTGGAATCCACTAGTCCAAAGATGTCTTTCAGGTGTCGTTTTCGCCGTGCGTTTGTTAATGTAACTCACAGATTATCAATATTGCTTTGGGGTAAGTTAATAACACAGTCAGCTTTTTTTTGTTGTAACTCATATTTATCTAAGTGCATGGGGTAAAGCAAGTTTAGAGAAAGTTTTTATTCAGCCGTAAAACTTAGAGTTTCTATTGGTATCTTGATTAAATTGGGGTTTGATATACATTTCTGTTGCACCACTGTAGTTCCACACTGGTTGTTATTATCTGCTTCTGTAGTCAGGTGAATATATTCATTCTTTGGGAAATCTTTTTCCCGGCTCAAGCAATATCTTGTGGCTTTCAAAAGTTCCATGTTGAACTGATCATAAAAAGCAAACTGTTCAGTAAAAAGATGATAGCCTTAATTTTGAAGATATTTCAGTGTTGTTTCAGGAAGTTTAAAAAGTAACAGCAGAAAAGATGATCTGGGTTACTGAGCTGTTCTTAAAACAATTAAATGTTTTCCTAGAAGTAACTGCTCTTTCAAGTGGAAGAATTTGTGTTCCTGTGTGAGAGTATAAAATGCAGACAGCAAGTACAGTATATTTCACTAGCTTTGGAATGTACAGTGCTTGTTAGATAGTTTAGTCTACTTCTGAAGTATGCTTTGTAAACTCTGTTAAATATCCAATGCTCTAATACTGCTTAAAGTGTATTATGCATGTTAATGCAGGTATAGCAATGGTTTGGGGAGTCTTACACTACATGAAATACCGTTGGGCAAAAGAGGAAGAAGAAACAAAGCAGATGTATGATATGGTGGTGAAAATCATAGGTATGGCATGTTCAGTTGTGTCTGATATATCTATATCAGCTCTGTATAAGCTTTCAGGGTACTGTTAATTAATTCAGTTATGTTTCCTCATGTTTACTAGTTGTCATGCTGTTAGAATTCTTGGTCCAGTGTGATCCATGTGTTTTGTTTCTCTTTTTATTTCTTTTTTTTTTTTAAATTCCCCATCCTTTAAACCTAATCAAAGCTTCTGACATAAAGCTTGTAATTTGTGAATTACATCAACATGTCTATAAAGTTGCCATTGACTTGGCAGTTTTTTGTCCTACTATTGAATACAAATATAAATGTGATGTTTGTTTACTGAAGTATAGTGACATGTTGCTTTCTGTATCTGTTTTTTCAGCTAACTTCAGATAAAATATCCACTCCTAAAATGTGTGGTAGCTCTCAATACCATCCTTAATGGTTTTTCATAGAAAAAGCAGCTTTTTGGTTAATTACTTTTATCAGAAGTTATTTTGGCAAAATAGCATGCATAACTGAGATCTGAAATCCCCTCTTTCTACTTAAAGCCACAGTGTTAGTAGTAAGTTCTGTTTGTAGTCTTGTAGTCTTACTTAAGTTGTTCTATTATTTTCATTTATGGCAGTCACGATAAATAGATGGTAGAGGAATCAGAACTGTTCTATTTTAACCACATGCCTACCTTTTTTGTCTGCAAATCAAGTTTTCTTGAGGTGGAAGGAAAGCGCTTTATTTTCAAAGATGGCCATCTTTGCTAACACTTAAATAGTACCAATCAAGAGTAACTGTAAGAACTATCTTCCTTTACTTCAAAGTTATTTGGGATACATAGATACACTGTTTAATTTGCTTTAAGAATATTTTGGAGAAAACAATGTTTCAAAATGCCAGAAAAACCTAACTATTGAAATTGGGAGGAGTGTTCAGAGTAGGTGTGAATTGCCAGAAGTGATAGTTTTCTTAATGTTTGCATGAGCTACATCGTTTTCAGTTTAGGTTTTTTTTTTTGTCCTCAGATGTTCTAAGAAGCCACAGCGAGGCATGTTCAGAAAATAAAGAGTTGCAGCCTTACATGCCAATTTTACGTGTGCGTGATTCTCTAATACCACCTCAGGACAGGTACGTTGTCACTAGAAGTACTGAAAGGGGGGGGAAACCAGTAAAAATAAATTGGTCAACTAACTTAATTTCAGATAGAAATAACTTAATTTCTTAATAGATTGCACAGTGTAGTATTTTGGATTTTCCTATTGACACAGATGGAAGGAAAGGCATTGGATTTCTCTTACATGGTGGATGTCAACTGTGCAGGTTGTTGTTATGTTAACTTGTGATTCTTGGTTCAATTTTTAAGGAGGAAGATGAATAAAGTCTGGAACAGAGCAGTTGACTTTCTTGCAGCAAATGAATCTAGAGTTCGCACAGAGACACGAAGAGTAGGTGGTGCTGAGTTCTTGGTTTGGAAGTGGATGCAACCTTCTGCAGCATGTGACAAAATTTTAGTAATACCATCGAAAGTGTGGCAAGGCCAAGGTATTGGAGATATATTTTGCAGATATTATTGTCCTAATTTCTGCATCTAACTTACAAATGGTACTCTGTTGTTTGAAAACAAGCATGAAAGGCTTGTTTTCTCTCTTGCATTTAAGGATTGTTATGAACTGTCAGTGCTATTTCTCTATTATCTTGTTGTATGGACTTACTTTTGGTGCATTGTGTCTGCTTTGTTTTCAAGGGAAATGAGTGTTTTTGTTATAGCTACTGCAGAAATCTGCAGTGGTTATTTAGCCAAAGTGAATTACTTCTTCCTTTTTGTGAATTTTAAAAAAATGCTCTTTAGCTAGTCAAATTCTGACCTGCCTTACACTTACTGTTAGTAGTGTAATCGGTTATGACAGCAGGTAAATTGTATCTTGCAGACTTAATTTTCCTACTGTTAAGTTGCCAGTAAGCTGCCTAAAGACAAAGTTTAGGAGGAAGGGATAATTATTTTAAAAGGGAAACTGCCCTTTTAGGCAAAAAGACTAAAAAGGACTCAAAGGACTTTTGTCCTTTGAGGACAAAAGAGTCCTCAATTAGGAAAATGTGCATTTGGAACAACTAATAGTGTTAGATGTTCTAGCTCTGTCATAAATGTTTTTCTACACTGCATTTGTTTTTCCGACTCTATGGTGTAAAGCATTTGCTTTAATAGAGAAGGTAGTTTGTCATACATGGATTTTTCAGTGGTCTGTCACTTTTCAGTTTCATCATGAAACCAAATGGCAAGAATCTAGTACGTTTGCAGTTGTATGTCTGTAGTGGTCATATTTTCCTGGTTTGAAAAAACATTTCTTGGTTTTTCTTTCTGCTTTTCTTCATGTTAAGCTTCAGGGTTTGGTTTGCTCTTTTTTTTTTTTGATAAACAAAAAAATTGAAACTATAGGACTTGAATTGTGGTTTGCAATTAAAAAAGAATGGTCATTTCCATCTCTGCCTGAGTATGAAACTAAGTAATATCATTATATACTTCTCAAACTTCTACTATTGGTTTTAGCATTATATTTCTCATTTTAAGTAATTCATTGGAAATGAGGGCTGCTTTTTTAAAAGTACCATGCGAATGCTACTGCAGGCTTGAGGTTCTGTTTGCAGTAGTAGTAATGTGGCCTTCTGCTGTGACAACTGCGTTGCTTGATTTCTCAATTTCTCAGTTTTCATCAGTAAGATGTGTATGTGAACTTCATTCCAGGAGTTGTGGAACCTTTTCTTTCCAGGACATTGTACATTAGGGATGTGCAAATTCTTTAGTTGCCATACAGAAATGGTGGGTTTTGTCAACAGGTGTTTCTGTTCCATCTCTGTAGTACTGCCACGATTGAATTTCAAACACTTAAACTGAACACAGCTTCTGCAGGCTATATATGTATTATAAATCTGAATCTTTTACATAGTGTATTGTTCAATGCAGGCTGGGAAACATGATGCTCTGGTTTCAATTTGCTGCTCATTTTTTCTCAGTCCTGTTTGATTGCATTATAAATCACTCCATGACATTGTCCTGTATTAGAAATCAGATTGGATTCTCCTCACTCGGAGACGCCTCGGTGTGTGATAGCTCAGGTGGTGTTTTGCTACCTGTAATATGCAATCAAGACTCTTAACAGAACAGTGGTCTCCAAAACTTCCTAGAAAGACTGCTATAGTAGCTACTGTTATGTACCATCCCAGTTTGAGCATGTGATACCAACTTCAGTGTATTGCAAATATGGACAGAATAACTTGATATCTCAGCTGTGGCTTTTATCTGTATGTTGTTTAGAGTATGTACTACGACTTCCTGTTTTCTATTGCATAGGATGTATCAAAATCCATTCTGTTTTAATTGCATTTTTTTCTGATTTTCTTGTTATGTTTGAAGTTTAGCAAAGATCTTTGAAGAACTGAATTGCATACTTTGGCTCTAACAGAAGGGCGTGGAAGTGGGGTGGGTGAAATGACAGTGGGTTATTTGGGCTCATGACAGCAGGCAAAGGCAGTTTTCACATGCAAAGGCTCTTTGTATTTTGCACTCCTTGTGTTCAAATGACTGTTGGAAATAAGTCTCGTGCTTTTTGCCCAGCTATTTCTTTCCTGATGTTAGGAATTCTACATGTATGTGTCGCTTTCTTCCTTTCTTGGAAGTATACATTAACTGGAATTTAAGTTTATACTCCAGTTCTGGTGTTTGAATGTAGAAGTTTATAAATCTAGATACTCTTCAAGACTGCTGTGCCCTGAACAGGTTCAGCATATAGAAAATCATAGTGAATTCTTGGGTCTGAATCTTGTGAATAAATTTCAAGCTTGCAATTTGTTATCCATGTGAGATCTGGTAGTGCTCAACAGCAGAGAACAATACCTGAGCATGTGCAATTGAAGAAGAAACCCTTTTCAGAAAGGCCTGTCAGCATATACAAGGATATCCATGAATGATAAGGTACATTTTAACTGTGAGACCTGTAACTTGCCTGAGATCTAATGCCTGCTGTCTGTTAGCAGTGTGTTAAAGCATCACTGTGACATTTTGCACAGCCCTTCAGGATGCAGCCTGTGTTTTGACAGTTTGGTTTTGTTCTGTTTTTTTTTTTAATGGATCAGAATGAATTCTGGTGCCATCCCTTTGAAATATTACCTACTGGATACAGTAGTTGTATTTGTTAAAAAGAAAAGGGTAGGTAAGCTAATTGTAGGATGGACAAATGCAATGGTTTGAAAACAATGTACAAGAGAATAGTCAATTGAGAAACAATCTTGATCATGTCAAGTGATTTAATTAAATCAGTGGAGAGAACCCCACAATTCTAGTATGTTCAGTTTGCTTTTGAAAGAACAGATACAATTGTCCTTTCACACCTTTGATAACTGGAGCTCTGAAGAAAGCTATGTGGGCAGGGCTGCAGTGTAGCTAAGCTAACAGTACAAGCTTAAGTTCCTTGACGGCTCTGAAGATGAGATAAAGAGGTTCTCTGAAGTACCACATGTAGGGTGATATTTCATCCTGCAGCATGGAAGATAACCTGTTACCTTTTGTGAAAGACACCTCTCCTCCCCAGCTTGTGAGAACATAATCCTTTCTCTGAACAAAAACAAACAAAAAAACCCCAAACCACAATTATACTCTGAACTATTGCAAGAAAACTGGATTTCATGCTGCTTGTAAAATTCTGTATCCATCCTGTGCTTGTCTTCTATAGCAGAATTAACTATATTAAACCTCAATTTAACCATACTCTTCTCTTTGATAAGATATTAATTTCAGTATCTTCCATGTGTATTGAAGAACCTCATAATATGTGAAAGGGCATAATTTCAATATTTTCTGATAATTGCTTTCTTTTTTTTTCCTTGCCTTTGATAAGAAAGGTTAGTACTTAATAAATTGCAGTGATCCGTGGCTTAACATTGAAAAAACCTGGTTTTAAGAAACATGGCTGCCTATATTTGATGCAAGTGTTCAGCCTTATCAGATTCATCAAATTCACATCAAAGGATCTTTTGGGCGTCTTGTAACCCATGGTGATGATACTTGGGAATTCCTTTAGTAATAATATATTAGTAATTCAAGGGGTGTAGAAAGCTGTACTACAGTCTCTTCAATGGTCATTTTGAAGCCAGTGTGAGAGACACTTCTTCCATGATAGACAGTGATAAAGGAGTTGACAAAAGCACATGTGTTTAGCTGCTGCTGCTCTTCAAATCTGGGATGATACTGCGATATTCGGTTTAAGGTAGTAAAACAACGTAAATTGTGAATGAAATAAAAAGTAGCTTCCTTTTCTTGAAAGTTCTCTGTTATCCCCAAGGGGGATTTATGAAAGTCCTGAATTTTTTTCTACTAGTGACTTACTGTACAAAGTTGTGTCTCTGCTTTCCTATTTCATCTCTACATTTTTATCTTTGTCTTGTAAGCATTACTCCTTAGACCTATGTGGAAAAAGGTGTGTGATGTTTAGTTAACCAGTGTGTAGCTTATATTGTTGTCCTGCAAGAATGTTTGCCTATGCCCTTATCACGAATATTTTGTATGCTCCACACCAGTGTAATTTTTCAAATAATCAGTACTGTATTCTTAACAGCTTTGTCATTGAAACAACTTCTTCTGGGGGATGGGGAGAATCAGTTGCTACAGATGTGAAATGAAGTTCAAGAGATATCAGTTAACTATTCTATTTTCAGTTTTGCTGTGTAGGTACAGCATTAACTTGCCTGTGTCTTCTCTACACTCTCTTTTTGGTGCCATTTCTGGTATATATATTAAGGGTTATTATTGTTCTAGCATTAATTTCACACCTCACTGATTTCCATGGTAATTTTTTTCCCTTATACATGAAAAGCTCCATCTGAGTTGCAAAAATTACTTTTAATTTACCATGACTATGAGAAGTTTTTTTGAGAAAAGGCAGAGTTCATCTTTACTTTCATATGCTGCACTGCCCTGGGCACACTTCTCTACTGGTAGGATGTTACATTAAGTTAGAAGCAGTTTAGTCCTGTGCTGATGGTGGGCTCTGGCTGAAGTTATCTCAGTAAGCACCTGAGATCTTCCAGTCAAAAGGACATCAAAGTTATTAGAAACTGGAACAGGCAAAGCTTGGTTTATATAGATAACTACACTAAAATGAATTGCCCATTTAGTTTTGGATAGCTCAGTGGTTTAGCTGCTTCCATAAATATCAGTATGGATTTTTTTTCTAGTTCATAAACAGCTTGCAGAAATGTTGATCCTCTGGGTCTAGGATCTCTGCAAATAACCTCACCATTCTTTATCCTGGGATTAAAACCATGTGCTGAATAAACCTAGTTGTAAACAATCAGCACATAATTTCCTCAACCCCACACCTTTTCAGGTCCAGGTCCATGACTAGGCCACCCCAGATCACCTTCTCCAGTATGGTGTGGTGCCCAGTGTACAATATGCTGGTGACATTTCACCCCACCCTTGATCTGCTGGAGCCAACCTCCATAAGTAAGGTAAGTCCATGTATTTTTCAATGTTGCTTAGTTCTGTAAAGTTTTTGTTGTATACCCTATGTATAATTTTTAATAAGGGGCAAAAAACTTTACAAAACCATGTGCTATTGAAAAAGGACTTGTCCTTAAACTATAGGCAGCTTAGAGATAGATGCAGTGTCACCAGCATATTTAGAAATTGTTCCCAAGACAAAAACAGACAGTTGTTACAGGTATTGGTGACTTGCACTGTGTGTGCATGTGTGCATTCTTAATAAGAACATTTCTAGTTATTTGGGGAACTTGCAGTAGGTTGGATATTAGAATTGGAGGCTGCCTTTTCTAATTTCTTGTTGGTAATTGTATTTTATTTGTCTCAGGAATTTACATAAGAAGAAGGTTTTCTATGCAGTATCTCCAGGCAGTGAATTTTCTCTTGGTTCGTGCTTGTCTTTCACAAGCAGTGTCTTCCACATGACTTAATTTTGTCTGTGTGACATGGTTTTTGTTTGGGTGGCATACAGAAGAGCAGCAGTGTTCATGTATTTTGGATATTTTGGATGTACTTTCAAGATTTTAAAAGAACAGCAGTAAGAAGCACCAACATATGCCCAAAATGAACACTTCTGACCCTTGGAATGTAACATCTTGAGTATGTCAAATTTTTCTAAAGTAGGATTGCAAAGGAGAAGTGTTAACAGCAGGTTTTTTGTTGTTGAGATTTTAATCTTTTGTTTAAACTCTTGAATCTAATTAGTCTCAATCTTGAAAGTAAGATTTCCTTCAAGCCTTGAAAGCTGTTTTACTAGGCTATTCCCTTTGATTTCCACTGCTGGTTTGTTGGCCCTTCTCAAGGCACAGAGCTGCCTTATCTGAATCTGAAGCGCTCCTTGGTTCCTTTTCTCATGGTACAGTCTTCTCTTGTGACTCTCACAAGTAGAACTTGTGAACTTTAGAGAAGTTAATATTTATTTTAGGATTTCAGAATGTATTTCATGGCACTGTTCAGCTTTGAGTTACTCTGTTATTTTTGATTTTCATTTCTCTTCTTATATCTGTTTTATCCTCTGGTATGTTTCATTTCAGAGTTTTAGAAGCTTCTGATCAGGTGTGATCATTTGGGGCTATAAAGGCTCTGTCCTTGTAGAGCATCCTTGACATGTTACTGCACTACAAATGTAATGCAACATCCATCTTAAGGTCTTCTTATTTATTAGCCAGATGGGCAGCATATTGCCCCAAAAGTGGAAGAAATAAAAATTTCATCAGGCAGTTAGAACTGTATGGTTAACTTCCAGTTCCAAAAGTTTACTCCAGGTGTTGTGTATATCTGTTGTTTCATGGAGATGTAGTGCAAATCTTTTCTTTTCAAGAATAGGGTATTTTTAAAAATATCCTGAATTCCTTCCATGTGACCTGGATATAAGAGAGTGCCTTAAATGTAGAAGTTTTAAGTATAAAAAATTCAGATAAATATGGCTTTTTTTCTTCAGTGTGGTAGAAGACTGTGTGAAACTAATTTGCTTGAATTCTTTCATATATGAAATAAACTTTCTTCTGAGTAAAACTAGAAAGATATTAATGTATAAAGTTGACATTTCTTACGTCAATGGTATTATGCCTGTAAATAATTAGTATTTAATTTATTTTTCTTTCTAGCGTTTCATCTAGATAGAAGAAATTCACCACCGAACAGCTTGACACCATGTTTAAAGATTCGCAATATGTTTGATCCAGTTATGTAAGTAAAACAGTTATCTGTCTGTATTTCTGCATTCTTTTGGAAGAGTCCATTTCTTACCTCTGAGAGGGGTTTGGAAGAAGTGAAGAAACATGAACATGTTGAAAAAAACAGGTTGTAAAAAAAATGTTTCTCTTAACATCTATGCGAAGACATAAAAAATCTTAACCGTCTGTCTTCTGTCCTTCGTTGTATTGCTCTGTGTCTTTGGCTCACTTCTTGAAGGATGTCACATATAGTCAAGCTATTTGGAGCAATAACTGATCTTTATCCATTAATTCAATTTGTAAATGTTCAATTGTATCAACTGACAGAAGAGACTCATTTGGCCTGACAACAGATTGTAAGTTTTTTAAGTATTGTTCAATATGCTGGAGTATTTGGACTGCTACAAAGTTTGCACGGTTTACATTTAAAGGGCTGAATTTAAATCCCTTATTACTTTATGGCTCTGTGACTGCCTAATTTTGAAGCAAATGGATTTTTGTAGTGGGAACAAATTAGTGCTGTGTACTGGCTTCTAATGCTCATGTAATTCTCATAATTCTGAAGTATGTACTGTGTATGAATAAGCAACAAGCCTTGTTTCATGTACCAAGGGCTAAGGAAAAATAACTAATTTTTTTTGTAGTCTTTTAAATCTTCGTCCACTCCACTATCCTGTTGTATCCCCTTTGGCTCTGGACTAGATCATGGTAGGAGTTGGGAACTAACACATAGGTTATGCCAGATAATCCTGTCTAAGCATTGAAGTCTCTTAGTCCACTGTAAAGAGATACAAAAAAAAAATTTACTTTGGAGTAAATTTTTCCTTAATGGGGATTATACAAGGGAAAAATACAGATGCTGTGTCTTACAAGGATACATGTGAGATGCTACCTCAATAATACAACCTATTGATTAGGACAGGAAGTAGCGGAGGACATCAGAGTATGGACACAAGTGATTGCAAAGGTTGGATGTATTTATTCAGCCTTTTTTCTAGCCACACTTAATTAGTTTAGTTCCTTGCCTTATTAACTGAAAAGCTGTTACTTAATTTAGCTGAAGACAGTGTGTTACCCCTAGCATAGAGAAGTACTCCAAAACCCTTTTCTCAATGTCTTTAAGATTTAATGTCTTCTCTGGCTTCTGTAATAATTTTCAGGTTGCAGTAGGGTGAGCAAGACTGAAATTTCAGGGGTTGTTCTTGACGCAAATTGATCCTCCTGTAGGAGGATTAAAACATGAGATTTGCAGAGAATTTTAAGTGATATCAACATCCTTATTGTCTTTGCTTCAAAGGAGACTTTGTGAGCTGTATTGGTTAGTCTGAGTGGTACTAAAATAAGTCCATTCCTGAAGCTTCACTGTAATATTTATTGGTATGTTGTATTGGCTACTTTCCTGTTTCAGAATGTTAGCAGTTCAAAATGTCTGCTGTTAATGGAACTAATTACTGAGGTGCTGTTTTTGTCAGAACAATCTCCCTTTTTAGCCTATATCTTCTCTGTAAGCTTCAGTGTTTTTCAGTACTGGCCCAGTCCATGCCCAACAGGTGCATTAAAAAGCCCCAACATTTATAGACTAGGAGTTGTTGTGTTTTGACACTTGTCTTTAGTGCCTATGTCCAGTCAGCTGTTTTGAACATTGCGACTTCTAATACATTGACTTTTTGTGGCCCTTTTCTTTTGGAAGTTGACCTAGCTCCATTACTGGACTGCTGGATTACATTCATAGTGGGATACTTCATCCAATTCATATTGTACTCCCTAGTGCATTCTTCTTCTGTGAGCTATCTTTCAGAGGACTGTTGCTTAAGGAAATAGTTCTTATCATACCCTTGGAGTTATCTTAAAGAAAACACAAACAAATCCAAAGCCCTCAGTGCAAGACAAACTGTGTTATTAATCTGCTTGTGTCATTAGAGGAAGGAGGCTTATGTTCTTGTTCCAGACCTGAAAGGGATGTCTGCTTTCATCCACCTAAAACACAGAATGTACCAGTGTCTGTGATTAGATTGTCAAGTATTGTTTTGGTGTTTGTTGTGGGTGCAAGGTATGTTTAACAAAACTAGTATTAGTTGCTCTTACAGTGACTGTATACTAACAATAATTACTGAATTCCTTTCGGTGATTACACCAGTAGCTGTTAGAAGCAGTCCCACGAAACAGGTCTTTTTTTCTTGACTTGAGAATCATCTGGGACTATACTGGTTAACTTGTTTTTATTAATGTTAGCACAGCAAATAATCATCTCTCTACTGCCAAAAGTCAGGGAGGAATCATATCAAGGGAACAACTTGTCCAACTTGTTCACTTGTACATCATGAACCCTCACATCACAGCATCAGACTTTGTTGTGTGTTCTAGACATTTACCATGCAAGGCAGAAACATGTTTTTTTAACTATCAGTCTAAGCGCCAGTTGGATAAGCCCATTTTAGGACAGCACCCCACCCCCCAAATAGAGATATTCCTTTTGATTTGTAGGGTTGAATTTTCTAAAGTGGACTATAGGAGCCAATTTACAGTGTATTCAGTAGGAAAAGTACTTAATCTGTCCCAGAGGCATTTACCGGAAAATTATGTAAAGTTACAGAGAAACCAGACTCAGTAGGGAAGTATGAGAATGTTGTGAATGTTTAAAAAATTATGCAGTCCCTTAAACCTTTCATTGTTTGCCTAGGGAAATAGGTGATCACTGGCATCTAGCAATTCAAGAAGCAATCTTGGAGAAGTGCAGTGATAATGATGGAATTGTTCATATTGCTGTAGACAAAAATTCACGTGAGGTGAGTGTCTTTCCAGTAGCATCTTAATACTTCATCCTTTTCAGCTGGACTTGCAAAAAACCCAAATCCCTCTTTCTCTTACTTAGGGCTGTGTATATGTGAAGTGTCTCTCCCCGGAGTATGCTGGAAAGGCTTTCAAGGCATTACATGGCTCTTGGTTCGATGGTAAGGAATGGGAGTTGATAACAAAACAGGGGTAGAAATTACCCATGGGTGCAGAAGATGGGTGCAGTTGGAGTTCTTTTAAATGGTGAAATGTTTTGTATCTAAAGTATTGAGCAGTTTAAAAAAAAAAAAACTGGTAAACTATTTTTGATGTAATGAAATATTTGTGTTTTACATCCTGAAGCAAAATGCAATAATACTGAACTAGAAGGTTTCTCTTTTCCTGTTTCTTTGCCTCGTAGGAAAGCTGGTAACAGTAAAATACCTGCGACTAGATCGGTATCATCATCGTTTTCCCCAGGCTCTTACTTGTAACACTCCACTGAAGCCATCAAACAAACACATGAACTCTATGTCGCATCTGCGTCTTCGGACAGGCACAACTAATTCTCAGGGAAGTTCCTGAGAAAACTTTCTACAACTGCTAGGACTGTTACTTGCAACAGGAATGTTCCTGTTTGGCCGCCGTCTTCCTTTTTTAGTGCTTTTTGTATGTAATACTTTAAAGAATTAAATAAAAGTTTGAACGTTCCAGAAGTCTTGTTTCCAAAGGGACTTAGCAATGAGGCAGTAATACTGAGCTGACAAAAAAAGGAAAAACAAGTTGTTTCACGAAGTTTTCTGGGGCTATAGTAAACCGATGCATTTAAGTTTTGCATGAGGAATACCAATTTCATTATACATTTGCAGATGTGGTGACGTATCTTTGCACCAAGAAGTGTTCTTGCTAATACAAAAGCATGGAGAAAAGAAGACTTCCTGTATTTCCATAGTTTCCTGTGAAATTATCTTGTGGGTATTTTGTAACAAGCAACCTACAGTTCCTGATGGTGAATAAGTTAAAAGAAATTCAGTCAATATTAGTTTTTTGTTGCTATATAAAAATTTTTTCTGCAGCTGGGGTATGGGGAAAGTGAATTTGGCATTAGTGGTTGCATATCAATGTGAGGGAAGATGAACTGATTGCAGATGTACTGGGTTTTGTATATAAATGTAAATGCTGGTGGTGGCAAAAAGGGTTGTGTTCTGTGAGGATGTCTGCGTCGAAGCAGCAAATAAGCTTCCTATTTTATTCAAAATCTATTGTTTTATATGGTTTTGGCTGTACCATGACAAGAGGCCAAATACTTTAAAATGTTGGATACAGGTTAAATATCTTTTATAGGTTTTATATAAAATACCTGACTGATTTTGTGTGAAAGGTCTGATACCAATTGTAATGAATTCAAATTTGTGAGCAATAAAGAAGCAATTGGCAGATACTGGAAAAATATTTTGTGAAAAGCTGTATTTATTATTACAAGTGTCAGGGCTGTGACAAAATACCATTGGAATAAATGACATTCCCAGTATATTATAACATGTTTTAATTATCCATTTATATGTTAAAATTTAAAAATTCCTTCCTTGCAACAATTTTGGCTCATGCAAACTAGTGCAGCTGACAGTAAATCTTGTGATTCCAAGCTTGTAAATTTACTAATGTTTACCTAGAAGTACAAAATTGTTGCTGAGAAGCTTAGTTGCAAATCTAAGATTATTGGCTTTACTAATCCCCACTCCTACAACCATTTTACCTAGTTATCCAGCTGAACATCCTGTAGGAGGTGAGACTGGAAGCACACCAGTCCCACAAATTTTACTGAAACTCACTTTACTTTGTAGATATGATGGATCTGCAGCATGAACTTGCACAAATAATGCACGTTTTTCTTACAGTTAAGTAAACATGATGCACACTATTCTGCAACAGGAAATCCTATTGTGCCTTACCTTTGTGCTTTTGTGGGCACCATGTTTATTATTGGAGAGTTTGTTAACTGAAAAATTTTAAATCCTCGGTTTTATGTCTCAGATGCTAATGAATGAGTATATATAATATATAATCAGCCATGCAGAATTCTACTTACCAAGGACAAGTACATATTTTTGATGGGTAAGTGGATTGTGCCAGGTCTGGTAGATTTTTGATGAGTTTTATTATATACATATATGTATATGTATAATATACATGTATATGTATTATATATATGTATATAAACTAATTTTGTTGTATTTGATGTGCATCATAGTGATTTGTTAACCTGACCTTAGTGACCCCATCTTGTGACCTGTTGCAAGAGTGAATGTAAAAATAGCTGTGGCATTTTAAAAGGTCGCCTCGATGCAAGTGCATCTATCCTGCTTCTAAGATGTATTTCTTGTAAACACTGTACATTTTAATTGTAATATGTACTATTATGCAGCTTATTTTACCTTTAACTGTTAAGTTGACTGATATCCCTTCCTGCAAGACAGGGGAATATGTATAATATCTGAACATTTGAGAAAAATCAGATGTTTGTTGTAACTTGTCACCCTATTCTGTAAAAACAAACAAAAAACCAAACCAGACTCGAATTAAAGGTTTATTAGGGGTTTTTATATGTGTCTCACCTTCTAGATATTTGGGTGTCTGACTCAAATGCTTTTCTTATCTGGGGCGGAGGGGGAGATTGATTTTTTACAGCCATGTAATTACATTTTAGTATTTGTTAGTATGTGAACAGGTGCTGCTATGGGCTGACACAGACAGACGAGTTTCGCTTGATTGTCAGCTTGACTTTTGTTCTGATTTTGTACACAGGGAGTGCAGAGACCTTACCTTGCTTCCTAAGTCGGGGACATGCCATGTTGTCTCCCCTGTTAAAAGACAGGGGTGAAAAGCCTTAACCTTGTGCTTTCAGCCTCTTTCTTGTATTTTGAGGTACAGAGAGTCATGAAAGGGATTTTGATAGAGTAACAGAAGAGGTCAGCTTTTTTTCCTGTCATTATCTTGCGCTGTTTGACAATTTAGTGACAGGTTGAAGGTTTGGGGGGCTAGGAGGAACAAAGACGGGTGTGTAAGTCCGTTATTTACATTAATTTGTCCCCCATATATATACGTGTCCCGTGAGGAAGGGGAGCAGGAGGAGGAAGAAGTTCGATGTCGTTCAGTTCCCTCTTTTTTGGAAGCTAGGCACGGTGGGCACTGAGCGCTGTCGTAGTTTCGGGGCCGGTGCTAACGTGAGGAGCTGGCTCCCGGTGGGAGCCGTGGGCCGGCGCCGCGCGGGCAGCTGAGGGTCACGGCAGCGCTGGCTCCGCTCGGCCCGAGCGCTGCGGCCGGGGCTCTCTTGGAACTGCAGGAACGTCTCTCTAAAGGGGCGAGGAGCCGCTTTCGTCGGCCTGCGCGAAGCGCACCCTTTAGGACAGGGCACTTCGGCCGTGCCGCGGCGGTGGGTCGGGGCAGGGTCCCGGCCGCCTCCCCGCGCTGCCGGGTCGTGCCGGGCGTGCGGCGGGAGTCTCCCGGCTCCATGTTCATATTTGGCGTTGGCCGCCGGTGCCCAGGAATTTCCCGTCATGCTCCCCGGGCGGCGGGCCCGTCACTGCGCTCCCGCGGGGCGGGGGGGCCGGGGCCGCTCGCTCTCTCCCTCGGGCCGCTCCCATGCGCGCTGCGCCGCCGCCGCTGCTCCCCGCGCTCTGCCTGGCGCTGGCGGCCGCCGCAGGAGCCGCAGGTAGGAACCGCAGGTAGGAGCTGCGCCCGGGCCCCCGCCTCCACACCGGCCCCCGCTGCCGTGCCGCGGGGAGGGCGGGCCGGGGGCTGCGGCGGGGGCGAAGGGAGGAGCGGCCCCGGCGGCGCGGGGGGCCGGGCCGGGCCGGGCCGCACCTGCCGGGGCTGCGGGCCGAGCGGAGGGGAGCGGGGCGGTGCTGAGGGGAACTCCGCGGCCCCTGCTGGCGGCCCTGCTGGGGGCTGGGGTCGGGGGTCGCTCGGGTCGGTCCCCGTGTCACGGAGCGAACCCCTGACAGCGCTCGTCGCTCCCGCATCCCGGCCGCATCCTGGCTGTGCCGTTCCCGTGGCCGCCGCAGCGCCTGGACCGTGGCGCGGCGCAGCCCCGGGCTCCGGTGTCCTGCGCGGTAGCTGGAGCTCCTGACTCAAACGGGAGAATAGCTGGCTCGGAGAAGCAGCGCTTGACCAAGTGCGTAACGAGTTCAGTTCAGCCGCGATCCTCAGCTCGGTAAATTGTGCAGCGCTAGGTCAAAAAAGGAGCTTAAACTTCACAAATGAGCTCGGAATTTGGTTATGTTTTTCTGAGGAAGCTCGGTGTGTTCGCTGACTAGGTTTGTTTGGTGTTACTCTTCTGACAGATACAATCGATGCAAAGGATGAAGTATAATTTATTTCTTATGGTCCCTTGCCCAAGTTGATGTAGCTGTACTTGGTGCATTGTAATATTCCTGGAAACAGAAACGAGACTTAATTAAGCTTCCTGTAATATTTGACAAATTAGCTATAAATACTGTCTTTCCTGCTTGAGCTGAATTTTCAATCATCACCCTCTTAGCTCAAAGACTGTCCGAAGGCACAGTGATCTTAAACAAGCATAGCTGTGTATTAAAAATGCTGAATCTAACAGTAGTTATCTACAGATAAGGCCATATGTCAACTGTTAGCTAGTGATAAATGCTGTAAGGCAGTCTCTGTAAGTGTTCCGACCCTGAACACAGCATTTAGGAAACTACAGAGCCTTACATTATATATGTCATGCTTTTAGCTCTTTCTCTGCTGTTGCTATTAAATCCATTCTGAAGATGTGCTCTCTGGACATATAGAAATCAGAATGAGAAATCTGCAATAGCCAGATATTTTGCCTTACTGATACGTCTTGCTTTTGGCGAGTCACCTGTAAATGGAACAGCAATCTCCACTCCACTATATCACAGTGCCACTCATTTGAATACAGAATTTAATGCTTATAATTCGTCCTGCTTTTGTTCTTGCCCTTGCTGAGTAGACACAAGTGCTTACTGTCTTATTTGCTGATGATTCCCAACTTTTTTGTTACGTTGCTGCGTGCCTTTGCAGTTCGTCATGATTCCTTGTCTGCCAAATTTGGTTGGTAACAGTGCCCTTTGAGTCTGATTCTGGGAGTAGTTTCCATGTGGCTTGTCATCTTAATCAGACGTTTGCTCATAGTTTCTAAAAGAATCTCCTGCCTCATTTTAGACATGGCTTATTTTAGAACAGTATTTTTCAACTGTCTTTTAAAATTTATGTAGGGAATTAACTATGGTTAGCAGCTTAACCAGAGTTACTAAATAATCCTAGAATTCTGACATTAAAAAGGATTTTTTAAAAAATAAAGTTCTACATTGCTTTTTTAAAACCGGTAAAATTAGTGGAGTTAAACAATATGTAGTTCAGTCCAGAATGTGGTTGGTCAGTCCTTTTCCCATCTGATGTACCTTGGATCTTAATAATACACATTAGGACTAATCTTTTAGGAGGAAAAAGCTATTTTTTTTTTCCAAAAGCACAATCTTTAAAAATAGTGCCTTTGTAGATGGAGTAATGTTTCTATATTTGGTAGCAAAGCTATATAAAGTAGTTGATCCTAGACAAAAATAAAGTCTTTTGACTGATTGACCTTGCTCATTTTTCCAAGTGGTAGCAGTTACACGCTCTCACAGGGGTTAGTTAATTCAGATGTTTATGTCAGTACATACTGTAAGAATTCCTTGTAAGAATTCCTTATTTTTTGTTTGTACATACCATAAGAATTCCTTACAGCTGTTTGGTAAGGGCCAGCTTGCACGTGAGGGAGGTATTTGGTCCTTTGCCCTGTTATTTATGAAGGTATGGGAGGATCTTGTTTACCTACTCATGTTTTGTCAGCTTTGTAAACTGATACTTGTTTCTGTATCATTGGAGATCCAGCCTATTTATTACATTAGAAATGCTAGAAAATAGAATTTCTCTATTAGGTGGATTGTTAACAGTTCTTTTGTTACTTATTTTAAAAGATGGGGTAATAAGAGTTAGTGGGGGAAGAGAAGAAAACACACTGTTAAGGATTTAATCTTCTCAGACAGAAGGTTAAGAAGTCTGCCTGTCTGCATCTGACTGGCATTGCCACAAGCCAGCAATGCAGTAAAGCCATCCAATTTGGAGATAGCTTTGTTGAGCTGCATAATTCAAGTGAGTGTGTCCTCATTACAGAGCAACTCTTAAGCTGCATGCAGCATTATATTAGTCATAGGTAGGGAAAATGACCTTATTTTCCCCTTTCTATTATTTTTCTTTTTCATTAAAAGCTGCAGTTTGGATAGCACCCAGGCTATGTATGAACTTAAGCTATGGAGGCTTTAACTGATAGGAAAGTGAGATAAACATTGGCCTAATTATAGCTGGGTGTAGCTCTAGTTTAAGGGTTCCTTAGCCAAAAGACCCCCACATGGACCCTCAAATTTCTGAAATTTCTGGTGTGTTTATGACATTATAATTAGGAATTACTGTCGGATAAAGTCAGGTGTGGATTTATCTTTCCCTGAGTAACTCTGAAGTTGGTATGCTTATTTTGGACCAAACTACAAGACTAGACAGAAATAGGGTATTTCTTGCTTGGGAGTAATCATGTCCATACATGGAGTTACTTCAAGGTTACTTTCTCCAAACAAAACAGAGGTCTTTTAAACAACAAAAATCCTGAGAGCTTTTGGGGCTTCTTCTTCTTCTTTTTTTTTTTTTTTTTTTTGTGTGTGTGTCTCATAGAGTAAGAAGTGGTTACAGGCTAACTTTCCCTTCCCTTACTCACCTTGCTTTGGTAGGATTTATTGTTATCTTTTCAGAGGCTTCATTTCCCTCAGAAGGATCTTTGGTTCTCAGTGAGCTATTAATATGTACTAGCTTAAAAAACAAAGCACAAACCCAAAGATTTAAGTCCTTCTCTGTGGTATTTTGTGAATGTATAACCAACTAGCAGTGTTTTTAAAGTAATTTTCAACTAACCACTTAAGAAAAGGAAGGAAACGCATATTGCATTATTAATTTCTATCAGAAGTTGAAGAATGTCATTGTGTATTTTAACAGGGGTTTTTGTGTCTTTAGTCTGTAAAGATGCTGATCTGTATTTTTTGTGTGAAAATAGGGTAGAAGAATTCTTTGGGAACACCATTTATGGTGAGGTAATTGGAAATTATAATTTATCTGCTTAGCTCCAGCCTTCTGGTTCTCATTTAGCAACCTCAATTCAGCATTATCTGAAAACCACACAATCTAGCAACTGGAACTGGGAATAAAGAGGCTTTTTGCAATAAGGACTTTAAGATCTGAGGAATTGAACGATACTAGCCCAAAACCGGCAAGAACAATACTTACACTTATGAGGTGCTAACACAGTTTTGCTGTCCTCACAGACTTAAATTATAGTTTAGCATTCTTTTATAAAATAATTAATAGCATAAATACTTCTTTATTTCCAGAAAGTTTTGGATTTAGACATGATTAGACAGTCTAAGGGCAAAGTCTAAGGACAGGACTTCTGCAGAAGTCCCCAGTTTGCTTTTTCCTTTCAGTAGAATCTGAACATCAGGATTGATGATTTCTTTGAACTGTGGGCAGCAACTTAGCAAAACGTACATGGCGTACTAACACATTGTTTTGTTGGGAAGTGTTACCTCATCCAAGAAGTTTAAAGAGTAATGTCATGCATGGCATTTGGAAGTATTTCCCCACGGGTCTCTTTAGCTCTGTGTTCTTCCAAAAGGGGACAACGCCTTTGCATTTCACCTGATGGAAAACAAATCCCTACCACCAGGGAACAACAATAGTGCTGATGGAATGTAGCTGCCAAATGCCACCACTTTCACTCTCACCACACAATGAAAATGGAAAAAAAAAATTCAACACATGGAACCTTAGCAACTTCCTGGGGAAGTGATCCATGCCAGTTGTTGCCAAAAGGAAACAGCCCACAAAGTGTTCCTTCTGGCTGAGGGATTGGCCTGTTCTTGTTTCTCTCCATTCCCCAGTGTGTGGTTTTCAGGGAAATCTGCAGGTGAGGATGTTCCAGATGCCTGCACAGAGAGCGTAGGACCTTCAGGGTGGATTGGTGGGTGGGAGCCACATGGGTCATGGGTCTGTGGAACTCTTCCAGTTTATGCAGCATAGTGAGTCTGGCCTTGGCTTTCCTGCAGCTGGTTCAAAAGCAAGCATTGATGTCTTGGTTTAGAAAGACAGGTGTCTGCTAAGGAAGGCAGGAGCCTCCCCTGAAATGGAAAATGTAAACTCCCTCCCTCCGAATTGCTATAAATTTTAAATTAAGGGGCTCTCAGGCAAAAATATGGGAGCAAGGAATAACAGTTCTTTATAAGAGAAGAAAATAAAAAGATAAAATAATGCAGTAAACCGAAACAACGCTGGCAGAGTCAGAATACAACCTGACACCCTGTAGGTCAGGGTGTTGGTAGCAGTCCAATTGGAATTGTGTGCAGTCTTCCTGGAATGTCAGGTGGGGTTCTGTTGGAGCAGGGATCCTGTAGAAAGGGTGTAGTCTTCCTCTGAAGATCCTGTGGAAGAGGCAGCTGTTCCTCTAGGAAATGTAGTGGGAAAGCCGTGCTGGTGTTCCAGAACCTCAAGATTATAGCCAGGTAGGATTTCTTGGCTCCTCCCTCTGGGCGGAGCATCTCACAATGTGATGCTATAGTCTTTATCAGTCGTGTAGTAACATTCACTAGCCTGGTATCAGCAGATGTCTCCCCTGAGAGGAGATTGTGGAAGAGATAAGGAAAACTGCCCACTTAACAGAAGACAACTGCCATACAGACAGCTAATAGAATACATCTTGCCTTGCAATCTGGGACAATTGCCTAGTTAAAAAGTTGCTCAGTTGGCTAAGAAAAATGGTTGAATATACAAGCAGGTGAATATACTTTGCCACCTGGGTCAGATTGTCACCATCCTGCTGCTGGGAGGAAGCTTGATATTCAAGATAAAACCAATGCAGATCCACCCTAATGTGTCCTGATGCTGAACAGTCAGAGCTTACACTCTAGTTCAAATCGAATTTGTGCTAATGGGTGATTCCGTAGTGCACTGATCTAATCTGCACAATGCTGAAACCAAGGCTTGCAGGTCAGATTGGTTGGGCTTCCACTCCTGCACACCAACAGCACTGTCAGTAGCCATAGCACAAGTGTGAGAGAGGATGGGAATAAGACAGGAGCAGATGCTTTGGCTGCCAGCTCAGGGATAGGTGGAAAAGTAGAGGTGAATCAGTCAACTGTGTGAAGTTACAGCCCTGAGATGCAAATTCAGGAACTCTGCAAATAAAATTATTTGGGTTTTCTATAGCATTATCACCTCTGCTTTTGAATGGCTGCAGAAAAGTAAAATCAGCCCTGTTGATCAAAGTCTTAATATTTAACTGCTATGTACTTTTAGACTCTATCTTCATTTTTTCTTTTTTTTTTCAGAATTAAAATCAGTGCTTCATCAGATCTTGTGTGTACATGGTGGAAAAATACACTGTGTGGACAGCACATCTCTTAACATCTCTTTTCATTGAAGGAGAAACCAAATTGTCTGTGTACATGCTTGTTCTGTGTACTCCTGCTTTTACTTAAAAGCAAGCTCATGAAAGGGACAAATCTTGCAGCAAATTAGTGGGCCACTGGGGAAAGGACTCACCATATGCTCCTGGTATCTAAACTGCTACCTGGCATCCCTCATCCAAAAACACAAGGCAGCTTTGCTAGTCACCTCTGAACTTGAGAGGGTTGGTTTGTACCAATTTATTCTAGCAGTTGTTGAACCATGCTGGGAAGGATTACAATAGATATTTTGTAAGACTCTAGGCTCTTCTCATGAAGTCTTAAAATGTGAAATACGGTAGCTGTCTGGGGAAAAACAAGACTTTTTTGTTGCTCAGTTACATATGAATTACAGACCAGTACATTTTGCTCTAATGACAGTCAAGTAATAACTGTGGCAGTAATAAAGACAGTGTAATAGCTGAGTGATGTAATGCCATTTAAGACGAGAGGAAGATTTTCAGAGCATTATCCCATTTCCACAATCACTCTTGTAGACTAAACAAGCCAAGTGCTTAAAAGTTTTTGCAGGGATTTGGCTTTCTGAACCACTCTCTTTGTTTTTACTTCTCCTCTGGGCTTTTCTCAACTGTTTCTGCCCTACACCCCAAACCAGAAGCATATTCCAACTGATATTCATACTCACTGCTACTGAGTAGACCAGACTTCCTCCCCAGTCTCTCCTGTTATGTATTATGTTTCTCTTTTTTAATAAACTCCAGATCATTATCTCCCTCCTTTTTTTTCTTTTTTAAAGTTTCGCACTGTTGGCTCAATCTATTGTCACTGTAACTTTGACATCCTTTTCTGCTGTGCTGCTGCTAGTCTGGCATTCTTACTTTTGATTATTTTGTGCATTTAAAGATTTCTTTTAAAGTCCAAATGTGATTCTTTGTACTTGGCTGTAGTGAATTTTATCTTGCTGGTTTTTGACCGTTTCTCCAATCTATTAAGGCCATCTTGAGTTCTGCTCAGCTCTTCAGGGTGTTTCACACTCCTTGCAGGTTGGTGTCTCTGCAGTTTTAGTAGGACTACTTGCTGGGTTTTGGCCCTGGTCTGTAGGAGAAGCACTGAATGACTGTGTTTATTCAAGCAGCTCTGCACCTGTGATATAGGACCTTGATCCAAAAGAAAATTGCTTTTCCAGTTTGCTTTGTCTAAAAGTATTTTACATTTGAGGTCTGTTTGATTTGCTGCTTTCCTTCTGCCTGTAGAGTACAAGGAAAGAAAGAAAGTATGTTAGTTATGGGGTTAGATTTTGGCAACCATGGTGGCTTACTGCTTTCTAATTTTCATTGCCTGTTTATAGATTCTTTAATGTTTTGTTTCAAAAGCTTTCTGTGTGTTGAAGATAGATTTATGGCCATGTAATTCACTAGTCAGTCTTTTCTTCCTTTTAAAAAATGGATATTCCTCACATCCTCACGAGATTTTGTAAAGGCAAAATCCTTTCAAAAATCCTCCAAGGTACATGCTCTTTTCTGAACAATTTCCCTTCCTTGTTTTGGAAATGCTTAGGATAAATTTCTTAATCTGTCAGAACAGAAAGAGCAACCTCAGGGAAAGGTTTCAGGCACACAGGACCGCTCCATCATCCTGGAATATAGTGATCAACATTAGTCTGCCTAATTTCTGATAGTCTCATATTTATGCAGCTAAAGCACCTATGGTGCAGTTCCTAAGCCTGAGATGGAAAGCTTGTTAGACTTTGATAAAGATTTCTCTTGAAAAAAAAAAAAAGTAGAAAAAAAGAAAGAAAAAAAGTAGCTTTGGCAGCTCCAGTGACAATTTTTGTGCAGAGCAAGGTCTGCACAATGGATTTGAAGTTTCAAAGTAGTCACTGCAACTACTTCAGGCAATTGCCTCTGCTGTTTCTTAAACAGTCCTATTTCCAACCTGATAATCTGATGTGTTGGTTTTATTTTCTTTGTATTGGATTACAAAGTGTGAAATTAGCAGATGGGTTTAACTGATTATAGGTTATGGTTTATTAATTTTCTTATTTGCTTCACTGAGCAAATAAGAAAATTTGCTTCACTACACAAAATTCAAACATATAGATAACTGTATGAGAATGTGAATTTTTCTGTACATACATACCAAGGCTCTAAAAATAACATATTGAGCAAATGTATCAGAATTCTAATCAGTAATTAGAATTTCAAAAATACTTCAGGTGGACATAGATCTGGCATGTCCTTCATTGTTTTATCCTGACTGGGGATGCTGAAGGCTCTCACTGAGATGTGCTGAAGTGAGCTGCAGGAAAAGGGCCCTGTCCTGGTGTCGGAGGCTGAGTTGCTGAGGATTTCTAATGACTCAGAGTGATGTAAAATATCAAGACCAATATGGGAAACAGGGGCTCTGATGATTTAAGTGCAGGATTTTCTTTTTTTGGAGCACGAGTCCAAATAGGACAGAAACAAACCGCATTTTGGGGCAATGCTTAATGAAGTTCCTGACAGCTGGCTGTGGCGGAGGGGCTGCCTGGAGGTGCCTGCTGCTGCCTCTGCTGATGGAAGTGGAACAGATGTCACTCTTAGGGATAGATTATGCAAAGAAAACGTCAACATTTATCTTAGAATATTGATCCAAAGGAAAGCTAAATTACAAAGCCTTGAAAGTAGCCGAAGGTTGAGGGAAGAGGAGAACGGAGTTGGTGGCTGCATTGTTGCCCTCTGCCACCCCAGCTGCACCAGCGCTGCCTGGGGGGTCTCCGCACATGCCTGTGTGGCTGCTGCCAGGCCTGGCACTGCTGTAAGTCTGCTTTAACAGAGCAGGAGAAAATATTTATGGTTTTTTTTTCCCCAAAGGTAAGTGCTTTTTGCTCTGCAGAAAAGGTTTTGCATGGTTATTGCAAGTTCAGCTGGAGGGGTATAGGATGAGTATTTTTGCCTTTTGAATGCATTTAGGGCTGGGAAATGTGGATTGACAAAAATGTAAAGTTTAATAAATATTTTCAATCAATTAAAAGAGGTGAAAGAGACACCTTCATGTTTTAGACACTTCAAAGAGGATTGAAGAGAAGGGAAATAATTTAAGCAGGTTTTGCTAGAATTAATGCTTCTTTTGTTCCAGATTTGAAAAACAGCTTTAGGATGCCTAAAGGTGCAGATCCTTGTGCTGCACAGGCAGTGTAAATACATTTGGCTAATTAAAAAATAAAATGCTCTGTTTGTGTATTTTTAAACTGCACTGGAATGAAAAACACAGTTCAGGTCACAGATTCCACGTAATATTTTTCATTGAAAAAGTCTGTCTTTGGAAGCTATTCAGAGGCTGGAGCACCTCTTCTATGAGGACAGGCTGAGAGAGCTGCGTTTGTTCAGCTTGGAGAAGAAAAGGCTCTGGAGAGACCTTAAAGCCCTTTCCAGTACCTGATGGGCTACGAGAGAGCTGGAGAGGAACTTGTTACAGGGCCCTGGAGTGACAGAACAAGGGGGAATGGCTTTAAACTGGGAATAGGTTTAGATTAGATATTAGAGAGAAATTCTTGGCTGTGAGGGTGGTGAGGGACTGGAACTGGTTGCCCAGAGAAGCTGTGGATGCCCCAACCCTGGCAGTGTTCAAGGCCAGGCTGGATGGGCTTTTGAGAAACCTGATCTAGTGGAAGGTGGCCCTGTCCATGGCAGAGGAGCTGGAACCAGATGATCTTAAACTCCCTTCCAACCCAACCTCTTCTGTGATTCTATGGCTCTACGATATTTTCTTTTGTAAGAAGGAGAGTCTTGAATAAATGTTTTTATCCCTGAAATTACCTACATACAGGTAGATGTACATATAATCCTGCTTATTAAATGGCAGAAAATTTGGGTAGTGGCTTAAAATCAAGTGGTCTTAATATTTGAATCAAAATTTTTGCTGTTAGGACAGAAATAGTTTTCCTTGCTCTCTCACTTTTCAGTGATTGACACTCAGTATTCGCTCAAAGCTTAAGTTGTACTCTTTCCTTACTTGCTGTGGTGTCTTCCAAGTGCTATTCATAAAAATAAAAGTACAATTTTGACAAGTGAAGACTTAGGAGTTTCTGTTTACTTGATGGTATTTTATTTTGTTATGTATTGGATATTTGAGGGTTTTTTCAGCTGCATAAAAGTTCTTTGAATTTTGGATGAGAAATGTTCCTATTGCAGTGTGTAAGGCATTCTTTTATGTTTGTTTTTTTTTTTGGTTATGTTTTTGTTTTCATTTGTGCAATGTCAGACCTTCTATATGCTATTATTTTTAAAAAATATTTTTGGATGAAAGGCTGAGTTTTTCTTGTATATTCATAAGGCTGCTCTGCATGCCATCGTGACACAATCTGTGTGATCAAAGATACATTTTTAAAGGATGCTTTTGTTCTGTTGACATGTGCATAGACCTGTGTGTGCTGTTTGAAGGACAACTCACGGGGCTGTGCTGCGTGTGATTGTATCAAAGGGAGCTGGCACCGCTCGGTGGTGAGGAGCGGTATTGGTTTGTACAGAAAGCCACGTGGAAAATTTCCATGTAAGGGAGACTGCTGGGGAGAGATTGGCAGCTATGATGAATTTAACGCGAAGTGCTGTTCTAGCAGCTGGGACGATAAAAAAAGAAACCACCACCTGAATTGCTCTGAGATGAAGTTATACTATCTGACAGAGAGATCATAACTAAATTTTACAAACCCTTTACCTAAAATACAAGATACTCAAATCTGGTTCAGAGTCTGATATAAAAATTATATTTTCTCAAGTAGGAAATATACAAATACAGGGAGATAATTCAGCTTTCAAGTGGCCTGTGCTGAAGAATGCAAAATGAATGAAATAACACAAACAAGACAAATGTGTCTTTTGCACTGAAACTTTATTTTTTTAGCAGGGTGCATGGCACCTATAAGCACATCATGTGCATATATGCACATGTAGCATTAACACATGCAGCATATTAGCACTAACTACTTTTTCAATTAAAAGAGTTTTAAATATCTCAAAAATCTGCTGGCAATAGACCTACTGATTGTTGTTAATTTCCTATATACACTGTAATAGCTCCGTGGCATCCATTGAGAATGCCTTAGTTTCCTGCTGTGGCAGGGAGTGTTGGGAGTTTTTATTCCCTGGTACTGATTTTACTCTGAGAAATCATTAAACTGGAGGGCAAAACCATGCCTGGAATCACAACTCTCCCGGCGCTGATGTGTTCAGGGACTTTGTCTCCTTCAGTGGACTAGCAAGTGTCATTTGTACATTTCGTTACAGTGCCTCATAAAAGACAGTCGCCAAATGTACGTGGTGGGTGATGTTAGAGAATTCGGCTCCCGTGCGCAGCAGAAGCGGCAGCTCCCGTCCCGCCTCCCGCAGCCTGTGTGCGCCGTGCGGGTCGGGAGCGCACGCTCAGCGGACAAACAAACCCCTGCAGGGCTGGTTTGCACGCATCTGACTGTGGAACGAGGGAGACCGTGCTCTTTTCAAAAGTGTACTGTTCTCTCGTGTTGGTCTGAAATCTGCTTAAGTCATACCAGCTAGCTGCAGGCTTTCTCTGTGCTTCATTTATGGGATATTCTACCTAAGAGAAACTGCTCATGTCATGTATCTATTGTGTATTGTTACCGAGGCAAATAATCTTTGTAAGGTGAGGAAAAAGTCTGCTGAGTTAAAGAGTAATGTGTAACACAATTTAAAAGAATGCCAATTCCAAATGTTGTATTTGTTTAGTCTTCCAAATTAGCCTTTTTTTTTTAAATTGAAAAGTAAAAGCTAGTACAAAGGTGTTTCAGAAAAGCAGAATAGAAATTTCTCTTGAAGGGCTCCTGTTCATTGCTATAAAAGGAAGTTGTATTTAACATGATGCATGGGATTTGTCCCAAAATTAAAAATAGAATAGAAAGTTTGTTATCTCTGCTGTATGAGTAAGCCTGACAATACAAATAATGGTGGAGGGGGAGACGTACCTAATCAAACCAACCTGGTAACAAAATGGATTTCATGTCTTCAAGTGCTAGGGTAGCCCTTACATAGTTCTATTCACAGCAGTACCCAGAAGTTTTTAATTTTTTTTTTCTTTTAGTATTGAGAATGAATCCTTTATTGGTGTGCAACACAAAATGCTTTCGGGTTTGCCAGTGGGAATTGTTCAATTAAAAGGTTATTTCCAGAACACTTGTATCTCATCATCTGAGGACCAGAAGCAATTGCATCTTTACCACTGTGCTGGAGAGGACTGCTTGGAATAGAAAAAAGTAGAAATTTTTCAAGATACTGAAAGGATCATGATTCTCAGAAAAGACCCATTTAAGAATAGTTTACAACTGCTGTGTTATAAACTCACTGCCATAAAAGGAATGTGTTGTATGTTGGCAGGCTACCAAGTCAGGGAAAACGAAAGTGCAGCTCAGCACTACTTTAGTGCATCAGATCCGGGAGGAGCAGGAGTGGAGGGGAATCCCAATTGACCTGTATTTACTTTCCTTTGGGAAGTATTGCCAGTCCTAACTATTGGGAAACAATCTGCATATGACAGATGTATGAACACTAGCAAGACTGAGAGACTCACTGGTTTCTGCCTTAGCCAAGAATTCTCTTTCATCCCAGGCTTGGGGACTCCTTACTTGTCTTGTTTCTTCCCTTCTTTGGGGTCGCTGCTTTTTTGTGTCTCTTTGCAGTTTCACTTTTCCCATTTCATCTGTTGTTCACAAGGCCTGTGCTGTCTTGTCTCTAGGTTAATGAAATCTCCTTCCATTTTACTACCCTCCCTAAGGACCAAGAGAGTTCCTTGAGCAAGGACCTTCTTCTCTATTACTTAAAGCAGAAACAATTGCCTCCCTCCTCTGCTTGTACTCAGCGTAGCATGGATGTCCTCCACATCCCAACAGGCCACATCTTTTGGTTGTTTGGAGGGGATGAGTATCACTCTGCTGCGTGTAAATGTTAGTAGTAAAATAAGGAGAAATCAAGCCTGCAGTTTTCTTGTCCATGGGATCCAGCTGCTGAACAGGGAGGCATTCATATGTCTTTCCTTGTTGCTTTTTCAGAGGGTACAGCCTTCAAAAACTCATCTGTTTTGATTATCTTCTCACTTCTCAGGCTCTTTAAATATGGCCCCTGGGCACGCCCTAGGGCTTTAGTCACACCAGCCTCGTTGTTGCTGAGCTGGTTTTTTGCTTGTGGGAGAGGGGAACAATGCAGTGGCCAGTACAGCATACAGAAAGAGTTATTCCTGTGAGAGACAGTGAGCTTTCCATTTTAGGCAGCTATTGCTAGAGGGAGTGCTAGCTCAAGTTGGTAATTAGAGGAAAATTAAATATATGTCTTTGTTTTCTGCTCAGATGTAGTGTTTTTATTTTATAAATAATTTTTCTATTCTGGAGAACCATTTAATAAAATGGAAACAGATATATGGTGCCCCCTCACATAGCATATCTTTTTGTCAGCAGTTAGAATCAGGGAGATTATGCTGAATTGTGTGCAGAGATTTCAGAATCTAATTTGTTTTCCAAGATTTTTCATTATTATTTTATTGGAAAGATAATAATTTTAGGCTGTATGATAATCTAAAATCTGTTGTGGGAATCTTATCTCTCTTACATGGAGGACTGAAGTCTGGGTAATAAAGCTCAGACTAAAGGCTGAACCCCTAAAAATATCCCTGATTCACCTCAGTAGGAACATTTACGCATCCTGAGGATAAAGTATGGCGGGCATTAGTCCATAAGGCAATGCCTGTCAATTGTGTATCACAGAGTGGGACTCAGTGTGAGCAGATGAGTATTTCTGCTCATTTTCTTTTTCTGCCCTACCTCTGGTTTTTTACTGATCTCAGCCTTTAGTCTTTTCTTCTTCCTTCCCTACTTCCACCATTAAGAGAAGCTGCTGAAGCTTCCCAGCTAGAACATGAAAAGGATACGTCAGGAGTGTCCATTGACTGGACTATATATATATATAACTATATATAAGCCATTTCACAGAAGAAGGAATATATAACTATATATAACCCATTTCACAGGAGAAGGAGGACTGGCCGGTGGGCACCGTGAGGAAGCTGAGGAAGCCATGGGACTGGGGAGGGCCCTGTGCACGCCTCGAGCTTGAGCAGCCGTGGTGTGTGCCATGCTTATTGTGCCCAGGCAGGTGTCTACTACCTCCAGCCCTGCTGGCTCTGCAGGTGCAGGAACAACTGCTACAGTTCAGGTTATGAAACACTAAATAGCCTCCAGTTAGTGACTTGTCTGGTTGCTTTGCAAATGATCCTTCCTATAAGTAAGGGCATTAAAACACCTGGACAGTATCCTAAAGCATATGTGGGCCAAACTGGTACTTGGAAATGTCTTATATGCATTTTGCAGGAAGGTTTTTTAGGCTGGAGTTTCAGTTCCTCTGGGAAGGGTTTAAGAACAAAATCCAGTATAAGAGAATATGTAAAATTCAAGAAAACAAAAAGGTTTTGAACTTCACTGCTTAGGCTTCTTTCTAATGGCAGTACTAACTTCAAGTTTAAACCTTGACATTTCCTGGTGTTCCATTCAAATATTACAAGGTATGGCAGTAATTACCTCTTTTATCAGGGCACATTTAAACTTTCTAAAAGAGGACAGGATTGCCATTTGGTTTGTACATTCCAGCACAAGCAGCTAAGGGGAACATGCTTTAACTGAGAGTCTTAAAAGTAAATTGGGAATTCAGGTCTAATACTTCAGATTTCTGAGGCTGTAATTGAGAAGCTAATATTGTATGGGGGGCAATATATGCCGACAAGCATGCAAGTTATATGCTACAGTACTTCTGTAGACCTGTAAGGTTAATGCAATTAATTTCATTTAGAATGCTTTATTCCTCTTCAATTAATCTTTGAGAAGCTTAAATTTATAATTGCCTTTATTGTTATCCTAGCTGTTAATGATTAAAGTGTTTTATTCTCATCAGACAGTGAGCTTTTGCAAGGTATTTTAACAGCAAATAGCAAATCACAAACTTTTGAAGACCTCTAGTTTGCATTATGAGTAGATATAAATGCACATAAAAATCCAGAGCCTAAAATCTTTCTTTAAAGGTAAATTTCATAGAATCACAGAATGGTTTGGGTTGGAAGGGAGCTTAAAGATCATCTGGTTCCAAAACCCCTGTTGTGTGCAGGGACACATTTCACTAGACCAGGCTGTTCAGAGCCCTATTCAACCTGGCCTTGACACTTCTCTGGGCAACCTGTTCCAGTGTCTCACTACTCTCATAGTGAATGATTTCTTCCTAATATCTAATCTAAATTATCCTTTCCCAGGCTTTTGTCAATTACCTTTACTGCTTTTTGCCAAATGTGTCAAATACAGTATGGTGCATTGAAACATGCAGTTGTCTGAAAATATAATTTTAAGCACAAATGCATATTCACAGGATGTGTGGTTTTTTTGAGGGCTGAAGGCTGCCTCCTCATCGTTCTCTCAGGCTGTTGGGAGGCTAGGACAGCCCAGGTATACAAGCATGAAAATACTTTGTGCACTGCAAAGGGTTCTAGTTTCAGGATTAGACATCTTGAATTGGAGTGGGAACTGGAACTCTTCCCTCCTTCATTCACTGATAAATAACCAGCAGTCATCAGGACCCTGCTGTAAAGTTTTCCTGTACTCCAGTCTCCTGCCAGAGCTGGCAGCTTCACGATGGTTTATTGAACATCTCTTCCAAGCTATTCAACATTGCCTTTGTCCACACCATAGCACATACCATATCAAACCTGCAAACAGGAAAGTCTCTTAAAGGCACCAAGTGCAGTGCAGAGAGCTGGAAAGGCCAAGGTCTTTGGTGTTAGCACAGAATGTGTTAAGGAAAAATGACTAGGGAGTAAATAATTGTTTAGACACAGAAAGACATGATCTACTGAAGCACTTGTTCATGTGGTTCTCTCTTTAGGCTGCACCTTTTGTTTCTGCAGTGTCTGAGGGTTGATCTGTCCTGTCTGCTGACTCTGACTGGCAGCAGCTTTAGGTGAGCAAAAGCCAAATTTAAAAAAAGATGTTAAAACTGGATAAACATATATACAAATACAAAATAATCCACTCAGTTTTGTCAGAGAAACATTTGATTATAGTTTGCTTCGTGTCAAAATAAATAAGTAAACCCTTTGCAAAACAACTGTTCAAAGCTATTGCTGGACTTAAAAATTCTTTACAAAACAAATACTGATAAAAATTAAACTGTTAATTTAACACTTGAGTACAGTAGACTCCCAGACCTTTACTTCTTTCTAACTCCTAGTTGTTTGGCTTTCTTCAGTGTGGCAATTTTTTTGCTCTTTGCTTTTTCCAGTGACATAGGAATTCCTGACAAGAGCCTGGGAGCCTGGCTGACTAGTGTGTGGCTATCTCTTAATTGTTTCCTGCCCTCCAAATGAGGCCAGAGACTTGGGGCTGGGGGAAGGGAAATTGGAAAAGAGTAGAAACTTCACACTACTAAGATCTTAATATCGGGGCAAGAAAAAAGTCCTGATCCTTCCCTTAAGAATTTGTGGATTTTTAAAAATGTACTTGTAAAGAGCTATAACATCGTGGTTTTTCTTGTGAGAGCTGGGATTCTCATGTAATTTTAGGAATTCTGGACCTGAGTTATCAGGAATAACACTGAATATGGAAAAATTTAAACCAGTAGTGTTATGAGCCTTGATGTTTCCCCTACTGCTCTTAAAAACAAGATGTGGTAATATCAGAATTTAACCTCTCAAGTTGTCCTTCACCCAAAGAAATTTTTCTAGTTGCAGACAGAGGTTGAAAAAACATAATCTGAGTACATAAAAAGTTCTTAATTTCCGAAGGACAAATTTGACAGACCACCTATGTTACTTTATAGCTAATAATTTCAGGGCAAAACTTATGTTTTCTGAATGTCCACAATGGACAATATAGAAGCTTTTGAAAGCTGGTAGTTCCTAATATTTGCCAACATAATGCTCCTAAGAGGAATGCTTCACTGGAGTTAAAATGCATATCCTAGAAAACCGCTTCTGAAACCCAGCTAATGACGTAGTTACTGCTGTATTTGTATTATTGGTACTTACAAGATTTGCAAGTTATTGCTGAGCGTGGTGTCCATCTTATGAGAGCCAAACAGATGGAAGATCCATGTTATACTCTGTTAAAGAGTGAAGTGCAGTGAAGGAGCTCCAAGGGGTCTGATGACACAAGGGATAACTGTGTCCTGGGTGTTGCAGCAGTTATATATTAAAGCATCAGTCCCTTCCCTGAATTGTGAATTCTGTCCTGACCTCTTCATGTAGCATCTGTCCTTACAGGAAAATGGCATATTGCAGTACTGCAATAAAGATATGGGGGGGTGATGAGTCTGTATGGTGGAAGTGCAGTGCTGCAGTACTCATTGTGGCTCAAGCATGTGGCAGCTGTGTTAGCATTGCTGTCTCCAGGCCATCTGGCCACTGGCAAGGTGGGGTGCTGTGCCAGTACAGATGGGGTCCCTTGGGGCTCAGGCAGGTACCTCCAGCACCTTTGCTTAACTTATAGAGGGCTAGGCATGTATAGCATGGGAGTTTAAAACACCAGCCATCTATTCCCAGAATGGTGTTTTCACAGAATCGTTTAGGTTGGAAAAAACCTCTGAGATCATTGAGTCCAGCTTTTGATCAAGTACCACCTTGTCAACTAAACCATGGCACCTCGTTGGGGAGCCCATTCCAATGTCTAATCACTTTTTCTGTGAAAAAAGTCTTCTTAATGCCCAACCTAAACCTCCCCTGATGTAACTTTAGACTATGTCCTGTCATCCTACTGTTGGTTGCCTGGGAGAAGAGGCTGAACCTCACCTGGCTACAACCTTCTTTCAGGTAGTTGAAGAACTGATAACATCACTCCTGAGCCTCCTCTTCTCCAGGTTAACCAACCCCAGCTTCCTCAGCCACTCCTCATCAGACTTGTGCTCCAGACACTTCACCAATGACATTGCCCTTTTCAGGACTTCTTCCTATGTTTCTTGTCATGCTCTGGCTGTTTCTCTTAAGTAAATCAGAGATATAAATAGGGCACCTGACCCTGCTAAAGGCTATGGCCAATTTTGCATGTGCCACAGAAAGAGCAGAGGGAAGAAACCTGTCACAATCTTACTGTCATTCTCCCTAAATCTGTTCTCTGTTCCTGCGGAATTGGCAGGTGGGGTGAAGCACCTCCAAACCAAACACATTAATTGCAATGAGTTTGACTTTGCACTTCCCTTTACTGATTCTTCACAAGCCGTTCTTATGGGGTCTGTAAGCTTCCTGCAGCAGGGTTTGTGTGCATACAGTACCTGGCACCAGGAGGTCTCCTCCCACTGGAACTAGTGGGCATTGCTATAATGTAAGAGTAAATAGAAATAGCAATCAAAACATCAGCAATAAAAGAATAAATTAGATTAACTGCAAAAAAGTGATAGTTTATTGGGCTCTCAGGACTTGCATATCCTCCATGTCTTTATGAATACGTGAGAGTGAATAATAACATTTTGGTGAACACTGACATACTTGACATTTTCAAAAGGCTAGGATCTATTTAATAATTCTCAGGAATTTAAAATAATTACAGTTGAAGGAGGCGGGGAGAAGGAGGAGGAGGGCAGGGAAGTAGTGTCCGTCTGGGCTGTCAGTGCAGCACCTCGCAGGAGCGCCCTGGGCCGCGGCCGCCATGCGGCGCCACCGGCGCGGGCCGCTGCGGGCTGCCGGCCGACAGGGGGCGCTCGACACCGCTGCTGCCGGAGCGCGGCACCGGCGCGGGCCGCTGCGGGACAGTGCCGGCTGCGGGACAGTGCCGGCTGCGGGACAGTGCCGGCTGCGGGGCACTGCCTGCTGAGGGACAGTGCCGGCTGCGGGACAGTGCCGGCTGCGGGACAGTGCCTGCTGAGGGACAGTGCCATCTGAGAGACAGTGCCGGCTGCGGGACAGTGCCGGCTGAGGCACAGTGCCTGCTGAGGGACAGTGCCATCTGAGAGACAGTGCCGGCTGCGGGACAGTGCCGGCTGAGGCACAGTGCCGGCTGCGGGGCACTGCCTGCTGAGGGACAGTGCCATCTGAGAGACAGTGCCGGCTGCGGGACAGTGCCTGCTGAGGGACAGTGCCGGCTGCGGGACAGTGCCGGCTGCGGGACAGTGCCGGCTGCGGGGCACTGCCTGCTGAGGGAGAGTGCCATCTGAGAGACAGTGCCGGCTGCGGGACAGTGCCGGCTGAGGGGCACTGCCGGCTGAGGGACAGTGCCGGCTGCGGGACAGTGCCGGCTGCGGGACAGTGCCGGCTGAGGGGCTGGGGGGCAGTGCCGGCTGCGGGACAGTGCCATCTGAGACACAGTGACGGCTGCGGGACAGTGCCGGCTGAGAGACAGTGCCGGCTGCGGGACAGTGCCGGCTGAGGGACAGCGCCGGCTGAGGGACAGTGCCATCTGAGACACAGTGCCGGCTGAGGGACAGTGCCGGCTGAGGGGCTGCGGGGCAGTGCCAGCTGCGGGGCAAGGGCGGAGTTTCGGCAGGGCTGCGCGCAGCCCTCTGGTCTCCTGGCGGTCTGCTCCGGAGGGGTCCGCGCTGGTTTTCACGCGGCTCCGCTGCCTCTATGGCAGGGACGTGTTTGTGTGTGTGTGATAGCGCTCACCGGGCTGCCTGCCCCGCAGTGCCCACCCGGCCCCATACCCCTCCGCCGTCGGGGAGCACGAAAGTGTCGGGGGTCTCGCAGCGAGTTTGGTTTGGGTACGACTGAGTTGAGGTGTGTGGATGCGGGCAGGTTTGGTAATGGGTACGGCTGGGGGCTAGGTCCTTGTTATAGTCACGGAATTATCACAGAACAGTTTGGCTAGGAAGAGACCTTTAAAGGCCCCCTAATCCAACCCCCAGCAATGGGCAGGGACAACTTCAACTACACCTGGTTGCTCAGAGAGCCGTCCAGCCCGACATTGAACGCTGTCAGGGATGGAGTGTCCGCACCTGTTTGGAGCGTTCTGTAAGTGACCTTCCTCTGAGAGTCTTGTTCCTCAGGATGAGACTATGGCCAGTTTGTCCCCTGCTGGTACAGCCGCTGCTATGGGCCATGGCTGGACTCACCCCTGCAGCTCCTGGGCTGCCGCAGACAAAAGAGTGAGACTGAGAGGAGGCTGGGAGACCTGCCATGCTGCTCCACAGCTTCTGGGGGCCTGATCCTCCTTCCACAAGAGTCCCAGAGAGTTTCTGTACCGACTTTGGCTGAGGATTGGCTCCAGTCCTGCATCACATAGTCTTCTGAAGTGAGCTGTGGCTGTGCATGGCTGGGCTATAAGGCCTCTGCATTTCTTCTTTCCCATTGTGGGGTGAACGGAACAATTAGTATTTGTGCATTAAACCCCTCTGAAATAAAATCTCATGACTGCCATCTCTCTGTTTGCTATATTTGAACTGGCTGGAGGATTGTTTAAATATATCTCATGGACAGTTTACAACATGAATTATTTCCTGCCTTTGAAAAGCCATGGTTTTAAGATATCTGGCAAGTTTATTACAATGAAATGTCACATTCCTTAAACAAGTCATCAAAAGAACAATTTTTAGCAAAGACTGGTTTCCAGCATTCACCATTCAGAAATGTTGCGGAGTGTGATCTTGGTTTAAATAAAATAAATAGAAAAAAGCCTGCATGTTCGATCTGCGCAGCATTCTCTGGTGTTCCAAGCGGGATTCCTACTATCTAGCTGAGGTTCTAAGGTTTGTTTTTTTTTCTTAGTACCCCTGCACTTGTGACCAGGCTACTACCCCAAGTTGCTCTCAGTTGGGTATCTAAGGCAGCTGTTGTGAATGTCCCCTATAAAAATGTCCAGTCCCTCTCACTTTGATAAAATGGTTTCACTGAATACTGTGTAATATGTATCAAAATGTTGGGGGGTGGGGTAGCAAGAATGGGTTAAACACACTAAAAAAGGTACATTTAGAATTGTGGTCCCATGTGGTTTTCTTATAAAATTTTAAGTATTGTTTTTTTCTGTGAATGAAAACATTTTTGATGTTTTAATTTGTTCTCATCTTTTTTTTTTTTCTTTTTTTTTCTTCCCTACTCAGCTCTTGCCCCTGTTCTTTGCCTCTGGTTTTGTTGGTGAGGATATCACAGTGATGTCTGCATTCAACCTGCTGCATTTGGTGACAAAGAGCCAGCCAGTGGCCCTGCGAGCCTGTGGGCTTCCCTCAGGTTGAATGGGTGCTGCTTGTTGTGTCATGCATAATAAAGGCCCTTGTAGGAAGGGGTGTCTCTGCTGCAGGAAACAATGTGCTATGGGTTGTTCTGTTTAAATTTTCCTTTGAAGCAGAAGTTTATTTGCACTTTTTTTTTCCTGTTTTTTTTGTAAAAGTCACTGAGTTGAGTGAGTGATTTCATATCTGAGATTTTAAAAATCTTAGGAATGTTGACTTCCTTGTCAAAATACAGTCTCTTAAATTTTACATTATTTTCCTCATTCTTGGCAAAATATGTGTCATTAAACTGAAAATATTTTATCAAATGCCATTCCTAATTTGAAAAGAGAATATCTGTAAGAATTTCACATGTTGATAGCTATTAAATCATAGGACTTAAAAATATTTTCCAAAATATTTAGCAGTATACTATAGTTATAGTCCATGTGTTTCTTTCCACATTTTTATTATAAATCAAGTATGTTATACTGAAAATCATGTACAAAAAGTGTGCAGAATTTAAAACTTAATTATTTCATTCCTCTGACAGCATATTCCTTAGTTATGTGACACTTCTCTACATAACTAAGTGGAAACATGCAATTTAATGCCCACATGCAACTGCACTTTTCATGTAAGGCCCAGGTTTGTTCATTAGGTCTGGGAAGGGTGCTATAAGACCCCATCTCCATGAATTGATTTTATCATGAAAATCTTGAACCTAAGTATTTTGTGTTTTACTTAAAAGGCAACAGTCTGTAACATCAGCATAAAAATGTCAGTATACAGGGTTATGTGGGAGAAAATATAAGCTGTACCGAGTTAATTTTGAACATTACTAGGAATTTTCTTGATGCCTGAATAAAAAAGACACAGTCCTGGCTGATGTGTGTTAAGCCTCAAAAATGGGCCAGCTCGGGTGTTTGTGCTACACTCACAACTGGTTCATAAGAGTGCAGAATGTTACAAGCAGTTTCTCCCAGACCTGGACTTAGCAAGCATATGGAGGTGGTGTTTTAAAGATTTTTTTGCAGTGATAAGACATCAGTTTTCAAGCTGATGGATTTTCCTAAAGCTTATTAGACTTTTTTTGAACTAAATCTGAGTCCAATTTTTGCAGCATTTACATTCCATTTCCCCCACATGTGCACAAAACTCCCATTAACCTTGATAGGAACTGCAAACACATATTGAGGAAGAGAGAGAATAACCCACATTGTGTCAGCTTGACCTTGGTTTCCTGTTATATTTGCTGCTGAGCCAGATTTAAAATCCTAAAAATATAGGGTAAGCAAATTTCCTTAGTCCTCATTATGCACCTTTCGATGTGTGCTCATATTGCTGTTGTCTACCTGAACACGGGGACACTCGGTCTTCTGGCCATTTTGTTTCCACTTTGAAAAGGCTGTCTGCAGGCTGATTAGCTAGAAACACACAGATCCCACAGGAGGTTTTGCTGTTCTGTACCTGTTTTCAGGGCACTGCATTAGCTGTTTTATTGAGTTGTTTTTATAGCATAATCCAGTAGTCACATTTGGAATAAAAAGTTAACACTATTGTTTATTCCCATCCCTTAGATCCCTAACTGTGGGACCATTAATAGACTGAGTTCCACTGACTGACTACTTTATAGAGATATCTATAGAGAGATATTTATATATAATAAGCCCAAATTCATCTGCAGTGGAATAATACACAATCACATATCTCACATATTTTAACAGTAATCTAAATTCCCTAGATGATTAAAAATTAACATAGGCTTGCTTTGCCTTTGGTTTGTTTTTTTTGGTCTGTGGTGTATTTAAGGGGTTGTGAGTAAATGGCATAGCATGTATCCAATAAAACATGGGAAGGAAATGTAGAACCAACATCTGCTTAGATGCCACAGTGCCCTGTGACTTTAGCTTCTGAATGTACAGAAAACACCCAAGTTCTCCTGAGTTTTTATAACATAATACTTTGAGCTAGTACTTTTCCCACCATCCAGTTCTGTGTGAATTGCAGTCTGGTAACCATACCACCTTGCCTTGTGTCCACCAAGTCTGGGACCATGTGGAGCTTGGCCACCTTATAATTCAGTGGCAAATTCAATATGGAATGAGACTTTTTAGCCTTCTGGAACCTATGCTCAGAGTAAGGAAGCAAGGTGCCATCAGAGAAGTAAACTGGGCTTTTAAACACTATGCAGTAAAACATTTGCTGGACAAGGGCTTGAATGAAAGTATTGTTTCAATTTCTATGCTTGGAATGGTACCTCTATCCTTCCTGTAAGGAACAAAGTAACACAAGGCAATATATAATTTATATTTAATATATAGTTGTAGATCAGAAACGAGAGCTTTTTTTTTCTCCTCCCCCTCCCCCCTCCCCGTTAAATTAATTAAATACTATTGGGATGTATCTTACAATAGAGATGACCTGCCCCTCCTTTGAACTACTATTTTGTAAGCACTTGTGAGTTTCACTTGTACTGGTGAAGTGGTTTTACTTCTTCTTTTTCTGTTTGTATATTAGCACCTGGAGTGTGGATCTGTTCTTCCAAATTGTATTTTTAAAATATTTTTTTTGTCTGAAGTTAGGACTAAACGTTTCAATGTGTGCACACCTAGTGCACTGTTTGCACATAACGTGTTTTGGTAGACAAGATGGCAAGTCTGAGCAAGAGCAGGAGCTCCCAGTAGATGGCACTAGGCATTTGCTGTTCTGCACACCCAGGACTATATAAAAAGCTTCCCGCCTAGGAGTCATTCATTCAGAAAGTACACCCTGAGAACTTAGGAACAAGTATTTTAAGAAAAGCAAGAATACTGGGAAAAGAGAAAAATCTTTGCCCATATGCAAACGACCATCACATTGGTTCAAGGTTTCCTCATTGTCAGTGACTTCAGCTCCATTGTGTCTGTTGTGTGACACAGAAGTGTTGCTCCTTGAGCCCACTTTATTAGAGTTGAATGTTCTGAGTTTCTTTGGAAATGTAGGGTGCACTCAGCACCTGCCAGGATTTAATTCACAGAAATTAGGTCTTTAAAAAAAACCCACTTCAAAATTACAGCAATCCCCAACAAACTTTTAGTATAAAAACTACTTCATCTGCTTTATGCATACTAAGAAGCAACTGATACAAGTCATGATTATACAGATTCCATGTGCATATGTTTTCTGAAGCAGACCACCAAGCTATAACCTAAAAGATAGCTTATATTGCTTTGCTGTGTCTTTAATTATTATGGATTCTCATTTCATCAAAAGACCCTTTATTTCTTTAACACTTTGAATGTTGTGCTGCTTACATCACATTTTTTGCATGTGATAAATTGGATTTTCCTCTCCTGTAGATCAAAGAAAATTATGGTGCTTGTAAAATTAAGTAAAAGTAATGATGAAAAAATTATAGGGGTAGACTTAGGGTTGGGGTTTTTTTCCATATGATAAAGTCCTAGGTAATATTAAATTGTTGTGTAGTGTTTAATTACTAAAATAACTACTAGTAGGAAATTGTACTTTTCTAGCATTAGATTAAACTACAATGCATCTGTATGAAGATGGTGTTGGGCATATGGTGTAAGTCTTTATTAAGTAAATATCTATAGTATGGTTTCTTCTTCTTTTACTAAATCTTTGTTAATTCCATGTTCTAACATAATGTCTTTTCATAAAATTGAAATTAATAGTGAACAAAAAAATATTGGGTCGCACAATTGGATTTTTAGCAGTAATCTGTCAACATAAAGAATTACTTCTATGAGCAGATCTTGAAAACATTCGCATACGTGAATTATTTGTACACATTTGCTCCTCTGAACTCTCAAACTGCTCATGTCAATGAAATATTTGTGTGCATACTGCTTGCCAGATATGGAAAGTCCAGTAAAGACTTTAGTCTTGTGGGTTCAAAGTACAGTAGTTGCTGTCAAACTTTGTGTGACTCGAGTATGACTAAACATTTCATATTGTCTGTTTCTATGTTCAGAGATATAATTTCTATAATGTATACTATAACTTCCCCATAGTTTTCCGTAATGTGTATCACCAGAGATGTACTACTCCAGAAGTCTGTTCACACGGTCCAAAAGAAAATAAAAGTAAGACTGATATTGTATAGCATATCCATACAGCTATGGTTAAATGCCTATCAATGTTTTCATTATAAATTCATATTTTATGGGGTTTATATCTTGAACATAAAAATTGCTCTGGATTTAAGTATGCTATACAAGGTCTCAGATGAATGTATTTGTTCCTCAGAACTGGCTGGGGGGCAAAAATTAAAATTCATTTGTATCCAGCTAAATTTTAAAAAATGCAAATATTGATTTGGATCAAAAATAGATTTCTAAATTTAGAACACAGTCTTACAAATACCTAGTTTACTGCCTCCCAGCAGTTATGAGGAAGACTGTTGAAAATAGTGGAAAATATTCACTGTGTGATCACAATGGTAAATAGCATGTCAAACCATTCATGTGTCATTATTATATAAATGTCTGTGTATATGTTTGCCTTTTAGTCATATGATAGTAGAACACTACATTTATCATAATAGAGCATAACATCATATTTTTTGAATGGCTTTAAAATGAATTTTAAAAATTAGATATAACTGTCTTATATTTGATGTTGTACTGTGTTTACAAATGTTCTTTTTGTACAATAGTATTCAGTCCAGAATGCCTTACTTAATACATTTTAAGGTGAAATTTATTAGTAGATATCTCTTTGGGTGTAATACTCTTAAAAATGCCTGATACTTGCTAAAGCTGGGATTATAAAGAAAACAAGAAGCCTTCTGTTACGTTCCCAGAGTTTGACCTCTTTTTTTTCGCTCTTTTAAAATCTTTATTCTGGTGGAATTTCATACTATTCCTCTTCTGCTCAGGAGACAGATGGTGCTTGTCCCTTGCCCACCTGGGTGGAGACTCCTCAGTGATTCTTGCCCTGAGAAGCACTGGGATGATGAGACATTTCTTGTGCTCCCAGATCATGCACAAAGACAGTCCCTTAATGTGTACCCTGATGGATCTTTTAAGGTTGTTTTCATTCCCTTACTGCTCTCATAAAGGATCCACCGCAAACCATTTCCACCCTTCTTGCAGGAATGTTTTAATTCTGGGAGTTCATAAATTTCCTGTGTTCCATTCCTGAGCCTTCTGCAGCTCAGGCGTAGTGTGTTTTCTGCTTAGTTGGGTACGGAAAAGATGAATTTTCAGCAGGGTGTTTCTGGGTTTTAAAGTTTCTCATGAAAAGTTTCTTTTTTTAGTTATTGGAGTGTCTAACAGGAGGACTAAAAAGTCCTTTAAGGACTGCTTTCACATTTTCCCCTTCAATTAAAAGAAACTCCTGGCTTTGTCTGTTCTCTGAGTAGTATGTGAGGAAGGTTTCAGAGAAGAATGTGATGTAAAGGAGAGATGACAGCACAGAGAAAGAAAGGAGATTTTCTGTATTGCTGAACTGAGGGAGGACAAGCAAGAAAAGGGCCAAGAAGTGAATGTAAGCCCTAAAGCCAGTAAGAGTGTGTTGGGAAACAACAGAGGAGATGATCACTTAGGGAATTTATGAGCTTGGAATTTAATGGAATCTTGAATGGGTCTGGAGTGTGGACTGGGAATCAGGCACTAGAGGTTCCAACATTACCTTAATTTAGCTGCTAGGTTAATCATAGTTTGCTACAGCACAGATCATGATCTGGGGGTAAATGAGTAGAGAGGAGTTGTGTCTCAGAGAATGCTAAGAAGGGGAAATTGTTCTTAGTTACAAGCTAAATATGTATCTCAGTTTGTGATTTCCTTCAAAAGAAGCTGTGGTGAGTAGGGATGCATGGCTGGGGTACAAAGGTGCCCTCTGCTCTGTCTGGAGAAGAGGTTCTTGTGGGACAGGAGGTGTTGGCAGCCCAGGTTTGGTGCTTTGTGCACTGTGGGTAAGAACTCTCTCATCAATGCTCTGGCCCAGATCAGGGGGTCCCAAGGAGAGCAGAGCAGGGAAAGGTTTCACCAAATCCTCTTAAAGCCCTTTTACAGGGCTTGACCTCATCTTCTCGATCCATAAGGCATGGCTGAATTTTAACTAAACATAAGGAATTCCAGAAGGCCCATTAGGGAACAAAGTTGGCAGTTACAGCCCTTTTTGACTGCTCCTCTACCTTTAGTCCTGAAACACATTGAGAGGGGAGTGGGCCACTGTGTCTTCTGTGGTGGCCATAGCAGAGCATGAACTGGAGCAGAGTGTCCCAGGACTTCCTGTCTTCATGCTAGGTATGTCCCTCAGTGCTTGGAGAAGTGGGATGAAAGGCCACAGAACAGGCAGTGCTTTTGCAAAAGTGTTCCTTACCCTCCACAGCTGGAGACAGGTCAGGTTGTTCAGGGGGTGAGATCTGGGCTGTTATAGAGTATTGGAGGAGAGGAAAGACCTTCCCCCAGCTCCCTCCTTTCCTCCTCCCCCATCCCAAGTACAGATTGTGGCACCTCGAGTCTTGAAATCCAGTGCTCATTTCACAGGCCACACATCACTATTGTGGAGGAAGCAGCAGGAGGATTTAGCAACAGCCTGAATGCCAAAATAAGCTACACAGCACTGCTGGAAAATGCTGACTTTTTAATTGTTTCTGCTGCAGGGTTAAACCTTTATTAAAACTGTGTGAATAAACTTATTTTGATGACTTACTGAAATACTTTAAATGTAAAAGGCAGCATAAAGCACTCTTACTAAATTCACCTTGATCCCACTGTTAATAAAATGCTTTTCCATATGTTGGGCACCCTTTTATTGATTCTGTCAGAAATTTACTGACCAGATAAAGAGTGCTCAGTGTCTCTGTCTTTCTTGTTTTTAATTTAAACAAATGTAGTGCCTGTGAAAGGTGCTAGGATAATATCAGCAAAACAAAAGTCTCTTTATCTATTGGGGGGAGAGGAAGAGAAATCCATCACTATAAATATTCCCCCCTCCACTGCTGTACCAATAGATCTTGAGCTTGTCTTGCCTGGTTTGCATCCAAGAGTAAGGCAAATAGGTCAGCTGCCCTGTGCACTCTGTCTTTGGCCATCTCAGCAGAAATGAAAACAAATGTGGCAGTTTATAACATAATGAGCTTTTGCTCCACTTAATTGAAGGTTCGTCTATTCACCAACCTCTGCTGAGCAGCCATATGCTGTTGTGGCTGCAACAGCAGTGAAGATGACAGCTCAAAAAGCTCCAGAGGAAGCTGCCTTCATCTCCACCAGCTAATGCAGGGTGGTGGTGGACTCCTCTCAGTCGTTATAATTTGGAAAGGTTGTGAGACCAAGATTATGTCTGGTAGTGACATTTATTTCATTGATGTCAGACATGGAAGTAAAGTAGACATGCCTGGAGAGGACAAAAGGAGCTGATTTTCTTTCCCCCTTTCCCACTAAGCAAAACACTTCAGTCTTCTGTTAAATGTTTTTTACATTCACAGGGAGGAGAGGCAGCTTCAAATTTCTTTTCCAGGGAATGACTCTTTGGCTTGCATAGCTGCCTTAGTGTAACTTGCTGCAAGCAGGTTTGCAGACCTGTGGAAACAACAGATGCTGCCTATATGGGCCTGTCTGCTGGGATCCCAGTGCCACTTTCTGTGGAGAGGAAACAAGTGCATAGAGATGCATTAGCTGGCAGTTTGTGGGTTTTTTGTGGGTTTTTTTGTTTGTTTGTTTTTTGTTTTTTTTTTTTTAATTATTAAATAAGAGCTGTGCTGATGACCAGGTGGGGAAAAAAAATGTGACAGCTCTGTTACTTGATTGTATGGGAAGTTTGCAAATTTGCAGAGAAGGGGCTTGTCCTTCCCTTGTGACCATCTGACCCTCCTGGTGTTAAGCAAATAATTTTTTTTAAAGACAGTTAGTTTTTGGGTGGTGTTCTTTTAAGATAGAACCTGGAATTTGACCCAAAATTCAAACTACTGTTCTGGTACCTGGCTTTTGGATTTTCAACGCACAATATAGTGGAAATGGTCTTCGCTCCATTACTTCTAATGCTTGCATGAAACTGCAAATGGTATTTCAACAGCAGGTGGGAGTTAGCTACCTACAGCAAGAAAGCAAAGGAACCATAGATCTGTTTTTCAATGTGTAAAACATTTACGGGTTTTTTTTTAATGATGAAGTTTGAATTTTACTTAAACCTGACCTCCACACATTTCAGAGGAAGTTCTAAAACTGAAGTTTCAGTTTCTTTTGCAACATTTATCCTAGTCACCAGCAGGGTAAGGTAATTTGAAATGGCTCGTGAGGGAATTATAAAAAGAACTATCATGTCAAATACAGGTTTTATAAAACTGTGTTTTCCAAATAGAAGCCAATAGAACTGTTTGCAATGTAACCGTTCTCAAGAGTTGTTCTTTTTTAAACAAGATAGCAATTCCTGGCTTGTTTGCAGTGAGAGAACACTACAGCATTCCCCCTGAAGACTAGAGTCTGCAGAGAAGAAATTAAACAGAAATGAAAATATGTGAGAGAGAGTTGTGAGTTTGCCTTTTCTTAATCAGACAGTGAGGCAAAACTGGCAATAAGAGGCATAAACTGTGAAATGAAATCTCAAGTAATAAGAAATGAGATTCCACTTTTAAAAATGCTAAGTGTTAGCAGTAGCATATGTAAGGATAAGGATATTTACTTAAAGAAAAGTATGCAAGTATTTTTTAACTTTGTGGAATTCCTCTTAATATCAGTTTGAGGTAATTTACCATCAATCTACCAAGGTGTGACTCGCTTACAATGGGACAGACTTTGGGAAGCAAAAAGATGTATACTTAGAGCCAGATCCTGTAATCTCATGTACAGTCATAGACACTTAAATAGCTATGCATATTCTCAATTATCTGTCTACACAGGTCACGTTGCAGGATTGGGGCTGGGGTGGGATATGAAAAATAAAAGGTACTGTAAGGCCCCTAAAAATCTGCTTGGTTATATTAAAAGAAATAGTACTGAAAACTAGAAGCCCAATTTATTACATGGCTGTCCTCTGCTGAAACATTTGATCTTGCTGTATTTAGTTCAGGAAGTCTAAGTGGTATGTGCTCAGTGCATGACCGTAATGTCCATTAATGCTGGTGGAATACAAGCATAGATAGAAGAGGGAAAATAGATGTTGTGGTGTCTTCCATGCAGTTGAAATATTGAGTTAATTTCAGTGATAGGAAGCAACAAAACACAAAAGAAAATTGTTAGAATGGTTCAAAAGAGTGTTTGATATAGGAAAGCTATCAGGCAAAATGACACCATATTTCAGGGCATGTCAGACACTAATTGCCAACCTCTGGTGTGCTGGAACAGGTGAGGGGCTGAGTTAAGGAGTAATGGTCTGCTAACTTGTGTCCGTCTGTCTGAACATATCTTGTTGCTGGTTTTCTTGTGATTGCTTATAAGGAAGGAATGTTATGAACCACAGGTTTGAAAAGTCAGTTGGAACTTATATGTGAGGTGAGATGCTTAATGTCTTCATTATCAGGTCAACACCCAGAAAATACTTTCTGTTCACCTAATTTGTACAGCAGACTTCAGAGCTGACCTCTGAAATGCCCATAGTCTGCAGGTGAATAGTAAATGGCAGCATGCCCTGCCTTGCTTTTCAGAAAAAAACCCATTCCTAAACACAAGAATACTGTGAAGTCTCCAAGAAGGGTTTCTGTAGATGTTTGTTTCACCCACCTCAGCTTTTTTTTTTTTTTTCCCCATTAAGATTTGCGAGGCTGGTCTTTTCCTCACAAAGCCTTCCATCCTGCTCCAGGATTGTAAGTGCCTTGAGCACTGCCGTAGCTGTTGCCAGACGGCTGAAGGAGCTGCCTGAACACTGCTCTTCTTAGGAGTGCCAACCCCAAAGAAGACACCATGGGGTGCTGATTAGAGAAATTTAATCTGGCCTCCGATCCTGCAGTGGATCAAAGGGGATTTTGTCTGTCTTTGCAGGCAGTTCACCTCTTAACAGCTGCATCTAACTGGAGTTCAGAACATAGCTGTCCTGGGCTTTTCGAAAAGTCATTGCTGAGAGCACCATCTCCAAGGAACAAGAGTGCTAATATAGATCCTATGAATGCAGCCTCTCTTGATCTCCTACTGCATTTAATTTAGCTTCACCTTTAATCAGTAACCACACTGATATAATGCTGTTTGTAGAACTGATGACCTTTTCTCTCATTTGCCTCAAACTGTATGATTTGCCAGTGAACTCTGAGCCTGCCTTTATGGCTGAGCTGCTGAAGCATTTTGTTGCCTGTATGGACCCTTTCCAGAGCCCAAATCTCATCCCATCTATGGAGAACCAGATGGAGGAAGGTGATCAGCCTGCCTGTTTATTCTCTAGTTTAATAGTTAGCTCAATAACAGCTCCATTACTAGTGGCAGTTTTTCTTATATTGGGAAGCTTTGTGTAGCTTTATGTTGTCCCATCCCAGGATACTAAGAGTTGTCTTGAACGTGACAGTCATCTCATGTCATAAAGGAACAGCTGCAAAACCAGAAGAAAATTCTTTTACCGAAAATTACGCACTTTTGTGCCTCTTGCACATATTTTTTTTCCTAACTGAAGGAATGTATTCCTAGAATATCACCTAATAGTTTCTAGGATTAATTGCATTTTTATTGAAGCTTGTAGGCTATCCCCATTACAGATAAAATACCATTATATCCTCTGCAGTCAGGGATGAGTCTTGCTTTACTTCCTTTGCCTCTTGCAATAGGGAAATAATGTGATCCATTTACTGAGCTATCTGTTTGTTGCCAGCAGTTAAACAGTAAGTGCAATTAATGGAACAGGGCCATTCTTCAATGCTGAAGGCTGGACCAAGAGATTTCCTTTATAATTTGTAGTGCAACTTTTTGTTGATCAATACTCAAATTACAAACTTGAAAAACCTTTATTGGGGTCAGTTGCATTTTACCCCAGTGTAGTTTGGCAAAATTCCCCTGCAGACATAAATAATTGCTTGTATTATAAAACATATAGTTAATTATTAAGAAAAGGCATACAAAAGATCTTTTTTTAACATGCTTCCTACTTCTGATCATTGTTGTGGATCATGTGGCATCTAGACATTTCCTTATGCATATAGTGAACCCATAGATTGGAGAACATTAAATTTGAAAACAAAATGAAAAATTATTTAAGGAATGTAAAGGGGGCATACTGACCATTTAAAAATTTTCTCTTTTTTCAAAGTGAAGTTAAGCTTAGTTTGCCTTTTTGAAGCAGCAGCAGCAGCAAAGTAGCAAATAGAATTTATTTTTTAAATTATTGTAGATATTTTAAAAATTGAAGAGATGTTGGTTTGTAAGATTCTTTGTTGCTCTCTAGACTACTTTTTAAAACTGAAATTGTAGAGAAAAGACTGTCTCTCAAACAGTTTCTTTCTGAGCTGCGTAATGCAAGATAACAATAGCTATTTATATAATGCATATGCTTCCTTTCCCTGTTAGCTATACTTTGAAAGACTTATTAGTCCTAGAGTCCTGCACGTTTGGAGAATAAAAACCTCCAAAGTTTGACATCCTTAAATAAGCAACCAAATGTTATAAAGAACAAACCTCACTTACAGTTAGAAAACAATATTTACATTTAAGGTTGAAAAGCCAGGATGTAGGAAAATTTTGCTAATTTGGAAGGTGACCTTTAAGTGCACCAAAACCAAATAATTTGTAAGCTATGGCACAGGGCACATTCCTGCAAAATTTGTGTGAATACTGCTTTAGTGGTTCTTGAAAGGCAAACAAAGAGACCTGGAATGAAATCTTTATCCCTCTCCCAAATAAGATTGAAGCTAACAAAGGCATACAGCAGTGCTCTTTCAAAGCTTGCCATTAAAACGAAGACTCTGCAGCACAGCTAATGAGATGGGTCAGAGTGGAAAACAATCTGTTTTTAAGAATGTTTAGATCAAAAGTAATTTCTAATCTATGAAATAAAGTCGCTTTTCAATACTTTTCTTTCACTAGTAAAGCTTTTTATGTTTGCACTATTTACTTCAATCAGATGTTTTCAATTTTACTTTTTTCTTCTTGAAAATACTTCCTAGGGTTAGTCAGTAGTGACCAACAGCATTATTCTTTTTCTCTCTCCCCTATTCACCCACCCCCACACATTAAAAAATTGAGAAAAGAAGAGGGGGAAGAAGAAAGAAACATCTTTTCTTAAATGATTTGCAAGCATCTGTGCTCTAAGCTACTTTTTATGAACGCTCTTATAATGACTCAAGGTAAAAAAGCAGAAAAGCATCCAATGTTAGGAAATTGCAATCCAATACCATGTAATTTAAACCTGCCATTGCCTCTCCTGTACTAAATGACATACAGATGGGTAGCTCTGTTGCCTCTACTTTTGGAACACAATTGGTCTTTTTATGAGTGTATATACATTTCTAGCAAAAAATATTTTTGTCGGATTGTTTATTTCTTATTGTACCATATTTTAATTACTGTCATAGAGTGCTTTTTCCCTGCTGTGTTTTGTCAGCTAATTTTTGCCAATGCTTATCAAAGTTACCTGAATATTTTGCAATTTATGTTATTACTTTGGGAATTTTCATTCCCAAAAGTAACCTTATTGTTGTTTTTTGCTTTCCCAATGTGGATTTTTGCACTACACAATTGTCGATTTTTTACAGTAATCCTTATGTACTCCTTGGATTTTCTGTGTCAACTAAGCAAAGTGTTAAGGTTAGATTTTCAGAGGACGGTAATTTCAACAGCAACCCTCCTTTGCAACAAATTTTACAACAAGTTTATTGTTGAACCTTGTACAACTTTGTGCATGAAGAAATTACTTACTCCTTAGGACTCCTATTCTAGTGCTTCAACAGTGAAAAAAGAAAAAAGCTACTGTTATAAAGGATGAGGATGCAACTGGAAATTAAATCAACCTCACTGTAATTCTGAAGGTTAGAATTGTTTTTCAGCTACTTTTAAGGATACTGAAATTGCCAGATGTTGTGGCTAAACATCATATGCCCATTACCATAAGTCTCCAATATAGATGTCTTGTAAAGAATGTTTCAGCTGTAGTTGGGATTTTTGCAGATTTTTTTTAATGGTTGAAAACCAGTACTTTCTTGTGAATGATTGTGTGCGCAACAATTTAGAGTATAACACACCAAAGGGCTTTGGCTGTAGCACATTGTCACTGCTCCAGTGGAATCACCTGGCTCTCTATAAAAATTTTTTTCTATATTTACATTTGAATAAATAATCAGCTGCAGTTCAGCTGAGCCTTTCTTTGTACATTAGGGACCAGCCTGGTCATTGACAAGTGAATGCAGAAGCTATACTGTGGCTGTCTGCCAAAGCAATTATTCAGGATTTAAGCTAAAAAGGCTCCTTCTCCCATATCCTCTCCTTTTGCAGGGTCATGTAGGGATAAAAAGGACTGTAAGGTGGTCTTTTCCCAGGAGGAGCTGAGGAAGCGGCTGACACCCCTGCAGTACCATGTCACTCAGGAGAAGGGGACTGAAAGGTAAGGCAGGATGTAGGAAACTCAGCTCCAAAAACACAGGCATCTCTCTTTTCCACCCCTCCTCTTACTCATGTTTCCTCACCTTCCCTACCAAGTTTTGTTCGTTATTTTCTTCTTCTTCCAGGATTTCTGCACTTGTTTACTAACCCCTACAAATTAACACTACTGCAAAGACAAGCATCTGCAACAGTGGGGCCAGGGCCAACGTTCTTTTGTGACTTTTAATGAACACTGCATGTCTTACAAAGTCACCAGGCTCATATTTAGAGTCTGTTTTTAGTTTACTACAAAACGTGTGGAAGTAATAGTAGTTTAGGTACACTTTTTTTGGAAGACATAGCAGTAAGCAGAACCACGAGGGAAATGGCCCTGTGCCAGGAGGCTGGAGTTTTGAAGGTGGCCATTGTAAGTATAGACGTTTTGACTGCAGAAAGAAGGTAGCATAATTTAGTTCTTTTCCACCCCACTCCAATTTCTTTTTGAAGCACATGTGGAGAAGGTATTTATTGGCTCATTTGTGGTTGGAATGTCAAAAATTTTCAATAACTGCCCTCACATGGCTTTAGTCACTGGAACCCAGCCTGAGGTCCTGGAGGGGAAAAAAAAAGACAGACTTCCAAGATTGTTTTTAGTGAATAAAGTCTCTCTCTCTCTCAGCTGATTCAAGCCAAAGGTAACTTGCCAAGGCCCAGCCATTTTTTGTTGTCTAATGTATACCACTGAGCTTGGCGCAAGGCCCTGGCTTTACCTCTGCTCTAAACGTACTAATGATGTAACTGCTTGTTTTCATTCATGAGCTGAAAGGACTCCCCGCTGCACGTGGGGTCCTGGTTAATAGGCAAACCTCTTCCTGACAGCGCTGAATTTGGTGGCTGAACGTGCCAGAGAGGCTGGTGGGGACAGTCCCCCTCTCCGCCCCAGCCTTCTCCGTCCGGCCGCAGCCCTGGCAGGGCACAGGGATGGTTGCCTTTGCTGGGAGACCTGCCTTGCCTTCCCCCCAGCCCTCCATGCTCTTGTGTACGGGACCAACAACGTGATTTAATGCACACAAACAATCGGAGATTAGGTCATTCTTAAAAATCCTGTTTATAAAAAAAATTGGACCTCATAAAAAGGGTGAAAGGATAATAAAAACAAGCTGCTGAGCACATAGGCTTTTTGTTGGGGTAGTGCAGCTGATTCGTATTAGGTGAATGACCTCCTAGCCTTTTAGATTGTTAACTTAGAAAAATATTCCCTTAAAGCTGGAATATTGCTTTTCAACTGAAAATATAAGGCACGCACAGCTTGAAATCCTGGACCAATTATTTCATTTTCAGCTACAATGTCTCTGCCGCCCGGGCAGCCGGTGTTGGCCTGACCCAGTGCCGCGGCTCTGCAGCGCCCGGGCGGCCTCACACCTCGCTCCACTGCAGCCGCCGAGCCCTGCACGCGGCCCAGACATGGACACAGAGAGGTGCGGCAGGTTGAGCTATGTGCCAAACAATCTGTGTTTGCAAAAACTTACATTTCACTTGCCAGATAGGGGAAGACTTCTGTTTTATCCTTTCTGGTTTTGTTGTTGTTCCAGCCTTTGAACTGTGGGACAATTTGCTTCCTTTTGCAAGATGTGTAACATCCGAGGCACACTAACGAGGACATTCCCCTTTTCCTGTGCCTGCTTTATTTGCTACCTTTAATAAAAAACAGCTGCCAACTTAGAAATCGTGGGCTTCTTCTATAACATTTTTTTAAAGACTCAGCTACTTTAAAAATTAAAAAAAAACCAAATTCCTTTATTTAATTTTAAAATGTAGTTTTGTTGTTTTCACAGTGCCTTTGAGGGGGAGTACACACACCATAAAGCTCAAGGAATATACAAATGTGTTGTTTGTGGAACTCCTTTATTCAAGTGAGTATACTAAATATAGTTTTGAGATTTCTGTCTCTTATGTTATGTATAATCTTGTATATATTTCATACATAATTGTATAAGGTCTTTTCACAGAATCACAGAATGGTGAAGTCATTCCACCTTTTAAGGAATACAAGAGAAGCAACGTAAATAATGCTGTAGTAAAATTAGTCTTATAGTAAATATCAAATATTAGGTTAAATAAAACAGGAAGATGAAATTCGGGTAAAAGAGAAAGTATGACACGAGAAAAAGATTAGTAATTTAATTTTTTTTTCTATATGCAGCTCTGCCAAGTAATTGTAACAGTTTTTCACTGTGTCAACTGATACTGAGGTTTGACTGTTAGAATTACTTACAGGTAGCTTTAACAGATACCAGGTGGCAATGCTGAATTTTACATACAGCATTTTAGCTGATGATGGAGAAAAAAGTAGATGCATTTTTCTTAGAATTCAAGCAGTTAAGAAAACAAAACCGTGTAAAATTTAATTACTTACTGAATTTCCATTCATCCCAATTAGCACACATGGAGAGCTGGTTTAAAAATACTCTTTAGAAGTACTGTGTGAATAATAGCCCTAAATTTGATGCTAGAAGTAGTGCTGATTGAATTCCCTTGGTCACTGCATTGTTCTGCACAGATTCAGTTCTTATATGTGCTTTTTCTTATTTCTGGCTGCTTGTGTTCATTCTGATGAAGAATTTAATTTTTTTTCTTTTTTTTCCCCCCTCAGTTCATCCTAACTTAGTCCCTTGCACTTAAAGAGGTATCTTTACAAGAGCATGAAGCAGGATGGTCAGGATAGCACTAATAGTACAGAATATTGTGCCAGTAATAGGTTAAAGGAAAATACAATTGATGTAGTTCTAGAATCACCAGATGTGGTAGTGATAGTTATCCTCAGGAGACTGTCTGTAAAATAAAAGAAGCACCTCATCTCTGTAATGTTTGATTCCTTTACATGTCAGAAGGATTACCTGCAGAAACTGGTAATAATGTGAATCTTTTGAGTTGAAAATCTGATGGTTACAGACACAACCAAGACAATAGTCTCATGTCATGTGTTACTATGGTCCTTGGTTTGCAGGTGCAAAGCCAGGATCCAAACTCTCCATAATATGTTTTTCTACTCTGCCGCTCAGACATTCCACTGCTTGCTATAGCTAAATCTTTTAGGGGTAGATCCTGGCTCTGTTGAAGCAAATTCATATTTAACAAACGAACACAATGGAGTCAGGATTTCACCTTCTACCTTCTTGCTTCCTTTCTATCTGGCTTCCTTTCTACCATCTGATGGAGAAAGAGTAGCGGTTTTTTGTGGGGTGAGTTTTTGACAGCAGTAGTATACATTAATGTGAACTAGTTTCCAGTTGCCTTCAAAATAGTTTTACGATGGGAAAAAACTTCAATATGAGACTTATTTGTGATTATCTTAAGTGCACAGTATGCTCTGGCATAATCTTGAGTTGATGAGTTGGATTTCTCTTTTTAAAATGAGCTATATGGAAATGTCTCTGTTTTCAGATTCTCTTTGAGACTCCTGTAGATTTTATGGGAGAAGAGAGAGAAAGAGGGAAGTTATTTTTTAATTTTAATAATTCCCGGGCCAGTGGGCACCTGAAGAAAACACCTGACCTATTGTGTCCTGAGATTAGACTGGCCTTAACTCAGTCTCCCCAAAGTCTTTCTGGTGCCTTATGAACTCTTGCTACCTCTGGCCTACATCTAATTCAGCCAGTTTTTCTGAACTGGCTGACAACTGTGGGAAAAAATGCAGAAGCCAGTAGGAGTCCATCTTCTTTTGTTTATTGACCTCAAAATATCAGTATATGATGTCTTCCTCAACCAGAGAAGATAGATTTCTAAATCTTGGTCACTGATTCAGCCCAGACAGCTAAAAAAAAAGTGAGAAGGAAACACAGATAAGAGAATGCAAAATATATACTTTTTACATTTTCGCCACCAAATGTAAATTACTGAAGTATTTCCTCAGGACTAAGATGTGGTAGTACAATACAAAGAAAGTCTATTTTGCCATTTAAAATGTGAGTTACTTTTGTGGTGGCATGGATTTTTTTTGGTGGTTTCTTTTTGTAATTTCCAAATAGTCATCTGAAACTTGCATTTACATTTGTTTCCCATTGATGTCCATTAATTTTTTTGTCTTTATGTTGTTGTAATCTGTAAATATATATATTTGGACTATGGCCCTGTCAGTTTAACTAGGAAAGAGACTGGAGCTTCAGCAGTAATATTAACAAACTTCAACTTTTAACATTTCTGATTTACGTTGTTTCATTACCATGTGACACATGAGGTCAGGGAACATATGAATTTTACACTCCAGATGAAAGACCTGTTTTTTGGTAAGTCTTTAAAATAGAACTTTGTCTCTATCACAAGGAAGATAAAAGAAACAATTAGGAATGTCACATCTCTTCATCTACCTACTTGTGCTAGTGTTATGAGAAACCTCCCAAGCTTTATGGAGGACATACTTTAACTTTTTCCACAATCAAAGTTGCCTCACACATAAAATGCATAATCATGCTATTGAATCTTATTATTCCATCTCTGAACTTTCACACCATGCAGTCTCCTACATCCCAGTACAGCTGTCCAAAAAAGCAATAAATGAGAGAGCCAATAAACTCTTACGATCCTTGTATGGATACTGATTCTAGCATGAATTTAGTTGCTGTTTTCAATGTAAAAGTACAATGTATTCTTTGCAAACTTGTAAGTCTGATATATTTTTCCCCTTGTTTGAAATTTACTCAGCTTTGTATTGGCTGTATATCAGTCACTCTGCTTGGAAGAAGTAATTTTCAGCTGGTTTTAACCTACTTTATGCTTTACTATGTGCATGTATGTATCTCACATAAACATCAGGTAGGGTGGATTGTTATGGATTATGACTGCAGAAGGTATATATTTCTACGTTTATCTGTTTTTAGCTCTCACAATAAAGACATTATGTCTCTCTGGACTGAACTCACCCAGAGACTACTCTTCACCATCACTGGAGGTATAAAAAAGACATGTAGATGTGGCACTTAGAAACACAGTTTAATGGTGAACTTGGCAGTGCTTAATGGTTGGACCATTAATGATCTTAAAAGTATTGTCCAACCTAAAAAATTCTCTGATGTTAAAATGCTCATTTTGAATTTGGCTTTTCATCAATACACAGAACAGAATTTATCACATTATCCGTCAATAGTGAATTTTTTTCTTTAACCAGGCTTATTAAGGAACTAATACAGCGTAATGCTGACTCCATGTCAATCCTTTTGTAATAATAAAACTGTATCATTTAATCTATTTCTCAATTTCAGCCAAATTTTTCAGGGAAGTAGTTATTAAACCTCAAAGTTATTAAGTCCTTAAAGCAATAAGAAAATCAGGAGAGAGAGCATATTCAAGCTCTCTTTGAGGAGAGGCCTGAAGAGTTCAACTATATTACTACATTAGAGCAGATAATATTATTGTAAGTAATATATATTATTGTATTATAACTGAGAATCCACATGAGGGTTGAAGAGAGACAGGCATTAGGGATGCCCAGCTCTGGGAAATATCTGCTAGTAGTTTTGCTGCCTAAGACACCACAGGATCTGTCCCCTGGCCTCAACACAGCAACACACCCAGCTTTGATCTTTCTGCTTGGTTCTTAAAGCTTGGGGATTTCTCAAATTCCCTGATGGTGAGGGTTTTATAAATTCCTAAGTAGTTACATCAGGTATTTATTTTTACATTGGAATACTGCTGTGTTTTTCTTTCTGGAAGCTTGACTTTCAGGAGCTTCCAGAAGCTATTTGGAGCTTCACCTCGTCAATATGATCAGCAACTGCTTTCCAGGTAATGGTTCACATTTTCAGAAGGGTAATGTCTATACTTAAAAACAAAATGGACAAAAGTCTCTTCTCTGGCCCTAAAGGCAAGTGACAAGACATAGCTTGTGTTTTTAGCATCAATTCCCCTACTCTGAAACAGAGTGACCTGGCTCATTCTGCTTTTGGGGAATGGTCCCTGGCCTGAGCCTCCCCTGCAGTTTGCCTAGTTCCTGTCTAGGGTTCTCATCAGCATGATAAGGGCCAATGCAGTGTCCAGGGATATGTTCACAACTGAGCATTACTGTCCTGGCCTTCTTTAGCTTGCTAGCAATGCTGTAGCAGGAACACTGATACTGCAGCTAGGTATATTCTGTACCACTGGGAGGCAAACACGGGAGAGAGATGATTGATTGTATTCTGATCAGTCACCTGGACCAGGACATGGGTTGGCTTGGATTGCATCAGGATAGACCATCATCTCTTCAGCAAACTGCCCATGCCAATATGGAATAAAATTCTTTGAAAATCAAATACCAAAGATGTGAGGAGAGAAGACAAAGGACTCTCGTGTGATTTACAGTATGTGTAATATAATGTGTGTGTAATAATATAACAATCATGTTCATAATTCCTTTACATATACATGGTACATTAATATTACAATCAACCTGGTAAGTCTCTGGAGTATAATATTTTTTAACTATAGGTTAGTTCATTTAGTACATGTCCATTTTCCTGTAAATATGATCCTACAATGACACATCATCTTTATGACTGTAACAGATCTTTATCAAAGTCCTTTTCAGAGAGAACTAGTATATTGAATGTCTGCCTCTACCAATGCTCTGTTTAGCACACTTGAAGCACAGCCTTGCAAAGGAACAGCCTGGTATAAACTGCTAATGCAGAGGCCTAGTAAAGCCAAGAGGAATAAATGACTTCTTCCATGTTAAAATGCAAGGATCAGAACTGCAGAGTACTTTTTGAGAGAGTTGTGGGCTTCCAAAGGCTGTCCCCATGCTCCCACAACAAAGCCTATACAAACCTGTTAAATACTTCATCATGAAAGGTAAAAGTCTCTCTCTTTGACAAAAGCCTGCTTCCCTGGCAAGTAGCAGATCTCTCTTAACTTCAGCTCTAGTGTATCTGTTGACACTGTAATTTGTGGCACTGAACAACTGCAGTTAAGTAATACTTAGTAAAGCAGTAGTTTAAAATTCAGATTATAGGAACACATTATGATTATGATTACTTCATTTCTCTCTATTTCTTAGTACTTGGCAGTCTGACGATCTGGTATATGATGTCTTTTAGAAGAAACAGGTAGAAACCCTGCACCTCTTTGCAGTACAGATAAAATGACCATCATATAGTCTATTGTTTGTGCTTGACTTAATTATTCCTGAGATCTTTGCAAGTATTGCAGCAGCTAAATCTTTCCAGTAGCTCACTATTTCCTTGCATATTGTGTGTTGGTAGCTGAGCCTACTTAACATTTGTATTGCCATGTTGTGTGTATTTGAGCCATATCAAGATTGGAAATGAAAAGCACTTTATAAATACCCTCTTGTTCTGTTTTATGCATATTGACTACTTTCCAAAGATATTTATGAGTAATTACCTGGTTTTCAAAATACTTCTCTATAGGAGACAGAAGTAGAGAAAATATGCAGAAGGTTATTATCTGTTCATTTGGGAGTGGGAGGGTGGGGCGTGGTGTTGGGGTGCTCCCCTCTGGTTGTGATAAATGATAAAAGACAATTTGTACAGCCAGGACCTGGTTATGTAATGTGCATATTGCCTGGTAGGATGCTTAGGTTGGATATCAGAGTATGCACTATGATAACAAACAGTGTACTGAGGAGTTTTTTCCTTCTAGTTAATGTAGTTTTACAAGTATAAAGGAGTCAGAGTGAATTTTTCTGTGTAGCAGAACATCCCTCTGGAATGTACTTGCTGTATTTAATTTTATCCTATTTAATGACCATATTTTAGTTGAGCATTTTTAACACCTATGCACAATTAGTTTCTAATATTTTGTCTAACGTGCTGTTGAGAAGCAGATATAAATCCTGGAAGAAGGGAAAAATGTGGCTTTCATTAATGGCTGTAAGCTTTGTCATTCCTTCAAGTAGCCAAGGTGACTTTGTGTTCTTATAGAGTACTTCTCTCACATCTGCCACTTGTTGCTTATTTACAATGCCAAAGATGCTTCATTCTTTCCCTCCACTTTTTCTGTGCTTTATTAAGTTTCTGTAATAGTGTGTCCTAAATTTTACATGGTTTTCCCAAGGGGAAATGGTGACCATAACATGGGTGACCCTCCTCCTTTTGATGGCTCCTAGTACTACCTCCCATGTTGTGTTTTCTTTCATAACTATTCTGCTGTTGCCAGACAAAGTTCAATTCATTTATCACCCCCATATCAGTTTTCTGGTGTGCTGTCCAGTAATTTATGACTGTTTGGAGCTTTGGTACTCATCACAGTGCCCAGTGACCCTGGCGACCCTCCTCCCCATGCATGCTCTGCCACCTTGGCCCTTGGGCCTGTTTGTTGAAGCCACAAATTGCAGTGCATGTGTCCATAACAAGGCATTCAGGCTGAGAAGCAAGAGCTCTGTTTGACCCACTCATATGGAGTATCTACAATTCAGGCAACGAGGAGTTGATTGTGCAGATAAACGTGCTGAGGGTAAGATTTATACATTGTGTCTGACTATGTAGGTAGTGAGGTTGTGCTGATACAGTGATGAGCAAGAGAGAAGACTGCAGGCAGGTAGCAGCCTGAGGAGAATATTGTAAATAAAACACTGACTAAGTGGCTTTAATTCTAACTCAGAGGAATCTCCCCCAGGTTACCACATTTCACAGGGTGGGGACTTCATCCTGCTGGTGTAAATACCAATTGAATTATACTGCCAAACTGAGCACGAGCTGGTGCCCTGGGCAGTTACTGCTCCTGATATTTGTGAAGACATGTCAGCAACATGCTTTCTTTGTTCAGTGCTTTTGGTGGAACTAAAAATATTAATTAGGAAGATAGGTCTTTTCCCTCTCGGCTTTTCATCTCCTGAGAGTTATATTTAAGACAAAATATTGTGAGCACTGGAGGAAGGTGCAATGTGAGCAGGATGGGAGAAGAGAGTTTTTTCCTTTCTTATGACTTTAATAGTGTGAACCTGTTAATTTTTTAAATTATAATTCATTTTATATTTATTTGCTGTAGCACAGATATTTGGTATGCAATTACAATGCGGGTTATATAAAAATGTAGAGTGCATGTAAAAGACATCTACATGTAACAGCATGTACTAGCTTGTAAAATAAAAGTTGAAAATAAATCTGCGATTAGTTTTTGACCTTCAGACATTTGTTTCTGAAAAAAGAAGGACTGTAACATCCCAAAAATGCATCCCTTCCTTGATGGAATGTAGAAGGATCCAACATTGTACTTCCTCCTTAGAATTTCTGGGGAAAGGCATTTTGCTGCCAACATAACATGCTTTAACAGGTCTCCTGCTGGTCAGACCTTGTGTCCTGCTGTGACAGCCATGACCATGTGTGCAACTGATTGTTAGTGGGCGATATAAATCTGATTGGAACATGCCTGTTAATTGGTTTGAGAGCTCAATATAGACAATGCTGTCTTGTAGCAGATTGTGTAGATAGCCCTAGTCATAGGGTTAATTCTGCTTGACAGCACATCAGCAGCATCTTGAGTAATTACCCAACTTAAGTTTTCCCACAGTTGAATTGAGGCCTTCAAAGGCTTCTACATTTACAAGTATTATTAACCGATATCTGAAACATGATGTTCCCACAAGGGCTAATTTTTTCTTCCTTTTATTAAATATACAGGTTATAGGGTTCATTTGCTAAGTGCTAAGCCCTTAGAAGAAAACACTACTTGTTAGGGAGAGAAAAATCTGCAGTGCACAACCAAAGCTAATGGTGCATAATGCACACATCATTGTCTTTTTGCAAAGACTTTAAAACAAGTTAAAATTTAGGTCTGGCTCCCTTCCTCTCTCCTACCCCCCACTTTCCACTTTTAAGAAAATCAAACCACTTACTCCTATGTGCAGAATGAGTAAATTGAAGACACACACAAACAAAAACCTCCTAGAATGTTGCACAATTAAGTACAGATCATTGGATACAATACATATGACATTAATGAAACGGTATCTGCTTCAAAAATAGACTGGAAACATTCATGAATGAATTAAATCCTCCTAATGACTTTTCAAAAATGAAAATTAATGAAAACTATTTAATTCATACAAACTGTATGCTATGATTCACAGTATATAATTTAATCCTAGTTCAAATTTATATTTTATTTTCTTCATTTAGTGATTTGTCTTTTAAAATATCTTCTTTGTAACTACAGCATAGAAAACAGTAAAATATTAAAGACAATAGTCATTATTTGGGTTCATATGCCTTTGAATGCATTAAATGTTAATATACAGAGTTAGACAGTCTAGTTAAAGATGGTATTTGCTGAGGGATCAGTCTGACAAATGGCTTTTATGGCATAAAGCAGTTCTTGTAACTTACAATCTTTTTATTTTCTTTTTCAGGTCAGAAACAAAGTTTGACTCCAATTCAGGTATGTTTACATTTACAGTGTTTTACTGAATGTACACTATTCAGGTTAATCTCAAAAGAGTAGTTTATCAGTTCAAGTTCAGCTTAGTTTTAAACAAACTGGGGTAGGTCAGCCTTAAAAAGGATCTTCATTTCTCACCCTCTGAAAACTGCATTGTTACTGTGAAACATTTACTTTCATTCCTTTCATTAGTTCCGGTCTCTTTACATTTCCCCAAAAGATGATAGAGAAGATGTATTTTGCAACAGGCTTTAATTGATCCCGAAAAATTATAATGCAAATAAATGATAATACAGACTAAAGCAAATGGAGGACTGAAGTTTGAAAAGGATCACTGCAATAGAGCAGAATGTTTTTCTTCCTGGTGGACAAAAACAGTTCATGGGAATTTGAAGTCAGTGCAGCCTCTCTGTCAGGAAACAGATGATTTGTCATCAAATTTTCGTGACAGATCCAGGTACACAGTGCATGCCAGACCAGTCTGTAGAGCTCAACTGAGGAGGATTACCAAAACGCAGTCTCTCCCAAGATGTCTTTTTAAAGAATTGTAATGTGTTGTAGGGACTGGGAGGGAAGTGAAGGTCAATCTAACAGGTTAATGTGTATCTAACAGGACAAAAAACACAGGACAGCAAACAGCGGAGCAGTTGGAGGCAAAACCAGATGTCCTAATACCAGACTGTTACTTACTCAGTTCACTATTCCTAGGTGTTCCTTAAACAGTAATAAATTAAGAATAGGCTATCGTCCTGAAGCTAGGTGAAATGTCCATTGCCTGAAAAGGTAATTCAAAATACATTTTTTGTTAAAATGAAAAAGTCTGTTTTAAACAGGAAACCTGATATTATTATGGCAATTTTGGTTTTAGGCCAATGTTATCTTCTATATAGTTTGCTTAATGCAGTGATTATAATTGCTTATAATATTATGAATTTTACAATGTATATTAATCAGGTTGTTTATGGAATAGCAAGTTTCCTTTTATCCCAGCTCCTTTATCCCAGTGGGCTTGAAATGTCAGGCATTATGTTGCTTTTTCTTTCTACATTAGATTTTATCTTTGGAACTATATGGGAGTGAAATCTACAGCAGGAAGCATTTAAATAGCCAATGCCTACATCTTGTACACTTGCATCATCTTGCTCCTATTATGATTTTAGTCTGTGAGTTGTGAGTTTCAGTCTGTGAGTTTACTTGCTTTGAATAAACTCTATGCTAAGATTGATTTTTGGATCTTGACAAAACAGAGGGATTGCATGAGGGATAGCTTCACACATTTTCTGCCATTACCCCCTTTATTTCGGTGCAGTCACCAAAACTAGGGTGTGGAGCAGAATGTCACGTCTGCTTCTATGCTGAAGGAAAAATGCTCTCTGCAGAGCTTCAATTTGCTTGGAGGCTTAAGCTACAAGTAGTTTTCTGACTCTTTTGAAGCAGTTCTCCTGTTAGGTACACTGTTCTGCCTGCCACTCCCTTGGCAGCAATGGCGGGGGCATGGCTTTTCCTAGGGTAGTGGTAAAAGTTTGGCACTACTGCAGCTGTGCTGTGGGCCTGCTCAGTACATGTCACCAGGTCTTTCAGCCCTGGGCCCCTGGTCCCATTCTAATCCTTGCCCCAAACCCTTCGGTCTCATCAGTGCTGTCTCTTGGAACCGGTTTCAGCCAACAACCAAGAGTAGATGTTAAACCCAAGCAACACCAAGGCTCAAAACCCCCTTATTATTGCGAGAGGTACAGCTGCCTTCTCTTCACAGGGAGAGCACCCATTTCTTCCACCACAAAGCTGTTCATGACAGTCAGATGGCACAAGGTCTCTAAGTTTCTCTTTTGTTCTCAATATGTAAGAGCAGAGGAGAACTGAAGATATTGGCAACATCTGGTTTTGTTCCCCTACCAAAGAATCTTCTATAACTTTCCCAAACCAGACAATAATCCCAGACCTCCTGCTGAGTGAATGCACCCTGTTCACTCAAGGTGATGGCATCCTTGTAAAAAAAACCCTTCTTTTGTGTGGGGGGGTGCAGTGCCGTGTGTAGCACCATGTGCTGCATTACACAGGCCTTTGAAAAGTGTCAGTGTAGTGTTGGTTTAAAAAGGGCTCCTCGTATCTGAGTCTGTATTTATGCAACCTCAAGTTTCTTGGAGACACCTTAAGGTATTTTCACATCCCTCATTTCATTTTGAATTCCCTAGACTGTCATTCCTAAGTAAAGTAATGATCCCACAAACTGGAACAAACATGCTTTGTTCTCATTTATCTTATGTTACTCAAAACAGTTCAAGTGTTAAACATGAGAATGAGGTAATTTTATTATAGAAGAGATATTTTTTTCCCAGGGAGTTGTTCCACAACTATTGCTTGCCCTAAATTAACCGCAGTGTTAATTCCAGATAACTTGCAAGTCTAGATATGCCCTTAATAAACATTTATCAATGCTTATTATACTTGTCTTTCCTAGAAATATTTTTGCAGCATTGAAGAATTAAAAGAAGTCTTTCTGAAGCAAGTACAAAGTCAGAAATACAGCCTTTAAAGTACCCAGTACGTTCACTGCAAATGTAACCCTGGAAATATTGTTCAACACTGAAATATTAGACAAACATTGTCAAAAGAAGATTAATTGGAACTTGAACATTAACTTAAAAGAAGGCTGCAAAATTCCTACAGTGATGATCAGGATTTATCATGCAAATAACTATAACATCTGTAGGGGACACACATTCTTCATATCATGACTAACAGCTCCATCTGAGAAACTTCTTTTTCTCTGCTGACTCTTTATAAGTCTACAGCTGGCAGAATTTCTGTCTCAGAGACCATGGGGTTAGCTTCATGCTGTTACAAGATCTTATAAATGAAACAATTTTGCTTTCCTGTCATAATATGATGAATTCTACTGGTACTGAAAATAGATTTTTTTCTAACTAAGTACTTGAAAGCAAAAACGGTTGTAGGAAAAATATTTCTTTTTCCTCACAATTTGTTAGAGAACAAAGTAAAACACAAAAAATTCCACAGGTGAAACAATTTTGATCTGATTATCAGTATTTGGTTAGTGTCTAAAATGCTTATTGTGCTATGTGCTTCGTTAGAAGATTTCAGAATTTCAGAATATAAGAATTATATTGGAATAATTAATGTAATTAATTTGATAAATGATAAATAGATTTTTGCTTTTTTAAAATTTAGAGTAAACCAGGTCTTCAGGGTGCTGTTCCGTAACAGGATGAAACTGCAGGTCTCAAAAGCTGTTGCTGAACACTTTAAATCCCACCTTAGTAATAGCAAAAATAATCTAAGAAAACTGCCTCAACATGCCCACCAGGGAATTGTAATGGTGAATTTCCTACTGCCTACTGGGAGGGCTGGAGTTTTCTTGAGGCGTCTCCTGTTCTATTTGCTGCATCCTGCATGTCACTGTGGAGGTGAGATGTGATATTCAAGTTAGAGTGTTCGCAGTGAAATCAATGGGCAAACAAAAATCCATTTTGTTCTGCGTTAAAAAGAAAGGACAAACTCATGGACAATATGCAAAGACTCCAGTGGAGTCTTTTTTGTGTATCTGTCACTCAGACCATGGAATGTAGAAAGTCAGAGAGCACAGGGTGCAAGACGGACAGTCAGGGAAGCACCATGCTGTAGAAACAGATCTGTGCACTGAAAAAAAGAATGCCCAAGGACACACAGAGCCTTCAGCTGTGCGTCCATCATCTGCTGTGCCAGCTTCACACTTCTCTCAAAAAAAGAGACGTATCTCCAAAACCTGTTCTTCTGTCTCCCTGCTTCTACATATCAAATGAAATGTAAAGATGCGTGATTCATGCCACTGTTTGTGTCAATACTTTGGAAACATTCCAGTTAGTATCAGAAATTAAGATAGAATCACTGCTTATGCACCTAGAGGCTGTCCTGAGGGACAGCTACACATGAGCTTTTGTTGGATTCCTGTTGCCCCAGCAGTCAAATACAAAGCAAGTCAAGGAGCCCCCAAGAGTTCCTGGAATTTCTTTTGCCTGGCTTGTCTGGACTCACAGTGTCAGCCAGTGACTCTGAAGGTCATTTCTTCTCTCTGCACATTGCATTTTCCACCAGAATGAGTGCATCCCCATGTCTTCAGCACTGCACTATACTGCCACCCCTATATCCCCATCAAGGTTCCTATCCTTTCCTTTCTCACTGCTTGTGCTTACTGGCATCTTTCCTTTAATGTGGCCACTACAATGTAGTAACTTGCAAGGCTACATGATTCAGCACTGGTGCTAGAGAACAGATGAACAAATTTATACGGTTGGAGGTGATCAGATGTTTTCCACTCACAAATTCCTCTTGGCTACATTTCCAGATGTTCTGCAACAGGCTTTCCAAACTCTCTGTATCAGCCCTGATTTCCCCTAACCTGTCATCAGTCCCCTTGTATGAAAATCCTTATTAGAACTATTAAGAGTATAAGGAATCCTCTGCTCAAATAAGAGAGAAATGGATACCAAAAGGCATTTTGAAAGTGAGTAACTTTCACTGACCTTTACTACCAGGGAAGCACAAAAGAAATGTAACTTGCCTGAAACATTAGGTTGACAAAGCAGCAAGGTACTTAATAAAAACATGCATTGATCTAACTCCTCGAAGATTTAAATACAGATTAAGAAATAAGTTCCTAAATTTTATTGATGTCAGCTTCTCCACCCAGGTTGTGTTAAAGTAGTTCTTAATTTCTTCTTAGGAAGGCTAAGTAGTTTCAGAAACAGAGAGGAGAAGTGTGGTATTTGGTGTTCTTAACAAAATCATGTTGGCAAGTTCAACAGTCATCCTACAATCAGAGCATTTGATTTAAAAGTATTAAAAGATCTCTTGCATAATCTGTAAAAAGTGGCAAAAGAAACTGTGATACTGAAGAACAGGGACGCCCCAGAGCTTTTTGGATGAGGTAAATGATCTTTTCAGGTTCTCTTTCAACTAAGAGGAATTACTTCCTTCTCTCTGGCCAACACCAGCTTGGACGCTTGAAAATACACATGAGCTGGCACAGAGAGATGGTGGGAGACAGTTACTGCAAGAACAGGAGCAGCAGCTCAGATTATCTTGTCGTTACTTGTCAGTGTTATTTTGTTCTTGGCATTAACAACTATTCACTCAGGCTGTTGGGGATGCAACGGCTGGGAAGCATGGCCATTGCTGTATTTGTTCAGCAGCAAGATGAGCGTTTAGTCAGACGCAAACTGAACCATCGGGTGAATGTTTCAGGCCCATGCCCTGATGTGGATAATACTCCAGACATCTCAGTGGTACATCCCAGGGAACTGTGTGCTGATGTGTGATAACTGATTATTGCCTGCTCCTGTATCACTTGTAAAGCTTGGCATCATTTCAGTTGTGACAATCTGGAGGTGTTTGGCACTGCTGGACTGAGCTCAAAGGAAATCTAGAGCTGTGTGAAACCATTGGGACAAGCACCACACTGCCAACCTCATCAGTCTCTGGAAAAGAGGAGGGGGTGAGACAATGGCATTCAGTGGGTTCCCAGCTGGAACCCTCACACACTATGTGTCAGATGGCTCTTTGGAGCTCAACAGCTTATCCACCTGGCAGAGGACTATAAGGGTGTTTTTTGCCTGTGCACCTTGATGAATTTAACAGGACAGGATCCTTATGGTCAATGTGTTCACTCTTGTTCCCATTATTTTCTCGCTACCACAAAGTGCATTTTCCTGTTTCAGATTTAGGCAATGTTTCATTAAGCACAGTATATTTTGTGGCTGCATGCATGTTGTCCAAAATAGCACATCTTCTGTTTTGGTTAGCATGATTTATGAGGTTATGAATTTGAATGAGATGCAAGGTATTTTTATTTCTTCCCGCTGGATTTGTTAGAGGAAAAAGAAACTTAACATCTTGTTTGTACAAGATGATGAGAATGATATCATACGATATTACTTAAAACTGGAATAAATTTGTTATTTGGAAAAAAAGTGAGACTGTACAAATTAGCTATGTGATAATTATTAATGACAGAAGAGTCAATAAAGATTAAAATATTTAATGTTTTTCTTTCATTGATGTAGTGCTGTAAATTTACGGCCATTAAGAAACCATATAAAAGATCTGTCAGCTTTTGCTATTTCACATTTTAGTCTCTTATCAAAACTGATTTCAGTTTTTGCAGTACTAATAGTAATGGGAAAAATGCAAGCTGCTTTTAATCAATCTGGAATGTTCAGTGATCACCATCACAATCTTTAGTGTTGATCTGAGTATGAAGCAAAGAAGATTAACTTGTCTTTTGTTGACTTAATTTAGTGGCAACCACAGCCTTTAAGATGTAATGGCAGACAAGTTTGTGTCATACCAATGCAACTGCCACTGTACATGTGAGCAGCCATCTGTTTAGAATTAAGTCCTTAGTCAAAACACCAATGAGATCTAATGCCACCAGTTTAAGTTAGACACAATTTGCACTGAGTTTTTTATGAGTAAGGGCATCACAATCGGGTCTAATGCCACACAACAGTGAATTTGGTTACAAAGCCTGAAAGCATTTTTGAAAGGAAAGAATTGTAGCCCTATGTGATTGGATCAGGAGTCTTACAACCTTGCAATCCATTGGGGGTGAATTACCATTTCTTGTTTTGTATATAGTTGTCTGGCCCGCTTATTGTTCTTTACAATGTGGTCCCAACCTTTTAATCAGCCATGGTCCAGATGTCTGAACAATCTCAAGACTGTATACTCCAATCCAAACACTGTGCCTATCGAAATCACAGAATCAATATTCACAGTGTTTGATTGTTGTGAATAAAACTGAAGCACTGAATTTAGCACTAATATTTTCTTAACTAGCTGTAGCAATGGAGGAGCTTTCATTTTCTGCATAATATCCCTTTCAGGTTATGTCTGTGTCTGGCTTTCACATAATCCCTGTGGGTCTGTGGAGAAATGTTAGTGTTTCATTTGGAGGGATATTTTACGCTAGCTAGTACCATGGGGGAGTGGGATCATCTTAGCTAACTGTGACTATCTACCTTAACATAGCCCTCTGAGCTTCATCTCAAGTCAGTTGGAAGAGATTAATATCCTCAAATGAGTTAATCTCTTCTGCTGGAGAAGTCTATTTCAGGGTACACTGAATCACCCTTTTTTAGAGTTAGGCACGTTACTTTGATGGTTAAAGTCATACTAGATTATCACTGGAATGAATGTACCCAGATTTGGGGGTGAGTGAATGGGATCCTCAAGTAATTTTCTATGTCTGATGCTGTGGAGGCTTAGTAGGATAAAAATCATAAATTTAAGAGAACTACACAATTGCTCCCAAGTTCTTCGGCTGGGTGTCACTAAACCTCTTGTACACAGAGCTTTTGGGGAGTGTATTAATGAGAAAGATAAATTTAGCTTAGTGATTATTTTAGTTCTGTTTCTCTTTGTATCCATTTTCATTTCCCTTTTTAAATCTTACCTTTCCTAAACAAACCCAAATCTGCTTATCTGTCTCCCGGAGACCCATAACTCTCTGGTTACCCCAGAGAATTGCTGCACTTTCATCACTTTTTCTTAAATCATGAGTAAGAATTGTCAGATGTGAAAAAGCTGGCAAAATGTGTTTTGCAAATTGATCATTCACCAGTGTTCATCTGTTCACAGGCAAGAAAACAAATATGTAACTCAAAGAGATATGGCCTTTGGATAATAAGAGTGAAAAAAATTTATCATATTCAATCTAGCTTCAGTCAGAGCCCAAATATTAAACGGGTCTTTGGCATGTTTCAGAAAGCATATGAAATTTTTGAAAAGCTTAGTAGGAAGAGATTTTGCTGATTTTAAGTCACTACTGAGAAACTTTTAGAAAGTCAAAGTCTTTTATTCTGTTAACTGCTCTAACCAAGCTAAGGAAGGCTGACAGAATAAATGCAGATATGAAAACTGAAAGGTGTATTTTTGAAAAATTAACATTTAAAACCAAAAGCATTCTGGTTTTGCCTCTTGCTTTTCAAGGAGGTGGTCATGAGAACAGACTTTCTATGTTTATATTCTCATTTTAAAAGTGTTTACATTAAGATTTATGGATTTTGAAAGTACTCATATACTCACTTTCATACTATTATCTCCCCTTCAGTAAGTGATTTTTTTCCCTGTCACATGCAGTAGAAGGGATTTAAATGGAGTTCCAGGAATACTGAATCAAAGAGGAGTGGGATTTGAAATGTCAATGCTCAGCACTGATAGAATATCTGGAAACCAATTAAGACATAAGTTGAAGAGTGGCAAAAAATGTTCTTGTGAATAAAAAAATCTGCTGCATAAAGCACTAGGCTTCTTGAAACAACTTTAAAATGCAAGAAAGGAAGACACAGTGTTTCACTGGAATGAAAACACTCCCAGCTTTCAAGTACAGTAAGAAAAATCTGAATGAAAGACTACTGTCAGAACCGTGCTTTAGGTCATGATGGTCTTTAGGTATCATGATGGTAAGACTGTGGCAAACTGAATTTACATTGGTCATCACTTACATTGTTAACTGCTGGACAAGAGAATCACAGGAGCTCTCTTTTTCAATAATTCTATTTTCTTTACTATCAGCATGCGTGTCTCTTCCCTGGTCCCACAATGACAACCTATCTCAGGCGTACCTGTATCTGTATTGTTGTGACAGTATGATTAAACAAGGCAGCATTTTGCTGTTGAAGCTCAGCACAATGCTGAAATCTATGCCAGCAGCTGCTTTCACTCCTTTGGTCTAGGCATCACAGTATAGACCATATAAAAAGTAAGCCTCACTCCTAAAAAAGCAAAGAAATATACATAGCAGAACTGTAATCTTAACTCCCTTGCTCTAGTTTTTGTAAAAGTAATTTATTTAATGATACGTTAATGTAAGTTTTCATTTTCCCCTTGCTTTCTCATGTCAGGAAGGTCTCTTCCCAAAGAATGTGCTCCTGGCTAGGATGCCTAACACACCGGTTAGACTGCCTGGTGGGACATGCCCCTTCCTGGGCTCTGATTTCTGGGAGGAGAGAGAGGGTACCTGACCACGTTTACCTGAACACCTTCCCACCTCCTGTGAAGACTATACACAAGTCCAAGTTTGGGACCTACGTCGTCACTTACTTGGGTGCCTTTTGGTATGGCACCAGAGTGGCAAGGCAGGTTGACTGTACTTGGGTGGCAGTGAAGACACAGACCTTCATCCAAATGCCCACGGCCTTAAGGTGATCAAGACAGGGATGGACTGTACAGAGTTCTCTGTCCATCCCTGCACCCTCTACCCTCCTTCCCACAGCGAAAAGGGCTCTTGGGAAACTTCAGAAAATTCATGAGATTTCTCCTACCACTTTGCCTCTGGGAATGCTTCTACTTATCCACAAAATGATTGAGCTTTAATGAGTTTCTCATAATTTGTACAGGCACTAATAGTATATTTCTTTCACTCCTCTGCCAATAGTTCCTGCATCTTTTTTAGTTTTCCTAAACTGTCTTGTCCAGTGGAGAGTAATACTAAAATGCCGAAGTAATCAAATGTGTTACAGCCTACAGTTCTGCTTTACCATTTGGATGGAACTGTGTTACTTCAAAAGAAGCTGAAAGAATAAGGCAGAGTGTTCATTGAATTCATGGAGATTAATAGATGTAGGGCATGCAGTGTCATCTTCACTGCAATGTAAAGAATAAGATTATCTAAACTATGCAGACATTCTACCTTTCATTCAGGCTGTATTTACAGAAACTCACCACCCATATCTCATTAGTTCAATTATATGGCTTATTTGTGCAGGTCTGTTTTATAACTAATGAATGATGGGAATTAGAGTTACAGCAGTGATAGCGGGTATTTAAAAAACATTCAAAGCAAGAGTGAAGAATGTCACCCTCACAGGAAACAAACTGATACTTACTGACGCTTATGCAAATATTTCAATGATCTGATAAAGATCAGTGAAGAAAAAAATAACAAAAAATAGTTGCATGGAATGAGCACAGGAAAGTAGATCATTAAACACACGGAAAGTAGAAAGATATGCCAGTACAAAGCTACATATTAAATTATTGCTTGTCCTGCTCACCCAGTTTTCATATTCAGATGGATGCAAGGTCTTTGCTATATGTTCTTACTGTAGAAAGAGATTAAATGTTCAAAGAGAGGATGCTAAGATTAGTCCCAGAGGGTGGGGTAGTAGCCAGAGCTAGAACTGTGAGATTTTTTTATTTGGGCACTAAACTTGTATATGCAAACAAGGCTGGAGACTTGTGTATCCAGGCAAGTTTGTTTTAAGTTGGTAATCTGAAGTAAAATATTTTGGTTTTTATATTGGAAAGGAAACATTTCAAACAAAGACTTGCACTATATGCTTGCAAAATGAAGAGTAGAAAACAGTTGAGCTGTTTGAATTTTATCCAAATTCTCTAACTTTGCCAGTTTTTACAAAAATTAATTAAAAATTAATTTTTGCAAAATTTAAGAATTTTTCAGAAAGTTTTCAAGACACCTAAAGGCTCTGGTTTAAGGCACTATTATTATTGTAGAAAGAAAGTAAAACCAAATTCCCAAACCTGGCATCAACTTAAAACTCAGGCCCCATTTATTTGGATGCTTAATGACTGGCACCCACAGGTTGGTTTCCTAGATTGCACAATCATCCAGCTGTGACAGCCTTTCTTTTCTGGTCTGTCCTGGTACAATGTAATTGAACCCCTCTGTGACCCCTGGGAATGCCAACAATGGAGATGATCGGTCACTGCACAAACAGCTCTCCAAAGGGTGATCACTTCGTTTCAGGCCTTTCTAGAAAAAAAATCAGTTTTGCAAGTATTTTAGACTTAACATTTCTTTGGGTGTAGATTAAAAAATGTGTTAAGAGTAGCAGTGTGAAACAAATATTACATCTAGTAATAGTAGCGCTGAACACTGAAAAATAAAGGTTGAACATTGGAAATTTTGCTACTGAGGCTTCTTGCTCCTCCTCACTCCACCTCCTCCCTCAAAAATACACCAATGGGATGGTGCCTTGTGCACATGAAGCACCATCTTGTTTCATGCCAGTTTCAACGAGGGTGAAGGTGAGGCTCTGAAGCTGGTGTCAGAAACGGCATGTACAGGTCATTAAGCTGTCTGCAGGGGAGACTAGTACATTTAGAAGGTCTGTTTCAGAATATGGGTCAGAGGTCCTCAGGTCCTCTAGTTCTTGCTCTAAAGCCAGAAGCTGCAAGGCTTGTTTGGGTTTTCAGTGAGCTGCTCTATGGGCTGTTGCTTATGGCATGGGAAGCGAGTCATTTGTCAGCCGCTGACAGTGCTGTTGGGTCTGTTCTCTTCCTGCAGCGGTTTGGACAGTATTTTACTTCTTTAGTTTCTTTACAGGAAGGAATCCTATTGAGAACACCTGAAGTGATACAATTTCAGCACAGGCATTTAAAACCATGGGTATGCCTCAGTTTCCTGGGGAGCTGGGAAGAGGTTACAGTGCACATAAAAAATTTTTGGTGCAACTGCTAACCAATCAGGGTACTAGAAACCTTTCACATTTCAGTGGAGGTTTGGGCTTAGAACAGTCTCTTCTAGGCAACTGAAAGCAGAGATTTTTTTCTAAGGCTAAGAGTGCCCTGCAGCCAGAATGTGTGTTTTTTTGGTTGCAATCTCATGAAGATATGAAAGTTGCAGAGGGAAGAGCCAGCAACCTCTGGCATTCCAGTCCTTCCCTATCCCTGCAACTTGCATCGTTGCAATGCTGCTAAATCCCCTTTGACCACTCAGTAGTTATGTAAACAGAGAGTGTACTAGTGGGGAGTTATGAAGTATTTTTAAAAAGTCTGAATTTGTTGTATAGGGTTCGATCAGTACTGGAGCAGCTTGGTGTCAAAGGTTAGACTTTGTTTTACCTAAGATAGGGTTGGGAACTGATATACTGTAGCTTTTGAGTTTTTCTTATCTGCTTTTTAAGAGCTCACACCATGCTCAGGGAATGAAAAGTACAGTGTATTTCAGTCCCTTTCCAGAAAAGTGCATCCACTGCTACCTGCTCACTTTGAAAAGATACAGGTAATGTAAGTTCTAAATTCGCATACTTTGCCTTTTGTAATGCTGAGACAGAAGAGATCTTTGGAACTGAAGGATTACAGGCTTATTTGACCTCAAGCAGCCTTCTAGTCAAATCTGCTGCTTGTGTGGTCAGCTTATAATCATGTTTCTGTGACACTGGTGCACAGATGTAGTGTCAAAGCTGAGTTCAGAGGTTTAGTTTATTCTAACAGTACAATTTTTATCAGACAGGGATATTACAGTAAGTCATTCTTGTGCTCCTTGCCCTGTTTTCTCACCTTCCACCTCATGTTGCCTCCAATGCTTGTTTAACCTCTTACTTAACCGATAAAACTTGTTAACCCAGAAAAGAAGTTGAATAATTTTCTTCTGGTCACTTTCTCCACACAAATGGATAAGCACCTGAGCTGGTGAACAGTGAGGAAGCAGCAGGACTAAGACAACTGAGAGCTGGGGAAAGAGAAGGGAAAGAAGCTGATAGATTGTTTCAGCCACCCTATGATGCCTAAGTCTGTCCTGTAAAGCTTCTCCACTTTGGATACAGAATATTTGAAGTTTAGAAAAGAAGCCTCCCATGCATCTCCATGGGACCTCTTGAGTAGCAGGTCTTCCTTGAGAATGTCTTTGTTGAAAGATATCCCTATGAAAAAGTTTGCTGCCAGCAAGTAAGCATTTCATGTTCCTTTTGTTTAAAAATCAGCAGTTTTAAATGGAAGATTTTCTACTGAGCCCTTGTTAAGATTTTCTATTTTGCCTTCTCTGGTGAGACTGTTTGTAGAACTTTCCTTTAAGAAGGAACCACAAACTCATCTCTCAAACCTGAACAAAGTCTCTGTATAGCTCCTTCCAAGAGCAAATCCAGGCTACAGCTCCTTGACTTCTCATTCCTAAGCACACACTGCCTGAGAGGAAGCTCAAACACCCAGTTTCCTGCCTTTTGAGTGAAAAAGGAAAGAAAGAAGTAGTGTAAGAAAAATCTAATGAATAGAAGAAACAAAGTGGAAGGGCTGACAATGAGAAATGGTACACATAGGGTATAAAAAACATTAAATCAAATTAAAACCTCTACCTCCATCCACTTTTTCAACTTAGGCATTTTTGCTTACTGTCTTGGTGTGGATGATGTTTCTGCTATCTAACTGCTGTTTCCAGTCAAGCTTGCCCTACATGTATCTCCTTTCTTGCTTCATAGCAGAGTTCTCCTGGCAGAAGTTTTGGTAGTAGGGAACCAAATAAGCAACTGTGTGTATGAGGTGTTAATCGACTTCAGTACGTTTAGAATACCTTGCAAACTTATTTGGCACCATTTACGCAAGGTTTCAGCAGTTTACTTCTGGAGTAAATATTAAAGTGAAATGAACTACAGCACTCAAGTTTTGAATGTAGAGCATTATTTTACACCTCGTTAGGTCTATTTTTCCTACTAATACAGCCGTGGCAATTGGACAAGTGAAAGACTGATGGGATGAACAAAGGCAGTGTTCCTTTCTGTAGTGCCAAATTCATGCTGTAACTGTGACATTAAAAAAAAAATACCCCAAACCACATGGCAGAAGTCAGGCCTGAAAAATCAAGAAAACTTGCACTACAGCAGTTTGCACAAGCTCCTGCATGTCTTTACCTAATGTTTTCAGGCACTAGAAGGATCATTTTTCCATGTGCAGCTAATTTGCTCTTTTACTTAGAAGGTTTTCTCAAGGATATATACAAAATAGTATAAACGTGGTCGGATGCTCTTCTGCTTTTAAAAATTTGAAAGGTTGAAAACAACTTGATCTTGATACTTAGCAAGGCCTTTATTAAACTCTCTTAAGTAACAATTCTTACACTTGTTTCACGATCTGCTAGTCCCAGCAAAAGCTTATGGTGCAACAGTTATGGTGGGGGAACTGTCCCGAGCACATCTGAGGCTCCCTGTCAGAATAAATTGCGCAAGGGCAGAAACTTATTCTTCCTCCCAGCTTCACACAGGCTGCTGACCCATGTCCAGAAGATTTAAGAGTCCTTTTTCAGGAGTATCACATAGTGAATAGTTGAAGTGGTATCTCCCATCACTCTCTGCATCGTGTCTCTGACATCAGCAAGTGTGAGTAAACGAGCACAAGAAACAAGCCATAGTATGTGAACTGTTCCACACAAAAACGTGCACACGTTCACAGATGAATCAATACTATTGTAGATTTAGTGATACTCTAGTTTGATGTAATAATGAAAATGTTATGGCTTTTGAATGCCCCTTGGGTTTTTCCCCTGTAGAATAAGCTTTGCAGAGCTACCACCCCTTCATACCCTGTCTTCTTTGCCTGCAAGACTAAGATGTAGCTGCTGATACAGGATTCTAAAAGGCTTGGGGGTAACTGAATGAATTAAACATTCCTCTTCCAGCTGCTGCTGTTCACAACACTTTTGACAGTTAAAATACATCACACATTCTCTTGTCTGTTTAATATAAACAATTAGTATTTTAAGTTTGATTCTGGAGTCCAGAATCATCCCCAAATAGGAGGATCCAGACAGGCAGTTCAGAAAGAAAACTAAGAAGTGTTCTAAATTTATATAAAAGCAGTTTGCAATCAGTTCAACCTATGCCTAACATATTGTCTACTGCAGCACATCAGACTGTGGAAGCTGAGAGACCAGTGGCTTGTCTTTTGAGCAAGAAGGCTTTATTTTTCATCTCAAAATTATTTCAGCACAACTTTTTATCTGCAATTTTTACTATGAAATATAAAATGAAAGGGGGAAATCAAAATTAAAACATAGTATTTTTGTTTTCATATAATGAACTCTTTGTATAATGAAACATTTTAGTCAACCCAAGAGCCATTTTGGAGGAAAGCTTGTTTACAGAGAATTTTCCTTTTTGTCTCTTCTGGAAGAGAAGGGATTTGAAATCACAGACCTCACAAAAATCACAGACCTCACAAAAAAATCCAGCTTCTCTGTATGTTTACTTCCTTGAAGCTGAGGCAAACCTGAGATAACAAAAGGGCTTTAATGCAAGCTCAATGTTAGTATACAAGCAACATGATGAGAACAGTGTCAATCTTGTAATTTTAGGAATTCTAACATGATCCTTGCAAAGTGCAATTGGCTAAAATTTATTTCATTTCCTAAATGAGAGAATTTTTAATGAAAATGTTATAAACTTAAAAAGCTCCTCACTCCTGATAAAAGGCATTTGGGATGCAATACTATTCAATTGTAAACACCTTCTTTTTTGAGTTTAGACAATGTATAGCTCCACAGCTATACTGGGGGAGGTAACATTCTGTATGATACCACTTCACAGAGATAGTCTTAAAATTCCATTTACCTAAAGTTTAGGTCTTTGTAGGCATGAGGATCTCTCTGGAAACCTCTCTGTCAACTTTTCTATGTCAAAATCTAAGTATGCACCTCAATATGAACCTGGACCAGATGTAGCTATCATTTTGGAATGAACACTCCAGTTACTAGCAAAGGTAAAATACCTGATAGGAAGCATTTAACTTCACTTCTGCTTGCCAAGGAAAAAGCTAAATGCTCAGTTATGAACTTTACATCAATGATTTTCCCTTCATTCCTTTGCGATGGTTAGTGGCCAATTGCACTTGGGCCTGCAGGGTCTACAATAGTGCAAATAATGAATCACAAATAAACAACTTACCACCTTTTCAAAAGGAAGCCAGGTAATTAATTTCTTTTAAATTGAGACTTCCTCTAAAATGAAAAAGTCCCCTCAGCTTCTGCAGCCATCAACTCAGCTTGCACCTTAAAAAAAATAGAAGCAAGGCACCGGGAGTAAAAATGAAAACAGCTTCAGGTTATTCAATTTCCTGTTTGTTTAAATTTGTCCTTCCTGACATGCAGATTCACCGCACTCCTTTCCTGGTGACTACTTCATTAGATTAGTTTAGTTAGGTATTCAGAGGGATTTTTATCTTCTGACTCATAAAATTCTTGAATTGCCCCAAGAATTTCCTGTGTCTGACTGGAATTTTATGTCCTTGTAGTTTTAGCTGGACTCCTTGAAGAAGTTGCTGTCTAAATTGCTCTGCTTTTGAGGTCTTCAAACAGCAGATCAGGAGCCAGCTCCGAGCTCTGTTCCTGCTTTTCAGGAAAGCTGATCCGTGCCAGCACTTCACCTCTTAAAATTGTAGTCAGGAATTTTCTTAGTAGTTTTAAACTCTTCCTTTCCTGACAGTATTTCCCCTTGCTGCCCATGCCCTTCCCAGGAGTCCACTTCTGAATATTTGTCCAATTCCAAAAATGCACCCCGGTGGCTCAAAGTGCAGCCTGCATGCTATCCCATCAGGTTTTCATCACTCTCTTGCTATAAAGCAGAGAAGCGAAGGTTACGGGGATATCGGGCCATTTAGCAGTTGATGAGAAATGCCTTTGTATATCCCTTCCCTGTCTTTTTTTTAGTCCTTTCTGAGGAGGGTGAGAGCTAGGTTAGGCTGGAGCCCTGGTGTGTGCTTCTTTTGAAGGGTTCAGCGAACTGAAGGTGATGCTTTTTGACACATGAGCTCCAGAAATGTACCGAGTGATTGCAGTGCCAGCTCGGCTGCCTGCACAGGGGCTTCGCCTGCCTTCGCCGCCCTCTCGGCGTGGAACGCCGGCCCCTCCGTGCCCGGGGTCAGTGGGCTCGGCGGTACCTAAGAATGGCTTTGACGAGGAGGGAGCAGACGGCGGAATGGCACCCTGCCTGCTTTCCAAACTCTGAAAGTGGAAAGAAACCTGGTCACCCCTTGCGGTGTCGGTGTCCTGTCTCCTCTTCCGGGTCACGGTGACTGCGCGGGAACAGCCCAAACACGGCTGTATGACCACCGACCCGTGTCTGTCTCTCTGTCTAGCCGTGAGGTTGCTTTCCCTCGAGTACATTCGCTTATGGCATCGGCAGGTGGAGACAAGAACAAGGCCATGCGCTGTGCCGAACCTCCCCGGTTCCCCGTGCCTGGAGGCGGCAGCCGCCTCTGAGGAGCGGCCGGGCGGGCCGGGGGCGGTCGCCTCCCGCAGCCCCGGGCCGGGCCGGGCCTTCCCTGCGGCCGGAGCTTGTGCCCCGCCGTGCCTGTCCCAGCCCCGGTGCCCTTCCGGCTTCAGCGGGAAGCGGAGCGGGCACGGGCACCGGCGGGGAGAGGTGCACGGCCTGGGCGATGGCCCGTGCGGAGCGGCGGTGTTGGGGCGCCGCTGCGGCACAGGCACATCAGGATGGCCCAGAGGAGGAAGCCCAGGGAAACACAAATAGTAATCAGCGTTAGAGAAAAGAGTATCCAAAGAGCGTCCATAGCCGATGTTGTGGATGGCAAGCTACTACAGTTGGCCTGGCGTTGTGGGAAGCACCATGTAATGGAGGCAAATCCCGCATGAGTACAGAAATTTCTTTGAGTTGCTTGAATGCCTCAATGAGAGGCACTACGGTGCATGTCCACTCCTTAGTATCTTGCCTTTCCAGTTTTCTTTTGTATAGGGGCCCATTTCCTTTTGCTGCTACTCACTATATCTTTTATTTCTCCTCTTGTTTATTGCAACTGGTTTATTTTCCAAGCAAGCTACTCCTTTGTACATATTTCTTTACCTAGAATATCGTAAAAGAAAACAAGACCCTGAAGTGAGTTGTATGTTTATAAACCAGTATTATTTGTCTGCAAAAACATGTAGCGAGTATAATTGACTTCTGCTGTGAACATTTGCACTGTCCCTAATTACAAATGTTCATGGCCAACCTTGGAAGCTGCTTTCATGTCTTGAATACTTAGGATATGGTACTTATGTTTTGGTATATGGTACTTATGAGTAAAACATGTAATAGAATGCTAACGAAGAAGGGAAAGAAGACATAAAAGATGTAGTCATGAAAGGAATAGCACAGGCACAGAGGAGAATAAGAGACTTGTGCAAAGCTGACCTGTACAGCAGTCATATTCATGTTAATGCTTGCTCAGTCTTTGGGTTATTCTGGAGGCAAGCTGGGCTTCCCACAGCAAAGCATTAAAGGAGAGCAGCTCCTCATGAGATTGGTCTTAACTGCATTGCTGTTTCTTTCCATGGACTGTGTTACTGATGATATGGTATGGCTGTGAAACAGTTTCCTCTTAAATCCTTGAAAGAAAATGTAGTGTTTAGGACAAAGGGCATGCTTTGCCCTGGAAACTGTAATAGAAAACAAAAGGTGGACATTGCAATCAGAAATATTAACTTTTCCATTGTAATACTTAAGGGGTTTTTTTTCAAAGTTTTCTGCAGAAAACTTAAAAGGAGCATGTGTGAGTGTGTGTGCACATGTATATTGTTTTTGCCAGGGTTTTCTGTTAAGAAATGTCTTTATTTTCTGGGACGCGTTATTACCTACCTCTTTTTGTTTGCATAAGGGGTTGTTAAAAAGATTTAAACCTCCTTCCAAACCAACTGAAACTCCAAACAATCTAATCCTACAAATAATTTTTTCCTTCTTTTTTTAAGATTTTATGTAGTGCCTGTGGCTTTTGCATTCTTTTATGCATGCGGAATAGTGTTCAACTGTACATTGCACCGATAAAGTCTTAGGCTGAGGGTCATGTAAAGTTACCCTGAGGCCTAGGGTGGCAGAAACCTCAGAAGTCTGCAGAAAACTGCAGTGAGGAGAGCTTGCACTCCCCTTGAGAAGCACAGCTTCAAGGCTAGGTTCCTTGCAGGGCTTAGTGAGCGTGTAGTTCATGGTGAAACGTTCCTGCAGTGTGACAAAAATCCTGGTCTAGAAATGTATCAATCTTAAGGACTAGCTTTGTAGATAAACTGTGCTATTAGGCAAAGAGGAGGGTTTTGCTCTCCATAGTGGCATGAGAAGGAGCCATACTCCACCTCTCCATATTTTCCTCCTGCAGAGTCTTGTCCTATGGCCAAATGGTCCTTAGAGACCTGATGGTTTGAAGCTCTGTCTTCCCTCTGCTTTCAGTGCTCTATTCTGTCAGCCTTTGGTATCAGACATTGCCATCAGCTAACTGCCTCAGGTATTTGCCCCAGTCCTGACAAAAGTTTTCCTTAATGGCCAAGAAAATTATGTCTCTTTTTAGTTTGTGACCATGTTCCCTCACCTAGACATCTCCTTTAATGAAGTAAATGGGAGCAAGGGAGTGCTTGTCTTTTTTATTGTTGGTTGGGGGAGAAGGGGTTTGTTTGTTTTAATCAGTGTAGTAACACTTTCCCTTGTTTTAAGGGAAGATTCTATTAAATTATAACTTTCAGTTGAGATGGGAACCTATTTGACCAGCTGAAACAAGGAGGGTGCTTATCTGCTAGAGCATTCCATACTGGAGGCACTAGTGAAGGAGGTTCATAGAAGGCATATGGCTGTAAAAGGAAGGCAGTAGAGGCTTTGGGTTTTTTTGGTATTAAAATTAATTCAGTAACCTCTGTGGTTTCAGTTTTAAGCATGCAGCTGGGTTCTGGCTGTTCTTTACAAACTTTATTTCCCAGACATGCATAACAATACTAAAAGGAAAATATTTCAACAAACAATTTGTGGATGTTCATTACTTGAAAGACACCATGACAAATTTTTCAAATATGTATTTCATCTGTGACTGCTGCTCATTTCAGTGCCAGATGTTGATTATTACAAGGTTGCATTTGCTTGGTTTTTTTAACTTTCTCTGTGAACATGTTGCATTAGAATTCAAATTTTATCAAATCACTTCCATCTAAGGCCTGCCAGCTCTACTGCTATCCTGATTTACTTATCTCATATGAAAACTTTAGCAATTTAAGTGAGTTGCACAGATAACTCATTGATATACAAATGTCAAGGTATTTTGCAATATATATATTTGTTTTACCAATACTGCTTTTGGAGGAAAAACAAAAACAACTATTTGAAGTTTAATGCTTTGGACTGAGGTTATTAGGTCAACAGTAAATTTTAAAAACTATTTGAGAGATTTCATGATGGCATTTTAAAATTATAGCTTAAGGTTACACTGCTTCACACAGTTCTGTTTGGCTCCTTTGATGCTGAAGATCTACAGCTGACTTATGTGTAAGATATATTTTTAAAAACATTAGCCATGATTTAAAGTAACAAGAGACACTATTCAGATGAGGGGAGAAACCCGTCCTTTGGGAGGAAGTGGGTTAGGTTCAGTAGTTTTGTTGAACCTGAACCAAGAAAGAAACCATTAGTAACTCAATCTTTGTAAGAAGACATGAGGAAGACCCTAGCTCCTGCCTACCTGGAGATTTTAGCAGTGGCTTGTACATTCAAGATGTTGAATCTTAGAGAGGAAGACTCTAAAACAACCAGCTTGTATTAATCAGGATTTTAGACCACAGTGAAAGCACAAAGGAAGCAGCTAGGGCAAGAGCAGTATTGTGATAGAGTTATTAATTGCTAAAGAGAGCAGGCCCCATGCTTTTATTGCTCAAGAGACATCAGGGGAACTCTTGTTCTGAAAAATTCAGATGTCAAATGAAATTGTAGACGCTAAGTTTCAGATCTCCCTTAACAATCATTTTAAACAAATATAACCTCCTCCCACTAACAAGGAAATAAATCTGGATTGCATATGCTGTTTCATGGTAAGTTGTTTGGATGCTCAGAGTGCTGTAAAGGAAGAAAACAAATACCACCTTTATTCATGGCTTTCACTTTTTTTTATTTCCCAAGTGAGAAACATAAAGGAAAAAACAGATGGCAATTGTCTCATAAAAGCTGCTATTAGAAGTTCAGTTGTTTTGAAAAATTCCCTTCCCACACTGTTCTGGCTGCACAGTATTTGCCTGCTGCAATAGCCCAACTTTGATGTTACAGACAGGTAATATTAGAGAGAAGCTCTCTCTTTACTTTTTCTTCCAAAATTAAGTTTCATTTTGTCTTTGTGTTGCTCCCTTCAACCCCTGCCTAGCTACCACTCTGATGCTTTTTCGGCATGACCTGTTGAAAAGCAGTACTGTGTTGTCCTTCTTGTATCTGATGGTGCTGGAAAGGAATGGCCATTTTTTTCCCCCATTGGAATACATATCTAATGTAAAGCTGTTTGCTGGTGAACAAGAATGTTTCAGTGCCTGATTCTGTTTCTAGCTACATTTGGATAAATTACATGAACCTCCACAGAAAGAAGTGTTAGCTCACAATAAAATAATTCTAAGTAAGAATATTCATTATTCATTCATCATTGTGGAGGTATTAAGAAAAATAACCCAGGATGTTCTGTGCTAGCCAAAAAAAAAAAGCCCTATATCTATACAGGCATCCTACATAACAGCAACATGTCACTTTGTAGTTCTACATTAAACTTTTATGTGAGAAGTTACAGCTGTGGATGCCTGTGTCTTTCAGATTCTGTTTCAATAAACCTTTGAGAAAGAAAAAAGTGAAAGCCCTTCAGCTTTACAGCAATTTCAAAGCAGAAGCTTTATTACCTTTTTTTAATCCTAATACACTTTATGTTTTTACACAGACATGGTTTCTCAGTGAAGATAAATGATGAGACTCTACCTTAAAAAGCCTTTGGGTTTTCATTAATCCACATTAGGTTAAAAGGGAATCAGAATTCTAAAAATACAGCACATCAGAGAAACAAGGTATTTTTCGGGTCAAGGTCCTCTTTTACATCTGGTGCCATTTGGTAGTTCTAACATCTTCCATCTCCCCCTACTTCTCCATCTGTAAATAACTCACTGAAGTAAATGCTTGGAATAATTACAGCAAAGAATGATAAAATGCAGGTTGGATTTAATCTCCCAGGGATCTAAAATGAAAAACAACTACAGACATCACAGTTGTTGAGAAACTGGAACTCTCCAGTCAACAGGTGTATGAGATGGGAATTATGTCAGAGTATTACATGCTTTGGGATTGCAGTTCTGCTGTTAAAAAAAATGTCAAAAGGTGTATTAGTAAAGGATAGGGGGAAAAATAGCCTAGCAGGGCTGATTGCCAAAAGCAACCTGCCATTTTGCTCCTGCAAATAATTCTAGAGGCACAATTCTAATGGCTAGATGTGTAAGTGCTTGCATCCATCCAGGAAGTTGGAGATCTAACTACAGTAAAATGTGTGCAAACTTGCAAAACTGGAAGGAAGTTTGAGATGCTTCTAAAATTGATCAGTCATTCAGCAGGTGGACTACTTTCCAAAAGTTTATGAAAACAAAATGTCTTTTTTTTTTTTTTTTGCATGAGGTCAGAATTGCCCCAAGAAAGAATCCTGGAGTAGCCCACAAAATAAGGGTCTTTGGAGCTTTCTGGATTAATGTGAAAAAAGCAATCTACTCCTCCTGGAGTTTCATATTTGTATCAGGAAAGCAAAACAGGGGCTGGACTATGGGCACACTGTTTATGTTTGCTGCCTTCCTCTGGCATTTTACTTACTTTGGCATCTCAGACTGCTCAGTTTGTCAGCTCTCTGGGACTGCTGTGTGCTTGCAGCTGTGTCGTCCTGATACCCACCTTGTGCCAGCTGCCTATATAGGTACCCACCGTGAGTAGCTCATTAGAAATGCAGGCTCAATCAGGTACCTGGAACAGGAGGTCTGGAAGTGAGAAGGAAGATGGCCTCTTCTGAATGATTTTAAGCCCTCTGCCCAGAGTGGCAAAAGCAGCATCCAGCGTTGGTTGCCCGGCTCAATGTTTCTGTTCCTCCCTGTCCTTCTGTGTTGCTGCCCAGGGCAGGACCAGGCAAAAAAGCATTCTTTGACAAAGAGGCATAAACCACTGTCTCCTCTTTTCTAGAATAGGGAAAGCATTATAAAACACAAAAGATTCTGTTTTGGTGGGGGCGTGTAGAGTGAATTTTAGAAATGCTGCACAGCTTTTACAAAATATTTGGGGACTGTCCTCAAAAGAGAAAGAATAGGACATGACTCTATGTGTGACTCCCAGCGACGTAAAATCCTCTCTGTTACTCATGCAGATTGGAGCAGAAAAATCTGTCAGTAATGTTCAGTTTACACATGCTTTTCACTTAAATACTTGACAGAAGAAAGTTTCATTGCTTCATTAAGTGTATTTTAGATCTAAGAAATGCTAATTGCTGTATATTTGAAAAACTACTCATCTCTTGTGGCTTGCTTATTAACTTACCAGAAACTGGCCCTTAGGACATAGTGGCCTGACTCCCATGCAAAGGGTTGTTGGAGTGAACATAAACACAACAGACTCCTATTTTAAATCGTGTTTATATTGCCAGTGTGGTGCATAGTGTCTGTGAATCTAAGAATGAACCCATTAAAAATGTCTATAACGCAATAAAAATTGCTGGCGGTTACTGTGTCATACTGCCCCTCAAACTAAATTCAAGGATAAATGTATTCACAAATCTTAGTTGCTGTTCACACACACAAAAGGGTGAATGCTATTTGAAGTTGTTCATTCATCTGGTAAACTCCCACCCTCATCTTCTCTCTTGCAATTACCTTTTGCCCCTTTCCTCTAGAGGCTATTTTTTCCTAGCTGGTTTCTTTAACCATCCTTCAAAAGGATGGCCTGACTCCTGCTGCCCATCAGGTGTGGGCTAGACTTGACAGAGGACCATCACCCAAGGAGGATTGAGTCTTGGTACCAGGATTTGCAAAGGGTCTCCACCAGTGCTCAGCCTTTGCTGTGATAAGGGTTACTGTTTCTCTCAGCTTAGCAGAGGCACAAGAGATCCAAAATGGATCATCTTCACTCCTATCCCTACAGGAGCATGCCCTTAGCAAGTAGCCAGATAGCCTTCAAGGGTGAGCTGAAGATTTAATGGACAGCTTAGAGCAGCCTAAAATGTAAAGGTAGCCAACCATTTTGCAGCCTTACAGCAGGCAGGAGGCAGGAGGGCAGGAGTGGAGGGGCTGCAGCCAGGGAGACAGCTGAAGTGGCCTGGGGCCTGCAAAGTGGAGGCCACTGCTGGGCTGTTTACCTCTTGTATAGACAGAAGCTTTAAGGCTGCCTTTCTACATGACTGGGAGGTGCCTGATATGCAGGCAAGCAGACTACTGCTGCTACAGCTTGTTCCTGGCAGCTTTTGAAGCAGACAAAATGGTGCAAGAAGGCTTAGCAAGCTATCAGATGGGTTTTCCACTCTACCTCAGGAGAGGAAATGAGACTGCAAAAGGGGATTGATTTTCTGGTCAGTCTGGCTCATCAACTCAGTGAGCAATTCACTCATCTTCCTCTCAAGGTCAACAGAATGACAGTGTGTGTCACTGTGCCTTTCAGGACATTTTCTGTTCCAAGGTCTGCTCAGTTTTCAGTTAACCCTCACAGAGTTAGTGGTTTGTACTGGGAGTGCTGGTGCCTGGCCTGCCACGTAACTCGAGAAGAGACAGTTTGGCAGGGAGTTAAAAACACACACTGTGGAGATCTGTTTCCTAGTCCTTCTCTTGGGGACCATATGTGGCAGTGGTGGAGCCTTTGGAACATGTGTCACATGTAGCATGAACTGACAGTCTATTCTGAAGTCACTCCAGTTGGGTACAAAGACTACTTTAGGAGAAGCTTGCCTGTTTATATAGGTTTCAGATGACTTCATTTTTAGAAGTGTATGGAGTGCATCCAAAGCAAATAATTTTTCACTGGTGAATGGGAAGACCAAAAGGAGAAGCCCAGAGAAAGAAGGATGGATGGTCTTTCTTAATGTCAAAGCTGACATAAACACATCTCCTCCAAACTCTTCTCGCAAGATAATTTTCTCAGCAAGACACAGATTGCTTCAATCTCTGTCTTGCAGTCTTTGAAGCTTCCCCCTCATTGCTATAATGAAGGAGGCATGGTTTTCTTTGAGAATTTCTGCAGCCCTGAAGTTTGCCTTCTCTAAAGGCTTTCACATGATCAGATGGTTGTTCCAAAGAGCTCTCTCTTTGAACTTCCTCTGCCAACACAAGGGCAAGCTGGTATGTCTGCTTTGCAAAATTATTAAATTAAAAAACAAACAAATGAATAAGGTTCATTAAAAATATTCTGACTAGCTCAGTTTTCATTAGACAGAGGCCCAGCTAAGAAGATGACAAATGGTGTTGGAAAGGAGCCACCAATTAGGAAACATCAATTTTTCTGTCAACAGGATAGCCCCTTTTACAAAACTTGTCATGTGTTTACTCCTTTTCTGCTTGTGAAGGTAGTTGTTTGACAGCAACATTTTGCATGAGGGGAAGGATTTATAAATTGTTTTTTACAGTTTGCATTGCTGCATTGTTTTGAGTTCCTGTTTTGTGGGATATTTTCCCTGTTCAGGGTGCTAGCTCCTCAGTCTGCCTGCTGTCTGTAACTCTTCCATTTGTAATAATTGGAGAGAGGGCGATGACTCTTCTCATTTCTGCAGGAAGTTCTGGGGTTGAAACAATTGTGGTGGTAGGAGGCACCTTGTGAGCATAGGACTTAGGTAGCTTAGAAATGCTACTATATGTGTGTTCCAAAAAGGAAGAGAAACACATTTCTGAGCATTTCTTTGTTTAAAAAAATATCCTTGTTATGCATACATCCTAATAAATCTTCCATATTTAATAATCTAGGATACAAATGAAGACATATCGGTCTTTTTCCAATTTGCACATTTTCTTTACCTGCGTTCAGAAAAGTGGATAGTTTCCACTCTCTTTTTACTGTATAGAAAATTTTACTCACATTTCTTATGGAAAGCTGTATACACCCTTCATTCATCTGCATGCAGTGATTCAAAGCTACTGCTGTGTTTCTTAATAGCTTATTGCAAGTCATTTTACGAAATCATCAATAGCAAATGCTCAACAAATATTAGGACAACAAACTAGGAAATTCTTTATTCTTAGGCAATATGTGTAATACAGGGAGAGAGCAAGAGCTGCCTGTGCCTGTTGTATTTGGCAAGAGACTGAATGAGAAGGACAGATAGCTGGTGAGATTTCAAATGGGCACTGGTAGATGCTGACATGACCGTAAAGCCTGTCAGTTGCTGATGTGGGAACCCCGCCTCAGGAAATGGAGCATTATGATGGCTTTTGAGGAGTGGCTGAGAAGTTACTATGTAATGGGTGTCTTCTGAGTCACCACTGCCTTGTTTACCTGTGTTCTGGAGAGTGGGAGACCTTGTGTGGAATAGTAAAAGAGTGGAAGGTCATTATTTTGGTAAGTGGCCATTACTGGTAGATCAGGTACACATATCCTTATCTGGTGTCAGGTCATGCAGATCAGTGCTCAACTATCAGCTGCTTTGAACACGTACGTCAGTGAGTGCAGTTGTTTTATTCTGGCTAAAGACCACATGCATATCCTCCACTAGTGTCTAACACGGGCATAGTTATGGTTCCACCTGTTCATGTCTGATCTGAAGCGCTCATTACTGTTTTGATATGAGACACAAAAATAATCATGTCACTACCTCTAGTGTGTGATGGTTCAGTGCCTGAACACATCTTTTTGGGTTTGCCTTGGGGAAGGCAAAGGTTAAGGCATGTTTTGGGGCTCCAAACTACAATTTCTCAATTAATTTTTGAAGTGTTTTTATATTGCAAAAGCAAAAGCATTTCTGTTCCATAAAGCCTTGCTGTTCATATTCAGGGTGGAATTTGTGGGTTTTTTGTTAACTTGTGGTTAAAGCTGAATTTGCTTACCTGGGGCCTTTGTCCCCAAGCTAAACTGCTGTCACTGCTTGTAGTGGAATGCAGGAATCCTTGCAGAGATGGAGGTTGAGCAGCTAAGGGCAGGTTAGTCCTTTCCTGTAAACAACTGTACTTGGGGGGGAAGTTTTCCAAAGTATCTAAGTGATTTAGGATAAAAAAAATCTCCATTTCATTATTTCCATGCTCTGGAGTCAGATAAACATTTTTCAAAGTGTGATTCTCTCCTGCTTTTTGCAATGCTATCTGCCACAAAGACACCCTCTTTTTTTACCTATCTTGTTCCTCTTTTCCAGGTTGGCCTTCTTTTTATGATGTGATCAGTCCTGATGTAATTGCTTTCAACGATGATTTCTCCTATGGGATGCATCGGATTGAGATATCCTGCAGTCAGGTTAGCTTATAGCACACTCAGACCATTCCAATGGCAAAGGCTGCAAGAACCATTACAGTGTGCTGTACTTTCCTTGAGATTTGCAAACCTTTCAGTTCTATTAAATAGTAATAATTGTGAGAGAGCACAATGAGTCATAGGCATAAAAGCTGGGTGGAATGAGCTGAAGGCACAAAGGGGTCGTTGGAATGCACATTGTTGTCTCATGTGAGATTTAACAGAGCAGATGTAAATGGTTGGACTCGGTGCTGAGTGTACAAAAATAGTCTTCCTGAAGAGGGTCCCTTCAAAGGAGCTCCTGAGCCTGAGCCTGTCCAACTGACTCCACATGTGAACAGTTGAGAGAAGTCAAAAGCAGTGGAGCAACTGTCTGTGTGCTGATTCCATCACTCTACATTACTGTGCATCCATGCTAACTAGTTCCCAACACTCATTCCCAGCAAAGTCTTAATGGCTGCCTCAGATAATCCCATCTGCCGTAATAATGAAGTCAGTAGTCATTCAAAACATGCCCAAATTTTCCGTTAATCTGTCTTGCTCTACTTTCTGTCATCCTTTGTGCTGCCCTCCTTTCTGTGAAGGGAATGGCATAATCATTACCTAGCAAAGGGAGAAGCTGCTGCCTTTGCGTTCAGCAGCTGTAGCCAGCAGCTTGCCGTCCTCTAGCTCCACATTCTCAAACTCCTCCTGAGAGAAGCAGCAGCTTCATTTGGGCAGTGATAATTTGCTGTTCTTCCAGCATTGTTGGGGGGGGGGGGTAAGTGATTTTATCCCTGACAATATGCATTCTTACTAGTCAGTCAGACCTCATTATATAAGGTTCAGAGTGAGTGGAGAAACCTCTCAAGAGTATCCATTAACTTCAGTCTGCATAGAGCATTTGGTCAATATGTTAATGACCAAATTAGGGTGTCTGCTAGTTTGTCATGTATACTATGAAATTCTGAAGATTTTACATGGATCATATGCTGTAGAAGATCCCTTCAACACTTTGTGGGAATATCCACGTCCCTAAATGCGCTAGCAAGGTAGCAATGAGACTGCAGATTGGGAAGCTCATGCTTCAGCATTGGTTACTGGCATAATCAAAAATGCAGCCCAGTCTCTTTAGCTCTGCTTGGTAGGCCTGAACAGTGCTAAAATCTGCTTATTGCCAACTTGCTGAGCCTGTGTCTGCTGACACACTTCAGGAGATGGCCAGAGCTCCTGGAGAAGCCCAAGGAAGCCTGTGGTCAGCCAGGGAATCTGGGAATGTCATTTACCTGTTACCAAACAAAGTAGTGTTAAAAGACCTGAGACCAGCAATATTAGCAGCAGTCACATGCAGACACCATAAAATCAAAGCAAAACTAAAATCAGAATTTGAAGAAGAAAATATAACCAAGGTCATATTCGCTGTACAATCCAGTAGCAACTTCCTACCAGCTATTCCAGCTTCCTGGGGCAATAACTCCACAGATGATCAAGTCACACAGGAAAATAGCTTGAGGAGTGGTGAGAATCTTTGCAGCCAATGCTCAGCACAGCTAATACTGGTCCATTGTGTATCTGCCCCTGGAGTGTGAATCACATATGCAGCTGCAAAAAAAAAAAACCAATGCAGTTTTACTCCAGCCTGCAAAGCAGTGGGGTTGGTATGACAGACCTTGGTAGTACCAAAGAGAAATACCATCTCCTACACCCAAAACCTTATTAATCCTTTGCAGATGAAAAAGTAGTTGATTTTTTTTGAAAGTTCTTCCCACCTGTCTGAGAGAATAAAAGAAATATTTTTTAATGTTCTTCATTATAGAAAGCAAACACAGGGAAAAATCACTGTAATATTAATCAAATACATCAATGGGATTATCCTAGAAGTACCTTTCACAGTTTTTGGAAATACACCCTGGGTGTATTTAAAAGGTCAGTGATTAGTGTCAGGTAGAAGGTAATACAAATGCATTTGAGGAATACTTTTTTCCTCTGTCCTGTTCAAGCATCCCTTTCCCTGTGGTCTCCCTACCTACTGTTTTTCCTGTGCAAATCAATAAAATTCTGTAGTCACAAGAGTAGTATTTGCACACCAATAGCTTGGATTCTCAACTGCAGCAGCTGACTGCAAGCTGCTTTCCATGCCTCCCAGCAGTATAGTAGAACCAGGAGGCTTGAGAGATCCAAGCATACTGACAGTTAGCAGTAAACCCCCTTTTCCTGCTCCCAAGCACATACTTGGAATGCTTTAACCATTTCACTGTCCCGGTTCATTCTGCCCAATATATTTATGTGCAAAGCTGCAACAGATAATTGTTTCTTTTCCAGAGGCTCTGCAGGCATGTATATCTGTCCTAGAAAAATGGTCAGCACCTATTATGTGTGGGGAAGACAGTAAAGTCAATTCATCCTTTGTACTCTCAGCTGAGTGCCAGGTTTCCTATACTGCGATACAAAGGACTGAAATACATTTCTGTTTAGGGCAGATGAGTTATAGAGTCCTCTATACAGAGAATCGCCACATAAATTTTTGGTGAGAGGTAATCTCAAAAGGTCACAGATTTTGCAGTAATTCAATCCTGGAGTGATTCTGCCATCACAAAAAGGTGTAATGAGACTACCTTGGACTCTCATACAGCCTCTCAGGTTTTGTGAGGAAAACCTTTTTGATAGATTGTCTTTGTAGTCTGTGTGTGAATATATTACTTCTATAGACCATTTCTCTCTGCAGTTTCTCTTGTTCTATTTCTGTCCAGTAGAGAGGGAATGATTTATCTTTTGTTAAATGTTAGTCTGGAAAAGATCTGTTTAACACTTCCAGCCAGGAGGTTTTGAAGCACTCTTAGTTGAGACGAGATGATTTAATTAGGATGCTGAGCATTTAGAAAAATACTCTCCCTGGGACACTTAATTTCTTTTTCACCCCAAAAGTATGCTTA